>NC_133544.1:103255000-104505000 GCF_048773025.1 Camelus bactrianus
TGTATGGAATGGAGTTTGCAACTGAAAAGAAACTTTGTGTTCCCAACAAGCTAGGTGAAGGAAGGCTTTCACACACACTTATCTCTCAGAACTGAGCAAGTGGAGAGACGTTCGTTCATCTATCACCAAGGGAACGGGTTGCAGGAGACACTTTTTCTCTGCTTTCTCAGTCTGTTTCATAGTGCCGGTTTGAAGTTCCTGCATTTTTCACTGTAAAACCGAGTTGGAGCTAGTACCTCCCCATATGTATGTATGGAATGGAGTTTGCAACTGAAAAGAAACTTTATGTTCCCAATAAGCTAGGTGAAGGAAGGCTTTCACACACACTTATCTCTCACAACTGAGCAAGAGGAGAGACGTTCGTTCATCTAGCACCAAGGGAATGGGTTGAAGGAGACATTTTTCTCTGTTTTCTAAGTTTGTTTCCTAGTGCCGGTTTGAATTTCCTGGAGTTTTTAATGTAAAACCGAGTTGGAGCTTCTACCTCCCCATATATATGTATGGAATGGAGTTTGCAATTGAAAAGAAACTTTGTGTTCCCAACAAGCAAGGTGAAGGACGGCTTTCACACACACTTATCTCTCAGAACTTAGCAAGTGGAGAGACGTTCGTTCATCCAGCACCAAGGGAACGGGTTGCAGGAGACAATTTTTCTCTGCTTTCTCAGTCTGTTTCCTAGTGCCGGTTTGAAGTTCCTGCAGTTTTCACTCTAAAACCGAGTTGGAGCTAGTACCTGCCCATATATATGTATGGAATGGAGTTTGCAACTGAAAAGAAACTTTGTGTTCCCAACAAGCTAGGTGAAGGAAGGCTTTCACACACACTTATCTCTCAGAACTGAGCAAGTGGAGAGACGTTCGTTCATCTAGCACCAAGGGAACGGGTTGCAGGAGACACTTTTTCTCTGCTTTCTCAGTCTGTTTCCTAGTGTCGGTTTGAAGTTCCTGCAGTTTTCACTGTAAAACCGAGTTGGAGCTAGTACCTCCCCATATATATGTATGGAATGGAGTTTGCAACTGAAAAGTAACTTTGTGTTCCCAACAAGCTAGGTGAAGGAAGGCTTTCACACACACTTATCTCTCAGAACTGAGAAAGTGGAGAGACGTTCGTTCATCTAGCACCAAGGGAACGGGTTGCAGGAGACACTTTTTCTCTGCTTTCCCAGTCTGTTTCCTAGTGCCGGTTTGAAGTTCCTGCAGTTTTCACTGTAAAAACGAGTTGGAGCTTCTACCTCCCCATATATATGTATGGAATGGAGTTTGCAACTGAAAAGAAACTTTGTGTTCCCACCAAGCTAGGTGAAGGACGGCTTTCACACACACTTATCTCTCAGAACTTAGGAAGTGGAGAGACGTTCGTTCATCTAGCACCAAGGGAACGGGTTGCAGGAGACACTATTTCTCTGCTTTCTCAGTCTGTTTCCTAGTGCCGGTTAGAAGTTCCTGCAGTTTTCACTGTAAAACCGAGTTGGAGCTAGTACTTCCCCATATATATGTATGGAATGGAGTTTGCAAATGAAAAGAAACTTTGTGTTCAAAACAAGATAGGTGAAGGAAGGCTTTCACACAAACTTATCTCTCAGAACTGAGCAAGTGGAGAGACGTTCGTTCATCTAGCACCAAGGGAACGGGTTGCAGGAGACACTTTTTCTCTGCTTTCTCAGTCTGTTTCCTAGTGCAGGTTTGAAGTTCCTGCAGTTTTCACTGTAAAACCGAGTTGGAGCTAGTACCCCCCCATATATATGTATGGAATGGAGTTTGCAACTGAAAAGAAACTTTGTGTTCCCAACAAGCTAGGTGAAGGAAGGCTTTCACACACACTTATCTCTCAGAACTGAGCAAGTGGAGAGACGTTCGTTCATCTAGCACCAAGGGAACGGGTTGCAGGAGACACTTTTTCTCTGCTTTCTCAGTCTATTTCCTAGTGCCGGTTTGAAATTCCTGCAGTTTTCACTGTCAAATCGAGTTGGAACTTGTACCTCTACATATATATGTATGGAATGGAGTTTGCAACTGGAAAGAAACTTTGTGTTCCCAACAAGCTAGTTGAAGGACGGCTTTCACACACACTTATCCCTCAGAACTGAGCAAGTGGAGAGACGTTGGTTCATCTTGCACCAAGGGAACGGGTTGCAGGAGACACTTTTTCTCTGCTTTCTCAGTCTGTTTCCTAGTGCAGGTTTGAAGTTCCTGCAGTTTTCACTGTAAAACCGAGTTGGAGCTAGTACCCCCCCATATATATGTATGGAATGGAGTTTGCAACTGAAAAGAAACTTTGTGTTCCCAACAAGCTAGGTGAAGGAAGGCTTTCACACACACTTATCTCTCAGAACTGAGCAAGTGGAGAGACGTTCGTTCATCTAGCACCAAGGGAACGGGTTGCAGGAGACACTTTTTCTCTGCTTTCTCAGTCTATTTCCTAGTGCCGTTTTGAAATTCCTGCAGTTTTCACTGTAAAACCGAGTTGGAGCTTGTACCTCCCCATATATATGTATGGAATGGACTTTGCATCTGAAAAGAAACTTTGTGTTCCCAACAAGCTAGGTGAAGGTAGGCTTTCACACACACTTATCTCTCAGAACTGAGCATGTGGAGAGACGTTCGTTCATCTAGCACCAAGGGAACGGGTTGCAGGAGACACTTTTTCTCTGCTTTCTCAGTCTGTTTCCTAGTGCCGGTTTGAAGTTCCTGCAGTTTTCTCTGTAAAACCGAGTTGGAGCTAGTACATCCCCATATATATGTATGGAATGCAGTTTGCAACTGAAAAGAAACTTTGTGTTCCCAACAAGCTAGGTGAAGGACGGCTTTCACACACACTTATCTCTCAGAACTTAGGAAGTGGAGAGACGTTCATTCATCTAGCACCAAGGGAACGGGTTGCAGGAGACACTTTTTCTCTGCTTTCTCAGTCTGTTTCCTAGTGCCGGTTAGAAGTTCCTGCAGTTTTCACTGTAAAACCGAGTTGGAGCTAGTACCTCCCCATATATATGTATGGAATGGAGTTTGCAAATGAAAAGAAACTTTGTGTTCCCAACAAGCTAGGTGAAGGAAGGCTTTCACACACACTTATCTCTCAGAACTGAGCAAGTGGAGAGACGTTCGTTCATCTAGCACCAAGGGAACGGGTTGCAGGAGACACTTTTTCTCTGCTTTCTCAGTCTGTTTCCTAGTGCCGGTTTGAAGTTCCTGCAGTTTTCACTGTAAAACCGAGTTGGAGCTAGTACCTCCCCATATATATGTATGGAATGGAGTTTGCAACTGAAATGAAACTTTGTGTTCCCAACAAGCTAGGTGAAGGACGGCTTTCACACACACTTATCTCTCAGAAGTGAGCAAGTGGAGAGACGTTCGTTCATCTAGCACCAAGGGAACGGGTTGCAGGAGACACTTTTTCTCTGCTTTCCCAGTCTGTTTCCTAGTGCCGGTTTGAAATTCCTGCAGTTTTCACTGTCAAATAGAGTTGGAGCTTCTACCTCCCCATATATATGTATGGAATGGAGTTTGCAACTGAAAAGAAACTTTGTGTTCCCACCAAGCTAGGTGAAGGACGGCTTTCACACACACTTATCACTCAGAACTGAGCAAGTGGAGAGACGTTCGTTCATCTAGCACCAAGGGAACGGGTTGCAGGAGACACTTTTTCTCTGCTTTCTCAGTCTGTTTCCTAGTGCCGGTTTGAAGTTCCTGCAGTTTTCACTGTAAAACCGTGTTGGAGCTTGTACCTCCCTATATATATGTATGGAATGGAGTTTGCAACTGAAAAGAAACTTTTTGTTCCCAACAAGCTAGGTGATGGAAGGCTTTCACACACACTTATCTCTCAGAACTGAGCATGTGGAAAGACGTTCGTTCATCTAGCAATAAGGGAACGGGTTGCAGGAGACACTTTTTCTCTGCTTTCTCAGTCTGTTTCCTAGTGCCGGTTTGAAATTCCTGCAGTTTTCACTGTCAAATCGAGTTGGAACTTGTACCTCTACATATATATGTATGGAATGGAGTTTGCAACTGGAAAGAAACTTTGTGTTCCCAACAAGCTAGTTGAATTACGGCTTTCACACACACTTATCCCTCAGAACTGAGCAAGTGGAGAGACGTTCGTTCATCTAGCACCAAGGGAACGGGTTGCAGGAGACACTTTTTCTCTGCTTTCTCAGTCTGTTTCCTAGTGCAGGTTTGAAGTTCCTGCAGTTTTCACTGTAAAACCGAGTTGGAGCTAGTACCCCCCCATATATATGTATGGAATGGAGTTTGCAACTGAAAAGAAACTTTGTGTTCCAACAAGCTAGGTGAAGGAAGGCTTTCACACACACTTATCTCTCAGAACTGAGCAAGTGGAGAGACGTTCGTTCATCTAGCACCAAGGGAACGGGTTGCAGGAGACAATTTTTCTCTGCTTTCTCAGTCTGTTTCCTAGTGCCGGGTTGAAATTCCTGCAGTTTTCACTGTAAAACCGAGTTGGAGCTAGTACCTCCCCATATATATGTATGGAATGGAGTTGGCAACTGAAAAGTAACTTTGTGTTCCCAACAAGCTAGTTGAAGGACGGCTTTCACACACACTTATCTCTCAGAACTGAGCAAGTGGAGAGACGTTCGTTCATCTAGCACCAAGGGAACGGGTTGCAGGAGACACTTTTTCTCTGCTTTCTCAGTCTGTTTCCTAGTGCCGGTTTGAAGTTCCTGCAGTTTTCTCTGTAAAACCGAGTTGGAGCTAGTACATCCCCATATATATGTATGGAATGGAGTTTGCAACTGAAAAGAAACTTTGTGTTCCCAACAAGCTAGGTGAAGGAAGGCTTTCACACACACTTATCTCTCAGAACTGAGCAAGTGAAGAGACCTTCGTTCATCTAGCACCAAGGGAACGGGTTGCAGGAGACACTTTTTCTCTGCTTTCTCAGTCTGTTTCCTAGTGCCGGTTAGAAGTTCCTGCAGTTTTCACTGTAAAACCGAGTTGGAGCTAGTACCTCCCCATATATATGTATGGAATGGAGTTTGCAAATGAAAAGAAACTTTGTGTTCCCAACAAGCTAGGTGAAGGAGGCTTTTACACAAACTTATCTCTCAGAACTGAGCAAGTGGAGAGACTTTCGTTCATCTAGCACCAAGGGAACGTGTTGCAGGAGACACTTTTTCTCTGCTTTCTCAGTCTGTTTCCTAGTGCCGGTTTGAAGTTCCTGCAGTTTTCACTGTAAAACCGAGTTGGAGCTAGTACCTCCCCATATATATGTATGGAATGGAGTTTGCAACTGAAATGAAACTTTGTGTTCCCAACAAGCTAGTTGAAGGACGGCTTTCACACACACTTACCTCTCAGATGTGAGCAAGTGGAGAGACGTTCGTTCATCTAGCACCAAGGGAACGGGTTGCAGGAGACACTTTTTCTCTGCTTTCTCAGTCTGTTTCCTAGTGCCGGTTTGAAGTTCCTGCAGTTTTCACTGTAAAACCGAGTTGGAGCTAGTACCTCCCCATATATATGTATGGAATGGAGTTTGCAACTGAAAAGAAACTTTGTGTTCCCAACAAGCTAGGTGAAGGAAGGCTTTCACACACACTTATCTCTCAGAACTGAGCAAGTGGAGAGACGTTCTTTCATCTAGCACCAAGGGAACGGGTTGCAGGAGACACTTTTTCTCTGCTTTCTCAGTCTGTTTCCTAGTGCCGGTTTGAAGTTCCTGCAGTTTTCACTGTAAAACCGTGTTGGAGCTTGTACCTCCCCATATATATGTATGGAATGGAGTTTGCAACTGAAAAGAAACTTTGTGTTCCCAACAAGCTAGGTGAAGGTAGGCTTTCACACACACTTATCTCTCAGAACTGAGCAAGTGGAGAGACGTTCGTTCATCTAGCACCAAGGGAACGGGTTGCAGGAGACACTTTTTCTCTGCTTTCTCAGTCTGTTTCCTAGTGCCGGTTTGAATTTCCTCCAGTTTTCACTGTCAAACCGAGTTGGAGCTTCTACCTCCCCATATATATGTATGGAATGGAGTTTGCAACTGAAAAGAAACTTTGTGTTCCAAACAAGCTAGTTGAATTACGGCTTTCACACACACTTATCTCTCAGAACTGAGCAAGTGGAGAGACGTTCGTTCATCTAGCACCAAGGGAACGGGTTGCAGGAGACACTTTTTCTCTGCTTTCTCAGTCTGTTTCATAGTGCCGGTTTGAAGTTCCTGCATTTTTCACTGTAAAACCGAGTTGGAGCTAGTACCTCCCCATATATATGTATGGAATGGAGTTTGCAACTGAAAAGAAACTTTGTGTTCCCAACAAGCTAGGTGAAGTAAGGCTTTCACACACACTTATCTCTCAGAACTGAGCAAGTGGAGAGACGTTCGTTCATCTAGCACCAAGGGAACGGGTTGCAGGAGACACTTTTTCTCTGCTTTCTCAGTCTGTTTCCTAGTGCCGGTTTGAAGTTCCTGCAGTTTTCACTGTAAAACCGAGTTGGAGCTTGTACCTCCCCATATATATGTATGGAATGGAGTTTGCAACTGAAAAGAAACTTTGTGTTCCCAACAAGCTAGGTGAAGGAAGGCTTTCACACACACTTATCTCTCAGAACTGAGAAAGTGGAGAGACGTTCGTTCATCTAGCACCAAGGGAACGGGTTGCAGGAGACACTTTTTCTCTGCTTTCTCAGTCTGTTTCATAGTGCCGGTTTGAAGTTCCTGCAGTTTTCACTGTAAAACCGAGTTGGAGCTTCTACCTCCCCATATATATGTATGGAATGGAGTTTGCAACTGAAAAGAAACTTTGTGTTCCCAACAAGCTAGGTGAAGGAAGGCTTTCACACACACTTATCTCTCAGAACTGAGCAAGTGAAGAGACCTTCGTTCATCTAGCACCAAGGGAACGGGTTGCAGGAGACAATTTTTCTCTGCTTTCTCAGTCTGTTTCCTAGTGCCGGTTAGAAGTTCTTGCAGTTTTCACTGTAAAACCGAGTTGGAGCTAGTACCTCCCCATATATATGTATGGAATGGAGTTTGCAAATGAAAAGAAACTTTGTGTTCCCAACGAGCTAGGTGAAGGAGGCTTTTACACAAACTTATCTCTCAGAACTGAGCAAGTGGAGAGACGTTCGTTCATCTAGCACCAAGGGAACGTGTTGCAGGAGACACTTTTTCTCTGCTTTCTCAGACTGTTTCCTAGTGCCGGTTTGAAATTCCTGCAGTTTTCACTGTAAAACCGAGTTGGAGCTTGTACCTCCCCATATATAT
The DNA here is from genome assembly GCF_048773025.1 of Camelus bactrianus. Taxonomy (NCBI): domain Eukaryota; kingdom Metazoa; phylum Chordata; class Mammalia; order Artiodactyla; family Camelidae; genus Camelus; species Camelus bactrianus. Next base: position 103,262,219 of record NC_133544.1, read on the forward strand.
GTATGGAATGGAGTTTGCAACTGAAAAGAAACTTTGTGTTCCCAACAAGCTAGTTGAAGGACGGCTTTCACACACACTTATCCCTCAGAACTGAGCAAGTGGAGAGACGTTCGTTCATCTAGCACCAAGGGAACGGGTTGCAGGAGACACTTTTACTCTGCTTTCTCAGTCTGTTTCCTAGTGCCGGTTTGAAGTTCCTGCAGTTTTCACTGTAAAACCGAGTTGGAGCTAGTACCTCCCCATATATATGTATGGAATGGAGTTTGCAACTGAAAAGAAACTTTGTGTTCCCAACAAGGTAGGTGAAGGAAGGCTTTCACACACACTTATCTCTCAGAACTGAGCAAGTGGAGAGACGTTCTTTCATCTAGCACCAAGGGAACGGGTTGCAGGAGACACTTTTTCTCTGCTTTCTCAGTCTGTGTCCTAGTGCCGGTTTGAAGTTCCTGCAGTTTTCACTGTAAAACCGAGTTGGAGCTTGTACCTCCCCATATATATGTATGGAATGGAGTTTGCAATTGAAAAGAAACTTTGTGTTCCCAACAAGCTAGGTGAAGGAAGGCTTTCACACACACTTATCTCTCAGAACTGAGCAAGTGGAGAGACGTTCGTTCATCTAGCACCAAGGGAACGGGTTGCAGGAGACACTTTTTCTCTGCTTTCTCAGTCTGTTTCCTAGTGCCGGTTTGAAGTTCCTGCAGTTTTCACTGTCAAACCGAGTTGGAGCTTCTACCTCCCCATATATATGTATGGAATGGAGTTTGCAACTGAAAAGAAACTTTGTGTTCCCAACAAGCTAGGTGAAGGAAGGCTTTCACACACACTTATCTCTCAGAACTGAGCAAGTGGAGAGACGTTCGTTCATCTATCACCAAGGGAACGGGTTGCAGGAGACACTTTTTCTCTGCTTTCTCAGTCTGTTTCATAGTGCCGGTTTGAAGTTCCTGCATTTTTCACTGTAAAACCGAGTTGGAGCTAGTACCTCCCCATATATATGTATGGAATGGAGTTTGCAACTGAAAAGAAACTTTGTGTTCCCAACAAGCTAGGTGAAGTAAGGCTTTCACACACACTTATCTCTCAGAACTGAGCAAGTGGAGAGACGTTCGTTCATCTAGCACCAAGGGAATGGGTTGAAGGAGACACTTTTTCTCTGTTTTCTCAGTCTGTTTCCTAGTGCTGGTTTGAATTTCCTGCAGTTTTTAATGTAAAACCGAGTTGGAGCTTCTACCTCCCCATATATATATATGGAATGGAGTTTACAATTGAAAAGAAACTTTGTGCTCCCAACAAGCAAGGTGAAGGACGGCTTTCACACACACTTATCTCTCAGAACTTAGCAAGTGGAGAGACGTTCGTTCATCCAGCACCAAGGGAACGGGTTGCAGGAGACAATTTTTCTCTGCTTTCTCAGTCTGTTTCCTAGTGCCGGTTTGAAGTTCCTGCAGTTTTCACTCTAAAACCGAGTTGGAGCTAGTACCTGCCCATATATATGTATGGAATGGAGTTTGCAACTGAAAAGAAACTTTGTGTTCCCAATAAGCTAGGTGAAGGAAGGCTTTCACACACACTTATCTCTCAGAACTGAGCAAGTGGAGAGACGTTCGTTCATCTAGCACCAAGGGAATGGGTTGAAGGAGACACTTTTTCTCTGCTTTCCCAGTCTGTTTCCCAGTGCCGGTTTGAAGTTCCTGCAGTTTTCACTGTAAAAACGGGTTGGAGCTTCTACCTTCCCATATATATGTATGGAATGGAGTTTGCAACTGAAAAGAAACTTTGTGTTCCCAACAAGCTAGTTGAAGGACGGCTTTCACACACACTTATCCCTCAGAACTGAGCAAGTGGAGAGACGTTGGTTCATCTTGCACCAAGGGAACGGGTTGCAGGAGACACTTTTTCTCTGCTTTCTCAGTCTGTTTCCTAGTGCCGGTTAGAAGTACTTGCAGTTTTCACTGTAAAACCGAGTTGGAGCTAGTACCTCCCCATATATATGTATGGAATGGAGTTTGCAACTGAAAAGAAACTTTGTGTTCCCAACAAGCTAGGTGAAGGTAGGCTTTCACACACACTTATCTCTCAGAACTGAGCAAGTGGAGAGAGGTTCGTTCATCTAGCACCAAGGGAACGGGTTGCAGGAGACACTTTTTCTCTGCTTTCTCAGTCTGTTTCCTAGTGCCGGTTTGAAGTTCCTGCAGTTTTCACTGTAAAACCGAGTTGGAGCTAGTACCTCCCCATATATATGTATGGAATGGAGTTTGCAACTGAAAAGAAACTTTGTGTTCCCAACAAGCTAGGTGAAGGAAGGCTTTCACACACACTTATCTCTCAGAACTGAGCAAGTGGAGAGACGTTCTTTCATCTAGCACCAAGGGAACGGGTTGCAGGAGACACTTTTTCTCTGCTTTCTCAGTCTGTTTCCTAGTGCCGGTTTGAAGTTCCTGCAGTTTTAACTGTAAAACCGTGTTGGAGCTTGTACCTCCCCATATATATGTATGGAATGGAGTTTGCAACTGAAAAGAAACTTTGTGTTCCCAACAAGCTAGGTGAAGGTAGGCTTTCACACACACTTATCTCTCAGAACTGAGCAAGTGGAGAGACGTTCGTTCATCTAGCACCAAGGGAACGGGTTGCAGGAGACACTTTTTCTCTGCTTTCTCAGTCTGTTTCCTAGTGCCGGTTTGAATTTCCTCCAGTTTTCACTGTCAAACCGAGTTGGAGCTTCTACCTCCCCATATATATGTATGGAATGGAGTTTGCAACTGAAAAGAAACTTTGTGTTCCAAACAAGCTAGTTGAATTACGGCTTTCACACACACTTATCTCTCAGAACTGAGCAAGTGGAGAGACGTTCGTTCATCTAGCACCAAGGGAACGGGTTGCAGGAGACACTTTTTCTCTGCTTTCTCAGTCTGTTTCATAGTGCCGGTTTGAAGTTCCTGCATTTTTCACTGTAAAACCGAGTTGGAGCTAGTACCTCCCCATATATATGTATGGAATGGAGTTTGCAACTGAAAAGAAACTTTGTGTTCCCAACAAGCTAGGTGAAGTAAGGCTTTCACACACACTTATCTCTCAGAACTGAGCAAGTGGAGAGACGTTCGTTCATCTAGCACCAAGGGAACGGGTTGCAGGAGACACTTTTTCTCTGCTTTCTCAGTCTGTTTCCTAGTGCCGGTTTGAAGTTCCTGCAGTTTTCACTGTAAAACCGAGTTGGAGCTTGTACCTCCCCATATATATGTATGGAATGGAGTTTGCAACTGAAAAGAAACTTTGTGTTCCCAACAAGCTAGGTGAAGGAAGGCTTTCACACACACTTATCTCTCAGAACTGAGCAAGTGGAGAGACGTTCGTTCATCTAGCACCAAGGGAACGGGTTGCAGGAGACACTTTTTCTCTGCTTTCTCAGTCTGTTTCATAGTGCCGGTTTGAAGTTCCTGCAGTTTTCACTGTAAAACCGAGTTGGAGCTTCTACCTCCCCATATATATGTATGGAATGGAGTTTGCAACTGAAAAGAAACTTTGTGTTCCCAACAAGCTAGGTGAAGGAAGGCTTTCACACACACTTATCTCTCAGAACTGAGCAAGTGAAGAGACCTTCGTTCATCTAGCACCAAGGGAACGGGTTGCAGGAGACAATTTTTCTCTGCTTTCTCAGTCTGTTTCCTAGTGCCGGTTAGAAGTTCTTGCAGTTTTCACTGTAAAACCGAGTTGGAGCTAGTACCTCCCCATATATATGTATGGAATGGAGTTTGCAAATGAAAAGAAACTTTGTGTTCCCAACGAGCTAGGTGAAGGAGGCTTTTACACAAACTTATCTCTCAGAACTGAGCAAGTGGAGAGACGTTCGTTCATCTAGCACCAAGGGAACGTGTTGCAGGAGACACTTTTTCTCTGCTTTCTCAGACTGTTTCCTAGTGCCGGTTTGAAATTCCTGCAGTTTTCACTGTAAAACCGAGTTGGAGCTTGTACCTCCCCATATATATGTATGGAATGGAGTTTGCAACTGAAAAGAAACTTTGTGTTCCCAACAAGCTAGTTGAAGGACGGCTTTCACACACACTTATCCCTCAGAACTGAGCAAGTGGAGAGACGTTCGTTCATCTAGCACCAAGGGAACGGGTTGCAGGAGACACTTTTACTCTGCTTTCTCAGTCTGTTTCCTAGTGCCGGTTTGAAGTTCCTGCAGTTTTCACTGTAAAACCGAGTTGGAGCTAGTACCTCCCCATATATATGTATGGAATGGAGTTTGCAACTGAAAAGAAACTTTGTGTTCCCAACAAGGTAGGTGAAGGAAGGCTTTCACACACACTTATCTCTCAGAACTGAGCAAGTGGAGAGACGTTCTTTCATCTAGCACCAAGGGAACGGGTTGCAGGAGACACTTTTTCTCTGCTTTCTCAGTCTGTGTCCTAGTGCCGGTTTGAAGTTCCTGCAGTTTTCACTGTAAAACCGAGTTGGAGCTTGTACCTCCCCATATATATGTATGGAATGGAGTTTGCAATTGAAAAGAAACTTTGTGTTCCCAACAAGCTAGGTGAAGGTAGGCTTTCACACACACTTATCTCTCAGAACTGAGCAAGTGGAGAGACGTTCGTTCATCTAGCACCAAGGGAACGGGTTGCAGGAGACACTTTTTCTCTGCTTTCTCAGTCTGTTTCCTAGTGCCGGTTTGAAGTTCCTGCAGTTTTCACTGTCAAACCGAGTTGGAGCTTCTACCTCCCCATATATATGTATGGAATGGAGTTTGCAACTGAAAAGAAACTTTGTGTTCCCAACAAGCTAGGTGAAGGAAGGCTTTCACACACACTTATCTCTCAGAACTGAGCAAGTGGAGAGACGTTCGTTCATCTATCACCAAGGGAACGGGTTGCAGGAGACACTTTTTCTCTGCTTTCTCAGTCTGTTTCATAGTGCCGGTTTGAAGTTCCTGCATTTTTCACTGTAAAACCGAGTTGGAGCTAGTACCTCCCCATATATATGTATGGAATGGAGTTTGCAACTGAAAAGAAACTTTGTGTTCCCAACAAGCTAGGTGAAGTAAGGCTTTCACACACACTTATCTCTCAGAACTGAGCAAGTGGAGAGACGTTCGTTCATCTAGCACCAAGGGAATGGGTTGAAGGAGACACTTTTTCTCTGTTTTCTCAGTCTGTTTCCTAGTGCTGGTTTGAATTTCCTGCAGTTTTTAATGTAAAACCGAGTTGGAGCTTCTACCTCCCCATATATATATATGGAATGGAGTTTACAATTGAAAAGAAACTTTGTGCTCCCAACAAGCAAGGTGAAGGACGGCTTTCACACACACTTATCTCTCAGAACTTAGCAAGTGGAGACGTTCGTTCATCCAGCACCAAGGGAACGGGTTGCAGGAGACAATTTTTCTCTGCTTTCTCAGTCTGTTTCCTAGTGCCGGTTTGAAGTTCCTGCAGTTTTCACTCTAAAACCGAGTTGGAGCTAGTACCTGCCCATATATATGTATGGAATGGAGTTTGCAACTGAAAAGAAACTTTGTGTTCCCAATAAGCTAGGTGAAGGAAGGCTTTCACACACACTTATCTCTCAGAACTGAGCAAGTGGAGAGACGTTCGTTCATCTAGCACCAAGGGAATGGGTTGAAGGAGACACTTTTTCTCTGCTTTCCCAGTCTGTTTCCCAGTGCCGGTTTGAAGTTCCTGCAGTTTTCACTGTAAAAACGGGTTGGAGCTTCTACCTTCCCATATATATGTATGGAATGGAGTTTGCAACTGAAAAGAAACTTTGTGTTCCCAACAAGCTAGTTGAAGGACGGCTTTCACACACACTTATCCCTCAGAACTGAGCAAGTGGAGAGACGTTGGTTCATCTTGCACCAAGGGAACGGGTTGCAGGAGACACTTTTTCTCTGCTTTCTCAGTCTGTTTCCTAGTGCCGGTTAGAAGTACTTGCAGTTTTCACTGTAAAACCGAGTTGGAGCTAGTACCTCCCCATATATATGTATGGAATGGAGTTTGCAACTGAAAAGAAACTTTGTGTTCCCAACAAGCTAGTTGAAGGACGGCTTTCACACACACTTATCCCTCAGAACTGAGCAAGTGGAGAGACGTTCGTTCATCTAGCACCAAGGGAACGGGTTGCAGGAGACACTTTTTCTCTGCTTTCTCAGTCTGTTTCCTAGTGCCGGTTTGAAGTTCCTGCAGTTTTCACTGTAAAACCGAGTTGGAGCTAGTACCTCCCCATATATATGTATGGAATGGAGTTTGCAACTGAAAAGAAACTTTGTGCTCCCAACAAGGTAGGTGAAGGAAGGCTTTCACACACACTTATCTCTCAGAACTGAGCAAGTGGAGAGACGTTCGTTCATCTAGCACCAAGGGAACGGGTTGCAGGAGACACTTTTTCTCTGCTTTCTCAGTCTGTTTCCTAGTGCCGGTTTGAAGTTCCTGCAGTTTTCACTGTAAAACCGAGTTGGAGCTTGTACCTCCCCATATATATGTATGGAATGGAGTTTGCAACTGAAAAGAAACTTTGTGTTCCCAACAAGCTAGGTGAAGGTAGGCTTTCACACACACTTATCTCTCAGAACTGAGCAAGTGGAGAGAGGTTCGTTCATCTAGCACCAAGGGAACGGGTTGCAGGAGACACTTTTTCTCTGCTTTCTCAGTCTGTTTCCTAGTGCCGGTTTGAAGTTCCTGCAGTTTTCACTGTAAAACCGAGTTGGAGCTTCTACCTCCGCATATATATGTATGGAATGGAGTTTGCATCTGAAAAGAAACTTTGTGTTCCCAAAAAGCTAGGTGAAGGACGGCTTTCACACACACTTATCTCTCAGAACTGAGCAAGTGGAGAGACGTTCGTTCATCTAGCACCAAGGGAATGGGTTGAAGGAGACACTTTTTCTCTGCTTTCTCAGTCTGTTTCCTAGTGCCGGTTTGAAGTTCCTGCAGTTTCACTGTCAAACCGAGTTGGAGCTTCTACCTCCCCATATATATGTATGGAATGGAGTTTGCAACTGAAAAGAAACTTTGTGCTCCCAACAAGCTAGGTGAAGGAAGGCTTTCACACACACTTATCTCTCAGAACTGAGCAAGTGGAGAGACGTTCGTTCATCTATCACCAAGGGAACGGGTTGCAGGAGACACTTTTTCTCTGCTTTCTCAGTCTGTTTCCTAGTGCCGGTTTGAAGTTCCTGCAGTTTTCACTCTAAAACCGAGTTGGAGCTAGTACCTCCCCATATATATGTATGGAATGGAGTTTGCAACTGAAAAGAAACTTTGTGTTCCCAATAAGCTAGGTGAAGGAAGGCTTTCACACACACTTATCTCTCAGAACTGAGCAAGTGGAGAGACGTTCGTTCATCTAGCACCAAGGGAACGGGTTGAAGGAGACACTTTTTCTCTGTTTTCTCAGTCTGTTTCCCAGTGCCGGTTTGAAGTTCCTGCAGTTTTCACTGTAAAAACGGGTTGGAGCTTCTACCTCCCCATATATATATATGGAATGGAGTTTGCAACTGAAAAGAAACTTTGTGCTCCCAACAAGCAAGGTGAAGGACGGCTTTCACACACACTTATCTCTCAGAACTTAGCAAGTGGAGAGACGTTCGTTCATCCAGCACCAAGGGAACGGGTTGCAGGAGACAATTTTTCTCTGCTTTCTCAGTCTGTTTCCTAGTGCCGGTTTGAAGTTCCTGCAGTTTTCACTCTAAAACCGAGTTGGAGCTAGTACCTCCCCATATATATGTATGGAATGGAGTTTGCAAATGAAAAGAAACTTTGTGTTCCCAACAAGCTAGGTGAAGGAAGGCTTTCACACACACTTATCTCTCAGAACTGAGCAAGTGGAGAGACGTTCGTTCATCTAGCACCAAGGGAACGGGTTGCAGGAGACACTTTTTCTCTGCTTTCTCAGTCTGTTTCCTAGTGCCGGTTTGAAGTTCCTGCAGTTTTCACTGTAAAACCGAGTTGGAGCTTGTACCTCTACATATATATGTATGGAATGGAGTTTGCAACTGAAAAGTAACTTTGTGTTCCCAACAAGCTAGGTGAAGGAAGGCTTTAACACACACTTATCTCTCAGAACTGAGAAAGTGGAGAGACGTTCGTTCATCTAGCACCAAGGGAACGGGTTGCAGGAGACACTTTTTCTCTGCTTTCCCAGTCTGTTTCCCAGTGCCGGTTTGAAGTTCCTGCAGTTTTCACTGTAAAACCGAGTTGGAGCTAGTACCTCCCCATATATATGTATGGAATGGAGTTTGAAACTGAAAAGAAACTTTGTGTTCCCAACAAGCTAGTTGAAGGAAGGCTTTCACACACACTTATCTCTCAGAACTGAGCAAGTGGAGAGACGTTCGTTCATCTAGCACCAAGGGAACGGGTTGCAGGAGACACTTTTTCTCTGCTTTCTCAGTCTGTTTCCTAGTGCCGGTTTGAAGTTCCTGCAGTTTTCACTGTAAAACCGAGTTGGAGCTTGTACCTCCCCATATATATGTATGGAATGGAGTTTGCAACTGAAAAGAAACTTTGTGTTCCCAACAAGCTAGGTGAAGGTAGGCTTTCACACACAATTATCTCTCAGAACTGAGCAAGTGGAGAGACGTTCGTTCATCTAGCACCAAGGGAACGGGTTGCAGGAGACACTTTTTCTCTGCTTTCTCAGTCTGTTTCCTAGTGCCGGTTTGAAGTTCCTGCAGTTTTCACTGTAAAACCGAGTTGGAGCTTCTACCTCCGCATATATATGTATGGAATGGAGTTTGCAACTGAAAAGAAACTTTGTGTTCCCAAAAAGCTAGGTGAAGGACGGCTTTCACACACACTTATCTCTCAGAACTGAGCAAGTGGAGAGACGTTCGTTCATCTAGCACTAAGGGAACGGGATGCAGGAGACACTTTTTCTCTGCTTTCTCAGTCTGTTTCCTAGTGCTGGTTTGAAGTTCCTGCAGTTTTCACTGTCAAACCGAGTTGGAGCTTCTACCTCCCCATATATATGTATGGAATGGAGTTTGCAACTGAAAAGAAACTTTGTGTTCCCAACAAGCTAGGTGAAGGAAGGCTTTCACACACACTTATCTCTCAGAACTGAGCAAGTGGAGAGACGTTCGTTCATCTTGCACCAAGGGAACGGGTTGCAGGAGACACTTTTTCTCTGCTTTCTCAGTCTGTTTCCTAGTGCAGGTTTGAAGTTCCTGCAGTTTTCACTGTAAAACCGAGTTGGAGGTAGTACCTCCCCATATATATGTATGGAATGGAGTTTGCAACTGAAAAGAAACTTTGTGTTCCCAATAAGCTAGGTGAAGGAAGGCTTTCACACACACTTATCTCTCAGAACTGAGCAAGTGGAGAGACGTTTGTTCATCTAGCACCAAGGGAATGGGTTGAAGGAGACACTTTTTCTCTGTTTTCTCAGTCTGTTTCCTAGTGCCGGTTTGAAATTCCTGCAGTTTTCACTGTAAAACCGAGTTGGAGCTTGTACCTCCCCATATATATGTATGGAATGGACTTTGCATCTGAAAAGAAACTTTGTGCTCCCAACAAGCTAGGTGAAGGTAGGCTTTCACACACACTTATCTCTCAGAACTTAGCAAGTGGAGAGACGTTCGTTCATCCAGCACCAAGGGAACGGGTTGCAGGAGACAATTTTTCTCTGCTTTCTCAGTCTGTTTCCTAGTGCCGGTTTGAAGTTCCTGCAGTTTTCACTCTAAAACCGAGTTGGAGCTAGTACCTGCCCATATATATGTATGGAATGGAGTTTGCAACTGAAAAGAAACTTTGTGTTCCCAACAAGCTAGGTGAAGTAAGGCTTTCACACACACTTATCTCTCAGAACTGAGCAAGTGGAGAGACGTTCGTTCATCTAGCACCAAGGGAACGGGTTGCAGGAGACACTTTTTCTCTGCTTTCTCAGTCTGTTTCCTAGTGCCGGTTAGAATTTCCTGCAGTTTTCACTGTAAAACCGAGTTGGAGCTAGTACCTCCACATATATATGTATGGAATGGAGTTTGCAACTGAAAAGTAACTTTGTGTTCCCAACAAGCTAGGTGAAGGAAGGCTTTCACACACACTTATCTCTCAGAACTGAGCAAGTGGAGAGACGTTCGTTCATCTAGCACCAAGGGAACGGGTTGCAGGAGACACTTTTTCTCTGCTTTCCCAGTCTGTTTCCCAGTGCCGGTTTGAAGTTCCTGCAGTTTTCACTGTAAAACCGAGTTGGAGCTAGTACCTCCCCTTATATATGTATGGAATGGAGTTTGCAACTGAAATGAAACTTTGTGTTCCCAACAAGCTAGGTGAAGGACGGCTTTCACACACACTTATCTCTCAGAACTGAGCAAGTGGAGAGACGTTCGTTCATCTAGCACCAAGGGAACTGATTGCAAGAGGCACTTTTTCTCTGCTTTCTCAGTCTGTTTCCTAGTGCCGGTTTGAAATTCCTGCAGTTTTCACTGTCAAATAAAGTTGGAGCTTGTACCTCTACATATATATGTATGGAATGGAGTTTGCAACTGAAAAGAAACTTTGTGTTCCCAACAAGCTTGGTGAAGGACGGCTTTCACACACACTTATCACTCAGAACTGAGCAAGTGGAGAGACGTTCGTTCATCTAGCACCAAGGGAACGGGTTGCAGGAGACACTTTTTCTCTGCTTTCTCAGTCTGTTTCCTAGTGCCGGTTTGAAGTTCCTGCAGTTTTCACTGTAAAACCGAGTTGGAGCTTGTACCTCCCCATATATATGTATGGAATGGAGTTTGCAACTGAAAAGAAACTTTGTGTTCCCAACAAGCTAGGTGATGGAAGGCTTTCACACACACTTATCTCTCAGAACTGAGCATGTGGGGAGACGTTCGTTCATCTAGCAATAAGGGAACGGGTTGAAGGAGACACTTTTTCTCTGCTTTCTCAGTCTGTTTCCTAGTGCCGGTTTGAATTTCCTGCAGTTTTCACTGTAAAATCGAGTTGGAGCTTCTACCTCCCCATATATATGTATGGAATGGAGTTTGCAACTGAAAAGAAACTTTGTGTTCCAAACAAGCTAGTTGAAGTACGGCTTTCACACACACTAATCTCTCAGAAATGAGCAAGTGGAGAGACGTTCGTTCATCTAGCACCAAGGGAACGAGTTGCAGGGGACACTTTTTCTCTGCTTTCTCAGTCTGTTTCCTAGTGCCGGTTTGAAGTTCCTGCAGTATTCACTCTAAAACCGAGTTGGAGCTAGAACCTGCCCATATATATGTATGGAATGGAGTTTGCAACTGAAAAGAAACTTTGTGTTCCCAACAAGCTAGGTGAAGGAAGGCTTTCACACACACTTATCTCTCAGAACTGAGCAATTGGAGAGACGTTCGTTCATCTAGCACCAAGGGAACGGGTTGCAGGAGACAATTTTTCTCTGCTTTCTCAGTCTGTTTCCTAGTGCCGGGTTGAAATTCCTGCAGTTTTCACTGTAAAACCGAGTTGGAGCTAGTACCTCCCCATATATATGTATGGAATGGAGTTGGCAACTGAAAAGTAACTTTGTGTTCCCTACAAGCTAGGTGAAGGTTGGCTTTCACACACATTTATCTCTCAGAACTGAGCAAGTGGAGAGACGTTCGTTCATCTAGCACCAAGGGAACGGGTTGCAGGAGACACTTTTTCTCTGCTTTCTCAGTCTGTTTCCTAGTGCCGGTTTGAAGTTCCTGCAGTTTTCACTGTAAAACCGAGTTGGAGCTTCTACCTACCCATATATATGTATGGAATGGAGTTTGCAACTGAAAAGAAACTTTGTGTTCCCAACAAGCTAGGTGAAGGACGGCTTTCACACACACTTATCTCTCAGAACTGAGCAAGTGAAGAGACGTTCGTTCATCTAGCACCAAGGGAACGGGTTGCAGGAGACACTTTTTCTCTGCTTTCTCAGTCTGTTTCCTAGTGCCGGTTAGAATTTCCTGCAGTTTTCACTGTAAAACCGAGTTGGAGCTAGTACCTCCCCATATATATGTATGGAATGGAGTTTGCAAATGAAAAGAAACTTTGTGTTCCCAACAAGCTAGGTGAAGGAAGGCTTTCACACACACTTATCTCTCAGAACTGAGCAAGTGGAGAGACGTTCGTTCATCTAGCACCAAGGGAACGGGTTGCAGGAGACACTTTTTCTCTGCTTTCTCAGTCTGTTTCCTAGTGCCGGTTTGAAGTTCCTGCAGTTTTCACTGTAAAACCGAGTTGGAGCTTGTACCTCCCCATATATATGTATGGAATGGAGTTTGCAACTGAAATGAAACTTTGTGTTCCCAACAAGCTAGGTGAAGGTAGGCTTTCACACACACTTATCTCTCAGAACTGAGCAAGTGGAGAGACGTTCGTTCATCTAGCACCAAGGGAACTGTTTGCAAGAGGCACTTTTTCTCTGCTTTCTCAGTCTGTTTCCTAGTGCCGGTTTGAAATTCCTGCAGTTTTCACTGTCAAATAAAGTTGGAGCTAGTACCTCCACATATATATGTATGGAATGGAGTTTGCAACTGAAAAGTAACTTTGTGTTCCCAACAAGCTAGGTGAAGGAAGGCTTTCACACACACTTATCACTCAGAACTGAGCAAGTGGAGAGACGTTCGTTCATCTAGCACCAAGGGAACGGGTTGCAGGAGACACTTTTTCTCTGCTTTCCCAGTCTGTTTCCCAGTGCCGTTTTGAAGTTCCTGCAGTTTTCACTGTAAAAACGGGTTGGAGCTTCTACCTTCCCATATATATGTATGGAATGGAGTTTGCAACTGAAAAGAAACTTTGTGTTCCCAACAAGCTAGGTGATGGAAGGCTTTCACACACACTTATCTCTCAGAACTGAGCATGTGGAGAGACGTTCGTTCATCTAGCAATAAGGGAACGGGTTGCAGGAGACACTTTTTCTCTGCTTTCTCAGTATGTTTCCTAGTGCCGGTTTGAATTTCCTGCAGTTTTCACTGTAAAATCGAGTTGGAGCTTGTACCTCCCCATATATATGTATGGAATGGACTTTGCGTCTGAAAAGAAACTTTGTGTTCCCAACAAGCTAGGTGAAGGTAGGCTTTCACACACACTAATCTCTCAGAAATGAGCAAGTGGAGAGACGTTCGTTCATCTAGCACCAAGGGAACGGGTTGCAGGAGACACTTTTTCTCTGCTTTCTCAGTCTGTTTCCTAGTGCCGGTTTGAAGTTCCTGCAGTTTTCTCTGTAAAACCGAGTTGGAGCTAGTACATCCCCATATATATGTATGGAATGGAGTTTGCAACTGAAAAGAATCTTTGTGTTCCCAACAAGCTAGGTGAAGGACGGCTTTCACACACACTTATCTCTCAGAACTTAGGAAGTGGAGAGACGTTCGTTCATCTAGCACCAAGGGAACGGGTTGCAGGAGACAATTTTTCTCTGCTTTCTCAGTCTGTTTCCTAGTGCCGGGTTGAAATTCCTGCAGTTTTCACTGTAAAACCGAGTTGGAGCTAGTACCTCCCCATATATATGTATGGAATGGAGTTTGCAAATGAAAAGAAACTTTGTGTTCCCTACAAGCTAGGTGAAGGTTGGCTTTCACACACACTTATCTCTCAGAACTGAGCAAGTGGAGAGACGTTCGTTCATCTAGCACCAAGGGAACGGGTTGCAGGAGACACTTTTTCTCTGCTTTCTCAGTCTGTTTCCTAGTGCCGGTTTGAAGTTCCTGCAGTTTTCACTGTAAAACCGAGTTGGAGCTTCTACCTACCCATATATATGTATGGAATGGAGTTTGCAACTGAAAAGAAACTTTGTGTTCCCAACAAGCTAGGTGAAGGACGGCTTTCACACACACTTATCTCTCAGAACTGAGCAAGTGGAGAGACGTTCGTTCATCTAGCACCAAGGGAAAGGGTTGCAGGAGACACTTTTTCTCTGCTTTCTCAGTCTGTTTCCTAGTGCCGGGTTGAAGTTCCTGCAGTTTTCACTGTAAAACCGAGTTGGAGCTTGTACCTCCCCATATATATGTATGGAATGGAGTTTGCAACTGAAAAGAAACTTTGTGTTCCCAACAAGCTAGGTGAAGGAAGGCTTTCACACACACTTATCTCTCAGAACTGAGCAAGTGGAGAGACGTTCGTTCATCCAGCAGCAAGGGAACGGGTTGCAGGAGACACTTTTTCTCTGCTTTCTCAGTCTGTTTCCTAGTGCCGGTTTGAAGTTCCTGCAGTTTTCACTGTAAAACCGAGTTGGAGCTAGTACCTCCCCATATATATGTATTGAATGGATTTTGCATCTGAAAAGAAACTTTGTGTTCCCTACAAGCTAGATGAAGGACGGCTTTCACACACAATTATCTCTCAGAAATGAGCAAGTGGAGAGACGTTCGTTCATCTAGCACCAAGGGAACGGGTTGCAGGAGAAACTTTTTCTCTGCTTTCTCAGTCTGTTTCCTAGTGCCGGTTTGAAGTTCCTGCAGTTTTCACTGTAAAACCGAGTTGGAGCTAGTACCTCTACATATATATGTATGGAATGGAGTTTGCAACTGAAATGAAACTTTGTGTTCCCAACAAGCTAGTTGAAGGACGGCTTTCACACACACTTATTCCTCAGAACTGAGCAAGTGGAGAGACGTTCGTTCATCTAGCACCAAGGGAACTGTTTGCAAGAGGCACTTTTTCTCTGCTTTCTCAGTCTGTTTCCTAGTGCCGGTTTGAAATTCCTGCAGTTTTCACTGTCAAATCGAGTTGGAGCTTGTACCTCTACATATATATGTATGGAATGGAGTTTGCAACTGAAAAGAAACTTTGTGTTCCCAACAAGCTAGTTGAAGGACGGCTTTCACACACACTTATCCCTCAGAACTGAGCAAGTGGAGAGACGTTCGTTCATCTAGCACCAAGGGAACGGGTTGCAGGAGACCCTTTTTCTCTGCATTCTCAGTCTGTTTCCTAGTGCCGGTTTGAAGTTCCTGCAGTTTTCACTGTAAAACCGAGTTGGAGCTTCTACCTCCCCATATATATGTATGGAATGGAGTTTGCAACTGAAAAGAAACTTTGTGTTCCCAACAAGCTAGGTGAAGGAAGGCTTTCACACACACTTATCTCTCAGAACTGAGCATGTGGAGAGACGTTCGTTCATCTAACACCAAGGGAACGGGTTGAAGGAGACACTTTTTCTCTGCTTTCTCAGACTGTTTCCTAGTGCCGGTTTGAAGTTCCTGCAGTTTTCACAGTAAAACCGAGTTGGAGCTTCTACCTCCCCATATATATGTATGGAATGGAGTTTGCAACTGAAAAGAAACTTTGTGTTCCCAACAAGCTAGATGAAGGACGGCTTTCACACACACTTATCTCTCAGAACTGAGCAAATGGAGAGACGTTCGTTCATCTAGCACCAAGGGAAATGGTTGCAGGAGACACTTTTTCTCTGCATTCTCAGTCTGTTTCCTAGTGCCGGTTTGAAATTCCTGCAGTTTTCACTGTCAAACCGAGTTGGAGATTGTACCTCCACATATATATGTATGGAATGGAGTTTGCGACTGAAAAGAAACTTTGTGTTCCCAACAAGCTAGTTGAAGGACGGCTTTCACACACACTTATCCCTCAGAACTGAGCAAGTGGAGAGACGTTCATTCATCTAGCACCAAGTGAACAGGTTGCAGGAGACACTTTTTCTCTGCTTTCTCAGTCTGTTTCCTAGTGCCGGTTTGAATTTCCGACAGTTTTCACTGTAAAACCGAGTTGGAGCTAGTACCTCCCCATATATATGTATGGAATGGAGTTTGCAACTGAAAAGAAACTTTGTGTTCCCAACAATCTAGGTGAAGGACGGCTTTCACACACACTTATCTCTCAGAACTGAGCAAGTGGAGAGACGTTCGTTCATCTAGCACCAAGGGAACGGGTTGCAGGAGACACTTTTTCTCTGCTTTCTCAGTCTGTTTCCTAGTGCCGGTTAGAAGTTCCTGCAGTTTTCACTGTAAAACCGAGTTGGAGCTAGTACCTCCCCATATATATGTATGGAATGGAGTTTGCAAATGAAAAGAAACTTTGTGTTCCCAACAAGCTAGGTGAAGGAAGGCTTTCACACACACTTATCTCTCAGAACTGAGCAAGTGGAGAGACGTTCGTTCATCTAGCACCAAGGGAACGGGTTGCAGGAGACACTTATTCTCTGCTTTCTCAGTCTGTTTCCTAGTGCCGGTTTGAAGTTCCTGCAGTTTTCACTGTAAAACCGAGTTGGAGCTAGTACCTCCCCATATATATGTATGGAATGGAGTTTGCAACTGAAATGAAACTTTGTGTTCCCAACAAGCTAGGTGAAGGACGGCTTTCACACACACTTATCTCTCAGAACTGAGCAAGTGGAGAGACGTTCGTTCATCTAGCACCAAGGGAACTGTTTGCAAGAGGCACTTTTTCTCTGCTTTCTCAGTCTGTTTCCTAGTGCCGGTTTGAAATTCCTGCAGTTTTCACTGTCAAATCGATTTGGAGCTTGTACCTCTACATATATATGTATGGAATGGAGTTTGCAACTGAAAAGAAACTTTGTGTTCCCAACAAGCTAGTTGAAGGACGGCTTTCACACACACTTAACTCTCAGAACTGAGCAAGTGGAGAGACGTTCGTTCATCTAGCACCAAGGGAACGGGTTGCAGGAGACACTTTTTCTCTGCATTCTCAGTCTGTTTCCTAGTGCCGGTTTGAAGTTCCTGCAGTTTTCACTGTAAAACCGAGTTGGAGCTTCTACCTCCCCATATATATGTATGGAATGGAGTTTGCAACTGAAAAGAAACTTTGTGTTCCCAACAAGCTAGGTGAAGGAAGGCTTTCACACACACTTATCTCTCAGAAATGAGCATGTGGAGAGACGTTCGTTCATCTAGCACCAAGGGAACGGGTTGAAGGAGACACTTTTTCTCTGCTTTCTCAGACTGTTTCCTAGTGCCGGTTTGAATTTCCTGCAGTTTTCACAGTAAAACCGAGTTGGAGCTTCTACCTCCCCATATATATGTATGGAATGGAGTTTGCAACTGAAAAGAAACTTTGTGTTCCCAACAAGCTAGTTGAAGTACGGCTTTCACACACACATATCTCTCAGAAATGAGCAAATGGAGAGACGTTCGTTCATCTAGCACCAAGGGAAAGGGTTGCAGGAGACACTTTTTCTCTGCTTTCTCAGTCTGTTTCCTAGTGCCGGTTTGAAGTTCCTGCAGTTTTCACTGTAAAACAGAGTTGGAGCTAGTACCTCCCCATATATATGTATGGAATGGAGTTTGAAACTGAAAAGAAACTTTGTGTTCCCAACAAGCTAGATGAAGGACGGCTTTCACACACACTTATCTCTCAGAACTGAGCAAATGGAGAGACGTTCGTTCATCTAGCACCAAGGGAACGGGTTGCAGGAGACACTTTTTCTCTGCATTCTCAGTCTGTTTCCTAGTGCCGGTTTGAAATTCCTGCAGTTTTCACTGTCAAACCGAGTTGGAGATTGTACCTCCACATATATATGTATGGAATGGAGTTTGCAACTGAAAAGAAACTTTGTGTTCCCAACAAGCTAGGTGAAGGTAGGCTTTCACACACACTTATCTCTCAGAACTGAGCAAGTGGAGAGACGTTCGTTCATCTAGCACCAAGGGAACGGGTTGCAGGAGACACTTTTTCTCTGCTTTCTCAGTCTGTTTCCTAGTGCCGGTTTGAAGTTCCTGAAGTTTTCACTGTAAAACCGAGTTGGAGCTTCTACCTCCCCATATATATGTATGGAATGGAGTTTGCAACTGAAAAGAAACTTTGTGTTCCCAACAAGCTAGGTGAATGACGGCTTTCACACACACTTATCTCTCAGAACTTAGGAAGTGGAGAGACGTTCGTTCATCTAGCACCAATGGAACGGGTTGCAGGAGACACTTTTTCTCTGCTTTCTCAGTCTGTTTCCTAGTGCCGGTTAGAAGTTCCTGCAGTTTTCACTGTAAAACCGAGTTGGAGCTAGTACCTCCCCATATATATGTATGGAATGGGGTTTGCAACTGAAAAGTAACTTTGTGTTCCCAACAAGCTAGGTGAAGGTAGGCTTTCACACACACTTATCTCTCAGAACTGAGCAAGTGGAGAGACGTTCGTTCATCTAGCACCAAGGGAACGGGTTCCAGGAGACACTTTTTCTCTGCTTTCTCAGTCTGTTTCCTAGTGCCGGTTTGAAGTTCCTGCAGTTTTCACTGTAAAACCGAGTTGGAGCTTCTACCTCCCCATATATATGTATGGAATGGAGTTTGCAACTGAAAAGAAACTTTGTGTTCCCAACAAGCTAGGTGAAGGACGGCTTTCACACACACTTATCTCTCAGAACTGAGCAAGTGAAGAGACGTTCGTTCATCTAGCACTAAGGGAACGGGTTGCAGGAGACACTTCTTCTCTGCTTTCTCAGTCTGTTTCCTAGTGCCGGTTAGAAGTTCCTGCAGTTTTCACTGTAAAACCGAGTTGGAGCTAGTACCTCCCCATATATATGTATGGAATGGAGTTTGCAAATGAAAAGAAACTTTGTGTTCCCAACAAGCTAGGTGAAGGAAGGCTTTCACACAAACTTATCTCTCAGAACTGAGCAAGTGGAGAGACGTTCGTTCATCTAGCACCAAGGGAACGGGTTGCAGGAGACACTTTTTCTCTGCTTTCTCAGTCTGTTTCCTAGTGCCGGTTTGAAATTCCTGCAGTTTTCACTGTCAATTCGAGTTGGAGCTTGTACCTCTACATATATATGTATGGAATGGAGTTTGCAACTGAAAAGAATCTTTGTGTTCCCAACAAGCTAGTTGAAGGACGGCTTTCACACACACTTATCCCTCAGAACTGAGCAATAGGAGAGACGTTCGTTCATCTAGCACCAAGGGAACGGGTTGCAGGAGACACTTTTTCTCTGCTTTCTCAGTCTGTTTCCTAGTGCCGGTTTGAAGTTCCTGCAGTTTTCACTGTAAAACCGAGTTGGAGCTTGTACCTCCCCATATATATGTATGGAATGTAGTTTGCAACTGAAAAGAAACTTTGTGTTCCCAACAAGCTAGGTGAAGGTAGGCTTTCACACACACTTATCTCTCAGAACTGAGCAAGTAGAGAGACGTTCGTTCATCTAGCACCAATGGAACGGGTTGCAGGAGACACTTTTTCTCTGCTTTCTCAGTCTGTTTCCTAGTGCCGGTTAGAAGTTCCTGCAGTTTTCACTGTAAAACCGAGTTGGAGCTAGTACCTCCCCATATATATGTATGGAATGGGGTTTGCAACTGAAAAGAAACTTTGTGTTCCCAACAAGCTAGGTGAAGTTCGGCTTTCACACACACTTATCTCTCAGAACTGAGCAAGTGAAGAGACGTTCGTTCATCTAGCACCAAGGGAAAGGGTTGCAGGGGACTATTTTTCTCTGCTTTCTCAGTCTGTTTCCTAGTGCCGGTTAGAAATTCCTGCAGTTTTCACTGTAAAACCGAGTTGGAGCTAGTACCTCCCCATATATATGTATGGAATGGAGTTTGCAACTGAAAAGAAACTTTGTGTTCCCAACAAGGTAGGTGAAGGAAGGCTTTCACACACACTTATCTCTCAGAACTGAGCAAGTGGAGAGACGTTCGTTCATCTAGAAACAAGGGAACGGGTTGCAGGAGACACTTTTTCTCTGCTTTCTCAGTCTGTGTCCTAGTGCCGGTTTGAAGTTCCTGCAGTTTTCACTGTAAAACCGAGTTGGAGCTTGTACCTCCCCATATATATGTATGGATTGTAGTTTGCAACTGAAAAGAAACTTTGTGTTCCCAACAAGCTATGTGAAGGTAGGCTTTCACACACACTTATCTCTCAGAACTGAGCAAGTGGAGAGACGTTCGTTCATCTAGCACCAATGGAACGGGTTGCAGGAGACACTTTTTCTCTGGTTTCTCAGTCTGTTTCCTAGTGCCGGTTTGAAGTTCCTGCATTTTTCACTGTAAAACCGTGTTGGAGCTTCTACCTCCCCATATATATGTATGGAATGGAGTTTGCAACTGAAAAGAAACTTTGTGTTCCCAACAAGCTAGGTGAAGGACGGCTTTCACACACACTTATCTCTCAGAACTGAGCAAGTGGAGAGACGTTCGTTCATCTAGCACCAAGGGAACGGGTTGCAGGAGACACTTTTTCTCTGCTTTCTCAGTCTGTTTCCTAGTGCCGGTTTGAAATTCCTGCAGTTTTCACTGTCAAATCGAGTTGGAGCTTGTACCTCTACATATATATGTATGGAATGGAGTTTGCAACTGAAAAGAAACTTTGTGTTCCCAACAAGCTAGTTGAAGGTCGGCTTTCACACACACTTATCCCTCAGAACTGAGCAAGTGGAGAGACGTTCGTTCATCTAGCAATAAGGGAACGGGTTGCAGGAGACACTTTTTCTCTGCTTTCTCAGGCTGTTTCCTAGTGCCGGATTGAATTTCCTGCAGTTTTCACTGTAAAACCGAGGTGGAGCTTCTACCTCCCCATATATATGTATGGAATGGAGTTTGCAACTGAAAAGAAACTTTGTGTTCCTAACAAGCTACGTGAAGGACGGCTTTCACACACACTTAACTCTCAGAAATGAACAAGTGGAGAGACGTTCGTTCATCTAACACCAAGGGAACGGGTTGCAGGAGACACTTTTTCTCTGCTTTCTCAGTCTGTTTCCTAGTGCCGGTTTGAAATTCCTGCAGTTTTCACTCTAAAACCGAGTTGGAGCTAGTACCTTCCCATATATATGAATGGAATGGAGTTTGTAACTGAAAAGAAACTTTGTGTTCCCAACAAGCTAGGTGAAGGAAGGCTTTCACACACACTTATCTCTCAGAACTGAGCAAGTGGAGAGACGTTCGTTCATCTAGCACCAAGGGAACGGGTTGCAGGAGACACTTTTTCTCTGCTTTCTCAGTCTGTTTCCTAGTGCCGGTTTGAAGTTCCTGCAGTTTTCACTGTAAAACCTAGTTGGAGCTTGTACCTCCCCATATGTATGTATGGAATGGAGTTTGCAACTGAAAAGTAACTTTGTGTTCCCAACAAGCTAGGTGAAGGAAGGCTTTCACACACACTTATCTCTCAGAACTGAGCAAGTGGAGAGACGTTCGTTCATCTAGCACCAAGGGAACGGGTTGCAGGAGACACTTTTTCTCTGCTTTCTCAGTCTGTTTCCTAGTGCCGGTTTGAAGTTCCTGAAGTTTTCACTGTAAAACCGAGTTGGAGCTTCTACCTCCCCATATATATGTATGGAATGGAGTTTGCAACTGAAAAGAAACTTTGTGTTCCCAACAAGCTAGGTGAAGGACGGCTTTCACACACACTTATCTCTCAGAACTGAGCAAGTGAAGAGACGTTCGTTCATCTAGCACCAAGGGAAAGGGTTGCAGGAGACACTTTTTCTCTGCTTTCTCAGTCTGTTTCCTAGTGCCGGTTAGAAGTTCCTGCAGTTTTCACTGTAAAACCGAGTTGGAGCTAGTACCTCCCCATATATATGTATGGAATGGGGTTTGCAACTGAAAAGAAACTTTGTGTTCCCAACAAGCTAGGTGAAGGAAGGCTTTCACACACACTTATCTCTCAGAACTGAGCATGTGGAGAGACGTTCGTTCATCTAGCAATAAGGGAACGGGTTGCAGGAGACACTTTTTCTCTGCTTTCTCAGTCTGTGTCCTAGTGCCGGTTTGAATTTCCTGCAGTTTTCACTGTAAAACCGAGTTGGAGCTTCTACCTCCCCATATATATGTATGGAATGGAGTTTGCAACTGAAAAGAAACTTTGTGTTCCCAACAAGCTATGTGAAGGTAGGCTTTCACACACACTTATCTCTCAGAACTGAGCAAGTGGAGAGACGTTCGTTCATCTAGCACCAATGGAACGGGTTGCAGGAGACACTTTTTCTCTGCTTTCTCAGTCTGTTTCCTAGTGCCGCTTTGAAGTTCCTGCAGTTTTCACTCTAAAACCGAGTTGGAGCTAGTACCTGCCCATATATATGTATGGAATGGAGTTTGCAACTGAAAAGAAACTTTGTGTTCCCAACAAGCTATGTGAAGTAAGGCTTTCACACACACTTATCTCTCAGAACTGAGCAAGTGGAGAGACGTTCGTTCATCTAGCACCAAGGGAACGGGTTGCAGGAGACACTTTTTCTCTGCTTTCTCAGTCTGTTTCTTAGTGCCGGGTTGAAGTTCCTGCAGTTTTCACTGTCAAATCGAGTTGGAGCTTGTACCTCTACATATATATGTATGGAATGGAGTTTGCAACTGAAAAGAAACTTTGTGTTCCCAACAAGCTAGTTGAAGGTCGGCTTTCACACACACTTATCCCTCAGAACTGAGCAAGTGGAGAGACGTTCGTTCATCCAGCAATAAGGGAACGGGTTGCAGGAGACACTTTTTCTCTGCTTTCTCAGGCTGTTTCCTAGTGCCGGTTTGAATTTCCTGCAGTTTTCACTGTAAAACCGAGGTGGAGCTTCTACCTCCCCATATATATGTATGGAATGGAGTTTGCAACTGAAAAGAAACTTTGTGTTCCTAACAAGCTACGTGAAGGACGGCTTTCACACACACTTAACTCTCAGAAATGAACAAGTGGAGAGACGTTCGTTCATCTAGCACCAAGGGAACTGGTTGCAGGAGACACTTTTTCTCTGCTTTCTCAGTCTGTTTCCTAGTGCCGGTTTGAAATTCCTGCAGTTTTCACTCTAAAACCGAGTTGGAGCTAGTACCTTCCCATATATATGAATGGAATGGAGTTTGTAACTGAAAAGAAACTTTGTGTTCCCAACAAGCTAGGTGAAGGACGGCTTTCACACACACTTATCTCTCAGAACTGAGCAAGTGGAGAGACGTTCGTTCATCTAGCACCAAGGGAACGGGTTGCAGGAGACACTTTTTCTCTGCTTTCTCAGTCTGTTTCCTAGTGCCGGTTAGAAGTTCCTGCAGTTTTCACTGTAAAACCTAGTTGGAGCTAGTAACTCCCCATATATATGTATGGAATGGAGTTTGCAACTGAAAAGTAACTTTGTGTTCCCAACAAGCTAGGTGAAGGAAGGCTTTCACACACACTTATCTCTCAGAACTGAGCAAGTGGAGAGACGTTCGTTCATCTAGCACCAAGGGAACGGGTTGCAGGAGACACTTTTTCTCTGCTTTCTCAGTCTGTTTCCTAGTGCCGGTTTGAAGTTCCTGAAGTTTTCACTGTAAAACCGAGTTGGAGCTTCAACCTTCCCATATATATGTATGGAATGGAGTTTGCAACTGAAAAGAAACTTTGTGTTCCCAACAAGCTAGGTGAAGGACGGCTTTCACACACAATTATCTCTCAGAACTTAGGAAGTGGAGAGACGTTCGTTCATCTAGCACCAATGGAACGGGTTGCAGGAGACACTTTTTCTCTGCTTTCTCAGTCTGTTTCCTAGTGCCGGTTAGAAGTTCCTGCAGTTTTCACTGTAAAACAGAGTTGGAGCTAGTACCTCCCCATATATATGTATGGAATGGGGTTTGCAACTGAAAAGAAACTTTGTGTTCCCAACAAGCTAGGTGAAGGAAGGCTTTCACACACACTTATCTCTCAGAACTGAGCATGTGGAGAGACGTTCGTTCATCTAGCAATAAGGGAACGGGTTGCAGGAGACACTTTTTCTCTGCTTTCTCAGTCTGTTTCCTAGTGCCGGTTTGAATTTCCTGCAGTTTTCACTGTAAAACCGAGTTGGAGCTTCTACCTCCCCATATATATGTATGGAATGGAGTTTGCAACTGAAAAGAAACTTTGTGTTCCCAACAAGCTAGTTGAAGGACGGCTTTCACACACACTTATCTCTCAGAAATGAACAAGTGGAGAGACGTTCGTTCATCCAGCACCAAGGGAATGGGTTGCAGGAGACACTTTTTCTCTGCTTTCTCAGTCTGTTTCCTAGTGCCGCTTTGAAGTTCCTGCAGTTTTCACTCTAAAACCGAGTTGGAGCTAGTACCTCCCCATATATATGTATGGAATGGAGTTTGCAACTGAAAAGAAACTTTGTGTTCCCAACAAGCTAGGTGAAGTAATGCTTTCACACACACTTATCTCTCAGAACTGAGCAAGTGGAGAGACGTTCGTTCATCTAGCACCAAGGGAACGGGTTGCAGGAGACACTTTTTCTCTGCTTTCTCAGTCTGTTTCCTAGTGCCGGGTTGAAGTTCCTGCAGTTTTCACTGTAAAACCGAGTTGGAGCTTGTACCTCCCCATATATATGAATGGAATGGAGTTTGCAACTGAAAAGAAACTTTGTGTTCCCAACAAGCTAGGTGAAGGAAGGCTTTCACACACACTTATCTCTCAGAACTGAGCAAGTGGAGAGACGTTCGTTCATCCAGCAGCAAGGGAACGGGTTGCAGGAGATACTTTTTCTCTGCTTTCTCAGTCTGTTTCCTAGTGCCGGTTTGAAGTTCCTGCAGTTTTCACTGTAAAACCGAGTTGGAGCTAGTACCTCCCCATATATATGTATTGAATGGAGTTTGCAACTGAAAAGAAACTTTGTGTTCCCAACAAGCTAGGTGAAGGACGGCTTTCACACACACTTATCTCTCAGAACTGAGCAAGTGGAGAGACGTTCGTTCATCTAGCACCAAGGGAACGGGTTGCAGGAGACACTTTTTCTCTGCTTTCTCAGTCTGTTTCCTAGTGCCGGTTAGAAGTTCCTGCACTTTTCACTGTAAAACCGAGTTGGAGCTAGTACCTCCCCATATATATGTATGGAATGGAGTTTGCAAATGAAAAGAAACTTTGTGTTCCCAACAAGCTAGGTGAAGGACGGCTTTCACACACACTTATCTCTCAGAACTGAGCAAGTGGAGAGACGTTCGTTCATCTAGCACCAAGGGAACGGGTTGCAGGAGACACTTTTTCTCTGCTTTCTCAGTCTGTTTCCTAGTGCCGGTTAGAAGTTCCTGCAGTTTTCACTGTAAAACCGAGTTGGAGCTAGTACCTCCCCATATATATGTATGGAATGGAGTTTGCAAATGAAAAGAAACTTTGTGTTCCCAACAAGCAAGGTGAAGGAAGGCTTTCACACACACTTATCTCTCAGAACTGAGCAAGTGGAGAGACGTTCGTTCATCTAGCACCAAGGGAACGGGTTGCAGGAGACACTTATTCTCTGCTTTCTCAGTCTGTTTCCTAGTGCCGGTTTGAAGTTCCTGCAGTTTTCACTGTAAAACCGAGTTGGAGCTAGTACCTCCCCATATATATGTATGGAATGGAGTTTGCAACTGAAATGAAACTTTGTGTTCCCAACAAGCTAGGTGAAGGACGGCTTTCACACACACTTATCTCTCAGAACTGAGCAAGTGGAGAGACGTTCGTTCATCTAGCACCAAGGGAACTGTTTGCAAGAGGCACTTTTTCTCTGCTTTCTCAGTCTGTTTCCTAGTGCCGGTTTGAAATTCCTGCAGTTTTCACTGTCAAATCGAGTTGGAGCTTGTACCTCTACATATATATGTATGGAATGGAGTTTGCAACTGAAAAGAAACTTTGTGTTCCCAACAAGCTAGGTGAAGGAAGGCTTTCACACACACTTATCCCTCAGAACTGAGCAAGTGGAGAGACGTTCGTTCATCTAGCACCAAGGGAACGGGTTGCAGGAGACCCTTTTTCTCTGCATTCTCAGTCTGTTTCCTAGTGCCGGTTTGAAGTTCCTGCAGTTTTCACTGTAAAACCGAGTTGGAGCTTCTACCTCCCCATATATATGTATGGAATGGAGTTTGCAACTGAAAAGAAACTTTGTGTTCCCAACAAGCTAGGTGAAGGAAGGCTTTCACACACACTTATCTCTCAGAACTGAGCATGTGGAGAGACGTTCGTTCATCTAACACCAAGGGAACGGGTTGAAGGAGACACTTTTTCTCTGCTTTCTCAGTCTGTTTCCTAGTGCCGGTTTGAAGTTCCTGCAGTTTTCACTGTAAAACCGAGTTGGAGCTAGTACCTCCCCATATATATGTATGGAATGGAGTTTGCAACTGAAAAGAAACTTTGTGTTCCCAACAAGCTAGATGAAGGACGGCTTTCACACACACTAATCTCTCAGAAATGAGCAAATTGAGAGACGTCGTTCATCTAGCACCAAGGGAAAGGGTTGCAGGGGACACTTTTTCTCTGCTTTCTCAGTCTGTTTCCTAGTGCCGGTTTGAAATTCCTGCAGGTTTCACTGTCAAACCGAGTTGGAGATTGTACCTCCCCATATATATGTATGGAATGGAGTTTGCAACTGAAAAGAAACTTTGTGTTCCCAACAAACTAGGTGAAGGAAGGCTTTCACACACACACATCTCTCAGAACTGAGCATGTGGAGAGACGTTCGTTCATCTAGCACCAAGGGAACGGGTTGAAGGAGACACTTTTTCTCTGCTTTCTCAGACTGTTTCCTAGTGCCGGTTTGAATTTCCTGCAGTTTTCACAGTAAAACCGAGTTGGAGCTTCTACCTCCCCATATATATGTATGGAATGGAGTTTGCAACTGAAAAGAAACTTTGTGTTCCCAACAAGCTAGTTGAAGGACGGCTTTCACACACACTTATCTCTCAGAAATGAGCAAATGGAGAGACGTTCGTTCATCTAGCACCAAGGGAAAGGGTTGCAGGAGACACTTTTTCTCTGCTTTCTCAGTCTGTTTCCTAGTGCCGGTTTGAAGTTCCTGCAGTTTTCACTGTAAAACCGAGTTGGAGCTAGTACCTCCCCATATATATGTATGGAATGGAGTTTGAAACTGAAAAGATACTTTGTGTTCCCAACAAGCTAGATGAAGGACGGCTTTCACACACACTTATCTCTCAGAACTGAGCAAATGGAGAGACGTTCGTTCATCTAGCACCAAGGGAACGGGTTGCAGGAGACACTTTTTCTCTGCTTTCTCAGTCTGTTTCCTAGTGCCGGTTTGAAATTCCTGCAGTTTTCACTGTCAAACCGAGTTGGAGCTTGTACCTCCCCATATATATGTATGGAATGGTGTTTGCAACTGAAAAGAAACTTTGTGTTCCCAACAAGCTAGGTGAAGGTAGGCTTTCACACACACTTATCTCTCAGAACTGAGCAAGTGGAGAGACGTTCATTCATCTAGCACCAAGTGAACGGGTTGCAGGAGACACTTTTTCTCTGCTTTCTCAGTCTGTTTCCTAGTGCCGGTTTGAAGTTCCTGAAGTTTTCACTGTAAAACCGAGTTGGAGCTTCTACCTCCCCATATATATGTATGGAATGGAGTTTGCAACTGAAAAGAAACTTTGTGTTCCCAACAAGCTAGGTGAATGACGGCTTTCACACACACTTATCTCTCAGAACTTAGGAAGTGGAGAGACGTTCGTTCATCTAGCACCAATGGAACGGGTTGCAGGAGACACTTTTTCTCTGCTTTCTCAGTCTGTTTCCTAGTGCCGGTTAGAAGTTCCTGCAGTTTTCACTGTAAAACCGAGTTGGAGCTAGTACCTCCCCATATATATGTATGGAATGGGGTTTGCAACTGAAAAGAAACTTTGTGTTCCCAACAAGCTAGGTGAAGTACGGCTTTCACACACACTTATCTCTCAGAACTGAGCATGTGGATAGACGTTCGTTCATCTAGCACCAAGGGAACGGGTTGCAGGAGACACATTTTCTCTGCTTTCTCATTTTGTTTCCTAGTGCCGGTTTGAAATTCCTGAAGTTTTCACTGTCAAATCGAGTTGGAGCTTGTACCTCCACATATATATGTATGGAATGGAGTTTGCAACTGAAAAGAAACTTTGTGTTCCCAACAAGCTAGTTGAAGGACGGCTTTCACACACACTAATCTCTCAGAAATGAGCAAGTGGAGAGACGTTCGTTCATCTACCACCAAGGGAACACGTTGCAGGGGACACTTTTTCTCTGCTTTCTCAGTCTGCTTCGTAGTGCCGGTTTGAAGTTCCTGCAGTTTTCACTCTAAAACCGAGTTGGAGCTAGTACCTGCCCATATATATGTATTGAATGGAGTTTGCAACTGAAAAGAAACTTTGTGTTCCCAACAAGCTAGGTGAAGGACGGCTTTCACACACACTTATCTCTCAGAACTGAGCAAGTGGAGAGACGTTCGTTCATCTTGCACCAAGGGAACGGGTTGCAGGGGACACTTTTTCTCTACTTTCTCAGTCTGTTTCCTAGTGCCGGGTTGAAGTTCCTGCAGTTTTCACTGTAAAACCGAGTTGGAGCTAGTACCTCCCCTTATATATGTATGGAATGGAGTTTGCAACTGAAAAGTAACTTTGTGTTCCCAACAAGCTAGGTGAAGGTAGGCTTTCACACACACTTATCTCTCAGAACTGAGCAAGTGGAGAGACGTTCGTTCATCTAGCACCAAGGGAACGGGTTGCAGGAGACACTTTTTCTCTGCTTTCTCAGTCTGTTTCCTAGTGCCAGTTTGAAGTTCCTGCAGTTTTCACTGTAAAACCTAGTTGGAGCTAGTACCTCCCCATATATATGTATGGAATGGAGTTTGCAACTGAAAAGAAACTTTGTGTTCCCAACAAGGTAGGTGAAGGAAGGCTTTCACACACACTTATCTCTCAGAACTGAGCAAGTGGAGAGACGTTCGTTCATCTAGCACCAAGGGAACGGGTTGCAGGAGACACTTTTTCTCTGCTTTCCCAGTCTGTTTCCTAGTGCCGGTTTGAATTTCCTGCAGTTTTCACTGTAAAACCGAGTTGGAGCTTCTACCTCTCCATATATATGTATGGAATGGAGTTTGCAACTGAAAAGAAACTTTGTGTTCCCAACAAGCTAGGTGAAGGACGGCTTTCACACACACTTATCTCTCAGAACTTAGGAAGTGGAGAGACGTTCGTTCATCTGGCACCAAGGGAACGGGTTGCAGGAGACACTTTTTCTCTGCTTTCTCAGTCTGTTTCCTAGTGCCGGTTTGAAATTCCTGCAGTTTTCACTGTAAAACCGAGTTGGAGCTTGTACCTCCCCATATATATGTATGGAATGGAGTTTGCAACTGAAAAGAAACTTTGTGTTCCCAACAAGCTAGGTGAAGGTAGGCTTTCACACACAATTATCTCTCAGAACTGAGCAAGTGGAGAGACGTTCGTTCATCTAGCACCAAGGGAACGGGTTGCAGGAGACACTTTTTCTCTGCTTTCTCAGTCTGTTTCCTAGTGCCGGTTTGAAGTTCCTGAAGTTTTCACTGTAAAACCGAGTTGGAGCTTCTACCTCCCCATATATATGTATGGAATGGAGTTTGCAACTGAAAAGAAACTTTGTGTTCCCAACAAGCTAGGTGAATGACGGCTTTCACACACACTTATCTCTCAGAACTTAGGAAGTGGAGAGACGTTCGTTCATCTAGCACCAATGGAACGGGTTGCAGGAGACACTTTTTCTCTGCTTTCTCAGTCTGTTTCCTAGTGCCGGTTAGAAGTTCCTGCAGTTTTCACTGTAAAACCGAGTTGGAGCTAGTACCTCCCCATATATATGTATGGAATGGGGTTTGCAACTGAAAAGAAACTTTGTGTTCCCAACAAGCTAGGTGAAGGAAGGCTTTCACACACACTTATCTCTCAGAACTGAGCATGTGGATAGACGTTCGTTCATCTAGCAATAAGGGAACGGGTTGCAGGAGACACTTTTTCTCTGCTTTCTCAGACTGTTTCCTAGTGCCGGTTTGAATTTCCTGCAGTTTTCACTGTAAAACCGAGTTGGAGCTTCTACCTCCCCATATATATGTATGGAATGGAGTTTGCAACTGAAAAGAAACTTTGTGTTCCCAACAAGCTAGTTGAAGGACGGCTTTCACACACACTAATCTCTCAGAAATGAGCAAGTGGAGAGACGTTCGTTCATCTAGCACCAAGGGAACACGTTGCAGGGGACACTTTTTCTCTGCTTTCTCAGTCTGCTTCGTAGTGCCGGTTTGAAGTTCCTGCAGTTTTCACTGTCAATTCGAGTTGGAGCTTGTACCTGCCCATATATATGTATTGAATGGAGTTTGCAACTGAAAAGAATCTTTGTGTTCCCAACAAGCTAGTTGAAGGACGGCTTTCACACACACTTATCCCTCAGAACTGAGCAATAGGAGAGACGTTCGTTCATCTAGCACCAAGGGAACGGGTTGCAGGAGACACTTTTTCTCTGCTTTCTCAGTCTGTTTCCTAGTGCCGGTTTGAAGTTCCTGCAGTTTTCACTGTAAAACCGAGTTGGAGCTTGTACCTCCCCATATATATGTATGGAATGTAGTTTGCAACTGAAAAGAAACTTTGTGTTCCCAACAAGCTAGGTGAAGGTAGGCTTTCACACACACTTATCTCTCAGAACTGAGCAAGTAGAGAGACGTTCGTTCATCTAGCACCAATGGAACGGGTTGCAGGAGACAATTTTTCTCTGCTTTCTCAGTCTTTTCCTAGTGCCGGTTTGAAGTTCCTGCAGTTTTCACTGTAAAACAGATGGTGGAGCTTCTACCTCCCCATATATATGTATGGAATGGAGTTTGCAACTGAAAAGAAACTGTGTGTTCCCAACAAGCTAGGTGAAGTTCGGCTTTCACACACACTTATCTCTCAGAACTGAGCAAGTGAAGAGACGTTCGTTCATCTAGCACCAAGGGAAAGGGTTGCAGGGGACTATTTTTCTCTGCTTTCTCAGTCTGTTTCCTAGTGCCGGTTAGAAATTCCTGCAGTTTTCACTGTAAAACCGAGTTGGAGCTAGTACCTCCCCATATATATGTATGGAATGGAGTTTGCAACTGAAAAGAAACTTTGTGTTCCCAACAAGGTAGGTGAAGGAAGGCTTTCACACACATTTATCTCTCAGAACTGAGCAAGTGGAGAGACGTTCGTTCATCTAGAAACAAGGGAACGGGTTGCAGGAGACACTTTTTCTCTGCTTTCTCAGTCTGTGTCCTAGTGCCGGTTTGAAGTTCCTGCAGTTTTCACTGTAAAACCGAGTTGGAGCTTGTACCTCCCCATATATATGTATGGATTGTAGTTTGCAACTGAAAAGAAACTTTGTGTTCCCAACAAGCTATGTGAAGGTAGGCTTTCACACACACTTATCTCTCAGAACTGAGCAAGTGGAGAGACGTTCGTTCATCTAGCACCAATGGAACGGGTTGCAGGAGACACTTTTTCTCTGGTTTCTCAGTCTGTTTCCTAGTGCCGGTTTGAAGTTCCTGCATTTTTCACTGTAAAACCGTGTTGGAGCTTCTACCTCCCCATATATATGTATGGAATGGAGTTTGCAACTGAAAAGAAACTTTGTGTTCCCAACAAGCTAGGTGAAGGACGGCTTTCACACACACTTATCTCTCAGAACTGAGCAAGTGGAGAGACGTTCGTTCATCTAGCACCAAGGGAACGGGTTGCAGGAGACACTTTTTCTCTGCTTTCTCAGTCTGTTTCCTAGTGCCGGTTTGAAATTCCTGCAGTTTTCACTGTCAAATCGAGTTGGAGCTTGTACCTCTACATATATATGTATGGAATGGAGTTTGCAACTGAAAAGAAACTTTGTGTTCCCAACAAGCTAGTTGAAGGTCGGCTTTCACACACACTTATCCCTCAGAACTGAGCAAGTGGAGAGACGTTCGTTCATCTAGCAATAAGGGAACGGGTTGCAGGAGACACTTTTTCTCTGCTTTCTCAGGCTGTTTCCTAGTGCCGGTTTGAATTTCCTGCAGTTTTCACTGTAAAACCGAGGTGGAGCTTCTACCTCCCCATATATATGTATGGAATGGAGTTTGCAACTGAAAAGAAACTTTGTGTTCCTAACAAGCTACGTGAAGAACGGCTTTCACACACACTTAACTCTCAGAAATGAACAAGTGGAGAGACGTTCGTTCATCTAGCACCAAGGGAACGGGTTGCAGGAGACACTTTTTCTCTGCTTTCTCAGTCTGTTTCCTAGTGCCGGTTTGAAATTCCTGCAGTTTTCACTCTAAAACCGAGTTGGAGCTAGTACCTTCCCATATATATGAATGGAATGGAGTTTGTAACTGAAAAGAAACTTTGTGTTCCCAACAAGCTAGGTGAAGGAAGGCTTTCACACACACTTATCTCTCAGAACTGAGCAAGTGGAGAGACGTTCGTTCATCTAGCACCAAGGGAACGGGTTGCAGGAGACACTTTTTCTCTGCTTTCTCAGTCTGTTTCCTAGTGCCGGTTTGAAGTTCCTGCAGTTTTCACTGTAAAACCTAGTTGGAGCTAGTAACTCCCCATATGTATGTATGGAATGGAGTTTGCAACTGAAAAGTAACTTTGTGTTCCCAACAAGCTAGGTGAAGGAAGGCTTTCACACACACTTATCTCTCAGAACTGAGCAAGTGGAGAGACGTTCGTTCATCTAGCACCAAGGGAACGGGTTGCAGGAGACACTTTTTCTCTGCTTTCTCAGTCTGTTTCCTAGTGCCGGTTTGAAGTTCCTGAAGTTTTCACTGTAAAACCGAGTTGGAGCTTCTACCTCCCCATATATATGTATGGAATGGAGTTTGCAACTGAAAAGAAACTTTGTGTTCCCAACAAGCTAGGTGAAGGACGGCTTTCACACACAATTATCTCTCAGAACTTAGGAAGTGGAGAGACGTTCGTTCATCTAGCACCAATGGAACGGGTTGCAGGAGACACTTTTTCTCTGCTTTCTCAGTCTGTTTCCTAGTGCCGGTTAGAAGTTCCTGCAGTTTTCACTGTAAAACCGAGTTGGAGCTAGTACCTCCCCATATATATGTATGGAATGGGGTTTGCAACTGAAAAGAAACTTTGTGTTCCCAACAAGCTAGGTGAAGGAAGGCTTTCACACACACTTATCTCTCAGAACTGAGCATGTGGAGAGACGTTCGTTCATCTAGCAATAAGGGAACGGGTTGCAGGAGACACTTTTTCTCTGCTTTCTCAGACTGTTTCCTAGTGCCGGTTTGAATTTCCTGCAGTTTTCACTGTAAAACCGAGTTGGAGCTTCTACCTCCCCATATATATGTATGGAATGGAGTTTGCAACTGAAAAGAAACTTTGTGTTCCCAACAAGCTAGTTGAAGGACGGCTTTCACACACACTAATCTCTCAGAAATGAGCAAGTGGAGAGACTTTCGTTCATCTAGCACCAAGGGAACAGGTTGCAGGGGACACTTTTTCTCTGCTTTCTCAGTCTGTTTCCTAGTGCCGGTTTGAAGTTCCTGCAGTTTTCACTCTAAAACCGAGTTGGAGCTAGTACCTGCCCATATATATGTATTGAATGGAGTTTGCAACTGAAAAGAAACTTTGTGTTCCCAACAAGCTAGGTGAAGGAAAGCTTTCACACACACTTATCTCTCAGAACTGAGCAAGTGGAGAGACGTTCGTTCATCTTGCACCAAGGGAACGGGTTGCAGGGGACACTTTTTCTCTGCTTTCTCAGTCTGTTTCCTAGTGCCGGGTTGAAGTTCCTGCAGTTTTCACTGTAAAACCGAGTTGGAGCTAGTACCTCCCCTTATATATGTATGGAATGGAGTTTGCAACTGAAAAGTAACTTTGTGTTCCCAACAAGCTAGGTGAAGGTAGGCTTTCACACACACTTATCTCTCAGAACTGAGCAAGTGGAGAGACGTTCGTTCATCTAGCACCAAGGGAACGGGTTCCAGGAGACACTTTTTCTCTGCTTTCTCAGTCTGTTTCCTAGTGCCGGTTTGAAGTTCCTGCAGTTTTCACTGTAAAACCGAGTTGGAGCTTCTACCTCCCCATATATATGTATGGAATGGAGTTTGCAACTGAAAAGAAACTTTGTGTTCCCAACAAGCTAGGTGAAGGACGGCTTTCACACACACTTATCTCTCAGAACTGAGCAAGTGAAGAGACGTTCGTTCATCTAGCACCAAGGGAACGGGTTGCAGGAGACACTTCTTCTCTGCTTTCTCAGTCTGTTTCCTAGTGCCGGTTAGAAGTTCCTGCAGTTTTCACTGTAAAACCGAGTTGGAGCTAGTACCTCCCCATATATATGTATGGAATGGAGTTTGCAACTGAAAAGAATCTTTGTGTTCCCAACAAGCTAGTTGAAGGACGGCTTTCACACACACTTATCCCTCAGAACTGAGCAATAGGAGAGACGTTCGTTCATCTAGCACCAAGGGAACGGTTTGCAGGAGACACTTTTTCTCTGCTTTCTCAGTCTGTTTCCTAGTGCCGGTTTGAAGTTCCTGCAGTTTTCACTGTAAAACCGAGTTGGAGCTTGTACCTCCCCATATATATGTATGGAATGTAGTTTGCAACTGAAAAGAAACTTTGTGTTCCCAACAAGCTAGGTGAAGGACGGCTTTCACACACAATTATCTCTCAGAACTTAGGAAGTGGAGAGACGTTCGTTCATCTAGCACCAATGGAACGGGTTGCAGGAGACACTTTTTCTCTGCTTTCTCAGTCTGTTTCCTAGTGCCGGTTAGAAGTTCCTGCAGTTTTCACTGTAAAACCGAGTTGGAGCTAGTACCTCCCCATATATATGTATGGAATGGGGTTTGCAACTGAAAAGAAACTTTGTGTTCCCAACAAGCTAGGTGAAGGAAGGCTTTCACACACACTTATCTCTCAGAACTGAGCATGTGGAGAGACGTTCGTTCATCTAGCAATAAGGGAACGGGTTGCAGGAGACACTTTTTCTCTGCTTTCTCAGACTGTTTCCTAGTGCCGGTTTGAATTTCCTGCAGTTTTCACTGTAAAACCGAGTTGGAGCTTCTACCTCCCCATATATATGTATGGAATGGAGTTTGCAACTGAAAAGAAACTTTGTGTTCCCAACAAGCTAGTTGAAGGACGGCTTTCACACACACTAATCTCTCAGAAATGAGCAAATGGAGAGACGTTCGTTCATCTAGCACCAAGGGAACAGGTTGCAGGGGACACTTTTTCTCTGCTTTCTCAGTCTGCTTCCTAGTGCCGGTTTGAAGTTCCTGCAGTTTTCACTCTAAAACCGAGTTGGAGCTAGTACCTGCCCATATATATGTATTGAATGGAGTTTGCAACTGAAAAGAAACTTTGTGTTCCCAACAAGCTAGGTGAAGGAAAGCTTTCACACACACTTATCTCTCAGAACTGAGCAAGTGGAGAGACGTTCGTTCATCTTGCACCAAGGGAACGGGTTGCAGGGGACACTTTTTCTCTGCTTTCTCAGTCTGTTTCCTAGTGCCGGGTTGAAGTTCCTGCAGTTTTCACTGTAAAACCGATTTGGAGCTAGTACCTCCCCTTATATATGTATGGAATGGAGTTTGCAACTGAAAAGTAACTTTGTGTTCCCAACAAGCTAGGTGAAGGTAGGCTTTCACACACACTTATCTCTCAGAACTGAGCAAGTGGAGAGACGTTCGTTCATCTAGCACCAAGGGAACGGGTTCCAGGAGACACTTTTTCTCTGCTTTCTCAGTCTGTTTCCTAGTGCCGGTTTGAAGTTCCTGCAGTTTTCACTGTAAAACCGAGTTGGAGCTTCTACCTCCCCATATATATGTATGGAATGGAGTTTGCAACTGAAAAGAAACTTTGTGTTCCCAACAAGCTAGGTGAAGGACGGCTTTCACACACACTTATCTCTCAGAACTGAGCAAGTGAAGAGACGTTCGTTCATCTAGCACCAAGGGAACGGGTTGCAGGAGACACTTCTTCTCTGCTTTCTCAGTCTGTTTCCTAGTGCCGGTTAGAAGTTCCTGCAGTTTTCACTGTAAAACCGAGTTGGAGCTATTACCTCCCCATATATATGTATGGAATGGAGTTTGCAAATGAAAAGAAACTTTGTGTTCCCAACAAGCTAGGTGAAGGAAGGCTTTCACACAAACTTATCTCTCAGAACTGAGCAAGTGGAGAGACGTTCGTTCATCTAGCACCAAGGGAACGGGTTGCAGGAGACACTTTTTCTCTGCTTTCTCAGTCTGTTTCCTAGTGCCGGTTTGAATTTCCTGCAGTTTTCACTGTCAATTCGAGTTGGAGCTTGTACCTCTACATATATATGTATGGAATGGAGTTTGCAACTGAAAAGAATCTTTGTGTTCCCAACAAGCTAGTTGAAGGACGGCTTTCACACACACTTATCCCTCAGAACTGAGCAATAGGAGAGACGTTCGTTCATCTAGCACCAAGGGAACGGTTTGCAGGAGACACTTTTTCTCTGCTTTCTTAGTCTGTTTCCTAGTGCCGGTTTGAAGTTCCTGCAGTTTTCACTGTAAAACCGAGTTGGAGCTTGTACCTCCCCATATATATGTATGGAATGTAGTTTGCAACTGAAAAGAAACTTTGTGTTCCCAACAAGCTAGGTGAAGGTAGGCTTTCACACACACTTATCTCTCAGAACTGAGCAAGTGGAGAGACGTTCGTTCATCTAGCACCAATGGAACGGGTTGCAGGAGACAATTTTTCTCTGCTTTCTCAGTCTTTTCCTAGTGCCGGTTTGAAGTTCCTGCAGTTTTCACTGTAAAACCGAGTTGGAGCTTCTACCTCCCCATATATATGTATGGAATGGAGTTTGAAACTGAAAAGAAACTTTGTGTTCCCAACAAGCTAGGTGAAGGACGGCTTTCACACACACTTATCTCTCAGAACTGAGCAAGTGAAGAGACGTTCGTTCATCTAGCACCAAGGGAACGGGTTGTAGGAGACACTTTTTCTCTGCTTTCTCAGTCTGTTTCCTAGTGCCGGTTAGAAATTCCTGCAGTTTTCACTGTAAAACCGAGTTGGAGCTAGTACCTCCCCATATATATGTATGGAATGGAGTTTGCAAATGAAAAGAAACTTTGTGTTCCCAACAAGCTAGGTGAAGGAAGGCTTTCACACAAACATATCTCTCAGAACTGAGCAAGTGGAGAGACGTTCGTTCATCTAGCACCAAGGGAACGGGTTGCAGGAGACACTTTTTCTCTGCTTTCTCAGTCTGTTTCCTAGTGCCGGTTTGAAATTCCTGCAGTTTTCAATGTCAAATCGAGTTGGAGCTTGTACCTCTACATATATATGTATGGAATGGAGTTTGCAACTGAAAAGAAACTTTGTGTTCCCAACAAGCTAGTTGAAGTTCGGCTTACACACACACTTATCCCTCAGAACTGAGCAAGTGGAGAGACGTTCGTTCATCTAGCACCAAGGGAACGGGTTGCAGGAGACACTTTTTCTCTGCTTTCTCAGTCTGTTTCCTAGTGCCGGTTTGAAGTTCCTGCAGTTTTCACTGTAAAAACGAGTTGGAGCTTGTACCTCCCCATATATATGTATGGAATGGAGTTTGCAACTGAAAAGAAACTTTGTGTTCCCAACAAGGTAGGTGAAGGAAGGCTTTCACACACACTTATCTCTCAGAACTGAGCAAGTGGAGAGACGTTCGTTCATCTAGCACCAAGGGAACGGGTTGCAGGAGACACTTTTTCTCTGCTTCCTCAGTCTGTTTCCTAGTGCCGGTTTGAAGTTCCTGCAGTTTTCACTGTGAAACCGAGTTGGAGCTTGTACCTCCCCATATATATGTATGGAATGTAGTTTGCAACTGAAAAGAAACTTTGTGTTCCCAACAAGCTAGGTGAAGGTAGGCTTTCACACACACTTATCTCTCAGAACTGAGCAAGTGGAGAGACGTTCGTTCATCTAGCAACAATGGAACGGGTTGCAGGGGACACTTATTCTCTGCTTTCTCAGTCTGTTTCCTAGTGCCGGTTTGAAGTTCCTGCAGTTTTCACTGTAAAACCGAGTTGGAGCTAGTACCTCCCCATATATATGTATGGAATGGAGTTTGCAACTGAAAAGAAACTTTGTGTTCCCAACAAGCTTGTTGAAGGAAGGCTTTCACACAAACTTATCTCTCAGAACTGAGCAAGTGGAGAGACGTTCGTTCATCTAGCACCAAGGGAACGGGTAGCAGGAGACACTTTTTCTCTGCTTTCTCAGTCTGTTTCCTAGTGCCGGTTTGAAGTTCCTGCAGTTTTCACTGTAAAACCGAGTTGGAGCTAGTACCTCCCCATATATATGTATGGAATGGATTTTGCAACAGAAATGAAACTTTGTGTTCCCAACAAGCTAGGTGAAGGAAGGCTTTCACACACACTTATCTCTCAGAACTGAGCAAGTGGAGAGACGTTCGTTCATCTAGCACCAAGGGAACTGTTTGCAGGAGGCACTTTTTCTCTGCTTTCTCAGTCTGTTTCCTAGTGCCGGTTTGAAGTTCCTGCAGTTTTCACTGTAAAACCGAGTTGGAGCTTGTACCTCCCCATATATATGTATGGAATGGAGTTTGCAACTGAAAAGAAACTTTGTGTTCCCAACAAGGTAGGTGAAGGAAGGCTTTCACACACACTTATCTCTCAGAACTGAGCAAGTGGAGAGACGTTCGTTCATCTAGCACCAAGGGAACGGGTTGCAGGAGACACTTTTTCTCTGCTTTCTCAGTCTGTTTCCTAGTGCCGGTTAGAAGTTCCTGCAGTTTTCACTGTAAAAACGATTTGGAGCTTGTACCTCCCCATATATATGTATGGAATGTAGTTTGCAACTGAAAAGAAACTTTGTGTTCCCAACAAGCTAGGTGAAGGTAGGCTTTCACACACACTTATCTCTCAGAACTGAGCAAGTGGAGAGACGTTCGTTCATCTAGCACAAATGGAACGGGTTGCAGGGGACACTTTTTCTCTGCTTTCTCAGTCTGTTTCCTAGTGCCGGTAAGAAGTTCCTGCAGTTTTCACTGTAAAACCGAGTTGGAGCTAGTACCTCCCCATATATATGTATGGAATGGAGTTTGCAACTGAAAAGAAACTTTGTGTTCCCAACAAGCTAGGTGAAGGAAGGCTTTCACACACACTTATCTCTCAGAACTGAGCAAGTGGAGAGACGTTCGTTCATCTAGCACCAAGGGAACTGTTTGCAGGAGGCACTTTTTCTCTGCTTTCTCAGTCTGTTCCTAGTGCCGGTTTGAAATTCCTGCAGTTTTCACTGTCAAATCGAGTTGGAGCTTGTACCTCTACATATATATGTATGGAATGGAGTTTGCAACTGAAAAGAAACTTTGTGTTCCCAACAAGCTAGTTGAAGGACGGCTTTCACACACACTTATCCCTCAGAACTGAGCAAGTGGAGAGACGTTCGTTCATTTAGCACCAAGGGAACGGGTTGCAGGAGACACTTTTTCTCTGCTATCTCAGTCTGTTTCCTAGTGCCGGTTTGTAGTTCCTGCAGTTTTCACTGTAAAACCGAGTTGGAGCTAGTACCTCCCCATATATATGTATGGAATGGAGTTTGCAACTGAAAAGAAACTTTGTGTTCCCAACAAGCTAGGTGAAGGAAGGCTTTCACACACAATTATCTCTCAGAACTGAGCATGTGGAGAGACGTTCGTTCATCTAGCAATAAGGGAACGGGTTACAGGAGACACTTTTTCTCTGATTTCCCAGTCTGTTCCCTAGTGCCGGTTTGAATTTCCTGCAGTTTTCACTGTAAAACCGAGTTGGAGCTTTTACCTCCCCATATATATGTATGGAATGGAGTTTGCAACTGAAAAGAAACTTTGTGTTCCCAACAAGCTAGTTGAAGTTCGGCTTTCAAACACACTAATCTCTCAGAAATGAGCAAGTGGAGAGACGTTCGTTCATCTAGCACCAAGGGAACGGGTTGCAGGAGACACTTTTTCTCTGCTTTCTCAGTCTGTTTCCTAGGGCCGCTTTGAAGTTCCTGCAGTTTTCACTCTAAAACCGAGTTGGAGCTAGTACCTGCCCATATATATGTATGGAATGGAGTTTGCAACTGAAAAGAAACTTTGTGTTCCCAACAAGCTAGGTGAAGGAAGGCTTTCACACACACTTATCTCTCAGAACTGAGCAAGTGGAGAGACGTTCGTTCATCTAGCACCAAGGGAACGGGTTGCAGGAGACACTTTTTCTCTGCTTTCTCAGTCTGTTTCCTAGTGCCGGTTTGAAGTTCCTGAAGTTTTCACTGTAAATCCGAGTTGGAGCTAGTACCTCCCCATATATATGAATGGAATGGAGTTTGCAACTGAAAAGAAACTTTGTGTTCCCAACAAGCTAGGTGAAGGAAGGCTTTCACACACACTTATCTCTCAGAACTGAGCAAGTGGAGAGACTTTCGTTCATCTAGCACCAAGGGAACGGGTTGCAGGAGACACGTTTTCTCTGCTTTCTCAGTGTGTTTCCTAGTGCCGGTTTGAAGTTCCTGCAGTTTTCACTGTTAAACCGAGTTGGAGCTTCTACCTCCCCATATATATGTATGGAATGGAGTTTGCAACTGAAAAGAAACTTTGTGTTCCCAACAAGCTAGTTGAAGGACGGCTTTCACACACACTTATCTCTCAGAACTTAGGAAGTGGAGAGACGTTCGTTCATCTAGCACCAAGGGAACGGGTTGCAGGAGACACTTTTTCTCTGCTTTCTCAGTCTGTTTCCTAGTGCCGGTTAGAAGTTCCTGCAGTTTTCACTGTAAAACCGAGTTGGAGCTAGTACCTCCCCATATATATGTATGGAATGGAGTTTGCAACTGAAAAGAAACTTTGTGTTCCCAACAAGCTAGTTGAAGGAAGGCTTTCACACACACTTATCTCTCAGAACTGAGCATGTGGAGAGACGTTCGTTCATCTAGCACCAAGGGAACGGGTTGCAGGAGACAATTTTTCTCTGCTTTCTCAGTCTGTTTCTTAGTGCCGTTTTGAAATTCCTGCAGTTTTCACTGTCAAACCGAGTTGGAGCTTGTACCTCCACATATATATGTATGGAATGGAGTTTGCAACTGAAAAGAAACTTTGTGTTCCCAACAAGCTAGGTTAAGGACGGCTTTCACACACACTTATCTCTCAGAACTGAGCAAGTGGAGAGACGTTCGTTCATCTAGCACCAAGGGAACGGGTTGCAGGAGAAACTTTTTCTC
The DNA here is from genome assembly GCF_048773025.1 of Camelus bactrianus. NCBI lineage: Eukaryota > Metazoa > Chordata > Mammalia > Artiodactyla > Camelidae > Camelus > Camelus bactrianus. Next base: position 103,302,957 of record NC_133544.1, read on the forward strand.
TGCTTTCTCAGACTGTTTCCTAGTGCCGGTTTGAAATTCCTGCAGTTTTCACTGTCAAACCGAGGTGGAGCTTGTACCTCCACATATATATGTATGGAATGGATTTTGCATCTGAAAAGAAACTTTGTGTTCCCTACAAGCTAGATGAAGGACGGCTTTCACACACAATTATCTCTCAGAAATGAGCAAGTGGAGAGACGTTCGTTCATCTAGCACCAAGGGAACGGGTTGCAGGAGAAACTTTTTCTCTGCTTTCTCAGTCTGTTTCCTAGTGCCGGTTTGAAGTTCCTGCAGTTTTCACTGTAAAACCGAGTTGGAGCTAGTACCTCCCCATATATATGTATGGAATGGAGTTTGCAACTGAAAAGAAACTTTGTGTTCCCAACAAGCTAGGTGAAGGAAGGCTTTCACACACACTTATCTCTCAGAACTGAGCAAGTGGAGAGACGTTCGTTCATCTAGCACCAAGGGAACGGGTTGCAGGAGACACTTTTTCTCTGCTTTCTCAGTCTGTTTCCTAGTGCCGGTTTGAAGTTCCTGAAGTTTTCACTGTAAATCCGAGTTGGAGCTAGTACCTCCCCATATATATGAATGGAATGGAGTTTGCAACTGAAAAGAAACTTTGTGTTCCCAACAAGCTAGGTGAAGGAAGGCTTTCACACACACTTATCTCTCAGAACTGAGCAAGTGGAGAGACTTTCGTTCATCTAGCACCAAGGGAACGGGTTGCAGGAGACACGTTTTCTCTGCTTTCTCAGTGTGTTTCCTAGTGCCGGTTTGAAGTTCGTGCAGTTTTCACTGTTAAACCGAGTTGGAGCTTCTACCTCCCCATATATATGTATGGAATGGAATTGCAACTGAAAAGAAACTTTGTGTTCCCAACAAGCTAGTTGAAGGACGGCTTTCACACACACTTATCTCTCAGAACTTAGGAAGTGGAGAGACGTTCGTTCATCTAGCACCAAGGGAACGGGTTGCAGGAGACACTTTTTCTCTGCTTTCTCAGTCTGTTTCCTAGTGCCGGTTAGAAGTTCCTGCAGTTTTCACTGTAAAACAGAGTTGGAGCTAGTACCTCCCCATATATATGTATGGAATGGAGTTTGCAACTGAAAAGAAACTTTGTGTTCCCAACAAGCTAGTTGAAGGAAGGCTTTCACACACACTTATCTCTCAGAACTGAGCAAGTGGAGAGACGTTCGTTCATCTAGCACCAAGGGAACGGGTTGCAAGAGACAATTTTTCTCTGCTTTCTCAGTCTGTTTCTTAGTGCCGGTTTGAAATTCCTGCAGTTTTCACTGTCAAACCGAGGTGGAGCTTGTACCTCCACATATATATGTATGGAATGGATTTTGCATCTGAAAATAAACTTTGTGTTCCCTACAAGCTAGCTGAAGGACGGCTTTCACACACAATTATCTCTCAGAAATGAGCAAGTGGAGAGACGTTCGTTCATCTAGCACCAAGGGAACGGGTTGCAGGAGAAACTTTTTCTCTGCTTTCTCAGTCTGTTTCCTAGTGCCGGTTTGAAGTTCCTGCAGTTTTCACTGTAAAACCGAGTTGGAGCTAGTACCTCCCCATATATATGTATGGAATGGAGTTTGCAACTGAAAAGAAACTTTGTGTTCCCAACAAGCTAGGTGAAGGAAGGCTTTCACACACACTTATCTCTCAGAACTGAGCAAGTGGAGAGACGTTCGTTCATCTAGCACCAAGGGAACTGGTTGCAGGAGACACTTTTTCTCTGCTTTCTCAGTCTGTTTCCTAGTGCCGGTTTGAAATTCCTGAAGTTTTCACTGTCAAATCGAGTTGGAGCTTGAACCTCCCCATATATATGTATGGAATGGAGTTTGCAACTGAAAAGAAACTTTGTGTTCCCAACAAGCTAGGTGAAGGACGGCTTTCACACACACTTATCTCTCAGAAATGAGCAAGTGGAGAGACGTTCGTTCATCAAGCACCAAGGGAAAGGTTTGCAGGAGACACCTTTTCTCTGCTTTCTCAGTCTGTTTCCTAGTGCCGGTTTGAAGTTCCTGCAGTTTTCACTGTAAACCCTAGTTGGAGCTAGTACCTGCCCATATATATGTATGGAATGGAGTTTGCAACTGAAAAGAAACTTTGTGTTCCCTACAAGCTAGTTGAAGGACGGCTTTCACACACACTTATCTTTCAGAACTGAGCAAGTGGAGAGACGTTCGTTCATCTAGCACCAATGGAACGGGTTGAAGGAGACACTTTTTCTCTGCTTTCTCAGTCTGTTTCCTAGTGCCGGTTTGAATTTCCTGCAGTTTTCCCTGTAAAACCGAGTTGGAGCTTCTACCTCCCCATATATATGTATGGAATGGAGTTGGCAACTGAAAAGAAACTTTGTGTTCCCAACAAGCTAGTTGAAGGACGGCTTTCACACACACTTTTCTCTCAGAAATGAGCAAGTGGAGAGACGTTCGTTCATCTAGCACCAATGGAACGGGTTGCAGGGGACACTTTTTCTCTGCTTTCTCAGTCTGTTTCCTAGTGCCGGTTTGAAGTTCCTGCAGTTTTCACTGTAAAACAGAGTTGGAGCTAGTACCTCCCCATATATATGTATGGAATGGAGTTTGCAACTGAAAAGAAACTTTGTGGTCCCAACAAGCTAGGTGAAGGAAGGCTTTCACACACACTTATCACTCAGAACTGAACAAGTGGAGAGACGTTCGTTCATCTAGCACCAAAGGAACGGGTTGCAGGAGACACTTTTTCTCTGCTTTCTCAGTCTGTTTCCTAGTGCCGGTTTGAAGTTCCTGCAGTTTTCACTGTAAAACTGAGTTGGATCTAGTACCTCCCCATATATATGTATGGAATGGAGTTTGCAACTGAAAAGAAACTTTGTGTTCCCAACAAGCTAGGTGAAGGATGGCTTTCACACACACTTATCTCTCAGGTCTGAGCAAGTGGAGAGACGTTCGTTCATCAAGAACCAAGGGAATGGGTTGCAGGAGACACTTTTTGTCTGCTTTCTCAGTCTGTTTCCTAGTGCCGGTTTGAAGTTCCTGCAGTTTTCACTGTAAAACCGATTTGGAGCTTCTAACTCCCCATATATATGTATGGAATGGAGTTTGCAACTGAAAAGAAACTTTGTGTTCCCAACAAGCTAGGTGAAGGACGGCTTTCTCACACACTTATCTCACAGAACTTAGCAAGTGGAGAGACGTTCGTTCATCTAGCACCAAGGGAACGGGTTGCAGGAGACACTTTTTCTCTGCTTTCTCAGTCTGTTTCCTAGTGCCGGTTAGAAGTTCCTGCAGTTTTCACTGTAAAACCGAGTTGGAGCTAGTACCTGCCCATATATATGTATGGAATGGATTTTGCAACTGAAAAGAAACTTTGTGTTCCCAACAAGCTAGGTGAAGGAAGGCTTTCACACACACTTATCTCTCAGAACTGAGCAAGTGGAGAGACATTCGTTCATCTAGCACCAAGGGAACGGATTGCAGGAGACACTTTTTCTCTGCTTTCTCAGTCTGTTTCCTAGTGCCGGTTTGAAGTTCCTGCAGTTTTCACTGTAAAACCGAGTTGGAGCTAGTACCTCCCCATATATATGTATGGAATGGAGTTTGCAACTGAAAAGAAACTTTGTGTTCCCAACAAGCTATGTGAAGGAAGGCTTTCACACACACATATCTCTTAGAACTGAGCAAGTGGAGAGACGTTCGTTCATCTAGCACCAAGGGAACTGTTTGCAGGAGACACTTTTTCTCTGCTTTCTCAGTCTGTTTCCTAGTGCCGGTTTGAAATTCCTGCAGTTTTCACTGTCAAATCGATTTGGAGCTTGTACCTCTACATATATATGTATGGAATGGTGTTTGTAACTGAAAAGAAACTTTGTGTTCCCAACAAGCTAGTTGAAGGACGGCTTTCACACACACTTATCTCTCAGAACTGAGCAAGTGGAGAGACGTTCGTTCATCTAGCTCCAAGGGAACGGGTTGCAGGAGACACTTTTTCTCTGCTTTCTCAGTCTGTTTCCTAGTGCCGGTTTGAAGTTCCTACAGTTTTCACAGTAAAACCGAGTTGGAGCTAGTACCTCCCCATATATATGTATGGAATGGAGTTTGCAACTGAAAAGAAAATTTGTGTTCCCAACAAGCTAGGTGAAGGAAGGCTTTCACACACACTTATCTCTCAGAACTGAGCATGTGGAGAGACGTTCGTTCATCTAGCACCAAGGGAACGGGTTGCAGGAGACAGTTTTTCTCTGCTTTCTCAGTCTGTTTCCTAGTGCCGGTTTGAAATTCCTGCAGTTTTCACTGTCAAACCGAGTTGGAGCTTGTACCTCCACATATATATGTATGGAATGGAGTTTGCAACTGAAAAGAAACTTTGTGTTCCCAACAAGCTAGGTGAAGGACGGCTTTCACACACACTTATCTCTCAGAACTGAGCAAGTGGAGAGACGTTCGTTCATCTAGCACCAAGGGAACTTTTTGCAGGAGACACTTTTTCTCTGCTTTCTCAGTCTGTTTCCTAGTGCCGTTTTGAAATTCCTGCAGTTTTCACTGTCAAATCGAGTTGGAGCTTGTACCTATACATATATATGTATGGAATGGTGTTTGTAACTGAAAAGAAACTTTGTGTTCCCAACAAGCTAGGTGAAGGACGGCTTTCACACACACTTACCTCTCAGAACTGAGCAAGTGGAGAGACGTTCGTTCATCTAGCTCCAAGGGAACGGGTTGCAGGAGACACTTTTTCTCTGCTTTCTCAGTCTGTTTCCTAGTGCCGGTTTGAAGTTCCTGCAGTTTTCACAGTAAAACCGATTTGGAGCTAGTACCTCCCCATATGTATGTATGGAATGGAGTTTGCAACTGAAAAGTAAATTTGTGTTCCCAACAAGCTAGGTGAAGGAAGGCTTTCACACACACTTATTTCTCAGAACTGAGCATGTGGAGAGACGTTCGTTCATCTAGCACCAAGGGAACGGGTTGCAGGAGACACTTTTTCTCTGCTTTCTCAGTCTGTTTCCTAGTGCCGGTTTGAAATTCCTGCAGTTTTCACTGTCAAACCGAGTTGGAGCTTGTACCTCCACATATATATGTATGGAATGGAGTTTGCAACTGAAAAGAAACTTTGTGTTCCCAACAAGCTAGGTGAAGGACGGCTTTCACACACACTTAACTCTCAGAACTGAGCAAGTGGAGAGACGTTCGTTCATCTAGCACCAAGGGAACGGATTGCAGGAGACACTTTTTCTCTGCTTTCTCAGTCTGTTTCCTAGTGCCGGTTTGAAGTTCCTGCAGTTTTCACTGTAAAACCGTGTTGGAGCTAGTACCTCCCCATATATATGTATGGAATGGAGTTTGCAACTGAAAAGAAACTTTGTGTTCCCAACAAGCTAGGTGAAGGAAGGCTTTCACACACACTTATCTCTCAGAACTGAGCAAGTGGAGAGACGTTCGTTCATCTAGCACCAAGGGAACGGGTTGCAGGAGACACTTTTTCTCTGCTTTCTCAGTCTGTTTCCTAGTGCCGTTTTGAAATTCCTGCAGTTTTCACTGTCAAATCGAGTTGGAGCTTGTACCTCTACATATATATGTATGGAATGGTGTTTGTAACTGAAAAGAAACTTTGTGTTCCCAACAAGCTAGGTGAAGGACGGCTTTCACACACACTTACCTCTCAGAACTGAGCAAGTGGAGAGACGTTCGTTCATCTAGCTCCAAGGGAACGGGTTGCAGGAGACACTTTTTCTCTGCTTTCTCAGTCTGTTTCCTAGTGCCGGTTTGAAGTTCCTGCAATTTTCACAGTAAAACAGAGTTGGAGCTAGTACCTCCCCATATATATGTATGGAATGGAGTTTGCAACTGAAAAGAAAATTTGTGTTCCCAACAAGCTAGGTGAAGGAAGGCTTTCACACACACTTATCTCTCAGAACTGAGCATGTGGAGAGACGTTCGTCCATCTAGCACCAAGGGAACGGGTTGCAGGAGACACTTTTTCTCTGCTTTCTCAGTCTGTTTCCTAGTGCCGGTTTGAAATTCCTGCAGTTTTCACTGTGAAACCGAGTTGGAGCTTGTACCTCCACATATATATGTATGGAATGGAGTTTGCAACTGAAAAGAAACTTTGTGTTCCCAACAAGCTAGGTGAAGGACGGCTTTCACTCACACTTATCTCTCAGAACTGAGCAAGTGGAGAGACGTTCGTTCATCAAGCACCAAGGGAACGGGTTACAGGAGACACTTTTCTCAGCTTTCTCATTCTGTTTCCTTGTGCCGGTTTGAAATTCCTGCAGTTTTCACTGTCAAAGAGAGTTGGAGCTTGTACCTCCACATATATAAGTATGGAATGGATTTTGCAACTGAAAAGAAACTTTGTGTTCCCAACAAGCTAGGTGAAGGACGGCTTTCACACACACTTATCTCTCAGAACTGAGCAAGTGGAGAGACGTTCGTTCATCTAGCACCAAGGGAACTGGTTGCAGGAGACACTTTTTCTCTGCTTTCTCAGTCTGTTTCCTAGTGCCGGTTTGAAGTTCCTGCAGTTTTCACTGTAAAACCGAGTTGGAGCTAGTACCTCCCCATATATATGTATGGAATGGAGTTTGCAACTGAAAAGAAACTTTGTGTTCCCAACAAGCTATGTGAAGTACGGCTTTCACACACAATTTTCTCTCAGAACTGAGCAAGTGGAGAGACGTCCGTTCATCTAGCACCAAGGGAACGGGTTGCAGGAGACACTTATTCTCTGCTTTCTCAGTCTGTTTCCTAGTGCCGGTTTGAAGTTCCTGCAGTTTTCACTGTAAAACCGAGTTGGAGCTAGTACCTCCCCATATATATGTATGGAATGGAATTTGCAACTGAAAAGAAACTTTGTGTTCCCAACAAGATGGGTGAAGGAAGGCTTTCACACACACTTATCTCTCAGAACTGAGCAAGTGGAGAGACGTTCGTTCATCTAGCACCAGGGGAACGGGTTGCAGGAGACACTTTTTCTCTGCTTTCTCAGTCTGTTTCCTAGTGCCGGTTAGAAGTTCCTGCAGTTTTCACTGTAAAACCGAGTTGGAGCTAGTACCTCCCCATATATATGTATGGAATGGAGTTTGCAACTGAAAAGAAACTTTGTGTTCCCAACAAGCTAGGTGAAGGAAGGCTTTCACACACACTTATCTCTCAGAACTGAGCAAGTGGAGAGACGTTCGTTCATCTAGCACCAAGGGAACGGATTGCAGGAGACACTTTTTCTCTGCTTTCTCAGTCTGTTTCCTAGTGCCGGTTTGAAGTTCCTGCAGTTTTCACTGTAAAACCGAGTTGGAGCTAGTACCTCCCCATATATATGTATGGAATGGAGTTTGCAACTGAAAAGAAACTTTGTGTTCCCAACAAGCTATGTGAAGGAAGGCTTTCACACAAACATATCTCTTAGAACTGAGCAAGTGGAGAGACGTTCGTTCATCTAGCACCAAGGGAACTGTTTGCAGGAGACACTTTTTCTCTGTTTCTCAGTCTGTTTCCTAGTGCCGGTTTGAAATTCCTGCAGTTTTCACTGTCAAATGGAGTTGGAGCTTGTACCTCTACATATATATGTATGGAATGGTGTTTGTTACTGAAAAGAAACTTTGTGTTCCCAACAAGCTAGGTGAAGGACGGCTTTCACACACACTTATCTCTCAGAACTGAGCAAGTGGAGAGACGTTCGTTCATCTAGCACCAAGGGAACGGGTTGCAAGAGACACATTTTCTCTGCTTTCTCAGTCTGTTTCCTAGTGCCGGTTTGAAGTTCCTGCAGTTTTCACTGTCAAACCGAGTTGGAGCTAGTACCTCCCCATATATATGTATGGAATGGAGTTTGCAACTGAAAAGAAAATTTGTGTTCCCAACAAGCTAGGTGAAGGAAGGCTTTCACACACACTTATCTCTCAGAACTGAGCATGTGGAGAGACGTTCGTTCATCTAGCACCAAGGGAACGGGTTGCAGGAGACACTTTTTCTCTGCTTTCTCAGTCTTTTTCCTAGTGCCGGTTTGAAATTCCTGCAGTTTTCACTGTCAAACCGAGTTGGAGCTTGTACCTCCACATATATATGTATGGAATGGAGTTTGCAACTGAAAAGAAACTTTGTGTTCCCAACAAGCTAGTTGAAGGACGGCTTTCACACACACTTATCCCTCCGAACTGAGCAAGTGGAGAGACGTTCGTTCATCTAGCACCAAGGGAACGGGTTGCAGGAGACACTTTTTCTCTGCTTTCTCAGTCTGTTTCCTAGTGCCGGTTTGAAGTTCCTGCAGTTTTCACTCTCAAACAGAGTTGGAGCTTTTACCTCCACATATATACGTATGGAATGGAGTTTGCAACTGAAAAGAAACTTTGTGTTCCCAACAAGCTAGGTGAAGGACGGCTTTCACACACACTTATCTCTCAGAACTGAGCAAGTGGAGAGACTTTCGTTCAACTAGCACCAAGGGAATGGGTTGCAGGAGACACATTTTCTCTGCTTTCTCAGTCTGTTTCCTAGTGCCGGTTTGAAGTTCCTGCAGTTTTCACTGTCAAACCGAGTTGGAGCTAGTACCTCCCCATATATATGTATGGAATGGGGTTTGCAACTGAAAAGAAACTTTGTGTTCCCAACAAGCTAGTTGAAGGAAGGCTTTCACACACACTTATCTCTCAGAACTGAGCAAGTGGAGAGACGTTCATTCATCTAGCACGAAGGGAACGGGTTGCAGGAGACACTTTTTCTCTGCTTTCTCATTCTGTTTCCTAGTGCCGGTTTTAAATTCCTGCAGTTTTCACTGTCAAACCGAGGTGGAGCTTGTACCTCCACATATATATGTATGGAATGGATTTTGCATCTGAAAAGAAACTTTGTGTTCCCTACAAGCTAGGTGAAGGACGGCTTTCACACACACTTATCTCTCAGAACTGAGCAAGTGGAGAGACGTTCGTTCATCTAGCACCAAGGGAACGGGTTGCAGGAGACACTTTTTCTCTGCTTTCTCAGTCTGTTTCCTAGTGCCGGTTTGAAGTTCCTGCAGTTTTCACTGTAAAACCGAGTTGGAGATAGTACCTCCCCATATAAATGTATGTAATGGAGTTTGCAACTGAAAAGAAACTTTGTGTTCCCAACAAGCTAGGTGAAGGAAGGCTTTCACACACAATTATCTCTCAGAACTGAGCAAGTGGAGAGACGTTCGTTCATCTAGCACCAAGGGAACGGGTTTCAGGAGACACTTTTTCTCTGCTTTCTCAGTCTGTTTCCTAGTGCCGGTTTGAAAATCCTGCAGTTTTCACTGTCAAAAAGAGGTGGAGCTTGTACCTCCACATATATATGTATGGAATGGATTTTGCATCTGAAAAGAAACTTTGTGTTCCCTACAAGCAGCTGAAGGACGGCTTTCACACACACTTATCTCTCAGAACTGAGCAAGTGGAGAGACGTTCGTTCATCTAGCACCAAGGGAACGGGTTGCAGGAGACACTTTTTCTATGCTTTCTCAGTTTGTTTCCTAGTGCCAGTTTGAAGTTCCTGCAGTTTTCACTGTAAAACCGAGTTGGAGCTACTACCTCCCCATATATATGTATGGAATGGAGTTTGCAACTGAAAAGAAACTTTGTGTTCCCAGCAGTCTAGGTGAAAGACGGCTTTCACACACACTTATCTCTCAGAACTGAGCAAGTGGAGAGACGTTCGTTCATCTAGCACCAATGGAACGGGTTGCAGGAAGCACTTTTTCTCTGCTTTCTCAGACTGTTTCCTTGTGCCGGTTAGAAATTCCTGCAGTTTTCACTGTCACACAGAGTTGGAGCTTGTACCTCCACATATATATGTATGGAATGGAGTTTGCAACTGAAAAGAAACTTTGTTTTCCAAACAAGCTAGGTGAAGGACGGCTTTCACACACACTTATCTCTCAGAACTTAGCAAGTGGAGAGACGTTCGTTCAACGAGCACCAAGGGAACGGGTTGCAGGAGACACTTTTTCTCTGCTTTCTCAGTCTGTTTCCTAGTGCCGGTTTGAAGTTCCTGCAGTTTTCACTGTCAAACCAAGTTGGAGCTAGTACCTCCCCATATATATGTATGGAATGGAGTTTGCAACTGAAAAGAAACTTTGTGTTCCCAACAAGCTAGTTGAAGGAAGGCTTTTACACACACTTATCTCTCAGAACTGAGCAAGTGGAGAGACGTTCGTTCATCTAGCACCAAGGGAACGGTTTGCAGGAGACACTTTTTCTCTGATTTCTGAGTCTGTTTCCTAGTGCCGGTTTGAAATTCCTGTAGTTTTCACTGTCAAACCGAGGTGGAGCTTGTACCTCCACATATATATGTATGGAATGGATTTTGCATCTGAAAAGAAACTTTGTGTTCCCTACAAGCTAGCTGAAGGACGGCTTTCACACACACTTATCTCTCAGAAATGAGCAATTGGAGAGACGTTCGTTCATCTAGCACCAAGGGAATGGGATGCAGGAGACACTTTTTCTCTGCTTTCTCAGTCTGTTTCCTAGTGCCGGTTTGAAGTTCCTGTAGTTTTCACTGTAAAACCTAGTTGGAGCTAGTACCTGCCCATATATATGTATGGAATGGAGTTTGCAACTGAAAAGAAACTTTGTGTTTCCAACAAGCTAGGTGAAGGAATGCTTTCACACACACTTATCTCTCAGAACTGAGCAAGTGGAGAGACGTTCGTTCATCTAGCTCCAAGGGAACGGGTTGCAGGAGACACTTTTTCTCTGCTTTCTCAGTCTGTTTCCTAGTGCCGGTTTGAAGTTCCTGCAGTTTTCACTGTAAAACCGAGTTGTAGCTAGTACCTCCCCATATATATGTATGGAATGGAGTTTGCAACTGAAAAGAAACTTTGTGTTCCCAACAAGCTAGGTGAAGGACGGCTTTCACACACACTTATCTCTCAGAACTGAGCAAGTGGAGAGACGTTCGTTCATCTAGCACCAAGGGAACGGGTTGCAGGAGACACTTTTTCTCTGCTTTCTCAGATTGTTTCCTAGTGCCGGTTTGAAATTCCTGCAGTTTTCACTGACAAAAAGAGGTGGAGCTTTACCTCCACATATATATGTATGGAATGGATTTTGCATCTGAAAAGAAACTTTGTGTTCCCAACAAGCTAGGTGAAGGACGGCTTTCACACACACTTATCTCTCAGAACTGAGCAAGTGGAGAGACGTTCGTTCATCTAGCACCAAGGGAACGGGTGGCAGGAGACACATTTTCTCTGCTTTCTCAGTCTGTTTCCTAGTGCCGGTTTGAAGTTCCTGCAGTTTTCACTGTAAAACCGAGTTGGAGATAGTACCTCCCCATATATATGTATGGAATGGAGTTTGCAACTGAAAAGAAACTTTGTGTTCCCAACAAGCTAAGTGAAGGAAGGCTTTCACACACACTTATCTCTCAGAACTGAGCAAGTGGAGAGACGTTCGTTCATCTAGCACCATGGAACGGGTTGCAGGAGACACTATTTCTCTGCTTTCTCAGTCTGTTTCCTAGTGCCGGTTTGAAGTTCCTGCAGTTTTCACTGTAAAACCGAGTTGGAGCTAGTACCTCCCCATATATATGTATGGAATGGAGTTTGCAACTGAAAAGAAACTTTGTGTTCCCAACAAGCTAGGTGAAGAAGGCTTTCACACACACTTATCTCACAGAACTGAGCAAGTGGAGAGACGTTCGTTCATCTAGCACCAAGGGAACGGGTCGCAGGAGACACAATTTCTCTGCTTTCTCAGTCTGTTTCCTAGTGCCGCTTTGAAATTCCTGCAGTTTTCACTGTCAAATCGAGTTGGAGCTTGTACCTCTACATATATATGTATGGAATGGTGTTTGTTACTGAAAAGAAACTTTGTGTTCCCAACAAGCTAGGTGAAGGACGGCTTTCACACACACTTATCTCTCAGAACTGAGCAAGTGGAGAGACGTTCGTTCATCTAGCACCAAGGGAACGGGTTGCAAGAGACACATTTTCTCTGCTTTCTCAGTCTGTTTCCTAGTGCCGGTTTGAAGTTCCTGCAGTTTTCACTGTCAAACCGAGTTGGAGCTAGTACCTCCCCATATATATGTATGGAATGGAGTTTGCAACTGAAAAGAAAATTTGTGTTCCCAACAAGCTAGGTGAAGGAAGGCTTTCACACACACTTATCTCTCAGAACTGAGCATGTGGAGAGACGTTCGTTCATCTAGCACCAAGGGAACGGGTTGCAGGAGACACTTTTTCTCTGCTTTCTCAGTCTTTTTCCTAGTGCCGGTTTGAAATTCCTGCAGTTTTCACTGTCAAACCGAGTTGGAGCTTGTACCTCCACATATATATGTATGGAATGGAGTTTGCAACTGAAAAGAAACTTTGTGTTCCCAACAAGCTAGTTGAAGGACGGCTTTCACACACACTTATCCCTCCGAACTGAGCAAGTGGAGAGACGTTCGTTCATCTAGCACCAAGGGAACGGGTTGCAGGAGACACTTTTTCTCTGCTTTCTCAGTCTGTTTCCTAGTGCCGGTTTGAAGTTCCTGCAGTTTTCACTCTCAAACAGAGTTGGAGCTTTTACCTCCACATATATACGTATGGAATGGAGTTTGCAACTGAAAAGAAACTTTGTGTTCCCAACAAGCTAGGTGAAGGACGGCTTTCACACACACTTATCTCTCAGAACTGAGCAAGTGGAGAGACTTTCGTTCAACTAGCACCAAGGGAATGGGTTGCAGGAGACACATTTTCTCTGCTTTCTCAGTCTGTTTCCTAGTGCCGGTTTGAAGTTCCTGCAGTTTTCACTGTCAAACCGAGTTGGAGCTAGTACCTCCCCATATATATGTATGGAATGGGGTTTGCAACTGAAAAGAAACTTTGTGTTCCCAACAAGCTAGTTGAAGGAAGGCTTTCACACACACTTATCTCTCAGAACTGAGCATGTGGAGAGACGTTCATTCATCTAGCACGAAGGGAACGGGTTGCAGGAGACACTTTTTCTCTGCTTTCTCATTCTGTTTCCTAGTGCCGGTTTTAAATTCCTGCAGTTTTCACTGTCAAACCGAGGTGGAGCTTGTACCTCCACATATATATGTATGGAATGGATTTTGCATCTGAAAAGAAACTTTGTGTTCCCTACAAGCTAGGTGAAGGACGGCTTTCACACACACTTATCTCTCAGAACTGAGCAAGTGGAGAGACGTTCGTTCATCTAGCACCAAGGGAACGGGTTGCAGGAGACACTTTTTCTCTGCTTTCTCAGTCTGTTTCCTAGTGCCGGTTTGAAGTTCCTGCAGTTTTCACTGTAAAACCGAGTTGGAGATAGTACCTCCCCATATAAATGTATGTAATGGAGTTTGCAACTTAAAAGAAACTTTGTGTTCCCAACAAGCTAGGTGAAGGAAGGCTTTCACACACAATTATCTCTCAGAACTGAGCAAGTGGAGAGACGTTCGTTCATCTAGCACCAAGGGAACGGGTTGCAGGAGACACTTTTTCTCTGCTTTCTCAGTCTGTTTCCTAGTGCCGGTTTGAAAATCCTGCAGTTTTCACTGTCAAAAAGAGGTGGAGCTTGTACCTCCACATATATATGTATGGAATGGATTTTGCATCTGAAAAGAAACTTTGTGTTCCCTACAAGCAGCTGAAGGACGGCTTTCACACACACTTATCTCTCAGAACTGAGCAAGTGGAGAGACGTTCGTTCATCTAGCACCAAGGGAACGGGTTGCAGGAGACACTTTTTCTATGCTTTCTCAGTTTGTTTCCTAGTGCCAGTTTGAAGTTCCTGCAGTTTTCACTGTAAAACCGAGTTGGAGCTACTACCTCCCCATATATATGTATGGAATGGAGTTTGCAACTGAAAAGAAACTTTGTGTTCCCAGCAGTCTAGGTGAAGGACGGCTTTCACACACACTTATCTCTCAGAACTGAGCAAGTGGAGAGACGTTCGTTCATCTAGCACCAATGGAACGGGTTGCAGGAGACACTTTTTCTCTGCTTTCTCAGACTGTTTCCTTGTGCCGGTTAGAAATTCCTGCAGTTTTCACTGTCACACAGAGTTGGAGCTTGTACCTCCACATATATATGTATGGAATGGAGTTTGCAACTGAAAAGAAACTTTGTTTTCCAAACAAGCTAGGTGAAGGACGGCTTTCACACACACTTATCTCTCAGAACTTAGCAAGTGGAGAGACGTTCGTTCAACGAGCACCAAGGGAACGGGTTGCAGGAGACACTTTTTCTCTGCTTTCTCAGTCTGTTTCCTAGTGCCGGTTTGAAGTTCCTGCAGTTTTCACTGTCAAACCAAGTTGGAGCTAGTACCTCCCCATATATATGTATGGAATGGAGTTTGCAACTGAAAAGAAACTTTGTGTTCCCAACAAGCTAGTTGAAGGAAGGCTTTTACACACACTTATCTCTCAGAACTGAGCAAGTGGAGAGACGTTCGTTCATCTAGCACCAAGGGAACGGTTTGCAGGAGACACTTTTTCTCTGATTTCTGAGTCTGTTTCCTAGTGCCGGTTTGAAATTCCTGTAGTTTTCACTGTCAAACCGAGGTGGAGCTTGTACCTCCACATATATATGTATGGAATGGATTTTGCATCTGAAAAGAAACTTTGTGTTCCCTACAAGCTAGCTGAAGGACGGCTTTCACACACACTTATCTCTCAGAAATGAGCAATTGGAGAGACGTTCGTTCATCTAGCACCAAGGGAATGGGATGCAGGAGACACTTTTTCTCTGCTTTCTCAGTCTGTTTCCTAGTGCCGGTTTGAAGTTCCTGCAGTTTTCACTGTCAAACCAAGTTGGAGCTAGTACCTCCCCATATATATGTATGGAATGGAGTTTGCAACTGAAAAGAAACTTTGTGTTCCCAACAAGCTAGTTGAAGGAAGGCTTTTACACACACTTATCTCTCAGAACTGAGCAAGTGGAGAGACGTTCGTTCATCTAGCACCAAGGGAACGGTTTGCAGGAGACACTTTTTCTCTGATTTCTGAGTCTGTTTCCTAGTGCCGGTTTGAAATTCCTGTAGTTTTCACTGTCAAACCGAGGTGGAGCTTGTACCTCCACATATATATGTATGGAATGGATTTTGCATCTGAAAAGAAACTTTGTGTTCCCTACAAGCTAGCTGAAGGACGGCTTTCACACACACTTATCTCTCAGAAATGAGCAATTGGAGAGACGTTCGTTCATCTAGCACCAAGGGAATGGGATGCAGGAGACACTTTTTCTCTGCTTTCTCAGTCTGTTTCCTAGTGCCGGTTTGAAGTTCCTGTAGTTTTCACTGTAAAACCTAGTTGGAGCTAGTACCTGCCCATATATATGTATGGAATGGAGTTTGCAACTGAAAAGAAACTTTGTGTTTCCAACAAGCTAGGTGAAGGAATGCTTTCACACACACTTATCTCTCAGAACTGAGCAAGTGGAGAGACGTTCGTTCATCTAGCTCCAAGGGAACGGGTTGCAGGAGACACTTTTTCTCTGCTTTCTCAGTCTGTTTCCTAGTGCCGGTTTGAAGTTCCTGCAGTTTTCACTGTAAAACCGAGTTGTAGCTAGTACCTCCCCATATATATGTATGGAATGGAGTTTGCAACTGAAAAGAAACTTTGTGTTCCCAACAAGCTAGGTGAAGGACGGCTTTCACACACACTTATCTCTCAGAACTGAGCAAGTGGAGAGACGTTCGTTCATCTAGCACCAAGGGAACGGGTTGCAGGAGACACTTTTTCTCTGCTTTCTCAGATTGTTTCCTAGTGCCGGTTTGAAATTCCTGCAGTTTTCACTGACAAAAAGAGGTGGAGCTTTACCTCCACATATATATGTATGGAATGGATTTTGCATCTGAAAAGAAACTTTGTGTTCCCAACAAGCTAGGTGAAGGACGGCTTTCACACACACTTATCTCTCAGAACTGAGCAAGTGGAGAGACGTTCGTTCATCTAGCACCAAGGGAACGGGTGGCAGGAGACACATTTTCTCTGCTTTCTCAGTCTGTTTCCTAGTGCCGGTTTGAAGTTCCTGCAGTTTTCACTGTAAAACCGAGTTGGAGATAGTACCTCCCCATATATATGTATGGAATGGAGTTTGCAACTGAAAAGAAACTTTGTGTTCCCAACAAGCTAAGTGAAGGAAGGCTTTCACACACACTTATCTCTCAGAACTGAGCAAGTGGAGAGACGTTCGTTCATCTAGCACCATGGAACGGGTTGCAGGAGACACTATTTCTCTGCTTTCTCAGTCTGTTTCCTAGTGCCGGTTTGAAGTTCCTGCAGTTTTCACTGTAAAACCGAGTTGGAGCTAGTACCTCCCCATATATATGTATGGAATGGAGTTTGCAACTGAAAAGAAACTTTGTGTTCCCAACAAGCTAGGTGAAGAAGGCTTTCACACACACTTATCTCACAGAACTGAGCAAGTGGAGAGACGTTCGTTCATCTAGCACCAAGGGAACGGGTCGCAGGAGACACAATTTCTCTGCTTTCTCAGTCTGTTTCCTAGTGCCGCTTTGAAATTCCTTCAATTTTCACTGTCAAAGCGATTTCGAGCTTGTACCTCCACATATATATGTTTGGAATGGAGTTTGCAACTGAAAAGAAACTTTCTGTTCCCAACAAGCTAGGTGAAGGACGGCTTTCACACACACTTATCTCTCAGAACTGAGCAAGTGGAGAGACGTTCGTTCATTTAGCACCAAGGGAACGGGTTGCAGGAGAAACTTTTTCTCTGCTTTCTCAGTCTGTTTCCTAGTGCCGGTTTGAATTTCCTGCAGTTTTCACTGTAAAACCGAGTTGGAGCTTGTACCTCCCCATATATATGTATGGAATGGTGTTTGCAACTGAAAAGAAACTTTGTGATCCCAACAAGCTAGGTGAAGGAAGGCTTTCACACACACTTATCTCTCAGAACTGAGCAAGTGGAGAGACGTTCGTTCATCTAGCACCAAGGGAACTGTTTGCAGGAGACACTTTTTCTCTGCTTTCTCATTTTTTTCCTAGTGCCGGTTTGAAATTCCTGCAGTTTTCACTGTCAAATCGAGTTGGAGCTTGTACCTCCACATATATATGTATGGAATGGAGTTTGCAACTGAAAAGAAACTTTGTGTTCCCAACAAGCTAGGTGAAGGACGGCTTTCACACACACTTATCTCTCAGAACTGAGCAAGTGGAGAGACGTTCGTTCATCTAGCACCAAGGGAACTGGATGCAGGAGACACTTTTTCTCTGCTTTCTCATTTTTTTCCTAGTGCCGGTTTGAAATTCCTGCAGTTTTCACTGTCAAATCGAGTTGGAGCTTGTACCTCCACATATATATGTATGGAATGGAGTTTGCAACTGAAAAGAAACTTTGTGTTCCCAACAAGCTAGGTGAAGGACGGCTTTCACACACACTTACCTCTCAGAACTGAGCAAGTGGAGAGACGTTCGTTCATCTAGCACCAAGGGAACGGTTTGCAGGAGACACTTTTTCTCTGCTTTCTCAGTCTGTTTCCTAGTGCCGGTTTGAAGTTCCTGCAGTTTTCACTGTAAAACCTAGTTGGAGCTAGTACCTGCCCATATATATGTATGGAATGGAGTTTGCAACTGAAAAGAAACTTTGTGTTCCCAACAAGCTAGGTGAAGGACGGCTTTCACACACACTTATCTCTCAGAACTGAGCAAGTGGAGAGACGTTCGTTCATCTAGCACCAAGGGAACGGGATGCAGGAGACAATTTTCTCTGCTTTCTCAGTCTGTTTCCTAGAGCCGGATTGAAGTTCCTGCAGTTTTCACTGTAAAACCTAGTTGGAGCTAGAACCTGCCCACATATATGTATGGAATGGAGTTTGCAACTGAAAAGAAACTTTGTGTTTCCAACAAGCTAGGTGAAGGAAGGCTTTCACACACACTTATCTCTCAGAACTGAGCAAGTGGAGAGACGTTCGTTCATCTAGCACCAAGGGAACGGGTTGCAGGAGACACTTTTTCTCTGCTTTCTCAGTCTGTTTCCTAGTGCCGGTTTGAAGCTCCTGCAGTTTTCACTGTAAACCCGTGTTGGAGATAGTACCTCCCCATATATATGTATGGAATGGAGTTTGCAACTGAAAAGAAACTTTGTGTTCCCAACAAGCTAGGTGAAGGACGGCTTTCACACACACTTATCACTCAGAACTGAGCAAGTGGAGAGACGTTCGTTCATCTAGCACCAAGGGAACGGGTTGCAGGAGACACTATTTCTCTGCTTTCTCAGTCTGTTTCCTAGTGCCGGTTTGAAGTTCCTGCAGTTTTCACTGTCAAACCGAGTTGGAGCTAGTACCTCCGCTTATATATGTATGGAATGGAGTTTGCAACTGAAAAGAAACTTTGTGTTCCCAACAAGCTAGGTGAAGGAAGGCTTTCACACACAATTATCTCTTAGAACTGAGCAAGTGGAGAGACGTTCGTTCATCTAGCACCAAGGGAACGGGTTGCAGGAGACACTTTTTCTCTGCTTTCTCAGTCTGTTTCCTAGAGCCGGTTTGAAATTCCTGCAGTTTTCACTGTCAAATAGAGTTGGAGCTTGTACATCTACATATATATGTATGGAATGGGGTTTGTAACTGAAAAGAAACTTTGTGTTCCCAACAAGCTACGTGAAGGACGGCTTTCACACACACTTATCTCTCAGAACTGAGCAAGTGGAGAGACGTTCGTTCATCTAGCTCCAAGGGAACGGGTTGCAGGAGACACTTTTTCTCTGCTTTCTCAGTCTTTTTCCTAGTGCCGGTTTGAAGTTCCTGCAGTTTTCACTGTAAAACCGAGTTGGAGCTTCTACCTCCCCATATATATGTATGGAATGGAGTTTGCAACTGAAAAGAAACTTTGTGTTCCCAACAAGCTAGGTGAAGGACGGCTTTCACACACACTTACCTCTCAGAACTGAGCAAGTGGAGAGACGTTCGTTCATCTAGCACCAAGGGAACGGTTTGCAGGAGACACTTTTTCTCTGCTTTCTCAGTCTGTTTCCTAGTGCCGGTTTGAAGTTCCTGCAGTTTTCACTGTAAAACATTGTTGGAGCTAGTACCTGCCCATATATATGTATGGAATGGAGTTTGCAACTGAAAAGAAACTTTGTGTTCCCAACAAGCTATGTGAAGGACGGCTTTCACACACACTTATCTCTCAGAACTGAGCAAGTGGAGAGACGTTCGTTCATCTAGCACCAAGGGAACGGGTTGCAGGAGACACTTTTTCTCTGCTTTCTCAGTCTGTTTCCTAGTGCCGGTTTGAAGTTCCTGCAGTTTTCACTGTAAAACCGAGTTGGAGCTAGTACCTCCCCATATATATGTATGGAATGGTGTTTGCAACTGAAAAGAAACTTTGTGTTCCCAACAATCTAGGTAAAGGACGGCTTTCACACACACTTATCTCTCAGAACTGAGCAAGTGGAGAGTCGTTCGTTCATCTAGCACCAAGGGAACGGGTTGCAGGAGACACTTTTTCTCTGCTTTCTCAGACTGTTTCCTAGTGCCGATTTGAAATTCCTGCAGTTATCACTGTCAAAAAGTGGTGGAGCTTGTACCTCCACATATATATGTATGGAATGGATTTTGCATCTGAAAAGATACTTTGTGTTCCCTACAAGCTAGCTGAAGGACGGCTTTCACACACACTTATCTCTCAGAACTGAGCAAGTGGAGAGACGTTCGTTCATCTAGCACCAGGGGAACGGGTTGCAGGAGACAATTTTTCTCTGCTTTCTCAGTCTGTTTCCTAGTGCCGGTTTGAAGTTCCTGCAGTTTTCACTGTCAAATCGAGTTGGAGATTGTACCTCCCCATATATATGTATGGAATGGAGTTTGCAACTGAAAAGAAACTTTGTGTTCCCAACAAGCTAGGTGAAGGACGGCTTTCACACACACTTATCTCTCAGAACTGAGCAAGTGGAGAGACGTTCGTTCATCTAGCACCAAGGGAACGGGTTGCAGGAGACACTTTTTCTCTGCTTTCTCAGTCTGTTTCCTAGTGCCGGTTTGAAGTTCCTGCAGTTTTCACTGTAAAACCGAGTTGGAGCTAGTACCTCCCCATATATATGTATGGAATGGAGTTGGCAACTGAAAAGAAACTTTGTGTTCCCAACAAGCTAGGTGAAGGAAGGCTTTCACACACAATTATCTCTTAGAACTGAGCAAGTGGAGAGACGTTCGTTCATCTAGCACCAAGGGAACTGTTTGCAGGAGACACTTTTTCTCTGCTTTCTCAGTCTGTTTCCTAGTGCCGGTTTGAAATTCCTGCAGTTTTCACTGTCAAATAGAGTTGGAGCTTGTACCTCTACATATATATGTATGGAATGGAGTTTGTAACTGAAAAGAAACTTTGTGTTCCCAACAAGCTAGGTGAAGGACGGCTTTCACACACACTTATCTCTCAGAACTGAGCAAGTGGAGAGACGTTCGTTCATCTAGCTCCAAGGGAACGGGTTGCAGGAGACACTTTTTCTCTGCTTTCTCAGTCTGTTTCCTAGTGCCGGTTTGAAGTTCCTGCAGTTTTCACTGTAAAACCGAGTTGGAGCTTCTACCTCCCCATATATATGTATGGAATGGAGTTTGCAAATGAAAAGAAACTTTGTGTTCCCAACAAGCTGGGTGAAGGAAGGCTTTCACACACACTTATCTCTCAGAACTGAGCAAGTGGAGAGACGTTCGTTCATCTAGCACCAAGGGAACGGGTTGCAGGAGAAACTTTTTCTCTGCTTTCTCAGTCTGTTTCCTAGTGCCAGTTTGAAATTCCTGCAGTTTTAACTGTCAAAAATGGTGGAGTTTGTACCTCCACATATATATGTATGGAATGGATTTTGCATCTGAAAAGAAACTTTGTGTTCCCTACAAGCTAGCTGAAGAACGGCTTTCACACACACTTATCTCTCAGAACTGAGCAAGTGGAGAGACATTCGTTCATCTAGCATCAAGGGAACGGGTTGCAGGAGAAACTTTTTCTCTGCTTTCTCAGTCTGTTTCCTAGTGCCGGTTTGAAGTTCCTGCAGTTTTCACTGTAAAACCGAGTTGGAGCTAGTACCTCCCCATATATATGTATGGAATGGAGTTTGCAACTGAAAAGAAACTTTGTGTTCCCAACAAGCTAGGTGAAGGACGGCTTTCACACACACTTATCTCTCAGAACTGAGCAAGTGGAGAGACGTTCTTTCATCTAGCACCAAGGGAACTGGTTGCAGGAGACACTTTTTCTCTGCTTTCTCATTTTTTTCCTAGTGCCGGTTTGAAATTCCTGCAGTTTTCACTGTCAAATCGAGTTGGAGCTTGTACCTCCACATATATATGTATGGAATGGAGTTTGCAACTGAAAAGAAACTTTGTGTTCCCAACAAGCTAGGTGAAGGACGGCTTTCACACACAGTTAACTCTCAGAACTGAGCAAGTGGAGAGACTTTCGTTCATCTAGCACCAAGGGAACGGTTTGCAGGAGACACTTTTTCTCTGCTTTCTCAGTCTGTTTCCTAGTGCCGGTTTGAAGTTCCTGCAGTTTTCACTGTAAAACCGAGTTGGAGCTAGTACCTGCCCATATATATGTATGGAATGGAGTTTGCAACTGAAAAGAAACTTTGTGTTCCCAACAAGCTAGGTGAAGGACGGCTTTCACACACACTTATCTCTCAGAACTGAGCAAGTGGAGAGACGTTCGTTCATCTAGCACCAAGGGAACGGGATGCAGGAGACACTTTTTCTCTGCTTTCTCAGTCTGTTTCCTAGAGCCGGTTTGAAGTTCCTGCAGTTTTCACTGTAAAACCTATTTGGAGCTAGAACCTGCCCATATATATGTATGGAATGGAGTTTGCAACTGAAAAGAAACTTTGTGTTTCCAACAAGCTAGGTGAAGGAAGGCTTTCACACACACTTATCTCTCAGAACTGAGCAAGTGGAGAGACGTTCGTTCATCTAGCAAAAATGGAACGGGTTGCAGGAGACACTTTTCTCTGCTTTCTCAGTCTGTTTCCTAGTGCCGGTTTGAAGTTCCTGCAGTTTTCACTGTAAAACCGAGTTGGAGCTAGTACCTCCCCATATATATGTATGGAATGGAGTTTGCAACTGAAAAGAAACTTTGTGTTCCCAACAATCTAGGTGAAGGACGGCTTTCACACACACTTATCTCTCAGAACTGAGCAAGTGGAGAGACGTTCGTTCATCTAGCACCAAGGGAACGGGTTGCAGGAGACACATTTTCTCTGCTTTCTCAGACTGTTTCCTAGTGCCGGTTTGAAATTCCTGCAGTTATCACTGTCAAAAAGAGGTGGAGCTTGTACCTCCACATATATATGTATGGAATGGATTTTGCATCTGAAAAGAAACTTTGTGTTCCCTACAAGCTAGCTGAAGGACGGCTTTCACACACACTTTTCTCTCAGAACTGAGCAAGTGGAGAGACGTTCGTTCATCTAGCACCAAGGGAACGGGTTGCAGGAGACACTTTTTCTCTGCTTTCTCAGTCTATTTCCTAGTGCCGGTTTGAAGTTCCTGCAGTTTTCACTGTAAAACCGAGTTGGAGATAGTACCTCCCGATATATATGTATGGAATGGAGTTTGCAACTGAAAAGAAACTTGGTGTTCCCAACAAGCTAGGTGAAGGACGGCTTTCACACACACTTATCTCTCAGAACTGAGCAAGTGGAGAGACGTTCGTTCATCTAGCACCAAGGGAACGGGTTGCAGGAGACACTTTTTCTCTGCTTTCTCAGTCTGTTTCCTAGTGCCGGTTTGAAGTTCCTGCAGTTTTCACTGTAAAACCGAGTTGGAGCTAGTACCTCCCAATATATATGTATGGAATGGAGTTTGCAACTGAAAAGAAACTTTGTGTTCCCAACAAGCTGGGTGAAGGAAGGCTTTCACACACACTTACCTCTCAGAACTGAGCAAGTGGAGAGACGTTCGTTCATCTAGCACCAAGGGAACAGGTTGCAGGAGAAACTTTTTCTCTGCTTTCTCAGTCTGTTTCCTAGTGCCAGTTTGAAATTCCTGCAGTTTTAACTGTCAAAAATGGTGGAGCTTGTACCTCCACATATATATGTATGGAATGGATTTTGCATCTGAAAAGAAACTTTGTGTTCCCTACAAGCTAGCTGAAGAACGGCTTTCACACACACTTATCTCTCAGAACTGAGCAAGTGGAGAGACATTCGTTCATCTAGCACCAAGGGAACGGGTTGCAGGAGACACTTTTTCTCTGCTTTCTCAGTCTGTTTCCTAGTGCCGGTTTGAAGTTCCTGCAGTTTTCACTGTAAAACCGAGTTGGAGCTAGTACCTCCCCATATATATGTATGGAATGGAGTTTGCAACTGAAAAGAAACTTTGTGTTCCCAACAAGCTAGGTGAAGGACGGCTTTCACACACACTTATCTCTCAGAACTGAGCAAGTGGAGAGACGTTCGTTCATCTAGCACTAAGGGAACGGGATGCAGGTGACATTTTTCTCTGCTTTCTCAGTCTGTTTCCTAGAGCCGGTTTGAAGTTCCTGCAGTTTTCACTGTAAAACCTAGTTGGAGCTAGAACCTGCCCATATATATGTATGGAATGGAGTTTGCAACTGAAAAGAAACTTTGTGTTTCCAACAAGCTAGGTGAAGGAAGGCTTTCACACACACTTATCTCTCAGAACTGAGCAAGTGGAGAGACGTTCGTTCATCTAGCAAAAATGGAACGGGTTGCAGGAGACACTTTTCTCTGCTTTCTCAGTCTGTTTCCTAGTGCCGGTTTGAAGTTCCTGCAGTTTTCACTGTAAAACCGAGTTGGAGCTAGTACCTCCCCATATATATGTATGGAATGGAGTTTGCAACTGAAAAGAAACTTTGTGTTCCCAACAATCTAGGTGAAGGACGGCTTTCACACACACTTATCATTCAGAACTGTGCAAGTGGAGAGACGTTCGTTCATCTAGCACCAAGGGAACGGGTTGCAGGAGACACTTTTTCTCAGCTTTCTCAGACTGTTTCCTAGTGCCGGTTTGAAATTCCTGCAGTTATCACTGTCAAAAAGAGGTGGAGCTTGTACCTCCACATATATATGTATGGAATGGATTTTGCATCTGAAAAGAAACTTTGTGTTCCCTACAAGCTAGCTGAAGGACGGCTTTCACACACACTTATCTCTCAGAACTGAGCAAGTGGAGAGACGTTCGTTCATCTAGCACCAAGGGAACGGGTTGCAGGAGACACTTTTTCTCTGCTTTCTCAGTCTGTTTCCTAGTGCCGGTTTGAAGTTCCTGCAGTTTTCACTGTAAAACCGAGTTTGAGCTAGTACCTCCTCATATATATGTATGGAATGGAGTTTGCAACTGAAAAGAAACTTTGTGTTCCCAACAAGCTAGGTGAAGGACGGCTTTCACACACACTTATCTCTCAGAACTGAGCAAGTGGAGAGACGTTCGTTCATCTAGCACCAAGGGAACTGGTTGCAGGGACACTTTTTCTCTGCTTTCTCATATTTTTCCTAGTGCCGGTTTGAAATTCCTGCAGTTTTCACTGTCAAATTGAGTTGGAGCTTGTACCTCCACATATATATGCATGGAATGGAGTTTGCAACTGAAAAGAAACTTTGTGTTCCCAACAAGCTAGGTGAAGGACGGCTTTCACACACACTTATCTCTCAGAACTGAGCAAGTGGAGGGACGTTCGTTCATCTAGCACCAAGGGAACGGTTTGCAGGAGACACTTTTTCTCTGCTTTCTCAGTCTGTTTCCTAGTGCCGGTTTGAAGTTCCTGCAGTTTTCACTGTAAAATCTAGTTGGAGCTAGTACCTGCCCATATATATGTATGGAATGGAGTTTGCAACTGAAAAGAAACTTTGTGTTCCCAACAAGCTAGGTGAAGGACGGCTTTCACACACACTTATCTCTCAGAACTGTGCAAGTGGATAGACGTTCGTTCATCTAGCACCAAGGGAACGTGATGCAGGAGACACTTTTTCTCTGCTTTCTCAGTCTGTTTCCTAGAGCCGGTTTGAAGTTCCTGCAGTTTTCACTGTAAAACCTTGTTGGAGCTAGAACCTGCCCATATATATGTATGGAATGGAGTTTGCAACTGAAAAGAAACTTTGTGTTTCCAACAAGCTATTTGAAGGAAGGCTTTCACACACATTTATCTCTCAGAACTGAGCAAGTGGAGAGACGTTCGTTCATCTAGCAAAAATGGAACGGGTTGCAGGAGACACTTTTTCTCTGCTTTCTCAGTCTGTTTCCTAGTGCCGGTTTGAAGTTCCTGCAGTTTTCACTGTAAAACGGAGTTGGAGCTAGTACCTCCCCATATATATGTATGGAATGGAGTTTGCAACTGAAAAGAAACTTTGTGTTCCCAACAAGCTAGGTGAAGGACGGCTTTCACACCCACTTATCTCTCAGAACTGAGCAAGTGGAGAGACGTTCGTTCATCTAGCACCAAGGGAACGGGTTGCAGGAGACACTTTTTCTCTGCTTTCTCAGACTGTTTCCTAGTGCCGGTTTGAAATTCCTGCAGTTTTCCCTGTGAAAAAGAGGTGTAGCTTGTACATCCACATATATATGTATGGAATGGATTTTGCATCTGAAAAGAAACTTTGTGTTCCCTACAAGCTAGCTGAAGGACGGCATTCACACACACTTATCTCTCAGAACTGAGCAAGTGGAGAGACGTTCTTTCATCTAGCAAAAATGGAACGGGTTGCAGGAGACACTTTTCTCTGCTTTCTCAGTCTGTTTCCTAGTGCCGGTTTGAAGTTCCTGCAGTTTTCACTGTAAAACCGAGTTGGAGCTAGTACCTCCCCATATATATGTATGGAATGGAGTTTGCAACTGAAAAGAAACTTTGTGTTCCCAACAATCTAGGTGAAGGACGGCTTTCACACACACTTATCACTCAGAACTGAGCAAGTGGAGAGACGTTCGTTCATCTAGCACCAAGGGAACGGGTTGCAGGAGACACTTTTTCTCAGCTTTCTCAGACTGTTTCCTAGTGCCGGTTTGAAATTCCTGCAGTTATCACTGTCAAAAAGAGGTGGAGCTTGTACCTCCACATATATATGTATGGAATGGATTTTGCATCAGAAAAGAAACTTTGTGTTCCCTACAAGCTAGCTGAAGGACGGCTTTCACACACACTTATCTCTCAGAACTGAGCAAGTGGAGAGACGTTCGTTCATCTAGCACCAAGGGAACGGGTTGCAGGAGACACTTTTTCTCTGCTTTCTCAGTCTGTTTCCTAGTGCCGGTTTGAAATTCCTGCAGTTTTCACTGTAAAACCGAGTTGGAGCTAGTACCTGCCCATATATATGTATGGAATGGAGTTTGCAACTGAAAAGAAACTTTGTGTTCCCAACAAGCTAGGTGAAGGACGGCTTTCACACACACTTATCTCTCAGAACTGAGCAAGTGGAGAGACGTTCGTTCATCTAGCACTAAGGGAACGGGATGCAGGTGACATTTTTCTCTGCTTTCTCAGTCTGTTTCCTAGAGCCGGTTTGAAGTTCCTGCAGTTTTCACTGTAAAACCTAGTTGGAGCTAGAACCTGCCCATATATATGTATGGAATGGAGTTTGCAACTGAAAAGAAACTTTGTGTTTCCAACAAGCTAGGTGAAGGACGGCTTTCACACACACTTATCTCTCAGAACTGAGCAAGTGGAGAGACGTTCGTTCATCTAGCACCAAGGGAACTGGTTGCAGGGACACTTTTTCTCTGCTTTCTCATATTTTTCCTAGTGCCGGTTTGAAATTCCTGCAGTTTTCACTGTCAAATTGAGTTGGAGCTTGTACCTCCACATATATATGCATGGAATGGAGTTTGCAACTGAAAAGAAACTTTGTGTTCCCAACAAGCTAGGTGAAGGACGGCTTTCACACACACTTATCTCTCAGAACTGAGCAAGTGGGGGACGTTCGTTCATCTAGCACCAAGGGAACGGTTTGCAGGAGACACTTTTTCTCTGCTTTCTCAGTCTGTTTCCTAGTGCCGGTTTGAAGTTCCTGCAGTTTTCACTGTAAAATCTAGTTGGAGCTAGTACCTGCCCATATATATGTATGGAATGGAGTTTGCAACTGAAAAGAAACTTTGTGTTCCCAACAAGCTAGGTGAAGGACGGCTTTCACACACACTTATCTCTCAGAACTGAGCAAGTGGATAGACGTTCGTTCATCTAGCACCAAGGGAACGTGATGCAGGAGACACTTTTTCTCTGCTTTCTCAGTCTGTTTCCTAGAGCCGGTTTGAAGTTCCTGCAGTTTTCACTGTAAAACCTTGTTGGAGCTAGAACCTGCCCATATATATGTATGGAATGGAGTTTGCAACTGAAAAGAAACTTTGTGTTTCCAACAAGCTAGGTGAAGGAAGGCTTTCACACACATTTATCTCTCAGAACTGAGCAAGTGGAGAGACGTTCGTTCATCTAGCAAAAACGGAACGGGTTGCAGGAGACACTTTTTCTCTGCTTTCTCAGTCTGTTTCCTAGTGCCGGTTTGAAGTTCCTGCAGTTTTCACTGTAAAACGGAGTTGGAGCTAGTACCTCCCCATATATATGTATGGAATGGAGTTTGCAACTGAAAAGAAACTTTGTGTTCCCAACAAGCTAGGTGAAGGACGGCTTTCACACCCACTTATCTCTCAGAACTGAGCAAGTGGAGAGACGTTCGTTCATCTAGCACCAAGGGAACGGGTTGCAGGAGACACTTTTTCTCTGCTTTCTCAGACTGTTTCCTAGTGCCGGTTTGAAATTCCTGCAGTTTTCCCTGTGAAAAAGAGGTGTAGCTTGTACATCCACATATATATGTATGGAATGGATTTTGCATCTGAAAAGAAACTTTGTGTTCCCTACAAGCTAGCTGAAGGACGGCTTTCACACACACTTATCTCTCAGAACTGAGCAAGTGGAGAGACGTTCGTTCATCTAGCACCAAGGGAACGGGTTGCAGGAGACACTTTTTCTCTGCTTTCTCAGTCTGTTTCCTAGTGCCGGTTTGAAGTTCCTGCAGTTTTCACTGTAAAACCGAGTTGGAGCTAGTACCTCCCCATATATATGTATGGAATGGAGTTTGCAACTGAAAAGAAACTTTGTGTTCCCAACAAGCTAGGTGAAGGACGGCTTTCACACACACTTATCTCTCAGAACTGAGCAAGTGGAGAGACGTTCGTTCATCTAGCACCAAGGGAACTGGTTGCAGGAGACACTTTTTCTCTGCTTTCTCATTTTTTCCTACTGCCGGTTTGAAATTCCTGCAGTTTTCACTGTCAAATCGAGTTGGAGCTTGTACCTCCACATATATATGTATGGAATGGAGTTTGCAACTGAAAAGAAACTTTGTGTTCCCAACAAGCTAGGTGAAGGACGGCTTTCACACACACTTATCTCTCAGAACTGAGCAAGTGGAGAGACGTTCGTTCATCTAGCACCAAGGGAACGGTTTGCAGGAGACACTTTTTCTCTGCTTTCGCAGTCTGTTTCCTAGTGCCGGTTTGAAGTTCCTGCAGTTTTCACTGTAAATCCTAGTTGGTGCTAGTACCTGCCCATATATATGTATGGAATGGAGTTTGCAACTGAAAAGAAACTTTGTGTTCCCAACAAGCTAGGTGAAGGACGGCTTTCACACACACTTATCTCTCAGAACTGAGCAAGTGGAGAGACGTTCGTTCATCTAGCACCAAGGGAACGGGATGCTGGAGACACTTTTTCTCTGCTTTCTCAGTCTGTTTCCTAGAGCCGGTTTGAAGTTCCTGCAGTTTTCACTGTAAAACCTAGTTGGAGCTAGAACCTGCCCATATATATGTATGGAATGGAGTTTGCAACTGAAAAGAAACTTTGTGTTTCCAACAAGCTAGGTGAAGGAAGGCTTTCACACACACTTATCTCTCAGAACTGAGCAAGTGGAGAGACGTTCGTTCATCTAGCAAAAATGGAACGGGTTGCAGGAGACACTTTTTCTCTGATTTCTCAGTCTGTTTCCTAGTGCCGGTTTGAAGTTCCTGCAGTTTTCACTGTAAAACCGAGTTGGAGCTAGTACCTCCCCATATATATGTATGGAATGGAGTTTGCAACTGAAAAGAAACTTTGTGTTCCCAACAATCTAGGTGAAGGACGGCTTTCACACACACTTATCTCTCAGAACTGAGCAAGTGGATAGACGTTCGTTCATCTAGCACCAAGGGAACTGGTTGCAGGGACACTTTTTCTCTGCTTTCTCATATTTTTCCTAGTGCCGGTTTGAAATTCCTGCAGTTTTCACTGTCAAATTGAGTTGGAACTTGTACCTCCACATATATATGCATGGAATGGAGTTTGCAACTGAAAAGAATCTTTGTGTTCCCAACAAGCTAGGTGAAGGACGGCTTTCACACACACTTATCTCTCAGAACTGAGCAAGTGGAGAGACGTTCGTTCATCTAGCACCAAGGGAACGGTTTGCAGGAGACACTTTTTCTCTGCTTTCTCAGTCTGTTTCCTAGTGCGGGTTTGAAGTTCCTGCAGTTTTCACTGTAAAATCTAGTTGGAGCTAGTACCTGCCCATATATATGTATGGAATGGAGTTTGCAACTGAAAAGAAACTTTGTGTTCCCAACAAGCTAGGTGAAGGACGGCTTTCACACACACTTATCTCTCAGAACTGAGCAAGTGGATAGACGTTCGTTCATCTAGCACCAAGGGAACGGGATGCAGGAGACACTTTTTCTCTGCTTTCTCAGTCTGTTTCCTAGAGCCGGTTTGAAGTTCCTGCAGTTTTCACTGTAAAACCTTGTTGGAGCTAGAACCTGCCCATATATATGTATGGAATGGAGTTTGCAACTGAAAAGAAACTTTGTGTTTCCAACAAGCTAGGTGAAGGAAGGCTTTCACACACACTTATCTCTCAGAACTGAGCAAGTGGAGAGACGTTCGTTCATCTAGCAAAAATGGAACGGGTTGCAGGAGACACTTTTTCTCTGCTTTCTCAGTCTGTTTCCTAGTGCCGGTTTGAAGTTCCTGCAGTTTTCACTGTAAAACCGAGTTGGAGCTAGTACCTCCCCATATATATGTATGGAATGGAGTTTGCAACTGAAAAGAAACTTTGTGTTCCCAACAAGCTAGGTGAAGGACGGCTTTCACACACACTTATCTCTCAGAACTGAGCAAGTGGAGAGACGTTCGTTCATCTAGCACCAAGGGAACTGGTTGCAGGAGACACTTTTTCTCTGCTTTCTCATTTTTTCCTACTGCCGGTTTGAAATTCCTGCAGTTTTCACTGTCAAATCGAGTTGGAGCTTGTACCTCCACATATATATGTATGGAATGGAGTTTGCAACTGAAAAGAAACTTTGTGTTCCCAACAAGCTAGGTGAAGGACGGCTTTCACACACACTTATCTCTCAGAACTGAGCAAGTGGAGAGACGTTCGTTCATCTAGAACCAAGGGAACGGTTTGCAGGTGACACTTTTTCTCTGCTTTCTCAGTCTGTTTCCTAGTGCCGGTTTGAAGTTCCTGCAGTTTTCACTGTAAAACCTAGTTGGTGCTAGTACCTGCCCATATATATGTATGGAATGGAGTTTGCAACTGAAAAGAAACTTTGTGTTCCCAACAAGCTAGGTGAAGGACGGCTTTCACACACACTTATCTCTCAGAACTGAGCAAGTGGAGAGACGTTCGTTCATATAGCACCAAGGGAACGGGATGCTGGAGACACTTTTTCTCTGCTTTCTCAGTCTGTTTCCTAGAGCCGGTTTGAATTTCCTGCAGTTTTCACTGTAAAACCTAGTTGGAGCTAGAACCTGCCCATATATATGTATGGAATGGAGTTTGCAACTGAAAAGAAACTTTGTGTTTCCAACAAGCTAGGTGAAGGAAGGCTTTCACACACATTTATCTCTCAGAACTGAGCAAGTGGAGAGACGTTCGTTCATCTAGCAAAAATGGAACGGGTTGCTGGAGACACTTTTTCTCTGCTTTCTCAGTCTGTTTCCTAGTGCCGGTTTCAAGTTCCTGCAGTTTTCACTGTAAAACCGAGTTGGAGCTAGTACCTGCCCATATATATGTATGGAATGGAGTTTGCAACTGAAAAGAAACTTTGTGTTCCCAACAAGCTAGGTGAAGGACGGCTTTCACACACACTTATCTCTCAGAACTGAGCAAGTGGAGAGACGTTCGTTCATCTAGCACCAAGGGAACGGGTTGCAGGAGAAACATTTTCTCTGCTTTCTCAGACTTTTTCCTAGTGCCGGTTTGAAATTCCTGCAGTTATCACTGTCAAAAAGAGGTGGAGCTTGTACCTCCACATATATATGTATGGAATGGATTTTGCATCTGAAAAGAAACTTTGTGTTCCCTACAAGCTAGCTGAAGGACGGCTTTCACTCACAATTATCTCTCAGAACTGAGCAAGTGGAGAGACGTTCGTTCATCTAGCACCAAGGGAACGGGTTGCAGGAGACAATTTTCTCTGCGTTCTCAGTCTGTTTCCTAGTGCCGTTTTGAAGGTCCAGCAGTTTTCACTGTAAAACCGAGTTGGAGATAGTACCTCCCCATATATATGTATGGAATGGAGTTTGCAACTGAAAAGAAACTTTGTGTTCCCAACAAGCTAGGTGAAGGAAGGCTTTCACACACACTTATCTCTCAGAACTGAGCAAGTGGAGAGACGTTCGTTCATCTAGCACCAAGGGAACGGGTTGCAGGAGACACTTTTTCTCTGCTTTCTCAGTCTGTTTCCTAGTGCCGATTTGAAGTTCCTGCAGTTTTCACTGTAAAACCGAGTTGGAGCTAGTACCTCCCCTTATATATGTATGGAATGGAGTTTGCAACTGAAAAGAAACTTTGTGTTCCCAGCAATCTAGGTGAAGGACGGCTTTCACACACACTTATCTCTCAGAACTGAGCAAGTGGAGAGACGTTCGTTCATCTAGCACCAAGGGAACGGGTTGCAGGAGACACTTTTTCTCTGCTTTCTCAGACTGTTTCCTAGTGCCGGTTTGAAATTCCTGCAGTTTTCCCTGTGAAAAAAAGGTGGAGCTTGTACCTCCACATATATATGTATGGAATGGATTTTGCATCTGAAAAGAAACTTTGTGTTCCCTACAAGCTAGCTGAAGGACGGCTTTCACACACACTTATCTCTCAGAACTGAGCAAGTGGAGAGACGTTCGTTCATCTAGCACCAAGGGAACGGGTTGCTGGAGACACTTTTTCTCTGCTTTCTCAGTCTGTTTCCTAGTGCCGGTTTGAAGTTCCTGCAGTTTTCACTGTAAAACCGAGTTGGAGCTAGTACCTCCCCATATATATGTATGGAATGGAGTTTGCAACTGAAAAGAAACTTTGTGTTCCCAACAATCTAGGTGAAGGACGGCTTTCACACACACTTATCTCTCAGAACTGAGCAAGTGGAGAGACGTTCGTTCATCTAGCACCAAGGGAACGGGTTGCAGGAGACACTTTTTCTCTGCTTTCTCAGACTCTTTCCTAGTGCCGGTTTGAAATTCCTGCAGTTTTCCCTGTGAAAAAGAGGTGTAGCTTGTACATCCACATATATATGTATGGAATGGATTTTGCATCTGAAAAGAAACTTTGTGTTCCCTACAAGCTAGCTGAAGGACGGCTTTCACACACACTTATCTCTCAGAACTGAGCAAGTGGAGAGACGTTCGTTCATCTAGCACCAAGGGAACGGGTTGCAGGAGACACTTTTTCTCTGCTTTCTCAGTCTGTTTCCTAGTGCCGGTTTGAAGTTCCTGCAGTTTTCACTGTAAAACCTAGTTGGAGCTAGTACCTCCCCATATATATGTATGGAATGGAGTTTGCAACTGAAAAGAAACTTTGTGTTCCCAACAAGCTAGGTGAAGTACGGCTTTCACACACACTTATCTCTCAGAACTGAGCAAGTGGAGAGACGTTCGTTCATCTAGCACCAAGGGAACTGGTTGCAGGAGACACTTTTTCTCTGCTTTCTCATTTTTTTCCTAGTGCCGGTTTGAAATTCCTGCAGATTTCACTGTCAAATCGAGTTGGAGCTTGTACCTCCACATATATATGTATGGAATGGAGTTTGCAACTGAAAAGAAACTTTGTGTTCCCAACAATCTAGGTGAAGGACGGCTTTCACACACACTTAAATCTCAGAACTGAGCAAGTGGAGAGACGTTCGTTCATCTAGCACCAAGGGAACGGTTTGCAGGAGACACTTTTTCTCTGCTTTCTCAGTCTGTTTCCTAGTGCCGGTTTGAAGTTCCTGCAGTTTTCACTGTAAAACCTAGTTGGTGCTAGTACCTGCCCATATATATGTATGGAATGGAGTTTGCAACTGAAAAGAAACTTTGTGTTCCCAACAAGCTAGGTGAAGGACGGCTTTCACACACACTTATCTCTCAGAACTGAGCAAGTGGAGAGACGTTCGTTCATCTAGCACCAAGGGAACGGGAGGCTGGAGACACTTTTCCTCTGCTTTATCAGTCTGTTTCCTAGTGCCGGTTTGAAGTTCCTGCAGTTTTCACTGTAAAACCTAGTTGGAGCTAGAACCTGCCCATATATATGTATGGAATGGAGTTTGCAACTGAAAAGAAACTTTGTGTTTCCAACAAGTTAGGTGAAGGAAGGCTTTCACACACACTTATCTCTCAGAACTGAGCAAGTGGAGAGACGTTCGTTCATCTAGCACCAAGGGAACGGGTTGCAGGAGACACTTTTTCTCTGCTTTCTCAGTCTGTTTCCTAGTGCCGGTTTGAAGTTCCTGCAGTTTTCACTGTAAAACCGAGTTGGAGCTAGTACCTCCCCATATATATGTATGGAATGGAGTTTGCAACTGAAAAGAAACTTTGTGTTCCCAACAATCTAGGTGAAGGACGGCTTTCACACACACTTATCTCTCAGAACTGAGCAAGTGGAGAGACGTTCGTTCATCTAGCACCAAGGGAACGGGTTGCAGGAGACACATTTTCTCTGCTTTCTCAGACTGTTTCCTAGTGCCGGTTTGAAATTCCTGCAGTTATCACTGTCAAAAAGAGGTGGAGCTTGTACCTCCACATATATATGTATGGAATGGATTTTGCATCAGAAAAGAAACTTTGTGTTCCCTACAAGCTAGCTGAAGGACGGCTTTCACTCACACTTATCTCTCAGAACTGAGCAAGTGGAGAGACGTTCGTTCATCTAGCACCAAGGGAACGGGTTGCAGGAGACAATTTTCTCTGCTTTCTCAGTCTGTTTCCTAGTGCCGATTTGAAGGTCCTGCAGTTTTCACTGTAAAACCGAGTTGGATATAGTACCTCCCCATATATATGTTTGGAATGGAGTTTGCAACTGAAAAGAAACTTTGTGTTCCCAACAAGCTAGTTGAAGGACGGCTTTCACACACACTTATCTCTCAGAACTGAGCAAGTGGAGAGACGTTCGTTCATCTAGCACCAAGGGAACGGTTTGCAGGAGACACTTTTTCTCTGCTTTCGCAGTCTGTTTCCTAGTGCCGGTTTGAAGTTCCTGCAGTTTTCACTGTAAAACCTAGTTGGTGCTAGTACCTGCCCATATATATGTATGGAATGGAGTTTGCAACTGAAAAGAAACTTTGTGTTCCCAACAAGCTAGGTGAAGGACGGCTTTCACACACACTTATCTCTCAGAACTGAGCAAGTGGAGAGACGTTCGTTCATCTAGCACCAAGGGAACGGGATGCTGGATACACTTTTTCTCTGCTTTCTCAGTCTGTTTCCTAGTGCCGGTTTGAAGTTCCTGCAGTTTTCACTGTAACACCTAGTTGGAGCTAGAACCTGCCCATATATTTGTATGGAATGGAGTTTGCAACTGAAAAGAAACTTTGTGTTTCCAACAAGCTAGGTGAAGGAAGGCTTTCACACACACTTATCTCTCAGAACTGAGCAAGTGGAGAGACGTTCGTTCATCTAGCACCAAGGGAACGGGTTGCAGGAGACACTTTTTCTCTGCTTTCTCAGTTTGTTTCCTAGTGCCGGTTTGAAGTTCCTGCAGTTTTCACTGTAAAACCGAGTTGGAGCTAGTACCTCCCCATATATATGTATGGAATGGAGTTTGCAACTGAAAAGAAACTTTGTGTTCCCAACAATCTAGGTGAAGGACGGCTTTCACACACACTTATCTCTCAGAACTGAGCAAGTGGAGAGACGTTCGTTCATCTAGCACCAAGGGAACGGGTTGCAGGAGACACATTTTCTCTGCTTTCTCAGACTGTTTCCTAGTGCCGGTTTGAAATTCCTGCAGTTATCACTGTCAAAAAGAGGTGGAGCTTGTACCTCCACATATATATGTATGGAATGGATTTTGCATCTGAAAAGAAACTTTGTGTTCCCTACAAGCTAGCTGAAGGACGGCTTTGACTCACACATATCTCTCAGAACTGAGCAAGTGGAGAGACGTTCATTCATCTAGCACCAAGGGAACGGGTTGCAGGAGACAATTTTCTCTGCTTTCTCAGTCTGTTTCCTAGTGCCATTTTGAAGGTCCTGCAGTTTTCACTGTAAAACCGAGTTGGAGATAGTACCTCCCCATATATATGTTTGGAATGGTGTTTGCAACTGAAAAGAAACTTTGTGTTCCCAACAAGCTAGCTGAAGGACAGCTTTCACACACACTTATCTCTCAGAACTGAGCAAGTGGAGAGACGTTCGTTCATCTAGCACCAAGGGAACGGGTTGCAGGAGACACTTTTTCTCTGCTTTCTCAGTCTGTTTCCTAGTGCCGGTTTGAAGTTCCTGCAGTTTTCACTGTAAAACCGAGTTGGAGCTAGTACCTCCCCATATATATGTATGGAATGGAGTTTGCAACTGAAAAGAAACTTTGTGTTCCCAGCAATCTAGGTGAAGGACGGCTTTCACACACACTTATCTCTCAGAACTGAGCAAGTGGAGAGACGTTCGTTCATCTAGCTCCAAGGGAACGGGTTGCATGAGACACTTTTTCTCTGCTTTCTCAGTCTGTTTCCTAGTGCCGGTTTGAAGTTCCTGCAGTTTTCACTGTAAAACCGAGTTGGAGCTTCTACCTCCCCATATATATGTATGGAATGGAGTTTGCAAATGAAAAGAAACTTTGTGTTCCCAACAAGCTAGGTGAAGGACGGTTTCACACACAATTATCTCTCATAACTGAGCAAGTGGAGAGACGTTCGTTCATCTAGCACTAAGGGAACGGGTTGCAGGAGACACTTTTTCTCTGCTTTCTCAGTCTGTTTCCTAGTGCCGGTTTGAAGTTCCTGCAGTTTTCACTGTAAAACCGAGTTGGAGCTAGTACCTCCCCATATATATGTAAGGAATGGAGTTTGCAACTGAAAAGAAACTTTGTGTTCCCAACAAGCTAGGTGAAGGAAGGCTTTCACACACAATTATCTCTCAGAACTGAGCATGTGGATAGACGTTCGTTCATCTAGCACCAAGGGAACGGGTTGCAGGAGACACTTTTTCTCTGCTTTTCAGTCTGTTTCCTAGTGCCAGTTTGAAATTCCTGCAGTTTTCACTGTCAAAAAAGGTGGAGCTTGTACCTCCACATATATATGTATGGAATGGATTTTGCATCTGAAAAGAAACTTTGTGTTCCCTACAAGCTAGCTGAAGGACGGCTTTCACACACACTTATCCCTCCGAACTGAGCAAGTGGAGAGACGTTCGTTCATCTAGCACCAAGGGAACGGGTTGCAGGAGACAGTTTTTCTCTGCTTTCTCAGTCTGTTTCCTAGTGCCGGTTTGAAGTTCCTGCAGTTTTCACTGTAAAACCGAGTTGGAGCTAGTACCTCCCCATATATATGTATGGAATGGAGTTTGCAACTGAAAAGAAACATTGTGTTCCCAGCAATCTAGGTGAAGGACGGCTTTCACACACACTTATCTCTCAGAACTGAGCAAGTGGAGAGACGTTTGTTCATCTAGCACCAAGGGAACGGGTTGCAGGAGACACTTTTTCTCTGCTTTCTAAGACTGTTTCCTAGTGCCGGTTTGAAATTCCTGCAGTTTTCCCTGTGAAAAAGAGGTGGAGCTTGTACATCCACATATATATGTATGGAATGGATTTTGCATCTGAAAAGAAACTTTGTGTTCCCTACAAGCTAGCTGAAGGACGGCTTTCACACACACTTATCTCTCAGAACTGAGCAAGTGGAGAGACGTTCGTTCATCTAGCACCAAGGGAACGGGTTGCAGGAGACACTTTTTCTCTTCTTTCTCAGTCTGTTTCCTAGTGCCGTTTTGAAGTTCCTGCAGTTTTCACTGTAAAACCGAGTTGGAGCTAGTACCTGCCCATATATATGTATGGAATGGAGTTTGCAACTGAAAAGAAACTTTGTGTTCCCAACAAGCTAGGTGAAGGACGGCTTTCACACACAATTATCTCTTAGAACTGAGCAAGTGGAGAGACGTTCGTTCATCTAGCACCAAGGGAACTGTTTGCAGGAGAAACTTTTTCTCTGCATTCTCAGTCTGTTACCTAGTGCCGGTTTGAAATTCCTGCAGTTTTCACTGTCAAATCGAGTTGGAGCTTGTACCTCTACATATATATGTATGGAATGGAGTTTGTAACTGAAAAGAAACTTTGTGTTCCCAACAAGCTATTTGAAGGACGGCTTTCACACACACTTATTTCTCAGAACTGAGCAAGTGGAGAGACGTTCGTTCATCTAGCTGCAAGGGAACGTGTTGCAGGAGACACTTTTTCTCTGCTTTCTCAGTCTGTTTCCTAGTGCCGGTTTCAAGTTCCTGCAGTTTTCACTGTAAAACCGAGTTGGAGCTTCTACCTCCCCATATATATGTATGGAATGGAGTTTGCAAATGAAAAGAAACTCTGTGTTCCCAACAAGCTAGGTGAAGGACGGCTTTCACACACACTTATCTCTCAGAACTGAGCAAGTGGAGAGACGTTCGTTCATCTAGCACCAAGGGAACTGTTTGCAGGAGAAACTTTTTCTCTGCATTCTCAGTCTGTTTCCTAGTGCCGGTTTGAAATTCCTGCAGTTTTCACTGTCAAAAAAGGTGGAGCTTGTACCTCCACATATATATGTATGGAATGGATTTTGCATCTGAAAAGAAACTTTGTGTTCCCTACAAGCTAGCTGAAGGACGGCTTTCACACACACTTATCCCTCCGAACTGAGCAAGTAGAGAGACGTTCGTTCATCTAGCACCAAGGGAACGGGTTGCAGGAGACACTTTTTCTCTGCTTTCTCAGTCTGTTTCCTAGTGCCGGTTTGAAGTTCCTGCAGTTTTCACTGTAAAACCGAGTTGGAGCTAGTACCTCCCCATATATATGTATGGAATGGAGTTTGCAACTGAAAAGAAACTTTGTGTTCCCAGCAATCTAGGTGAAGGACGGCTTTCACACACACTTATCTCTCAGAACTGAGCATGTGGAGAGACGTTCGTTCATCTAGCACCAAGGGAACGGGTTGCAGGAGACACTTTTTCTCTGCTTTCTCAGTCTGTTTCCTAGTGCCGGTTTGAAATTTCTGCAGTTTTCACTGTCAAAAAGAGGTGGAGCTTGTACCTCCACATATATATGTATGGAATGGAGTTTGCAACTGAAAAGAAAATTTGTGTTCCCAACAAGCTAGTTGAAGGACGCCTTTCACACACACTTATCCCTCAGAACTGAGCAAGTGGAGAGACGTTCGTTCATCTAGCACCAAGGGAAAGGGTTGCAGGAGACACTTTTTCTCTGCTTTCTCAGTCTGTTTCCTAGTGCCGGTTTGAAGTTCCTGCAGTTTTCACTGTAAAACCGAGTTGGATCTAGTACCTCCCCATATATATGTATGGAATGGAGTTTGCAACTGAAAAGAAACTTTGTGTTCCCAACAAGCTAGGTGAAGGAAGGCTTTCACACACAATTATCTCTCAGAACTGTGCAAGTGGAAAGACGTTCGTTCATCTAGCGCCAAGGGAACGAGTTACAGGAGACACTTTTTCTCTGCTTTCTCAGTCTGTTTCCTAGTGCCGGTTTGAAATTCCTGCAGTTTTCACTGTCAAACAGTGTTGGAGCTTGTACCTCCACATATATATTTATGGAATGGAGTTTGCAACTGAAAAGAAACTTTGTGTTCCCAACAAGCTAGGTGAAGGACGGCTTTCACACACACTTATCTCTCAGAACTGCGCAAGTGGAGAGACGTTCGTTCAAGTAGCACCAAGGGAACGGGTTGCAGGAGACACTTTTTCTCTGCATTCTCAGTCTGTTTCCTAGTGCCGGTTTGAAGTTCCTGCAGTTTTCACTGTAAAACCGAGTAGGAGCTTCTACCTCCCCATATATATGTATGGAATGGAGTTTGCAAATGAAAAGAAACTTTGTGTTCCCAAAAAGCTAGGTGAAGGACGGCTTTCACACACAATTACCTCTCAGAACTGAGCAAGTGGAGAGACGTTCGTTCATCTAGCACCAAGGGAACGGTTTGCAGGAGACACTTTTTCTCTGCTTTCTCAGTCTGTTTCCTAGTGCCGGTTTGATGTTCCTGCAGTTTTCACTGTAAAACCTAGTTGGAGCTAGTACCTGCCCATATATATGTATGGAATGGAGTTTGCAACTGAAAAGAAATTTTGTGTTCCCAACAAGCTAGGTGAAGGACGGCTTTCACACACACTTATCTCTCAGAACTGAGCAAGTGGAGAGACGTTCGTTCATCTAGCACCAAGGGAACGGGATGCAGGAGACAATTTTCTCTGCTTTCTCAGTCTGTTTCCTAGAGCCGGTTTGAAGTTCCTGCAGTTTTCACTGTAAAACCTAGTTGGAGCTAGAACCAGCCAATATATATGTATGGAATGGAGTTTGCAACTGAAAAGGAACTTTGTGTTTCCAACAAGCTAGGTGAAGGAAGGCTTTCACACACACTTATCTCTCAGAACTGAGCAAGTGGAGAGACGTTCGTTCATCTAGTAAAAATGGAACGGGTTGCAGGAGACACTTCTTCTCTGCTTTCTCAGTCTGTTTCCTAGTGCCGGTTTGAAGTTCCTGCAGTTTTCACTGTAAAACCGAGTTGGAGCTAGTACCTCCCCATATATATGTATGGAATGGAGTTTGCAACTGAAAAGAAACTTTGTGTTCCCAACAATCTAGGTGAAGGACGGCTTTCACACACACTTATCTCTCAGAACTGAGCAAGTGGAGTGACTTTCGTTCATCTAGCACCAAGGGAACGGGTTGCAGGAGACACTTTTTTTCTGCTTTCTCAGACTGTTTACTAGTGCCGGTTTGAAATTCCTGCAGTTATCACTGTCAAAAAGAGGTGGAGCTTGTACCTCCACATATATATGTATGGAATGGATTTTGCATCTGAAAAGAAACTTTGTGTTCCCTACAAGCTAGCTGAAGGACGGCTTTCACACACACTTATCTCTCAGAACTGAGCAAGTGGAGAGACGTTCGTTCATCTAGCTCCAAGGGAACGGGTTGCAGTAGACACTTTTTCTCTGCTTTCTCAGTCTGTTTCCTAGTGCCGGTTTGAAGTTCCTGCAGTTTTCACTGTAAAACCGAGTTGGAGCTTCTACCTCCCCATATATATGTATGGAATGGAGTTTGCAAATGAAAAGAAACTTTGTGTTCCCAACAAGCTAGGTGAAGGACGGCTTTCACACACACTTATCTCTCAGAACTGAGCAAGTGGAGAGACGTTCGTACATCTAGCACCAAGGGAACGGGTTGCAGGAGACACTTTTTCTCTGCTTTCTCAGTCTTTTTCCTAGTGCCGGTTTGAAGTTCTTGCAGTTTTCACTGTAAAACCGAGTTGGAGCTAGTACCTCCCCATATATATGTATGGAATGGAGTTTGCAACTGAAAAGAAACTTTGTGTTCCCAACAAGCTAGGTGAAGGAAGGCTTTCACACACACTTATCTCTCAGAACTGAGCATGTGGAGAGACGTTCGTTCATCTAGCACCAAGGGAACGGGTTGCAGGAGACACTTTTTCTCTGCTTTCTCAGTCTGTTTCCTAGTGCCGGTTTGAAATTCCTGCAGTTTTCACTGTCAAACCGAGTTGGAGCTTGTACCTTCACATACATATGTATAAAATGGAGTTTGCAACTGAAAAGAAACTTTGTGTTCCCAACAAGCTAGTTGAAGGACGGCTTTCACACACACTTATCCCTCAGAACTGAGCAAGTGGAGAGACGTTCGTTCATCTAGCACCAAGGGAACGGGTTGCAGGAGACACTTTTTCTCTGCTTTCTCAGTCTGTTTCCTAGTGCCGGTTTGAAGTTCCTGCAGTTTTCACTGTCAAAACGAGGTGGAGCTTGTACCTCCACATATATATGTATGGAATGGATTTTGCATCAGAAAAGAAACTTTGTGTTCCCTACAAGCTAGCTGAAGGACGGCTTTCACACACACTTATCTCTCAGAACTGAGCAAGTGGAGAGACGTTCGTTCATCTACCAACAAGGAAACGGGTTGCAGGAGACACTTTTTCTCTGCTTTCTCAGTCTGTTTCCTAGTGCCGGTTTGAAGTTCCTGCAGTTTTCACTGTAAAACCGAGTTGGAGCTAGTACCTCCCCATATATATGTATGGAATGGAGTTTGCAACTGAAAAGAAACTTTGTGTTCCCAACAAGCTGGGTGAAGGAAGGCTTTCACACACACTTATCTCTCAGAACTGAGCAAGTGGAGAGACGTTCGTTCATCTAGCACCAAGGGAACAGGTTGCAGGAGACACTTTTTCTCTGATTTCTCAGTCTGTTTCCTAGTGCCAGTTTGAAATTCCTGCAGTTTTCACTGTCAAAAAAGGTGGATCTTGTACCTCCACATAGATATGTATGGAATGGAGTTTGCAACTGAAAAGAAACTTTGTGTTCCCTACAAGCTAGCTGAAGGACGGCTTTCACACACACTTATCCCTCAGAACTG
Organism: Camelus bactrianus; assembly: GCF_048773025.1. Classification (NCBI taxonomy): domain Eukaryota; kingdom Metazoa; phylum Chordata; class Mammalia; order Artiodactyla; family Camelidae; genus Camelus; species Camelus bactrianus. Next base: position 103,344,681 of record NC_133544.1, read on the forward strand.
AGCAAGTGGAGAGACGTTCGTTCATCTAGCACCAAGGGAACGGGTTGCAGGAGACACTTTTTCTCTGCTTTCTCAGTCTGTTTCCTAGTGCCGGTTTGAAGTTCCTGCAGTTTTCACTGTAAAACCGAGTTGGAGCTAGTACCTCCCCATATATATGTATGGAATGGAGTTTGCAACTGAAAAGAAACTTTGTGTTCCCAGCAATCTAGGTGAAGGACGGCTTTCACACACACTTATCTCTCAGAACTAAGCAAGTGGAGAGACGTTCGTTCATCTAGCACCAAGGGAACGGGTTGTAGGAGACACTTTTCTCTGCTTTCTCAGACTGTTTCCTAGTGCCGGTTTGAAATTCCTGCAGTTTTCCTTGTGAAAAAGAGGTGGAGCTTGTACATCCACATATATATGTATGGAATGGATTTTGCATCTGAAAAGAAACTTTGTGTTCCCTACAAGCTAGCTGAAGGACGGCTTTCACACACACTTATCTCTCAGAACTGAGCAAGTGGAGAGACGTTCGTTCATCTAGCACCAAGGGAACGGGTTGCAGGGGACACTTTTTCTCTGCTTTCTCAGTCTGTTTCCTAGTGCCGGTTTGAAGTTCCTGCAGTTTTCACTGTAAAACCGAGTTGGAGATAGTACCTCCCCATATATATGTATGGAATGGAGTTTGCAACTGAAAAGAAACTTTGTGTTCCCAACAAGCTAGGTGAAGGACGGCTTTCACACACACTTATCCCTCAGAACTGAGCAAGTGGAGAGACGTTCGTTCATCTAGCACCAAGGGAACGGGTTGCAGGAGACACTATTTCTCTGCTTTCTCAGTCTGTTTCCTCGTGCCGGTTTGAAGTTCCTGCAGTTTTCACTGTAAAACCGAGTTGGAGCTAGTACCTCCCCATATATATGTATGGAATGGAGTTTGCAACTGAAAAGAAACTTTGTGTTCCCAACAAGCTAGGTGAAGGACGGCTTTCACACACACTTTTCTCTCAGAATTAAGCAAGTGGAGAGACGTTCGTTCATCTAGCACCAAGGGAACGGGTTGCAGGAGACACTATTTCACTGCTTTCTCAGTCTGTTTCCTAGTGCCGGTTTGAAGTTCCTGCAGTTTTCACTGTAAAACCGAGTTGGAGATAGTACCTCCCCATATATATGTATGGAATGGAGTTTGCAACTGAAAAGAAACTTTGTGTTCCCAACAAGCTAGTTGAAGGACGGCTTTCACACACACTTATCCCTCAGAACTGAGCAATTGGAGAGACGTTCGTTCATCTAGCACCAAGGGAACGGGTTGCAGGAGACACTTTTTCTCTGCTTTCTCAGTCTGTTTCCTAGTGCCGGTTTGAAGTTCCTGCAGTTTTCACTGTAAAACCGAGTTGGAGCTTCTACCTCCCCATATATATGTATGGAATGGAGTTTGCAACTGAAAAGAAACTTTGTGTTCCCAACAATCTAGGTGAAGGACGGCTTTCACACACACTTATCTCTCAGAACTGAGCAAGTGGAGAGACATTCGTTCATCTAGCACCAAGGGAACGGTTTACAGGAGACACTTTTTCTCTGCTTTCTCAGTCTGTTTCCTAGTGCCGGTTTGAAATTCCTGCAGTTTTCACTGTCAAACAGAGTTGGAGCTTGTACCTCCACATATATATGTATGGAATGGAGTTTGCAACTGAAAAGAAACTTTGTGTTCCCAACAAGCTAGGTGAAGGACGGCTTTCACACACACTTATCTCTCAGAACTGAGCAAGTGGAGAGACGTTCGTTCAAGTAGCACCAAGGGAACGGGTAGCAGGAGATACTTTTTCTCTGCTTTCTCAGTCTGTTTCCTAGTGCCGGTTTGAAGTTCCTGCAGTTTTCACTGTAAAACCGAGTTGGAGATAGTACCTCCCCATATATATGTATGGAATGGAGTTTGCAAATGAAAGAAACTTTGTGTTCCCAATAAGCTAGGTGAAGGACGGCTTTAACACACACTTATCTCTCAGAACTGAGCAAGTGGAGAGACGTTCGTTCATCTAGCACCAAGGGAACGGGTTGCAGGAGACACTTTTTCTCTGCTTTCTCAGTCTGTTTCCTAGTGCCGGTTTGAAGTTCCTGCAGTTTTCACTGTAAAACCGAGTTGGAGCTAGTACCTCCCCATATATATGTATGGAATGGAGTTTGCAACTGAAAAGAAACTTTGTGTTCCCAACAAGCTAGGTGAAGGAAGGCTTTCACACACACTTATCTCTCAGAACTGAGCAAGTGGAGAGACGTTCGTTCATCTAGCACCAAGGGAACGGGATGCAGGAGACACTTTTTCTCTGCTTTCTCAGTCTGTTTCCTAGTGCCGGTTTGAAATTCCTGCAGTTTTCACTGTCAAAAAGAGGTGGAGCTTGTGCCTCCACATATATATATATGGAATGGATTTTGCATCTGAAAAGAAACTTTGTGTTCCCTACAAGCTAGCTGAAGGACGGCTTTCACACACACTTATCCCTCAGAACTGAGCAAGTGGAGAGACGTTCGTTCATCTAGCACCAAGGGAACGGGTTGCAGGAGACACTTTTTCTCTGCTTTCTCAGTCTGTTTCCTAGTGCCGGTTTGAAATTCCTGCAGTTTTCACTGTCAAACAGAGTTGGAGCTTGTACCTCCACATATATATGTATGGAATGGAGTTTGCAACTGAAAAGAAACTTTGTGTTCCCAACAAGCTAGGTGAAGGACGGCTTTCACACACACTTATCTCTCAGAACTGAGCAAGTGGAGAGACGTTCGTTCAACTAGCACCAAGGGAACGGGTTGCAGGGGGCACTTTTTATCTGCTTTCTCAGTCTGTTTCCTAGTGCCGGTTTGAAGTTCCTGCAGTTTTCACTGTAAAACCGAGTTGGAGCTAGTACCTCCCCATATATATGTATGGAATGGAGTTTGCAACTGAAAAGAAACTTTGTGTTCCCAACAAGCTAGGTGAAGGTAGGCTTTCACACACATTTATCTCTCAGAACTGAGCAAGTGGAGAGACGTTCGTTCATCTAGCACCAAGGGAACGGGTTGCAGGAGAAACTTTTTCTCTGCTTTCTCAGTCTGTTTCCTAGTGCCGGTTTGAATTTCCTGCAGTTTTCACTGTCAAAAATAGGTGGAGCTTGTACCTCCACATATATATGTATGGAATGGATTTTGCATCTGAAAAGAAACTTTGTGTTCCCTACAAGCTAGCTGAAGGACGGCTTTCACACACACTTATCCCTCAGAACTGAGCAAGTGGAGAGACGTTCGTTCATCTAGCACCAAGGGAACGGGTTGCAGGAGACACTTTTTCTATGCTTTCTCAGTCTGTTTCCTAGTGCCGGTTTGAAGTTCCTGCAGTTTTCACTGTAAAACCGAGTTGGAGCTAGTACCTCCCCATATATATGTATGGAATGGAGTTTGCAACTGAAAAGAAACTTTGTGTTCCCAACAAGCTAGGTGAAGGACGGCTTTCACACACACTTATCTCTCAGAACAGAGCAAGTGGAGAGACGTTCGTTCATCTAGCTCCAAGGGAACGGGTTGCAGAAGACACTTTTTCTCTGCTTTCTCAGTCTGTTTCCTAGTGCCGGTTTGAAGTTCCTGCAGTTTTCACTGTCAAACCGAGTTGGAGCTAGTACCTCCCCATATATATGTATGGAATGGATTTTGCAACTGAAAAGAAACTTTGTGTTCCCAACAAGCTAGTTGAAGGAAGGCTTTCACACACACTTATCTCTCAGAACTGGGCAAGTGGAGAGACGTTCATTCATCTATCACAAAGGGAACGGGTGGCAGGAGACACTTTTTCTCTGCTTTCTCAGTCTGTTTCCTAGTGCCGGTTTGAAATTCCTGCAGTTTTCACTGTCAAACCGAGGTGGAGCTTCTGCCTCCACATATATATGTATGGAATGGATTTTGCATCTGAAAAGAAACTTTGTGTTCCCTACAAGCTAGCTGAAGGACGGCTTTTACACACACTTATCTCTCAGAACTGAGCAAGTGGAGAGACGTTCGTTCATCTAGCACCAAGGGAACGGTTTGCAGGAGACACTTTTTCTCTGCTTTCTCAGTCTGTTTCCTAGTGCCGGTTTGAAGATCCTGCAGTTTCACTGTAAAACCGAGTTGGAGTTAGTACCTCCCCATATATATGTATGGAATGGAGTTTGCAACTGAAAAGAAACTTTGTGTTCTCAACAAGCTAGGTGAAGTTCGGCTTTCACACACACTTATCTCTCAGAACTGAGCAAGTGGAGAGACGTTCGTTCATCTAGCACCAAGGGAATGGGTTGCAGGAGGCACTTTTTCTCTGCTTTCTCAGACTGTTTCCTAGTGCCGGTTTGAATTTCCTGCAGTTTTCACTGTAAAACCGAGTTGGTGCTTCTACCTCCCCATATATATGTATGGAATGGAGTTTGCAACTGAAAAGAAACTTTGTATTCCCAACAAGCTAGTTGAAGTACGGCTTTCACACACACTTATCTCTGAGAAATGAGCAAGTGGAGAGACGTTCGTTCATCTAGCACCAAGGGAACGGGTTGCAGGGGACACTTATTCTCTGCTTTCTCAGTCTGTTTCCTAGTGCCGGTTTGAAGTTCCTGCAGTTTTCACTCTAAAACCGAGTTGGAGCTAGTATCTGCCCATATATATGTATGGAATGGAGTTTGCAACTGAAAAGAAACTTTGTGTTCCCAACAAGCTAGGTAAAGGACGGCTTTCACACACACTTATCTCCCAGAACTGAGCAAGTGGAGAGACGTTCATTCAACTAGCACTAAGGGAACGGAATGCAGGAGACACTTTTTCTCTGCTTTCTCAGTCTGTTTCCTAGTGCCGGTTTGAAGTTCCTGCAGTTTTCACTGTAAAACCGAGTTGGAGCTAGTACCTCCCCATATATATGTATGGAATGGAGTTAGCAACTGAAAAGAAACTTTGTGTTCCCAAAAATCTAGGTGAAGGACGGCTTTCACACACACTTATCTCTGAGAAATGAGCAAGTGGAGAGACGTTCGTTCATCTAGCACCAAGGGAACGGGTTGCAGGAGACACTTTTTCTCTGCTTTCTCAGTCTTTTTCCTAGTGCCGGTTTGAAATACCTGCAGTTTTCACTGTCAAATCGAGTTGGAGCTTGTACCTCCACATATATATGTATGGAATGGAGTTTGCAACTGAAAAGAAACTTTGTATTCCCAACAAGCTAGGTGAAGGGCGGATTTCACACACACTTATCTCTCAGAACTGAGCAAGTGGAGAGACGTTCGTTCATCTAGCACCAAGGGAACGGGTTGCAGGAGACACTTTTTCTCTGCTTTCTCAGTCTGTTTCCTAGTGCCGGTTTGAAGTTCCTGCAGTTTTCACTGTAAAACCGAGTTGGAGCTTCTACCTCCCCATATATATGTATGGAATGGAGTTTGCAACTGAAAAGAAACTTTGTGTTCCCAACAAGCTAGTTGAAGTACGGCTTTCACACACACTTATCTCTCAGAACTGAGCAAGTGGAGAGACGTTCGTTCATCTAGCACCAAGGGAACTGGTTGCAGGAGACACTTTTTCTCTGCTTTCTCATTCTGTTTCCTATTGCTGGTATGAAATTCCTGAAGTTTTCACTGTCAAATCGAGTTGGAGCTTGTACCTCCACATATATATGTATGGAATGGAGTTTGCAACTGAAAAGAAACTTTGTGTTCCCAACAAGCTAGGTGAAGGACGGCTTTCACACACACTTATCTCTCAGAACTGAGCAAGTGGAGAGACGTTCGTTCATCTAGCACCAAGGGAACGGTTTGCAGGAGAAACTATTTCTCTACTTTCTCAGTCTGTTTCCTAGTGCCGGTTTGAAGTTCCTGCAGTTTTCACTGTAAAACCTAGTTGGAGCTAGTACCTGCCCATATATATGTATGGAATGGAGTTTGCAACTGAAAAGAAACTTTGTGTTCCCTACAAGCTAGGTGAAGGACGGCTTTGACACACACTTATCTCTCAGAACTGAGCAAGTGGAGAGACGTTCGTTCATCTAGCACCAAGGGAACGGTTTGCAGGAGAAACTATTTCTCTACTTTCTCAGTCTGTTTCCTAGTTCCAGTTTGAAGTTCCTGCAGTTTTCACTGTAAAACCGAGTTGGAGCTTCTACCTCCCCATATATATGTATGGAATGGAGTTTGCAACTGAAAAGAAACTTTGTGTTCCCAACAAGCTAGCTGAAGGACGGCTTTCACACACAATTATCTCTCAGAACTGAGCAAGTGGAGAGACGTTCGTTCATCTAGCACCAATAGAACGGGTTGCAGGAGACACTTTTTCTCTGCTTTCTCAGTCTGTTTCCTAGTACCGGTTTGAAGTTCCTGCAGTTTTCACTGTAAAACCGATTTGGAGCTAGTACCTCCCCATATATATGTATTGAATGGAGTTTGCAACTGAAAAAAAACTTTGCTTTCCCAACAAGCTAGGTGAAGGAAGGCTTTCACACACACTTATCTCTCAGAACTGAGCAAGTGGAGATACGTTCGTTCATCTAGCACCAAGGGAACGGGTTGCAGGAGACACTTTTTCTCTGCTTTCTCAGTGTGTTTCCTAGTGCCGGTTTGAAATTCCTGCAGTTTTCACTGTCAAATCGAGTTGGAGCTTGTACCTCCACATATATATGTATGGAATGGAGTTTGCAACTGAAAAGAAACTTTGTATTCCCAACAAGCTAGGTGAAGGACGGATTTCACACACACTTATCTCTCAGAACTGAGCAAGTGGAGAGACGTTCGTTCATCTAGCACCAATGGAAAGGGTTGCAGGAGACACTTTTTCTCTGCTTTCTCAGTCTGTTTCCTAGTGCCGGTTTGAAGTTCCTGCAGTTTTCACTGTAAAAACGAGTTGGAGCTAGTAACTCCCCATATATATGTATGGAATGGAGTTTGCAACTTAAAAGAAACTTTGTGTTCCCAACAAGCTAGGTGAAGGACGGCTTTCACACACACTTATCTCTCAGAACTGAGCAAGTGGAGAGACGTTCGTTCATCTAGCACCAAGGGAACTGGTTGCAGGAGACACTTTTTCTCTGCTTTCTCAGTCTGTTTCCTATTGCCGGTTTGAAATTCCTGAAGTTTTCACTGTCAAATCGAGTTGGAGCTTGTACCTCCACATATATATGTATGGAATGGAGTTTGCAACTGAAAAGAAACTTTGTGTTCCCAACAAGCTAGTTGAAGTACGGCTTTCACACACACTTATCTCTGAGAAATGAGCAAGTGGAGAGACGTTCGTTCATCTAGCACCAACAGAACAGGTTGCAGGGGACACTTTTTCTCTGCTTTCTCAGTCTGTTTCCTAGTGCCGGTTTGAAGTTCCTGCAGTTTTCACTGTAAAACCGAGTTGGTGCTTCTACCTCCCCATATATATGTATGGAATGGATTTTGCAACTGAAAAGAAACTTTGTGTTCCCAACAAGCTAGTTGAAGTACGGCTTTCACTCACACTTATCTCTGAGAAATTAGCAAGTGGAGAGACGTTCGTTCATCTAGCACCAAGGGAACGGGTTGCAGGGGACACTTTTTCTCTGCTTTCTCAGTCTGTTTCCTAGTGCCGGTTTGAAGTTCCTGCAGTTTTCACTCTAAAACCGAGTTGGAGCTAGTATCTGCCCATATATATGTATGGAATGGAGTTTGCAACTGAAAAGAAACTTTGTGTTCCCAACAAGCTAGGTGAAGGACGGCTTTCACACACACTTATCTCCCAGAACTGAGCAAGTGGAGAGACGATCATTCAACTAGCACTAAGGGAACGGGATGCAGGAGACACTTTTTCTCTGCTTTCTCAGTCTGTTTCCTAGTGCCGGTTTGAATTTCCTGCAGTTTTCACTGTAAAACCGAGTTGGTGCTTCTACCTCCCCATATATATGTATGGAATGGAGTTTGCAACTGAAAAGAAACTTTGTATTCCCAACAAGCTAGTTGAAGTACGGCTTTCACACACACTTATCTCTGAGAAATGAGCAAGTGGAGAGACGTTCGTTCATCTAGCACCAAGGGAACGGGTTGCAGGGGACACTTATTCTCTGCTTTCTCAGTCTGTTTCCTAGTGCCGGTTTGAAGTTCCTGCAGTTTTCACTCTAAATCCGTGTTGGAGCTAGTATCTGCCCATATATATGTATGGAATGGAGTTTGCAACTGAAAAGAAACTTTGTGTTCCCAACAAGCTAGGTAAAGGACGGCTTTCACACACACTTATCTCCCAGAACTGAGCAAGAGGAGAGACGTTCATTCAACTAGCACTAAGGGAACGGAATGCAGGAGACAATTTTTCTCTGATTTCTCCGTCTGTTTCCTAGTGCCGTTTTGAAGTTCCTGCAGTTTTCACTGTAAAACCGAGTTGGAGCTAGTACCTCCCCATATATATGTATGGAATGGAGTTAGCAACTGAAAAGAAACTTTGTGTTCCCAAAAATCTAGGTGAAGGACGGCTTTCACACACACTTATCTCTCAGAACTCAGCAAGTGGAGAGACGTTCGTTCATCTAGCACCAAGGGAACGGGTTGCAGGAGATACTTTTTCTCTGCTTTCTCAGTCTTTTTCCTAGTGCCGGTTTGAAATTCCTGCAGTTTTCACTGTCAAATCGAGTTGGAGCTTGTACCTCCACATATATATGTATGGAATGGAGTTTGCAACTGAAAAGAAACTTTGTATTCCCAACAAGCTAGGTGAAGGACGGATTTCACACACACTTATCTCTCAGAACTGAGCAAGTGGAGAGACGTTCGTTCATCTAGCACCAAGGGAACGGGTTGCAGGAGACACTTTTTCTCTGCTTTCTCAGTTTGTTTCCTAGTGCCGGTTTGAAGTTCCTGCAGTTTTCACTGTAAAACCGAGTTGGAGCTTCTACCTCCCCATATATATGTATGGAATGGAGTTTGCAACTGAAAAGAAACTTTGTGTTCCCAACAAGCTAGTTGAAGTACGGCTTTCACACACACTTATCTCTCAGAACTGAGCAAGGGGAGAGACGTTCGTTCATCTAGCACCAAGGGAACTGGTTGCAGGAGACACTTTTTCTCTGCTTTCTCATTCTGTTTCCTAGTTCCGGTTTGAAATTCCTGCAGATTTCACTGTCAAATCGAGTTGGAGCTTGTACCTCCACATATATATGTATGGAATGGAGTTTGCAACTGAAAAGAAACTTTGTGTTCCCAACAAGCTAGGTGAAGGACGGCTTTCACACACACTTATCTCTCAGAACTGAGCAAGTGGAGAGACGTTCGTTCATCTAGCACCAAGGGAACGGTTTGCAGGAGAAACTATTTCTCTACGTTCTCAGTCTGTTTCATAGTGCCGGTTTGAAGTTCCTGCAGTTTTCACTGTAAAACCTAGTTGGAGCTAGTACCTGCCCATATATATGTATGGAATGGAGTTTGCAACTGAAAAGAAACTTAGTGTTCCCTACAAGCTAGTTGAAGGACGGCTTTGACACACACTTATCTCTCAGAACTGAGCAAGTGGAGAGACGTTCGTTCATCTAGCACCAAGGGAACGGGTTGCAGGAGACACTTTTTCTCTGCTTTCTCAGTCTGTTTCATAGTGCCGGTTTGAATTTCCTGCAGTTTTAACTGTAAAACCGAGTTGGAGCTTCTAACTCCCCATATATATGTATGGAATGGAGTTTGCAAATGAAAAGAATCTTTGTGTTCCCAACAAGCTAGGTGAAGGACGGCTTTCACACACACTTATCTCTCAGAACTGAGCAAGTGGAGAGACGTTCGTTCATCTAGCACCAAGGGAACTGGTTGCAGGAGACACTTTTTCTCTGCTTTCTCATTCTGTTTCCTATTGCTGGTATGAAATTCCTGAAGTTTTCACTGTCAAATCGAGTTGGAGCTTGTACCTCCACATATATATGTATGGAATGGAGTTTGCAACTGAAAAGAAACTTTGTGTTCCCAACAAGCTAGGTGAAGGACGGCTTTCACACACACATATTTCCCAGAACTGAGCAAGTGGAGAGACGTTCATTCAACTAGCACTAAGGGAACGGGATGCAGGAGACACTTTTTCTCTGCTTTCTCAGTCTGTTTCCTAGTGCCGGTTTGAAGTTCCTGCAGTTTTCACTGTAAAACCGAGTTGGAGCTAGTACCTCCCCATATATATGTATGGAATGCAGTTTGCAACTTAAAAGAAACTTTGTGTTCCCAACAATCTAGGTGAAGGACGGCTTTCACACACACTTATCTCTCAGAACTCAGCAAGTGGAGAGACGTTCGTTCATCTAGCACCAAGGGAACGGGTTGCAGGAGACACATTTTGTCTGCTTTCTCAGTCTTTTTCCGAGTGCCGGTTTGAAATTCCTGCAGTTTTCACTGTCAAATAGAGTTGGAGCTTGTACCTCTACATATATATGTATGGAATGGAGTTTGCAACTGAAAAGAAACTTTGTGTTCCCAACAAGCTAGGTGAAGGACGGCTTTCACACACACTTATCTCTCAGAACTGAGCAAGTGGAGAGACGTTCGTTCATCTAGCACCAAGGGAACGGTTTGCAGGAGACACTTTTTCTCTGCTTTCTCAGTCTGTTTCCTAGTGCCGGTTTGAAGTTCCTGCAGTTTTCAATGTAAAACTTAGTTGGAGCTAGTACCTGCCCATATATAAGTATGGAATGGAGTTTGCATCTGAAAAGAAACTTTGTGTTCCCTACAAGCTAGTTGAAGTACGGCTTTCACACACACTTATCTCCCAGAACTGAGCAAGTGGAGAGACTTTCGTTCATCTAGCACCAAGGGAACGGGTTGCAGGAGACACTTTTTCTCTGCTTTCTCAGTCTGTTTCCTAGTGCCGGTTTGAAGTTCCTGCAGTTTTCACTGTAAAACCGAGTTGGAGCTTCTACCTCCCCATATATATGTATGGAATGGAGTTTGCAACTGAAAAGAAACTTTGTGTTCCCAACAAGCTAGGCGAAGGACGGCTTTCACACACACTTATCTTTCAGGACTGAGCAAGTGGAGAGACGTTCGTTCATCTAGCACCAAGGGAACGGGATGCAGGAGACACTTTTTCTCTGCTTTCTCAGTCTGTTTCCTAGTGCCGGTTTGAAGTTCCTGCAGTTTTCACTGTAAAACCGTCTTGGAGCTAGTACCTGCCCATACATATGTATGGAATGGAGTTTGCAACTGAAAAGAAACTTTGTGTTCCCAACAAGCTAGGTGAAGGAAGGCTTTCACACACAATTATCTCTCAGAACTGAGCAAGTGGAGAGACGTTCGTTCATCTAGCACCAAGGGAACGGGATGCAGGAGAGACTTTTTCTCTGCTTTCTCAGTCTGTTTCCTAGTGCCGGTTTGAAATTCCTGCAGTTTTCACTGTCAAAAAGAGGTGGAGCTTGTACCTCCACATATATATGTATGGAATGGATTTTGCATCTGAAAAGAAACTTTGTGTTCCCTACAGTCTAGCTGAAGGACGGCATTCACACACACTTTTTTCTCAGAACTGAGCAAGTGGAGAGACGTTCGTTCATCTAGCACCAAGGGAACGGGTTGCAGGAGACACTTTTTCTCTGCTTTCTCAGTCTGTTTCCTAGTGCCGGTTAGAAGTTCCTGCAGTTTTCACTGTAAAACCGAGTTGGAGATAGTACCTCCCCATATATATGTATGGAATGGAGTTTGCAACTGAAAAGAAACTTTGTGTTCCCAACAAGCTAGGTGAAGGACGGCTTTCACACACACTTATCTCTCAGAACTGAGCAAGTGGAGAGACGTTCGTTCATCTAGCACCAAGGGAACGGGTTGCAGGGGAAACTATTTCTCTGCTTTCTCAGTCTGTTTCCTAGTGCCTGTTTGAAGTTCCTGCAGTTTTCACTGTAAAACCGAGTAGGAGCTTCTACCTCCCCATATATATGTATGGAATGGAGTTTGCAACTGAAAAGAAACTTTGTGTTCCCTACAAGCTAGTTGAAGGACGGCTTTCACACACACTTATCTCTCAGAACTGAGCAAGTGGAGAGACGTTCGTTCATCTAGCACCAAGGGAACGGGTTGCAGGAGACACTTTTTCTCTGCTTTCTCAGTCTGTTTCCTAGTGCCGGTTTGAATTTCCTGCAGTTTTCACTGTAAAACCGAGTTGGAGCTTCTACCTCCCCATATATATGTATGGAATGGAGTTTGCAACTGAAAAGAAACTTTGTGTTCCCAACAAGCTCGTTGAAGGACGGCTTTCACACACACTTATCTCTCAGAACTGAGCAAGTGGAGAGACGTTCGTTCATCTAGCAACAATGGAACTGGTTGCAGGAGACACATTTTCTCTGCTTTCTCATTCTGTTTCCTAGTGCCGGTTTGAAATTCCTGCAGGTTTCACTGTCAAATCGAGTTGGAGCTTGTACCTCCACATATATATGTATGGAATGGAGTTTGCAACTGAAAAGAAACTTTGTGTTCCAAACAAGCTAGGTGAAGGACGGCTTTCACACACACTTATCTCTCAGAACTGAGCAAGTGGAGAGACGTTCGTTCATCTAGCACCAATGGAAAGGGTTGCAGGAGACACTTTTTCTCTGCATTCTCAGTCTGTTTCCTAGTGCCGGTTTGAAGTTCCTGCAGTTTTCACTGTAAAAACGAGTTGGAGCTAGTAACTCCCCATATATATGTATGGAATGGAGTTTGCAACTTAAAAGAAACTTTGTGTTCCCAACAAGCTAGGTGAAGGACGGCTTTCACACACACTTATCTCTCAGAACTGAGCAAGTGGAGAGACGTTCGTTCATCTAGCACCAAGGGAACTGGTTGCAGGAGACACTTTTTCTCTGCTTTCTCATTCTGTTTCCTATTGCCGGTTTGAAATTCCTGAAGTTTTCACTGTCAAATCGAGTTGGAGCTTGTACCTCCACATATATATGTATGGAATGGAGTTTGCAACTGAAAAGAAACTTTGTGTTCCCAACAAGCTAGTTGAAGTACGGCTTTCACACACACTTATCTCTGAGAAATGAGCAAGTGGAGAGACGTTCGTTCATCTAGCACCAACAGAACAGGTTGCAGGGGACACTTTTTCTCTGCTTTCTCAGTCTGTTTCCTAGTGCCGGTTTGAAGTTCCTGCAGTTTTCACTGTAAAACCGAGTTGGTGCTTCTACCTCCCCATATATATGTATGGAATGGAGTTTGCAACTGAAAAGAAACTTTGTGTTCCCAACAAGCTCGTTGAAGTACGGCTTTCACTCACACTTATCTCTGAGAAATGAGCAAGTGGAGAGACGTTCGTTCATCTAGCACCAAGGGAACGGGTTGCAGGGGACACTTTTTCTCTGCTTTCTCAGTCTGTTTCCTAGTGCCGGTTTGAAGTTCCTGCAGTTTTCACTCTAAAACCGAGTTGGAGCTAGTATCTGCCCATATATATGTATGGAATGGAGTTTGCAACTGAAAAGAAACTTTGTGTTCCCAACAAGCTAGGTGAAGGACGGCTTTCACACACACTTATCTCCCAGAACTGAGCAAGTGGAGAGACGATCATTCAACTAGCACTAAGGGAACGGGATGCAGGAGACACTTTTTCTCTGCTTTCTCAGTCTGTTTCCTAGTGCCGGTTTGAATTTCCTGCAGTTTTCACTGTAAAACCGAGTTGGTGCTTCTACCTCCCCATATATATGTATGGAATGGAGTTTGCAACTGAAAAGAAACTTTGTATTCCCAACAAGCTATTTGAAGTACGGCTTTCACACACACTTATCTCTGAGAAATGAGCAAGTGGAGAGACGTTCGTTCATCTAGCACCAAGGGAACGGGTTGCAGGGGACACTTATTCTCTGCTTTCTCAGTCTGTTTCCTAGTGCCGGTTTGAAGTTCCTGCAGTTTTCACTCTAAAACCGAGTTGGAGCTAGTATCTGCCCATATATATGTATGGAATGGAGTTTGCAACTGAAAAGAAACTTTGTGTTCCCAACAAGCTAGGTAAAGGACGGCTTTCACACACACTTATCTCCCAGAACTGAGCAAGTGGAGAGACGTTCATTCAACTAGCACTAAGGGAACGGAATGCAGGAGACACTTTTTCTCTGCTTTCTCAGTCTGTTTCCTAGTGCCGGTTTGAAGTTCCTGCAGTTTTCACTGTAAAACCGAGTTGGAGCTAGTACCTCCCCATATATATGTATGGAATGGAGTTTGCAACTGAAAAGAAACTTTGTGTTCCCAAAAATCTAGGTGAAGGACGGCTTTCACACACACTTATCTCTCAGAACTCAGCAAGTGGAGAGACGTTCGTTCATCTAGCACCAAGGGAACGGGTTGCAGGAGACACTTTTTCTCTGCTTTCTCAGTCTTTTTCCTAGTGCCGGTTTGAAATTCCTGCAGTTTTCACTGTCAAATCGAGTTGGAGCTTGTACCTCCACATATATATGTATGGAATGGAGTTTGCAACTGAAAAGAAACTTTGTATTCCCAACAAGCTTGGTGAAGGACGGATTTCACACACACTTATCTCTCAGAACTGAGCAAGTGGAGAGACGTTCATTCATCTAGCACCAAGGGAACGGGTTGCAGGAGACACTTTTTCTCTGCTTTCTCAGTCTGTTTCCTAGTGCCGGTTTGAAGTTCCTGCAGTTTTCACTGTAAAACCGAGTTGGAGCTTCTACCTACCCATATATATGTATGGAATGGAGTTTGCAACTGAAAAGAAACTTTGTGTTCCCAACAAGCTAGTTGAAGTACGGCTTTCACACACACTTATCTCTCAGAACTGAGCAAGTGGAGAGACGTTCGTTCATCTAGCACCAAGGGAACTGGTTGCAGGAGACACTTTTTCTCTGCTTTCTCATTCTGTTTCCTAGTTCCGGTTTGAAATTCCTGCAGTTTTCACTGTCAAATCGAGTTGGAGCTTGTACCTCCACATATATATGTATGGAATGGAGTTTGCAACTGAAAAGAAACTTTGTGTTCCCAACAAGCTAGGTGAAGGACGGCTTTCACACACACTTATCTCTCAGAACTGAGCAAGTGGAGAGACGTTCGTTCATCTAGCACCAAGGGAACGGTTTGCAGGAGAAACTATTTCTCTACTTTCTCAGTCAGTTTCCTAGTGCCGGTTTGAAGTTCCTGCAGTTTTCACTGTAAAACCTAGTTGGAGCTAGTACCTGCCCATATATATGTATGGAATGGAGTTTGCACCTGAAAAGAAACTTTGTGTTCCCTACAAGCTAGTTGAAGGACGGCTTTCACACACACTTATCTCTCAGAACTGAGCAAGTGGAGAGACGTTCGTTCATCTAGCACCAAGGGAACGGGTTGCAGGAGACACTTTTTCTCTGCTTTCTCAGTCTGTTTCCTAGTGCCGGTTTGAATTTCCTGCAGTTTTAACTGTAAAACCGAGTTGGAGCTTCTAACTCCCCATATATATGTATGGAATGGAGTTTGCAACTGAAAAGAATCTTTGTGTTCCCAACAAGCTAGGTGAAGGACGGCTTTCACACACACTTATCTCTCAGAACTGAGCAAGTGGAGAGACGTTCGTTCATCTAGCACCAAGGGAACTGGTTGCAGGAGACAATTTTTCTCTGCTTTCTCATTCTGTTTCCTATTGCCGGTATGAAATTCCTGAAGTTTTCACTGTCAAATCGAGTTGGAGCTTGTACCTCCACATATATATGTATGGAATGGAGTTTGCAACTGAAAAGAAACTTTGTGTTCCCAACAAGCTAAATGAAGGACGGCTTTCACACACACTTATCTCCCAGAACTGTGCAAGTGGAGAGACGTTCATTCAACTAGCACTAAGGGAACGGGATGCAGGAGACACTTTTTCTCTGCTTTCTCAGTCTGTTTCCTAGTGCCGGTTTGAAGTTCCTGCAGTTTTCACTGTAAAACCGAGTTGGAGGTAGTACCTCCCCATATATATGTATGGAATGCAGTTTGCAACTTAAAAGAAACTTTGTTTTCCCAACAATCTAGGTGAAGGACGGCTTTCACACACACTTATCTCTCAGAACTCAGCAAGTGGAGAGACGTTCGTTCATCTAGCACCAAGGGAACGGGTTGCAGGAGACAATTTTTGTCTGCTTTCTCAGTCTTTTTCCGAGTGCCGGTTTGAAATTCCTGCAGTTTTCACTGTCAAATCGAGTTGGAGCTTGTACCTCTACATATATATGTATGGAATGGAGTTTGCAACTGAAAAGAAACTTTGTGTTCCCAACAAGCTAGGTGAAGGACGGCTTTCACACACACTTATCTCTCAGAACTGAGCAAGTGGAGAGACGTTCGTTCATCTAGCACCAAGGGAACGGTTTGCAGGAGACACTTTTTCTCTGCTTTCTCAGTCTGTTTCCTAGTGCCGGTTTGAAGTTCCTGCAGTTTTCAATGTAAAACTTAGTTGGAGCTAGTACCTGCCCATATATAAGTATGGAATGGAGTTTGCATCTGAAAAGAAACTTTGTGTTCCCTACAAGCTAGGTGAAGTACGGCTTTCACACACACTTATCTCCCAGAACTGAGCAAGTGGAGAGACTTTCGTTCATCTAGCACCAAGGGAACGGGTTGCAGGAAACACTTTTTCTCTGCTTTCTCAGTCTGTTTCCTAGTGCCGGTTTGAATTTCCTGCAGTTTTCACTGTAAAACCGAGTTGGAGCTTGTACCTCCCCATATATATATATGGAATGGAGTTTGCAACTGAAAAGAAACTTTGTGTTCCCAACAAGCTAGGTGAAGGACGGCTTTCACACACACTTATCTCTCAGGACTGAGCAAGTGGAGAGACGTTCGTTCATCTAGCACCAAGGGAACGGGATGCAGGAGACACTTTTTCTCTGCTTTCTCAGTCTGTTTCCTAGTGCCAGTTTGAAGTTCCTGCAGTTTTCACTGTAAAACAGTGTTGGAGCTAGTACCTGCCCATACATATGTATGGAATGGAGTTTGCAACTGAAAAGAAACTTTGTGTTCCCAACAAGCTAGGTGAAGGAAGGCTTTCACACACACTTATCTCTCAGAACTGAGCAAGTGGAGAGTCTTTCGTTCATCTAGCACCAAAAGAACGGTTTGCAGGAGACACTTTTTCTCTGCTTTCTCAGTGTGTTTCTTAGTGCCGGTTTGAAGTTCCTGCAGTTTTCACTGTAAAACCTATTTGGAGCTAGTACCTGCCCATATATATGTATGGAATGGAGTTTGCAACTGAAAAGAAACTTTGTGTTCCCTACAAGCTATTTGAAGGACGGCTTTCACACACACTTATCTCTCAGAACTGAGCAAGTGGAGAGACGTTCGTTCATCTAGCACCAAGGGAACGGGATGCAGGAGAGACTTTTTCTCTGCTTTCTCAGTCTGTTTCCTAGTGCCGGTTTGAATTTCCTGCAGTTTTCACTGTAAAACCGAGTTGGAGCTTCTACCTCCCCATATAAATGTATGAAATGGAGTTTGCAACTGAAAAGAAACTTTGTGTTCCCAACAAGCTAGGTGAAGGACGGCTTTCACACACACTTATCTCTCAGAACTGAGCAAGTGGAGAGACTTTCGTTCATCTAGCACCAAGGGAACGGGTTGCAGGAGACACTTTTTCTCTGCATTCTCAGTCTGTTTCCTAGTGCCGGTTTGAAGTTCCTGCAGTTTCCACTGTAAAACCTAGTTGGAGCTAGTACCTGCCCATATATATGTATGGAATGGAGTTTGCAACTGAAAAGAAACTTTGTGTTCCCAACAAGCTAGGTGAAGGAAGGCTTTCACACACACTTATCTCTCAGAGCTGAGCAAGTGGAGAGACGTTCGTTCATCTAGCACCAATGGAACGGGTTGCAGGAGACACTATTTCTCTGCTTTCTCAGTCTGTTTCCTAGTGCCGGTTTGAAGTTCCTGCAGTTTTCACTGTAAAACCGAGTTGGAGCTACTACCTCCCCATATATATGTATGGAATGGAGTTTGCAACTGAAAAGAAACTTTGTGTTCCCAAAAAGCTATGTGAAGGACGGCTTTCACACACACTTATCTCTCAGAATTGAGCAAGTGGAGAGACGTTCGTTCATCTAGCACCAAGGGAACTGGTTGCAGGAGACACTTTTTCTCTGCTTTCTCAGTCTGTTTCCTAGTGCCGGTTTGAAGTTCCTGCAGATTTCACTGTAAAACCGAGTTGGAGCTAGTACCTCCCCATATATATGTATGGAATGGAGTTTGCAACTGAAAAGAAACTTTGTGTTCCCAACAAGCTAGGTGAAGGAAGGCTTTCACACACACTTATCTCTCAGAACTGAGCATGTGGAGAGACGTTCGTTCATCTAGCACCAAGGGAACGGGATGCAGGAGACACTTTTTCTCTGCTTTCTCAGTCTGTTTCCTAGTGCCGGTTTGAAATTCCTGCAATTTTCACTTTCAAACCGAGTTGGAGCTAGTACCTCCACATATATATGTATGGAATGGAGTTTGCAACTGAAAAGAAACTTTGTGTTCCCAACAAGCTAGTTGAAGGACGGCTTTCACACACACTTATCCCTCTGAACTGAGCAAGTGGAGAGAAGTCCGTTCATCTAGCACCAAGGGAACGGGATGCAGGAGACACTTTTTCTCTGCTTTCTCAGTCTGTTTCCTAGTGCCGGTTTGAAGTTCCTGCAGTTTTCACTGTAAAACCGAGTTGGAGCTAGTACCTCCCCATATATATGTATGGAATGGAGTTTGCAACTGAAAAGAAACTTTGTATTCCCAACAAGCTAGGTGAAGGAAGGCTTTCACACACACTTATCCCTCTGAACTGAGCAAGTGGAGAGAAGTCCGTTCATCTAGCACCAAGGGAACGGGATGCAGGAGACACTTTTTCTCTGCTTTCTCAGTCTGTTTCCTAGTGCCGGTTTGAAGTTCCTTCAGTTTTCACTGTAAAACCGAGTTGGAGCTTCTACCTCCCCATATATATGTATGGAATGGGGTTTGCAACTGAAAAGAAACTTTGTGTTCCCAACAAGCTAGGTGAAGGACGGCTTTCACACACACTTATCTCTCAGAACTGAGCAAGTGGAGAGACGTTCGTTCATCTAGCACCAAGGGAACGGGATGCAGGAGACACTTTTTCTCTGCTTTCTCAGTCTGTTTCCTAGTGCCGGTTTGAAGTTCCTTCAGTTTTCACTGTAAAACCGAGTTGGAGCTTCTACCTCCCCATATATATGTATGGAATGGGGTTTGCAACTGAAAAGAAACTTTGTGTTCCCAACAAGCTAGGTGAAGGACGGCTTTCACACACACTTATCTCTCAGAACTGAGCAAGTGGAGAGACTTTCGTTCATCTAGCACCAAGGGAACGGGTTGCAGGAGACACTTTTTCTCTGCTTTCTCAGTCTGTTTCCTAGTGCCGGTTTGAAATTCCTGCAATTTTCACTTTCAAACCGAGTTGGAGCTAGTACCTCCACATATATTTGTATGGAATGGAGTTTGCAACTGAAAAGAAACTTTGTGTTCCCAACAAGCTAGTTGAAGGACGGCTTTCACACACACTTATCCCTCAGAACTGAGCAAGTGGAGAGAAGTCCGTTCATCTAGCACCAAGGGAACGGGCTGCAGGAGACACTTTTTCTCTGCTTTCTCAGTCTGTTTCCTAGTGCCGGTTTGAAGTTCCTGCAGTTTTCACTGTAAAACCGATTTGGAGCTATTACCTCCCCATATATATGTATGGAATGGAGTTTGCAACTGAAAAGAAACTTTGTGTTCCCAACAAGCTAGGTGAAGGAAGGCTTTCACACACACTTATCTCTCAGAACTGAGCATGTGGAGAGACGTTCGTTCATCTAGCACCAAGGGAACGGGTTGCAGGAGACACTTTTTCTCTGCTTTCTCAGTCTGTTTCCTAGTGCCGGTTTGAAATTCTTGCAGTTTTCACTGTCAAACCGAGTTGGAGCTAGTACCTGCCCATATATATGTATGGAATGGAGTTTGCAACTGAAAAGAAACTTTGTGTTCCCAACAAGCTAGGTGAAGGAAGGCTTTCACACACACTTATCTCTCAGAACTGAGCAAGTTGACAGACGTTCGTTCATCTAGCACCAATGGAACGGGTTGCAGGAGACACTTTTTCTCTGCATTCTCAGTCTGTTTCCTAGTGCCGGTTTGAAGTTCCTGCAGTTTTCACTGTAAAACCGTGTTGGAGCTAGTACCTCCCCATATATATGTATGGAATGGAGTTTGCAACTGAAAAGAAACTTTGTGTTCCCAACAAGCTAGGTGAAGTACGGCTTTCACACACACTTATCTCTCAGGACTGAGCAAGTGGAGAGACGTTCGTTCATCTAGCACCAAGGGAACGGGATGCAGGAGACAATTTTTCTCTGCTTTCTCAGTCTGTTTCCTAGTGCCGGTTTGAAGTTCCTGCAGTTTT
The DNA here is from genome assembly GCF_048773025.1 of Camelus bactrianus. Taxonomy (NCBI): domain Eukaryota; kingdom Metazoa; phylum Chordata; class Mammalia; order Artiodactyla; family Camelidae; genus Camelus; species Camelus bactrianus. Next base: position 103,364,961 of record NC_133544.1, read on the forward strand.
CACTGTAAAACCTAGTTGGAGCTAGTACCTGCCCATATTTATGTATGGAATGGAGCTTGCAACTGAAAAGAAACTTTGTGTTCCCAACAAGCTAGGTGAAGGAAGGCTTTCACACACACTTATCTCTCAGAACTGAGCAAGTGGAGAGACGTTCGTTCATCTAGCACCAATGGAACGGGTTGCAGGAGACACTTTATCTCTGCATTCTCAGTCTGTTTCCTAGTGCCGGTTTGAAGTTCCTGCAGTTTTCACTGTAAAACCGAGTTGGAGCTAGTACCTCCCCATATATATGTATGGAATGGAGTTTGCAACTGAAAAGAAACTTTGTGTTCCCAACAAGCTAGGTGAAGGACGGCTTTCACACACACTTATCTCTCAGAACTGAGCAAGTGGAGAGACGTTCGTTCATCTAGCACCAAGGGAACTGGTTGCAGGAGACACTTTTTCTCTGCTTTCTCATTCTGTTTCCTAGTGCCGGTTTGAAATTCCTGAAGTTTTCACTGTCAAATCGAGTTGGACCTTGTACCTCCACATGTGTATGTATGGAATGGAGTTTGCAACTGAAAAGAAACTTTGTGTTCCCAACAAGCTAGGTGAAGGACGGCTTTCACACACACTTATCTCTCAGAACTGAGCAAGTGGAGAGACTTTCGTTCAGCTACCACCAAGGGAACGGTTTGCAGGAGACTCTTTTTCTCTGCTTTCTCAGTCTGTTTCCTAGTGCCGGTTTGAAGTTCCTGCAGTTTTCACTGTAAAACCGAGTTGGAGCTTCTACCTCCCCATATATATGTATGGAATGGGGTTTGCAACTGAAAAGAAACTTTGTGTTCCCAACAAGCTAGGTGAAGGACGGCTTTCACACACACTTATCTCTCAGAACTGAGCAAGTGGAGAGACTTTCGTTCACCTAGCACCAAGGGAACGGGTTGCTGGAGACACTTTTTCTCTGCTTTCTCAGTCTGTTTCCTAGTGCCGGTTTGAAGTTCCTGCAGTTTTCACTGTCAAACCGAGTTGGAGCTAGTACCTCCCCATATATATGTATGGAATGGAGTTTGCAACTGAAAAGAACCTTTGTGTTCCCAACAAGCTAGGTGAAGGAAGGCTTTCACACACACTTATCTCTCAGAACTGAGCATTTGGAGAGACTTTCGTTCATCTAGCACCAAGGGAACGGGTTGCAGGAGACACTTTTTCTCTGCTTTCTCAGTCTGTTTCCTAGTGCCGGTTTGAAATTCCTGCAATTTTCACTGTCAAACCGAGTTGGAGCTAGTACCTCCACATATATATGTATGGAAAGGAGTTTGCAACTGAAAAGAAACTTTGTGTTCCCAACAAGCTTGTTGAAGGACGGCTTTCACACACACTTATCCCTCAGAACTGAGCAAGTGGAGAGAAGTTCGTTCATCTAGCACCAAGGGAACGGGTTGCAGGAGATACTTTTTCTCTGCTTTCTCAGTCTGTTTCCTAGTGCCGGTTTGAAGTTCCTGCAGTTTTCACTGTAAAACGGAGTTGGAGCTAGTACCTCCCCATATATATGTATGGAATGGAGTTTGCAACTGAAAAGAAACTTTGTGTTCCCAACAATCTAGGTGAAGGACGGCTTTCACACACACTTATCTCTCAGAACTGAGCAAGTGGAGAGACGTTCGTTCATCTAGCACCAAGGGAACGGGTTGCATGAGACAAATTTTCTCTGCTTTCTCAGTCTGTTTCCTAGTACCGGTTTGAAATTCCTGCATTTTTCACTGTCAAACAGAGTTGGAGCTTGTACCTCCACATATATAAGTATGGAATGGAGTTTGCAACTGAAAAGAAACTTTGTGTTCCCAACAATCTATGTGAAGGACGGCTTTCACACACACTTATCTCTCAGAACTGAGCAAGTGGAGAGACGTTCGTTCAACTAGCACCAAGGGAACTGGTTGCAGGAGACACTTTTTCTCTGCTTTCTCAGTCTGCTTCCTAGTGCCGGTTTGAATTTCCTGCAGTTTTCACTGTAAAACCGAGTTGGAGCTTCTACCTCCCCATATATATGTATGGAATGGAGTTTGCAACTGAAAAGAAACTTTGTGTTCCCAACAAGCTAGGTGAAGGACGGCTTTCACACACACTTATCTCTCAGAACTGAGCAAGTGGAGAGACGTTCGTTCATCTAGTACCAAGGGAACGGGTTGCAGGAGACACTTTTTCTCTGCTTTCTCAGTCTGTTTCCTAGTGCCGGTTTGAAGTTCCTGCAGTTTTCACTGTAAAACTGAGTTGGAGCTAGTACCTCACCATATATATGTATGGAATGGGGTTTGCAACTGAAAAGAAACTTTGTGTTGCCAACAAGCTAGGTGAAGGAAGGCTTTCACACACACATACCTCTCAGAACTGAGCAAGTGGAGAGACGTTCGTTCATCTAGCACCAAGGGAACGGGTTGCAGGAGACACTTTTTCTGTGCTTTCTCAGACTGGTTCCTAGTGCCGGTGTGAAATTCCTGCAGATTTCACTGTCAAACCGAGGTGGAGCTTGTACCTCCACATATATATGTATGGAATGGATTTTGCATCTGAAAAGAAACTTTGTGTTCCCTACAAGCTAGGTGAAGGACGGCTTTCACACACACTTATCTCTCAGAACTGAGCAAGTGGAGAGACGTTCGTTCATCTAGCACCAAGGGAACGGGTTGCAGGAGACACTTTTTCTCTGCTTTCTCAGTCTGTTTCCTAGTGCCGGGTTGAAGTTCCTGCAGTTTTCACTGTAAAACCGAGTTGGAGATAGTACCTCCCCATATATATGTATGGAATGGAGTTTGCAAATGAAAAGAAACTTTCTGTTCCCAACAAGCTAGGTGAAGGAAGGCTTTCACACACACTTATCTCTCAGAACTGAGCAAGTGGAGAGACGTTCGTTCATCTAGCACCAAGGGAACGGGTTGCAGGAGACACATTTTCTCTGTTTTCTCAGTCTGTTTCCTAGTTCCGGTTTGAATTTCCTGCAGTTTTCACTGCAAAATCGAGTTGGAGCTAGTACCTGCCCATATATATGTATGGAATGGAGTTTGCAACTGAAAAGAAACTTTGTGTTCCCAACAAGCTAGTTGAAGGACGGCTTTCACACACACTTATCTCTCAGAAATGAGCAAGTGGAGAGACGTTCGTTCATCTAGCACCAAGGGAACGGGTTGCAGGGGACACTTTTTCTCTGCTTTCTCAGTCTGTTTCCTAGTGCCGGTTTGAAGTTCTTGCAGTTTTCACTCTAAAACCGAGTTGGAGCTAGAACCTGCCCATATATATATATGGAATGGAGTTTGCAACTGAAAAGAAACTTTGTGTTCCCAACAAGCTAGGTGAAGGAAGGCTTTCACACACACTTATCTCTCAGAACTGAGCAAGTGGAGAGACGTTCGTTCATCTAGCACCAAGGGAACGGGTTGCAGGAGACACTTTTTCTCAGCTTTCTCAGTCTGCTTCCTAGTGCCGGTTTGAAGTTCCTGCAGTTTTCACTGTAAAACCGAGTTGGAGCTTCTACCTCCCCATATATATGTATGGAATGGAGTTTGCAACTGAAAAGAAACTTTGTGTTCCCAACAAGCTAGGTGAAGGACGGCTTTAACACACACTTATCTCTCAGAACTGAGCAAGTGGAGAGACGTTCGTTCATCTAGTACCAAGGGAACGGGTTGCAGGAAACACTTTTTCTCTGCTTTCTCAGTCTGTTTCCCAGTGCCGGTTTGAAGTTCCTGCAGTTTTCACTGTAAAACCGAGTTGGAGCTTGTACTTCCACATATATATGTATGGAATGGATTTTGCATCTGAAAAGAAACTTTGTGTTCCCTACAAGATAGCTGAAGTACGGCTTTCACACACACTTATCTCTCAGAACTGAGCAAGTGGAGAGACGTTCGTTCATCTAGCACCAAGGGAACGGGTTGCAGGAGACACTTTTTCTCTGCTTTCTCAGTCTGTTTCCTAGTGCCGGTTTGAAGTTCCTGCAGTTTTCACTGTAAAACCGAGTTGGAGATAGTACCTCCCCATATATATGTATGGAATGGAGTTTGCAACTGAAAAGAAACTTTGTGTTCCCAACAAGCTAGGTGAAGGAAGTCTTTCACACACACTTATCTCTCAGAACTGAGCAAGTGGAGAGACGTTCGTTCATCTAGCACCAAGGGAACGGGTTGCAGGAGACACTTTTTCTCTGCTTTCTCAGTCTGTTTCCAAGTGCCGGTTTGAATTTCCTGCAGTTTTCACTGCAAAATCGAGTTGGAGCTAGTACCTGCCCATATATATGTATGGAATGGAGTTTGCAAATGAAAAGAAACTTTGTGTTCCCAACAAGCTTGGTGAAGGACGTCTTTCACACACACTTATCTCTCAGAACTGATTAAGTGGAGAGACGTTCGTTCATCTAGCACCAAGGGAACGGTTTGCAGGAGACACTTATCTCTGCTTTCTCAGTCTGTTTCCTAGTGCCGGTTTGAATTTCCTGCAGTTTTCATTGTAAAACCGAGTTGGAGCTTCTACCTCCCCATATATATGTATGGAATGGAGTTTGCAACTGAAAAGAAACTTTGTGTTGCCAACAAGCTAGTTGAAGGACGGCTTTCACACACACTTATCTCTCAGAAATGAGCAAGTGGAGAGACGTTCTTTCATCTAGCACCAAGGGAACGGGTTGCAGGGGACACTTTTTCTATGCTTTCTCAGTCTGTTTCCTAGTGCCGGTTTGAAGTTCCTGCAGTTTTCACTCTAAAACCGAGTTGGAGCTAGTACCTGCCCATATATATATATGGAATGGAGTTTGCAACTGAAAAGAAACTTTGTGTTCCCAACAAGCTAGGTGAAGGACGGCTTTCACACACACTTATCTCTCAGAACTGAGCAGGTGGAGAGACGTTCGTTCATCTAACACTAAGGGAACGGTATGCAGGAGACATTTTTCTCTGCTTTCTCAGTCTGTTTCCTAGTGCCGGTTTGAATTTCCTGCAGTTTTCACTGTAAAACCGAGTTGGAGCTAGTACCTCCCCATATATATGTATGGAATGGGGTTTGCAACTGAAAAGAAACTTTGTGTTCCCAACAAGCTAGGTGAAGGGAGGCTTTCACACACACTTATCTCTCAGAACTGAGCAAGTGGAGAGACGTTCGTTCATCTAGCACCAAGGGAACGGGTTGCAGGAGACACTTTTCTCTGCTTTCTCAGTCTGTTTCCTAGTGCCGGTTTGAATTTCCTGCAGTTTTCACTGTAAAACCGAGTTGGAGCTTGTACCTCCCCATATATATGTATGGAATGGAGTTTGCAACTGAAAAGAAACTTTGTGTTCCCAACAAGCTAAGTGAAGGACGGCTTTCACACACATTTATCTCTCAGAACTTAGCAAGTGGAGAGACGTTCGTTCATCTAGCACCAAGGGAACGGGTTGCAGGAGACACTTTTTCTCTGCTTTCTCAGGCTGTTTCCTAGTGCCGGTTAGAAGTTCCTGCAGTTTTCACTGTAAAACCGAGTTGGAGCTAGTACCTCCCCATATATATGTATGGAATGGAGTTTGCAAATGAAAAGAAACTTTGTGTTCCCAACAAGCTAGGTGAAGGAAGGCTTTCACACACACTTATCTCTCAGAACTGAGCAAGTGGAAAGACGTTCGTTCATCTAGCACCAAGGGAAATATTTGCAGGAGACACTTTTTCTCTGCTTTCTCAGTCTGTTTCCTAGTGCCGGTTTGAAATTCCTGCAGTTTTCACTGTCAAATCGAGTTGGAGCTTGTACCTCTACATATATTGGTATGGAATGGTGTTTGTAACTGAAAAGAAACTTTGTGTTCCCAACAAGCTAGGTGAAGGACGGCTTTCACACACACTTATCTCTCAGAACTGAGCAAGTGGAGAGACGTTCGTTCATCTAGCACCAAGGGAACGGGTTGCAGGAGACACTTTTTCTCTGCTTTCTCAGTCTGTTTCCTAGTGCCGGTTTGAAGTTCCTGCAATTTTCACTGTAAAACTGAGTTGGAGCTAGTACCTCCCCTTATATATGTATGGAATGGAGTTTGCAACTGAAAAGAAACTTTGTGTTCCCAACAATCTAGGTGAAGGACGGCTTTCACACACACTTATCTCTCAGAACTGAGCAAGTGGAGAGACGTTCGTTCATCTAGAACCAAGGGAACGGGTTGCAGGAGACACTTTTTCTCTGCTTTCTCAGTCTGTTTCCTAGTGCCGGTTTGAAATTCCTGCAGTTTTCACTGTCAAACAGAGTTGGAGCTTGTACCTCCCCATATATATGTATGGAATGGAGTTTGCAACTGAAAAGAAACTTTGTGTTCCCAACAAGCTAGGTGAAGGACGGCTTTCACACACACTTATCTCTCAGAACTGAGCAAGTGGAGAGACGTTCGTTCAACTAGCACGAAAAGAACGGGTTGCAGGAGACACTTTTTCTCTGCTTTCTCAGTCTGTTTCCTAGTGCCGGTTTGAAGTTCCTGCAGTTTTCACTGTAAAACAGAGTTGGAGCTAGTACCTCCCCATATATATGTATGGAATGGAGTTTGCAACTGAAAAGAAACTTTGTGTTCCCAACAAGCTAGTTGAAGGACGGCTTTCACACACACTTATCTCTCAGAACTGAGCAAGTGGAGAGACGTTCGTTCATCTAGCACCAAGGGAACGGGTTGCAGGGGACACTTTTTCTCTGCTTTCTCAGTCTGATTCCTAGTGCCGGGTTGAAGTTCCTGCAGTTTTCACTGTAAAACCGAGTTGGAGCTAGTACCTACCCATATATATGTATGGAATGGGGATTGCAACTGAAAAGAAACTTTGTGTTCCCATCAAGCTAGGTGAAGGAAGGCTTTCACACACAATTATCTCTCAGAACTGAGCAAGTGGAGAGACTTTCGATCATCTAGCAGCAAGGGAACGGGTTGCAGGAGACACTTTTTCTCTGCTTTCTCAGACTGTTTCCTAGTGCCGGTTTGAAATTCCTGCAGTTTTCACTGTCAAACCGAGGTGGAGCTTGTACCTCCACATATATATGTATGGAATGGATTTTGCATCTGAAAAGAAACTTTGTGTTCCCTACAAGCTAGATGAACGACGGCTTTCACACACACTTATCTCTCAGAACTGATTAAGTGGAGAGACGTTCGTTCATCTAGCACCAAGGGAACGGGTTGCAGGAGACACTTTTTCTCTGCTTTCTCAGTCTGTTTCCTAGTGCCGGTTTGAAGTTCCTGCAGTTTTCACTGTAAAACCGAGTTGGAGATAGTACCTACCCATATATATGTATGGAATGGAGTTTGCAACTGAAAAGAAACTTTGTGTTCCCAACAAGCTAGGTGAAGGAAGGCTTTCACACACACTTATCTCTCAGAACTGAGCAAGTGGAGAGACGTTCGTTCATCTAGCACCAAGGGAACGGGTTGAAGTAGACACTTTTTCTCTGCTTTCTCAGACAGTTTCCTAGTGCCGGTTTGAAATTCCTGCAGTTTTCACTGTCCAACCGAGGTGGAGCTTGTACCTCCACATATATATGTATGGAATGGATTTTGCATCTGAAAAGAATCTTTGTGTTCCCTACAAACTAGGTGAAGGACGGCTTTCACACACACTTATCTCTCAGAACTGAGCAAGTGGAGAGATGTTCGTTCATCTAGCACGAAGGGAACTGGTTGCAGGAGACACTTTTTCTCTGCTTTCTCATTCTGTTTCCTAGTGCCGGTTTGAAATTCCTGAAGTTTTCACTGTCAAATCGAGTTGGACCTTGTACCTCCACATGTGTATGTATGGAATGGAGTTTGCAACTGAAAAGAAACTTTGTGTTCCCAACAAGCTAGGTGAAGGACGGCTTTCACACACACTTATCTCTCAGAACTGAGCAAGTGGAGAGACTTTCGTTCAGCTACCACCAAGGGAACGGGTTGCAGGAGACACTTTTTCTCTGCTTTCTCTGTCTGTTTCCTAGTGCCGGTTTGAAGTTCCTGCAGTTTTCACTGTAAAACCGAGTTGGAGCTTCTACCTCCCCATATATATGTATGGAATGGGGTTTGCAACTGAAAAGAAACTTTGTGTTCCCAACAAGCTAGGTGAAGGACCGCTTTCACACACACTTATCTCTCAGAACTGAGCAAGTGGAGAGACGTTCGTTCATCTAGCACCAAGGGAACGGGTTGCTGGAGACACTTTTTCTCTGCTTTCTCAGTCTGTTTCCTAGTGCCGGTTTGAAGTTCCTGCAGTTTTCACTGTCAAACCGAGTTGGAGCTAGTACCTCCCCATATATATGTATGGAATGGAGTTTGCAACTGAAAAGAAACTTTGTGTTCCCAACAAGCTAGGTGAAGGAAGGCTTTCACACACACTTATCTCCCAGAACTGAGCATTTGGAGAGACGTTCGTTCATCTAGCACCAAGGGAACGGGTTGCAGGGGACACTTTTTCTCTGCTTTCTCAGTCTGTTTCCTAGTGCCGGTTTGAAATTCCTGCAATTTTCACTGTCAAACCGAGTTGGAGCTAGTACCTCCACATATATATGTATGGAATGGAGTTTGCAACTGAAAAGAAACTTTGTGTTCCCAACAAGCTAGTTGAAGGACGGCTTTCACACACACTTATCCCTCAGAACTGAGCAAGTGGAGAGAAGTTCGTTCATCTAGCACCAAGGGAACGGGTTGCAGGAGATACTTTTTCTCTGCTTTCTCAGTCTGTTTCCAGTGCCGGTTTGAAGTTCCTGCAGTTTTCACTGTAAAACCGAGTTGGAGCTAGTACCTCCCCATATATATGTATGGAATGGAGTTTGCAACTGAAAAGAAACTTTGTGTTCCCAACAATCTAGGTGAAGGACGGCTTTCACACACACTTATCTCTCAGAACTGAGCAAGTGGAGAGACGGTCGTTCATCTAGCACCAAGGGAACGGGTTGCATGAGACAAATTTTCTCAGCTTTCTCAGTCTGTTTCCTAGTACCGGTTTGAAATTCCTGCATTTTTCACTGTCAAAAAGAGTTGGAGCTTGTACCTCCACATATATATGTATGGAATGGAGTTTGCAACTAAAAAGAAACTTTGTGTTCCCAACAATCTATGTGAAGGACGGCTTTCACACACACTTATCTCTCAGAACTGAGCAAGTGGAGAGACGTTCGTTCAACTAGCACCAAGGGAACTGGTTGCAGGAGACACTTTTTCTCTGCTTTCTCAGTCTGCTTCCTAGTGCCGGTTTGAATTTCCTGCAGTTTTCACTGTAAAACCGAGTTGGAGCTTCTACCTCCCCATATATATGTATGGAATGGAGTTTGCAACTGAAAAGAAACTTTGTGTTCCCAACAAGCTAGGTGAAGGACGGCTTTCACACACACTTATCTCTCAGAACTGAGCAAGTGGAGAGACGTTCGTTCATCTAGTACCAAGGGAACGGGTTGCAGGAGACACTTTTTCTCTGCTTTCTCAGTCTGTTTCCTAGTGCCGGTTTGAAGTTCCTGCAGTTTTCACTGTAAAACCGAGTTGGAGCTAGTACCTCACCATATATATGTATGGAATGGGGTTTGCAACTGAAAAGAAACTTTGTGTTGCCAACAAGCTAGGTGAAGGAAGGCTTTCACACACACTTACCTCTCAGAACTGAGCAAGTGGAGAGACGTTCGTTCATCTAGCACCAAGGGAACGGGTTGCAGGAGACACTTTTTCTGTGCTTTCTCAGACTGTTTCCTAGTACCGGTGTGAAATTCCTGCAGTTTTCACTGTCAAACCGAGGTGGAGCTTGTACCTCCACATATATATGTATGGAATGGATTTTGCATCTGAAAAGAAACTTTGTGTTCCCTACAAGCTAGCTGAAGGACGGCTTTCACACACACTTATCTCTCAGAACTGAGCAAGTGGAGAGACGTTCGTTCATCTAGCACCAAGGGAACGGGTTGCAGGAGACACTTTTTCTCTGCTTTCTCAGTCTGTTTCCTAGTGCCGGGTTGAAGTTCCTACAGTTTTCACTGTAAAACCGAGTTGGAGATAGTACCTCCCCATATATATGTATGGAATGGAGTTTGCAAATGAAAAGAAACTTTCTGTTCCCAACAAGCTAGGTGAAGGAAGGCTTTCACACACACTTATCTCTCAGAACTGAGCAAGTGGAGAGACGTTCGTTCATCTAGCACCAAGGGAACGGGTTGCAGGAGACACATTTTCTCTGCTTTCTCAGTCTGTTTCCTAGTTCCGGTTTGAATTTCCTGCAGTTTTCACTGCAAAATCGAGTTGGAGCTAGTACCTGCCCATATATATGTATGGAATGGAGTTTGCAACTGAAAAGAAACTTTGTGTTCCCAAGAAGCTAGTTGAAGGACGGCTTTCACACACACTTATCTCTCAGAAATGAGCAAGTGGAGAGACGTTCGTTCATCTAGAACCAAGGGAACGGGTTGCAGGGGACACTTTTTCTCTGCTTTCTCAGTCTGTTTCCTAGTGCCGGTTTGAAGTTCTTGCAGTTTTCACTCTAAAACCGAGTTGGAGCTAGTACCTGCCCATATATATATATGGAATGGAGTTTGCAACTGAAAAGAATCTTTGTGTTCCAAACAATCTAGGTGAAGTACGGCTTTCACACACACTTATCTCTCAGAACTGAGCAGGTGGAGAGACGTTCGTTCATCTAACACTAAGGGAACGGTATGCAGGAGACATTTTTCTCTGCGTTCTCAATCTGTTTCCTAGTGCCGGTTTGAAGTTCCTGCAGTTTTCACTGTAAAACCGAGTTGGAGCTAGTACCTCCCCATATATATGTATGGAATGGAGTTTGCAACTGAAAAGAAACTTTGTGTTCCCAACAAGCTAGGTGAAGGAAGGCTTTCACACACACTTATCTCTCAGAACTGAGCAAGTGGAGAGACGTTCGTTCATCTAGCACCAAGGGAACGGGTTGCAGGAGACACTTTTTCTCTGCTTTCTCAGTCTGCTTCCTAGTGCCGGTTTGAATTTCCTGCAGTTTTCACTGTAAAACCGAGTTGGAGCTTCTACATCCCCATATATATGTATGGAATGGAGTTTGCAACTGAAAAGAAACTTTGTGTTCCCAACAAGCTAGGTGAAGGACGGCTTTAACACACACTTATCTCTCAGAACTGAGAAAGTGGAGAGACGTTCGTTCATCTAGTACCAAGGGAACGGGTTGCAGGAGACACTTTTTCTCTGCTTTCTCAGTCTGTTTCCCAGTGCCGGTTTGAAGTTCCTGCAGTTTTCACTGTAAAACCGAGTTGGAGCTAGTAACTCACCATATATATGTATGGAATGGGGTTTGCAACTGAAAAGAATCTTTGTGTTGCCAACAAGCTAGGTGAAGTAAGGCTTTCACACACACTTAACTCTCAGAACTGAGCAAGTGGAGAGACGTTCGTTCATCTAGCACCAAGGGAACGGGTTGCAGGAGACACTTTTTCTGTGCTTTCTCAGACTGTTTCATAGTGCCGGTGTGAAATTCCTGCAGTTTTCACTGTCAAACCGAGGTGGAGCTTGTACCTCCACATATATATGTATGGAATGGATTTTGCATCTGAAAAGAAACTTTGTGTTCCCTTCAAGATAGCTGAAGGACGGCTTTCACACACACTTATCTCTCAGAACTGAGCAAGTGGAGAGACGTTCGTTCATCTAGCACCAAGGGAACGGGTTGCAGGAGACACTTTTTCTCTGCTTTCTCAGTCTGTTTCCTAGTGCCGGTTTGAAGTTCCTGCAGTTTTCACTGTAAATCCGAGTTGGAGATAGTACCTCCCCATATATATTTATGGAATGGAGTTTGCAAATGAAAAGACACTTTCTGTTCCCAACAAGCTAGGTGAAGGAAGGCTTTCACACACACTTATCTCTCAGAACTGAGCAAGTGGAGAGACGTTCGTTCATCTAGCACCAAGGGAAAGGGTTGCAGGAGACACTATTTCTCTGCTTTCTCAGTCTGTTTCCTAGTGCCGGTTTGAATTTCCTGCAGTTTTCACTGCAAAATCGTGTTGGAGCTAGTACCTGCCCATATATATGTATGGAATGGAGTTTGCAAATGAAAAGAAACTTTGTGTTCCCAACAAGCTTGGTGAAGGACGGCTTTCACACACACTTATCTCTCAGAACTGATTAAGTGGAGAGACGTTCGTTCATCTAGCACCAAGGGAACGGTATGCAGGAGACATTTTTCTCTGCTTTCTCAGTCTGTTTCCTAGTGCCGGTTTGAAGTTCCTGCAGTTTTCACTGTAAAACCGAGTTGGAGCTAGTACCTCCCCATATATATGTATGGAATGGAGTTTGCAACTGAAAAGAAACTTTGTGTTCCCAACAAGCTAGGTGAAGGGAGGCTTTCACACACACTTATCTCTCAGAACTGAGCAAGTGGAGAGACGTTCGTTCATCTAGCACCAAGGGAACGGGTTGCAGGAGACACTTTTTTCTCTGCTTTCTCAGTCTGTTTCCTAGTGCCGGTTTGAATTTCCTGCAGTTTTCACTGTAAAACCGAGTTGGAGCTTGTACCTCCCCATATATATGTATGGAATGGAGTTTGCAACTGAAAAGAAACTTTGTGTTCCCAACAAGCTAAGTGAAGGACGGCTTTCACACACATTTATCTCTCAGAACTTAGCAAGAGGAGAGACGTTCGTTCATCTAGCACCAAGGGAACGGGTTGCAGGAGACACTTTTTCTCTGCTTTCTCAGTTTGTTTCCTAGTGCCGGTTTGAAGTTCCTGCAGTTTTCACTGTAAAACCGAGTTGGAGCTAGTACCTCCCCATATATATGTATGGAATGGAGTTTGCAACTGAAAAGAAACTTTGTGTTCCCAACAAGCTAGGTGAAGGAAGGCTTTCACACACACTTATCTCTCAGAACTGAGCAAGTGGAGAGACGTTCGTTCATCTAGCACCAAGGGAACTATTTGCAGGAGACACTTTTTCTCTGCTTTCTCAGTCTGTTTCCTAGTGCCGGTTTGAAATTCCTGCAGTTTTCACTGTCCAATTGAGTTGGAGCTTGTACCTCTACATATATTGGTATGGAATGGTGTTTGTAACTGAAAAGAAACTTTGTGTTCCCAACAAGCTAGGTGAAGGACGGCTTTCACACACACTTATCTCTCAGAACTGAGCAAGTGGAGAGACGTTCGTTCATCTAGCACCAAGGGAACGGGTTGCAGGAGACACTTTTTCTCTGCTTTCTCAGTCTGTTTCCTAGTGCCGGTTTGAAGTTCCTGCAATTTTCACTGTAAAACCGAGTTGGAGCTAGTACCTCCCCTTATATATGTATGGAATGGAGTTTGCAACTGAAAAGAAACTTTGTGTTCCCAACAATCTAGGTGAAGTACGGCTTTCACACACACTTATCTCTCAGAACTGAGCAAGTGGAGAGACGTTCGTTCATCTAGAACCAAGGGAACGGGTTGCAGGAGACACTTTTTCTCTGCTTTCTCAGTCTGTTTCCTAGTGCCGGTTTGAAATTCCTGCAGTTTTCACTGTCAAACAGAGTTGGAGCTTGTACCTCCCCATATATATGTATGGAATGGAGTTTGCAACTGAAAAGAAACTTTGTGTTCCCAACAAGCTAGGTGAAGGACGGCTTTCACACACACTTATCTCTCAGAACTGAGCAAGTGGAGAGACGTTCGTTCAACTAGCACGAACGGAACGGGTTGCAGGAGACACTTTTTCTCTGCTTTCTCAGTCTGTTTCCTAGTGCCGGTTTGAAGTTCCTGCAGTTTTCACTGTAAAACAGAGTTGGAGCTAGTACCTCCCCATATATATGTATGGAATGGAGTTTGCAACTGAAAAGAAACTTTGTGTTCCCAACAAGCTAGTTGAAGGACGGCTTTCACACACACTTATCTCTCAGAACTGAGCAAGTGGAGAGACGTTCGTTCATCTAGCACCAAGGGAACGGGTTGCAGGAGACACTTTTTCTCTGCTTTCTCAGTCTGTTTCCTAGTGCCGGGTTGAAGTTCCTACAGTTTTCACTGTAAAACCGAGTTGGAGATAGTACCTCCCCATATATATGTATGGAATGGAGTTTGCAAATGAAAAGAAACTTTCTGTTCCCAACAAGCTAGGTGAAGGAAGGCTTTCACACACACTTATCTCTCAGAACTGAGCAAGTGGAGAGACGTTCGTTCATCTAGCACCAAGGGAACGGGTTGCAGGAGACACATTTTCTCTGCTTTCTCAGTCTGTTTCCTAGTTCCGGTTTGAATTTCCTGCAGTTTTCACTGCAAAATCGAGTTGGAGCTAGTACCTGCCCATATATATGTATGGAATGGAGTTTGCAACTGAAAAGAAACTTTGTGTTCCCAAGAAGCTAGTTGAAGGACGGCTTTCACACACACTTATCTCTCAGAAATGAGCAAGTGGAGAGACGTTCGTTCATCTAGAACCAAGGGAACGGGTTGCAGGGGACACTTTTTCTCTGCTTTCTCAGTCTGTTTCCTAGTGCCGGTTTGAAGTTCTTGCAGTTTTCACTCTAAAACCGAGTTGGAGCTAGTACCTGCCCATATATATATATGGAATGGAGTTTGCAACTGAAAAGAATCTTTGTGTTCCAAACAATCTAGGTGAAGTACGGCTTTCACACACACTTATCTCTCAGAACTGAGCAGGTGGAGAGACGTTCGTTCATCTAACACTAAGGGAACGGTATGCAGGAGACATTTTTCTCTGCGTTCTCAGTCTGTTTCCTAGTGCCGGTTTGAAGTTCCTGCAGTTTTCACTGTAAAACCGAGTTGGAGCTAGTACCTCCCCATATATATGTATGGAATGGAGTTTGCAACTGAAAAGAAACTTTGTGTTCCCAACAAGCTAGGTGAAGGAAGGCTTTCACACACACTTATCTCTCAGAACTGAGCAAGTGGAGAGACGTTCGTTCATCTAGCACCAAGGGAACGGGTTGCAGGAGACACTTTTTCTCTGCTTTCTCAGTCTGCTTCCTAGTGCCGGTTTGAATTTCCTGCAGTTTTCACTGTAAAACCGAGTTGGAGCTTCTACATCCCCATATATATGTATGGAATGGAGTTTGCAACTGAAAAGAAACTTTGTGTTCCCAACAAGCTAGGTGAAGGACGGCTTTAACACACACTTATCTCTCAGAACTGAGAAAGTGGAGAGACGTTCGTTCATCTAGTACCAAGGGAACGGGTTGCAGGAGACACTTTTTCTCTGCTTTCTCAGTCTGTTTCCCAGTGCCGGTTTGAAGTTCCTGCAGTTTTCACTGTAAAACCGAGTTGGAGCTAGTAACTCACCATATATATGTATGGAATGGGGTTTGCAACTGAAAAGAATCTTTGTGTTGCCAACAAGCTAGGTGAAGTAAGGCTTTCACACACACTTAACTCTCAGAACTGAGCAAGTGGAGAGACGTTCGTTCATCTAGCACCAAGGGAACGGGTTGCAGGAGACACTTTTTCTGTGCTTTCTCAGACTGTTTCATAGTGCCGGTGTGAAATTCCTGCAGTTTTCACTGTCAAACCGAGGTGGAGCTTGTACCTCCACATATATATGTATGGAATGGATTTTGCATCTGAAAAGAAACTTTGTGTTCCCTTCAAGATAGCTGAAGGACGGCTTTCACACACACTTATCTCTCAGAACTGAGCAAGTGGAGAGACGTTCGTTCATCTAGCACCAAGGGAACGGGTTGCAGGAGACACTTTTTCTCTGCTTTCTCAGTCTGTTTCCTAGTGCCGGTTTGAATTTCCTGCAGTTTTCACTGCAAAATCGTGTTGGAGCTAGTACCTGCCCATATATATGTATGGAATGGAGTTTGCAAATGAAAAGAAACTTTGTGTTCCCAACAAGCTTGGTGAAGGACGGCTTTCACACACACTTATCTCTCAGAACTGATTAAGTGGAGAGACGTTCGTTCATCTAGCACCAAGGGAACGGTATGCAGGAGACATTTTTCTCTGCTTTCTCAGTCTGTTTCCTAGTGCCGGTTTGAAGTTCCTGCAGTTTTCACTGTAAAACCGAGTTGGAGCTAGTACCTCCCCATATATATGTATGGAATGGAGTTTGCAACTGAAAAGAAACTTTGTGTTCCCAACAAGCTAGGTGAAGGGAGGCTTTCACACACACTTATCTCTCAGAACTGAGCAAGTGGAGAGACGTTCGTTCATCTAGCACCAAGGGAACGGGTTGCAGGAGACACTTTTTCTCTGCTTTCTCAGTCTGTTTCCTAGTGCCGGTTTGAATTTCCTGCAGTTTTCACTGTAAAACCGAGTTGGAGCTTGTACCTCCCCATATATATGTATGGAATGGAGTTTGCAACTGAAAAGAAACTTTGTGTTCCCAACAAGCTAAGTGAAGGACGGCTTTCACACACATTTATCTCTCAGAACTTAGCAAGAGGAGAGACGTTCGTTCATCTAGCACCAAGGGAACGGGTTGCAGGAGACACTTTTTCTCTGCTTTCTCAGTCTGTTTCCTAGTGCCGGTTTGAAGTTCCTGCAGTTTTCACTGTAAAACCGAGTTGGAGCTAGTACCTCCCCATATATATGTATGGAATGGAGTTTGCAAATGAAAAGAAACTTTGTGTTCCCAACAAGCTAGGTGAAGGAAGGCTTTCACACACACTTATCTCTCAGAACTGAGCAAGTGGAAAGACGTTCGTTCATCTAGCACCAAGGGAACGGGTTGCAGGAGACACTTTTTCTCTGCTTTCTCAGTCTGTTTCCTAGTGCCGGTTTGAAGTTCCTGCAGTTTTCACTGTAAAACCGAGTTGGAGCTAGTACCTCCCCATATATATGTATGGAATGGAGTTTGCAACTGAAAAGAAACTTTGTGTTCCCAACAAGCTAGGTGAAGGAAGGCTTTCACACACACTTATCTCTCAGAACTGAGCAAGTGGAGAGACGTTCGTTCATCTAGCACCAAGGGAACTATTTGCAGGAGACACTTTTTCTCTGCTTTCTCAGTCTGTTTCCTAGTGCCGGTTTGAAATTCCTGCAGTTTTCACTGTCCAATTGAGTTGGAGCTTGTACCTCTACATATATTGGTATGGAATGGTGTTTGTAACTGAAAAGAAACTTTGTGTTCCCAACAAGCTAGGTGAAGGACGGCTTTCACACACACTTATCTCTCAGAACTGAGCAAGTGGAGAGACGTTCGTTCATCTAGCACCAAGGGAACGGGTTGCAGGAGACACTTTTTCTCTGCTTTCTCAGTCTGTTTCCTAGTGCCGGTTTGAAGTTCCTGCAATTTTCACTGTAAAACCGAGTTGGAGCTAGTACCTCCCCTTATATATGTATGGAATGGAGTTTGCAACTGAAAAGAAACTTTGTGTTCCCAACAATCTAGGTGAAGTACGGCTTTCACACACACTTATCTCTCAGAACTGAGCAAGTGGAGAGACGTTCGTTCATCTAGAACCAAGGGAACGGGTTGCAGGAGACACTTTTTCTCTGCTTTCTCAGTCTGTTTCCTAGTGCCGGTTTGAAATTCCTGCAGTTTTCACTGTCAAACAGAGTTGGAGCTTGTACCTCCCCATATATATGTATGGAATGGAGTTTGCAACTGAAAAGAAACTTTGTGTTCCCAACAAGCTAGGTGAAGGACGGCTTTCACACACACTTATCTCTCAGAACTGAGCAAGTGGAGAGACGTTCGTTCAACTAGCACGAAAGGAACGGGTTGCAGGAGACACTTTTTCTCTGCTTTCTCAGTCTGTTTCCTAGTGCCGGTTTGAAGTTCCTGCAGTTTTCACTGTAAAACAGAGTTGGAGCTAGTACCTCCCCATATATATGTATGGAATGGAGTTTGCAACTGAAAAGAAACTTTGTGTTCCCAACAAGCTAGTTGAAGGACGGCTTTCACACACACTTATCTCTCAGAACTGAGCAAGTGGAGAGACGTTCGTTCATCTAGCACCAAGGGAACGGGTTGCAGGGGACACTTTTTCTCTGCTTTCTCAGTCTGTTTCCTAGTGCCGGTTTGAAGTTCCTGCAGTTTTCACTGTAAAACCGAGTTGGAGCTAGTACCTACCCATATATATGTATGGAATGGGGATTGCAACTGAAAAGAAACTTTGTGTTCCCATCAAGCTAGGTGAAGGAAGGCTTTCACACACAATTATCTCTCAGAACTGAGCAAGTGGAGAGACTTTCGATCATCTAGCAGCAAGGGAACGGGTTGCAGGAGACACTTTTTCTCTGCTTTCTCAGACTGTTTCCTAGTGCCGGTTTGAAATTCCTGCAGTTTTCACTGTCAAACCGAGGTGGAGCTTGTACCTCCACATATATATGTATGGAATGGATTTTGCATCTGAAAAGAAACTTTGTGTTCCCTACAAGCTAGATGAACGACGGCTTTCACACACACTTATTTCTCAGAACTGATTAAGTGGAGAGACGTTCGTTCATCTAGCACCAAGGGAACGGGTTGCAGGAGACACTTTTTCTCTGCTTTCTCAGTCTGTTTCCTAGTGCCGGTTTGAAGTTCCTGCAGTTTTCACTGTAAAACCGAGTTGGAGATAGTACCTACCCATATATATGTATGGAATGGAGTTTGCAACTGAAAAGAAACTTTGTGTTCCCAACAAGCTAGGTGAAGGACGGCTTTCACACACACTTATCTCTCAGAACTGAGCAAGTGGAGAGACGTTCGTTCATCTAGCACCAAGGGAACGGGTTGCAGGAGAAACTTTTTCTCTGCTTTCTCAGTCTGTTTCCTAGTGCCGGTTTGAATTTCCTGCAGTTTTCACTGTAAAACCGAGTTGGAGCTTGTACCTCCCCATATATATGTATGGAATGGGGTTTGCAACTGAAAAGAAACTTTGTGTTCCCAACAAGCTAGGTGAAGGGCGGCTTTCACACACACTTATCTCTCAGAACTGAGCAAGTGGAGAGACGTTCGTTCATTTAGCACCAAGGGAACGGCTTGCAGGAGACGCTTTTTCTCTGCTTTCTCAGACAGTTTCCTAGTGCCGGTTTGAAATTCCTGCAGTTTTCACTGTCAAACCGAGTTGGAGCTTGTACATCCACATATATATGTATGGAATGGATTTTGCATCTGAAAAGAAACTTTGTGTTCCCTGCAAGCTAGCTGAAGGACGGCTTTCACACACAATTATCTCTCAGAAATGAGCAAGTGGAGAGACTTTCGTTCAACTAGCACCAAGGGAACGGGTTGCAGGAGACACTATTTCTCTGCTTTCTCAGTCTGTTTCCTAGTGCCGGTTTGAAGTTCCTGCAGTTTTCACTGTAAAACCGAGTTGGAGATAGTACCTCCCCATATATATGTATGGAATGGAGTTTGCAACTGAAAAGAAACTTTGTGTGACCAACAAGCTAGCTGAAGGACGGCTTTCACACACACTTTTCTCTCAGAACTGAGCTAGTGGAGAGACGTTCGTTCATCTAGCACCAAGGGAACGGGTTGCAGGAGACACTTTTTCTCTGCTTTCTCAGTCTGTTTCCTAGTGCCGGTTTGAAATTCCTTCAGTTTTCACTGTCAAACAGATTCGGAGCTTGTACCTCCACATATATATGTATGGAATGGAGTTTGCAACTGAAAAGATACTTTGTGTTCCCAACAAGCTAGTTGAAGGACGGCTTTCACACACACTTATCTCTCAGAACTGAGCAAGTGGAGAGACGTTCGTTCATCTAGCACCAAGGGAACGGGTTGCAGGTGACACTTTTTCTCTGCTTTCTCAGTCTGTTTCCTAGTGCCGGTTTGAAGTTCCTGCAGTTTTCACTGTAAAACCGAGTTGGAGCTAGTACCTACCCATATATATGTATGGAATGGGGATTGCAACTGAAAAGAAACTTTGTGTTCCCATCAAGCTAGGTGAAGGAAGGCTTTCACACACAATTATCTCTCAGAACTGAGCAAGTGGAGAGACTTTCGATCATCTAGCAGCAAGGGAACGGGTTGCAGGAGACACTTTTTCTCTGCTTTCTCAGACTGTTTCCTAGTGCCGGTTTGAAATACCTGCAGTTTTCACTGTCAAACCGAGGTGGAGCTTGTACCTCCACATATATATGTATGGAATGGATTTTGCATCTGAAAAGAAACTTTGTGTTCCCTACAAGCTAGATGAACGACGGCTTTCACACACACTTATCTCTCAGAACTGATTAAGTGGAGAGACTTTCGTTCATCTAGCACCAAGGGAACGGGTTGCAGGAGACACTTTTTCTCTGCTTTCTCAGTCTGTTTCCTAGTGCCGGTTTGAAGTTCCTGCAGTTTTCACTGTAAAACCGAGTTGGAGATAGTACCTACCCATATATATGTATGGAATGGAGGTTGCAACTGAAAAGAAACTTTGTGTTCCCAACAAGCTAGGTGAAGGACGGCTTTCACACACACTTATCTCTCAGAACTGAGCAAGTGGAGAGACGTTCGTTCATCTAGCACCAAGGGAACGGGTTGCAGGAGAAACTTTTTCTCTGCTTTCTCAGTCTGTTTCCTAGTGCCGGTTTGAATTTCCTGCAGTTTTCACTGTAAAACCGAGTTGGAGCTTGTACCTCCCCATATATATGTATGGAATGGGGTTTGCAACTGAAAAGAAACTTTGTGTTCCCAAAAAGCTAGGTGAAGGGCGGCTTTCACACACACTTATCTCTCAGAACTGAGCAAGTGGAGAGACGTTCGTTCATTTAGCACCAAGGGAACGGCTTGCAGGAGACACTTTTTCTCTGCTTTCTCAGTCTGTTTCCTAGTGTCGATTTGAAGTTCCTGCAGTTTTCACTGTAAAACCGAGTAGGAGCTTCTACCTCCCCATATATATGTATGGAATGGAGTTTGCAACTGAAAAGAAACTTTGTGTTCCCAACAAGCTAGGTGAAGGAAGGCTTTCACACACACTTATCTCTCAGAACTGAGCAAGTGGAGAGACGTTCGTTCATCTAGCACCAAGAGAACGGGTTGAAGTAGACACTTTTTCTCTGCTTTCTCAGACAGTTTCCTAGTGCCGGTTTGAAATTCCTGCAGTTTTCACTGTCCAACCGAGGTGGAGCTTGTACCTCCACATATATATGTATGGAATGGATTTTGCATCTGAAAAGAAACTTTGTGTTCCCTACAAGCTAGCTGAACGACGGCTTTCACACACACTTATCTCTCAGAACTGAGCAAGTGGAGAGATGTTCGTTCATCTAGCACCAAGGGAACGGGTTGCAGGAGACACTTTTTCTCTGCTTTCTCAGTCTGTTTCCTAGTGCCGGTTTGAAGTTCCTGCAGTTTTCACTGTAAAACCGAGTTGGAGCTAGTACCTCCCCATATATATGTATTGAATGGAGTTTGCAACTGAAAAGAAACTTTGTGTTCCCAACAAGCTAGTTGAAGGACGGCTTTCACACACACTTATCTCTCAGAACTGAGCAAGTGGAGAGACGTTCGTTCATCTAGCACCAAGGGAACGGGTTGCAGGAGACACTTTTTCTCTGCTTTCTCAGTCTGTTTCCTAGTGCCGGTTTGAAGTTCCTGCAGTTTTCACTGTAAAACCGAGTTGGAGCTAGTACCTACCCATATATATGTATGGAATGGGTATTGCAACTGAAAAGAAACTTTGTGTTCCCAACAAGCTAGGTGAAGGAAGGCTTTCACACACAATTATCTCTCAGAACTGAGCAAGTGGAGAGACTTTCGATCATCTAGCAGCAAGGGAACGGGTTGCAGGAGACACTTTTTCTCTGCTTTCTCAGACTGTTTCCTAGTGCCGGTTTGAAATTCCTGCAGTTTTCACTGTCAAACCGAGGTGGAGCTTGTACCTCCACATATATATGTATGGAATGGATTTTGCATCTGAAAAGAATCTTTGTGTTCCCTACAAGCTAGCTGAACGTCGGCTTTCACACACACTTATCTCTCAGAACTGAGCAAGTGGAGAGACGTTCGTTCATCTAGCACCAAGGGAACGGGTTGCAGGAGACACTTTTTCTCTGCTTTCTCAGTCTGTTTCCTAGTGCCGGTTTGAAGTTCCTGCAGTTTTCACTGTAAAACCGAGTTGGAGATTGTACCTCCCCATATATATGTATGGAATGGAGTTTGCAACTGAAAAGAAACTTTGTGTTCCCAACAAGCAAGGTGAAGGACGGCTTTCAAACACACTTATCTCTCAGAACTGAGCAAGTGGAGAGACGTTCGTTCATCTAGCACCAAGGGAACGGGTTGCAGGAGAAACTTTTTCTCTGCTTTCTCAGTCTGTTTCCTAGTGCCGGTTTGAATTTCCTGCAGTTTTCACTGTAAAACCTAGTTGGAGCTTGTACCTCCCCATATATATGTATGGAATGGGGTTTGCAACTGAAAAGAAAGTTTGTGTTCCCAACAAGCTAGGTGAAGGGCGGCTTTCACACACACTTATCTCTCAGAACTGAGCAAGTGGAGAGACGTTCGTTCATTTAGCACCAAGGGAACGGCTTGCAGGAGACACTTTTTCTCTGCTTTCTCAGTCTGATTCCTAGTGTCGGTTTGAAGTTCCTGCAGTTTTCACTGTAAAACCGAGTAGGAGCTTCTACCTCCCCATATATATGTATGGAATGGAGTTTGCAACTGAAAAGAAACTTTGTGTTCCCAACAAGCTAGGTGAAGCAAGGCTTTCACACACACTTATCTCTCAGAACTGAGCAAGTGGAGAGACGTTCGTTCATCTAGCACCAAGGGAACGGGTTGCAGGAGACACTTTTTCTCTGCTTTCTCAGACAGTTTCCTAGTGCCGGTTTGAAATTCCTGCAGTTTTCACTGTCAAACCGAGTTGGAGCTTGTACCTCCACATATATATGTATGGAATGGATTTTGCATCTGAAAAGAAACTTTGTGTTCCCTACAAGCTAGCTGAAGGACGGCTTTCACACACAATTATCTCTCAGAAATGAGCAAGTGGAGAGACTTTCGTTCAACTAGCACCAAGGAAACGGGTTGCAGGAGACACTATTTCTCTGCTTTCTCAGTCTGTTTCCTAGTGCCGGTTTGAAGTTCCTGCAGTTTTCACTGTAAAACCGAGTTGGAGATAGTACCTCCCCATATATATGTATGGAATGGAGTTTGCAACTGAAAAGAAACTTTGTGTTCCCAACAAGCTAGTTGAAGGACGGCTTTCACACACACTTATCTCTCAGAACTGAGCAAGTGGAGAGAAGTTCGTTCATCTAGAACCAAGGGAACGGGTTGCAGGAGACACTTTTTCTCTGCTTTCTCAGTCTGTTTCCTAGTGCCGGTTTGAAGTTCCTGCATTTTTCACTGTAAAACCGAGTTGGAGCTAGTACCTCCCCATATATATGTATGGAATGGGGTTTGCAACTGAAAAGAAACTTTGTGTTCCCAACAAGCTAGGTGAAGGAAGGCTTTCACACACACTTATCTCTCAGAACTGAGCTAGTGGAGAGACGTTCGTTCATCTAGCACCAAGGGAACGGGTGGCAGGAGACACTTTTTCTCTGCTTTCTCAGTCTGTTTCCTAGTGCCGGTTTGAAATTCCTTCAGTTTTCACTGTCAAACAGATTCGGAGCTTGTACCTCCACATATATATGTATGGAATGGAGTTTGCAACTGAAAAGAAACTTTGTGTTCCCAACAAGCTAGGTGAAGGACGGCTTTCACACACACTTATCTCTCAGAACTGAGCAAGTGGAGAGACGTTCGTTCATTTAGCACCAAGGGAACGGGTTGCAGGAGAAACTTTTTCTCTGCTTTCTCAGTCTGTTTCCTAGTGCCGGTTTGAATTTCCTGCAGTTTTCACTGTAAAACCGAGTTGGAGCTTGTACCTCCCCATATATATGTATGGAATGGGTTTTGCAACTGAAAAGAAACTTTGTGTTCCCAACAAGCTAGGTGAAGGACGGCTTTCACACACACTTATCTCTCAGAACTGAGCAAGTGGAGAGACGTTCGTTCATCTAGCACCAAGGGAACTGGTTGCAGGAGACACTTTTTCTCTGCTTTCTCAGTCTGTTTCCTAGTGCCGGTTTGAAGTTCCTGCAGTTTTCACTGTAAAACCTAGTTGGAGCTAGTACCTGCCCATATATATGTATGGAATGGAGTTTGCAACTGAAAAGAAACTTTGTGTTCCCTACAAGCTAGTTTAAGGACGGCTTTCACACACACTTATCTCTCAGAACTGAGCAAGTGGAGAGACGTTCGTTCATCTAGCACCAAGGGAACGGGTTGCAGGAGACACTTTTTCTCTGCTTTCTCAGTCTGTTTCCTAGTGGCGGTTTGAAGTTCCTGCAGTTTTCACTGTAAAACCGAGTTGGAGATAGTACCTCCCCATATATATGTATGGAATGGAGTTTGCAACTGAAAAGAAACTTTGTGTTCCCAACAAGCTAGGTGAAGGGCGGCTTTCACACACACTTATCTCTCAGAACTGAGCAAGTGGAGAGACGTTCGTTCATCTAGCACCAAGGGAACGGGTTGCAGGAGAGAGTTTTTCTCTGTTTCTCAGTCTGTTTCCTAGTGCCGGTTTGAAGTTCCTGCAGTTTTCACTGTAAAACCGAGTTGGAGCTAGTACCTCCCCATATATATGTATGGAATGGAGTTTGCAACTGAAAAGAAACTTTGTGTTCCCAACAAGCTAGGTGAAGGACGGCTTTCACACACACTTATCTCTCAGAACTGAGCAAGTGGAGAGACGTTCGTTCATCTAGCACCAAGGGAACGGGTTACAGGAGACACTTTTTCTCAGCTTTCTCATTCTGTTTCCTAGTGCCGGTTTGAAATTCCTGCAGTTTTCACTGTCAAAAAGAGTTGGAGCTTGTACCTCCACATATATATGTATGGAATGGAGTTTGCAACTGAAAAGAAACTTTGTGTTCCCAACAAGCTAGGTGAAGGACGGCTTTCACACACACTTATCTCTCAGAACTGAGCAAGTGGAGAGACGTTCGTTCATCTAGCACCAAGGGAACGGGTTGCAGGAGACACTTTTTCTCTGCTTTCTCAGTCTGTTTCCTAGTGCCGGTTTGAAGTTCCTGCAGTTTTCACTGTAAAACCGAGTTGTAGCTAGTACCTCCCTATATATATGTATGGAATGGAGTTTGCAACTGAAAAGAAACTTTGTGTTCCCAACAAGCTAGGTGAAGGACGGCTTTCACACACAATTATCTCTTAGAACTGAGCAAGTGGAGAGACGTTCGTTCATCTAGCACCAAGGGAACTGTTTGCAGGAGAAACTTTTTCTCTGCTTTCTCAGTCTGTTTCCTAGTGCCGGTTTGAAATTCCTGCAGTTTTCACTGTCAAATCGAGTTGGAGCTTGTACCTCTACATATATATGTATGGAATGGAGTTTGTAACTGAAAAGAAACTTTGTGTTCCCAACAAGCTAGGTGAAGGACGGCTTTCACACACACTTATTTCTCAGAACATAGCAAGTGGAGAGACGTTCGTTCATCTAGCTCCAAGGGAACGTGTTGCAGGAGAAACTTTTTCTCTGCTTTCTCAGTCTGTTTCCTAGTGCCGGTTTCAAGTTCCTGCAGTTTTCACTGTAAAACCGAGTTGGAGCTTCTACCTCCCCATATATATGTATGGAATGGAGTTTGCAAATGAAAAGAAACTCTGTGTTCCCAACAAGCTAGGTGAAGGACGGCTTTCACACACACTTATCTCTCAGAACTGAGCAAGTGGAGAGACGTTCGTTCATCTAGCACCAAGGGAACGTGTTGCAGGAGACAATTTTCTCTGCTTTCTCAGTCTGTTTCCTAGTGCCGGTTTGAATTTCCTGCAGTTTTCACTGTAAAACGAAGTTGGAGCTTCTACCTCCCCATATATATGTATGGAATGGAGTTTGCAACTGAAAAGAAACTTTGTGTTCCCTACAAGCTAGGTGAAGGACGGCTTTCACACACACTTATCTCTCAGAACTGAGCAAGTGGAGAGACGTTCGTTCATCTAGCACCAAGGGAACGGGTTGCAGGAGACACTTTTTCTCTGCTTTCTCAGTCTGTTTCCTAGTGCCGGTTTGAAGTTCCTGCAGTTTTCACTGTAAAACCGAGTTGTAGCTAGTACCTCCCCATATATATGTATGGAATGGAGTTTGCAACTGAAAAGAAACTTTGTGTTCCCTACAAGCTAGCTGAAGGAAGGCTTTCACACACACTTATCTCTCAGAACTGAGCAAGTGGAGAGACGTTCGTTCATCTAGCAAAAATGGAACGGGTTGCAGGAGACACTTTTTCTCTGTTTTCTCAGTCTGTTTCCTAGTGCCGTTTTGAAATTCCTGCAGTTTTCACTGTGAAATCGAGTTGGAGCTTGTACCTCTACATATATATGTATGGAATGGTGTTTGTAACTGAAAAGAAACTTTGTGTTCCCAACAAGCTAGGTGAAGGACGGCTTTCACACACACTTATCTCTCAGAACTGAGCAAGTGGAGAGACGTTCGTTCATCTAGCTCCAAGGGAACGGGTTGCAGGAGACACTTTTTCTCTGCTTTCTCAGTCTGTTTCCTAGTGCCGGTTGGAAGTTCCTGCAGTTTTCACAGTAAAACCGTGTTGGAGCTAGTACCTCCCCATATATATGTATGGAATGGAGTTTGCAACTGAAAAGAAAATTTGTGTTCCCAACAAGCTAGGTGAAGGAAGGCTTTCACACACACTTATCTCTCAGAACTGAGCATGTGGAGAGACGTTCGTTCATCTAGCACCAAGGGAACGGGTTGCAGGAGACACTTTTTCTCTGCTTTCTCATTCTGTTTCCTAGTGCCGGTTTCAAATTCCTGCAGTTTTCACTGTCAAACCGAGTTGGAGCTTGTACCTCCACATATATATGTATGGAATGGAGTTTGCAACTGAAAAGAAACTTTGTGTTCCCAACAAGCTAGGTGAAGGACGGCTTTCACTCACACTTATCTCTCAGAACTGAGCAAGTTGAGAGACGTTCGTTCATCTAGCACCAAGGGAACGGGTTACAGGAGACACTTTTTCTCAGATTTCTCATTCTGTTTCCTAGTGCCGGTTTGAAATTCCTGCAGTTTTCACTGTCAAACAGAGTTGGAGCTTGTACCTCCACATATATAAGTATGGAATGGAGTTTGCAACTGAAAAGAAACTTTGTGTTCCCAACAAGCTAGGTGAAGGACGGCTTTCACACACACTTATCTCTCAGAACTGAGCAAGTGGAGAGACGTTCGTTCAACTAGCACCAAGGGAATGGGTTGCAGGAGACACATTTTCTCTGCTTTCTCAGTCTGTTTCCTAGTGCCGGTTTGAAGTTCCTGCAGTTTTCACTGTCAAACCGAGTTGGAGCTAGTACTTCCCCATATATATGTATGGAATGGGGTTTGCAACTGAAAAGAAACTTTGTGTTCCCAACAAGCTAGTTGAAGGAAGGCGTTCACACACACTTATCTCTCAGAACAGAGCAAGTGGAGAGACGTTCGTTCATCTAGCACGAAGGGAACGGGTTGCAGGAGACACTTTTTCTCTGCTTTCTCATTCTGTTTCCTAGTGCCGGTTTTAAATTCCTGCAGTTTTCACTGTCAAACCGAGGTGGAGCTTGTACCTCCACATATATATGTATGGAATGGATTTTGCATCTGAAAAGAAACTTTGTGTTCCCTACAAGCTAGGTGAAGGACGGCTTTCACACACACTTATCTCTCAGAAGTGAGCAAGTGGAGAGACGTTCGTTCATCTAGCACCAAGGGAACGGGTTGCAGGAGACACTTTTTCTCTGCTTTCTCAGTCTGTTTCCTAGTGCCGGTTTGACGTTCCTGCAGTTTTCACTGTAAAACCGAGTTGGAGCTAGTACCTCCCCATATATATGTATGGAATGGAGTTTGCAACTGAAAAGAAACTTTGTGTTCCCAACAAGCTAGGTGAAGGAAGGCTTTCACACACAATTATCTCTCAGAACTGAGCAAGTGGAGAGACGTCCGTTCATCTAGCACCAAGGGAACGGGTTGCAGGAGACACTTTTTCTCTGCTTTCTCAGTCTGTTTCCTAGTGCCGGTTTGAAGTTCCTGCAGTTTTCACTGTAAAACCGAGTTGGAGCTAGTACCTCCCCATATATATGTATGGAATGGAGTTTGCAACTGAAAAGAAACTTTGTGTTCCCAACAAGATGGGTGAAGGAAGGCTTTCACACACACTTATCTCTCAGAACTGAGCAAGTGGAGAGACGTTCGTTCATCTAGCACCAAGGGAACGGGTTGCAGGAGACACTTTTTCTCTGCTTTCTCAGTCTGTTTCCTAGTGCCGGTTTGAAGTTCCTGCAGTTTTCACTGTAAAACCGTGTTGGAGCTAGTACCTCCCCATATATATGTATGGAATGGAGTTTGCAACTGAAAAGAAACTTTGTGTTCCCAACAAGCTAGGTGAAGGACGGCTTTCACACACACTTATCTCTCAGAACTGAGCAAGTGGAGAGACGTTCGTTCATCTAGCACCAAGGGAACGGGTTGCAAGAGAAACTTTTTCTCTGCTTTCTCAGTCTGTTTCCTAGTGCCGGTTTGAAGTTCCTGCAGTTTTCACTGTAAAACCGATTTGGAGCTAGTACCTCCCCATATATATGTATGGAATGGAGTTTGCAACTGAAAAGAAAATTTGTGTTCCCAACAAGCTAGGTGAAGGACGGCTTTCACACACACTTATCTCTCAGAACTGAGCAAGTGGAGAGACGTTCATTCATCTAGCACGAAGGGAACGGGTTGCAGGAGACACTTTTTCTATGCTTTCTCAGTTTGTTTCCTAGTGCCAGTTTGAAGTTCCTGCAGTTTTCACTGTAACACCGAGTTGGAGCTAGTACCTCCCCATATATATGTATGGAATGGAGTTTGCAACTGAAAAGAAACTTTGTGTTCCCAGCAGTCTAGGTGAAGGGCGGCTTTCACACACACTTATCTCTCAGAACTGAGCAAGTGGAGAGACGTTCGTTCATCTAGCACCAATGGAACGGGTTGCAGGAGACACTTTTTCTCTGCTTTCTCAGACTGTTTCCTAGTGCCGGTTTGAAATTCCTGCAGTTTTCACTGTCAAACAGAGTTGAAGCTTGTACCTCCACATATATATGTATGGAATGGAGTTTGCAACTGAAAAGAAACTTTGTTTTCCAAACAAGCTAGGTGAAGGACGGCTTTCACACACAATTATCTCTCAGAACTGAGCAAGTGGAGAGACGTTCGTTCAACGAGCACCAAGGGAACGGGTTGCAGGAGACACTTTTTCTCTGCTTTCTCAGTCTGTTTCCTAGTGCCGGTTTGAAGTTCCTGCAGTTTTCACTGTCAAACCGAGTTGGAGCTAGTACCTCCCCATATATATGTATGGAATGGAGTTTGCAACTGAAAAGAAACTTTGTGTTCCCAACAAGCTAGTTGAAGGAAGGCTTTTACACACACTTTTCTCTCAGAACTGAGCAAGTGGAGAGACGTTCGTTCATCTAGCACCAAGGGAACGGGTTGCAGGAGACACTTTTTCTCTGATTTCTCAGTCTGTTTCCTAGTGCCGGTTTGAAATTCCTGCAGTTTTCACTGTCAAACCGAGGTGGAGCTTGTACCTCCACATATATATGTATGGAATGGATTTTGCATCTGAAAAGAAACTTTGTGTTCCCTACAAGCTAGCTGAAGGACGGCTTTCACACACACTTATCTCTCAGAAATGAGCAATTGGAGAGACGTTCGTTCATCTAGCACCAAGGGAATGGGATGCATGAGACACTTTTTCTCTGCTTTCTCAGTCTGTTTCCTAGTGCCTGTTTGAAGTTCCTGCAGTTTTCACTGTAAAACCTAGTTGGAGCTTGTATCTGCCCATATATATGTATGGAATGGAGTTTGCAACTGAAAAGAAACTTTGTGTTTCCAACAAGCTAGGTGAAGGAAGGCTTTCACACACACTTATCTCTCAGAACTGAGCAAGTGGAGAGACGTTCGTTCATCTAGCACCAAAGGAACGGGTTGCAGGAGACACTTTTTCTCTGCTTTCTCAGTCTGTTTCCTAGTGCCGGTTAGAAGTTCCTGCAGTTTTCACTGTAAAACCGAGTTGTAGCTAGTACCTCCCCATATATATGTATGGAATGGAGTTTGCAACTGAAAAGAAACTTTGTGTTCCCAACAAGCTAGGTGAAGGACGGCTTTCACACACACTTATCTCTCAGAACTGAGCAAGTGGAGAGACGTTCGTTCATCTAGCACCAAGGGAACGGGTTGCAGGAGACACTTTTTCTCTGCTTTCTCAGATTGTTTCCTAGTGCCGGTTTGAAATTCCTGCAGTTTTCACTGACAAAAAGAGGTGGAGCTTTACCTCCACATATATATGTATGGAATGGATTTTGCATCTGAAAAGAAACTTTGTGTTCCCAACAAGCTAGCTGAAGGACGGCTTTCACACACACTAATCTCTCAGAACTGAGCAAGTGGAGAGACGTTCGTTCATCTAGCACCAAGGGAACGGGTGGCAGGAGACACATTTTCTCTGCTTTCTCAGTCTGTTTCCTAGTGCCGGTTTGAAGTTCCTGCAGTTTTCACTGTAAAACCGAGTTGGAGATAGTACCTCCCCATATATATGTATGGAATGGAGTTTGCAACTGAAAAGAAACTTTGTGTTCCCAACAAGCTAAGTGAAGGAAGGCTTTCACACACACTTATCTCTCAGAACTGAGCAAGTGGAGAGACGTTCGTTCATCTAGCACCATGGAACGGGTTGCAGGAGACACTATTTCTCTGCTTTCTCAGTCTGTTTCCTAGTGCCGGTTTGAAGTTCCTGCAGTTTTCACTGTAAAACCGAGTTGGAGCTAGTACCTCCCCATATATATGTATGGAATGGAGTTTGCAACTGAAAAGAAACTTTGTGTTCCCAACAAGCTAGGTGAAGGAAGGCTTTCACACACACTTATCTCACAGAACTGAGCATGTGGAGAGACGTTCGTTCATCTAGCACCAAGGGAACGGTTTGCAGGAGACACAATTTCTCTGCTTTCTCAGTCTGTTTCCTAGTGCCGCTTTGAAATTCCTTCAGTTTTCACTGTCAAAGCGATTTCGAGCTTGTACCTCCACATATATATGTTTGGAATGGAGTTTGCAACTGAAAAGAAACTTTGTGTTCCCAACAAGCTAGGTGAAGGACGGCTTTCACACACACTTATCTCTCAGAACTAAGCAAGTGGAGAGACGTTCGTTCATTTAGCACCAAGAGAACGGGTTGCAGGAGAAACTTTTTCTCTGATTTCTCAGTCTGTTTCCTAGTGCCGGTTTGAATTTCCTGCAGTTTTCACTGTAAAACCGAGTTGGAGCTTGTACCTCTACATATATATGTACGGAATGGTGTTTGCAACTGAAAAGAAACTTTGTGTTCCCAACAAGCTAGGCGAAGGACGGCTTTCACACACACTTATCTCTCCGAACTGAGCAAGTGGAGAGACGTTCGTTCATTTAGCACCAGGGGAACGGGTTGCAGGAGACACTTTTTCTCTGCTATCTCAGTCTGTTTCCTAGTGCCGGTTTGAAGTTCCTGCAGTTTTCACTGTAAAACCGAGTAGGAGCTTCTACCTCCCCATATATATGTATGGAATGGAGTTTGCAACTGAAAAGGAACTTTGTGTTCCCAACAAGCTAGGTGAAGGACGGCTTTCACACACTCTTATCTCTCAGAACTGAGCAAGTGGAGAGACGTTCGTTCATCTAGCACCAAGGGAACTGGTTGCAGGAGACACTTTTTCTCTGCTTTGTCATTATTTTTCCTAGTGCCGGTTTGAAATTCCTGCAGTTTTCACTGTCAAATCGAGTTGGAGCTTGTACCTCCACATATATATATATGGAATGGAGTTTGCAACTGAAAAGAAACTTTGTGTTCCCAACAAGCTAGGTGAAGGACGGCTTTCACACACACTTATCTCTCAGAACTGAGCAAGTGGAGAGACGTTCGTTCATCTAGCACCAAGGGAACGGGTTGCAGGAGACACTTTTTCTCTGCTTTCTCAGATTGTTTCCTAGTGCCGGTTTGAAATTCCTGCAGTTTTCACTGACAAAAAGAGGTGGAGCTTTACCTCCACATATATATGTATGGAATGGATTTTGCATCTGAAAAGAAACTTTGTGTTCCCAACAAGCTAGCAGAAGGACGGCTTTCACACACACTTATATCTCAGAACTGAGCAAGTGGAGAGACGTTCGTTCATCTAGCACCAAGGGAACGGGTGGCAGGAGACACATTTTCTCTGCTTTCTCAGTCTGTTTCCTAGTGCCGGTTTGAAGTTCCTGCAGTTTTCACTGTAAAACCGAGTTGGAGATAGTACCTCCCCATATATATGTATGGAATGGAGTTTGCAACTGAAAAGAAACTTTGTGTTCCCAACAAGCTAAGTGAAGGAAGGCTTTCACACACACTTATCTCTCAGAACTGAGCAAGTGGAGAGACGTTCGTTCATCTAGCACCATGGAACGGGTTGCAGGAGACACTATTTCTCTGCTTTCTCAGTCTGTTTCCTAGTGCCGGTTTGAAGTTCCTGCAGTTTTCACTGTAAAACCGAGTTGGAGCTAGTACCTCCCCATATATATGTATGGAATGGAGTTTGCAACTGAAAAGAAACTTTGTGTTCCCAACAAGCTAGGTGAAGGAAGGCTTTCACACACACTTATCTCACAGAACTGAGCAAGTGGAGAGACGTTCGTTCATCTAGCACCAAGGGAACGGGTTGCAGGAGACACAATTTCTCTGCTTTCTCAGTCTGTTTCCTAGTGCCGCTTTGAAATTCCTTCAGTTTTCACTGTCAAAGCGATTTCGAGCTTGTACCTCCACATATATATGTTTGGAATGGAGTTTGCAACTGAAAAGAAACTTTGTGTTCCCAACAAGCTAGGTGAAGGACGGCTTTCACACACACTTATCTCTCAGAACTAAGCAAGTGGAGAGACGTTCGTTCATTTAGCACCAAGAGAACGGGTTGCAGGAGAAACTTTTTCTCTGATTTCTCAGTCTGTTTCCTAGTGCCGGTTTGAATTTCCTGCAGTTTTCACTGTAAAACCGAGTTGGAGCTTGTACCTCTACATATATATGTATGGAATGGTGTTTGCAACTGAAAAGAAACTTTGTGTTCCCAACAAGCTAGGCGAAGGACGGCTTTCACACACACTTATCTCTCCGAACTGAGCAAGTGGAGAGACGTTCGTTCATTTAGCACCAGGGGAACGGGTTGCAGGAGACACTTTTTCTCTGCTATCTCAGTCTGTTTCCTAGTGCCGGTTTGAAGTTCCTGCAGTTTTCACTGTAAAACCGAGTAGGAGCTTCTACCTCCCCATATATATGTATGGAATGGAGTTTGCAACTGAAAAGGAACTTTGTGTTCCCAACAAGCTAGGTGAAGGACGGCTTTCACACACTCTTATCTCTCAGAACTGAGCAAGTGGAGAGACGTTCGTTCATCTAGCACCAAGGGAACTGGTTGCAGGAGACACTTTTTCTCTGCTTTGTCATTCTTTTTCCTAGTGCCGGTTTGAAATTCCTGCAGTTTTCACTGTCAAATCGAGTTGGAGCTTGTACCTCCACATATATATATATGGAATGGAGTTTGCAACTGAAAAGAAACTTTGTGTTCCCAACAAGCTAGGTGAAGGACGGCTTTCACACACACTTATCTCTCAGAACTGAGCAAGTGGAGAGACGTTCGTTCATCTAGCACCAAGGGAACGGGTTGCAGGAGACACTTTTTCTCTGCTTTCTCAGATTGTTTCCTAGTGCCGGTTTGAAATTCCTGCAGTTTTCACTGACAAAAAGAGGTGGAGCTTTACCTCCACATATATATGTATGGAATGGATTTTGCATCTGAAAAGAAACTTTGTGTTCCCAACAAGCTAGCAGAAAGACGGCTTTCACACACACTTATATCTCAGAACTGAGCAAGTGGAGAGACGTTCGTTCATCTAGCACCAAGGGAACGGGTGGCAGGAGACACATTTTCTCTGCTTTCTCAGTCTGTTTCCTAGTGCCGGTTTGAAGTTCCTGCAGTTTTCACTGTAAAACCGAGTTGGAGATAGTACCTCCCCATATATATGTATGGAATGGAGTTTGCAACTGAAAAGAAACTTTGTGTTCCCAACAAGCTAAGTGAAGGAAGGCTTTCACACACACTTATCTCTCAGAACTGAGCAAGTGGAGAGACGTTCGTTCATCTAGCACCATGGAACGGGTTGCAGGAGACACTATTTCTCTGCTTTCTCAGTCTGTTTCCTAGTGCCGGTTTGAAGTTCCTGCAGTTTTCACTGTAAAACCGAGTTGGAGCTAGTACCTCCCCATATATATGTATGGAATGGAGTTTGCAACTGAAAAGAAACTTTGTGTTCCCAACAAGCTAGGTGAAGGAAGGCTTTCACACACACTTATCTCACAGAACTGAGCAAGTGGAGAGACGTTCGTTCATCTAGCACCAAGGGAACGGGTTGCAGGAGACACAATTTCTCTGCTTTCTCAGTCTGTTTCCTAGTGCCGCTTTGAAATTCCTTCAGTTTTCACTGTCAAAGCGATTTCGAGCTTGTACCTCCACATATATATGTTTGGAATGGAGTTTGCAACTGAAAAGAAACTTTGTGTTCCCAACAAGCTAGGTGAAGGACGGCTTTCACACACACTTATCTCTCAGAACTTAGCAAGTGGAGAGACTTTCGTTCATTTAGCACCAAGAGAACGGGTTGCAGGAGAAACTTTTTCTCTGATTTCTCAGTCTGTTTCCTAGTGCCGGTTTGAATTTCCTGCAGTTTTCACTGTAAAACCGAGTTGGAGCTTGTACCTCTACATATATATGTATGGAATGCTGTTTGCAACTGAAAAGAAACTTTGTGTTCCCAACAAGCTAGGCGAAGGACGGCTTTCACACACACTTATCTCTCCGAACTGAGCAAGTGGAGAGACGTTCGTTCATTTAGCACCAGGGGAACGGGTTGCAGGAGACACTTTTTCTCTGCTATCTCAGTCTGTTTCCTAGTGCCGGTTTGAAGTTCCTGCAGTTTTCACTGTAAAACCGAGTAGGAGCTTCTACCTCCCCATATATATGTATGGAATGGAGTTTGCAACTGAAAAGGAACTTTGTGTTCCCAACAAGCTAGGTGAAGGACGGCTTTCACACACTCTTATCTCTCAGAACTGAGCAAGTGGAGAGACGTTCGTTCATCTAGCACCAAGGGAACTGGTTGCAGGAGACACTGTTTCTCTGCTTTCTCATTCTTTTTCCTAGTGCCGGTTTGAAATTCCTGCAGTTTTCACTGTCAAATCGAGTTGGAGCTTGTACCTCCACATATATATATATGGAATGGAGTTTGCAACTGAAAAGAAACTTTGTGTTCCCAACAAGATAGGTGAAGGACGGCTTTCACACACACTTATCTCTCAGAACTGAGCAAGTGGAGAGACGTTCGTTCATCTAGCACCAAGGGAACGGGTTGCAGGAGACACATTTTCTCTGCTTTCTCAGTCTGTTTCCTAGTGCCGGTTTGAAGTTCCTGCAGTTTTCACTGTAAAACCGAGTTGGAGATAGTACCTCCCCATATATATGTATGGGATGGAGTTTGCAACTGAAAAGAAACTTTGTGTTCCCAACAAGCTAAGTGAAGGAAGGCTTTCACACACACTTATCTCTCAGAACTGAGCAAGTGGAGAGACGTTCGTTCATCTAGCACCATGGAACGGGTTGCAGGAGACACTATTTCTCTGCTTTCTCAGTCTGTTTCCTAGTGCCGGTTTGAAGTTCCTGCAGTTTTCACTGTAAAACCGAGTTGGAGCTAGTACCTCCCCATATATATGTATGGAATGGAGTTTGCAACTGAAAAGAAACTTTGTGTTCCCAACAAGCTAGGTGAAGGAAGGCTTTCACACACACTTATCTCACAGAACTGAGCAAGTGGAAAGACGTTCGTTCATCTAGCACCAAGGGAACGGGTTGCAGGAGACACAATTTCTCTGCTTTCTCAGTCTGTTTCCTAGTGCCGCTTTGAAATTCCTTTAGTTTTCACTGTCAAAGCGATTTCGAGCTTGTACCTCCACATATATATGTTTGGAATGGAGTTTGCAACTGAAAAGAAACTTTGTGTTCCCAACAAGCTAGGTGAAGGACGGCTTTCACACACACTTATCTCTCAGAACTTAGCAAGTGGAGAGACTTTCGTTCATTTAGCACCAAGAGAACGGGTTGCAGGAGAAACTTTTTCTCTGATTTCTCAGTCTGTTTCCTAGTGCCGGTTTGAATTTCCTGCAGTTTTCACTGTAAAACCGAGTTGGAGCTTGTACCTATACATATATATGTATGGAATGGTGTTTGCAACTGAAAAGAAACTTTGTGTTCCCAACAAGCTAGGCGAAGGACGGCTTTCACACAGACTTATCTCTCCGAACTGAGCAAGTGGAGAGACGTTCGTTCATTTAGCACCAGGGGAACGGGTTGCAGGAGACACTTTTTCTCTGCTATCTCAGTCTGTTTCCTAGTGCCGGTTTGAAGTTCCTGAAGTTTTCACTGTAAAACCGAGTAGGAGCTTCTACCTCCCCATATATATGTATGGAATGGAGTTTGCAACTGAAAAGGAACTTTGTGTTCCCAACAAGCTAGGTGAAGGACGGCTTTCACACACTCTTATCTCTCAGAACTGAGCAAGTGGAGAGACGTTCGTTCATCTAGCACCAAGGGAACTGGTTGCAGGAGACACTTTTTCTCTGCTTTCTCATTCTTTTTCCTAGTGCCGGTTTGATATTCCTGCAGTTTTCACTGTCAAATCGAGTTGGAGCTTGTACCTCCACATATAAATATATGGAATGGAGTTTGCAACTGAAAAGAAACTTTGTGTTCCCAACAAGCTAGGTGAAGGACGGCTTTCACACACACTTATCTCTCAGAACTGAGCAAGTGGAGAGACGTTCGTTCATCTAGCACCAAGGGAACGGGTTACAGGAGACACTTTTTCTCTGCTTTCTCAGTCTGTTTCCTAGTGCCGGTTTGAAGTTCCTGAAGTTTTCACTGTAAAACCGAGTTGGAGCTAGTACCTCCCCATATATATGTATGGAATGGAGTTTGCAACTGAAAAGAAACTTTGTGTTCCCAACAATCTAGGTGAAGGACGGCTTTCACACACACTTTTCTCTCAGAACTGAGCAAGTGGAGAGACGTTCGTTCATCTAGCACCAAGGGAACGGGTTGCAGGAGACAATTTTTCTCTGCTTTCTCAGACTGTTTCCTAGTGCCGGTTTGAAATTCCTGCAGTTTTCACTGTCAAAAAGAGGTGGAGCTTGTACCTCCACATATATATGTATGGAATGGATTTTGCATCTGAAAAGAAACTTTGTGTTCCCTACAAACTAGCTGAAGGACGGCTTTCACACACACTTATCTCTCAGAACTGAGCAAGTGGAGAGACGTTCGTTCATCTAGCACCAAGGGAACGGGTTGCAGGAGACACTTTTTCTCTGCTTTCTCAGTCTGATTCCTAGTGCCGGTTTGAAGTTCCTGCAGTTTTCACTGTAAAACCGAGTTGGAGATAGTACCTCCCCATATATATGTATGGAATGGAGTTTGCAACTGAAAAGAAACTTTGTGTTCCCAACAAGCTAGGTGAAGGACGGCTTTCACACACACTTATCTCTCAGAACTGAGCAAGTGGAGAGACGTTCGTTCATCTAGCACCAAGGTAACGGGTTGCAGGAGACACCATTTCTCTGCTTTCTCAGTCTGTTTCCTAGTGCCGGTTTGAAGTTCCTTCAGTTTTCACTTTCAAAGCGATTTGGAGATTGTACCTCCTCATACATATGTTTGGAATGGAGTTTGCAACTGAAAAGAAACTTTTTGTTCCCAACAAGCTAGGTGAATGACGGCTTTCACACACACTTATCTCTCAGAACTGAGCAAGTGGAGAGACGTTCGTTCATTTAGCACCAAGGGAACGGGTTGCAGGAGAAACTTTTTCTCTGCTTTCTCAGTCTGTTTCCTAGTGCCGGTTTGAATTTCCTGCAGTTTTCACTGTAAAACCGAGTTGGAGCTTGTACCTCCCCATATATATGTATGGAATGGTGTTTGCAACTGAAAAGAAACTTTGTGTTCCCAACAAGCTAGGTGAAGGAAGGCTTTCACACACACTTATCTCTCAGAACTGAGCAAGTGGAGAGACGTTTGTTCATCTAGCATCAAGGGAACGGGTTGCAGGAGACACTTTTTCTCTGCATTCTCAGTCTGTTTCCTTGTGCCGGTTTGAAGTTCCTGCAGTTTTCACTGTAAAACCGAGTTGGAGCTAGTACCTCCCCATATATATGTATGGAATGGTGTTTGCAACTGAAAAGAAACTTTGTGTTCCCAACAAGCTAGGTGAAGGACGGCTTTCACACACACTTATCTCTCAGATCTGAGCAAGTGGAGAGACGTTCGTTCATCTAGCACCAAGGGAACTGGTTGCAGGAGACACTTTTTCTCTGCTTTCTCATTTTTTTCCTAGTGCCGGTTTGAAATTCCTGCAGTTTTCACTGTCAAATCGAGTTGGAGCTTGTACCTCCACATATATATGTATGGAATGGAGTTTGCAACTGAAAAGAAACTTTGTGTTCCCAACAAGCTAGGTGAAGGACGGCTTTCACACACACTTACCTCTCAGAACTGAGCAAGTGGAGAGACGTTCGTTCATCTAGCACCAAGGGAACGGTTTGCAGGAGACACTTTTTCTCTGCTTTCTCAGTCTGTTTCCTAGTGCCGGTTTGAAGTTCCTGCAGTTTTCACTGTAAAACCGAGTTGGAGCTAGTACCTGCCCATATATATGTATGGAATGGAGTTTGCAACTGAAAAGAACTTTGTGTTCCCAACAAGCTAGGTGAAGGACGGCTTTCACACACACTTATCTCTCAGAACAGAGCAAGTGGAGAGACGTTCGTTCATCTAGCACCAAGGGAACGGGATGCAGGAGACAATTTTCTCTGCTTTCTCAGTCTGTTTCCTAGAGCCGGTTTGAAGTTCCTGCAGTTTTCACTGTAAAACCTAGTTGGAGCTAGAACCTGCCCACATATATGTATGGAATGGAGTTTGCAACTGAAAAGAAACTTTGTGTTTCCAACAAGCTAGGTGAAGGAAGGCTTTCACACACACTTATCTCTCAGAACTGAGCAAGTGGAGATACGTTCGTTCATCTAGCACCAAGGGAACGGGTTGCAGGAGACACTTTTTCTCTGCTTTCTCAGTCTGTTTCCTAGTGCCGGTTTGAAGCTCCTGCAGTTTTCACTGTAAACCCGAGTTGGAGATAGTACCTCCCCATATATATGTATGGAATGTAGTTTGCAACTGAAAAGATACTTTGTGTTCCCAACAAGCTAGGTGAAGGACGGCTTTCACACACACTTATCTCTCAGAACTGAGCAAGTGGAGAGACGTTCGTTCATCTAGCTCCAAGGGAACGGGTTGCAGGAGACACTTTTTCTCTGCTTTCTCAGTCTGTTTCCTAGTGCCGGTTTGAAGTTCCTGCAGTTTTCACTGTAAAACCTAGTTGGAGCTAGAACCTGCCCATATATATGTATGGAATGGAGTTTGCAACTGAAAAGAAACTTTGTGTTTCCAACAAGCTAGGTGAAGGAAGGCTTTCACACACACTTATCTCTCAGAACTGAGCAAGTGGATAGACGTTCGTTCATCTAGCAAAAATGGAACGGGTTGCAGGAGACACTTTTTCTCTGCTTTCTCAGTCTGTTTCCTAGTGCCGGTTTGAAGTTCCTGCAGTTTT
This sequence comes from Camelus bactrianus, assembly GCF_048773025.1. Taxonomy (NCBI): domain Eukaryota; kingdom Metazoa; phylum Chordata; class Mammalia; order Artiodactyla; family Camelidae; genus Camelus; species Camelus bactrianus. The sequence goes on from NC_133544.1 coordinate 103,404,533, forward strand.
CACTGTAAAACCGAGTTGGAGCTAGTACCTCCCCATATATATGTATGGAATGGAGTTTGCAACTGAAAAGAAACTTTGTGTTCCCAACAATCTAGGTAAAGGACGGCTTTCACACACACTTATCTCTCAGAACTGAGCAAGTGGAGAGACGTTCGTTCATCTAGCACCAAGGGAACTATTTGCAGGAGACACGTTTTCTCTGCTTTCTCAGACTGTTTCCTAGTGCCGATTTGAAATTCCTGCAGTTATCACTGTCAAAAAGTGGTGGAGCTTGTACCTCCACATATATATGTATGGAATGGATTTTGCATCTGAAAAGATACTTTGTGTTCCCTACAAGCTAGCTGAAGGACGGCTTTCACACACACTTATCTCTCAGAACTGAGCAAGTGGAGAGACGTTCGTTCATCTAGCACCAGGGGAACGGGTTGCAGGAGACAATTTTTCTCTGCTTTCTCAGTCTGTTTCCTAGTGCCGGTTTGAATTTCCTGCAGTTTTCACTGTCAAATCGAGTTGGAGATTGTACCTCCCCATATATATGTATGGAATGGAGTTTGCAACTGAAAAGAAACTTTGTGTTCCCAACAAGCTAGGTGAAGGACGGCTTTCACACACACTTATCTCTCAGAACTGAGCAAGTGGAGAGACGTTCGTTCATCTAGCACCAAGGGAACTGGTTGCAGGAGACACTTTTTCTCTGCTTTCTCATTTTTTTCCTAGTGCCGGTTTGAAATTCCTGCAGTTTTCACTGTCAAATCGAGTTGGAGCTTGTACCTCCACATATATATGTATGGAATGGAGTATGCAACTGAAAAGAAACTTTGTGTTCCCAACAAGCTAGGTGAAGGACGGCTTTCACACACACTTAACTCTCAGATCTGAGCAAGTGGAGAGACGTTCGTTCATCTAGCACCAAGGGAACGGTTTGCAGGAGACACTTTTTCTCTGCTTTCTCAGTCTGTTTCCTAGTGCCGGTTTGAAGTTCCTGCAGTTTTCACTGTAAAACCGAGTTGGAGCTAGTACCTGCCCATATATATGTATGGAATGGAGTTTGCAACTGAAAAGAAACTTTGTGTTCCCAACAAGCTAGGTGAAGGACGGCTTTCACACACACTTATCTCTCAGAACTGAGCAAGTGGAGAGACGTTCGTTCATCTAGCACCAAGGGAACGGGATGCAGGAGACACTTTTTCTCTGCTTTCTCAGTCTGTTTCCTAGAGCCGGTTTGACGTTCCTGCAGTTTTCACTGTAAAACCTAGTTGGAGCTAGAACCTGCCCATATATATGTATGGAATGGAGTTTGCAACTGAAAAGGAACTTTGTGTTTCCATCAAGCTAGGTGAAGGAAGGCTTTCACACACACTTATCTCTCAGAACTCAGCAAGTGGAGAGACGTTCGTTCATCTAGCAAAAATGGAACGGGTTGCAGGAGACACTTTTCTCTGCTTTCTCAGTCTGTTTCCTAGTGCCGGTTTGAAGTTCCTGCAGTTTTCACTGTAAAACCGAATTGGAGCTAGTACCTCCCCATATATATGTATGGAATGGAGTTTGCAACTGAAAAGAAACTTTGTGTTCCCAACAATCTAGGTGAAGGACGGCTTTCACACACACTTATCTCTCAGAACTGAGCAAGTGGAGAGACGTTCGTTCATCTAGCACCAAGGGAACGGGTTGCAGGAGACACTTTTTCTCTGCTTTCTCAGACTGTTTCCTAGTGACGGTTTGAAATTCCTGCAGTTATCACTGTCAAAAAGAGGTGGAGCTTGTACCTCCACATATATATGTATGGAATGGATTTTGCATCTGAAAAGAAACTTTGTGTTCCCTACAAGCTAGCTGAAGGACGGCTTTCACACACACTTACCTCTCAGAACTGAGCAAGTGGAGAGACGTTCGTTCATCTAGCACCAAGGGAACGGTTTGCAGGAGACACTTTTTCTCTGCTTTCTCAGTCTGTTTCCTAGTGCCGGTTTGAAGCTCCTGCAGTTTTCACTGTAAACCCGAGTTGGAGATAGTACCTCCCCATATATATGTATGGAATGGAGTTTGCAACTGAAAAGAAACTTTGTGTTCCCAACAAGCTAGGTGAAGGACGGCTTTCACACACACTTATCACTCAGAACTGAGCAAGTGGAGAGACGTCCGTTCATCTAGCACCAAGGGAACGGGTTGCAGGAGACACTATTTCTCTGCTTTCTCAGTCTGTTTCCTAGTGCCGGTTTGAAGTTCCTGCAGTTTTCACTGACAAACCGAGTTGGAGCTAGTACCTCCCCTTATATATGTATGGAATGGAGTTTGCAACTGAAAAGAAACTTTGTGTTCCCAACAAGCTAGTTGAAGGAAGGCTTTCACACACAATTATCTCTTAGAACTGAGCAAGTGGAGAGAAGTTCGTTCATCTAGCACCAAGGGAACGGGTTGCAGGAGACACTTTTTCTCTGCTTTCTCAGTCTGTTTCCTAGAGCCGGTTTGAAATTCCTGCAGTTTTCACTGTCAAATCGAGTTGGAGCTTGTACCTCTACATATATATGTATGGAATGGAGTTTGTAACTGAAAAGAAACTTTGTGTTCCCAACAAGCTAGGTGAAGGACGGCTTTCACACACACTTATCTCTCAGAACTGAGCAAGTGGAGAGACGTTCGTTCATCTAGCACCAAGGGAACGGGTTGAAGGAGACACTTTTTCTCTGCTTTCTCAGTCTGTTTCCTAGTGCCGGTTTGAAGTTCCTGCAGTTTTCACTGTAAAACCGAGTTGGAGCTAGTACCTCCCCATATATATGCATGGAATGGAGTTTGCAACTGAAAAGAAACTTTGTGTTCCCAACAAGCTAGGTGAAGGAAGTCTTTCACACACACATATCTCTCAGAACTGAGCAAGTGGAGAGACGTTCGTTCATCTAGCACCAAGGGAACGGGTTGCAGGAGACACTTTTTCTCTGCTTTCTCAGTCTGTTTCCTAGTGCCGGTTTGAAATTCCTGCATTTTTCACTGTCAAACAGTGTTGGAGCTTGTACCTCCACATATATATGTATGGAATGGAGTTTGCAACTGAAAAGAAACTTTGTGTTCCCAACAATCTAGGTAAAGGACGGCTTTCACACACACTTATCTCTCAGAACTGAGCAAGTGGAGAGACGTTCGTTCATCTAGCACCAAGGGAACTGGTTGCAGGAGACACTTTTTCTCTGCTTTCTCAGACTGTTTCCTAGTGCCGATTTGAAATTCCTGCAGTTATCACTGTCAAAAAGTGGTGGAGATTGTACCTCCACATATATATGTATGGAATGGATTTTGCATCTGAAAAGATACTTTGTGTTCCCTACAAGCTAGCTGAAGGACGGCTTTCACACACACTTATCTCTCAGAACTGAGCAAGTGGAGAGACGTTCGTTCATCTAGCACCAGGGGAACGGGTTGCAGGGGACAATTTTTCTCTGCTTTCTCAGTCTGTTTCCTAGTGCCGGTTTGAAGTTCCTGCAGTTTTCACTGTCAAATCGAGTTGGAGATTGTACCTCCCCATATATATGTATGGAATGGAGTTTGCAACTGAAAAGAAACTTTGTGTTCCCAACAAGCTAGGTGAAGGACGGCTTTCACACACACTTATCTCTCAGAACTGAGCAAGTGGAGAGACGTTCGTTCATCTAGCAAAAATGGAACGGGTTGCAGGAGACACTTTTCTCTGCTTTCTCAGTCTGTTTCCTAGTGCCGGTTTGAAGTTCCTGCAGTTTTCACTGTAAAACCGAATTGGAGCTAGTACCTGCCCATATATATGTATGGAATGGAGTTTGCAACTGAAAAGAAACTTTGTGTTCCCAACAAGCTAGGTGAAGGACGGCTTTCACACACACTTATCTCTCAGAACTGAGCAAGTGGAGAGACGTTCGTTCATCTAGCACCAAGGGAACGGGATGCAGGAGACACTTTTTCTCTGCTTTCTCAGTCTGTTTCCTAGAGCCGGTTTGACGTTCCTGCAGTTTTCACTGTAAAACCTAGTTGGAGCTAGAACCTGCCCATATATATGTATGGAATGGAGTTTGCAACTGAAAAGGAACTTTGTGTTTCCATCAAGCTAGGTGAAGGAAGGCTTTCACACACACTTATCTCTCAGAACTGAGCAAGTGGAGAGACGTTCGTTCATCTAGCAAAAATGGAACGGGTTGCAGGAGACACTTTTCTCTGCTTTCTCAGTCTGTTTCCTAGTGCCGGTTTCAAGTTCCTGCAGTTTTCACTGTAAAACCGAATTGGAGCTAGTACCTCCCCATATATATGTATGGAATGGAGTTTGCAACTGAAAAGAAACTTTGTGTTCCCAACAATCTAGGTGAAGGACGGCTTTCACACACACTTATCTCTCAGAACTGAGCAAGTGGAGAGACGTTCGTTCATCTAGCACCAAGGGAACGGGTTGCAGGAGACACTTTTTCTCTGCTTTCTCAGACTGTTTCCTAGTGCCGGTTTGAAATTCCTGCAGTTATCACTGTCAAAAAGAGGTGGAGCTTGTACCTCCACATATATATGTATGGAATGGATTTTGCATCTGAAAAGAAACTTTGTGTTCCCTACAAGCTAGCTGAAGGACGGCTTTCACACACACTTACCTCTCAGAACTGAGCAAGTGGAGAGACGTTCGTTCATCTAGCACCAAGGGAACGGTTTGCAGGAGACACTTTTTCTCTGCTTTCTCAGTCTGTTTCCTAGTGCCGGTTTGAAGTTCCTGCAGTTTTCACTGTAAAACCTAGTTGGAGCTAGTACCTGCCCATATATATGTATGGAATGGAGTTTGCAACTGAAAAGAAACTTTGTGTTCCCAACAAGCTAGGTGAAGGACGGCTTTCACACACACTTATCTCTCAGAACTGAGCAAGTGGAGAGACGTTCGTTCATCTAGCACCAAGGGAACGGGATGCAGGAGACAATTTTCTCTGCTTTCTCAGTCTGTTTCTTAGAGCCGGTTTGAAGTTCCTGCAGTTTTCACTGTAAAACCTAGTTGGAGCTAGAACCTGCCCACATATATGTATGGAATGGAGTTTGCAACTGAAAAGAAACTTTGTGTTTCCAACAAGCTAGGTGAAGGAAGGCTTTCACACACACTTATCTCTCAGAACTGAGCAAGTGGAGAGACGTTCTTTCATCTAGCACCAAGGGAACGGGTTGCAGGAGACACTTTTTCTCTGCTTTCTCAGTCTGTTTCCTAGTGCCGGTTTGAAGCTCCTGCAGTTTTCACTGTAAACCCGAGTTGGAGATAGTACCTCCCCATATATATGTATGGAATGGAGTTTGCAACTGAAAAGAAACTTTGTGTTCCCAACAAGCTAGGTGAAGGACGGCTTTCACACACACTTATCACTCAGAACTGAGCAAGTGGAGAGACGTTCGTTCATCTAGCACCAAGGGAACGGGTTGCAGGAGACACTATTTCTCTGCTTTCTCAGTCTGTTTCCTAGTGCCGGTTTGAAGTTCCTGCAGTTTTCACTGTCAAACCGAGTTGGAGCTAGTACCTCCCCTTATATATGTATGGAATGGAGTTTGCAACTGAAAAGAAACTTTGTGTTCCCAACAAGCTAGGTGAAGGAAGGCTTTCACACACAATTATCTCTTAGAACTGAGCAAGTGGAGAGAAGTTCGTTCATCTAGCACCAAGGGAACGGGTTGCAGGAGACACTTTTTCTCTGCTTTCTCAGTCTGTTTCCTAGAGCCGGTTTGAAATTCCTGCAGTTTTCACTGTCAAATCGAGTTGGAGCTTGTACCTCTACATATATATGTATGGAATGGAGTTTGTAACTGAAAAGAAACTTTGTGTTCCCAACAAGCTAGGTGAAGGACGGCTTTCACACACACTTATCTCTCAGAACTGAGCAAGTGGAGAGACGTTCGTTCATCTAGCACCAAGGGAACGGGTTGCAGGAGACACTTTTTCTCTGCTTTCTCAGTCTGTTTCCTAGTGCCGGTTTGAAGTTCCTGCAGTTTTCACTGTAATACCGAGTTGGAGCTAGTACCTCCCCATATATATGCATGGAATGGAGTTTGCAACTGAAAAGAAACTTTGTGTTCCCAACAAGCTAGGTGAAGGAAGTCTTTCACACACACATATCTCTCAGAACTGAGCAAGTGGAGAGACGTTCGTTCATCTAGCACCAAGGGAACGGGTTGCAGGAGACACTTTTTCTCTGCTTTCTCAGTCTGTTTCCTAGTGCCGGTTTGAAATTCCTGCATTTTTCACTGTCAAACAGTGTTGGAGCTTGCACCTCCACATATATATGTATGGAATGGAGTTTGCAACTGAAAAGAAACTTTGTGTTCCCAACAATCTAGGTAAAGGACGGCTTTCACACACACTTATCTCTCAGAACTGAGCAAGTGGAGAGACGTTCGTTCATCTAGCACCAAGGGAACTGGTTGCAGGAGACACTTTTTCTCTGCTTTCTCAGACTGTTTCCTAGTGCCGATTTGAAATTCCTGCAGTTATCACTGTCAAAATGTGGTGGAGCTTGTACCTCCACATATATATGTATGGAATGGATTTTGCATCTGAAAAGATACTTTGTGTTCCCAACAAGCTAGCTGAAGGACGGCTTTCACACACACTTATCTCTCAGAACTGAGCAAGTGGAGAGACGTTCGTTCATCTAGCACCAGGGGAACGGGTTGCAGGGGACAATTTTTCTCTGCTTTCTCAGTCTGTTTCCTATTGCCGGTTTGAAATTCCTGCAGTTTTCACTGTCAAATCGAGTTGGAGATTGTACCTCCCCATATATATGTATGGAATGGAGTTTGCAACTGAAAAGAAACTTTGTGTTCCCAACAAGCTAGGTGAAGGACGGCTTTCACACACACTTATCTCTCAGAACTGAGCAAGTGGAGAGACGATCGTTCATCTAGCACCAAGGGAACGGGTTGCAGGAGACACTTTTTCTCTGCTTTCTCAGTCTGTTTCCTAGTGCCGGTTTGAAGTTCCTGCAGTTTTCACTGTAAAACCGAGTTGGAGCTAGTACCTCCCCATATATATGTATGGAATGGAGTTTGCAAATGAAAAGAAACTTTGTGTTCCCAACAAGCTGGGTGAAGGAAGGCTTTCACACACACTTATCTCTCAGAACTGAGCAAGTGGAGAGACGTTCGTTCATCTAGCACCAAGGGAACAGGTTGCAGGAGAAACTTTTTCTCTGCTTTCTCAGTCTGTTTCCTAGTGCCGGTTTGAAATTCCTGCAGTTTTCACTGTCAAATAGAGTTGGAGCTTGTACCTCTACATATATATGTATGGAATGGAGTTTGTAACTGAAAAGAAACTTTGTGTTCCCAACAAGCTAGGTGAAGGACGGCTTTCACACACACTTATCTCTCAGAACTGAGCAAGTGGAGAGACGATCGTTCATCTAGCTCCAAGGGAACGGTTTGCAGGAGACACTTTTTCTCTGCTTTCTCAGTCTGTTTCCTAGTGCCGGTTAGAAGTTCCTGCAGTTTTCACTGTAAAACCGAGTTGGAGCTTCTACCACCCCATATATATGTATGGAATGGAGTTTGCAAATGAAAAGAAACTTTGTGTTCCCAACAAGCTGGGTGAAGGAAGGCTTTCACACACACTTATCTCTCAGAACTGAGCAAGTGGAGAGACGTTCGTTCATCTAGCACCAAGGGAACAGGTTGCAGGAGAAATTTTTCTCTGCTTTCTCAGTCTGTTTCCTAGTGCCAGTTTGAAATTCCTGCAGTTTTAACTGTCAAAAATGGTGGAGCTTGTACCTCCACATATATATGTATGGAATGGATTTTGCATCTGAAAAGAAACTTTGTGTTCCCTACAAGCTAGCTGAAGAACGGCTTTCACACACACTTATCTCTCAGAACTGAGCAAGTGGAGAGACATTCGTTCATCTAGCACCAAGGGAACGGGTTGCAGGAGACACTTTTTCTCTGCTTTCTCAGTCTGTTTCCTAGTGCCGGTTTGAAGTTCCTGCAGTTTTCACTGTAAAACCGAGTTGGAGCTAGTACCTCCCCATATATATGTATGGAATGGAGTTTGCAACTGAAAAGAAACTTTGTGTTCCCAACAAGCTAGGTGAAGGACGGCTTTCACACACACTTATTTCTCAGAACTGAGCAAGTGGAGAGACGTTCGTTCATCTAGCACCAAGGGAACTGGTTGCAGGAGACACTTTTTCTCTGCTTTCTCATTTTTTTCCTAGTGCCGGTTTGAAATTCCTGCAGTTTTCACTGTCAAATCGAGTTGGAGCTTGTACCTCCACATATATATGTATGGAATGGAGTATGCAACTGAAAAGAAACTTTCTGTTCCCAACAAGCTAGGTGAAGGACGGCTTTCACACACACTTAATTCTCAGATCTGAGCAAGTGGAGAGACGTTAGTTCATCTAGCACCAAGGGAACGGTTTGCAGGAGACACTTTTTCTCTGCTTTCTCAGTCTGTTTCCTAGTGCCGGTTTGAAGTTCCTGCAGTTTTCACTGTAAAACCGAGTTGGAGCTAGTACCTGCCCATATATATGTATGGAATGGAGTTTGCAACTGAAAAGAAACTTTGTGTTCCCAACAAGCTAGGTGAAGGACGGCTTTCACACACACTTATCTCTCAGAACTGAGCAAGTGGAGAGACGTTCGTTCATCTAGCACCAAGGGAACGGGATGCAGGAGACACTTTTTCTCTGCTTTCTCAGTCTGTTTCCTAGAGCCGGTTTGAAGTTCCTGCAGTTTTCACTGTAAAACCTAGTTGGAGCTAGAACCTGCCCATATATATGTATGGAATGGAGTTTGCAACTGAAAAGAAACTTTGTGTTTCCAACAAGCTAGGTGAAGGAAGGCTTTCACACACACTTATCTCTCAGAACTGAGCAAGTGGAGAGACGTTCGTTCATCTAGCAAAAATGGAACAGGTTGCAGGAGACACTTTTCTCTGCTTTCTCAGTCTGTTTCCTAGTGCCGGTTTGAAGTTCCTGCAGTTTTCACTGTAAAACCGAATTGGAGCTAGTACCTCCCCATATATATGTATGGAATGGAGTTTGCAACTGAAAAGAAACTTTGTGTTCCCAACAATCTAGGTGAAGGACGGCTTTCACACACACTTATCTCTCAGAACTGAGCAAGTGGAGAGACGTTCGTTCATCTAGCACCAAGGGAACGGGTTGCAGGAGACACTTTTTCTCTGCTTTCTCAGACTGTTTCCTAGTGCCGGTTTGAAATTCCTGCAGTTATCACTGTCAAAAAGAGGTGGAGCTTGTACCTCCACATATATATGTATGGAATGGATTTTGCATCTGAAAAGAAACTTTGTGTTCCCTACAAGCAAGCTGAAGGACGGCTTTCACACACACTTTTCTCTCAGAACTGAGCAAGTGGATAGATGTTCGTTCATCTAGCACCAAGGGAACGGGTTGCAGGAGACACTTTTTCTCTGCTTTCTCAGTCTATTTCCTAGTGCCGGTTTGAAGTTCCTGCAGTTTTCACTGTAAAACCGAGTTGGAGATAGTACCTCCCCATATATATGTATGGAATGGAGTTTGCAACTGAAAAGAAACTTGGTGTTCCCAACAAGCTAGGTGAAGGACGGCTTTCACACACACTTATCTCTCAGAACTGAGCAAGTGGAGAGACGTTCGTTCATCTAGCACCAAGGGAACGGGTTGCAGGAGACACTATTTCTCTGCTTTCTCAGTCTGTTTCCTAGTGCCGTTTTGAAGTTCCTGCAGTTTTCACTGTAAAACCGAGTTGGAGCTAGTACCTCCCCATATATATGTATGGAATGGAGTTTGCAACTGAAAAGAAACTTGGTGTTCCCAACAAGCTAGGTGAAGGACGGCTTTCACACACACTTATCTCTCAGAACTGAGCAAGTGGAGAGACGTTCGTTCATCTAGCACCAAGGGAACAGGTTGCAGGAGAAATTTTTTCTCTGCTTTCTCAGTCTGTTTCCTAGTGCCAGTTTGAAATTCCTGCAGTTTTAACTGTCAAAAATGGTGGAGCTTGTACCTCCACATCTATATGTATGGAATGGATTTTGCATCTGAAAAGAAACTTTGTGTTCCCTACAAGCTAGCTGAAGAACGGCTTTCACACACACTTATCCCTCAGAACTGAGCAAGTGGAGAGACGTTCGTTCATCTAGCAAAAATGGAACGGGTTGCAGGAGACACTTTTTCTCTGCTTTCTCAGTCTGTTTCCTAGAGCCGGTTTGAAATTCCTGCAGTTTTCACTGTCAAATCGAGTTGGAGCTTGTACCTCTACATATATATGTATGGAATGGAGTTTGTAACTGAAAAGAAACTTTGTGTTCCCAACAAGCTAGGTGAAGGACGGCTTTCACACACACTTATCTCTCAGAACTGAGCAAGTGGAGAGACGTTCGTTCATCTAGCACCAAGGGAACGGGTTGCAGGAGACACTTTTTCTCTGCTTTCTCAGTCTGTTTCCTAGTGCCGGTTTGAAGTTCCTGCAGTTTTCACTGTAATACCGAGTTGGAGCTAGTACCTCCCCATATATATGCATGGAATGGAGTTTGCAACTGAAAAGAAACTTTGTGTTCCCAACAAGCTAGGTGAAGGAAGTCTTTCACACACACATATCTCTCAGAACTGAGCAAGTGGAGAGACGTTCGTTCATCTAGCACCAAGGGAACGGGTTGCAGGAGACACTTTTTCTCTGCTTTCTCAGTCTGTTTCCTAGTGCCGGTTTGAAATTCCTGCATTTTTCACTGTCAAACAGTGTTGGAGCTTGCACCTCCACATATATATGTATGGAATGGAGTTTGCAACTGAAAAGAAACTTTGTGTTCCCAACAATCTAGGTAAAGGACGGCTTTCACACACACTTATCTCTCAGAACTGAGCAAGTGGAGAGACGTTCGTTCATCTAGCACCAAGGGAACTGGTTGCAGGAGACACTTTTTCTCTGCTTTCTCAGACTGTTTCCTAGTGCCGATTTGAAATTCCTGCAGTTATCACTGTCAAAATGTGGTGGAGCTTGTACCTCCACATATATATGTATGGAATGGATTTTGCATCTGAAAAGATACTTTGTGTTCCCAACAAGCTAGCTGAAGGACGGCTTTCACACACACTTATCTCTCAGAACTGAGCAAGTGGAGAGACGTTCGTTCATCTAGCACCAGGGGAACGGGTTGCAGGGGACAATTTTTCTCTGCTTTCTCAGTCTGTTTCCTAGTGCCGGTTTGAAGTTCCTGCAGTTTTCACTGTCAAATCGAGTTGGAGATTGTACCTCCCCATATATATGTATGGAATGGAGTTTGCAACTGAAAAGAAACTTTGTGTTCCCAACAAGCTAGGTGAAGGACGGCTTTCACACACACTTATCTCTCAGAACTGAGCAAGTGGAGAGACGATCGTTCATCTAGCACCAAGGGAACGGGTTGCAGTAGACACTTTTTCTCTGCTTTCTCAGTCTGTTTCCTAGTGCCGGTTTAAAGTTCCTGCAGTTTTCACTGTAAAACCGAGTTGGAGCTAGTACCTCCCCATATATATGTATGGAATGGAGTTTGCAAATGAAAAGAAACTTTGTGTTCCCAACAAGCTGGGTGAAGGAAGGCTTTCACACACACTTATCTCTCAGAACTGAGCAAGTGGAGAGACGTTCGTTCATCTAGCACCAAGGGAACAGGTTGCAGGAGAAACTTTTTCTCTGCTTTCTCAGTCTGTTTCCTAGTGCCGGTTTGAAATTCCTGCAGTTTTCACTGTCAAATAGAGTTGGAGCTTGTACCTCTACATATATATGTATGGAATGGAGTTTGTAACTGAAAAGAAACTTTGTGTTCCCAACAAGCTAGGTGAAGGACGGCTTTCACACACACTTATCTCTCAGAACTGAGCAAGTGGAGAGACGATCGTTCATCTAGCTCCAAGGGAACGGTTTGCAGGAGACACTTTTTCTCTGCTTTCTCAGTCTGTTTCCTAGTGCCGGTTAGAAGTTCCTGCAGTTTTCACTGTAAAACCGAGTTGGAGCTTCTACCACCCCATATATATGTATGGAATGGAGTTTGCAAATGAAAAGAAACTTTGTGTTCCCAACAAGCTGGGTGAAGGAAGGCTTTCACACACACTTATCTCTCAGAACTGAGCAAGTGGAGAGACGTTCGTTCATCTAGCACCAAGGGAACAGGTTGCAGGAGAAATTTTTCTCTGCTTTCTCAGTCTGTTTCCTAGTGCCAGTTTGAAATTCCTGCAGTTTTAACTGTCAAAAATGGTGGAGCTTGTACCTCCACATATATATGTATGGAATGGATTTTGCATCTGAAAAGAAACTTTGTGTTCCCTACAAGCTAGCTGAAGAACGGCTTTCACACACACTTATCTCTCAGAACTGAGCAAGTGGAGAGACATTCGTTCATCTAGCACCAAGGGAACGGGTTGCAGGAGACACTTTTTCTCTGCTTTCTCAGTCTGTTTCCTAGTGCCGGTTTGAAGTTCCTGCAGTTTTCACTGTAAAACCGAGTTGGAGCTAGTACCTCCCCATATATATGTATGGAATGGAGTTTGCAACTGAAAAGAAACTTTGTGTTCCCAACAAGCTAGGTGAAGGACGGCTTTCACACACACCTATTTCTCAGAACTGAGCAAGTGGAGAGACGTTCGTTCATCTAGCACCAAGGGAACTGGTTGCAGGAGACACTTTTTCTCTGCTTTCTCATTTTTTTCCTAGTGCCGGTTTGAAATTCCTGCAGTTTTCACTGTCAAATCGAGTTGGAGCTTGTACCTCCACATATATATGTATGGAATGGAGTATGCAACTGAAAAGAAACTTTCTGTTCCCAACAAGCTAGGTGAAGGACGGCTTTCACACACACTTAATTCTCAGATCTGAGCAAGTGGAGAGACGTTAGTTCATCTAGCACCAAGGGAACGGTTTGCAGGAGACACTTTTTCTCTGCTTTCTCAGTCTGTTTCCTAGTGCCGGTTTGAAGTTCCTGCAGTTTTCACTGTAAAACCGAGTTGGAGCTAGTACCTGCCCATATATATGTATGGAATGGAGTTTGCAACTGAAAAGAAACTTTGTGTTCCCAACAAGCTAGGTGAAGGACGGCTTTCACACACACTTATCTCTCAGAACTGAGCAAGTGGAGAGACGTTCGTTCATCTAGCACCAAGGGAACGGGATGCAGGAGACACTTTTTCTCTGCTTTCTCAGTCTGTTTCCTAGAGCCGGTTTGAAGTTCCTGCAGTTTTCACTGTAAAACCTAGTTGGAGCTAGAACCTGCCCATATATATGTATGGAATGGAGTTTGCAACTGAAAAGAAACTTTGTGTTTCCAACAAGCTAGGTGAAGGAAGGCTTTCACACACACTTATCTCTCAGAACTGAGCAAGTGGAGAGACGTTCGTTCATCTAGCAAAAATGGAACAGGTTGCAGGAGACACTTTTCTCTGCTTTCTCAGTCTGTTTCCTAGTGCCGGTTTGAAGTTCCTGCAGTTTTCACTGTAAAACCGAATTGGAGCTAGTACCTCCCCATATATATGTATGGAATGGAGTTTGCAACTGAAAAGAAACTTTGTGTTCCCAACAAGCTAGGTGAAGGACGGCTTTCACACACACTTATTTCTCAGAACTGAGCAAGTGGAGAGACGTTCGTTCATCTAGCACCAAGGGAACTGGTTGCAGGAGACACTTTTTCTCTGCTTTCTCATTTTTTTCCTAGTGCCGGTTTGAAATTCCTGCAGTTTTCACTGTCAAATCGAGTTGGAGCTTGTACCTCCACATATATATGTATGGAATGGAGTATGCAACTGAAAAGAAACTTTCTGTTCCCAACAAGCTAGGTGAAGGACGGCTTTCACACACACTTAATTCTCAGATCTGAGCAAGTGGAGAGACGTTAGTTCATCTAGCACCAAGGGAACGGTTTGCAGGAGACACTTTTTCTCTGCTTTCTCAGTCTGTTTCCTAGTGCCGGTTTGAAGTTCCTGCAGTTTTCACTGTAAAACCGAGTTGGAGCTAGTACCTGCCCATATATATGTATGGAATGGAGTTTGCAACTGAAAAGAAACTTTGTGTTCCCAACAAGCTAGGTGAAGGACGGCTTTCACACACACTTATCTCTCAGAACTGAGCAAGTGGAGAGACGTTCGTTCATCTAGCACCAAGGGAACGGGATGCAGGAGACACTTTTTCTCTGCTTTCTCAGTCTGTTTCCTAGAGCCGGTTTGAAGTTCCTGCAGTTTTCACTGTAAAACCTAGTTGGAGCTAGAACCTGCCCATATATATGTATGGAATGGAGTTTGCAACTGAAAAGAAACTTTGTGTTTCCAACAAGCTAGGTGAAGGAAGGCTTTCACACACACTTATCTCTCAGAACTGAGCAAGTGGAGAGACGTTCGTTCATCTAGCACCAAGGGAACAGGTTGCAGGAGACACTTTTCTCTGCTTTCTCAGTCTGTTTCCTAGTGCCGGTTTGAAGTTCCTGCAGTTTTCACTGTAAAACCGAATTGGAGCTAGTACCTCCCCATATATATGTATGGAATGGAGTTTGCAACTGAAAAGAAACTTTGTGTTCCCAACAATCTAGGTGAAGGACGGCTTTCACACACACTTATCTCTCAGAACTGAGCAAGTGGAGAGACGTTCGTTCATCTAGCACCAAGGGAACGGGTTGCAGGAGACACTTTTTCTCTGCTTTCTCAGACTGTTTCCTAGTGCCGGTTTGAAATTCCTGCAGTTATCACTGTCAAAAAGAGGTGGAGCTTGTACCTCCACATATATATGTATGGAATGGATTTTGCATCTGAAAAGAAACTTTGTGTTCCCTACAAGCTAGCTGAAGGACGGCTTTCACACACACTTTTCTCTCAGAACTGAGCAAGTGGATAGATGTTCGTTCATCTAGCACCAAGGGAACGGGTTGCAGGAGACACTTTTTCTCTGCTTTCTCAGTCTATTTCCTAGTGCCGGTTTGAAGTTCCTGCAGTTTTCACTGTAAAACCGAGTTGGAGATAGTACCTCCCCATATATATGTATGGAATGGAGTTTGCAACTGAAAAGAAACTTGGTGTTCCCAACAAGCTAGGTGAAGGACGGCTTTCACACACACTTATCTCTCAGAACTGAGCAAGTGGAGAGACGTTCGTTCATCTAGCACCAAGGGAACGGGTTGCAGGAGACACTATTTCTCTGCTTTCTCAGTCTGTTTCCTAGTGCCGGTTTGAAGTTCCTGCAGTTTTCACTGTAAAACCGAGTTGGAGCTAGTACCTCCCCATATATATGTATGGAATGGAGTTTGCAACTGAAAAGAAACTTGGTGTTCCCAACAAGCTAGGTGAAGGACGGCTTTCACACACACTTATCTCTCAGAACTGAGCAAGTGGAGAGACGTTCGTTCATCTAGCACCAAGGGAACAGGTTGCAGGAGAAATTTTTTCTCTGCTTTCTCAGTCTGTTTCCTAGTGCCAGTTTGAAATTCCTGCAGTTTTAACTGTCAAAAATGGTGGAGCTTGTACCTCCACATCTATATGTATGGAATGGATTTTGCATCTGAAAAGAAACTTTGTGTTCCCTACAAGCTAGCTGAAGAACGGCTTTCACACACACTTATCTCTCAGAACTGAGCAAGTGGAGAGACGTTCGTTCATCTAGCAAAAATGGAACGGGTTGCAGGAGACACTTTTCTCTGCTTTCTCAGTCTGTTTCCTAGTGCCGGTTTGAAGTTCCTGCAGTTTTCACTGTAAAACCGAGTTGGAGCTATTACCTCCCCATATATATGTATGGAATGGAGTTTGCAACTGAAAAGAAACTTTGTGTTCCCAACAAGCAAGTTGAAGGACGGCTTTCACACACTTTTATCTCTCGGAACTGAGCAAGTGGAGAGACTTTCGTTTATCTAGCACGAAGTGAACGGGTTGCAGTATACACTTTTTCTCCGCTTTCTCAGTCTGTTTCCTAGTGCCGGTATGAATTTCCCTCAGTATTCACTGTAAAACCGAGTTGGAGCTAGTACCTCCCCATATATATGTATGGAATGGAGTTTGCAACTGAAAAGAAACTTTGTGTTCCCAAAAAGCTAGGTGAAGGACGGCTTTCACACACACTTATCTCTCGGAACTGAGCAAGTGGAGAGACGTTCGTTCATCTAGCAACAAGGGAACGGGTTGCAGGAGACACTTTTTCTCTGCTTTCTCAGTCTGTTTCCTAGTGCCGGTTTGAAGTTCCCTCAGTATTCACTGTAAAACCGAGTTGGAGCTAGTACCTCCCCATATATATGTATGGAATGGAGTTTGCAACTGAAAAGAAACTTTGTGTTCCCAACAAGCTAGGTGAAGGACGGCTTTTACACACAGTTATCTCGCGGAACTGAGCAAGTGGAGAGACGTTCGTTCATCTATCACCAAGGGAACGGGTTGAAGGAGACAATTTTTCTCTGCTTTCTCAGTCTGTTTCCTAGTGCCGGTTTGAAGTTCCTGCAGTTTTCACTGTAAAAACGAGTTGGAGCTATTACCTCCCCATAGATATGTATGGAATGGAGTTTGCAACTGAAAAGAATCTTTGTGTTCTCAACAAGCTAGGTGAAGGACGGCTTTCACACACACTTATCTCTCAGAACTGAGCAAGTGGAGAGACGTTCGTTCATCTAGCACCAAGGGAACGGGTTGCAGGGGACACTTTTTCTCTGCATTCTCAGTCTGTTTCCTGGTGCCTGTTTGAAATTCCTGCAGTTTTCACTGTAAAACCGAGTTGGAGCTAGTAAATCCCCATATATATGTATGGAATGGAGTTTGCAACTGAAAAGAAACTTTGTGTTCCCAACAAGAGAGGTGAAGGACGGATTTCACACACACTTATCTCACGGAACTGAGCAAGAAGAGAGACGTTCGTTCATCTAGCACCAAGGGAATGGGTTGCTGGAGACACTTTTTCTCTGCTTTCTCAGTCTGTTTCCTAGTGCCGGTTTGAAGTTCCTGCAGTTTTCATTGTAAAACGGAGTTGCAGCTAGTACCTCCCATAGATATGTATGGAATGGAGTTTGCAACTGAAAAGAAACTTTGTGTTCCCAACAAGCTAGGTGAAGGACGGCTTTCACACACACTTATCTCTCAGAACTGAGCAACTTGAGACGTTCTTTCATGTAGCACCAAGGGAACGGGTTGCAGGGGACAATTTTTCTCTGCTTTCTCAGTCTGTTTCCTAGTGCCGGTTTGAAGTTCCTGCAGTTTTCACTGTAAAAACGAGTTGGAGCTAGTACCTCCGCATATATATGTATGGAATGGAGTTTGCATCTGAAAAGAAACTTTGTGTTCCCAACAAGCTAGGTGAAGGACGGCTTTCACACACACTTATCTCTCAGAACTGAGCAAGTGGAGAGACGTTCGTTCATCTAGCACCAAGGGAACGTGTTGAAGGAGACACATTTTCTCTTCTTTTTCAGTCTATTTCCTAGTGCCGGTTTGAAGTTCCTGCAGTTTTCACTGTAAAACCGAGTTGGAGCTAGTACCTCCCAATATATATGTATGGAATGGAGTTTGCAACTGAAAAGAAACTTTGTGTTCCCAACAAGCTAGGTGAAGGACGGCTTTAACACACACTTATCTCTCAGAATTTAGAAAGTGGAGAGACGTTCGTTCATGTAGCACCAAGGGAAAAGGTTGCAGGAGACACTTTTTCTCTGCTTTCTCAGTTTGTTTCCTAGTGCCGGTTTGAAATTCCTGCAGTTTTCACTCTAAAACCGAGTTGGAGCTTGTACCTCCCCATATATATGTATGGAAAGGAGTTTGCAATTGAATAGATACTCTGTGTTCCCAACAAGCTAGTTGAAGGACGGCTTTCACACACTCATATCTCTCAGAAATGAGCAAGTGGAGAGACGTTCGTTCATCTAGAACCAGGGGAACGGGTTGCAGGGACACTTTTTCTCTGCTTTCTCAGTCTGTTTCCTAGTGCCGGTTTGAAGTTCTCTCAGTATTCACTGTAAAACCGAGTTGGAGCTAGTACCTCCCCATATATATGTATGGATTGGAGTTTGCAACTGAAAAGAAACTTTGTGTTTCCAAAAGCTAGGTGAAGGACGGCTTTCACACACACTTATCTCTCAGAACTGAGCAAGTGGAGAGACGTTCGTTCATCTAGCACCAAGCGAACTGGTTGCAGGAGACACGTTTTCTCTGCTTTCTCAGTCTGTTTCCTAGTGCCGGTTTGAAGTTCTTGCAGTTTTCACTGTAAAACCGAGTTGGAGCTAGTACCTCCCAATATATATGTATGGAATGGAGTTTGCAACTGAAAAGAAACTTTGTGTTCCCAACAAGCTAGGTGAAGGACGGATTTCACACACACTTAGCTCTCAGAACTGAGCAAGTGGAGAGACTTTCGTTTATCTAGCACCAAGGGAACGGGTTGCAGGAGACACTTTTTCTCTGCTTTCTCAGTCTGTTTCCTAATGCCGGTTTGAAGTTCCTGCAGTTTTCACTGTAAAACAGAGTTGGAGCTAGTACCTCCCCATATATATGTATGGAATGGAGTTTGCATCTGAAAAGAAACTTTGTGTTCCCAACAAGCTAGGTGAAGGACGGCTTTCACACACACTTATCTCTCAGAACTGAGCAAGTGGAGAGACGTTCGTTCATCTAGCACCAAGGGAACGGGTTGCAGGGGACAATTTTTCTCTGCATTCTCAGTCTGTTTCCTGGTGCCTGTTTGAAATTCCTGCAGTTTTCACTGTAAAACCGAGTTGGAGCTAGAAAATCCCCATATATATGTATGGAATGGAGTTTGCAACTGAAAAGAAACTTTGTGTTCCCAACAAGAGAGGTGAAGGACGGATTTCACACACACTTATCTCACGGAACTGAGCAAGAAGAGAGACGTTCGTTCATCTAGCACCAAGGGAATGGGTTGCTGGAGACACTTTTTCTCTGCTTTCTCAGTCTGTTTCCTAGTGCCGGTTTGAAGTTCCTGCAGTTTACATTGTAAAACGGAGTTGCAGCTAGTACCTCCCATAGATATGTATGGAATGGAGTTTGCAACTGAAAAGAAACTTTGTGTTCCCAACAAGCTAGGTGAAGGACGGCTTTCACACACACTTATCTCTCAGAACTGAGCAAGTTGAGACGTTCTTTCATGTAGCACCAAGGGAACGGGCTGCAGGGGACAATTTTTCTCTGCTTTCTCAGTCTGTTTCCTAGTGCCGGTTTGAAGTTCCTGCAGTTTTCACTGTAAAAACGAGTTGGAGCTAGTACCTCCGCATATATATGTATGGAATGGAGTTTGCATCTGAAAAGAAACTTTGTGTTCCCAACAAGCTAGGTGAAGGACGGCTTTCACACACACTTATCTCTCAGAACTGAGCAAGTGGAGAGACGTTCGTTCATCTAGCACCAAGGGAACGTGTTGAAGGAGACACATTTTCTCTTCTTTTTCAGTCTATTTCCTAGTGCCGGTTTGAAGTTCCTGCAGTTTTCACTGTAAAACCGAGTTGGAGCTAGTACCTCCCAATATATATGTATGGAATGGAGTTTGCAACTGAAAAGAAACTTTGTGTTCCCACCAAGCTAGGTGAAGGACGGCTTTAACACACACTTATCTCTCAGAATTTAGAAAGTGGAGAGACGTTCGTTCATGTAGCACCAAGGGAAAAGTTTGCAGGAGACACTTTTTCTCTGCTTTCTCAGTTTGTTTCCTAGTGCCGGTTTGAAATTCCTGCAGTTTTCACTCTAAAACCGAGTTGGAGCTTGTACCTCCCCATATATATGTATGGAAAGGAGTTTGCAATTGAAAAGATACTTTGTGTTCCCAACAAGCTAGTTGAAGGACGGCTTTCACACACTCATATCTCTCAGAAATGAGCAAGTGGAGAGACGTTCGTTCATCTAGTACCAGGGGAACGGGTTGCAGGGACACTTTTTCTCTGCTTTCTCAGTCTGTTTCCTAGTGCCGGTTTGAAGTTCCCTCAGTATTCACTGTAAAACCGTGTTGAAGCTAGTACTTCCCCATATATATGTATGGATTGGAGTTTGCAACTGAAAAGAAACTTTGTGTTTCCAAAAGCTAGGTGAAGGACGGCTTTCACACACACTTATCTCTCAGAACTGAGCAAGTGGAGAGACGTTCGTTCATCTAGCACCAAGGAAACTGGTTGCAGGAGACACGTTTTCTCTGCTTTCTCAGTCTGTTTCCTAGTGCCGGTTTGAAGTTCTTGCAGTTTTCACTGTAAAACCGAGTTGGAGCTAGTACCTCCCAATATATATGTATGGAATGGAGTTTGCAACTGAAAAGAAACTTTGTGTTCCCAACAAGCTAGGTGAAGGACGGATTTCACACACACTTAGCTCTCAGAACTGAGCAAGTGGAGAGACTTTCGTTTATCTAGCACCAAGGGAACGGGTTGCAGGAGACACTTTTTCTCTGCTTTCTCAGTCTGTTTCCTAATGCCGGTTTGAAGTTCCTGCAGTTTTCACTGTAAAACAGAGTTGGAGCTAGTACCTCCCCATATATATGTATGGAATGGAGTTTGCATCTGAAAAGAAACTTTGTGTTCCCAACAAGCTAGGTGAAGGACGGCTTTCACACACACTTATCTCTAAGAACTGAGCAAGTGGAGAGACGTTCGTTCATCTAGCACCAAGGGAACGGGTTGCAGTAGACATTTTTTTTTCTCTGCTTTCTCAGTCTGTTTGCTAGTGCCGGTTTGAAGTTCCCTCAGTATTCACTGTAAAACCGAGTTGGAGCTAGTACTTCCCCATATATATGTATGGAATGGAGTTTGCAACTGAAAAGAAACTTTGTGTTCCCAACAAGCTAGGTGAAGTACGGCTTTCACACACACTTAGCTCTCGGAACTGAGCAAGTGGAGAGACGTTCGTTCATCTAGCACCAAGGGAACGGGTTGCAGGAGACAATTTTTCTCTGCTTTCTCAGTCTCTTTCCTAGTGCCGGTTTCAAGTTCTTGCAGTTTTCACTGTAAAAACGTGTTGGAGCTAGTACCTCCCCATATATATTTATGGATTGGTGTTTGCTACTGAAAAGAATCTTTGTGTTCCCAACAAGCTAGTTGAAGGACGGCTTTCACACACACTTATCTCTCAGAACTGAGCAAGTGGAGAGACGTTCGTTCATCTAGCACAAAGTAAACTGGTTGCAGGAGACACTTTTCTCTGCATTCTCAGTATGTTTCCTAGTGCCGGTTTGAAGTTCCTGCAGTTTTCACTGTAAAACCGTGTTGGAGCTATTACCTCCCCATATATATGTATGGAATGGAGTTTGCAACTGAAAAGAAACTTTGTGTTCCCAACAAGCTAGGTGAAGGACGGCTTTAACACACACTTAGCTCTCGGAACTGAGCAAGTGGAGAGACGTTCGTTCATCTAGCACCAAGGGAACGGGTTGCAGGAGACAATTTTTCTCTGCTTTCTCAGTCTCTTTCCTAGTGCCGGTTTCAAGTTCTTGCAGTTTTCACTGTAAAAACGAGTTGGAGCTAGTACCTCCCCATATATATGTATGGAATGGTTTTTGCAACTGAAAAGAAACTTTTTGTTCCCAACAAGGTAGTTGAAGTACGGCTTTCACACACACTTGTTGCTCAGAACTGAGCAAGTGGAGAGACGTTCGTTCATCTAGCATCAAGGGAACGGGATGAGGAGACACTTTTTCTCTGCTTTCTCAGTCTGTTTCCTAGTGCCGGTTTGAAGTTCCTGCAGTTTTCACTGTAAAACCCAGTTGGAGCTATTACCTCCCTATATATATGTATGGAATGGTGTTTGCAACTGAAAAGAAACTTTGTGTTCCCAACAAGCTAGGTGAAGGACGGCTTTCACACACACTTGTCTCTCAGAACTGAGCAAGTGGAGAGACGTTCTTTCATGTAGCACCAAGGGAACGGGATGCAGGAGACACTTTTTCTCTGCTTTCTCATTCTGTTTCCTAGTGCCGGTTTGAAGTTCCTGCAGTTTTCACTGTAAAACGGTGTTGGAGCTAGTACCTCCCCATATATATGCATGGAATGGAGTTTGCAACTGAAAAGAAACTTTGTGTTCCCAACAAGCTAGGTGAAGGAAGGCTTTCACACACTCTTATCTCTCGGAACTGTTCAAGTGGAGAGACTTTCGTTCATCTAGCACCAAGGGAACAGGTTGCAGTAGACATTTTTTTTTCTCTGCTTTCTCAGTCTGTTTCCTAGTGCCGGTTTGAAGTTCCCTCAGTATTCACTGTAAAACCGAGTTGGAGCTTGTACCTCCCCATATATATGTATGGAATGGAGTTTGCAACCGAAACTTTGTGTTCCCAACAAGCTAGGTGAAGGACAGCTTTCACACACACTTAGCTCTCAGAACTGAGCAAGTGGAGAGACGTTCGTTCATCTAGCACCAGGGGAACGGGTTGCAGGAGACACTTTTTCTCTCCTTTCTCACTCTGTTTCCTAGTGCCGGTTTGAAGTTCCTGCAGTTTTCACTGTAAAACCGAGTTGGAGCTAGTACTTCCCCATATATATGTATGGAATGGAGTTTGCAACTGAAAAGAAACTTTGTGTTCCCAACAAGCTTGGTGAAGGACGGCTTTCACACACACTTAGCTCTCAGAACTGAGCAAGTGGAGAGACGTTCGTTCATCTAGCACAAAGTAAACGGGTTGCAGTAGACACTTTTCTATGCTTTCTCAGTCTGTTTCCTAGTGCCGGTTTGAAGTTACTGCATTTTTCACTGTAAAACCGAGTTGGAACTAGTACCTCCCCATATATATGTATGGAATGGAGTTTGCAACTGAAAAGAAACTTTGTGTTCCCAACAAGCTAGGTGAAGGACGGCTTTCACACACACTTAGCTCTCGGAACTGAGCAAGTGGAGAGACGTTCCTTCATCTAGCACCAAGTGAACGGGTTGCAGGAGACACTTTTTCTCTGCTTTCTCAGTCTGTTTCCTAGTGCCGGTTTGAAGTTCTTGCAGTTATCAGTGTAAAAACGAGTTGGAGCTAGTACCTCCCCATATATATTTATGGAATGCTGTTTGCAAGTGAAAAGAATCTTTGTGTTCCCAACAAACTAGGTGAAGGACGGCTTTCACACACACTTATCACTCAGAACTGAGCAAGTGGAGAGACGTTCGTTCATCTAGCACTAAGGGAACGGGATGCAGGAGACACTTTTTCTCTGCTTTCTCAGTCTGTTTCCTAATGCCGGTTTGAAGTTCCTGCAGTTTTCACTGTAAAACCGAGTTGGAGCTAGTACCTCCCCATATATATGTATGGATTGGAGTTTGCAACTGAAAAGAAACTTTGTGTTCCCAACAAGCTAGGTGAAAGACGGCTTTCACACACACTTAGCTCTCGGAACTGAGCAGGTGGAGAGACGTTCGTTCATCTAGCACTAAGGGAACGGGTTGCAGGAGACAATTTTTCTCTGCTTTCTCAGTCTCTTTCCTAGTGCCGGTTTCAAGTTCTTGCAGTTTTCACTGTAAAAACGAGTTGGAGCTAGTACCTAGCCATATATATGTATGGAATGGTTTTGGCAACTGAAAAGAAACTTTTTGTTCCCAACAAGGTAGTTGAAGTACGGCTTTCACACACACTTGTTTCTCAGAACTGAGCAAGTGGAGAGACGTTCGTTCATCTAGCATCAAGGGAACAGGATGACGAGACACTTTTTCTCTGCTTTCTCAGTCTGTTTCCTAGTGCCGGTTTGAAATTCCTGCAGTTTTCACTGTAAAACCCAGTTGGAGCTAGTACCTCCCCATATATATGTAAGGAATGGTGTTTGCAACTGAAAAGAAACTTTGTGTTCCCAACAAGCTAGGTGAAGGACGGCTTTCACACACACTTGTCTCTCAGAACTGAGCAAGTGGAGAGACTTTCGTTCATCTAGCACCAAGGGAACGGGATGCAGGAGACACTTTTTCTCTGCTTTCTCATTCTGTTTCCTAGTGCCGGTTTGAAGTTCCTGCAGTTTTCACTGTAAAACGGTGTTGGAGCTAGTACCTCCCCATAGATATGTATGGAATGGAGTTTGCAACTGAAAAGATACTTTGTGTTCCCAACAAGCTAGGTGAAGGACGGCTTTCACACACACTTATCTCTCAGAACTGAGCAAGTGGAGAGACGTTCTTTCATGTAGCACCAAGGGAACAGGTTGCTGGAGACACTTTTTCTCTGTTTTCTCAGTCTGTTTCCTAGTGCCGGTATGAAGTTCCTGCAGTTTTCACTGTAAAACGGAGTTGGAGCTAGTACCTCCCCATAGATATGTATGGAATGGAGTTTGCAACTGAAAAGAAACTTTGTGTTCCCAACAAGCAAGGTGAAGGAAGGCTTTCACACACTCTTATCTCTCGGAACTGTTCAAGTGGAGAGACTTTCGTTCATCTAGCACCAAGGGAACGGGTTGCAGTAGACATTTTTTTTTCTCTACTTTCTCAGTCTGTTTCCTAGTGCCGGTTTGAAGTTCCCTCAGTATTCACTGTAAAACCGAGTTGGAGCTTGTACCTCCCAATATATATGTATGGAATGGAGTTTGCAACTGAAACTTTGTGTTCCCAACAAGCTAGGTGAAGGACAGCCTTCACACACACTTAGCTCTCAGAACTGAGCAAGTGGAGAGACGTTCGTTCATCTAGCACCAGGGGAACGGGTTGCAGGAGACACTTTTTCTCTGCTTTCTCACTCTGTTTCCTAGTGCTGGTTTGAAGTTCCTGCAGTTTTCACTGTAAAACCGAGTTGGAGCTTGTACTTCCCCATATATATGTATGGAATGGAGTTTGCAACTGAAAAGAAACTTTGTGTTCCCAACAAGCTTGGTGAAGGACGGCTTTCACACACACTTAGCTCTCAGAACTGAGCAAGTGGAGAGACGTTCGTTCATCTAGCACAAAGTAAACGGGTTGCAGTAGACACTTTTCTATGCTTTCTCAGTCTGTTTCCTAGTGCCGGTTTGAAGTTACTGCAGTTTTCACTGTAAAACCGAGTTGGAACTAGTACCTCCCCATATATATGTATGGAATGGAGTTTGCAACTGAAAAGAAACTTTGTGTTCCCAACAAGCTAGGTGAAGGACGGCTTTCACACACACTTAGCTCTCGGAACTGAGCAAGTGGAGAGACGTTCGTTCATCTAGCACCAAGGGAACGGGTTGCAGGAGACACTTTTTCTCTGCTTTCTCAGTCTGTTTCCTAGTGCCGGTTTGAAGTTCTTGCAGTTATCCCTGTAAAAACGAGTTGGAGCTAGTACCTCCCCATATATATTTATGGAATGCTGTTTGCAAGTGAAAAGAATCTTTGTGTTCCCAACAAACTAGGTGAAGGACGGCTTTCACACACACATATCACTCAGAACTGAGCAAGTGGAGAGACGTTCGTTCATCTAGCACCAAGGGAACGGGATGCAGGAGACACTTTTTCTCTGCTTTCTCAGTCTGTTTCCTAATGCCGGTTTGAAGTTCCTGCAGTTTTCACTGTAAAACCGAGTTGGAGCTAGTACCTCCCCATATATATGTATGGATTGGAGTTTGCAACTGAAAAGAAACTTTGTGTTCCCAACAAGCTAGGTGAAGGACGGCTTTCACACACACTTAGCTCTCGGAACTGAGCAGGTGGAGAGACGTTCGTTCATCTAGCACCAAGGGAACGGGTTGCAGGAGACACTTTTTCTCTGCATTCTCAGTCTCTTCCCTAGTGCCGGTTTCAAGTTCTTGCAGTTTTCACTGTAAAACCCAGTTGGAGCTAGTACCTAGCCATATATATGTATGGAATGGTTTTGGCAACTGAAAAGAAACTTTTGTTCCCAACAAGGTAGTTGAAGTACGGCTTTCACACACACTTGTTTCTCAGAACTGAGCAAGTGGAGAGACGTTCGTTCATCTAGCATCAAGGGAACAGGATGAGGAGACACTTTTTCTCTGCTTTCTCAGTCTGTTTCCTAGTGCCGGTTTGAAATTCCTGCAGTTTTCACTGTAAAACCCAGTTGGAGCTAGTACCTCCCCATATATATGTAAGGAATGGTGTTTGCAACTGAAAAGAAACTTTGTGTTCCCAACAAGCTAGGTGAAGGACGGCTTTCACACACACTTGTCTCTCAGAACTGAGCAAGTGGAGAGACTTTCGTTCATCTAGCACCAAGGGAACGGGATGCAGGAGACACTTTTTCTCTGCTTTCGCAGTCTGTTTCCTAGTGCCGGTATGAAGTTCCTGCAGTTTTCACTGTAAAACGGAGTTGGAGCTAGTACCTCCCCATATATATGTATGGAATGGAGTTTGCAACTGAAAAGAAACTTTGTGTTCCCAACAAGCAAGGTGAAGGAAGGCTTTCACACACTCTTATCTCTCGGAACTGATCAAGTGGAGAGACTTTCGTTCATCTAGCACCAAGGGAATGGGTTGCAGTAGACATTTTTTTTTCTCTGCTTTCTCAGTCTGTTTCCTACTGCCGGTTTGAAGTTCCCTCAGTATTCACTGTAAAACCGAGTTGGAGCTAGTACTTCCCCATATATATGTATGGAATGGAGTTTGCAACTGAAAAGAAACTTTGTGTTCCCAACAAGCTAGGTGAAGGACGGCTTTCACACACACTTAGCTCTCGGAACTGAGCAAGTGGAGAGACGTTCGTTCATCTAGCACCAAGGGAACGGGTTGCAGGAGACAATTTTTCTCTGCTTTCTCAGTCTCTTTCCTAGTGCCGGTTTCAAGTTCTTGCAGTTTTCACTGTAAAAACGTGTTGGAGCTAGTACCTCCGCATATATATTTATGGATTGGTGTTTGCAACTGAAAAGAATCTTTGTTTTCACAACAAGCTAGTTGAAGGACGGCTTTCACACACACTTATCTCTCAGAACTGAGCAAGTGGAGAGACGTTCGTTCATCTAGCACAAAGTAAACTGGTTGCAGGAGACACTTTTCTCTGCATTCTCAGTCTGTTTCCTAGTGCCGGTTTGAAGTTCCTGCAGTTTTCACTGTAAAACCGTGTTGGAGCTTTTACCTCCCCATATATATGTATGGAATGGAGTTTGCAACTGAAAAGAAACTTTGTTTTCCCAACAAGCTAGGTGAAGGACGGCTTTCACACACACTTAGCTCTCGGAACTGAGCAAGTGGAGAGACGTTCGTTCATCTAGCACCAAGGGAACGGGTTGCAGGAGACAATTTTTCTCTGCTTTCTCAGTCTCTTTCCTAGTGCCGGTTTCAAGTTCTTGCAGTTTTCACTGTAAAAACGAGTTGGAGCTAGTACCTCCCCATATATATGTACGGAATGGTTTTTGCAACTGAAAAGAAACTTTTTGTTCCCAACAAGGTAGTTGAAGTACGGCTTTCACACACACTTGTTGCTCAGAACTGAGCAAGTGAAGAGACGTTCGTTCATCTAGCATCAAGGGAACGGGATGAGGAGACACTTTTTCTCTGCTTTCTCAGTCTGTTTCCTAGTGCCGGTTTGAAGTTCCTGCAGTTTTCACTGTAAAACCCAGTTGGAGCTATTACCTCCCTATATATATGTATGGAATGGTGTTTGCTACTGAAAAGAAACTTTGTGTTCCCAACAAGCTAGGTGAAGGACGGCTTTCACACACACTTGTCTCTCAGAACTGAGCAAGTGGAGAGACGTTCGTTCATCTAGCACCAAGGGAACGGGATGCAGGAGACACTTTTTCTCTGCTTTCTCATTCTGTTTCCTAGTGCCGGTTTGAAGTTCCTGCAGTTTTCACTGTAAAACGGTGTTGGAGCTAGTACCTCCCCATAGATATGTATGGAATGGAGTTTGCAACTGAAAAGATACTTTGTGTTCCCAACAAGCTAGGTGAAGGACGGCTTTCACACACACTTATCTCTCAGAACTGAGCAAGTGGAGAGACGTTCTTTCATGTAGCACCAAGGGAACAGGTTGCAGGAGACACTTTTTCTCTGTTTTCTCAGTCTGTTTCCTAGTGCCGGTATGAAGTTCCTGCAGTTTTCACTGTAAAACGGAGTTGGAGCTAGTACCTCCCCATAGATATGTATGGAATGGAGTTTGCAACTGAAAAGAAACTTTGTGTTCCCAACAAGCAAGGTGAAGGAAGGCTTTCACACACTCTTATCTCTCGGAACTGTTCAAGTGGAGAGACTTTCGTTCATCTAGCACCAAGGGAACGGGTTGCAGTAGACATTTTTTTTTCTCTGCTTTCTCAGTCTGTTTCCTAGTGCCGGTTTGAAGTTCCCTCAGTATTCACTGTAAAACCGAGTTGGAGCTAGTACCTCCCCATATATATGTATGGAATGGAGTTTGCAACTGAAACTTTGTGTTCCCAACAAGCTAGGTGAAGGACAGCTTTCACACACACTTAACTCTCAGAACTGAGCAAGTGGAGAGACGTTCGTTCATCTAGCACCAGGGGAACGGGTTGCAGGAGACACTTTATCTCTGCTTTCTCACTCTGTTTCCTAGTGCCGGTTTGAAGTTCCTGCAGTTTTCACTGTAAAACCGAGTTGGAGCAAGTACTTCCCCATATATATGTATGGAATGGAGTTTGCAACTGAAAAGAAACTTTGTGTTCCCAACAAGCTTGGTGAAGGACGGCTTTCACACACACTTAGCTCTCAGAACTGAGCAAGTGGAGAGACGTTCGTTCATCTAGCACAAAGTAAACTGGTTGCAGTAGACACTTTTCTATGCTTTCTCAGCCTGTTTCCTAGTGCCGGTTTGAAGTTACTGCAGTTTTCACTGTAAAACCGAGTTGGAACTAGTACCTCCCCATATATATGTATGGAATGGAGTTTGCAACTGAAAAGAAACTTTGTGTTCCCAACAAGCTAGGTGAAGGACGGCTTTCACACACACTTAGCTCTCGGAACTGAGCAAGTGGAGAGACGTTCGTTCATCTAGCACCAAGGGAACGGGTTGCAGGAGACACTTTTTCTCTGCTTTCTCAGTTTGTTTCCTAGTGCCGGTTTGAAGTTCTTGCAGTTATCACTGTAAAAACCAGTTGGAGCTAGTACCTCCCCATATATATTTATGGAATGCTGTTTGCAAGTGAAAAGAATCTTTGTGTTCCCAACAAACTAGGTGAAGGACGGCTTTCACACACACTTATCACTCAGAACTGAGCAAGTGGAGAGACGTTCGTTCATCTAGCACCAAGGGAACGGGATGCAGGAGACACTTTTTATCTGCTTTCTCAGTCTGTTTCCTAATGCCGGTTTGAAGTTCCTGCAGTTTTCACTGTAAAACCGAGTTGGAGCTAGTACCTCCCCATATATATGTATGGATTTTAGTTTGCAACTGAAAAGAAACTTTGTGTTCCCAACAAGCTAGGTGAAGGACGGCTTTCACACACACTTAGCTCTCGGAACTGAGCAGGTGGAGAGACGTTCGTTCATCTAGCACCAAGGGAACGGGTTGCAGGAGACACTATTTCTCTGCTTTCTCAGTCTGTTTCCTAGTGCCGGTTTGAAGTTCTTGCAGTTTTCACTGTAAAAACGAGTTGGAGCTGGTACCTCCCCATATATATTTATGGAATGGAGTTTGCAACTGAAAAGAATCTTTGTGTTCCCAACAAGCTAGGTGAAGGACGGCTTTCACACACACTTATCTCTCAGAACTGAGCAAGTGGAGAGACGTTCGTTCATCTAGCACAACGGGAACGGGATGCAGGAGACACTTTTTCTCTGCTTTCTCAGTCTGTTTCCTAGTGCTGGTTTGAAGTTCCTGCAGTTTTCACTGTAAAACAGAGTTGGAGCTAGTACCTCCCCATATATATGTAAGGAATGGAGTTTGCAACTGAAAAGAAACTTTGTGTTCCCAACAAGCTAGGTGAAGGACGGCTTTCACACACACTTAGCTCTCAGAACTGAGCAAGTGGAGAGACGTTCGTTCATCTAGCACAAAGTAAACGGGTTGCAGGAGACACTTTTCTCTGCTTTCTCAGTCTGTTTCCTAGTGCCGGTTTGAAGTTCCTGCAGTTTTCACTGTAAAACAGTGTTGGAGCTAGTACCTCCCCATATATATGTATGGAATGGAGTTTGCAACTGAAAAGAAACTTTGTGTTCCCAACAAGCTAGGTGAAGGACGGCTTTCACACAAATTTGTTGCTCAGAACTGAGCAAGTGGAGAGACGTTCGTTCATCTAGCATCAAGGGAACGGGATGAGGAGACACTTTTTCTCTGCTTTCTCAGTCTGTTTCCTAGTGCCGGTTTGAAGTTCCTGCAGTTTTCACTGTAAAACCGAGTTGGAGCTATTACCTCCCTATATATATGTATGGAATGGTGTTTGCAACTGAAAAGAAACTTTGTGTTCCCAACAAGCTAGGTGAAGGACGGCTTTCACACACACTTGTCTCTCAGAACTGAGCAAGTGGAGAGACGTTCGTTCATCTAGCACCAAGGGAACGGGATGCAGGAGACACTTTTTCTCTGCTTTCTCATTCTGTTTCCTAATGCCGGTTTGAAGTTCCTGCAGTTTTCACTGTAAAACGGTGTTGGAGCTAGTACCTCCCCATAGATATGTATGGAATGGAGTTTGCAACTGAAAAGATACTTTGTGTTCCCAACAAGCTAGGTGAAGGACGGCTTTCACACACACTTATCTCTCAGAACTGAGCAAGTGGAGAGACGTTCTTTCATGTAGCACCAAGGGAACAGGTTGCAGGAGACACTTTTTCTCTGTTTTCTCAGTCTGTTTCCTAGTGCCGGTATGAAGTTCCTGCAGTTTTCACTGTAAAACGGAGTTGGAGCTAGTACCTCCCCATATATATGTATGGAATGGAGTTTGCAACTGAAAAGAAACTTTGTGTTCCCAACAAGCAAGGTGAAGGAAGGCTTTCACACACTCTTATCTCTCGGAACTGATCTAGTGGAGACACTTTCGTTCATCTAGCACCAAGGGAACGGGTTGCAGTAGACATTTTTTTCTCTGATTTCTCAGTCTGTTTCCTAGTGCCGGTTTGAAGTTCCCTCAGTATTCACTGTAAAACCGAGTTGGAGCTAGTACCTCCCCATATATATGTATGTAATGGAGTTTGCAACTGAAACTTTGTGTTCCCAACAAGCTAGGTGAAGGACAGCTTTCACACACACTTAGCTCTCAGAACTGAGCAAGTGGAGAGACGTTCGTTCATCTAGCACCAGGGGAACGGGTTGCAGGAGACACTTTTTCTCTGCTTTCTCACTCTGTTTCCTAGTGCCGGTTTGAAGTTCCTGCAGTTTTCACTGTAAAACCGAGTTGGAGCTAGTACTTCCCCATATATATGTATGGAATGGAGTTTGCAACTGAAAAGAAACTTTGTGTTCCCAACAAGCTTGGTGAAGGACGGCTTTCACACACACTTAGCTCTCAGAACTGAGCAAGTGGAGAGACGTTCGTTCATCTAGCACAAAGTAAACGGGTTGCAGTAGACACTTTTCTATGCTTTCTCAGTCTGTTTCCTAGTGCCGGTTTGAAGTTACTGCAGTTTTCACTGTAAAACCGAGTTGGAACTAGTACCTCCCCATATATATGTATGGAATGGAGTTTGCAACTGAAAAGAAACTTTGTGTTCCCAACAAGCTAGGTGAAGGACGGCTTTCACACACACTTAGCTCTCAGAACTGAGCAAGTGGAGAGACGTTCGTTCATCTAGCACCAAGGGAACGGGTTGCAGGAGACACTTTTTCTCTGCTTTCTCAGTCTGTTTCCTAGTGCCGGTTTGAAGTTCTTGCAGTTATCACTGTAAAAATGAGTTGGAGCTAGTACCTCCCCATATATATTTATGGAATGCTGTTTGCAAGTGAAAAGAATCTTTGTGTTCCCAACAAACTAGGTGAAGGACGGCTTTCACACACACTTATCACTCAGAACTGAGCAAGTGGAGAGACGTTCGTTCATCTAGCACCAAGGGAACGGGATGCAGGAGACACTATTTCTCTGCTTTCTCAGTCTGTTTCCTAATGCCGGTTTGAAGTTCCTGCAGTTTTCACTGTAAAACCGAGTTGGAGCTAGTACCTCCCCATATATATGTATGGATTGGAGTTTGCAACTGAAAAGAAACTTTGTGTTCCCAACAAGCTAGGTGAAGGACGGCTTTCACACACACTTAGCTCTCGGAACTGAGCAGGTGGAGAGACGTTCGTTCATCTTGCTCCAAGGGAACGGGTTGCAGGAGTCACTTTTTCTCTGCTTTCTCAGTCTGTTTCCTAGTGCCGGTTTGAAGTTCTTGCAGTTTTCACTGTAAAAACGAGTTGGAGCTAGTACCTCCCCATATATATTTATGGAATGGTGTTTGCAACTGAAAAGAATCTTTGTGTTCCCAACAAGCTAGGTGAAGGACGGCTTTCACACACACTTATCTCTCAGAACTGAGCAAGTGGAGAGACGTTCGTTCATCTAGCACAACGGGAACGGGATGCAGGAGACACTTTTTCTCTGCATTCTCAGTCTGATTCCTAGTGCCGGTTTGAAGTTCCTGCAGTTTTCACTGTAAAACAGAGTTGGAGCTAGTACCTCCCCATATATATGTATGGAATGGAGTTTGCAACTGAAAAGAAACTTTGTGTTCCCAACAAGCTAAGTGAAGGACGGCTTTCACACACACTTAGCTCTCAGTACTGAGCAAGTGGAGAGACGTTTGTTCATCTAGCACAAATTAAAAGGGTAGCAGGAGACACTTTTCTCTGCTTTCTCAGTCTGTTTCCTAGTGCCGGTTTGAAGTTCCTGCAGTTTTCACTGTAAAACCGTGTTGGAGCTAGTACCTCCCCATATATATGTATGGAATGGAGTTTGCAACTGAAAAGAAACTTTGTGTTCCCAACAAGCTAGGTGAAGGACGGCTTTAACACACACTTAGCTCTCGGAACTGAGCAAGTGGAGAGACGTTCGTTCATCTAGCACCAAGGGAACGGGTTGCAGGAGACAATTTTTCTCTGCTTTCTCAGTCTGTTTCCTAGTGCCGGTTTGAAGTTCTTGCAGTTTTCACTGTAAAAAAGAGTTGGAGCTAGTACCTCCCCATATATATGTATGGAATGATTTTTGCAACTGAAAAGAATCTTTTTGTTCCCAACAAGCTAGTTGAAGGACGGCTTTCACACACACTTGTTTCTCAGAACTGAGCAAGTGGAGAGACGTTCGTTCATCTAGCATCAAGGGAACGGGATGAGGAGACACTTTTTCTCTGCTTTCTTAGTCTGTTTCCTAGTGCCGGTTTGAAGTTCCTGCAGTTTTCACTGTAAAACCCAGTTGGAGCTAGTACCTCCCCATATATATGTATGGAATGGTGTTTGCAACTGGAAAGAAACTTTGTGTTCCCAACAAGCTAGGTGAAGGACGGCTTTCACACACACTTGTCTCTCAGAACTGAGCAAGTGGAGAGACGTTCGTTCATCTAGCACCAAGGGAACGGGATTCAGGAGACACTTTTTCTCTGCTTTCTCAGTCTGTTTCCTAGTGCCGGTTTGAAGTTCCTGCAGTTTTCACTGTAAAACGGTGTTGGAGCTATTACCTACCCATCGATATGTATGGAATGGAGTTTGCAACTGAAAAGAAAATTTGTGTTCCCAACAAGCTAGGTGAAGGACGGCTTTCACACACAATTATCTCTCAGAACTGAGCAAGTGGAGAGACGTTCTTTCATGTAGCACCAAGGGAACGGGTTGCAGGAGACAATTTTTCTCTGTTTTCTCAGTCTGTTTCCTAGTGCCGGTATGAAGTTCCTGCAGTTTTCACTGTAAAACGGAGTTGGAACTAGTACCTCCCCATATATATGTATGGAATGGAGTTTGCAACTGAAAAGAAACTTTGTGTTCCCAACAAGCAAGGTGAAGGAAGGCTTTCACACACTCTTATCTCTCGGAACTGATCAAGTGGAGAGACTTTCGTTCATCTAGCACCAAGGGAACGGTTTGCATTAGACATTTTTTTTTCTCTGCTTTCTCAGTCTGTTTCCTAGTGCCGGTTTGAAGTTCTTGCAGTTTTCACTGTAAAAACGAGTTGGAGCTAGTACCTCCCCATATATATGTATGGAATGGAGTTTGCAACTGAAACTTTTTGTTCCCAACAAGCTAGGTGAAGGACAGCTTTCACACACACTTAGCACTCAAAACTGAGCAAGTGGAGATACGTTCGTTCATCTAGCACCAGGGGAACGGGTTGCAGGAGACACTTTTTCTCTGCTTTCTCACTCTGTTTCCTAGTGCCGGTTTGAAGTTCCTGCAGTTTTCACTGTAAAACCGAGTTGGAGCTAGTACTTCCCCATATATATGTATGGAATGGAATTTGCAACTGAAAAGAAACTTTGTGTTCCCAACAAGCTTGGTGAAGGACGGCTTTCACACACACTTATCTCTCAGAACTGAGCAAGTGGAGAGACGTTCGTTCATCTAGCACAAAGTAAACGGGTTGCAGTAGACACTTTTCTATGCTTTCTCAGTCTGTTTCCTAGTGCCGGTTTGAAGTTACTGCAGTTTTCACTGTAAAACCGAGTTGGAACTAGTACCTCCCCATATATATGTATGGAATGGAGTTTGCAACTGAAAAGAAACTTTGTGTTCCCAACAATCTAGGTGAAGGACGGCTTTCACACACACTTAGCTCTCGGAACTGAGCAAGTGGAGAGACGTTCGTTCATCTAGCACCAAGGGAACGGGTTGCAGGAGACACTTTTTCTCTGCTTTCTCAGTCTATTTCCTAGTGCCGTTTTGAAGTTCTTGCAGTTTTCACTGTAAAAACGAGTTGGAGCTAGTACCTCCCCATATATATGTATGGAATGGTTTTTGCAACTGAAAAGAAACTTTTTGTTACCAACAAGCTAGTTGAAGGACGGCTTTCACACACACTTGTCTCTCAGAACTGAGCAAGTGGAGAGACGTTCGTTCATCTAGCACCAAGGGAACGGGATGAGGAGACACTTTTTCTCTTCTTTCTCAGTCTGTTTCCTAGTGCCGGTTTGAAGTTCTTGCAGTTTTCACTGTAAAAACGAGTTGGAGCTAGTACCTCCCCATATATATGTATGGAATGGTGTTTCCAACTGAAAAGAAACTTTGTGTTCCCAAAAAGCTAGGTGAAGGACGGCTTTCACTCACACTTGTTTCTCAGAACTGAGCAAGTGGAGAGACGTTCGTTCATCTAGCATCAAGGGAACGGGATGAGGAGACACTTTTTCTCTGCTTTCTCAGTCTGTTTCCTAGTGCCGGTTTGAAGTTCCTGCAGTTTTCACTGTAAAACCCAGTTGGAGCTAGTACCTCCCCATATATATGTATGGAATGGTGTTTGCAACTGAAAAGAAACTTTGTGTTCCCAACAAGCTAGGTGAAGGACGGCTTTCACACACACTTGTCTCTCAGAACTGAGCAAGTGGAGAGACGTTCGTTCATCTAGCACCAAGGGAACGGGATGCAGGAGACACTTTTTCTCTGCTTTCTCAGTCTGTTTCCTAGTGCCGGTTTGAAGTTCCTGCAGTTTTCACTGTAAAACGGTGTTGGAGCTATTACCTACCCATAGATATGTATGGAATGGAGTTTGCAACTGAAAAGAAAATTTGTGTTCCCAACAAGCTAGGTGAAGGACGGCTTTCACACACAATTATCTCTCAGAACTGAGCAAGTGGAGAGACGTTCTTTCATGTAGCACCAAGGGAACGGGTTGCAGGAGACAATTTTTCTCTGTTTTCTCAGTCTGTTTCCTAGTGCCGGTATGAAGTTCCTGCAGTTTTCACTGTAAAACGGAGTTGGAGCTAGTACCTCCCCATATATATGTATGGAATGGAGTTTGCAACTGAAAAGAAACTTTGTGTTCCCAACAAGCAAGGTGAAGGAAGGCTTTCACACACTCTTATCTCTCGGAACTGATCAAGTGGAGAGACTTTCGTTCATCTAGCACCAAGGGAACGGTTTGCATTAGACATTTTTTTTTCTCTGTTTCTCAGTCTGTTTCCTAGTGCCGGTTTGAAGTTCTTGCAGTTTTCACTGTAAAAACGAGTTGGAGCTAGTACCTCCCCATATATATGTATGGAATGGAGTTTGCAACTGAAACTTTTTGTTCCCAACAAGCTAGGTGAAGGACAGCTTTCACACACACTTAGCACTCAGAACTGAGCAAGTGGAGAGACGTTCGTTCATCTAGCACCAGGGGAACGGGTTGCAGGAGACACTTTTTCTCTGCTTTCTCACTCTGTTTCCTAGTGCCGGTTTGAAGTTCCTGCAGTTTTCACTGTAAAACCGAGTTGGAGCTAGTACTTCCCCATATATATGTATGGAATGGAGTTTGCAACTGAAAAGAAACTTTGTGTTCCCAACAAGCTTGGTGAAGGACGGCTTTCACACACACTTATCTCTCAGAACTGAGCAAGTGGAGAGACGTTCGTTCATCTAGCACAAAGTAAACGGGTTGCAGTAGACACTTTTCTATGCTTTCTCAGTCTGTTTCCTAGTGCCGGTTTGAAGTTACTGCAGTTTTCACTGTAAAACCGAGTTGGAACTAGTACCTCCCCATATATATGTATGGAATGGAGTTTGCAACTGAAAAGAAACTTTGTGTTCCCAACAATCTAGGTGAAGGACGGCTTTCACACACACTTAGCTCTCGGAACTGAGCAAGTGGAGAGACGTTCGTTCATCTAGCACCAAGGGAACGGGTTGCAGGAGACACTTTTTCTCTGCTTTCTCAGTCTATTTCCTAGTGCCGGTTTGAAGTTCTTGCAGTTTTCACTGTAAAAAAGAGTTGGAGCTAGTACCTCCCCATATATATGTATGGAATGGTTTTTGCAACTGAAAAGAAACTTTTTGTTCCCAACAAGCTAGTTGAAGGACGGCTTTCACACACACTTGTCTCTCAGAACTGAGCAAGTGGAGAGACGTTCGTTCATCTAGCACCAAGGGAACGGGATGCATTAGACACTTTTTCTCTGCTTTCTCAGTCTGTTTCCTAGTGCCGGTTTGAAGTTCCTGCAGTTTTCACTGTAAAACGGTGTTGGAGCTAGTACCTCCCCATAGATATGTATGGAATGGAGTTTGCAACTGAAAAGAAACTTTGTGTTCCCAACAAGCTAGGTGAAGGACGGCTTTCACACACACTTATCTCTCAGAACTGAGCAAGTGGAGAGACGTTCTTTCATGTAGCACCAAGGGAACGGGTTGCAGGAGACAATTTTTCTCTACTTTCTCAGTCTGTTTCCTAGTGCCGGTATGAAGTTCCTGCAGTTTTCACAGTAAAACCGTGTTGGAGCTAGTACCTCCCCATATATATGTATGGAATGGAGTTTGCAACTGAAAAGGAACTTTGTGTTCCCAACAAGCTAGTTGAAGTACGGCTTTCACACACACTTATCTCTCAGAACTGAGCAATTGGAGAGACTTTCGTTTATCTAGCACCAAGGGAACGGGTTGCAGGAGACATTTTTTCTCTGCTTTCTCAGTCTGTTTCCTAGTGCCGGTATGAAGTTCCTGCAGTTTACACTGTAAAACCGAGTTGGAGCTAGTACTTCCCCATATATATGTATGGAATGGAGTTTGCAACTGAAAAGAAACTTTGTGTTCCCAACAAGCTTGGTGAAGGACGGCTTTCACACACACTTAGCTCTCAGAACTGAGCAAGTGGAGAGACGTTCGTTCATCTAGCACAAAGTAAACGGGTTGCAGGAGACACTTTTCGATGCTTTCTCAGTCTGTTTCCTAGTGCCGTTTTGAAGTTACTGCAGTTTTCACTGTAAAACCGAGTTGGAACTAGTACCTCCCCATATATATGAATGGAATGGAGTTTGCAACTGAAAACAAACTTTGTGTTCCCAACAAGCTAGGTGAAGGACGGCTTTCACACACACTTAGCTCTCGGAACTGAGCAAGTGGAGAGACGTTCGTTCATCTAGCACCAAGGGAACGGGTTGCAGGAGACACTTTTTCTCTGCTTTCTCAGTCTGTTTCCTAGTGCCGGTTTGAAGTTCTTGCAGTTTTCACTGTAAAAAGGAGTTGGAGCTAGTACCTCCCCATATATATTTATGGAATGGTGTTTGCAACTGAAAAGAATCTTTGTGTTCCCAACAAGCTAGGTGAAGGACGGCTTTCACACACACTTATCTCTCAGAACTGAGCAAGTGGAGAGACGTTCGTTCATCTAGCACCAAGGGAACGGGATGCAGGAGACACTTTTTCTCTGCTTTCTCAGTCTGATTCCTAGTGCCGGTTTGAAGTTCCTGCAGTTTTCACTGTAAAACAGAGTTGGAGCTAGTACCTCCCCATATATATGTATGGAATGGAGTTTGCAACTGAAAAGAAACTTTGTGTTCCCAACAAGCTAGGTGAAGGATGGCTTTAACACACACTTAGCTCTCGGAACTGAGCAAGTGGAGAGACGTTCGTTCATCTAGCACCAAGGGAACGGGTTGCAGGAGACAATTTTTCTCTGCTTTCTCAGTCTCTTTCCTAGTGCCGGTTTGAAGTTCTTGCAGTTTTCACTGTAAAAAAGAGTTGGAGCTAGTACCTCCCCATAAATATATATGGAATGGTTTTTGCAACTGAAAAGAAACTTTTTGTTCCCAACAAGCTAGTTGAAGGACGGCTTTCACACACAATTGTCTCTCAGATCTGAGCAAGTGGAGAGACGTTCGTTCATCTAGCACCAAGGGAACGGGATGGGGAGACAGTTTTTCTCTTCTTTCTCAGTCTGTTTCCTAGTGCCGGTTTGAAGTACTTGCGGTTTTCAATGTAAAAACGTGTTGGAGCTAGTACCTCCCCATATATATGTATGGAATGGTGTTTGCAACTGAAAAGAAACTTTGTGTTCCCAACAAGCTAGGTGAAGGACGGCTTTCACACACACTTATCTCTCAGAACTGAGCAAGTGGAGAGACGTTCGTTCATCTAGCACCAAGGGAACGGGATGCAGGAGACAATTTTTCTCTGCTTTCTCAGTCTGTTTCCTAGTGCCGGTTTGAAGTTCCTGCAGTTTTCACTGTAAAACCGAGTTTGAGCTAGTACCTCCCAATATATATGTATGGAATGGAGTTTGCAACTGAAAAGAAACTTTGTGTTCCCAACAAGCTATGTGAAGGACGGCTTTCACACACACTTATCTCTCAGAATTTAGAAAGTGGAGAGACGTTCGTTCATGTAGCACCAAGGGAAAAGTTTGCAGGAGACACTTTTTCTCTGCTTTCTCAGTCTGTTTCCTAGTGCCGGTTTGAAATTCCTGCAGTTTTCACTCTAAAACCGAGTTGGAGCTTGTACCTCCCCATATATATGTATGGAAAGGAGTTTGCAATTGAAAAGAAACTTTGTGTTCCCAACAAGCTAGTTGAAGAACGGCTTTCACACACTCATATCTCTCAGAAATGAGCAAGTGGAGAGACGTTCGTTCATCTAGAACCAGGGGAACGGGTTGCAGGAGACACTTTTTCTCTGCTTTCTCAGTCTGTTTCCTAGTGCCGGTTTGAAGT
Source organism: Camelus bactrianus (assembly GCF_048773025.1). NCBI lineage: Eukaryota > Metazoa > Chordata > Mammalia > Artiodactyla > Camelidae > Camelus > Camelus bactrianus. Next base: position 103,443,805 of record NC_133544.1, read on the forward strand.
TCCCTCAGTATTCACTGTAAAACCGAGTTGGAGCTAGTACCTCCCCATATATATGTATGGAATGGAGTTTGCAACTGAAAAGAAACTTTGTGTTCCCAAAAAGCTAGGTGAAGGACGGCTTTCACACACACTTATTTCTCAGAACTGAGCAAGTGGAGAGACGTTCGTTCATCTAGCACCAAGGGAACGGGTTGCAGGAGACACTTTTTCTCTGCTTTCTCAGTCTGTTTCCTAGTGCCGGTTTGAAGTTCCTGCAGTTTTCTCTGTAAAACCGAGTTGGAGCTAGTACTTCCCCATATATATGTATGGAATGGAGTTTGCAACTGAAAAGAAACTTTGTGTTCCCAACAAGCTAGGTGAAGGACGGATTTCACACACACTTAGCTCTCAGAACTGAGCAAGTGGAGAGACGTTCGTTCATCTAGCACAAAGTAAACGTGTTGCAGGTGACACTTTTCTATGCTTTCTCAGCCTGTTTCCTAGTGCCGGTTTGAAGTTACTGCAGTTTTCACTGTAAAACCGAGTTGGAACTAGTACCTCCCCATATATATGTATGGAATGGAGTTTGTAACTGAAAATAAACTTTGTGTTCCCAACAAGCTAGGTGAAGGACGGCTTTCACACACTCATATCTCTCAAAAATGAGCAAGTGGAGAGACGTTCGTTCATCTAGAACCAGGGGAACGGGTTGCAGGAGACACTTTTTCTCTGCTTTCTCAGTCTGTTTCCTAGTGCCGGTTTGAAGTTCCCTCAGTATTCACTGTAAAACCGAGTTGGAGCTAGTACCTCCCCATATATATGTATGGAATGGTGTTTGCAACTGAAAAGAATCTTTGTGTTCCCAACAAGCTAGGTGAAGGACGGCTTTCACACACACTTATCTCTCAGAACTGAGCAAGTGGAGAGACGTTCGTTCATCTAGCACCAAGGGAACGGGATGCAGGAGACACTTTTTCTCTGCTTTCTCAGTCTGATTCCTAGTGCCGGTTTGAAGTTCCTGCAGTTTTCACTGTAAAACAGAGTTGGAGCTAGTACCTCCCCATATATATGTATGGAATGGAGTTTGCAACTGAAAAGAAACTTTGTGTTCCCAACAAGCTAGGTGAAGGACGGCTTTAACACACACTTAGCTCTCGGAACTGAGCAAGTGGAGAGACGTTCGTTCATCTAGCACCAAGGGAACGGGTTGCAGGAGACAATTTTTCTCTGCTTTCTCAGTCTCTTTCCTAGTGCCGGTTTGAAGTTCTTGCAGTTTTCACTGTAAAAAAGAGTTGGAGCTAGTACCTCCCCATATATATGTATGGAATGGTTTTTGCAACTGAAAAGAAACTTTTTGTTCCCAACAAGCTAGTTGAAGGACGGCTTTCACACACACTTGTCTCTCAGATCTGAGCAAGTGGAGAGACGTTCGTTCATCTAGCACCAAGGGAACGGGATGGGGAGACAGTTTTTCTCTTCTTTCTCAGTCTGTTTCCTAGTGCCGTTTTGAAGTTCTTGCGGTTTTCACTGTAAAAACGAGTTGGAGCTAGTACCTCCCCATATATATGTATGGAATGGTGTTTGCAACTGAAAAGAAACTTTGTGTTCCCAACAAGCTAGGTGAAGGACGGCTTTCACACACACTTATCTCTCAGAACTGAGCAAGTGGAGAGACGTTCGTTCATCTAGCACCAAGGGAACGGGATGCAGGAGACACTTTTCTCTGCTTTCTCAGTCTGTTTCCTAGTGCCGGTTTGAAGTTCCTGCAGTTTTCACTGTAAAACCGAGTTGGAGCTAGTACCTCCCAATATATATGTATGGAATGGAGTTTGCAACTGAAAAGAAACTTTGTGTTCCCAACAAGCTAGGTGAAGGAAGGCTTTCACACACACTTATCTCTCAGAATTTAGAAAGTGGAGAGACGTTCGTTCATGTAGCACCAAGGGAAAAGTTTGCAGGAGACACTTTTTCTCTGCTTTCTCAGTCTGTTTCCTAGTGCCGGTTTGAAGTTCCTGCAGTTTTCACTGTAAAACCGAGTTGGAGCTAGTACCTCCCAATATATATGTATGGAATGGAGTTTGCAACTGAAAAGAAACTTTGTGTTCCCAACAAGCTATGTGAAGGACGGCTTTCACACACACTTATCTCTCAGAATTTAGAAAGGGGAGAGACGTTCGTTCATGTAGCACCAAGGGAAAAGTTTGCAGGAGACACTTTTTCTCTGCTTTCTCAGTCTGTTTCCTAGTGCCGGTTTGAAATTCCTGCAGTTTTCACTCTAAAACCGAGTTGGAGCTTGTACCTCCCCATATATATGTATGGAAAGGAGTTTGCAATTGAAAAGAAACTTTGTGTTCCCAACAAGCTAGTTGAAGAACGGCTTTCACACACTCATATCTCTCAGAAATGAGCAAGTGGAGAGACGTTCGTTCATCTAGAACCAGGGGAACGGGTTGCAGGAGACACTTTTTCTCTGCTTTCTCAGTCTGTTTCCTAGTGCCGGTTTGAAGTTCCCTCAGTATTCACTGTAAAACCGAGTTGGAGCTAGTACCTCCCCATATATATGTATGGAATGGAGTTTGCAACTGAAAAGAAACTTTGTGTTCCCAAAAAGCTAGGTGAAGGACGGCTTTCACACACACTTATTTCTCAGAACTGAGCAAGTGGAGAGACGTTCGTTCATCTAGCACCAAGGGAACGGGTTGCAGGAGACACTTTTTCTCTGCTTTCTCAGTCTGTTTCCTAGTGCCGGTTTGAAGTTCCTGCAGTTTTCTCTGTAAAACCGAGTTGGAGCTAGTACTTCCCCATATATATGTATGGAATGGAGTTTGCAACTGAAAAGAAACTTTGTGTTCCCAACAAGCTAGGTGAAGGACGGATTTCACACACACTTAGCTCTCAGAACTGAGCAAGTGGAGAGACGTTCGTTCATCTAGCACAAAGTAAACGTGTTGCAGGTGACACTTTTCTATGCTTTCTCAGCCTGTTTCCTAGTGCCGGTTTGAAGTTACTGCAGTTTTCACTGTAAAACCGAGTTGGAACTAGTACCTCCCCATATATATGTATGGAATGGAGTTTGTAACTGAAAATAAACTTTGTGTTCCCAACAAGCTAGGTGAAGGACGGCTTTCACACACTCATATCTCTCAAAAATGAGCAAGTGGAGAGACGTTCGTTCATCTAGAACCAGGGGAACGGGTTGCAGGAGACACTTTTTCTCTGCTTTCTCAGTCTGTTTCCTAGTGCCGGTTTGAAGTTCCCTCAGTATTCACTGTAAAACCGAGTTGGAGCTAGTACCTCCCCATATATATGTATGGAATGGTGTTTGCAACTGAAAAGAATCTTTGTGTTCCCAACAAGCTAGGTGAAGGACGGCTTTCACACACACTTATCTCTCAGAACTGAGCAAGTGGAGAGACGTTCGTTCATCTAGCACCAAGGGAACGGGATGCAGGAGACACTTTTTCTCTGCTTTCTCAGTCTGATTCCTAGTGCCGGTTTGAAGTTCCTGCAGTTTTCACTGTAAAACAGAGTTGGAGCTAGTACCTCCCCATATATATGTATGGAATGGAGTTTGCAACTGAAAAGAAACTTTGTGTTCCCAACAAGCTAGGTGAAGGACGGCTTTAACACACACTTAGCTCTCGGAACTGAGCAAGTGGAGAGACGTTCGTTCATCTAGCACCAAGGGAACGGGTTGCAGGAGACAATTTTTCTCTGCTTTCTCAGTCTCTTTCCTAGTGCCGGTTTGAAGTTCTTGCAGTTTTCACTGTAAAAAAGAGTTGGAGCTAGTACCTCCCCATATATATGTATGGAATGGTTTTTGCAACTGAAAAGAAACTTTTTGTTCCCAACAAGCTAGTTGAAGGACGGCTTTCACACACACTTGTCTCTCAGATCTGAGCAAGTGGAGAGACGTTCGTTCATCTAGCACCAAGGGAACGGGATGGGGAGACAGTTTTTCTCTTCTTTCTCAGTCTGTTTCCTAGTGCCGTTTTGAAGTTCTTGCGGTTTTCACTGTAAAAACGAGTTGGAGCTAGTACCTCCCCATATATATGTATGGAATGGTGTTTGCAACTGAAAAGAAACTTTGTGTTCCCAACAAGCTAGGTGAAGGACGGCTTTCACACACACTTATCTCTCAGAACTGAGCAAGTGGAGAGACGTTCGTTCATCTAGCACCAAGGGAACGGGATGCAGGAGACACTTTTTCTCTGCTTTCTCAGTCTGTTTCCTAGTGCCGGTTTGAAGTTCCTGCAGTTTTCACTGTAAAACCGAGTTGGAGCTAGTACCTCCCAATATATATGTATGGAATGGAGTTTGCAACTGAAAAGAAACTTTGTGTTCCCAACAAGCTAGGTGAAGGAAGGCTTTCACACACACTTATCTCTCAGAATTTAGAAAGTGGAGAGACGTTCGTTCATGTAGCACCAAGGGAAAAGTTTGCAGGAGACACTTTTTCTCTGCTTTCTCAGTCTGTTTCCTAGTGCCGGTTTGAAGTTCCTGCAGTTTTCACTGTAAAACCGAGTTGGAGCTAGTACCTCCCAATATATATGTATGGAATGGAGTTTGCAACTGAAAAGAAACTTTGTGTTCCCAACAAGCTATGTGAAGGACGGCTTTCACACACACTTATCTCTCAGAATTTAGAAAGGGGAGAGACGTTCGTTCATGTAGCACCAAGGGAAAAGTTTGCAGGAGACACTTTTTCTCTGCTTTCTCAGTCTGTTTCCTAGTGCCGGTTTGAAATTCCTGCAGTTTTCACTCTAAAACCGAGTTGGAGCTTGTACCTCCCCATATATATGTATGGAAAGGAGTTTGCAATTGAAAAGAAACTTTGTGTTCCCAACAAGCTAGTTGAAGAACGGCTTTCACACACTCATATCTCTCAGAAATGAGCAAGTGGAGAGACGTTCGTTCATCTAGAACCAGGGGAACGGGTTGCAGGAGACACTTTTTCTCTGCTTTCTCAGTCTGTTTCCTAGTGCCGGTTTGAAGTTCCCTCAGTATTCACTGTAAAACCGAGTTGGAGCTAGTACCTCCCCATATATATGTATGGAATGGAGTTTGCAACTGAAAAGAAACTTTGTGTTCCCAAAAAGCTAGGTGAAGGACGGCTTTCACACACACTTATTTCTCAGAACTGAGCAAGTGGAGAGACGTTCGTTCATCTAGCACCAAGGGAACGGGTTGCAGGAGACACTTTTTCTCTGCTTTCTCAGTCTGTTTCCTAGTGCCGGTTTGAAGTTCCTGCAGTTTTCTCTGTAAAACCGAGTTGGAGCTAGTACTTCCCCATATATATGTATGGAATGGAGTTTGCAACTGAAAAGAAACTTTGTGTTCCCAACAAGCTAGGTGAAGGACGGATTTCACACACACTTAGCTCTCAGAACTGAGCAAGTGGAGAGACGTTCGTTCATCTAGCACAAAATAAACGTGTTGCAAGTGACACTTTTCTATGCTTTCTCAGCCTGTTTCCTAGTGCCGGTTTGAAGTTACTGCAGTTTTCACTGTAAAACCGAGTTGGAACTAGTACCTCCCCATATATATGTATGGAATGGAGTTTGTAACTGAAAAGAAACTTTGTGTTCCCAACAAGCTAGGTGAAGGACGGCTTTCACACACTCATATCTCTCAAAAATGAGCAAGTGGAGAGACGTTCGTTCATCTAGAACCAGGGGAACGGGTTGCAGGGGACACTTTTTCTCTGCTTTCTCAGTCTGTTTCCTAGTGCCGGTTTGAATTTCCCTCAGTATTCACTGTAAAACCGAGTTGGAGCTAGTACCTCCCCATATATATGTATGGAATGGTGTTTGCAACTGAAAAGAATCTTTGTGTTCCCAACAAGCTAGGTGAAGGACGGATTTCACACACACTTATCTCTCAGAACTGAGCAAGTGGAGAGACGTTCGTTCATCTAGCACCAAGGGAACGGGATGCAGGAGACACTTTTTCTCTGCTTTCTCAGTCTGATTCCTAGTGCCGGTTTGAAGTTCCTGCAGTTTTCACTGTAAAACAGAGTTGGAGCTAGTACCTCCCCATATATATGTATGGAATGGAGTTTGCAACTGAAAAGAAACTTTGTGTTCCCAACAAGCTAGGTGAAGGACGGCTTTAACACACACTTAGCTCTCGGAACTGAGCAAGTGGAGAGACGTTCGTTCATCTAGCACCAAGGGAACGGGTTGCAGGAGACAATTTTTCTCTGCTTTCTCAGTCTCTTTCCTAGTGCCGGTTTGAAGTTCTTGCAGTTTTCACTGTAAAAAAGAGTTGGAGCTAGTACCTCCCCATATATATGTATGGAATGGTTTTTGCAACTGAAAAGAAACTTTTTGTTCCCAACAAGCTAGTTGAAGGACGGCTTTCACACACACTTGTCTCTCAGATCTGAGCAAGTGGAGAGACGTTCGTTCATCTAGCACCAAGGGAACGGGATGGGGAGACAGTTTTTCTCTTCTTTCTCAGTCTGTTTCCTAGTGCCGTTTTGAAGTTCTTGCGGTTTTCACTGTAAAAACGAGTTGGAGCTAGTACCTCCCCATATATATGTATGGAATGGTGTTTGCAACTGAAAAGAAACTTTGTGTTCCCAACAAGCTAGGTGAAGGACGGCTTTCACACACACTTATCTCTCAGAACTGAGCAAGTGGAGAGACGTTCGTTCATCTAGCACCAAGGGAACGGGATGCAGGAGACACTTTTTCTCTGCTTTCTCAGTCTGTTTCCTAGTGCCGGTTTGAAGTTCCTGCAGTTTTCACTGTAAAACCGAGTTGGAGCTAGTACCTCCCAATATATATGTATGGAATGGAGTTTGCAACTGAAAAGAAACTTTGTGTTCCCAACAAGCTAGGTGAAGGAAGGCTTTCACACACACTTATCTCTCAGAATTTAGAAAGTGGAGAGACGTTCGTTCATGTAGCACCAAGGGAAAAGTTTGCAGGAGACACTTTTTCTCTGCTTTCTCAGTCTGTTTCCTAGTGCCGGTTTGAAGTTCCTGCAGTTTTCACTGTAAAACCCAGTTGGAGCTAGTACCTCCCCATATATATGTATGGAATGGTGTTTGCAACTGAAAAGAAACTTTGTGTTCCCAACAAGCTAGGTGAAGGACGGCTTTCACACACACTTGTCTCTCAGAACTGAGCAAGTGGAGAGACGTTCGTTCATCTAGCACCAAGGGAACGGGATGCAGGAGACACTTTTTCTCTGCTTTCTCAGTCTGTTTCCTAGTGCCGGTTTGAAGTTCCTGCAGTTTTCACTGTAAAACGGTGTTGGAGCTATTACCTACCCATAGATATGTATGGAATGGAGTTTGCAACTGAAAAGAAAATTTGTGTTCCCAACAAGCTAGGTGAAGGACGGCTTTCACACACAATTATCTCTCAGAACTGAGCAAGTGGAGAGACGTTCTTTCATGTAGCACCAAGGGAACGGGTTGCAGGAGACAATTTTTCTCTGTTTTCTCAGTCTGTTTCCTAGTGCCGGTATGAAGTTCCTGCAGTTTTCACTGTAAAACGGAGTTGGAGCTAGTACCTCCCCATATATATGTATGGAATGGAGTTTGCAACTGAAAAGAAACTTTGTGTTCCCAACAAGCAAGGTGAAGGAAGGCTTTCACACACTCTTATCTCTCGGAACTGATCAAGTGGAGAGACTTTCGTTCATCTAGCACCAAGGGAACGGTTTGCATTAGACATTTTTTTTTCTCTGCTTTCTCAGTCTGTTTCCTAGTGCCGGTTTGAAGTTCTTGCAGTTTTCACTGTAAAAACGAGTTGGAGCTAGTACCTCCCCATATATATGTATGGAATGGAGTTTGCAACTGAAACTTTTTGTTCCCAACAAGCTAGGTGAAGGACAGCTTTCACACACACTTAGCACTCAGAACTGAGCAAGTGGAGAGACGTTCGTTCATCTAGCACCAGGGGAACGGGTTGCAGGAGACACTTTTTCTCTGCTTTCTCACTCTGTTTCCTAGTGCCGGTTTGAAGTTCCTGCAGTTTTCACTGTAAAACCGAGTTGGAGCTAGTACTTCCCCATATATATGTATGGAATGGAGTTTGCAACTGAAAAGAAACTTTGTGTTCCCAACAAGCTTGGTGAAGGACGGCTTTCACACACACTTATCTCTCAGAACTGAGCAAGTGGAGAGACGTTCGTTCATCTAGCACAAAGTAAACGGGTTGCAGTAGACACTTTTCTATGCTTTCTCAGTCTGTTTCCTAGTGCCGGTTTGAAGTTACTGCAGTTTTCACTGTAAAACCGAGTTGGAACTAGTACCTCCCCATATATATGTATGGAATGGAGTTTGCAACTGAAAAGAAACTTTGTGTTCCCAACAATCTAGGTGAAGGACGGCTTTCACACACACTTAGCTCTCGGAACTGAGCAAGTGGAGAGACGTTCGTTCATCTAGCACCAAGGGAACGGGTTGCAGGAGACATTTTTTCTCTGCTTTCTCAGTCTATTTCCTAGTGCCGGTTTGAAGTTCTTGCAGTTTTCACTGTAAAAAAGAGTTGGAGCTAGTACCTCCCCATATATATGTATGGAAAGGTTTTTGCAACTGAAAAGAAACTTTTTGTTCCCAACAAGCTAGTTGAAGGACGGCTTTCACACACACTTGTCTCTCAGAACTGAGCAAGTGGAGAGACGTTCGTTCATCTAGCACCAAGGGAACGGGATGAGGAGACACTTTTTCTCTTCTTTCTCAGACTGTTTCCTAGTGCCGGTTTGAAGTTCTTGCAGTTTTCACTGTAAAAACGAGTTGGAGCTAGTACCTCCCCATATATATGTATGGAATGGTGTTTGCAACTGAAAAGAAACTTTGTGTTCCCAAAAAGCTAGGTGAAGGACGGCTTTCACACACACTTATCTCTCAGAACTGAGCAAGTGGAGAGACGTTCGTTCATCTAGCACCAAGGGAACGGGATGCATTAGACACTTTTTCTCTGCTTTCTCAGTCTGTTTCCTAGTGCCGGTTTGAAGTTCCTGCAGTTTTCACTGTAAAACGGTGTTGGAGCTAGTACCTCCCCATAGATATGTATGGAATGGAGTTTGCAACTGAAAAGAAACTTTGTGTTCCCAACAAGCTAGGTGAAGGACGGCTTTCACACACACTTATCTCTCAGAACTGAGCAAGTGGAGAGACGTTCTTTCATGTAGCACCAAGGGAACGGGTTGCAGGAGACAATTTTTCTCTACTTTCTCAGTCTGTTTCCTAGTGCCGGTATGAAGTTCCTGCAGTTTTCACAGTAAAACCGAGTTGGAGCTAGTACCTCCCCATATATATGTATGGAATGGAGTTTGCAACTGAAAAGGAACTTTGTGTTCCCAACAAGCTAGTTGAAGGACGGCTTTCACACACACTTATCTCTCAGAACTGAGCAATTGGAGAGACTTTCGTTTATCTAGCACCAAGGGAACGGGTTGCAGGAGACATTTTTTCTCTGCTTTCTCAGTCTGTTTCCTAGTGCCGGTATGAAGTTCCTGCAGTTTACACTGTAAAACCGAGTTGGAGCTAGTACTTCCCCATATATATGTATGGAATGGAGTTTGCAACTGAAAAGAAACTTTGTGTTCCCAACAAGCTTGGTGAAGGACGGCTTTCACACACACTTAGCTCTCAGAACTGAGCAAGTGGAGAGACGTTCGTTCATCTAGCACAAAGTAAACGGGTTGCAGGAGACACTTTTCGATGCTTTCTCAGTCTGTTTCCTAGTGCCGTTTTGAAGTTACTGCAGTTTTCACTGTAAAACCGAGTTGGAACTAGTACCTCCCCATATATATGAATGGAATGGAGTTTGCAACTGAAAACAAACTTTGTGTTCCCAACAAGCTAGGTGAAGGACGGCTTTCACACACACTTAGCTCTCGGAACTGAGCAAGTGGAGAGACGTTCGTTCATCTAGCACCAAGGGAACGGGTTGCAGGAGACACTTTTTCTCTGCTTTCTCAGTCTGTTTCCTAGTGCCGGTTTGAAGTTCTTGCAGTTTTCACTGTAAAAAGGAGTTGGAGCTAGTACCTCCCCATATATATTTATGGAATGGTGTTTGCAACTGAAAAGAATCTTTGTGTTCCCAACAAGCTAGGTGAAGGACGGCTTTCACACACACTTATCTCTCAGAACTGAGAAAGTGGAGAGACGTTCGTTCATCTAGCACCAAGGGAACGGGATGCAGGAGACACTTTTTCTCTGCTTTCTCAGTCTGTTTCCTAGTGCCGGTTTGAAGTTCCTGCAGTTTTCACTGTAAAACGGTGTTGGAGCTAGTACCTCCCCATAGATATGTATGGAATGGAGTTTGCAACTGAAAAGAAACTTTGTGTTCCCAACAAGCTAGGTGAAGGACGGCTTTCACACACACTTATCTCTCAGAACTGAGCAAGTGGAGAGACGTTCTTTCATGTAGCACCAAGGGAACGGGTTGCAGGAGACAATTTTTCTCTACTTTCTCAGTCTCTTTCCTAGTGCCGGTATGAAGTTCCTGCAGTTTTCACAGTAAAACCGAGTTGGAGCTAGTACCTCCCCATATATATGTATGGAATGGAGTTTGCAACTGAAAAGGAACTTTGTGTTCCCAACAAGCTAGTTGAAGGACGGCTTTCACACACACTTATCTCTCAGAACTGAGCAATTGGAGAGACTTTCGTTTATCTAGCACCAAGGGAACGGGTTGCAGGAGACATTTTTTCTCTGCTTTCTCAGTCTGTTTCCTAGTGCCGGTATGAAGTTCCTGCAGTTTACACTGTAAAACCGAGTTGGAGCTAGTACTTCCCCATATATATGTATGGAATGGAGTTTGCAACTGAAAAGAAACTTTGTGTTCCCAACAAGCTTGGTGAAGGACGGCTTTCACACACACTTAGCTCTCAGAACTGAGCAAGTGGAGAGACGTTCGTTCATCTAGCACAAAGTAAACGGGTTGCAGGAGACACTTTTCGATGCTTTCTCAGTCTGTTTCCTAGTGCCGTTTTGAAGTTACTGCAGTTTTCACTGTAAAACCGAGTTGGAACTAGTACCTCCCCATATATATGAATGGAATGGAGTTTGCAACTGAAAACAAACTTTGTGTTCCCAACAAGCTAGGTGAAGGACGGCTTTCACACACACTTAGCTCTCGGAACTGAGCAAGTGGAGAGACGTTCGTTCATCTAGCACCAAGGGAACGGGTTGCAGGAGACACTTTTTCTCTGCTTTCTCAGTCTGTTTCCTAGTGCCGGTTTGAAGTTCTTGCAGTTTTCACTGTAAAAAGGAGTTGGAGCTAGTACCTCCCCATATATATTTATGGAATGGTGTTTGCAACTGAAAAGAATCTTTGTGTTCCCAACAAGCTAGGTGAAGGACGGCTTTCACACACACTTATCTCTCAGAACTGAGCAAGTGGAGAGACGTTCGTTCATCTAGCACCAAGGGAACGGGATGCAGGAGACACTTTTTCTCTGCTTTCTCAGTCTGATTCCTAGTGCCGGTTTGAAGTTCCTGCAGTTTTCACTGTAAAACAGAGTTGGAGCTAGTACCTCCCCATATATATGTATGGAATGGAGTTTGCAACTGAAAAGAAACTTTGTGTTCCCAACAAGCTAGGTGAAGGATGGCTTTAACACACACTTAGCTCTCGGAACTGAGCAAGTGGAGAGACGTTCGTTCATCTAGCACCAAGGGAACGGGTTGCAGGAGACAATTTTTCTCTGCTTTCTCAGTCTCTTTCCTAGTGCCGGTTTGAAGTTCTTGCAGTTTTCACTGTAAAAAAGAGTTGGAGCTAGTACCTCCCCATAAATATATATGGAATGGTTTTTGCAACTGAAAAGAAACTTTTTGTTCCCAACAAGCTAGTTGAAGGACGGCTTTCACACACAATTGTCTCTCAGATCTGAGCAAGTGGAGAGACGTTCGTTCATCTAGCACCAATGGAACGGGATGGGGAGACAGTTTTTCTCTTCTTTCTCAGTCTGTTTCCTAGTGCCGGTTTGAAGTACTTGCGGTTTTCAATGTAAAAACGTGTTGGAGCTAGTACCTCCCCATATATATGTATGGAATGGTGTTTGCAACTGAAAAGAAACTTTGTGTTCCCAACAAGCTAGGTGAAGGACGGCTTTCACACACACTTATCTCTCAGAACTGAGCAAGTGGAGAGACGTTCGTTCATCTAGCACCAAGGGAACGGGATGCAGGAGACAATTTTTCTCTGCTTTCTCAGTCTGTTTCCTAGTGCCGGTTTGAAGTTCCTGCAGTTTTCACTGTAAAACCGAGTTGGAGCTAGTACCTCCCAATATATATGTATGGAATGGAGTTTGCAACTGAAAAGAAACTTTGTGTTCCCAACAAGCTATGTGAAGGACGGCTTTCACACACACTTATCTCTCAGAATTTAGAAAGTGGAGAGACGTTCGTTCATGTAGCACCAAGGGAAAAGTTGGCAGGAGACACTTTTTCTCTGCTTTCTCAGTCTGTTTCCTAGTGCCGGTTTGAAATTCCTGCAGTTTTCACTCTAAAACCGAGTTGGAGCTTGTACCTCCCCATATATATGTATGGAAAGGAGTTTGCAATTGAAAAGAAACTTTGTGTTCCCAACAAGCTAGTTGAAGAACGGCTTTCACACACTCATATCTCTCAGAAATGAGCAAGTGGAGAGACGTTCGTTCATCTAGAACCAGGGGAACGGGTTGCAGGAGACACTTTTTCTCTGCTTTCTCAGTCTGTTTCCTAGTGCCGGTTTGAAGTTCCCTCAGTATTCACTGTAAAACCGAGTTGGAGCTAGTACCTCCCCATATATATGTATGGAATGGAGTTTGCAACTGAAAAGAAACTTTGTGTTCCCAAAAAGCTAGGTGAAGGACGGCTTTCACACACACTTATTTCTCAGAACTGAGCAAGTGGAGAGACGTTCGTTCATCTAGAACCAAGGGAACGGGTTGCAGGAGACACTTTTTCTCTGCTTTCTCAGTCTGTTTCCTAGTGCCGGTTTGAAGTTCCTGCAGTTTTCTCTGTAAAACCGAGTTGGAGCTAGTACTTCCCCATATATATGTATGGAATGGAGTTTGCAACTGAAAAGAAACTTTGTGTTCCCAACAAGCTAGGTGAAGGACGGATTTCACACACACTTAGCTCTCAGAACTGAGCAAGTGGAGAGACGTTCGTTCATCTAGCACAAAGTAAACGTGTTGCAGGTGACACTTTTCTCTGCTTTCTCAGCCTGTTTCCTAGTGCCGGTTTGAAGTTACTGCAGTTTTCACTGTAAAACCGAGTTGGAACTAGTACCTCCCCATATATATGTATGGAATGGAGTTTGTAACTGAAAAGAAACTTTGTTTTCCCAACAAGCTAGGTGAAGGACGGCTTTCACACACTCATATCTCTCAAAAATGAGCAAGTGGAGAGACGTTCGTTCATCTAGAACCAGGGGAACGGGTTGCAGGAGACACTTTTTCTCTGCTTTCTCAGTCTGTTTCCTAGTGCCGGTTTGAAGTTCCCTCAGTATTCACTGTAAAACCGAGTTGGAGCTAGTACCTCCCCATATATATGTATGGAATGGAGTTTGCAACTGAAAAGAAACTTTGTGTTCCCAAAAAGCTAGGTGAAGGACGGCTTTCACACACACTTATTTCTCAGAACTGAGCAAGTGGAGAGACGTTCGTTCATCTAGCACCAAGGGAACGGGTTGCAGGAGACACTTTTTCTCTGCTTTCTCAGTCTGTTTCCTAGTGCCGGTTTGAAGTTCCTGCAGTTTTCTCTGTAAAACCGAGTTGGAGCTAGTACTTCCCCATATATATGTATGGAATGGAGTTTGCAACTGAAAAGAAACTTTGTGTTCCCAACAAGCTAGGTGAAGGACGGATTTCACACACACTTAGCTCTCAGAACTGAGCAAGTGGAGAGACGTTCGTTCATCTAGCACAAAGTAAACGTGTTGCAGGTGACACTTTTCTATGCTTTCTCAGCCTGTTTCCTAGTGCCGGTTTGAAGTTACTGCAGTTTTCACTGTAAAACCGAGTTGGAACTAGTACCTCCCCATATATATGTATGGAATGGAGTTTGTAACTGAAAAGAAACTTTGTGTTCCCAACAAGCTAGGTGAAGGACGGCTTTCACACACTCATATCTCTCAAAAATGAGCAAGTGGAGAGACGTTCGTTCATCTAGAACCAGGGGAACGGGTTGCAGGAGACACTTTTTCTCTGCTTTCTCAGTCTGTTTCCTAGTGCCGGTTTGAAGTTCCCTCAGTATTCACTGTAAAACCGAGTTGGAGCTAGTACCTCCCCATATATATGTATGGAATGGTGTTTGCAACTGAAAAGAATCTTTGTGTTCCCAACAAGCTAGGTGAAGGACGGCTTTCACACACACTTATCTCTCAGAACTGAGCAAGTGGAGAGACGTTCGTTCATCTAGCACCAAGGGAACGGGATGCAGGAGACACTTTTTCTCTGCTTTCTCAGTCTGATTCCTAGTGCCGGTTTGAAGTTCCTGCAGTTTTCACTGTAAAACAGAGTTGGAGCTAGTACCTCCCCATATATATGTATGGAATGGAGTTTGCAACTGAAAAGAAACTTTGTGTTCCCAACAAGCTAGGTGAAGGACGGCTTTAACACACACTTAGCTCTCGGAACTGAGCAAGTGGAGAGACGTTCGTTCATCTAGCACCAAGGGAACGGGTTGCAGGAGACAATTTTTCTCTGCTTTCTCAGTCTCTTTCCTAGTGCCGGTTTGAAGTTCTTGCAGTTTTCACTGTAAAAAAGAGTTGGAGCTAGTACCTCCCCATATATATGTATGGAATGGTTTTTGCAACTGAAAAGAAACTTTTTGTTCCCAACAAGCTAGTTGAAGGACGGCTTTCACACACACTTGTCTCTCAGATCTGAGCAAGTGGAGAGACGTTCGTTCATCTAGCACCAAGGGAACGGGATGGGGAGACAGTTTTTCTCTTCTTTCTCAGTCTGTTTCCTAGTGCCGTTTTGAAGTTCTTGCGGTTTTCACTGTAAAAACGAGTTGGAGCTAGTACCTCCCCATATATATGTATGGAATGGTGTTTGCAACTGAAAAGAAACTTTGTGTTCCCAACAAGCTAGGTGAAGGACGGCTTTCACACACACTTATCTCTCAGAACTGAGCAAGTGGAGAGACGTTCGTTCATCTAGCACCAAGGGAACGGGATGCAGGAGACACTTTTTCTCTGCTTTCTCAGTCTGTTTCCTAGTGCCGGTTTGAAGTTCCTGCAGTTTTCACTGTAAAACCGAGTTGGAGCTAGTACCTCCCAATATATATGTATGGAATGGAGTTTGCAACTGAAAAGAAACTTTGTGTTCCCAACAAGCTAGGTGAAGGAAGGCTTTCACACACACTTATCTCTCAGAATTTAGAAAGTGGAGAGACGTTCGTTCATGTAGCACCAAGGGAAAAGTTTGCAGGAGACACTTTTTCTCTGCTTTCTCAGTCTGTTTCCTAGTGCCGGTTTGAAATTCCTGCAGTTTTCACTCTAAAACCGAGTTGGAGCTTGTACCTCCCCATATATATGTATGGAAAGGAGTTTGCAATTGAAAAGAAACTTTGTGTTCCCAACAAGCTAGTTGAAGAACGGCTTTCACACACTAATATCTCTCAGAAATGAGCAAGTGGAGAGACGTTCGTTCATCTAGAACCAGGGGAACGGGTTGCAGGAGACACTTTTTCTCTGCTTTCTCAGTCTGTTTCCTAGTGCCGGTTTGAAGTTCTTGCAGTTTTCACTGTAAAAACGTGTTGGAGCTAGTACCTCCCCATATATATATATGGATTGGTGTTTGCAACTGAAAAGAATCTTTGTGTTCCCAACAAGCTAGGTGAAGGACGGCTTTCACACACACTTATCTCTCAGAACTGAGCAAGTGGAGAGACGTTCGTTCATCTAGCACCAAGGGAACGGGATGCAGGAGACACTTTTTCTCTGCTTTCTCAGTCTGTTTCCTAATGCCGGTTTGAAGTTCCTGCAGTTTTCACTGTAAAACAGAGTTGGAGCTAGTACCTCCCCATATATATGTATGGAATGGAGTTTGCAACTGAAAAGAAACTTTGTGTTCCCAACAAGCTAGGTGAAGGACGGCTTTCACACACACTTAGCTCTCAGAACTGAGCAAGTGGAGAGACGTTCGTTCATCTAGCACAAAGTAAACGGGTTGCAGGAGACAATTTTCTCTGCTTTCTCAGTCTGTTTCCTAGTGCCGTTTTGAAGTTCCTGCAGTTTTCACTGTAAAACCGTGTTGGAGCTAGTACCTCCCCATATATATGTATGGAATGGAGTTTGCAACTGAAAAGAAACTTTGTGTTCCCAACAAGCTAGGTGAAGGACGGCTTTAACACACACTTAGCTCTCGGAACTGAGCAAGTGGAGAGACGTTCGTTCATCTAGCACCAAGGGAACGGGTTGCAGGAGACAATTTTTCTCTGCTTTCTCAGTCTCTTTCCTAGTGCCGGTTTGAAGTTCTTGCAGTTTTCACTGTAAAAAAGAGTTGGAGCTAGTACCTCCCCATATATATGTATGGAATGGTTTTTGCAACTGAAAAGAAACTTTTTGTTCCCAACAAGCTAGTTGAAAGACGGCTTTCACACACACTTGTCTCTCAGAACTGAGCAAGTGGAGAGACGTTCGTTCATCTAGCACCAAGGGAACGGGATGTGGAGACAGTTTTTCTCTTCTTTCTCAGTCTGTTTCCTAGTGCCGGTTTGAAGTTCTTGCAGTTTTCACTGTAAAAACGAGTTGGAGCTTGTACCTCCCCATATATATTTATGGAATGGTGTTTGCAACTGAAAAGAAACTTTGTGTTCCCAACAAGCTAGGTAAAGGACGGCTTTCATACACACTTATCTCTCAGAACTGAGCAAGTGGAGAGACGTTCGTTCATCTAGCACCAAGGGAACGGGATGCAGGAGACACTTTTTCTCTGCTTTTTCAGTCTGTTTCCTAGTGCCGGTTTGAAATTCCTGCAGTTTTCACTCTAAAACTGAGTTCGAGCTTGTACCTCCCCATATATATGTATGGAAAGGAGTTTGCAATTGAAAAGAAACTATGTGTTCCCAACAAGCTAGTTGAAGGACGGCTTTCACACACTCATATCTCTCAGAAATGAGCAAGTGGAGAGACGTTCGTTCATCTAGAACCAGGGGAACGGGTTGCAGGAGACACTTTTTCTCTGCTTTCTCAGTCTGTTTCCTAGTGCCGGTTTGAATTTCCCTCAGTATTCACTGTAAAACCGAGTTGGAGCTAGTACCTCCCCATATATATGTATGGAATGGAGTTTGCAACTGAAAAGAAACTTTGTGTTCCCAACAAGCTAGGTGAAGGACGGCTTTCACACACACTTAACTCTCAGAACTGAGCAAGTGGAGAGACGTTCGTTCATCTAGCACCAAGGGAACGGGTTGCAGGAGAAACTTTTTCTCTGCTTTCTCAGTCTGTTTCCTAGTGCCTGTTTGAAGTTCCTGCAGTTTTCTCTGTAAAACCGAGTTGGAGCTAGTACTTCCCCATATATATGTATGGAATGGAGTTTGCAACTGAAAAGAAACTTTGTGTTCCCAACAAGCTAAGTGAAGGACGGCTTTCACACACACTTAGCTCTCGGAACTGAGCAATTGGAGAGACGTTCGTTCATCTAGCACCAAGGGAACGGGTTGCAGGAGACACTTATTCTCTGCGTTCTCAGTCTGTTTCCTAGTGCCGGTTTGAAGTTCTTGCAGTTTTCACTGTAAAAACTTGTTGGAGCTAGTACCTCCCCATATATATTTATGGATTGGTGTTTGCAACTGAAAAGAAACTTTGTGTTCCCAACAAGCTAGGTGAAGGACGGCTTTCACACACACTTATCTCTCAGAACTGAGCAAGTGGAGAGACGTTCGTTCATCTAGCACCAAGGGAACGGGATGCAGGAGACACTTTTTCTCTGCTTTCTCAGTCTGTTTCCTAATGCCGGTTTGAAGTTCCTGAAGTTTTCACTGTGAAATAGAGTTGGAGCTAGTACCTCCCCATATATATGTATGGAATGGAGTTTGCAACGGAAAAGAAACTTTGTGTTCCCAACAAGCTAGGTGAAGGACGGCTTTCACACACACTTAGCTCTCAGAACTGAGCAAGTGGAGAGACGTTCGTTCATCTAGCACAAAGTAAACGGGTTCCAGGAGACACTTTTCTCTGCTTTCTCAGTCTGTTTCCTAGTGCCGTTTTGAAGTTCCTGCAGTTTTCACTGTAAAACCGTGTTGTTGCTAGTACCTCCCCATATATATGTATGGAATGGAGTTTGCAACTGAAAAGAAACTTTGTGTTCCCAACAAGCTAGGTGAAGGACGGCTTTAACACACACTTAGCTCTCGGAACTGAGCAAGTGGAGAGACGTTCGTTCATCTAGCACCAAGGGAACGGGTTGCAGGAGACAATTTTTCTCTGCTTTCTCAGTCTCTTTCCTAGTGCCGGTTTGAAGTTCTTGCAGTTTTCACTGTAAAAAAGAGTTGGAGCTAGTACTTCCACATATATATTTATGGAATGGTTTTTGCAACTGAAAAGAAACTTTTTGTTCCCAACAAGCTAGTTGAAGGACGGCTTTCACACACACTTCTCTCTCAGAACTGAGCAAGTGGAGAGACGTTCGTTCATCTAGCACCAAGGGAACGGGATGAGGAGACAGTTTTTCTCTGCTTTCTCAATCTGTTTCCTAATGCCGGTTTGAAGTTCCTGCAGTTTTCACTGTAAAACCGAGTTGGAGCTAGTACCTCCCAATATATATGTATGGAATGGAGTTTGCAACTGAAAAGAAACTTTGTGTTCCCAACAAGCTAGGTGAAGGACGGCTTTCACACACACTTATCTCTCAGAATTTAGAAAGTGGAGAGACGTTCGTTCATGTAGCACCAAGGGAAAAGTTTGCAGGAGACACTTTTTCTCTGCTTTCTCAGTCTGTTTCCTAGTGCCGGTTTGAAATTCCTGCAGTTTTCACTCTAAAACCGAGTTGGAGCTTGTACCTCCCCATATATATGTATGGAAAGGAGTTTGCAATTGGAAAGAAACTTTGTGTTCCCAACAAGCTAGTTGAAGGACGGCTTTCACACACTCATATCTCTCAGAATTGAGCAAGAGGGGAGACGTTCGTTCATCTAGAACCAGGGGAACGGGTTGCAGGAGACACTTTTTCTCTGCTTTCTCAGTCTGTTTCCTAGTGCCGGTTTGAAGTTCCCTCAGTATTCACTGTAAAACCGAGTTGGAACTAGTACCTCCCAATATATATGTATGGAATGGAGTTTGCAACTGAAAAGAAACTTTGTGTTCCCAACAAGCTAGGTGAAGGACGGCTTTCACACACACTTAGCTCTCGGAACTGAGCAAGTGGAGAGACGTTCGTTCATCTAGCACCAAGGGAACGGGTTGCAGGAGACACTTTTTCTCTGCTTTCTCAGTCTGTTTCCTAGTGCCGGTTTGAAGTTCTTGCAGTTTTCACTGTAAAAACGTGTGGGAGCTAGTACCTCCCCATATATATTTATGGATTGGTGTTTGCAACTGAAAAGAATCTTTGTGTTCCCAACAAGCTAGTTGAAGGACGGCTTTCACACACACTTATCTCTCAGAACTGAGCAAGTGGAGAGACATTCGTTCATCTAGCACCAAGGGAACGGGATGCAGGAGACACTTTTTCTCTGCTTTCTCAGTCTGTTTCCTAGTGCCGGTTTGAAGTTCCTGCAGTTTTCACTGTAAAACCGTGTTGGAGCTAGTACCTCCCCATATATATGTATGGAATGGAGTTTGCAACTGAAAAGAAACTTTGTGTTCCCAACAAGCTAGGTGAAGGACGGCTTTCACACACAGTTAGCTCTCGGAACTGAGCAAGTGGAGAGAGGTTCGTTCATCTAGCACCAAGGGAACGGGTTGCAGGAGACAATTTTTCTCTGCATTCTCAGTCTCTTTCCTAGTGCCGGTTTCAAGTTCTTGCAGTTTTCACTGTAAAAACGAGTTGGAGCTAGTACCTCCCCATATATATGTATGGAATGGTTTTTGCAACTGAAAAGAAACTTTTTGTTCCCAACAAGCTAGGTGAAGGACGGCTTTTACACACAATTGTTGCTCAGAACTGAGCAATTGAAGAGACGTTCGGTCATCTAGCATCAAGGGAACGGGATGAGGAGACACTTTTTCTCTGCTTTCTCAGTCTGTTTCCTAGTGCCGGTTTGAAGTTCCTGCAGTTTTCACTGTAAAACCCAGTTGGAGCTAGTACCTCCCCATATATATGTATGGAATGGTGTTTGCAACTGAAAAGAAACTTTGTGTTCCCAACAAGCTAGGTGAAGGACGGCTTTCACACACAGTTGTCTCTCAGAACTGAGCAAGTGGAGAGACGTTCGTTCATCTAGCACCAAGGGAACCGGATGCAGGAGACACTTTTTCTCTGCTTTCTCAGTCTGTTTCCTAGTGCCGGTTTGAAGTTCCTGCAGTTTTCACTGTAAAACGGTGTTGGAGCTAGTACCTCCCCATAGATATGTATGGATTGGAGTTTGCAACTGAAAAGAAACTTTGTGTTCCCAACAAGCTAGATTAAGGACGGCTTTCACACACACTTATCTCTCAGAACTGAGCAAGTGGAGAGACGTTCTTTCATGTAGCACCAAGGGAACGGGTTGCAGGAGAAAATTTTTCTCTGTTTTCTCAGTCTGTTTCCTAGTGCCGGTATGAAGTTCCTGTAGTTTTCACTGTAAAACGGAGTTGGAGCTAGTACCTCCCCATATATATGTATGGAATGGAGTTTGCAACTGAAAAGAAACTTTGTGTTCCCAACAAGCAAGGTGAAGGAAGGCTTTCACACACTCTTATCTCTCGGAACTGATCAAGTGGAGAGACTTTCGTTCATCTAGCACCAAGGGAACGGGTTGCAGTAGACATTTTTTTTCTCTGCTTTCTCAGTCTGTTTCCTAGTGCCGGTTTGAAGTTCCCTCAGTATTCACTGTAAAACCGAGTTGGAGCTAGTACCTCCCAATATATATGTATGGAATGGAGTTTGCAACTGAAACTTTGTGTTCCCAACAAGCTAGGTGAAGGACAGCTTTCACACACACTTAGCTCTCAGAACTGAGCAAGTGGAGAGACGTTCGTTCATCTAGCACCAGGGGAACGGGTTGCAGGAGACACTTTTTCTCTGCTTTCTCACTCTGTTTCCTAGTGCCGGTTTGAATTTCCTGCAGTTTTCACTGTAAAACCGAGTTGGATCTAGTACTTCCCCATATATATGTATGGAATGGAGTTTGCAACTGAAAAGAAACTTTGTGTTCCCAACAAGCTTGGTGAAGGACGGCTTTCACAAACACTTAGCTCTCAGAACTGAGCAAGTGGAGAGACGTTCGTTCATCTAGCACAAAGTAAACGGGTTGCAGGAGACACTTTTCTATGCTTTCTCAGTCTGTTTCCTAGTGCCGGTTTGATGTTACTGCAGTTTTCACTGTAAAACCGAGTTGGAACTAGTACCTCCCCATATATATGTATGGAATGGAGTTTGCAACTGAAAAGAAACTTTGTGTTCCCAACAAGCTAGGTGAAGGACGGCTTTCACACACACTTAGCTCTCGGAACTGAGCAAGTGGAGGGAAGTTCGTTCATATAGCACCAAGGGAACGGGTTGCAGGAGACACTTTTTCTCTGCTTTCTCAGTCTGTTTCCTAGTGCCGGTTTGAAGTTCTTGCAGTTTTCACTGTAAAAACGAGTTGGAGCTAGTACCTCCCCATATATATTTATGGAATGGTGTTTGCAACTGAAAAGAATCTTTGTGTTCCCAACAAGCTAGGTGAAGGACGGCTTTCACACACAGTTAGCTCTCGGAACTGAGCAAGTGGAGAGAGGTTCGTTCATCTAGCACCAAGGGAACGGGTTGCAGGAGACAATTTTTCTCTGCTTTCTCAGTCTCTTTCCTAGTGCCGGTTTCAAGTTCTTGCAGTTTTCACTGTAAAAACGAGTTGGAGCTAGTACCTCCCCATATATATGTATGGAATGGTTTTTGCAACTGAAAAGAAACTTTTTGTTCCCAACAAGCTAGGTGAAGGACGGCTTTTACACACAATTGTTGCTCAGAACTGAGCAATTGGAGAGACGTTCGGTCATCTAGCATCAAGGGAACGGGATGAGGAGACACTTTTTCTCTGCTTTCTCAGTCTGTTTCCTAGTGCCGGTTTGAAGTTCCTGCAGTTTTCACTGTAAAACCCAGTTGGAGCTAGTACCTCCCCATATATATGTATGGAATGGTGTTTGCAACTGAAAAGAAACTTTGTGTTCCCAACAAGCTAGGTGAAGGACGGCTTTCACACACAGTTGTCTCTCAGAACTGAGCAAGTGGAGAGACGTTCGTTCATCTAGCACCAAGGGAACCGGATGCAGGAGACACTTTTTCTCTGCTTTCTCAGTCTGTTTCCTAGTGCCGGTTTGAAGTTCCTGCAGTTTTCACTGTAAAACGGTGTTGGAGCTAGTACCTCCCCATAGATATGTATGGATTGGAGTTTGCAACTGAAAAGAAACTTTGTGTTCCCAACAAGCTAGATTAAGGACGGCTTTCACACACACTTATCTCTCAGAACTGAGCAAGTGGAGAGACGTTCTTTCATGTAGCACCAAGGGAACGGGTTGCAGGAGAAAATTTTTCTCTGTTTTCTCAGTCTGTTTCCTAGTGCCGGTATGAAGTTCCTGTAGTTTTCACTGTAAAACGGAGTTGGAGCTAGTACCTCCCCATATATATGTATGGAATGGAGTTTGCAACTGAAAAGAAACTTTGTGTTCCCAACAAGCAAGGTGAAGGAAGGCTTTCACACACTCTTATCTCTCGGAACTGATCAAGTGGAGAGACTTTCGTTCATCTAGCACCAAGGGAACGGGTTGCAGTAGACATTTTTTTTCTCTGCTTTCTCAGTCTGTTTCCTAGTGCCGGTTTGAAGTTCCCTCAGTATTCACTGTAAAACCGAGTTGGAGCTAGTACCTCCCAATATATATGTATGGAATGGAGTTTGCAACTGAAACTTTGTGTTCCCAACAAGCTAGGTGAAGGACAGCTTTCACACACACTTAGCTCTCAGAACTGAGCAAGTGGAGAGACGTTCGTTCATCTAGCACCAGGGGAACGGGTTGCAGGAGACACTTTTTCTCTGCTTTCTCACTCTGTTTCCTAGTGCCGGTTTGAATTTCCTGCAGTTTTCACTGTAAAACCGAGTTGGATCTAGTACTTCCCCATATATATGTATGGAATGGAGTTTGCAACTGAAAAGAAACTTTGTGTTCCCAACAAGCTTGGTGAAGGACGGCTTTCACAAACACTTAGCTCTCAGAACTGAGCAAGTGGAGAGACGTTCGTTCATCTAGCACAAAGTAAACGGGTTGCAGGAGACACTTTTCTATGCTTTCTCAGTCTGTTTCCTAGTGCCGGTTTGATGTTACTGCAGTTTTCACTGTAAAACCGAGTTGGAACTAGTACCTCCCCATATATATGTATGGAATGGAGTTTGCAACTGAAAAGAAACTTTGTGTTCCCAACAAGCTAGGTGAAGGACGGCTTTCACACACACTTAGCTCTCGGAACTGAGCAAGTGGAGGGACGTTCGTTCATATAGCACCAAGGGAACGGGTTGCAGGAGACACTTTTTCTCTGCTTTCTCAGTCTGTTTCCTAGTGCCGGTTTGAAGTTCTTGCAGTTTTCACTGTAAAAACGAGTTGGAGCTAGTACCTCCCCATATATATTTATGGAATGGTGTTTGCAACTGAAAAGAATCTTTGTGTTCCCAACAAGCTAGGTGAAGGACGGCTTTCACACACACTTATCTCTCAGAACTTAGCAAGTGGAGAGACGTTCGTTCAACTAGCACCAAGGGAAAAGGTTGCAGGAGACACTTTTTCTCAGCTTTCTCAGTCTGTTTCCTAGTGCCGGTTTGAAATTCCTGCAGTTTTCACTCTAAAACCGAGTTGGAGCTTGTACCTCCCCATATATATGTATGGAAAGGAGTTTGCAATTGAAAAGAAACTTTGGGTTCCCAACAAGCTAGTTGAAGGACGGCTTTCACACACTCATATCTCTCAGAAATGAGCAAGTGGAGAGACGTTCGTTCATCTAGAACCAGGGGAACGGGTTGCAGGAGACACTTTTTCTCTGCTTTCTCAGTCTTTTTCCTAGTGCCGGTTTGAAGTTCCCTCAGTATTCACTGTAAAAACGAGTTGGAGCTAGTACCTCCCCATATATATGTATGGAATGGTTTTTGCAACTGAAAAGAAACTTTTTGTTCCCAACAAGCTAGTTGAAGGACGGCTTTCACACACACTTGTCTCTCAGATCTGAGCAAGTGGAGAGACGTTCGTTCATCTAGCACCAAGGGAACGGGATGGGGAGACAGTTTTTCTCTTCTTTCTCAGTCTGTTTCCTAGTGCCGTTTTGAAGTTCTTGCGGTTTTCACTGTAAAAACGAGTTGGAGCTAGTACCTCCCCATATATATGTATGGAATGGTGTTTGCAACTGAAAAGAAACTTTGTGTTCCCAACAAGCTAGGTGAAGGACGGCTTTCACACACACTTATCTCTCAGAACTGAGCAAGTGGAGAGACGTTCGTTCATCTAGCACCAAGGGAACGGGATGCAGGAGACACTTTTTCTCTGCTTTCTCAGTCTGTTTCCTAGTGCCGGTTTGAAGTTCCTGCAGTTTTCACTGTAAAACCGAGTTGGAGCTAGTACCTCCCAATATATATGTATGGAATGGAGTTTGCAACTGAAAAGAAACTTTGTGTTCCCAACAAGCTAGGTGAAGGAAGGCTTTCACACACACTTATCTCTCAGAATTTAGAAAGTGGAGAGACGTTCGTTCATGTAGCACCAAGGGAAAAGTTTGCAGGAGACACTTTTTCTCTGCTTTCTCAGTCTGTTTCCTAGTGCCGGTTTGAAATTCCTGCAGTTTTCACTCTAAAACCGAGTTGGAGCTTGTACCTCCCCATATATATGTATGGAAAGGAGTTTGCAATTGAAAAGAAACTTTGTGTTCCCAACAAGCTAGTTGAAGAACGGCTTTCACACACTAATATCTCTCAGAAATGAGCAAGTGGAGAGACGTTCGTTCATCTAGAACCAGGGGAACGGGTTGCAGGAGACACTTTTTCTCTGCTTTCTCAGTCTGTTTCCTAGTGCCGGGTTGAAGTTCCCTCAGTATTCACTGTAAAACCGAGTTGGAGCTAGTACCTCCCCATATATATGTATGGAATGGAGTTTGCATCTGAAAAGAAACTTTGTGTTCCCAAAAAGCTAGGTGAAGGACGGCTTTCACACACACTTATCTCTCAGAACTGAGCAAGTGGAGAGACGTTCGTTCATCTAGCACCAAGGGAACGGGTTGCAGGAGACACTTTTTCTCTGCTTTCTCAGTCTGTTTCCTAGTGCCGGTTTGAAGTTCCTGCAGTTTTCTCTGTAAAACCGAGTTGGAGCTAGTACTTCCCCATATATATGTATGGAATGGAGTTTACAACTGAAAAGAAACTTTGTGTTCCCAACAAGCTAGGTGAAGGACGGATTTCACACACACTTAGCTCTCAGAACTGAGCAAGTGGAGAGACTTTCGTTCATCTAGCACAAAGTAAACGTGTTGCAGGTGACACTTTTCTATGCTTTCTCAGTCTGTTTCCTAGTGCCGGTTTGAAGTTACTGCAGTTTTCACTGTAAAACCGAGTTGGAGCTAGTACCTCCCCATATATATGTATGGAATGGAGTTTGTAACTGAAAAGAAACTTTGTGTTCCCAACAAGCTAGGTGAAGGACGGCTTGCACACACTCATATCTCTCAAAAATGAGCAAGTGGAGAGACGTTCGTTCATCTAGAACCAGGGGAACGGGTTGCAGGAGACACTTTTTCTCTGCTTTCTCAGTCTGTTTCCTAGTGCCGGTTTGAAGTTCTTGCAGTTTTCACTGTAAAAACGTGTTGGAGCTAGTACCTCCCCATATATATATATGGATTGGTGTTTGCAACTGAAAAGAATCTTTGTGTTCCCAACAAGCTAGGTGAAGGACGGCTTTCACACACACTTATCTCTCAGAACTGAGCAAGTGGAGAGACGTTCGTTCATCTAGCACCAAGGGAACGGGATGCAGGAGACACTTTTTCTCTGCTTTCTCAGTCTGTTTCCTAATGCCGGTTTGAAGTTCCTGCAGTTTTCACTGTAAAACAGAGTTGGAGCTAGTACCTCCCCATATATATGTATGGAATGGAGTTTGCAACTGAAAAGAAACTTTGTGTTCCCAACAAGCTAGGTGAAGGACGGCTTTCACACACACTTAGCTCTCAGAACTGAGCAAGTGGAGAGACGTTCGTTCATCTAGCACAAAGTAAACGGGTTGCAGGAGACAATTTTCTCTGCTTTCTCAGTCTGTTTCCTAGTGCCGTTTTGAAGTTCCTGCAGTTTTCACTGTAAAACCGTGTTGGAGCTAGTACCTCCCCATATATATGTATGGAATGGAGTTTGCAACTGAAAAGAAACTTTGTGTTCCCAACAAGCTAGGTGAAGGACGGCTTTAACACACACTTAGCTCTCGGAACTGAGCAAGTGGAGAGACGTTCGTTCATCTAGCACCAAGGGAACGGGTTGCAGGAGACAATTTTTCTCTGCTTTCTCAGTCTCTTTCCTAGTGCCGGTTTGAAGTTCTTGCAGTTTTCACTGTAAAAAAGAGTTGGAGCTAGTACCTCCCCATATATATGTATGGAATGGTTTTTGCAACTGAAAAGAAACTTTTTGTTCCCAACAAGCTAGTTGAAAGACGGCTTTCACACACACTTGTCTCTCAGAACTGAGCAAGTGGAGAGACGTTCGTTCATCTAGCACCAAGGGAACGGGATGTGGAGACAGTTTTTCTCTTCTTTCTCAGTCTGTTTCCTAGTGCCGGTTTGAAGTTCTTGCAGTTTTCACTGTAAAAACGAGTTGGAGCTTGTACCTCCCCATATATATTTATGGATTGGTGTTTGCAACTGAAAAGAAACTTTGTGTTCCCAACAAGCTAGGTAAAGGACGGCTTTCATACACACTTATCTCTCAGAACTGAGCAAGTGGAGAGACGTTCGTTCATCTAGCACCAAGGGAACGGGATGCAGGAGACACTTTTTCTCTGCTTTTTCAGTCTGTTTCCTAGTGCCGGTTTGAAATTCCTGCAGTTTTCACTCTAAAACTGAGTTCGAGCTTGTACCTCCCCATATATATGTATGGAAAGGAGTTTGCAATTGAAAAGAAACTATGTGTTCCCAACAAGCTAGTTGAAGGACGGCTTTCACACACTCATATCTCTCAGAAATGAGCAAGTGGAGAGACGTTCGTTCATCTAGAACCAGGGGAACGGGTTGCAGGAGACACTTTTTCTCTGCTTTCTCAGTCTGTTTCCTAGTGCCGGTTTGAATTTCCCTCAGTATTCACTGTAAAACCGAGTTGGAGCTAGTACCTCCCCATATATATGTATGGAATGGAGTTTGCAACTGAAAAGAAACTTTGTGTTCCCAACAAGCTAGGTGAAGGACGGCTTTCACACACACTTAACTCTCAGAACTGAGCAAGTGGAGAGACGTTCGTTCATCTAGCACCAAGGGAACGGGTTGCAGGAGAAACTTTTTCTCTGCTTTCTCAGTCTGTTTCCTAGTGCCTGTTTGAAGTTCCTGCAGTTTTCTCTGTAAAACCGAGTTGGAGCTAGTACTTCCCCATATATATGTATGGAATGGAGTTTGCAACTGAAAAGAAACTTTGTGTTCCCAACAAGCTAAGTGAAGGACGGCTTTCACACACACTTAGCTCTCGGAACTGAGCAATTGGAGAGACGTTCGTTCATCTAGCACCAAGGGAACGGGTTGCAGGAGACACTTATTCTCTGCGTTCTCAGTCTGTTTCCTAGTGCCGGTTTGAAGTTCTTGCAGTTTTCACTGTAAAAACTTGTTGGAGCTAGTACCTCCCCATATATATTTATGGATTGGTGTTTGCAACTGAAAAGAAACTTTGTGTTCCCAACAAGCTAGGTGAAGGCGGCTTTCACACACACTTATCTCTCAGAACTGAGCAAGTGGAGAGACGTTCGTTCATCTAGCACCAAGGGAACGGGATGCAGGAGACACTTTTTCTCTGCTTTCTCAGTCTGTTTCCTAATGCCGGTTTGAAGTTCCTGAAGTTTTCACTGTGAAATAGAGTTGGAGCTAGTACCTCCCCATATATATGTATGGAATGGAGTTTGCAACGGAAAAGAAACTTTGTGTTCCCAACAATCTAGGTGAAGGACGGCTTTCACACACACTTAGCTCTCAGAACTGAGCAAGTGGAGAGACGTTCGTTCATCTAGCACAAAGTAAACGGGTTCCAGGAGACACTTTTCTCTGCTTTCTCAGTCTGTTTCCTAGTGCCGTTTTGAAGTTCCTGCAGTTTTCACTGTAAAACCGTGTTGTTGCTAGTACCTCCCCATATATATGTATGGAATGGAGTTTGCAACTGAAAAGAAACTTTGTGTTCCCAACAAGCTAGGTGAAGGACGGCTTTAACACACACTTAGCTCTCGGAACTGAGCAAGTGGAGAGACGTTCGTTCATCTAGCACCAAGGGAACGGGTTGCAGGAGACAATTTTTCTCTGCTTTCTCAGTCTCTTTCCTAGTGCCGGTTTGAAGTTCTTGCAGTTTTCACTGTAAAAAAGAGTTGGAGCTAGTACTTCCACATATATATGTATGGAATGGTTTTTGCAACTGAAAAGAAACTTTTTGTTCCCAACAAGCTAGTTGAAGGACGGCTTTCACACACACTTATCTCTCAGAACTGAGCAAGTGGAGAGACGTTCGTTCATCTAGCACCAAGGGAACGGGATGAGGAGACAGTTTTTCTCTGCTTTCTCAATCTGTTTCCTAATGCCGGTTTGAAGTTCCTGCAGTTTTCACTGTAAAACCGAGTTGGAGCTAGTACCTCCCAATATATATGTATGGAATGGAGTTTGCAACTGAAAAGAAACTTTGTGTTCCCAACAAGCTAGGTGAAGGACGGCTTTCACACACACTTATCTCTCAGAATTTAGAAAGTGGAGAGACGTTCGTTCATGTAGCACCAAGGGAAAAGTTTGCAGGAGACACTTTTTCTCTGCTTTCTCAGTCTGTTTCCTAGTGCCGGTTTGAAATTCCTGCAGTTTTCACTCTAAAACCGAGTTGGAGCTTGTACCTCCCCATATATATGTATGGAAAGGAGTTTGCAATTGGAAAGAAACTTTGTGTTCCCAACAAGCTAGTTGAAGGACGGCTTTCACACACTCATATCTCTCAGAAATGAGCAAGAGGAGAGACGTTCGTTCATCTAGAACCAGGGGAACGGGTTGCAGGAGACACTTTTTCTCTGCTTTCTCAGTCTGTTTCCTAGTGCCGGTTTGAAGTTCCCTCAGTATTCACTGTAAAACCGAGTTGGAACTAGTACCTCCCAATATATATGTATGGAATGGAGTTTGCAACTGAAAAGAAACTTTGTGTTCCCAACAAGCTAGGTGAAGGACGGCTTTCACACACACTTAGCTCTCGGAACTGAGCAAGTGGAGAGACGTTCGTTCATCTAGCACCAAGGGAACGGGTTGCAGGAGACACTTTTTCTCTGCTTTCTCAGTCTGTTTCCTAGTGCCGGTTTGAAGTTCTTGCAGTTTTCACTGTAAAAACGTGTGGGAGCTAGTACCTCCCCATATATATTTATGGATTGGTGTTTGCAACTGAAAAGAATCTTTGTGTTCCCAACAAGCTAGTTGAAGGACGGCTTTCACACACACTTATCTCTCAGAACTGAGCAAGTGGAGAGACATTCGTTCATCTAGCACCAAGGGAACGGGATGCAGGAGACACTTTTTCTCTGCTTTCTAAGTCTGTTTCCTAATGCCGGTTTGAAGTTCCTGCAGTTTTCACTGTAAAACAGAGTTGGAGCTAGTACCTCCCCATATATATGTATGGAATGGAGTTTGGAACTGAAAAGAAACTTTGTGTTCCCAACAAGCTAGGTGAAGGACGGCTTTCACACACACTTAGCTCTCAGAACTGAGCAAGTGGAGAGACGTTCGTTCATCTAGCACAAAGTAAACGGGTTGCAGGAGACACTTTTCTCTGCTTTCTCAGTCTGTTTCCTAGTGCCGGTTTGAAGTTCCTGCAGTTTTCACTGTAAAACCGTGTTGGAGCTAGTACCTCCCCATATATATGTATGGAATGGAGTTTGCAACTGAAAAGAAACTTTGTGTTCCCAACAAGCTAGGTGAAGGACGGCTTTCACACACAGTTAGCTCTCGGAACTGAGCAAGTGGAGAGAGGTTCGTTCATCTAGCACCAAGGGAACGGGTTGCAGGAGACAATTTTTCTCTGCTTTCTCAGTCTCTTTCCTAGTGCCGGTTTCAAGTTCTTGCAGTTTTCACTGTAAAAACGAGTTGGAGCTAGTACCTCCCCATATATATGTATGGAATGGTTTTTGCAACTGAAAAGAAACTTTTTGTTCCCAACAAGCTAGGTGAAGGACGGCTTTTACACACAATTGTTGCTCAGAACTGAGCAATTGGAGAGACGTTCGGTCATCTAGCATCAAGGGAACGGGATGAGGAGACACTTTTTCTCTGCTTTCTCAGTCTGTTTCCTAGTGCCGGTTTGAAGTTCCTGCAGTTTTCACTGTAAAACCCAGTTGGAGCTAGTACCTCCCCATATATATGTATGGAATGGTGTTTGCAACTGAAAAGAAACTTTGTGTTCCCAACAAGCTAGGTGAAGGACGGCTTTCACACACAGTTGTCTCTCAGAACTGAGCAAGTGGAGAGACGTTCGTTCATCTAGCACCAAGGGAACCGGATGCAGGAGACACTTTTTCTCTGCTTTCTCAGTCTGTTTCCTAGTGCCGGTTTGAAGTTCCTGCAGTTTTCACTGTAAAACGGTGTTGGAGCTAGTACCTCCCCATAGATATGTATGGATTGGAGTTTGCAACTGAAAAGAAACTTTGTGTTCCCAACAAGCTAGATTAAGGACGGCTTTCACACACACTTATCTCTCAGAACTGAGCAAGTGGAGAGACGTTCTTTCATGTAGCACCAAGGGAACGGGTTGCAGGAGAAAATTTTTCTCGGTTTTCTCAGTCTGTTTCCTAGTGCCGGTATGAAGTTCCTGTAGTTTTCACTGTAAAACGGAGTTGGAGCTAGTACCTCCCCATATATATGTATGGAATGGAGTTTGCAACTGAAAAGAAACTTTGTGTTCCCAACAAGCAAGGTGAAGGAAGGCTTTCACACACTCTTATCTCTCGGAACTGATCAAGTGGAGAGACTTTCGTTCATCTAGCACCAAGGGAACGAGTTGCAGTAGACATTATTTTTTCTCTGCTTTCTCAGTCTGTTTCCTAGTGCCGGTTTGAAGTTCCCTCAGTATTCACTGTAAAACCGAGTTGGAGCTAGTACCTCCCAATATATATGTATGGAATGGAGTTTGCAACTGAAACTTTGTGTTCCCAACAAGCTAGGTGAAGGACAGCTTTCACACACACTTAGCTCTCAGAACTGAGCAAGTGGAGAGACGTTCGTTCATCTAGCACCAGGGGAACGGTTTGCAGGAGACACTTTTTCTCTGCTTTCTCACTCTGTTTCCTAGTGCCGGTTTGAATTTCCTGCAGTTTTCACTGTAAAACCGAGTTGGATCTAGTACTTCCCCATATATATGTATGGAATGGAGTTTGCAACTGAAAAGAAACTTTGTGTTCCCAACAAGCTTGGTGAAGGACGGCTTTCACAAACACTTAGCTCTCAGAACTGAGCAAGTGGAGAGACGTTCGTTCATCTAGCACAAAGTAAACGGGTTGCAGGAGACACTTTTCTATGCTTTCTCAGTCTGTTTCCTAGTGCCGGTTTGATGTTACTGCAGTTTTCACTGTAAAACCGAGTTGGAACTAGTACCTCCCCATATATATGTATGGAATGGAGTTTGCAACTGAAAAGAAACTTTGTGTTCCCAACAAGCTAGGTGAAGGACGGCTTTCACACACACTTAGCTCTCGGAACTGAGCAAGTGGAGGGACGTTCGTTCATATAGCACCAAGGGAACGGGTTGCAGGAGACACTTTTTCTCTGCTTTCTCAGTCTGTTTCCTAGTGCCGGTTTGAAGTTCTTGCAGTTTTCACTGTAAAAACGAGTTGGAGCTAGTACCTCCCCATATATATTTATGGAATGGTGTTTGCAACTGAAAAGAATCTTTGTGTTCCCAACAAGCTAGGTGAAGGACGGCTTTCACACACACTTATCTCTCAGAACTGAGCAAGTGGAGAGACGTTCGTTCATCTAGCACCAAGGGAAAAGGTTGCAGGAGACACTTTTTCTCAGCTTTCTCAGTCTGTTTCCTAGTGCCGGTTTGAAATTCCTGCAGTTTTCACTCTAAAACCGAGTTGGAGCTTGTACCTCCCCATATATATGTATGGAAAGGAGTTTGCAATTGAAAAGAAACTTTGGGTTCCCAACAAGCTAGTTGAAGGACGGCTTTCACACACTCATATCTCTCAGAAATGAGCAAGTGGAGAGACGTTCGTTCATCTAGAACCAGGGGAACGGGTTGCAGGAGACACTTTTTCTCTGCTTTCTCAGTCTTTTTCCTAGTGCCGGTTTGAAGTTCCCTCAGTATTCACTGTAAAAACGAGTTGGAGCTAGTACCTCCCCATATATATGTATGGAATGGAGTTTGCAACTGAAAAGATACTTTGTGTTCCCAAAAAGCTAGGTGAAGGACGGCTTTCACAAACACTTATCTCTCAGAACTGAGCAAGTGGAGAGACGTTCGTTCATCTAGCACCAAGGGAACGGGTTGCAGGAGACACGTTTTCTCTGCTTTCTCAGTCTGTTTCCTAGTGCCGGTTTGAAGTTCCTGCAGTTTTCTCTGTAAAACCGAGTTGGAGCTAGTACTTCCCTTATATATGTATGGAATGGAGTTTGCAACTGAAAAGAAACTTTGTGTTCCCAACAAGCTAGGTGAAGGACGGATTTCACACACACTTAGCTCTCAGAACTGAGCAAGTGGAGAGACGTTCGTTCATCTAGCACCAAGGGAACGGGATGCAGGAGACACT
Source organism: Camelus bactrianus (assembly GCF_048773025.1). NCBI lineage: Eukaryota > Metazoa > Chordata > Mammalia > Artiodactyla > Camelidae > Camelus > Camelus bactrianus. Next base: position 103,476,834 of record NC_133544.1, read on the forward strand.
ATTTCTCTGCTTTCTCAGTCTGTTTCCTAGTGCCGGTTTGAAGTTCCTGCAGTTTTCACTGTAAAACGGTGTTGGAGCTAGTACCTCCCCATAGATATGTATGGAATGGAGTTTGCAACTGAAAAGAAACTTTGTGTTCCCAACAAGCTAGGTGAAGGACGGCTTTCACACACACTTATCTCTCAGAACTGAGCAAGTGGAGAGGCGTTCTTTCATGTAGCACCAAGGGAACGGGTTGCAGGAGACAATTATTCTCTGTTTTCTCAGTCTGTTTCCTAGTGCCGGTATGAAGTTCCTGCAGTTTTCACTGTAAAACGGAGTTGGAGCTAGTACCACCCCATATATATGTATGGAATGGAGTTTGCAACTGAAAAGAAACTTTGTGTTCCCAACAAGCAAGGTGAAGGAAGGCTTTCACACACTCTTATCTCTCGGAACTGATCAAGTGGAGAGACTTTCGTTCATCTAGCACCAAGGGAACGAGTTGCAGTAGACATTATTTTTTCTCTGCTTTCTCAGTCTGTTTCCTAGTGCCGGTTTGAAGTTCCCTCAGTATTCACTGTAAAACCGAGTTGGAGCTAGTACCTCCCCATATATATGTATGGAATGGAGTTTGCAACTGAAACTTTGTGTTCCCAACAATCTAGGTGAAAGACGGCTTTCACACACACTTAGCTCTCAGAACTGAGCAAGTGGAGAGACTTTCGTTCATCTAGCACCAGGGGAACGGGTTGCAGGAGACACTTTTTCTCTGCTTTCTCACTCTGTTTCCTAGTGCCGGTTTGAAGTTCCTGCATGTTTCACTGTAAAACCGAGTTGGAGCTAGTACTTCCCCATATATATGTATGGACTGGAGTTTGCAACTGAAAAGAAACTTTGTGTTCCCAACAAGTTTGGTGAAGGACGGCTTTCACACACACTTAGCTCTCAGAACTGAGCAAGTGGAGAGACGTTCGTTCATCTAGCACAAAGTAAACGGGTTGCAGGAGACACTTATCTATGATTTCTCAGTCTGTTTCCTAGTGCCGGTTTGAAGTTACTGCAGTTTTCACTGTAAAACCGAGTTGGAACTAGTACCTCCCCATATATATGTATGGAATGGAGTTTGCAACTGAAAAGAAACTTTGTGTTCCCAACAAGCTAGGTGAAGGACGGCTTTCACACACACTTAGCTCTCGGAACTGAGCAAGTGGAGAGACGTTCGTTCATCTAGCACCAAGGGAACGGGTTGCAGGAGACACTTTTTCTCTGCTTTCTCAGTCTGTTTCCTAGTGCCGGTTTGAAGTTCTTGCAGTTTTCACTGTAAAAACGTGTTGCAGCTAGTACCTCCCCATATATATTTATGGATTGGTGTTAGCAACTGAAAAGAATCTTTGTGTTCCCAACAAGCTAGGTGAAGGACGTCTTTCACACACACTTATCTCTCAGAACTGAGCAAGTGGAGAGACGTTCGTTCATCTAGCACCAAGGGAACGGGATGCAGGAGACACTTTTTCTCTGCTTTCTCAGTCTGTTTCCTAATGCCGGTTTGAAGTTCCTGCAGTTTGCACTGTAAAACAGAGTTGGAGCTAGTACCTCCCCATATATATGTATGGAATGGAGTTTGCAACTGAAAAGAAACTTTGTGTTCCCAACAAGCTAGGTGAAGGACGGCTTTAACACACACTTAGCTCTCGGAACTGAGCAAGTGGAGAGACGTTCGTTCATCTAGCACCAAGGGAACGGGTTGCAGGAGACAATTTTTCTCTGCTTTCTCAGTCTCTTTCCTAGTGCCGGTTTGAAGTTCTTGCAGTTTTCACTGTAAAAAAGAGTTGGAGCTAGTACCTCCCCATATATATGTATGGAATGGTTTTTGCAACTGAAAAGAAACTTTTTGTTCCCAACAAGCTAGTTGAAGGACGGCTTTCACACACACTTGTCTCTCAGATCTGAGCAAGTGGAGAGACGTTCGTTCATCTAGCACCAAGGGAACGGGATGGGGAGACAGTTTTTCTCTTCTTTCTCAGTCTGTTTCCTAGTGCCGTTTTGAAGTTCTTGCGGTTTTCACTGTAAAAACGAGTTGGAGCTAGTACCTCCCCATATATATGTATGGAATGGTGTTTGCAACTGAAAAGAAACTTTGTGTTCCCAACAAGCTAGGTGAAGGACGGCTTTCACACACACTTATCTCTCAGAACTGAGCAAGTGGAGAGACGTTCGTTCATCTAGCACCAAGGGAACGGGATGCAGGAGACACTTTTTCTCTGCTTTCTCAGTCTGTTTCCTAGTGCCGGTTTGAAGTTCCTGCAGTTTTCACTGTAAAACCGAGTTGGAGCTAGTACCTCCCAATATATATGTATGGAATGGAGTTTGCAACTGAAAAGAAACTTTGTGTTCCCAACAAGCTAGGTGAAGGAAGGCTTTCACACACACTTATCTCTCAGAATTTAGAAAGTGGAGAGACGTTCGTTCATGTAGCACCAAGGGAAAAGTTTGCAGGAGACACTTTTTCTCTGCTTTCTCAGTCTGTTTCCTAGTGCCGGTTTGAAATTCCTGCAGTTTTCACTCTAAAACCGAGTTGGAGCTTGTACCTCCCCATATATATGTATGGAAAGGAGTTTGCAATTGAAAAGAAACTTTGTGTTCCCAACAAGCTATTTGAAGAACGGCTTTCACACACTAATATCTCTCAGAAATGAGCAAGTGGAGAGACGTTCGTTCATCTAGAACCAGGGGAACGGGTTGCAGGAGACACTTTTTCTCTGCTTTCTCAGTCTGTTTCCTAGTGCCGGTTTGAAGTTCCCTCAGTATTCACTGTAAAACCGAGTTGGAGCTAGTACCTCCCCATATATATGTATGGAATGGAGTTTGCATCTGAAAAGAAACTTTGTGTTCCCAAAAAGCTAGGTGAAGGACGGCTTTCACACACACTTATCTCTCAGAACTGAGCAAGTGGAGAGACGTTCGTTCATCTAGCACCAAGGGAACGGGTTGCAGGAGACACTTTTTCTCTGCTTTCTCAGTCTGTTTCCTAGTGCCGGTTTGAAGTTCCTGCAGTTTTCTCTGTAAAACCGAGTTGGAGCTAGTACTTCCCCATATATATGTATGGAATGGAGTTTACAACTGAAAAGAAACTTTGTGTTCCCAACAAGCTAGGTGAAGGACGGATTTCACACACATTTAGCTCTCAGAACTGAGCAAGTGGAGAGACTTTCGTTCATCTAGCACAAAGTAAACGTGTTGCAGGTGACACTTTTCTATGCTTTCTCAGTCTGTTTCCTAGTGCCGGTTTGAAGTTCCTGCAGTTTTCACTGTAAAACCGAGTTGGAGCTAGTACCTCCCCATATATATGTATGGAATGGAGTTTGTAACTGAAAAGAAACTTTGTGTTCCCAACAAGCTAGGTGAAGGACGGCTTTCACACACTCATATCTCTCAAAAATGAGCAAGTGGAGAGACGTTCGTTCATCTAGAACCAGGGGAACGGGTTGCAGGAGACACTTTTTCTCTGCTTTCTCAGTCTGTTTCCTAGTGCCGGTTTGAAGTTCTTGCAGTTTTCACTGTAAAAACGTGTTGGAGCTAGTACCTCCCCATATATATATATGGATTGGTGTTTGCAACTGAAAAGAATCTTTGTGTTCCCAACAAGCTAGGTGAAGGACGGCTTTCACACACACTTATCTCTCAGAACTGAGCAAGTGGAGAGACGTTCGTTCATCTAGCACCAAGGGAACGGGATGCAGGAGACACTTTTTCTCTGCTTTCTCAGTCTGTTTCCTAATGCCGGTTTGAAGTTCCTGCAGTTTTCCCTGTAAAACAGAGTTGGAGCTAGTACCTCCCCATATATATGTATGGAATGGAGTTTGCAACTGAAAAGAAACTTTGTGTTCCCAACAAGCTAGGTGAAGGACGGCTTTCACACACACTTAGCTCTCAGAACTGAGCAAGTGGAGAGACGTTCGTTCATCTAGCACAAAGTAAACGGGTTGCAGGAGACAATTTTCTCTGCTTTCTCAGTCTGTTTCCTAGTGCCGTTTTGAAGTTCCTGCAGTTTTCACTGTAAAACTGTGTTGGAGCTAGTACCTCCCCATATATATGTATGGAATGGAGTTTGCAACTGAAAAGAAACTTTGTGTTCCCAACAAGCTAGGTGAAGGACGGCTTTAACACACACTTAGCTCTCGGAACTGAGCAAGTGGAGAGACGTTCGTTCATCTAGCACCAAGGGAACGGGTTGCAGGAGACAATTTTTCTCTGCTTTCTCAGTCTCTTTCCTAGTGCCGGTTTGAAGTTCTTGCAGTTTTCACTGTAAAAAAGAGTTGGAGCTAGTACCTCCCCATATATATGTATGGAATGGTTTTTGCAACTGAAAAGAAACTTTTTGTTCCCAACAAGCTAGTTGAAAGACGGCTTTCACACACACTTGTCTCTCAGAACTGAGCAAGTGGAGAGACGTTCGTTCATCTAGCACCAAGGGAACGGGATGAGGAGACAGTTTTTCTCTTCTTTCTCAGTCTGTTTCCTAGTGCCGGTTTGAAGTTCTTGCAGTTTTCACTGTAAAAACGAGTTGGAGCTTGTACCTCCCCATATATATGTATGGAATGGTGTTTGCAACTGAAAAGAAACTTTGTGTTCCCAACAAGCTAGGTAAAGGACGGCTTTCACACACACTTATCTCTCAGAACTGAGCAAGTGGAGAGACGTTCGTTCATCTAGCACCAAGGGAACGGGATGCAGGAGACACTTTTTCTCTGCTTTTTCAGTCTGTTTCCTAGTGCCGGTTTGAAATTCCTGCAGTTTTCACTCTAAAACTGAGTTCGAGCTTGTACCTCCCCATATATATGTATGGAAAGGAGTTTGCAATTGAAAAGAAACTATGTGTTCCCAACAAGCTAGTTGAAGGACGGCTTTCACACACTCATATCTCTCAGAAATGAGCAAGTGGAGAGACGTTCGTTCATCTAGAACCAGGGGAACGGGTTGCAGGAGACACTTTTTCTCTGCTTTCTCAGTCTGTTTCCTAGTGCCGGTTTGAATTTCCCTCAGTATTCACTGTAAAACCGAGTTGGAGCTAGTACCTCCCCATATATATGTATGGAATGGAGTTTGCAACTGAAAAGAAACTTTGTGTTCCCAACAAGCTAGGTGAAGGACGGCTTTCACACACACTTATCTCTCAGAACTGAGCAAGTGGAGAGACGTTCGTTCATCTAGCACCAAGGGAACGGGATGCAGGAGACACTTTTTCTCTGCTTTCTCAGTCTGTTTCCTAATGCCGGTTTGAAGTTCCTGAAGTTTTCACTGTGAAATAGAGTTGGAGCTAGTACCTCCCCATATATATGTATGGAATGGAGTTTGCAACGGAAAAGAAACTTTGTGTTCCCAACAAGCTAGGTGAAGGACGGCTTTCACACACACTTAGCTCTCAGAACTGAGCAAGTGGAGAGACGTTCGTTCATCTAGCACAAAGTAAACGGGTTCCAGGAGACACTTTTCTCTGCTTTCTCAGTCTGTTTCCTAGTGCCGTTTTGAAGTTCCTGCAGTTTTCACTGTAAAACCGTGTTGGAGCTAGTACCTCCCCATATATATGTATGGAATGGAGTTTGTAACTGAAAAGAAACTTTGTGTTCCCAACAAGCTAGGTGAAGGACGGCTTTCACACACACTTATATCTCAGAACTGAGCAAGTGGAGAGACGTTCGTTCATCTAGCACCAAGGGAACGGGATGCAGGAGACACTTTTTCTCTGCTTTCTCAGTCTGTTTCCTAATGCCGGTTTGAAGTTCCTGAAGTTTTCACTGTGAAATAGAGTTGGAGCTAGTACCTCCCCATATATATGTATGGAATGGAGTTTGCAACGGAAAAGAAACTTTGTGTTCCCAACAAGCTAGGTGAAGGACGGCTTTCACACACACTTAGCTCTCAGAACTGAGCAAGTGGAGAGACGTTCGTTCATCTAGCACAAAGTAAACGGGTTCCAGGAGACACTTTTCTCTGCTTTCTCAGTCTGTTTCCTAGTGCCGTTTTGAAGTTCCTGCAGTTTTCACTGTAAAACCGTGTTGGAGCTAGTACCTCCCCATATATATGTATGGAATGGAGTTTGTAACTGAAAAGAAACTTTGTGTTCCCAACAAGCTAGGTGAAGGACGGCTTTAACACACACTTAGCTCTCGGAACTGAGCAAGTGGAGAGACGTTCGTTCATCTATCACCAAGGGAACGGGTTGCAGGAGACAATTTTTCTCTGCTTTCTCAGTCTCTTTCCTAGTGCCGGTTTGAAGTTCTTGCAGTTTTCACTGTAAAAAAGAGTTGGAGCTAGAACCTCCACATATATATGTATGGAATGGTTTTTGCAACTGAAAAGAAACTTTTTGTTCCCAACAAGCTAGTTGAAGGACGGCTTTCACACACACTTGTCTCTCAGAACTGAGCAAGTGGAGAGACGTTCGTTCATCTAGCACCAAGGGAACGGGATGAGGAGACAGTTTTTCTCTGCTTTCTCAGTCTGTTTCCTAATGCCGGTTTGAAGTTCCTGCAGTTTTCACTGTAAAACCGAGTTGGAGCTAGTACCTCCCAATATATATGTATGGAATGGAGTTTGCAACTGAAAAGAAACTTTGTGTTCCCAACAAGCTAGGTGAAGGACGGCTTTCACACACACTTATCTCTCAGAATTTAGAAAGTGGAGAGACGTTCGTTCATGTAGCACCAAGGGAAAAGTTTGCAGGAGACACTTTTTCTCTGCTTTCTCAGTCTGTTTCCTAGTGCCGGTTTGAAATTCCTGCAGTTTTCACTCTAAAACCGAGTTGGAGCTTGTACCTCCCCATATATATGTATGGAAAGGAGTTTGCAATTGGAAAGAAACTTTGTGTTCCCAACAAGTTAGTTGAAGGACGGCTTTCACACACTCATATCTCTCAGAAATGAGCAAGAGGAGAGACGTTCGTTCATCTAGAACCAGGGGAACGGGTTGCAGGAGACACTTTTTCTCTGCTTTCTCAGTCTGTTTCCTAGTGCCGGTTTGAAGTTCCCTCAGTATTCACTGTAAAACCGAGTTGGAACTAGTACCTCCCAATATATATGTATGGAATGGAGTTTGCAACTGAAAAGAAACTTTGTGTTCCCAACAAGCTAGGTGAAGGACGGCTTTCACACACACTTAGCTCTCGGAACTGAGCAAGTGGAGAGACGTTCGTTCATCTAGCACCAAGGGAACGGGTTGCAGGAGACACTTTTTCTCTGCTTTCTCAGTCTGTTTCCTAGTGCCGGTTTGAAGTTCTTGCAGTTTTCACTGTAAAAACGTGTGGGAGCTAGTACCTCCCCATATATATTTATGGATTGGTGTTTGCAACTGAAAAGAATCTTTGTGTTCCCAACAAGCTAGTTGAAGGACGGCTTTCACACACACTTATCTCTCAGAACTGAGCAAGTGGAGAGACATTCGTTCATCTAGCACCAAGGGAACGGGATGCAGGAGACACTTTTTCTCTGCTTTCTAAGTCTGTTTCCTAATGCCGGTTTGAAGTTCCTGCAGTTTTCACTGTAAAACAGAGTTGGAGCTAGTACCTCCCCATATATATGTATGGAATGGAGTTTGCAACTGAAAAGAAACTTTGTGTTCCCAACAAGCTAGGTGAAGGACGGCTTTCACACACACTTAGCTCTCAGAACTGAGCAAGTGGAGAGACTTTCGTTCATCTAGCACAAAGTAAACGGGTTGCAGGAGACACTTTTCTCTGCTTTCTCAGTCTGTTTCCTAGTGCCGGTTTGAAGTTCCTGCAGTTTTCACTGTAAAACCGTGTTGGAGCTAGTACCTCCCCATATATATGTATGGAATGGAGTTTGCAACTGAAAAGAAACTTTGTGTTCCCAACAAGCTAGGTGAAGGACGGCTTTCACACACAGTTAGCTCTCGGAACTGAGCAAGTGGAGAGAGGTTCGTTCATCTAGCACCAAGGGAACGGGTTGCAGGAGACAATTTTTCTCTGCTTTCTCAGTCTCTTTCCTAGTGCCGGTTTCAAGTTCTTGCAGTTTTAACTGTAAAAACGAGTTGGAGCTAGTACCTCCCCATATATATGTATGGAATGGTTTTTGCAACTGAAAAGAAACTTTTTGTTCCCAACAAGCTAGGTGAAGGACGGCTTTTACACACAATTGTTGCTCAGAACTGAGCAATTGGAGAGACGTTCGGTCATCTAGCATCAAGGGAACGGGATGAGGAAACACTTTTTCTCTGCTTTCTCAGTCTGTTTCCTAGTGCCGGTTTGAAGTTCCTGCAGTTTTCACTGTAAAACCCAGTTGGAGCTAGTACCTCCCCATATATATGTATGGAATGGTGTTTGCAACTGAAAAGAAACTTTGTGTTCCCAACAAGCTAGGTGAAGGACGGCTTTCACACACAGTTGTCTCTCAGAACTGAGCAAGTGGAGAGACGTTCGTTCATCTAGCACCAAGGGAACCGGATGCAGGAGACACTTTTTCTCTGCTTTCTCAGTCTGTTTCCTAGTGCCGGTTTGAAGTTCCTGCAGTTTTCACTGTAAAACGGTGTTGGAGCTAGTACCTCCCCATAGATATGTATGGAATGGAGTTTGCAACTGAAAAGAAACTTTGTGTTCCCAACAAGCTAGATTAAGGACGGCTTTCACACACACTTATCTCTCAGAACTGAGCAAGTGGAGAGACGTTCTTTCATGTAGCACCAAGGGAACGGGTTGCAGGAGAAAATTTTTCTCTGTTTTCTCAGTCTGTTTCCTAGTGCCGGTATGAAGTTCCTGTAGTTTTCACTGTAAAACGGAGTTGGAGCTAGTACCTCCCCATATATATGTATGGAATGGAGTTTGCAACTGAAAAGAAACTTTGTGTTCCCAACAAGCAAGGTGAAGGAAGGCTTTCACACACACTTATCTCTCGGAACTGATCAAGTGGAGAGACTTTCGTTCATCTAGCACCAAGGGAACGGGTTGCAGTAGACATTTTTTTTCTCTGCTTTCTCAGTCTGTTTCCTAGTGCCGGTTTGAAGTTCCCTCAGTATTCACTGTAAAACCGAGTTGGAGCTAGTACCTCCCAATATATATGTATGGAATGGAGTTTGCAACTGAAACTTTGTGTTCCCAACAAGCTAGGTGAAGGACAGCTTTCACACACACTTAGCTCTCAGAACTGAGCAAGTGGAGAGACGTTCGTTCATCTAGCACCAGGGGAACGGGTTGCAGGAGACACTTTTTCTCTGCTTTCTCACTCTGTTTCCTAGTGCCGGTTTGTATTTCCTGCAGTTTTCACTGTAAAACCGAGTTGGATCTAGTACTTCCCCATATATATGTATGGAATGGAGTTTGCAACTGAAAAGAAACTTTGTGTTCCCAACAAGCTTGGTGAAGAACGGCTTTCACACACACTTAGCTCTCAGAACTGAGCAAGTGGAGAGACGTTCGTTCATCTAGCACAAAGTAAACGGGTTGCTGGAGACACTTTTCTATGCTTTCTCAGTCTGTTTCCTAGTGCCGGTTTGATGTTACTGCAGTTTTCACTGTAAAACCGAGTTGGAACTAGTACCTCCCCATATATATGTATGGAATGGAGTTTGCAACTGAAAAGAAACTTTGTGTTCCCAACAAGCTAGGTGAAGGACGGCTTTCACACACACTTAGCTCTCGGAACTGAGCAAGTGGAGGGACGTTCGTTCATATAGCACCAAGGGAACGGGTTGCAGGAGACACTTTTTCTCTGCTTTCTCAGTCTGTTTCCTAGTGCCGGTTTGAAGTTCTTGCAGTTTTCACTGTAAAAACGAGTTGGAGCTAGTACCTCCCCATATATATTTATGGAATGGTGTTTGCAACTGAAAAGAATCTTTGTGTTCCCAACAAGCTAGGTGAAGGACGGCTTTCACACACACTTATCTCTCAGAACTGAGCAAGTGGAGAGACGTTCGTTCAACTAGCACCAAGGGAAAAGGTTGCAGGAGACACTTTTTCTCTGCTTTCTCAGTCTGTTTCCTAGTGCCGGTTTGAAATTCCTGCAGTTTTCACTCTAAAACCGAGTTGGAGCTTGTACCTCCCCATATATATGTATGGAAAGGAGTTTGCAATTGAAAAGAAACTTTGGGTTCCCAACAAGCTAGTTGAAGGACGGCTTTCACACACTCATATCTCTCAGAAATGAGCAAGTGGAGAGACGTTCGTTCATCTAGAACCAGGGGAACGGGTTGCAGGAGACACTTTTTCTCTGCTTTCTCAGTCTTTTTCCTAGTGCCGGTTTGAAGTTCCCTCAGTATTCACTGTAAAAACGAGTTGGAGCTAGTACCTCCCCATATATATGTATGGAATGGAGTTTGCAACTGAAAAGATACTTTGTGTTCCCAAAAAGCTAGGTGAAGGACGGCTTTCACAAACACTTATCTCTCAGAACTGAGCAAGTGGAGAGACGTTCGTTCATCTAGCACCAAGGGAACGGGTTGCAGGAGACACGTTTTCTCTGCTTTCTCAGTCTGTTTCCTAGTGCCGGTTTGAAGTTCCTGCAGTTTTCTCTGTAAAACCGAGTTGGAGCTAGTACTTCCCTTATATATGTATGGAATGGAGTTTGCAACTGAAAAGAAACTTTGTGTTCCCAACAAGCTAGGTGAAGGACGGATTTCACACACACTTAGCTCTCAGAACTGAGCAAGTGGAGAGACGTTCGTTCATCTAGCACCAAGGGAACGGGATGCAGGAGACACTATTTCTCTGCTTTCTCAGTCTGTTTCCTAGTGCCGGTTTGAAGTTCCTGCAGTTTTCACTGTAAAACGGTGTTGGAGCTAGTACCTCCCCATAGATATGTATGGAATGGAGTTTGCAACTGAAAAGAAACTTTGTGTTCCCAACAAGCTAGGTGAAGGACGGCTTTCACACACACTTATCTCTCAGAACTGAGCAAGTGGAGAGGCGTTCTTTCATGTAGCACCAAGGGAACGGGTAGCAGGAGACAATTTTTCTCTGTTTTCTCAGTCTGTTTCCTAGTGCCGGTATGAAGTTCCTGCAGTTTTCACTGTAAAACGGAGTTGGAGCTAGTACCACCCCATATATATGTATGGAATGGAGTTTGCAACTGAAAAGAAACTTTGTGTTCCCAACAAGCAAGGTGAAGGAAGGCTTTCACACACTCTTATCTCTCGGAACTGATCAAGTGGAGAGACGTTCGTTCATCTAGCACAAAGTAAACGGGTTGCAGGAGACACTTTTCTATGATTTCTCAGTCTGTTTCCTAGTGCCGGTTTGAAGTTACTGCAGTTTTCACTGTAAAACCGAGTTGGAACTAGTACCTCCCCATATATATGTATGGAATGGAGTTTGCAACTGAAAAGAAACTTTGTGTTCCCAACAAGCTAGGTGAAGGACGGCTTTCACACACACTTAGCTCTCGGAACTGAGCAAGTGGAGAGACGTTCGTTAATCTAGCACCAAGGGAACGGGTTGCAGGAGACACTTTTTCTCTGCTTTCTCAGTCTGTTTCCTAGTGCCGGTTTGAAGTTCTTGCAGTTTTCACTGTAAAAACGTGTTGGAGCTAGTACCTCCCCATATATATTTATGGATTGGTGTTAGCAACTGAAAAGAATCTTTGTGTTCCCAACAAGCTAGGTGAAGGACGTCTTTCACACACACTTATCTCTCAGAACTGAGCAAGTGGAGAGACGTTCGTTCATCTAGCACCAAGGGAACGGGATGCAGGAGACACTTTTTCTCTGCTTTCTCAGTCTGTTTCCTAATGCCGGTTTGAAGTTCCTGCAGTTTGCACTGTAAAACAGAGTTGGAGCTTGTACCTCCCCATATATATGTATGGAATGGAGTTTGCAACTGAAAAGAAACTTTGTGTTCCCAACAAGCTAGGTGAAGGACGGCTTTCACACACACATTTAACTCTCAGAACTGAGCAAGTGGAGAGACGTTCGTTCATCTAGCACAAAGTAAACGGGTTGCAGGAGACACTTTTCTCTGCTTTCTCAGTCTGTTTCCTAGTGCCGTTTTGAAGTTCCTGCAGTTTTCACTGTAAAACCGTGTTGGAGCTAGTACCTCCCCATATATATGTATGGAATGGAGTTTGCAACTGAAAAGAAACTTTGTGTTCCCAACAAGCTAGTTGAAGGACGGCTTTAACACACACTTAACTCTCGGAACTGAGCAAGTGGAGAGACGTTCGTTCATCTAGCATCAAGGGAACGGTTTGCAGGAGACAATTTTTCTCTGCTTTCTCAGTCTCTTTCCTAGTGCCGGTTTCAATTTCTTGCAGTTTTCACTGTAAAAACGAGTTGGAGCTAGTACCTCCCCATATATATGTATGGAATGGTTTTTGCAACTGAAAAGAAACTTTTTGTTCCCAACAAGTTAGTTGAAGTACGGCTTTCACACACACTTGTTGCTCAGAACTGAGCAAGTGGAGAGACGTTCGTTCATCTAGCATCAAGGGAACGGGATGAGGAGACACTTTTTCTCTGCTTTCTCAGTCTGTTTCCTAGTGCCGGTTTGAAGTTCCTGCAGTTTTCACTGTAAAACCCAGTTGGAGCTAGTACCTCCCCATATATATGTATGGAATGGTGTTTGCAACTGAAAAGAAACTTTGTGTTCCCAACAAGCTAGGTGAAGTACGGCTTTCACACACACTTGTCTCTCAGAACTGAGCAAGTGGAGAGACTTTCGTTCATCTAGCACCAAGGGAACGGGATGCAGGAGACACTATTTCTCTGCTTTCTAAGTCTGTTTCCTAGTGCCGGTTTGAAGTTCCTGCAGTTTTCACTGTAAAAAGGTGTTGGAGCTAGTACCTCCCCATAGATATGTATGGAATGGAGTTTGCAACTGAAAAGAAACTTTGTGTTCCCAACAAGCTAGGTGAAGGACGGCTTTCACACACACATATCTCTCAGAACTGAGCAAGTGGAGAGACGTTCTTTCATGTAGCACCAAGGGAACGGGTTGCAGGAGACAATTTTTCTCTGTTTTCTCAGTCTGTTTCCTAGTGCCGGTATGAAGTTCCTGCAGTTTTCACTGTAAAACGGAGTTGGAGCTAGTACCACCCCATATATATGTATGGAATGGAGTTTGCAACTGAAAAGAAACTTTGTGTTCCCAACAAGCAAGGTGAAGGAAGGCTTTCACACACTCTTATCTCTCGGAACTGATCAAGTGGAGAGACTTTCGTTCATCTAGCACCAAGGGAACGAGTTGCAGTAGACATTTTTTTTTCTCTGCTTTCTCAGTCTGTTTCCTAGTGCCGGTTTGAAGTTCCCTCAGTATTCACTGTAAAACCGAGTTGGAGCTAGTACCTCCCCATATATATGTATGGAATGGAGTTTGCAACTGAAACTTTGTGTTCCCAACAAGCTAGGTGAAGGACGGCTTTCACACACACTTAGCTCTCAGAACTGAGCAAGTGGAGAGACTTTCGTTCATCTAGCACCAGGGGAACGGGTTGCAGGAGACACTTTTTCTCTGCTTTCTCACTCTGTTTCCTAGTGCCGGTTTGAAGTTCCTGCAGGTTTCACTGTAAAACCGAGTTGGAGCTAGTACTTCCCCATATATATGTATGGAATGGAGTTTGCAACTGAAAAGAAACTTTGTGTTCCCAACAAGTTTGGTGAAGGACGGCTTTCACACACACTTAGCTCTCAGAACTGAGCAAGTGGAGAGACGTTCGTTCATCTAGCACAAAGTAAACGGGTTGCAGGAGACACTTTTCTATGCTTTCTCAGTCTGTTTCCTAGTGCCGGTTTGAAGTTACTGCAGTTTTCACTGTAAAACTGAGTTGGAACTAGTGCCTCCCCATATATATGTATGGAATGGAGTTTGCAACTGAAAAGAAACTTTGTGTTCCCAACAAGCTAGGTGAAGGACGGCTTTCACACACACTTAGCTCTCGGAACTGAGCAAGTGGAGAGACGTTCGTTCATCTAGCACCAAGGGAACGGGTTGCAGGAGACACTTTTTCTCTGCTTTCTCAGTCTGTTTCCTAGTGCCGGTTTGAAGTTCTTGCAGTTTTCACTGTAAAAACGTGTTGGAGCTAGTACCTCCCCATATATATTTATGGATTGGTGTTAGCAACTGAAAAGAATTTTTGTGTTCCCAACAAGCTAGGTGAAGGACGTCTTTCACACACACTTATCTCTCAGAACTGAGCAAGTGGAGAGACGTTCGTTCATCTAGCACCAAGGGAACGGGATGCAGGAGACACTTTTTCTCTACTTTCTCAGTCTGTTTCCTAATGCCGGTTTGAAGTTCCTGCAGTTTGCACTGTAAAACAGAGTTGGAGCTAGTACCTCCCCATATATATGTATGGAATGGAGTTTGCAACTGAAAAGAAACTTTGTGTTCCCAACAAGCTAGGTGAAGGACGGCTTTCACACACACTTAGCTCTCAGAACTGAGCAAGTGGAGAGACGTTCGTTCATCTAGCACAAAATAAACGGGTTGCAGGAGACACTTTTCTCTGCTTTCTCAGTCTGTTTCCTAGTGCCGTTTTGAAGTTCCTGCAGTTTTCACTGTAAAACCGTGTTTGAGCTAGTACCTCCCCATATATATGTATGGAATGGAGTTGGCAACTGAAAAGAAACTTTGTGTTCCCAACAAGCTAGGTGAAGGACGGCTTTAACACACACTTAGCTCTCGGAACTGAGCAAATGGAGAGACGTTCGTTCATCTAGCACCAAGGGAACGGGTTGCAGGAGACAATTTTTCTCTGCTTTCTCAGTCTCTTTCCTAGTGCCGGTTTCAAGTTCTTGCAGTTTTCACTGTAAAACCCAGTTGGAGCTAGTACCTCCCCATATATATGTATGGAATGGTGTTGGCAACTGAAAAGAAACTTTGTGTTCCCAACAAGCTAGGTGAAGGACGGCTTTCACACACACTTGTCTCTCAGAACTGAGCAAGTGGAGAGACGTTCGTTCATCTAGCACCAAGGGAACGGGATGCAGGAGACACTATTTCTCTGCTTTCTCAGTCTGTTTCCTAGTGCCGGTTTGAAGTTCCTGCAGTTTTCACTGTAAAACGGTGTTGGAGCTAGTACCTCCCCATAGATATTTATGGAATGGAGTTTGCAACTGAAAAGAAACTTTGTGTTCCCAACAAGCTAGGTGAAGGACGGCTTTCACACACACTTATCTCTCAGAACTGAGCAAGTGGAGAGACGTTCTTTCATGTAGCACCAAGGGAAAGGGTTGCAGGAGATAATTTTTCTCTGTTTTCTCAGTCTGTTTCCTAGTGCCGGTATGAAGTTCCTGCAGTTTTCACTGTAAAACGGAGTTGGAGCTAGTACCACCCCATATATATGTATGGAATGGAGTTTGCAACTGAAAAGGAACTTTGTGTTCCCAACAAGCAAGGTGAAGGAAGGCTTTCACACACTCTTATCTCTCGGAACTGATCAAGTGGAGAGACTTTCGTTCATCTAGCACCAAGGGAACGAGTTGCAGTAGACATTTTTTTTCTCTGCTTTCTCAGTCTGTTTCCTAGTGCCGGTTTGAAGTTCCCTCAGTATTCACTGTAAAACCGAGTTGGAGCTAGTACCTCCCCATATATATGTATGGAATGGAGTTTGCAACTGAAACTTTGTGTTCCCAACAAGCTAGGTGAAGGACGGCTTTCACACACACTTAGCTCTCAGAACTGAGCAAGTGGAGAGACTTTCGTTCATCTAGCACCAGGGGAACGGGTTGCAGGAGACACTTTTTCTCTGCTTTCTCACTCTGTTTCCTAGTGCCGGTTTGAAGTTCCTGCAGTTTTCACTGTAAAACCGAGTTGGAGCTAGTACTTCCCCATATATATGTATGGAATGGAGTTTGCAACTGAAAAGAAACTTTGTGTTCCCAACAAGTTTGGTGAAGGACGGCTTTCACACACACTTAGCTCTCAGAACTGAGCAAGTGGAGAGACGTTCGTTCATCTAGCACAAAGTAAACGGGTTGCAGGAGACACTTTTCTATGCTTTCTCAGTCTGTTTCCTAGTGCCGGTTTGAAGTTACTGCAGTTTTCACTGTAAAACCGAGTTGGAACTAGTACCTCCCCATATATATGTATGGAATGGAGTTTGCAACTGAAAAGAAACTTTGTGTTCCCAACAAGCTAGGTGAAGGACGGCTTTCACACACACTTAGCTCTCGGAACTGAGCAAGTGGAGAGACGTTCGTTCATCTAGCACCAAGGGAACGGGTTGCAGGAGACACTTTTTCTCTGCTTTCTCAGTCTGTTTCCTAGTGCCGGTTTGAAGTTCTTGCAGTTTTCACTGTAAAAACGAGTTGGAGCTAGTACCTCCCCATATATATGTATGGAATGGTGTTTGCAACTGAAAAGAAACTTTGTGTTCCCAACAAGCTAGGTGAAGGACGGCTTTGACACACACTTATCTCTCAGAACTGAGCAAGTGGAGAGACGTTCGTTCATCTAGCACCAAGGGAACGGGATGCAGGAGACACTTTTTCTCTGCTTTCTCAGTCTGTTTCCTAGTGCCGGTTTGAAGTTCCTGCAGTTTTCACTGTAAAACGGTTTTGGAGCTAGTACCTCCCCATAGATATGTATGGAATGGAGTTTGCAACTGAAAAGAAACTTTGTGTTCCCAACAAGCTAGGTGAAGGACGGCTTTCACACACACTTATCTCTCAGAACTGAGCAAGTGGAGAGACGTTCTTTCATGTAGCACCAAGGGAACGGGTTGCAGGAAACAATTTTTCTCTACTTTCTCAGTCTGTTTCCTAGTGCCGGTTTGAAGTTCTTGCAGTTTTCACTGTAAAAACGTGTTGGAGCTAGTACCTCCCCATATATATTTATGGATTGGTGTTAGCAACTGAAAAGAATCTTTGTGTTCCCAACAAGCTAGGTGAAGGACGTCTTTCACACACACTTATCTCTCAGAACTGAGCAAGTGGAGAGACGTTCGTTCATCTAGCACCAAGGGAACGGGATGCAGGAGACACTTTTTCTCTGCTTTCTCAGTCTGTTTCCTAATGCCGGTTTGAAGTTCCTGCAGTTTGCACTGTAAAACAGAGTTGGAGCTAGTACCTCCCCATATATATGTATGGAATGGAGTTTGCAACTGAAAAGAAACTTTGTGTTCCCAACAAGCTAGGTGAAGGACGGCTTTCACACACACATTTAACTCTCAGAACTGAGCAAGTGGAGAGACGTTCGTTCATCTAGCACAAAGTAAACGGGTTGCAGGAGACACTTTTCTCTGCTTTCTCAGTCTGTTTCCTAGTGCCGTTTTGAAGTTCCTGCAGTTTTCACTGTAAAACCGTGTTGGAGCTAGTACCTCCCCATATATATGTATGGAATGGAGTTTGCAACTGAAAAGAAACTTTGTGTTCCCAACAAGCTAGTTGAAGGACGGCTTTAACACACACTTAACTCTCGGAACTGAGCAAGTGGAGAGACGTTCGTTCATCTAGCATCAAGGGAACGGTTTGCAGGAGACAATTTTTCTCTGCTTTCTCAGTCTCTTTCCTAGTGCCGGTTTCAAGTTCTTGCAGTTTTCACTGTAAAAACGAGTTGGAGCTAGTACCTCCCCATATATATGTATGGAATGGTTTTTGCAACTGAAAAGAAACTTTTTGTTCCCAACAAGTTAGTTGAAGTACGGCTTTCACACACACTTGTTGCTCAGAACTGAGCAAGTGGAGAGACGTTCGTTCATCTAGCATCAAGGGAACGGGATGCAGGAGACACTATTTCTCTGCTTTCTAAGTCTGTTTCCTAGTGCCGGTTTGAAGTTCCTGCAGTTTTCACTGTAAAACGGTGTTGGAGCTAGTACCTCCCCATAGATATGTATGGAATGGAGTTTGCAACTGAAAAGAAACTTTGTGTTCCCAACAAGCTAGGTGAAGGACGGCTTTCACACACACATATCTCTCAGAACTGAGCAAGTGGAGAGACGTTCTTTCATGTAGCACCAAGGGAACGGGTTGCAGGAGACAATTTTTCTCTGTTTTCTCAGTCTGTTTCCTAGTGCCGGTATGAAGTTCCTGCAGTTTTCACTGTAAAACGGAGTTGGAGCTAGTACCACCCCATATATATGTATGGAATGGAGTTTGCAACTGAAAAGAAACTTTGTGTTCCCAACAAGCAAGGTGAAGGAAGGCTTTCACACACTCTTATCTCTCGGAACTGATCAAGTGGAGAGACTTTCGTTCATCTAGCACCAAGGGAACGAGTTGCAGTAGACATTTTTTTTTCTCTGCTTTCTCAGTCTGTTTCCTAGTGCCGGTTTGAAGTTCCCTCAGTATTCACTGTAAAACCGAGTTGGAGCTAGTACCTCCCCATATATATGTATGGAATGGAGTTTGCAACTGAAACTTTGTGTTCCCAACAAGCTAGGTGAAGGACGGCTTTCACACACACTTAGCTCTCAGAACTGAGCAAGTGGAGAGACTTTCGTTCATCTAGCACCAGGGGAACGGGTTGCAGGAGACACTTTTTCTCTGCTTTCTCACTCTGTTTCCTAGTGCCGGTTTGAAGTTCCTGCAGGTTTCACTGTAAAACCGAGTTGGAGCTAGTACTTCCCCATATATATGTATGGAATGGAGTTTGCAACTGAAAAGAAACTTTGTGTTCCCAACAAGTTTGGTGAAGGACGGCTTTCACACACACTTAGCTCTCAGAACTGAGCAAGTGGAGAGACGTTCGTTCATCTAGCACAAAGTAAACGGGTTGCAGGAGACACTTTTCTATGCTTTCTCAGTCTGTTTCCTAGTGCCGGTTTGAAGTTACTGCAGTTTTCACTGTAAAACTGAGTTGGAACTAGTACCTCCCCATATATATGTATGGAATGGAGTTTGCAACTGAAAAGAAACTTTGTGTTCCCAACAAGCTAGGTGAAGGACGGCTTTCACACACACTTAGCTCTCGGAACTGAGCAAGTGGAGAGACGTTCGTTCATCTAGCACCAAGGGAACGGGTTGCAGGAGACACTTTTTCTCTGCTTTCTCAGTCTGTTTCCTAGTGCCGGTTTGAAGTTCTTGCAGTTTTCACTGTAAAAACGTGTTGGAGCTAGTACCTCCCCATATATATTTATGGATTGGTGTTAGCAACTGAAAAGAATTTTTGTGTTCCCAACAAGCTAGGTGAAGGACGTCTTTCACACACACTTATCTCTCAGAACTGAGCAAGTGGAGAGACGTTCGTTCATCTAGCACCAAGGGAACGGGTTGCAGGAGACAATTTTTCTCTGCTTTCTCAGTCTCTTTCCTAGTGCCGGTTTCAAGTTCTTGCAGTTTTCACTGTAAAACCCAGTTGGAGCTAGTACCTCCCCATATATATGTATGGAATGGTGTTGGCAACTGAAAAGAAACTTTGTGTTCCCAACAAGCTAGGTGAAGGACGGCTTTCACACACACTTGTCTCTCAGAACTGAGCAAGTGGAGAGACGTTCGTTCATCTAGCACCAAGGGAACGGGATGCAGGAGACACTATTTCTCTGCTTTCTCAGTCTGTTTCCTAGTGCCGGTTTGAAGTTCCTGCAGTTTTCACTGTAAAACGGTGTTGGAGCTAGTACCTCCCCATAGATATTTATGGAATGGAGTTTGCAACTGAAAAGAAACTTTGTGTTCCCAACAAGCTAGGTGAAGGACGGCTTTCACACACACTTATCTCTCAGAACTGAGCAAGTGGAGAGACGTTCTTTCATGTAGCACCAAGGGAAAGGGTTGCAGGAGACAATTTTTCTCTGTTTTCTCAGTCTGTTTCCTAGTGCCGGTATGAAGTTCCTGCAGTTTTCACTGTAAAACGGAGTTGGAGCTAGTACCACCCCATATATATGTATGGAATGGAGTTTGCAACTGAAAAGAAACTTTGTGTTCCCAACAAGCAAGGTGAAGGAAGGCTTTCACACACTCTTATCTCTCGGAACTGATCAAGTGGAGAGACTTTCGTTCATCTAGCACCAAGGGAACGAGTTGCAGTAGACATTTTTTTTTCTCTGCTTTCTCAGTCTGTTTCCTAGTGCCGGTTTGAAGTTCCCTCAGTATTCACTGTAAAACCGAGTTGGAGCTAGTACCTCCCCATATATATGTATGGAATGGAGTTTGCAACTGAAACTTTGTGTTCCCAACAAGCTAGGTGAAGGACGGCTTTCACACACACTTAGCTCTCAGAACTGAGCAAGTGGAGAGACTTTCGTTCATCTAGCACCAGGGGAACGGGTTGCAGGAGACACTTTTTCTCTGCTTTCTCACTCTGTTTCCTAGTGCCGGTTTGAAGTTCCTGCAGTTTTCACTGTAAAACCGAGTTGGAGCTAGTACTTCCCCATATATATGTATGGAATGGAGTTTGCAACTGAAAAGAAACTTTGTGTTCCCAACAAGTTTGGTGAAGGACGGCTTTCACACACACTTAGCTCTCAGAACTGAGCAAGTGGAGAGACGTTCGTTCATCTAGCACAAAGTAAACGGGTTGCAGGAGACACTTTTCTATGCATTCTCAGTCTGTTTCCTAGTGCCGGTTTGAAGTTACTGCAGTTTTCACTGTAAAACCGAGTTGGAACTAGTACCTCCCCATATATATGTATGGAATGGAGTTTGCAACTGAAAAGAAACTTTGTGTTCCCAACAAGCTAGGTGAAGGACGGCTTTCACACACACTTAGCTCTCGGAACTGAGCAAGTGGAGAGACGTTCGTTCATCTAGCACCAAGGGAACGGGTTGCAGGAGACACTTTTTCTCTGCTTTCTCAGTCTGTTTCCTAGTGCCGGTTTGAAGTTCTTGCAGTTTTCACTGTAAAAACGTGTTGGAGCTAGTACCTCCCCATATATATTTATGGATTGGTGTTAGCAACTGAAAAGAATTTTTGTGTTCCCAACAAGCTAGGTGAAGGACGTCTTTCACACACACTTATCTCTCAGAACTGAGCAAGTGGAGAGACGTTCGTTCATCTAGCACCAAGGGAACGGGTTGCAGGAGACAATTTTTCTCTGCTTTCTCAGTCTCTTTCCTAGTGCCGGTTTCAAGTTCTTGCAGTTTTCACTGTAAAACCCAGTTGGAGCTAGTACCTCCCCATATATATGTATGGAATGGTGTTGGCAACTGAAAAGAAACTTTGTGTTCCCAACAAGCTAGGTGAAGGACGGCTTTCACACACACTTGTCTCTCAGAACTGAGCAAGTGGAGAGACGTTCGTTCATCTAGCACCAAGGGAACGGGATGCAGGAGACACTATTTCTCTGCTTTCTCAGTCTGTTTCCTAGTGCCGGTTTGAAGTTCCTGCAGTTTTCACTGTAAAACGGTGTTGGAGCTAGTACCTCCCCATAGATATTTATGGAATGGAGTTTGCAACTGAAAAGAAACTTTGTGTTCCCAACAAGCTAGGTGAAGGACGGCTTTCACACACACTTATCTCTCAGAACTGAGCAAGTGGAGAGACGTTCTTTCATGTAGCACCAAGGGAAAGGGTTGCAGGAGACAATTTTTCTCTGTTTTCTCAGTCTGTTTCCTAGTGCCGGTATGAAGTTCCTGCAGTTTTCACTGTAAAACGGAGTTGGAGCTAGTACCACCCCATATATATGTATGGAATGGAGTTTGCAACTGAAAAGAAACTTTGTGTTCCCAACAAGCAAGGTGAAGGAAGGCTTTCACACACTCTTATCTCTCGGAACTGATCAAGTGGAGAGACTTTCGTTCATCTAGCACCAAGGGAACGAGTTGCAGTAGACATTTTTTTTTCTCTGCTTTCTCAGTCTGTTTCCTAGTGCCGGTTTGAAGTTCCCTCAGTATTCACTGTAAAACCGAGTTGGAGCTAGTACCTCCCCATATATATGTATGGAATGGAGTTTGCAACTGAAACTTTGTGTTCCCAACAAGCTAGGTGAAGGACGGCTTTCACACACACTTAGCTCTCAGAACTGAGCAAGTGGAGAGACTTTCGTTCATCTAGCACCAGGGGAACGGGTTGCAGGAGACACTTTTTCTCTGCTTTCTCACTCTGTTTCCTAGTGCCGGTTTGAAGTTCCTGCAGTTTTCACTGTAAAACCGAGTTGGAGCTAGTACTTCCCCATATATATGTATGGAATGGAGTTTGCAACTGAAAAGAAACTTTGTGTTCCCAACAAGTTTGGTGAAGGACGGCTTTCACACACACTTAGCTCTCAGAACTGAGCAAGTGGAGAGACGTTCGTTCATCTAGCACAAAGTAAACGGGTTGCAGGAGACACTTTTCTATGCATTCTCAGTCTGTTTCCTAGTGCCGGTTTGAAGTTACTGCAGTTTTCACTGTAAAACCGAGTTGGAACTAGTACCTCCCCATATATATGTATGGAATGGAGTTTGCAACTGAAAAGAAACTTTGTGTTCCCAACAAGCTAGGTGAAGGACGGCTTTCACACACACTTAGCTCTCGGAACTGAGCAAGTGGAGAGACGTTCGTTCATCTAGCACCAAGGGAACGGGTTGCAGGAGACACTTTTTCTCTGCTTTCTCAGTCTGTTTCCTAGTGCCGGTTTGAAGTTCTTGCAGTTTTCACTGTAAAAACGAGTTGGAGCTAGTACCTCCCCATATATATGTATGGAATGGTGTTTGCAACTGAAAAGAAACTTTGTGTTCCCAACAAGCTAGGTGAAGGACGGCTTTGACACACACTTATCTCTCAGAACTGAGCAAGTGGAGAGACGTTCGTTCATCTAGCACCAAGGGAACGGGATGCAGGAGACACTTTTTCTCTGCTTTCTCAGTCTGTTTCCTAGTGCCGGTTTGAAGTTCCCGCAGTTTTCACTGTAAAACGGTTTTGGAGCTAGTACCTCCCCATAGATATGTATGGAATGGAGTTTGCAACTGAAAAGAAACTTTGTGTTCCCAACAAGCTAGGTGAAGGACGGCTTTCACACACACTTATCTCTCAGAACTGAGCAAGTGGAGAGACGTTCTTTCATGTAGCACCAAGGGAACGGGTTGCAGGAAACAATTTTTCTCTACTTTCTCAGGCTGTTTCCTAGTGCCGGTATGAAGTTCCTGCAGTTTTCACAGTAAAACCGAGTTGGAGCTAGTACCTCCCCATATATATGTATGGAATGGAGTTTGCAACTGAAAAGGAACTTTGTGTTCCCAACAAGCTAGGTGAACTACGGCTTTCACACACACTTATCTCTCAGAACTGAGCAAGTGGAGAGACTTTCGTTTATCTAGCACCAAGGGAACGGGTCGCAGGAGACACTTTTTGTCTGCTTTCTCAGTCTGTTTCCTAGTGCCGGTATGAAGTTCCTGCAGTTTACACTGTAAAACCGATTTGGAGCTAGTACTTCCCCATATATATGTATGGAATGGAGTTTGCAACTGAAAAGAAACTTTGTGTTCCCAACAAGCTTGGTGAAGGACGGCTTTCACACACACTTTACTCTCAGAACTGAGCAAGTGGAGAGACGTTCGTTCATCTAGCACAAAGTAAACGGGTTGCAGGAGACACTTTTCTATGCTTTTTCAGTCTGTTTCCTAGTGCCGAATTGAAGTTACTGCAGTTTTCACTGTAAAACCTAGTTGGAACTAGTACCTCCCCATATATATGTATGGAATGGAGTTTGCAACTGAAAAGAAACTTTGTGTTCCCAACAAGCTAGGTGAAGGACGGCTTTCACACACACTTAGCTCTCGGAACTGAGCAAGTGGAGAGACGTTCGTTCATCTAGCACCAAGGGAACGGGTTGCAGGAGACACTTTTTCTCTGCTTTCTCAGTCTGTTTCCTAGTGCCGGTTTGAAGTTCTTGCAGTTTTCACTGTTAAAACGAGTTGGAGCTAGTACCTCCCTATATATATTTATGGAATGGTGTTTGCAACTGAAAAGAATCTTTGTGTTCCCAACAAGCTAGGTGAAGGACGGCTTTCACACACACTTATCTGTCAGAACTGAGCAAGTTGAGAGACGTTCGTTCATCTAGCACCAAGGGAACGGGATGCAGGAGACACTTTTTCTCTGCTTTCTCAGTCTGATTCCTAGTGCCGGTTTGAAGTTCCTGCAGTTTTCACTGTAAAACCGAGTTGGAGCTAGTACCTCCCCTTATATATGTATGGAATGGAGTTTGCAACTGAAAAGAAACTTTGTGTTCCCAACAAGCTAGTTGAAGGACGGCTTTCACACACACTTAGCTCTCAGAACTGAGCAAGTGGAGAGACGTTCGTTCATCTAGCACAAAGTAAACGGGTTGCAGGAGACACTTTTCTCTGCATTCTCAGTCTGTTTCCTAGTGCCGGTTTGAAGTTCCTGCAGTTTTCACTGTAAAACCGTGTTGGAGATAGTACCTCCCCATATATATGTATGGAATGGAGTTTGCAACTGAAAAGAAACTTTGTGTTCCCAACAAGCTAGGTGAAGGACGGCTTTAACACACACTTAGCTCTCGGAACTGAGCAAGTGGAGAGACGTTCGTTCATCTAGCACCAAGGGAACGGGTTGCAGGAGACAATTTTTCTCTGCTTTCTCAGTCTCTTTCCTAGTGCCGGTATGAAGTTCTTGCAGTTTTCACTGTAAAAAGGTGTTGGAGCTAGTACCTCCCCATATATATGTATGGAATGGTTTTTGCAACTGAAAAGAAACTTTTTGTTCCCAACAAGCTAGTTGAAGGACGGCTTTCACACACACTTGTCTCTCAGAACTGAGCAAGTGGAGAGACGTTCGTTCATCTAGCACCAAGGGAACGGGATGAGGAGACAGTTTTAGTCTTCTTTATCAGTCTGTTTCCTAGTGCCGGTTTGAAGTTCTTGCGGTTTTCACTGTAAAAACGAGTTGGAGCTAGTACCTCCCCATATATATGTATGGAATGGAGTTTGCAACTGAAAAGAAACTTTGTGTTCCCAACAAGCTAGGTGAAGGACGGCTTTCACACACACTTATCTCTCAGAATTTAGAAAGTGGAGAGACGTTCGTTCATGTAGCACCAAGGGAAAAGTTTGCAGGAGACACTTTTTCTCTGCTTTCTCAGTCTGTTTCCTAGTGCCGGTTTGAAATTCCTGCAGTTTTCACTCTAAAACCGAGTTGGAGCTTGTACCTCCCCATATATATGTATGGAAAGGAGTTTGCAATTGAAAAGAAACTTTGTGTTCCCAACAAGCTAGTTGAAGAACGGCTTTCACACACTCATATCTCTCAGAAATGAGCAAGTGGAGAGACGTTCGTTCATCTAGAACCAGGGGAACGGGTTGCAGGAGACACTTTTTCTCTGCTTTCTCAGTCTGTTTCCTAGTGCCGGTTTGAAGTTCCCTCAGTATTCACTGTAAAACCGTGTTGGAGCTAGTACCTCCCCATATATATGTATGGAATGGAGTTTGCAACTGAAAAGAAACTTTGTGTTCCCAAAAAGCTAGGTGAAGGACGGCTTTCACACACACTTAACTCTCAGAACTGAGCAAGTGGAGAGACGTTCGTTCATCTAGCACCAAGGGAACGGGTTGCAGGAGACACTTTTTCTCTGCTTTCTCAGTCTGTTTCCTAGTGCCGGTTTGAAGTTCCTGCAGTTTTCTCTGTAAAACCGAGTTGGAGCTAGTACTTCCCCATATATATGTATGAAATGGAGTTTGCAACTGAAAAGAAACTTTGTGTTCCCAATAAGCTAGTTGAAGCACGGATTTCACACACACTTAGCTCTCAGAACTGAGCAAGTGGAGAGACGTTCGTTCATCTAGCACAAAGTAAACGTGTTGCAGGTGACACTTTTCTATGCTTTCTCAGTCTGTTTCCTAGTGCCGGTTTGAAGTTCCTGCAGTTTTCACTGTAAAACCGAGTTGGAACTAGTACCTCCCCATATATATGTATGGAATGGAGTTTGCAACTGAAAAGAAACTTTGTGTTCCCAACAAGCTAGGTGAAGGACGGCTTTCACACACACTTAGCTCTCGGAACTGAGCAATTGGAGAGACGTTCGTTCATCTAGCACCAAGGGAACGGGTTGCAGGAGACACTTTTTCTCTGCTTTCTCAGTCTGTTTCCTAGTGCCGGTTTGAAGTTCTTGCAGTTTTCACTGTAAAAACGTGTTGGAGCTAGTACCTCCCCATATATATATATGGATTGGTGTTTGCAACTGAAAAGAATCTTTGTGTTCCCAACAAGCTAGGTGAAGGACGGCTTTCACACACAATTATCTCTCAGAACTGAGCAAGTGGAGAGACGTTCGTTCATCTAGCACCAAGGGAACGGAATGAGGAGACAGTTTTTCTCTTCTTTCTCAGTCTGTTTCCTAGTGCCGGTTTGAAGTTCTTGCAGTTTTCACTGTAAAAACGAGTTGGAGCTAGTACCTCCCCATATATATGTATGGAATGGTGTTTGCAACTGAAAAGAAACTTTGTGTTCCCAACAAGCTAGGTGAAGGACGGCTTTCACACACACTTATCTCTCAGAACTGAGCAAGTGGAGAGACGTTCGTTCATCTAGCAACAAGGGAACGGGATGCAGGAGACACTTTTTCTCTGCTTTCTCAGTCTGTTTCCTAGTGCCGGTTTGAAGTTCCTGCAGTTTTCACTGTAAAACCGAGTTGGAGCTATTACCTCCCAATATATATGTATGGAATGGAGTTTGCAACTGAAAAGAAACTTTGTGTTCCCAACAAGCTAGGTGAAGGACTGCTTTCACACACACTTATCTCTCAGAATTTAGAAAGTGGAGAGACGTTCGTTCATGTAGCACCAAGGGAAAAGGTTGCAGGAGACACTTTTTCTCTGCTTTCTCAGTCTGTTTCCAAGTGCCGGTTTGAAATTCCTGCAGTTTTCACTCTAAAACCGAGTTGGAGCTTGTACCTCCCCATATATATGTATGGAAAGGAGTTTGCAATTGGAAAGAAACTTTGTGTTCCCAACAAGCTAGTTGAAGGACGGCTTTCACACACTCATATCTCTCAAAAATGAGCAAGTGGAGAGACGTTCGTTCATCTAGAACCAGGGGAACGGGTTGCAGGAGACACTTTTTCTCTGCTTTCTCAGTCTGTTTCCTAGTGCCGGTTTGAAGTTCCCTCAGTATTCACTGTAAAACCGAGTTGGAGCTAGTACCTCCCCATATATATGTATGGAATGGAGTTTGCAACTGAAAAGAAACTTTGTGTTCCCAACAAGCTAGGTGAAGGACGGCTTTAACACACACTTAGCTCTCGGAACTGAGCAAGTGGAGAGACGTTCGTTCATCTAGCACCAAGGGAACGGGTTGCAGGAGACAATTTTTCTCTGCTTTCTCAGTCTCTTTCCTAGTGCCGGTTTGAAGTTCTTGCAGTTTTCACTGTAAAAACGTGTTGGAGCTAGTACCTCCCCATATATATGTATGGAATGGTTTTTGCAACTGAAAAGAAACTTTTTGTTCCCAACAAGCTTGTTGAAGGACGGCTTTCACACACACTTGTCTCTCAGAACTGAGCAAGTGGAGAGACGTTCGTTCATCTAGCACCAAGGGAACGGGATGAGGAGACAGTTTTTCTCTTCTTTCTCAGTCTGTTTCCTAGTGCCGGTTTGAAGTTCTTGCGGTTTTCACTGTAAAAACGAGTTGGAGCTAGTACCTCCCCATATATATGTATGGAATGGAGTTTGCAACTGAAAAGAAACTTTGTGTTCCCAACAAGCTAGGTGAAGGACGGCTTTCACACACACTTATCTCTCAGAATTTAGAAAGTGGAGAGACGTTCGTTCATGTAGCACCATGGGAAAAGTTTGCAGGAGACACTTTTTCTCTGCTTTCTCAGTCTGTTTCCTAGTGCCGGTTTGAAATTCCTGCAGTTTTCACTCTAAAACCGAGTTGGAGCTTGTACCTCCCCATATATATGTATGGAAAGGAGTTTGCAATTGAAAAGAAACTTTGTGTTCCCAACAAGCTAGTTGAAGAACGGCTTTCACACACTCATATCTCTCAGAAATGAGCAAGTGGAGAGACGTTCGTTCATCTAGAACCAGGGGAACGGGTTGCAGGAGACACTTTTTCTCTGCTTTCTCAGTCTGTTTCCTAGTGCCGGTTTGAAATTCCCTCAGTATTCACTGTAAAACCGTGTTGGAGCTAGTACCTCCCCATATATATGTATGGAATGGAGTTTGCAACTGAAAAGAAACTTTGTGTTCCCAAAAAGCTAGGTGAAGGACGGCTTTCACACACACTTAACTCTCAGAACTGAGCAAGTGGAGAGACGTTCGTTCATCTAGCACCAAGGGAACGGGTTGCAGGAGACACTTTTTCTCTGCTTTCTCAGTCTGTTTCCTAGTGCCGGTTTGAAGTTCCTGCAGTTTTCTCTGTAAAACCGAGTTGGAGCTAGTACTTCCCCATATATATGTATGGAATGGAGTTTGCAACTGAAAAGAAACTTTGTGTTCCTAATAAGCTAGTTGAAGCACGGATTTCACACACACTTAGCTCTCAGAACTGAGCAAGTGGAGAGACGTTCGTTCATCTAGCACAAAGTAAACGTGTTGCAGGTGACACTTTTCTATGCTTTCTCAGTCAGTTTCCTAGTGCCGGTTTGAAGTTCCTGCAGTTTTCACTGTAAAACCGAGTTGGAACTAGTACCTCCCCATATATATGTATGGAATGGAGTTTGCAACTGAAAAGAAACTTTGTGTTCCCAACAAGCTAGGTGAAGGACGGCTTTCACACACACTTAGCTCTCGGAACTGAGCAATTGGAGAGACGTTCGTTCATCTAGCACCAAGGGAACGGGTTGCAGGAGACACTTTTTCTCTGCTTTCTCAGTCTGTTTCCTAGTGCCGGTTTGAAGTTCTTGCAGTTTTCACTGTAAAAACGTGTTGGAGCTAGTACCTCCTCATATATATATATGGATTGGTGTTTGCAACTGAAAAGAATCTTTGTGTTCCCAACAAGCTAGGTGAAAGACGGCTTTCACACACACTTATCTCTCAGAACTGAGCAAGTGGAGAGACGTTCGTTCATCTAGCACCAAGGGAACGGGATGCAGGAGACACTTTTTCTCTGCTTTCTCAGTCTGTTTCCTAATGCCGGTTTGAAGTTCCTGCAGTTTTCACTGTAAAACAGAGTTGGAGCTAGTACCTCCCCATATATATGTATGGAATGGAGTTTGCAACTGAAAAGAAACTTTGTGTTCCCAACAAGCTAGGTGAATGACAGCTTTCACACACACTTAGCTCTCAGAACTGAGCAAGTGGAGAGACGTTCGTTCATCTAGCACAAAGTAAACGGGTTGCAGGAGACACTTTTCTCTGCTTTCTCAGTCTGTTTCCTAGTGCCGTTTTGAAGTTCCTGCAGTTTTCACTGTAAAACCGTGTTGGAGCTAGTACCTCCCCATATATATGTATGGAATGGAGTTTGCAACTGAAAAGAAACTTTGTGTTCCCAACAAGCTAGGTGAAGGACGGCTTTAACACACACTTAGCTCTCGGAACTGAGCAAGTGGAGAGACGTTCGTTCATCTAGCACCAAGGGAACGGGTTGCAGGAGACAATTTTTCTCTGCTTTCTCAGTCTCTTTCCTAGTGCCGGTTTGAAGTTCTTGCAGTTTTCACTGTAAAAAAGAGTTGGAGCTAGTACCTCCACATATATATGTATGGAATGGTTTTTGCAACTGAAAAGAAACTTTTTGTTCCCAACAAGCTAGTTGAAGGACGGCTTTCACACACACTTGTCTCTCAGAACTGAGCAAGTGGAGAGACGTTCGTTCATCTAGCACCAAGGGAACGGGATGAGGAGACAGTTTTTCTCTTCTTTCTCAGTCTGTTTCCTAGTGCCGGTTTGAAGTTCTTGCAGTTTTCACTGTAAAAACGAGTTGGAGCTAGTACCTCCCCATATATATGTATGGAATGGTGTTTGCAACTGAAAAGAAACTTTGTGTTCCCAACAAGCTAGGTGAAGGACGGCTTTCACACACACTTATCTCTCAGAACTGAGCAAGTGGAGAGACGTTCGTTCATCTAGCACCAAGGGAAAGGGATGCAGGAGACACTTTTTCTCTGCTTTCTCAGTCTGTTTCCTAGTGCCGGTTTGAAGTTCCCTCAGTATTCACTGTAAAACCGAGTTGGAGCTAGTACCTCCCCATATATATGTATGGAATGGAGTTTGCAACTGAAAAGAAACTTTGTGTTCCCAAAAAGCTAGGTGAAGGACGGCTTTCACACACACTTATCTCTCAGAAATGAGCAAGTGGAGAGACGTTCGTTCATCTAGCACCAAGGGAACGGGTTGCAGGAGAAACTTTTTCTCTGCTTTCTCAGTCTGATTCCTAGTGCCGGTTTGATGTTCCTGCAGTTTTCTCTGTAAAACCGAGTTGGAGCTAGTAATTCCCCATATATATGTATGGAATGGAGTTTGCAACTGAAAAGAAACTTTGTGTTCCCAACAAGCTAGGTGAAGGAAGGATTTCACACACACTTAGCTCTCAGAACTGAGCAAGTGGAGAGACGTTCGTTCATCTAGCACAAAGTAAACGTGTTGCAGGAGACACTTTTCTATGCTTTCTCAGTCTGTTTCCTAGTGCCGTTTTGAAGTTCTTGCAGTTTTCACTGTAAAAACGAGTTGGAGCTAGTACCTCCCCATATATATGTATGGAATGGTGTTTGCAACTGAAAAGAAACTTTGTGTTCCCAACAAGCTAGGTGAAGGACGGCTTTCACACACACTTATCTCTCAGAACTGAGCAAGTGGAGAGACGTTCGTTCATCTAGCACCAAGGGAAAGGGATGCAGGAGACACTTTTTCTCTGCTTTCTCAGTCTGTTTCCTAGTGCCGGTTTGAAGTTCCCTCAGTATTCACTGTAAAACCGAGTTGGAGCTAGTACCTCCCCATATATATGTATGGAATGGAGTTTGCAACTGAAAAGAAACTTTGTGTTCCCAAAAAGCTAGGTGAAGGACGGCTTTCACACACACTTATCTCTCAGAAATGAGCAAGTGGAGAGACGTTCGTTCATCTAGCACCAAGGGAACGGGTTGCAGGAGAAACTTTTTCTCTGCTTTCTCAGTCTGTTTCCTAGTGCCGGTTTGAAGTTCCTGCAGTTTTCTCTGTAAAACCGAGTTGGAGCTAGTAATTCCCCATATATATGTATGGAATGGAGTTTGCAACTGAAAAGAAACTTTGTGTTCCCAACAAGCTAGGTGAAGGAAGGATTTCACACACACTTAGCTCTCAGAACTGAGCAAGTGGAGAGACGTTCGTTCATCTAGCACAAAGTAAACGTGTTGCAGGAGACACTTTTCTATGCTTTCTCAGTCTGTTTCCTAGTGCCGTTTTGAAGTTCCTGCAGTTTTCACTGTAAAACCGTGTTGGAGCTAGTACCTCCCCATATATATGTATGGAATGGAGTTTGCAACTGAAAAGAAACTTTGTGTTCCCAACAAGCTAGGTGAAGGACGGCTTTAACACACACTTAGCTCTCGGAACTGAGCAAGTGGAGAGACGTTCGTTCATCTAGCACCAAGGGAACGGGTTGCAGGAGACAATTTTTCTCTGCTTTCTCAGTCTCTTTCCTAGTGCCGGTTTGAAGTTCTTGCAGTTTTCACTGTAAAAAAGAGTTGGAGCTATTACCTCCCCATATATATGTATGGAATGGTTTTTGCAACTGAAAAGAAACTTTTTGTTCCCAACAAGCTAGTTGAAAGACGGCTTTCACACACACTTGTCTCTCAGAACTGAGCAAGTGGAGAGACGTTCGTTCATCTAGCACCAAGGGAACGGGATGAGGAGACAGTTTTTCTCTTCTTTCTCAGTCTGTTTCCTAGTGCCGGTTTGAAGTTCTTGCAGTTTTCACAGTAAAAACGAGTTGGAGCTAGTACCTCCCCATATATATGTATGGAATGGTGTTTGCAACTGAAAAGAAACTTTGTGTTCCCAACAAGCTCGGTGAAGGACGGCTTTCACACACACTTATCTCTCAGAACCGAGCAAGTGGAGAGACGTTCGTTCATCTAGCACCAAGGGAACGGGATGCAGGAGACACTTTTTCTCTGGTTTCTCAGTCTGTTTCCTAATGCCGGTTTGAAGTTCCTGCAGTTTTCACTGTAAAACCGAGTTGGAGCTAGTACCTCCCAATATATATGTATGGAATGGAGTTTGCAACTGAAAAGAAACTTTGTGTTCCCAACAAGCTAGGTGAAGGACGGCTTTCACACACACTTATCTCTCAGAATTTAGAAAGTGGAGAGACGTTCGTTCATGTAGCACCAAGGGAAAAGTTTGCAGGAGAGACTTTTTCTCTGCTTTCTCAGTCTGTTTCCTAGTGCCGGTTTGAAATTCCTGCAGTTTTCACTCTAAAACCGAGTTGGAGCTTGTACCTCCCCATATATATGTATGGAAAGGAGTTTGCAATTGGAAAGAAACTTTGTGTTCCCAACAAGCTAGTTGAAGGACGGCTTTCACACACTCATATCTCTCAGAAATGAGCAAGTGGAGAGACGTTCGTTCATCTAGAACCAGGGGAACGGGTTGCAGGAGACACTTTTTCTCTGCTTTCTCAGTCTGTTTCCTAGTGCCGGTTTGAAGTTCCCTCAGTATTCACTGTAAAACCGAGTTGGAGCTAGTACCTCCCCATATATATGTATGGAATGGAGTTTGCAACTGAAAAGAAACTTTGTGTTCCCAAAAAGCTAGGTGAAGGACGGCTTTCACAAACACTTATCTCTCAGAACTGAGCAAGTGGAGAGACGTTCGTTCATCTAGCACCAAGGGAACGGGTTGCAGGAGACACGTTTTCTCTGCTTTCTCAGTCTGTTTCCTAGTGCTGGTTTGAAGTTCCTGCAGTTTTCTCTGTAAAACCGAGTTGGAGCTAGTACTTCCCCATATATATGTATGGAATGGAGTTTGCAACTGAAAAGAAACTTTGTGTTCCCAACAAGCTAGGTGAAGTACGGATTTCACACACACTTAGCTCTCAGAACTGAGCAAGTGGAGAGACGTTCGTTCATCTAGCACAAAGTAAACGGGTTGCAGGAGACACTTTTCTCTGCTTTCTCAGTCTGCTTCCTAGTGCCGGTTTGAAGTTCCTGCAGGTTTCACTGTAAAACCGTGTTGGAGCTAGTACCTCCCCATATATATGTATGGAATGGAGTTTGCAACTGAAAAGAAACTTTGTGTTCCCAACAAGCTAGGTGAAGGACGGCTTTCACACACACTTAGCTCTCTGAACTGAGCAAGTGGAGAGACGTTCGTTCATCTAGCACCAAGGGAACGGTTTGCAGGAGACAATTTTTCTCTGCTTTCTCAGTCTCTTTCCTAGTGCCGGTTTCAAGTTCTTGCAGTTTTCACTGTAAAAAAGAGTTGGAGCTAGTACCTCCCCATATATATGTATGGAATGGTTTTTGCAACTGAAAAGAAACTTTTTGTTCCCAACAACCTAGGTGAAGGACGGCTTTCACACACACTTGTTGCTCAGAACTGAGCAAGTGGAGAGACGTTCGGTCATCTAGCATCAAGGGAACGGGATGAGGAGACACTTTTTCTCTGCTTTCTCAGTCTGTTTCCTAGTGCCGGTTTGAAGTTCCTGCAGTTTTCACTGTAAAACCCAGTTGGAGCTAGTACCTCCCCATATATATGTATGGAATGGTGTTTGCAACTGAAAAGAAACTTTGTGTTCCCAACAAGCTAGGTGAAGGACGGCTTTCACACACACTTGTCTCTCAGAACTGAGCAAGTGGAGAGACGTTCGTTCATCTAGCACCAAGGGAACCGGATGCAGGAGACACTTTTTCTCTGCTTTCTCAGTCTGTTTCCTAGTGCCGGTTTGAAGTTCCTGCAGTTTTCACTGTAAAACGGTGTTGGAGCTAGTACCTCCCCATAGATATGTATGGAATTGAGTTTGCAACTGAAAAGAAACTTTGTGTTCCCAACAAGCTAGGTGAAGGACGGCTTTCACACACACTTATCTCTCAGAACTGAGCAAGTGGAGAGACGTTCTTTCATGTAGCACCAAGGGAACGGGTTGCAGGAGACAATTTTTCTCTGTTTTCTCAGTCTGTTTCCTAGTGTCGGTATGAAGTTCCTGCAGTTTTCACTGTAAAACGGAGTTGGAGCTAGTACCTCCCCATATATATGTATGGAATGGAGTCTGCAACTGAAAAGAAACTTTGTGTTCCCAACAAGCAAGTTGAAGGAAGGCTTTCACACACTCTTATCTCTTGGAACTGATCAAGTGGAGAGACTTTCGTTCATCTAGCACCAAGGGAACGGGTTGCAGTAGACATTTTTTTTTCTCTGCTTTCTCAGTCTGTTTCCTAGTGCCGGTTTGAAGTTCCCTCACTATTCACTGTAAAACCGAGTTGGAGCTAGTACCTCCCCATATATATGTATGGAATGGAGTTTGCAACTGAAACTTTGTGTTCCCAACAAGCTAGGTGAAGGACAGCTTTCACACACACTTAGCTCTCAGAACTGAGCAAGTGGAGAGACGTTCGTTCATCTAGCACCAAGGGAACGGGATGCAGGAGACACTTTTTCTCTGCTTTCTCAGTCTGTTTCCTAATGCCGGTTTGAAGTTCCTGCAGTTTTCACTGTAAAACCGAGTTGGAGCTAGTACCTCCCAATATATATGTATGGAATGGAGTTTGCAACTGAAAAGAAACTTTGTGTTCCCAACAAGCTAGGTGAAGGACGGCTTTCACACACACTTATCTCTCAGAATTTAGAAAGTGGAGAGACGTTCGTTCATGTAGCACCAAGGGAAAAGTTTGCAGGAGAGACTTTTTCTCTGCTTTCTCAGTCTGTTTCCTAGTGCCGGTTTGAAATTCCTGCAGTTTTCACTCTAAAACCGAGTTGGAGCTTGTACCTCCCCATATATATGTATGGAAAGGAGTTTGCAATTGGAAAGAAACTTTGTGTTCCCAACAAGCTAGTTGAAGGACGGCTTTCACACACTCATATCTCTCAGAAATGAGCAAGTGGAGAGACGTTCGTTCATCTAGAACCAGGGGAACGGGTTGCAGGAGACACTTTTTCTCTGCTTTCTCAGTCTGTTTCCTAGTGCCGGTTTGAAGTTCCCTCAGTATTCACTGTAAAACCGAGTTGGAGCTAGTACCTCCCCATATATATGTATGGAATGGAGTTTGCAACTGAAAAGAAACTTTGTGTTCCCAAAAAGCTAGGTGAAGGACGGCTTTCACAAACACTTATCTCTCAGAACTGAGCAAGTGGAGAGACGTTCGTTCATCTAGCACCAAGGGAACGGGTTGCAGGAGACACGTTTTCTCTGCTTTCTCAGTCTGTTTCCTAGTGCTGGTTTGAAGTTCCTGCAGTTTTCTCTGTAAAACCGAGTTGGAGCTAGTACTTCCCCATATATATGTATGGAATGGAGTTTGCAACTGAAAAGAAACTTTGTGTTCCCAACAAGCTAGGTGAAGTACGGATTTCACACACACTTAGCTCTCAGAACTGAGCAAGTGGAGAGACGTTCGTTCATCTAGCACAAAGTAAACGGGTTGCAGGAGACACTTTTCTCTGCTTTCTCAGTCTGTTTCCTAGTGCCGGTTTGAAGTTCCTGCAGTTTTCACTGTAAAACCGTGTTGGAGCTAGTACCTCCCCATATATATGTATGGAATGGAGTTTGCAACTGAAAAGAAACTTTGTGTTCCCAACAAGCTAGGTGAAGGACGGCTTTCACACACACTTAGCTCTCTGAACTGAGCAAGTGGAGAGACGTTCGTTCATCTAGCACCAAGGGAACGGTTTGCAGGAGACAATTTTTCTCTGCTTTCTCAGTCTCTTTCCTAGTGCCGGTTTCAAGTTCTTGCAGTTTTCACTGTAAAAACGTGTTGGAGCTAGTACCTCCCCATATATATGTATGGAATGGTTTTTGCAACTGAAAAGAAACTTTTTGTTCCCAACAAGCTAGGTGAAGGACGGCTTTCACACACACTTGTTGCTCAGAACTGAGCAAGTGGAGAGACGTTCGGTCATCTAGCATCAAGGGAACGGGATGAGGAGACAATTTTTCTCTGCTTTCTCAGTCTGTTTCCTAGTGCCGGTTTGAAGTTCCTGCAGTTTTCACTGTAAAACCCAGTTGGAGCTAGTACCTCCCCATATATATGTATGGAATGGTGTTTGCAACTGAAAAGAAACTTTGTGTTCCCAACAAGCTAGGTGAAGGACGGCTTTCACACACACTTGTCTCTCAGAACTGAGCAAGTGGAGAGACGTTCGTTCATCTAGCACCAAGGGAACCGGATGCAGGAGACACTTTTTCTCTGCTTTCTCAGTCTGTTTCCTAGTGCCGGTTTGAAGTTCCTGCAGTTTTCACTGTAAAACGGTGTTGGAGCTAGTACCTCCCCATAGATATGTATGGAATGGAGTTTGCAACTGAAAAGAAACTTTGTGTTCCCAACAAGCTAGGTGAAGGACGGCTTTCACACACACTTATCTCTCAGAACTGAGCAAGTGGAGAGACGTTCTTTCATGTAGCACCAAGGGAACGGGTTGCAGGAGACAATTTTTCTCTGTTATCTCAGTCTGTTTCCTAGTGCCGGTATGAAGTTCCTGCAGTTTTCACTGTAAAACGGAGTTGGAGATAGTACTTCCCCATATATATGTATGGAATGGAGTCTGCAACTGAAAAGAAACTTTGTGTTCCCAACAAGCAAGTTGAAGGAAGGCTTTCACACACTCTTATCTCTTGGAACTGATCAAGTGGAGAGACTTTCGTTCATCTAGCACCAAGGGAACGGGTTGCAGTAGACATTTTTTTTTCTCTGCTTTCTCAGTCTGTTTCCTAGTGCCGGTTTGAAGTTCCCTCACTATTCACTGTAAAACCGAGTTGGAGCTAGTACCTCCCCATATATATGTATGGAATGGAGTTTGCAACTGAAACTTTGTGTTCCCAACAAGCTAGGTGAAGGACAGCTTTCACACACACTTAGCTCTCAGAACTGAGCAAGTGGAGAGACGTTCGTTCATCTAGCACCAGGGGAACGGGTTGCAGGAGACACTTTTTCTCTGCTTTCTAACTCTGTTTCCTAGTGCCGGTTTGAATTTCCTGCAGTTTTCACTGTAAAACCGAGTTGGATCTAGTACTTCCCCATATATATGTATGGAATGGAGTTTGCAACTGAAAAGAAACTTTGTGTTCCCAACAAGCTTGGTGAAGGAAGGCTTTCACACACACTTAGCTCTCAGAACTGAGCAAGTGGAGAGACGTTCGTTCATCTAGCACAAAGTAAACGGGTTGCAGGAGACACATTTCTATGCTTTCTCAGTCTGTTTCCTAGTGCCGGTTTGAAGTTACTGCAGTTTTCACTGTAAAACCGAGTTGGAACTAGTACCTCCCCATATATATGTATGGAATGGAGTTTGCAACTGAAAAGAAACTTTGTGTTCCCAACAAGCTAGGTGAAGGACGGCTTTCACACACACTTAGCTCTCGGAACTGAGCAAGTGGAGGGACGTTCGTTCATCTAGCACCAAGGGAACGGGTTGCAGGAGACACTTTTTCTCTGCTTTCTCAGTCTGTTTCCTAGTGCCGGTTTGAAGTTCTTGCAGTTTTCACTGTAAAAACGAGTTGGAGCTAGTACCTCCCCATATATATTTATGGATTGGTGTTTGCAACTGAAAAGAATCTTTGTGTTCCCAACAAGCTAGGTGAAGGACGGCTTTCACACACACTTATCTCTCAGAACTGAGCAAGTGGAGAGACGTTCGTTCATCTAGCACCAAGGGAAAAGGTTGCAGGAGACAATTTTTCTCTGCTTTCTCAGTCTGTTTCCTAGTGCCGGTTTGAAATTCCTGCAGTTTTCACTCTAAAACCGAGTTGGAGCTTGTACCTCCCCATATATATGTATGGAAAGGAGTTTGCAATTGAAAAGAAACTTTGTGTTCCCAACAAGCTAGTTGAAGGACGGCTTTCACACACTCATATCTCTCAGAAATGAGCAAGTGGAGAGACGTTCGTTCATCTAGAACCAGGGGAACGGGTTGCAGGAGACACTTTTTCTCTGCTTTCTCAGTCTTTTTCCTAGTGCCGGTTTGAAGTTAACTCAGTATTCACTGTAAAAACGAGTTGGAGCTAGTACCTCCCCATATATATGTATGGACTGGAGTTTGCAACTGAAAAGATACTTTGTGTTCCCAAAAAGCTAGGTGAAGGACGGCTTTCACAAACACTTATCTCTCAGAACTGAGCAAGTGGAGAGACGTTCGTTCATCTAGCACAAATTAAACGGGTTGCAGATGACACTTTTCTATGCTTTCTCAGTCTGTTTCCTAGTGCCGGTTTGAAGTTACTGCAGTTTTCACTGTAAAACCGAGTTGGAGCTAGTACCTCCCAATATATATGTATGGAATGGAGTTTGCAACTGAAAAGAAACTTTGTGTTCCCAACAAGCTAGGTGAAGGACGGCTTTCACACACACTTAGCTCTCGGAACTGAGCAAGTGGAGAGACGTTCGTTCATCTAGCACCAAGGGAACGGGTTGCAGGAGACACTTTTTCTCTGCTTTCTCAGTCTGTTTCCTAGTGCCGGTTTGAAGTTCTTGCAGTTTTCACTGTAAAAACGTGTTGGAGCTAGTACCTCCCCATATATATATATGGATTGGTGTTTGCAACTGAAAAGAATCTTTGTGTTCCCAACAAGCTAGGTGAAGGACGGCTTTCACACACACTTATCTCTCAGAACTGAGCAAGTGGAGAGACGTTCGTTCATGTAGCACCAAGGGAACGGGATGCAGGAGACACTTTTTCTCTGCTTTCTCAGTCTGTTTCCTAATGCCGGTTTGAAGTTCCTGCAGTTTTCACTGTAAAACAGAGTTGGACCTAGTACCTCCCCATATATATGTATGGAATGGAGTTTGCAACTGAAAAGAATCTTTGTGTTCCCAAAAAGGTAAGTGAAGGACGGCTTTCACAAACACTTATCTCTCCGAACTGAGCAAGTGGAGAGACGTTCGTTCATCTAGCACCAAGGGAACGGGTTGCAGGAGACACTTTTTCTCTGCTTTCTCAGTCTGATTCCTAGTGCCGGTTTGAAGTTCCTGCAGTTTTCACTGTAAAACAGAGTTGGAGCTAGTACCTCCCCTTATATATGTATGGAATGGAGTTTGCAACTGAAAAGAAACTTTGTGTTCCCAACAAGCTAGGTGAAAGACGGCTTTCACACACACTTAGCTGTCAGAACTGAGCAAGTGGAGAGACGTTCGTTCATCTAGCACCAAGGGAACGGGTTGCAAGAGACAATTTTTCTCTGCTTTCTCAGTCTCTTTCCTAGTGCCGGTTTGAAGTTCTTGCAGTTTTCACTGTAAAAAAGAGTTGGAGCTAGTACCTCCCCATATATATGTATGGAATGGTTTTTGCAACTGAAAAGAAACTTTTTGTTCCCAACAAGCTAGTTGAAAGACGGCTTTCACACACACTTGTCTCTCAGAACTGAGCAAGTGGAGAGACGTTCGTTCATCTAGCACCAAGGGAACGGGATGAGGAGACAGTTTTTCTCTTCTTTCTCAGTCTGTTTCCTAGTGCCGGTTTGAAGTTCTTGCAGTTTTCACTGTAAAAACGAGTTGGAGCTTGTACCTCAACATATATATGTATGGAATGGTGTTTGCAACTGAAAAGAAACTTTGTGTTCCCAACAAGCTAGGTGAAGGACGGCTTTCACACACACTTATCTCTCAGAATTTAGAAAGTGGAGAGACGTTCGTTCATGTAGCACCAAGGGAACGGGATGCAGGAGACACTTTTTCTCTGCTTTCTCAGTCTGTTTCCTAGTGCCGGTTTGAAGTTCCTGCAGTTTTCACTGTAAAACCGAGTTGGAGCTAGTACCTCCCAATATATATGTATGGAATGGAGTTTGCAACTGAAAAGAACTTTGTGTTCCCAACAAGCTAGGTGAAGGACGGCTT
Source organism: Camelus bactrianus (assembly GCF_048773025.1). Taxonomy (NCBI): domain Eukaryota; kingdom Metazoa; phylum Chordata; class Mammalia; order Artiodactyla; family Camelidae; genus Camelus; species Camelus bactrianus. The sequence goes on from NC_133544.1 coordinate 103,516,532, forward strand.
TCACACACACTTATCTCTCAGAATTTAGAAAGTGGAGAGACGTTCGTTCATGTAGCACCAAGGGAAAAGGATGCAGGAGACACTTTTTCTCTGCTTTCTCAGTCTGTTTCCTAGTGCCGGTTTGAAATTCCTGCAGTTTTCACTCTAAAACTGAGTTGGAGCTTGTACCTCCCCATATATATGTATGGAAAGGAGTTTGCAATTGAAAAGAAACTTTGTGTTCCCAACAAGCTAGTTGAAGGACGGCTTTCACACACTCATATCTCTCAGAAATGAGCAAGTGGAGAGACGTTCGTTCATCTAGAACCAGGGGAACGTGTTGCAGGAGACACTTTTTCTCTGCTTTCTCATTCTGTTTCCTAGTGCCGGTTTGAAGTTCCCTCAGTATTCACTGTAAAACCGAGTTGGAGCTAGTACCTCCCCATATATATGTATGGAATGGAGTTTTCAACTGAAAAGAAACTTTGTGTTCCCAAAAATCTAGGTGAAGTACGGCTTTCACACACACTTATCTCTCAGAACTGAGCAAGTGGAGAGACGTTCGTTCATCTAGCACCAAGGGAACGGGTTGCAGGAGAAACTTTTTCTCTGCTTTCTCAGTCTGTTTCCTAGTGCCGGTTTGAAGTTCCTGCAGTTTTCTCTGTAAAACCGAGTTGGAGCTAGTACTTCCCCATATATATGTATGGAATGGAGTTTGCAACTGAAAAGAAACTTTGTGTTCCCAACAAGCTAGGTGAAGGACGGATTTCACACACACTTAGCTCTCAGAACTGAGCAAGTGGAGAGACGTTCGTTCATCTAGCACAAAGTAAATGTGTTGCAGGAGACACTTTTCTATGCTTTCTCAGTCTGTTTCCTAGTGCCGGTTTGAAGTTCCTGAAGTTTCCACTGTAAAACCGAGTTGGAACTAGTACCTCCCCATATATATGTATGGAATGGAGTTTGCAACTGAAAAGAAACTTTGTGTTCCCAACAAGCTAGGTGAAGGACGGCTTTCACACACACTTATCTCTCAGAACTGAGCAAGTGGAGAGACGTTCGTTCATCTAGCACCAAGGGAACGGGATGCAGGAGACACTTTTTCTCTGCTTTCTCAGTCTGTTTCCTAATGCCGGTTTGAAGTTCCTGAAGTTTTCACTGTAAAACAGAGTTGGAGCTTGTACCCCCCCATATATATGTATGGAATGGAGTTTGCAACGGAAAAGAAACTTTGTGTTCCCAACAAGCTAGGTGAAGGACGGCTTTCACACACACTTAGCTCTCAGAACTGAGCAAGTGGAGAGACGTTCGTTCATCTAGCACAAAGTAAACGGGTTCCAGGAGACACTTTTCTCTGCTTTCTCATTATGTTTCCTAGTGCCGGTTTGAAGTTCCCTCAGTATTCACTGTAAAACCGAGTTGGAGCTAGTACCTCCCCATATATATGTATGGAATGGAGTTTGCAACTGAAAAGAAACTTTGTGTTCCCAACAAGCTAGGTGAAGGACGGCTTTAACACACACTTAGCTCTCGGAACTGAGCAAGTGGAGAGACGTTCGTTCATCTAGCACCAAGGGAACGGTTTGCAGGAGACAATTTTTCTCTGCTTTCTCAGTCTCTTTCCTAGTGCCGGTTTCAAGTTCTTGCAGTTTTCACTGTAAAAACGTGTTGGAGCTAGTACCTCCCCATATATATGTATGGAATGGTTTTTGCAACTGAAAAGAAACTTTTTGTTCCCAACAAGCTAGGTGAAGGACGGCTTTCACACACACTTGTTGCTCAGAACTGAGCAAGTGGAGAGACGTTCGGTCATCTAGCATCAAGGGAACGGGATGAGGAGACAATTTTTCTCTGCTTTCTCAGTCTGTTTCCTAGTGCCGGTTTGAAGTTCCTGCAGTTTTCACTGTAAAACCCAGTTGGAGCTAGTACCTCCCCATATATATGTATGGAATGGTGTTTGCAACTGAAAAGAAACTTTGTGTTCCCAACAAGCTAGGTGAAGGACGGCTTTCACACACACTTGTCTCTCAGAACTGAGCAAGTGGAGAGACGTTCGTTCATCTAGCACCAAGGGAACCGGATGCAGGAGAAACTTTTTCTCTGCTTTCTCAGTCTGTTTCCTAGTGCCGGTTTGAAGTTCCTGCAGTTTTCACTGTAAAACGGTGTTGGAGCTAGTACCTCCCCATAGATATGTATGGAATGGAGTTTGCAACTGAAAAGAAACTTTGTGTTCCCAACAAGCTAGGTGAAGGACGGCTTTCACACACACTTATCTCTCAGAACTGAGCAAGTGGAGAGACGTTCTTTCATGTAGCACCAAGGGAACGGGTTGCAGGAGACAATTTTTCTCTGTTATCTCAGTCTGTTTCCTAGTGCCGGTATGAAGTTCCTGCAGTTTTCACTGTAAAACGGAGTTGGAGATAGTACTTCCCCATATATATGTATGGAATGGAGTCTGCAACTGAAAAGAAACTTTGTGTTCCCAACAAGCAAGTTGAAGGAAGGCTTTCACACACTCTTATCTCTTGGAACTGATCAAGTGGAGAGACTTTCGTTCATCTAGCACCAAGGGAACGGGTTGCAGTAGACATTTTTTTTTCTCTGCTTTCTCAGTCTGTTTCCTAGTGCCGGTTTGAAGTTCCCTCACTATTCACTGTAAAACCGAGTTGGAGCTAGTACCTCCCCATATATATGTATGGAATGGAGTTTGCAACTGAAACTTTGTGTTCCCAACAAGCTAGGTGAAGGACAGCTTTCACACACACTTAGCTCTCAGAACTGAGCAAGTGGAGAGACGTTCGTTCATCTAGCACCAGGGGAACGGGTTGCAGGAGACACTTTTTCTCTGCTTTCTAACTCTGTTTCCTAGTGCCGGTTTGAATTTCCTGCAGTTTTCACTGTAAAACCGTGTTGGATCTAGTACTTCCCCATATATATGTATGGAATGGAGTTTGCAACTGAAAAGAAACTTTGTGTTCCCAACAAGCTTGGTGAAGGAAGGCTTTCACACACACTTAGCTCTCAGAACTGAGCAAGTGGAGAGACGTTCGTTCATCTAGCACAAAGTAAACGGGTTGCAGGAGACACATTTCTATGCTTTCTCAGTCTGTTTCCTAGTGCCGGTTTGAAGTTACTGCAGTTTTCACTGTAAAACCGAGTTGGAACTAGTACCTCCCCATATATATGTATGGAATGGAGTTTGCAACTGAAAAGAAACTTTGTGTTCCCAACAAGCTAGGTGAAGGACGGCTTTCACACACACTTAGCTCTCGGAACTGAGCAAGTGGAGGGACGTTCGTTCATCTAGCACCAAGGTAACGGGTTGCAGGAGACACTTTTTCTCTGCTTTCTCAGTCTGTTTCCTAGTGCCGGTTTGAAGTTCTTGCAGTTTTCACTGTAAAAACGAGTTGGAGCTAGTACCTCCCCATATATATTTATGGATTGGTGTTTGCAACTGAAAAGAATCTTTGTGTTCCCAACAAGCTAGGTGAAGGACGGCTTTCACACACACTTATCTCTCAGAACTGAGCAAGTGGAGAGACGTTCGTTCATCTAGCACCAAGGGAAAAGGTTGCAGGAGACAATTTTTCTCTGCTTTCTCAGTCTGTTTCCTAGTGCCGGTTTGAAATTCCTGCAGTTTTCACTCTAAAACCGAGTTGGAGCTTGTACCTCCCCATATATATGTATGGAAAGGAGTTTGCAATTGAAAAGAAACTTTGTGTTCCCAACAAGCTAGTTGAAGGACGGCTTTCACACACTCATATCTCTCAGAAATGAGCAAGTGGAGAGACGTTCGTTCATCTAGAACCAGGGGAACGGGTTGCAGGAGACACTTTTTCTCTGCTTTCTCAGTCTTTTTCCTAGTGCCGGTTTGAAGTTAACTCAGTATTCACTGTAAAAACGAGTTGGAGCTAGTACCTCCCCATATATATGTATGGAATGGAGTTTGCAACTGAAAAGATACTTTGTGTTCCCAAAAAGCTAGGTGAAGGACGGCTTTCACAAACACTTATCTCTCAGAACTGAGCAAGTGGAGAGACGTTCGTTCATCTAGCACAAAGTAAACGGGTTGCAGATGACACTTTTCTATGCTTTCTCAGTCTGTTTCCTAGTGCCGGTTTGAAGTTACTGCAGTTTTCACTGTAAAACCGAGTTGGAGCTAGTACCTCCCAATATATATGTATGGAATGGAGTTTGCAACTGAAAAGAAACTTTGTGTTCCCAACAAGCTAGGTGAAGGACGGCTTTCACACACACTTAGCTCTCGGAACTGAGCAAGTGGAGAGACGTTCGTTCATCTAGCACCAAGGGAACGGGTTGCAGGAGACACTTTTTCTCTGCTTTCTCAGTCTGTTTCCTAGTGCCGGTTTGAAGTTCTTGCAGTTTTCACTGTAAAAACGTGTTGGAGCTAGTACCTCCCCATATATATTTATGGATTGGTGTTTGCAACTGAAAAGAATCTTTGTGTTCCCAACAAGCTAGGTGAAGGACGGCTTTCACACACACTTATCTCTCAGAACTGAGCAAGTGGAGAGACGTTCGTTCATGTAGCACCAAGGGAACGGGATGCAGGAGACACTTTTTCTCTGCTTTCTCAGTCTGTTTCCTAATGCCGGTTTGAAGTTCCTGCAGTTTTCACTGTAAAACAGAGTTGGACCTAGTACCTCCCCATATATATGTATGGAATGGAGTTTGCAACTGAAAAGAAACTTTGTGTTCCCAAAAAGGTAAGTGAAGGACGGCTTTCACAAACACTTATCTCTCCGAACTGAGCAAGTGGAGAGACGTTCGTTCATCTAGCACCAAGGGAACGGGTTGCAGGAGACACTTTTTCTCTGCTTTCTCAGTCTGATTCCTAGTGCCGGTTTGAAGTTCCTGCAGTTTTCACTGTAAAACAGAGTTGGAGCTAGTACCTCCCCTTATATATGTATGGAATGGAGTTTGCAACTGAAAAGAAACTTTGTGTTCCCAACAAGCTAGGTGAAAGACGGCTTTCACACACACTTAGCTGTCAGAACTGAGCAAGTGGAGAGACGTTCGTTCATCTAGCACCAAGGGAACGGGTTGCAGGAGACAATTTTTCTCTGCTTTCTCAGTCTCTTTCCTAGTGCCGGTTTGAAGTTCTTGCAGTTTTCACTGTAAAAAAGAGTTGGAGCTAGTACCTCCCCATATATATGTATGGAATGGTTTTTGCAACTGAAAAGAAACTTTTTGTTCCCAACAAGCTAGTTGAAAGACGGCTTTCACACACACTTGTCTCTCAGAACTGAGCAAGTGGAGAGACGTTCGTTCATCTAGCACCAAGGGAACGGGATGAGGAGACAGTTTTTCTCTTCTTTCTCAGTCTGTTTCCTAGTGCCGGTTTGAAGTTCTTGCAGTTTTCACTGTAAAAACGAGTTGGAGCTTGTACCTCCCCATATATATGTATGGAATGGTGTTTGCAACTGAAAAGAAACTTTGTGTTCCCAACAAGCTAGGTGAAGGACGGCTTTCACACACACTTATCTCTCAGAATTTAGAAAGTGGAGAGACGTTCGTTCATGTAGCACCAAGGGAACGGGATGCAGGAGACACTTTTTCTCTGCTTTCTCAGTCTGTTTCCTAGTGCCGGTTTGAAGTTCCTGCAGTTTTCACTGTAAAACCGAGTTGGAGCTAGTACCTCCCAATATATATGTATGGAATGGAGTTTGCAACTGAAAAGAACTTTGTGTTCCCAACAAGCTAGGTGAAGGACGGCTTTCACACACACTTATCTCTCAGAATTTAGAAAGTGGAGAGACGTTCGTTCATGTAGCACCAAGGGAAAAGGATGCAGGAGACACTTTTTCTCTGCTTTCTCAGTCTGTTTCCTAGTGCCGGTTTGAAATTCCTGCAGTTTTCACTCTAAAACTGAGTTGGAGCTTGTACCTCCCCATATATATGTATGGAAAGGAGTTTGCAATTGAAAAGAAACTTTGTGTTCCCAACAAGCTAGTTGAAGGACGGCTTTCACACACTCATATCTCTCAGAAATGAGCAAGTGGAGAGACGTTCGTTCATCTAGAACCAGGGGAACGTGTTGCAGGAGACACTTTTTCTCTGCTTTCTCATTCTGTTTCCTAGTGCCGGTTTGAAGTTCCCTCAGTATTCACTGTAAAACCGAGTTGGAGCTAGTACCTCCCCATATATATGTATGGAATGGAGTTTTCAACTGAAAAGAAACTTTGTGTTCCCAAAAATCTAGGTGAAGTACGGCTTTCACACACACTTATCTCTCAGAACTGAGCAAGTGGAGAGACGTTCGTTCATCTAGCACCAAGGGAACGGGTTGCAGGAGAAACTTTTTCTCTGCTTTCTCAGTCTGTTTCCTAGTGCCGGTTTGAAGTTCCTGCAGTTTTCTCTGTAAAACCGAGTTGGAGCTAGTACTTCCCCATATATATGTATGGAATGGAGTTTGCAACTGAAAAGAAACTTTGTGTTCCCAACAAGCTAGGTGAAGGACGGATTTCACACACACTTAGCTCTCAGAACTGAGCAAGTGGAGAGACGTTCGTTCATCTAGCACAAAGTAAATGTGTTGCAGGAGACACTTTTCTATGCTTTCTCAGTCTGTTTCCTAGTGCCGGTTTGAAGTTCCTGAAGTTTCCACTGTAAAACCGAGTTGGAACTAGTACCTCCCCATATATATGTATGGAATGGAGTTTGCAACTGAAAAGAAACTTTGTGTTCCCAACAAGCTAGGTGAAGGACGGCTTTCACACACACTTATCTCTCAGAACTGAGCAAGTGGAGAGACGTTCGTTCATCTAGCACCAAGGGAACGGGATGCAGGAGACACTTTTTCTCTGCTTTCTCAGTCTGTTTCCTAATGCCGGTTTGAAGTTCCTGAAGTTTTCACTGTAAAACAGAGTTGGAGCTTGTACCTCCCCATATATATGTATGGAATGGAGTTTGCAACGGAAAAGAAACTTTGTGTTCCCAACAAGCTAGGTGAAGGACGGCTTTCACACACACTTAGCTCTCAGAACTGAGCAAGTGGAGAGACGTTCGTTCATCTAGCACAAAGTAAACGGGTTCCAGGAGACACTTTTCTCTGCTTTCTCATTATGTTTCCTAGTGCCGGTTTGAAGTTCCCTCAGTATTCACTGTAAAACCGAGTTGGAGCTAGTACCTCCCCATATATATGTATGGAATGGAGTTTTCAACTGAAAAGAAACTTTGTGTTCCCAAAAATCTAGGTGAAGTACGGCTTTCACACACACTTATCTCTCAGAACTGAGCAAGTGGAGAGACGTTCGTTCATCTAGCACCAAGGGAACGGGTTGCAGGAGAAACTTTTTCTCTGCTTTCTCAGTCTGTTTCCTAGTGCCGGTTTGAAGTTCCTGCAGTTTTCTCTGTAAAACCGAGTTGGAGCTAGTACTTCCCCATATATATGTATGGAATGGAGTTTGCAACTGAAAAGAAACTTTGTGTTCCCAACAAGCTAGGTGAAGGACGGATTTCACACACACTTAGCTCTCAGAACTGAGCAAGTGGAGAGACGTTCGTTCATCTAGCACCAAGTAAATGTGTTGCAGGAGACACTTTTCTATGCTTTCTCAGTCTGTTTCCTAGTGCCGGTTTGAAGTTCCTGAAGTTTCCACTGTAAAACCGAGTTGGAACTAGTACCTCCCCATATATATGTATGGAATGGAGTTTGCAACTGAAAAGAAACTTTGTGTTCCCAACAAGCTAGGTGAAGGACGGCTTTCACACACACTTATCTCTCAGAACTGAGCAAGTGGAGAAACGTTCGTTCATCTAGCACCAAGGGAACGGGATGCAGGAGACACTTTTTCTCTGCTTTCTCAGTCTGTTTCCTAATGCCGGTTTGAAGTTCCTGAAGTTTTCACTGTAAAACAGAGTTGGAGCTTGTACCTCCCCATATATATGTATGGAATGGAGTTTGCAACGGAAAAGAAACTTTGTGTTCCCAACAAGCTAGGTGAAGGACGGCTTTCACACACACTTAGCTCTCAGAACTGAGCAAGTGGAGAGACGTTCGTTCATCTAGCACAAAGTAAACGGGTTCCAGGAGACACTTTTCTCTGCTTTCTCATTATGTTTCCTAGTGCCGTTTTGAAGTTCCTGCAGTTTTCACTGTAAAACCCAGTTGGAGCTAGTACCTCCCCATATATATGTATGGAATGGAGTTTGCAACTGAAAAGAAACTTTGTGTTCCCAACAAGCTAGGTGAAGGACGGCTTTAACACACACTTAGCTCTCGGAACTGAGCAAGTGGAGAGACGTTCGTTCATCTAGCACCAAGGGAACGGGTTGCTGGAGACAATTTTTCTCGGCTTTCTCAGTCTCTTTCCTAGTGCCGGTTTGAAGTTCTTGCAGTTTTCACTGTAAAAAAGAGTTGGAGCTAGTACCTCCACATATATATGTATGGAATGGTTTTTGCAACTGAAAAGAAACTTTTTGTTCCCAACAAGCTAGTTGAAGGACGGCTTTCACACACACTTGTCTCTCAGAACTGAGCAAGTGGAGAGACGTTCGTTCATCTAGCACCAAGGGAACGGGATGAGGAGACAGTTTTTCTCTTCTTTCTCAGTCTGTTTCCTAGTGCCGGTTTGAAATTCTTGCAGTTTTCACAGTAAAAACGAGTTGGAGCTAGTACCTCCCCATATATATGTATGGAATGGTGTTTGCAACTGAAAAGAAACTTTGTGTTACCAACAAGCTCGGTGAAGGACGGCATTCACACACACTTATCTCTCAGAACTGAGCAAGTGGAGAGACGTTCGTTCATCTAGCACCAAGGGAACGGGATGCAGGAGACACTTTTTCTCTGCTTCTCAGTCTGTTTCCTAATGCCGGTTTGAAGTTCCTGCAGTTTTCACTGTAAAACCGAGTTGGAGCTAGTACCTCCCAATATATATGTATGGAATGGAGTTTGCAACTGAAAAGAAACTTTGTGTTCCCAACAAGCTAGGTGAAGGACGGCTTTCACACACACTTATCTCTCAGAATTTAGAAAGTGGAGAGACGTTCGTTCATGTAGCACCAAGCAAAAAGTTTGCAGGAGACACTTTTTCTCTGCTTTCTCAGTCTGTTTCCTAGTGCCGGTTTGAAATTCCTGCAGTTTTCACTCTAAACCCGAGTTGGAGCTTGTACCTCCCCATATATATGTATGGAAAGGAGTTTGCAATTGGAAAGAAACTTTGTGTTCCTAACAAGCTAGTTGAAGGACGGCTTTCACACACTCATATCTCTCAGAAATGAGCAAGTGGAGAGACGTTCGTTCATCTTGAACCAGGGGAACGGGTTGCAGGAGACACTTTTTCTCTGCTTTCTCAGTCTTTTTCCTAGTGCCGGTTTGAAGTTCCCTCAGTATTCACTGTAAAACCGAGTTGGAGCTAGTACCACCCCATATATATGTATGGAATGGAGTTTGCAACTGAAAAGAAACTTTGTGTTCCCAAAAAGCTAGGTGAAGGACGGCTTTCACAAACACTTATCTCTCAGAACTAAGCAAGTGGAGAGACGTTCGTTCATCTAGCACCAAGGGAACGGGTTGCAGGAGACACGTTTTCTCTGCTTTCTCAGTCTGTTTCCTAGTGCTGGTTTGAAGTTCCTGCAGTTTTCTCTGTAAAACCGAGTTGGAGCTAGTACTTCCCCATATATATGTATGGAATGGAGTTTGCAACTGAAAAGAAACTTTGTGTTCCCAACAAGCTAGGTGAAGGACGGATTTCACACACACTTAGCTCTCAGAACTGAGCAAGTGGAGAGACGTTCGTTCATCTAGCACAAAGTAAACGGGTTGCAGGAGACACTTTTCTCTGCTTTCTCAGTCTGTTTCCTAGAGCCGGTTTGAAGTTCCTGCAGTTTTCACTGTAAAACCGTGTTGGAGCTAGTACCTCCCCATATATATGTATGGAATGGAGTTTGCAACTGAAAAGAAACTTTGTGTTCCCAACAAGCTAGGTGAAGGACGGCTTTCACACACAATTAGCTCTCGGAACTGAGCAAGTGGAGAGACGTTCGTTCATCTAGCACCAAGGGAACGGGTTGCAGGAGACAATTTTTCTCTGCTTTCTCAGTCTCTTTCCTAGTGCCGGTTTCAAGTTCTTGCAGTTTTCACTGTAAAAAAGAGTTGGAACTAGTACCTCCCCATATATATGTATGGAATGGTGTATGCAACTGAAAAGAAACTTTGTGTTCCCAACAAGCTAGGTGAAGGACTGCTTTCACACACACTTGTCTCTCAGAACTGAGCAAGTGGAGAGACGTTCGTTCATCTAGCACCAAGGGAACCGGATGCAGGAGACAATTTTTCTCTGCTTTCTCAGTCTGTTTCCTAGTGCCGGTTTGAAGTTCCTGCAGTTTTCACTGTAAAACGGTGTTGGAGCTAGTACCTCCCCATAGATATGTATGGATTGGAGTTTGCAACTGAAAAGAAACTTTGTGTTCCCAACAAGCTAGGTGAAGGACGGCTTTCACACACACTTATCTCTCAGAACTGAGCAAGTGGAGAGACGTTATTTCATGTAGCACCAAGGGAACGGGTTGCAGGAGACAATTTTTCTCTGTTTTCTCAGTCTGTTTCCTAGTGCCGGTATGAAGTTCCTGCAGTTTTCACTGTAAAACGGAGTTGGAGCTAGTACCTCCCCATATATATGTATGGAATGGAGTCTGCAACTGAAAAGAAACTTTGTGTTCCCAACAAGCAAGGTGAAGGAAGGCTTTCACACACTCTTATCTCTCGGAACTGATCAAGTGGAGAGACTTTCGTTCATCTAGCACCAAGGGAACGGGTTGCAGTAGACATTTTTATTTTCTCTGCTTTCTCAGTCTGTTTCCTAGTGCAGGTTTGAAGTTCCCTCAGTATTCACTGTAAAACCGAGTTGGAGCTAGTACCTCCCCATATATATGTATGGAATGGAGTTTGCAACTGAAACTTTGTGTTCCCAACAAGCTAGGTGAAGGACAGCTTTCACACACACTTAGCTCTCAGAACTGAGCAAGTGGAGAGACGTTCGTTCATCTAGCACCAGGGGAACGGGTTGCAGGAGACACTTTTTCTCTGCTTTCTCACTCTGTTTCCTAGTGCCGGTTTGAATTTCCTGCAGTTTTCACTGTAAAACCGAGTTGGATCTAGTACTTCCCCATATATATGTATGGAATGGAGTTTGCAACTGAAAAGAAACTTTGTGTTCCCAACAAGCTTTGTGAAGGACGGCTTTCACACACACTTAGCTCTCAGAACTGAGCAAGTGGAGAGACGTTCGTTCATCTAGCACAAAGTAAACGGGTTGCAGGTGACACTTTTCTATGCTTTCTCAGTCTGTTTCCTAGTGCCGGTTTGAAGTTACTGCAGTTTTCACTGTAAAACCTAGTTGGAACTAGTACCTCCCCATATATATGTATGGAATGGAGTTTGCAACTGAAAAGAAACTTTGTGTTCCCAACAAGCTAGGTGAAGGACGGCTTTCACACACACTTAGCTCTCGGAACTGAGCAAGTGGAGGGACGTTCGTTCATCTAGCACCAAGGGAACGGGTTGCAGGAGACACTTTTTCTCTGCTTTCTCAGTCTGTTTCCTAGTGCCGGTTTGAAGTTCTTGCAGTTTTCACTGTAAAAACGAGTTGGAGCTAGTACCTCCCCATATATATTTATGGAATGGTGTTTGCAACTGAAAAGAATCTTTGTGTTCCCAACAAGCTAGGTGAAGGACGGCTTTCACACACACTTATCTCTCAGAACTGAGCAAGTGGAGAGACGTTCGTTCATCTAGCACCAAGGGAAAAGGTTGCAGGGGACACTTTTTCTCTGCTTTCTCAGTCTGTTTCCTAGTGCCGGTTTGAAATTCCTGCAGTTTTCACTCTAAAACCGAGTTGGAGCTTGTACCTCCCCATATATATGTATGGAAAGGAGTTTGCAATTGAAAAGAAACTTTGTGTTCCCAACAAGCTAGTTGAAGGACGGCTTTCACACACTGATATCTCTCAGAAATGAGCAAGTGGAGAGACGTTCGTTCATCTAGAACCAGGGGAACGGGTTGCAGGAAACACTTTTTCTCTGCATTCTCAGTCTTTTTCCTAGTGCCGGTTTGAAGTTCCCTCAGTATTCACTGTAGAAACGAGTTGGAGCTAGTACCTCCCCATATATATGTATGGAATGGAGTTTGCAACTGAAAAGATACTTTGTGTTCCCAAAAAGCTAGGTGAAGGACGGCTTTCACAAACACTTATCTCTCAGAACTGAGCAAGTGGAGAGACGTTCGTTCATCTAGCACCAAGGGAACGGGTTGCAGGAGACACGTTTTTTCTGCTTTCTCAGTCTGTTTCCTAGGGCCGGTTTGAAGTTCCTGCAGTTTCCTCTGTAAAAGCGAGTTGGAGCTAGTACTTCCCTTATATATGTATGGAATGGAGTTTGCAACTGAAAAGAAACTTTGTGTTCCCAACAAGCTAGGTGAAGGACGGCTTTCACACACACTTAGCTCTCAGAACTGAGCAAGTGGAGAGACGTTCGTTCATCAAGCACAAAGTAAACGGGTTGCAGGAGACACTTTTCTCTGCTTTCTCAGTCTGTTTCCTAGTGCCGGTTTGAAGTTCCTGCAGTTTTCACTGTAAAACCGTGTTGGAGCTAGTACCTCCCCATATATATGTATGGAATGGAGTTTGCAACTGAAAAGAAACTTTGTGTTCCCAACAAGCTAGGTGAAGCACGGCTTTAACACACACTTAGCTCTCGGAACTGAGCAAGTGGAGAGACGTTCGTTCATCTATCACCAAGGGAACGGGTTGCAGGAGACAATTTTTCTCTGCTTTCTCAGTCTCTTTCCTAGTGCCGGTTTCAAGTTCTTGCAGTTTTCACTGTAAAAACGAGTTGGAGCTAGTACCTCCCCATATATATGTATGGAATGGTTTTTGCAACTTAAAAGAAACTTTTTGTTCCCAACATGCTAGGTGAAGGACGGCTTTCACACACACTTGTTGCTCAGAACTGAGCAAGTGGAGAGACGTTCGTTCATCTAGCACCAAGGGAACCGGATGCAGGAGACACTTTTTCTCTGCTTTCTCAGTCTGTTTCCTAGTGCCGGTTTGAAGTTCCTGCAGTTTTCACTGTAAAACGGTGTTGGAGCTAGTACCTCCCCATAGATATGTATGGAATGGAGTTTGCAACTGAAAAGAAACTTTGTGTTCCCAACAAGCTAGGTGAAGGACGGCTTTCACACACACTTATCTCTCAGAACTGAGCAAGTGGAGAGACGTTCTTTCATGTAGCACCAAGGGAACGGGTTGCAGGAGACAATTTTTCTCTGTTTTCTCAGTCTGTTTCCTAGTGCCGGTATGAAGTTCCTGCAGTTTTCACTGTAAAACGGAGTTGGAGCTAGTACCTCCCCATATATATGTATGGAATGGAGTCTGCAACTGAAAAGAAACTTTGTGTTCCCAACAAGCAAGGTGAAGGAAGGCTTTCACACACTCTTATCTCTCGGAACTGATCAAGTGGAGAGACTTTCGTTTATCTAGCACCAAGGGAACGGGTTGCAGTAGACATTTTTTTTTTCTCTGCTTTCTCAGTCTGTTTCCTAGTGCCGGTTTGAAGTTCCCTCAGTATTCACTGTAAAACCGAGTTGGAGCTAGTACCTCCCCATAAATATGTATGGAATGGAGTTTGCAACTGAAACTTTGTGTTCCCAACAAGCTAGGTGAAGGACAGCTTTCACACACACTTATCTCTCAGAACTGAGCAAGTGGAGAGACGTTCGTTCATCTAGCACCAGGGGAACGGGTTGCAGGAGACACTTTTTCTCTGCTTTCTCACTCTGTTTCCTAGTGCCGGTTTGAATTTCCTGCAGTTTTCACTGTAAAACCGAGTTGGATCTAGTACTTCCCCATATATATGTATGGAATGGAGTTTGCAACTGAAAAGAAACTTTGTGTTCCCAACAAGCTTGGTGAAGGACGGCTTTCACACACACTTAGCTCTCAGAACTGAGCAAGTGGAGAGACGTTCGTTCATCTAGCACAAAGTAAACGGGTTGCAGGAGACACTTTTCTATGCTTTCTCAGTCTGTTTCCTAGTGCCGGTTTGAAGTTACTGCAGTTTTCACTGTAAAACCTAGTTGGAACTTGTACCTCCCCATATATATGTATGGAATGGAGTTTGCAACTGAAAAGAAACTTTGTGTTCCCAACAAGCTAGGTGAAGGACGGCTTTCACACACACTTAGCTCTCGGAACTGAGCAAGTGGAGGGACGTTCGTTCATCTAGCACCAAGGGAACGGGTTGCAGGAGACACTTTTTCTCTGCTTTCTCATTCTGTTTCCTAGTGCCGGTTTGAAGTTCTTGCAGTTTTCACTGTAAAAACGAGTTGGAGGTAGTACCTCCCCATATATATTTATGGAATGGTGTTTGCAACTGAAAAGAACCTTTGTGTTCCCAACAAGCTAGGTGAAGGACGGCTTTCACACACACTTTTCTCTCAGAACTGAGCAAGTGGAGAGACGTTCGTTCATCTAGCACCAAGGGAAAAGGTTGCAGGAGACACTTTTTCTCTGCTTTCTCAGTCTGTTTCCTAGTGCCGGTTTGAAATTCCTGCAGTTTTCACTCTAAAACCGAGTTGGAGCTTGTACCTCCCCATATATATGTATGGAAAGGAGTTTGCAATTGAAAAGAAACTTTGTGTTCCCAACAAGCTAGTTGAAGGACGGCTTTCACACACTAATATCTCTCAGAAATGAGCAAGTGGAGAGACGTTCGTTCATCTAGAACCAGGGGAACGGGTTGCAGGAGACACTTTTTCTCTGCTTTCTCAGTCTTTTTCCTAGTGCCGGTTTGAAGTTCCCTCAGTATTCACTGTAAAAACGAGTTGGAGCTAGTACCTCCCCATATATATGTATGGAATGGAGTTTGCAACTGAAAAGATACTTTGTGTTCCCAAAAAGCTAGGTGAAGGACGGCTTTCACAAACACTTATCTCTCAGAACTGAGCAAGTGGAGAGACGTTCGTTCATCTAGCACCAAGGGAACGGGATGCAGGAGACACGTTTTTTCTGCTTTCTCAGTCTGTTTCCTAGTGCCGGTTTGAAGTTCCTGCAGTTTTCTCTGTAAAACCGAGTTGGAGCTAGTACTTCCCTTATATATGTATGGAATGGAGTTTGCAACTGAAAAGAAACTTTGTGTTCCCAACAAGCTAGGTGAAGGACGGATTTCACACACACTTAGCTCTCAGAACTGAGCAAGTGAAGAGACGTTCGTTCATCTAGCACAAAGTAAACGGGTTGCAGTTGACACTTTTCTATGCTTTCTCAGTCTGTTTCCTAGTGCCGGTTTGAAGTTACTGCAGTTTTCACTGTAAACCGAGTTGGAACTAGTACCTCCCAATATATATGTATGGAATGGAGTTTGCAACTGAAAAGAAACTTTGTGTTCCCAACAAGCTAGGTGAAGGACGGCTTTCACACACAATTAGCTCTCGGAACTGAGCAAGTGGAGAGACGTTCGTTCATCTAGCACCAAGGGAACGGGTTGCAGGAGACACTTTTTCTCTGCTTTCTCAGTCTGTTTCCTAGTGCCGGTTTGAAGTTCTTGCAGTTTTCACTGTAAAAACGTGTTGGAGCTAGTACCTCCCCATATATATTTATGGATTGGTGTTTGCAACTGAAAAGAATCTTTGTGTTCCCAACAAGCTAGGTGAAGGACGGCTTTCACACACACTTATCTCTCAGACCTGAGCAAGTGGAGAGACGTTCGTTCATCTAGCACCAAGGGAAAAGTTTGCAGGAGACACTTTTTCTCTGCTTTCTCAGTCTGTTTCCTAGTGCCGGTTTGAAATTCCTGCAGTTTTCACTCTAAAACCGAGTTCGAGCTTGTACCTCCCCATATATATGTATGGAAAGGAGTTTGCAATTGAAAAGAAACTTTGTGTTCCCAACAAGCTAGTTGAAGGACGGCTTTCACACACTCATATCTCTCAGAAATGAGCAAGTGGAGAGACGTTCGTTCATCTAGAACCAGGGGAACGGGTTGCAGGAGACACTTTTTCTCTGCTTTCTCAGTCTTTTTCCTAGTGCCGGTTTGAAGTTCCCTCAGTATTCACTGTAAAAACGAGTTGGAGCTAGTACCTCCCCATATATATGTATGGAATGGAGTTTGCAACTGAAAAGATACTTTGTGTTCCCAAAAAGCTAGGTGAAGGACGGCTTTCACAAACACTTATCTCTCAGAACTGAGCAAGTGGAGAGACGTTCGTTCATCTAGCACCAAGGGAACGGGATGCAGGAGACACGTTTTTTCTGCTTTCTCAGTCTGTTTCCTAGTGCCGGTTTGAAGTTCCTGCAGTTTTCTCTGTAAAACCGAGTTGGAGCTAGTACTTCCCTTATATATGTATGGAATGGAGTTTGCAACTGAAAAGAAACTTTGTGTTCCCAACAAGCTAGGTGAAGGACGGATTTCACACACACTTAGCTCTCAGAACTGAGCAAGTGAAGAGACGTTCGTTCATCTAGCACAAAGTAAACGGGTTGCAGTTGACACTTTTCTATGCTTTCTCAGTCTGTTTCCTAGTGCCGGTTTGAAGTTACTGCAGTTTTCACTGTAAACCGAGTTGGAACTAGTACCTCCCAATATATATGTATGGAATGGAGTTTGCAACTGAAAAGAAACTTTGTGTTCCCAACAAGCTAGGTGAAGGACGGCTTTCACACACAATTAGCTCTCGGAACTGAGCAAGTGGAGAGACGTTCGTTCATCTAGCACCAAGGGAACGGGTTGCAGGAGACACTTTTTCTCTGCTTTCTCAGTCTGTTTCCTAGTGCCGGTTTGAAGTTCTTGCAGTTTTCACTGTAAAAACGTGTTGGAGCTAGTACCTCCCCATATATATTTATGGATTGGTGTTTGCAACTGAAAAGAATCTTTGTGTTCCCAACAAGCTAGGTGAAGGACGGCTTTCACACACACTTATCTCTCAGACCTGAGCAAGTGGAGAGACGTTCGTTCATCTAGCACCAAGGGAAAAGTTTGCAGGAGACACTTTTTCTCTGCTTTCTCAGTCTGTTTCCTAGTGCCGGTTTGAAATTCCTGCAGTTTTCACTCTAAAACCGAGTTCGAGCTTGTACCTCCCCATATATATGTATGGAAAGGAGTTTGCAATTGAAAAGAAACTTTGTGTTCCCAACAAGCTAGTTGAAGGACGGCTTTCACACACTCATATCTCTCAGAAATGAGCAAGTGGAGAGACGTTCGTTCATCTAGAACCAGGGGAACGGGTTGCAGGAGACACTTTTTCTCTGCTTTCTCAGTCTTTTTCCTAGTGCCGGTTTGAAGTTCCCTCAGTATTCACTGTAAAAACGAGTTGGAGCTAGTACCTCCCCATATATATGTATGGAATGGAGTTTGCAACTGAAAAGATACTTTGTGTTCCCAAAAAGCTTGGTGAAGGACGGCTTTCACAAACACTTATCTCTCAGAACTGAGCAAGTGGAGAGACGTTCGTTCATCTAGCACCAAGGGAACGGGTTGCAGGAGACACGTTTTTTCTGCTTTCTCAGTCTGTTTCCTAGTGCCGGTTTGAAGTTCCTGCAGTTTTCTCTGTAAAACCGAGTTGGAGCTAGTACTTCCCTTATATATGTATGGAATGGAGTTTGCAACTGAAAAGAAACTTTGTGTTCCCAACAAGCTAGGTGAAGGACGGCTTTCACACACACTTATCTCTCAGAACTGAGCAAGTGGAGAGACGTTCGTTCATCTAGCACAAAGTAAACGGGTTGCAGGTGACACTTTTCTATGCTTTCTCAGTCTGTTTCCTAGTGCCGGTTTGAAGTTACTGCAGTTTTCACTGTAAAACCGAGTTGGAACTAGTACCTCCAAATATATATGTATGGAATGGAGTTTGCAACTGAAAAGAAACTTTGTGTTCCCAACAAGCTAGGTGAAGGACGGCTTTCACACACACTTAGCTCTCGGAACTGAGCAAGTGGAGAGACGTTCGTTCATCTAGCACCAAGGGAACGGGTTGCAGGAGACACTTTTTCTGTGCTTTCTCAGTCTGTTTCCTAGTGCCGGTTTGAAGTTCTTGCAGTTTTCACTGTAAAAACGTGTTGGAGCTAGTACCTCCCCATATATATTTATGGATTGGTGTTTGCAACTGAAAAGAATCTTTGTGTTCCCAACAAGCTAGGTGAAGGACGGCTTTCACACACACTTATCTCTCAGAACTGAGCAAGTGGAGAGACGTTCGTTCATCTAGCACCAAGGGAACGGGATGCAGGAGACACTTTTTCTCTGCTTTCTCAGTCTGTTTCCTAATGCCGGTTTGAAGTTCCTGCAGTTTTCACTGTAAAACAGAGTTGGAGCTAGTACCTCCCCATATATATGTATGGAATGGAGTTTGCAACTGAAAAGAAACTTTGTGTTCCCAACAAGCTAGGTGAAGGTCGGCTTTCACACACACTTAGCTCTCAGAACTGAGCAAGTGGAGAGACGTTCGTTCATCTAGCACAAAGTAAACGGGTTGCAGGAGACACTTTTCTCTGCTTTCTCAGTCTGTTTCCTAGTGCCGGTTTGAAGTTCCTGCAGTTTTCACTGTAAAACCGTGTTGGAGCTAGTAACCCCCATATATATGTATGGAATGGAGTTTGCAACTGAAAAGAAACTTTGTGTTCCCAACAAGCTAGGTGAAGGACGGCTTTAACACACACTTAGCTCTCGGAACTGAGCAAGTGGAGAGACGTTCGTTCATCTATCACCAAGGGAACGGGTTGCAGGAGACAATTTTTCTCTGCTTTCTCAGTCTCTTTCCTAGTGCCGGTTTCAAGTTCTTGCAGTTTTCACTGTAAAAACGAGTTGGAGCTAGTACCTCCCCATATACATGTATGGAATGGTTTTTGCAACTGAAAAGAAACTTTTTGTTCCCAACAAGGTAGTTGAAGTACGGCTTTCACACACACTTGTTGCTCAGAACTGAGCAAGTGGAGAGACGTTCGTTCATCTAGCATCAAGGGAACGGGATGGGGAGACACTTTTTCTCTGCTTTCTCAGTCTGTTTCCTAGTGCCGGTTTGAAGTTCCGGCAGTTTTCACTGTAAAACCCAGTTGGAGCTAGTACCTCCCCATATATATGTATGGAATGATGTTTGCAACTGAAAAGAAACTTTGGGTTCCCAACAAGCAAGGTGAAGTACGGCTTTCACAAACACTTGTCTCTCAGAACTGAGCAAGTGGAGAGACGTTCGTTCATCTAGCACCAAGGGAACGGGATGCAGGAGACACTTTTTCTCTGCTTTCTCAGTCTGTTTCCTAGTGCCGGTTTGAAGTTCCTGCAGTTTTCACTGTAAAACGGTGTTGGAGCTAGTACCTCCCCATAGATATGTATGGAATGGAGTTTGCAACTGAAAAGAAACTTTGTGTTCCCAACAAGCTAGGTGAAGGACGGCTTTCACACACACTTATCTCTCAGAACTGAGCAAGTGGAGAGACGTTCTTTCATGTAGCACCAAGGGAACGGGTTGCAGGAGATAATTTTTCTCTGTTTTCTCAGTCTGTTTCCTAGTGCCGGTATGAAGTTCCTGCAGTTTTCACTGTAAAACGGAGTTGGAGCTAGTACCACCCCATATATATGTATGGAATGGAGTTTGCAACTGAAAAGAAACTTTGTGTTCCCAACAAGCAAGGTGAAGGAAGGCTTTCACACACTCTTATCTCTCGGAACTGATCAAGTGGAGAGACTTTCGTTCATCTAGCACCAAGGGAACGAGTTGCTGTAGACATTTTTTTTTCTCTGCTTTCTCAGTCTGTTTCCTAGTGCCGGTTTGAAGTCCCCTCAGTATTCACTGTAAAACCGAGTTGGAGCTAGTACCTCCCCATATATATGTATGGAATGGAGTTTGCAACTGAAACTTTGTGTTCCCAACAAGCTAGGTGAAGGACGGCTTTCACACACACTTAGCTCTCAGAACTGAGCAAGTGGAGAGACGTTCGTTCATCTAGCACCAGGGGAACGGGTTGCAGGAGACACTTTTTCTCTGCTTTCTCACTCTGTTTCCTAGTGCCTGTTTGAAGTTCCTGCAGTTTTCACTGTAAAACCTAGTTGGAGCTAGTACTTCCCCATATATATGTATGGAATGGAATTTGCAACTGAAAAGAAACTTTGTGTTCCCAACAAGTTTGGTGAAGGACGGCTTTCACACACACTTAGCTCTCAGAACTGAGCAAGTGGAGAGACGTTCGTTCATCTAGCACAAAGTAAATGGGTTGCAGGAGACACTTTTCTATGCTTTCTCAGTCTGTTTCCTAGTGCCGGTTTGAAGTTACTGCAGTTTTCACTGTAAAACCGAGTTGGAACTAGTACCTCCGCATATATATGTATGGAATGGAGTTTGCAACTGAAAAGAAACTTTGTGTTCCCAACAAGCTAGGTGAAGGACGGCTTTCACACACACTTAGCTCTCGGAACTGAGCAAGTGGAGAGAAGTTCGTTCATCTAGCACCAAGGGAACGGGTTGCAGGAGACACTTTTTCTCTGCTTTCTCAGTCTGTTTCCTAGTGCCGGTTTGAAGTTCTTGCAGTTTTCACTGTAAAAACGAGTTGGAGCTAGTACCTCCCCATATATATTTATGGAATTGTGTTTGCAACTGAAAAGAATCTTTATGTTCAAAACAAGCTAGGTGAAGGACGGCTTTCACACACACTTATCTCTCAGAACTGAGCAAGTGGAGAGACGTTCGTTCATCTAGCACAAAGTAAACGGGTTGCAGGGGACACTTTTCTCTGCTTTCTCAGTCTGTTTCCTAGTGCCGGTATGAAGTTCCTGCAGTTTTCACTGTAAAACCGTGTTGGAGCTAGTACCTCCCCATATATATGTATGGAATGGAGTTTGCAACTGAAAAGTAACTTTGTGTTCCCAACAAGCTAGGTGAAGGGCGGCTTTAACACACACTTAGCTCTCGGAACTGAGCAAGTGGAGAGACGTTCGTTCATCTAGCACCAAGGGAACGGGTTGCAAGAGACAATTTTTCTCTGCTTTCTCAGTCTCTTTCCTAGTGCCGGTTTCAAGTTCTTGCAGTTTTCACTGTAAAAAAGAGTTGGAGCTAGTACCTCCCCATATATATGTATGGAATGGTTTTTGCAACTGAAAAGAAACTTTTTGTTCCCAACAAGGTAGTTGAAGTACGGCTTTCACACACACTTGTTTCTCAGAACTGAGCAAGTGGATAGACGTTCGTTCATCTAGCACCAAGGGAACGGGATGTAGGAGACACTATTTCTCTGCTTTCTCAGTCTGTTTCCTAGTGCCGGTTTGAAGTTCCTGCAGTTTTCACTGTAAAACCCAGTTGGAGCTAGTACCTCCCCATATATATGTATGGAATGATGTTTGCAACTGAAAAGAAACTTTGTGTTCCCAACAAGCAAGGTGAAGTACGGCTTTCACACACACTTGTCTCTCAGAACTGAGCAAGTGGAGAGACGTTCGTTCATCTAGCACCAAGGGAACGGGATGCAGGAGACACTTTTTCTCTGCTTTCTCAGTCTGTTTCCTAGTGCCGGTTTGAAGTTCCTGCAGTTTTCACTGTAAAACGGTGTTGGAGCTAGTACCTCCCCATAGATATGTATGGAATGGAGTTTGCAACTGAAAAGAAACTTTGTGTTCCCAACAAGCTAGGTGAAGGACGGCTTTCACACACACTTATCTCTCAGAACTGAGCAAGTGGAGAGACGTTCTTTCATGTAGCACCATGGGAACGGGTTGCAGGAGATAATTTTTCTCTGTTTTCTCAGTCTGTTTCCTAGTGCCGGTATGAAGTTCCTGCAGTTTTCACTGTAAAACGGAGTTGGAGCTAGTACCACCCCATATATATGTATGGAATGGAGTTTGCAACTGAAAAGAAACTTTGTGTTCCCAACAAGCAAGGTGAAGGAAGGCTTTCACACACTCTTATCTCTCGGAACTGATCAAGTGGAGAGACTTTCTTTCATCTAGCACCAAGGGAACGAGTTGCTGTAGACATTTTTTTTTCTCTGATTTCTCAGTCTGTTTCCTAGTGCCGGTTTGAAGTTCCTGCAGTTTTCACTGTAAAACCCAGTTGGAGCTAGTACCTCCCCATATATATGTATGGAATGATGTTTGCAACTGAAAAGAAACTTTGGGTTCCCAACAAGCAAGGTGAAGTACGGCTTTCACACACACTTGTCTCTCAGAACTGAGCAAGTGGAGAGAAGTTCGTTCATCTAGCACCAAGGGAACGGGATGCAGGAGACACTTTTTCTCTGCTTTCTCAGTCTGTTTCCTAGTGCCGGTTTGAAGTTCCTGCAGTTTTCACTGTAAAACGGTGTTGGAGCTAGTACCTCCCCATAGATATGTATGGAATGGAGTTGGCAACTGAAAAGAAACTTTGTGTTCCCAACAAGCTAGGTGAAGGACGGCTTTAACACACACTTATCTCTCAGAACTGAGCAAGTGGAGAGACGTTCTTTCATGTAGCACCAAGGGAACGGGTTGCAGGAGATAATTTTTCTCTGTTTTCTCAGTCTGTTTCCTAGTGCCGGTATGAAGTTCCTGCAGTTTTCACTGTAAAACGGAGTTGGAGCTAGTACCACCCCATATATATGTATGGAATGGAGTTTGCAACTGAAAAGAAACTTTGTGTTCCCAACAAGCAAGGTGAAGGAAGGCTTTCACACACTCTTATCTCTCGGAACTGATCAAGTGGAGAGACTTTCGTTCATCTAGCACCAAGGGAACGAGTTGCTGTAGACATTTTTTTTTCTCTGCTTTCTCAGTCTGTTTCCTAGTGCCGGTTTGAAGTCCCCTCAGTATTCACTGTAAAACCGAGTTGGAGCTAGTACCTCCCCATATATATGTATGGAATGGAGTTTGCAACTGAAACTTTGTGTTCCCAACAAGCTAGGTGAAGGACGGCTTTCACACACACTTAGCTCTCAGAACTGAGCAAGTGGAGAGACGTTCGTTCATCTAGCACCAGGGGAACGGGTTGCAGGAGACACTTTTTCTCTGCTTTCTCACTCTGTTTCCTAGTGCCTGTTTGAAGTTCCTGCAGTTTTCACTGTAAAACCGAGTTGGAGCTAGTACTTCCCCATATATATGTATGGAATGGAATTTGCAACTGAAAAGAAACTTTGTGTTCCCAACAAGTTTGGTGAAGGACGGCTTTCACACACACTTAGCTCTCAGAACTGAGCAAGTGGAGAGACGTTCGTTCATCTAGCACAAAGTAAATGGGTTGCAGGAGACACTTTTCTATGCTTTCTCAGTCTGTTTCCTAGTGCCGGTTTGAAGTTACTGCAGTTTTCACTGTAAAACCGAGTTGGAACTAGTACCTCCCCATATATATGTATGGAATGGAGTTTGCAACTGAAAAGAAACTTTGTGTTCCCAACAAGCTAGGTGAAGGACGGCTTTCACACACACTTAGCTCTCGGAACTTAGCAAGTGGAGAGAAGTTCGTTCATCTAGCACCAAGGGAACGGGTTGCAGGAGACACTTTTTCTCTGCTTTCTCAGTCTGTTTCCTAGTGCCGGTTTGAAGTTCTTGCAGTTTTCACTGTAAAAACGAGTTGGAGCTAGTACCTCCCCATATATATTTATGGAATTGTGTTTGCAACTGAAAAGAATCTTTGTGTTCAAAACAAGCTAGGTGAAGGACGGCTTTCACACACACTTATCTCTCAGAACTGAGCAAGTGGAGAGACGTTCGTTCATCTAGCACAAAGTAAACGGGTTGCAGGGGACACTTTTCTCTGCTTTCTCAGTCTGTTTCCTAGTGCCGGTATGAAGTTCCTGCAGTTTTCACTGTAAAACCGTGTTGGAGCTAGTACCTCCCCATATATATGTATGGAATGGAGTTTGCAACTGAAAAGTAACTTTGTGTTCCCAACAAGCTAGGTGAAGGACGGCTTTAACACACACTTAGCTCTCGGAACTGAGCAAGTGGAGAGACGTTCGTTCATCTAGCACCAAGGGAACGGGTTGCAAGAGACAATTTTTCTCTGCTTTCTCAGTCTCTTTCCTAGTGCCGGTTTCAAGTACTTGCAGTTTTCACTGTAAAAAAGAGTTGGAGCTAGTACCTCCCCATATATATGTATGGAATGGTTTTTGCAACTGAAAAGAAACTTTTTGTTCCCAACAAGGTAGTTGAAGTACGGCTTTCACACACACTTGTTGCTCAGAACTGAGCAAGTGGATAGACGTTCGTTCATCTAGCACCAAGGGAACGGGATGTAGGAGACACTATTTCTCTGCTTTCTCAGTCTGTTTCCTAGTGCCGGTTTGAAGTTCCTGCAGTTTTCACTGTAAAACCCAGTTGGAGCTAGTACCTCCCCATATATATGTATGGAATGATGTTTGCAACTGAAAAGAAACTTTGTGTTCCCAACAAGCAAGGTGAAGTACGGCTTTCACACACACTTGTCTCTCAGAACTGAGCAAGTGGAGAGACGTTCGTTCATCTAGCACCAAGGGAACGGGATGCAGGAGACACTTTTTCTCTGCTTTCTCAGTCTGTTTCCTAGTGCCGGTTTGAAGTTCCTGCAGTTTTCACTGTAAAACGGTGTTGGAGCTAGTACCTCCCCATAGATATGTATGGAATGGAGTTTGCAACTGAAAAGAAACTTTGTGTTCCCAACAAGCTAGGTGAAGGACGGCTTTCACACACACTTATCTCTCAGAACTGAGCAAGTGGAGAGACGTTCTTTCATGTAGCACCAAGGGAACGGGTTGCAGGAGATAATTTTTCTCTGTTTTCTCAGTCTGTTTCCTAGTGCCGGTATCAAGTTCCTGCAGTTTTCACTGTAAAACGGAGTTGGAGCTAGTACCACCCCATATATATGTATGGAATGGAGTTTGCAACTGAAAAGAAACTTTGTGTTCCCAACAAGCAAGGTGAAGGAAGGCTTTCACACACTCTTATCTCTCGGAACTGATCAAGTGGAGAGACTTTCGTTCATCTAGCACCAAGGGAACGAGTTGCTGTAGACATTTTTTTTCTCTGATTTCTCAGTCTGTTTCCTAGTGCCGGTTTGAAGTCCCCTCAGTATTCACTGTAAAACCGAGTTGGAGCTAGTACCTCCCCATATATATGTATGGAATGGAGTTTGCAACTGAAACTTTGTGTTCCCAACAAGCTAGGTGAAGGACGGCTTTCACACACACTTAGCTCTCAGAACTGAGCAAGTGGAGAGACGTTCGTTCATCTAGCACCAGGGGAACGGGTTGCAGGAGACACTTTTTCTCTGCTTTCTCACTCTGTTTCCTAGTGCCTGTTTGAAGTTCCTGCAGTTTTCACTGTAAAACCGAGTTGGAGCTAGTACTTCCCCATATATATGTATGGAATGGAATTTGCAACTGAAAAGAAACTTTGTGTTCCCAACAAGTTTGGTGAAGGACGGCTTTCACACACACTTAGCTCTCAGAACTGAGCAAGTGGAGAGACGTTCGTTCATCTAGCACAAAGTAAACGGGTTGCAGGAGACACTTTTCTATGCTTTCTCAGTCTGTTTCCTAGTGCCGGTTTGAAGTTACTGCAGTTTTCACTGTAAAACCGAGTTGGAACTAGTACCTCCCCATATATATGTATGGAATGGAGTTTGCAACTGAAAAGAAACTTTGTGTTCCCAACAAGCTAGGTGAAGGACGGCTTTCACACACACATAGCTCTCGGAACTGAGCAAGTGGAGAGAAGTTCGTTCATCTAGCACCAAGGGAACGGGTTGCAGGAGACACTTTTTCTCTGCTTTCTCAGTCTGTTTCCTAGTGCCGGTTTGAAGTTCTTGCAGTTTTCACTGTAAAAACGAGTTGGAGCTAGTACCTCCCCATATATATTTATGGAATGGTGTTTGCAACTGAAAAGAATCTTTGTGTTCAAAACAAGCTAGGTGAAGGACGGCTTTCACACACACTTATCTCTCAGAACTGAGCAAGTGGAGAGACGTTCGTTCATCTAGCACAAAGTAAACGGGTTGCAGGGGACACTTTTCTCTGCTTTCTCAGTTTGTTTCCTAGTGCCGGTTTGAAGTTCCTGCAGTTTTCACTGTAAAACCGTGTTGGAGCTAGTACCTCCCCATATATATGTATGGAATGGAGTTTGCAACTGAAAAGTAACTTTGTGTTCCCAACAAGCTAGGTGAAGGACGGCTTTAACACACACTTAGCTCTCGGAACTGAGCAAGTGGAGAGACGTTCGTTCATCTAGCACCAAGGGAACGGGTTGCAGGAGACAATTTTTCTCTGCTTTCTCAGTCCCTTTCCTAGTGCCGGTTTCAAGTTCTTGCAGTTTTCACTGTAAAAACGAGTTGGAGCTAGTACCTCCCCATATATATGTATGGAATGGTTTTTGCAACTGAAAAGAAACTTTTTGTTCCCAACAAGGTAGTTGAAGTACGGCTTTCACACACACTTGTTGCTCAGAACTGAGCAAGTGGAGAGACGTTCGTTCATCTAGCATCAAGGGAACGGGATGAGGAGACACTTTTTCTCTGCTTTCTCAGTCTGTTTCCTAGTGCCGGTTTGAAGTTCCTGCAGTTTTCACGGTAAAACCCAGTGGGAGCTAGTACCTCCCCATATATATGTATGGAATGGTGTTTGCAACTGAAAAGAAACTTTGTGTTCCCAACAAGCTAGGTGAAGGACGGCTTTCACACACACTTATCTCTCAGAACTGAGCAAGTGGATAGACGTTCGTTCATCTAGCACCAAGGGAACGGGATGCAGGAGACACTATTTCTCTGCTTTCTCAGTCTGTTTCCTAGTGCCGGTTTGAAGTTCCTGCAGTTTTCACTGTAAAACGGTGTTGGAGCTAGTACCTCCCCATAGATATGTATGGAATGGAGTTTGCAACTGAAAAGAAACTTTGTGTTCCCTACAAGCTAGGTGAAGGACCGCTTTCACACACACTTATCTCTCAGAACTGAGCAAGTGGAGAGACGTTCTTTCATGTAGCACCAAGGGAACGGGTTGCAGGAGACAATTTTTCTCTGTTTTCTCAGTCTGTTTCCTAGTGACGTTATGAAGTTCCTGCAGTTTTCACTGTAAAACGGAGTTGGAGCTAGTACCTCCCCATATATATGTATGGAATGGAGTTTGCAACTGAAAAGAAACTTTGTGTTCCCAACAAGCAAGGTGAAGGAAGGCTTTCACACACTCTTATCTCTCGGAACTGATCAAGTGGAGAGACTTTCGTTCATCTAGCACCAAGGGAACGGGTTGCAGTAGACATTTTTTTTTTTCTGCTTTCTCAGTCTGTTTCCTAGTGCCGGTTTGAAGTTCCCTCAGTATTCACTGTAAAACCGAGTTGGAGCTAGTAACTCCCCATTTATATGTATGGAATGGAGTTTGCAACTGAAACTTTGTGTTCCCAACAAGCTAGGTGAAGGACAGCTTTCACACACACTTAGCTCTCAGAACTGAGCAAGTGGAGAGACGTTCGTTCATCTAGCACAAAGTAAACGGGTTGCAGGAGACACTTTTCTATGCTTTCTCAGTCTGTTTCCTAGTGCCGGTTTGAAGTTCCTGCAGTTTTCACTGTAAAACCGAGTTGGAGCTAGTACTTCCCCATATATATGTATGGAATGGAGTTTGCAACTGAAAAGAAACTTTGTGTTCCCAACAAGTTTGGTGAAGGACGGCTTTCACACACACTTAGCTCTCAGAACTGAGCAAGTGGAGAGACGTTCGTTCATCTAGCACAAAGTAAACGGGTTGCAGGAGACACTTTTCTATGCTTTCTCAGTCTGTTTCCTAGTGCCGGTTTGAAGTTCCCTAGTATTCACTGTAAAACCGAGTTGGAGCTAGTACCTCCCCATATATATGTATGGAATGAAGTTTGCAACTGAAAAGAAACTTTGTGTTCCCAACAAGCTAGGTGAAGGACGGCTTTAACACACACTTAGCTCTCGGAACTGAGCAAGTGGAGAGAAATTCGTTCATCTAGCACCAAGGGAACGGGTTGCAGGAGACAATATTTCTCTGCTTTCTCAGTCTCTTTCCTAGTGCCGGTTTGAAGTTCTTGCAGTTTTCACTGTAAAACCGAGTTGGAGCTAGTACCTCCCCATATATATGTATGGAATGGTTTTTGCAACTGAAAAGAAACTTTTTGTTCCCAACAAGCTAGTTGAAGGACGGCTTTCACACACACTTGTCTCTCAGAACTGAGCAAGTGGAGAGACGTTCGTTCATCTAGCACCAAGGGAACGGGATGAGGAGACAGTTTTTCTCTTCTTTCTCAGTCTGTTTCCTAGTGCCGGTTTGAAGTTCTTGCATTTTTCACTGTAAAAAGGTTTTGGAGCTAGTACCTCCCCATATATATGTATGGAATGGTGTTTGCAACTGAAAAGAAACTTTGTGTTCCCAACAAGCTAGGTGAAGGACGGCTTTCACACACACTTATCTCTCAGAATTTAGAAAGTGGAGAGACGTTCGTTCATGTAGCACCAAGGGAAAAGGTTGCAGGAGACACTTTTTCTCTGCTTTCTCAGTCTGTTTCCTAGTGCCGGTTTGAAATTCTTGCAGTTTTCACTCTAAAACCGAGTTGGAGCTTGTACCTCCCCATATATATGTATGGAAAGGAGTTTGCAATTGAAAAGAAACTTTGTGTACCCAACAAGCTAGTTGAAGGACGGCTTTCACACACTCATATCTCTCAGAAATGAGCAAGTGGAGAGACGTTCGTTCATCTAGAACCAGGGGAACGGGTTGCAGGAGACACTTTTCTATGCTTTCTCAGTCTGTTTCCTAGTGCCGGTTTGAAGTTACTGCAGTTTTCACTGTAAAACCGAGTTGGAACTAGTACCTCCCAATATATATGTATGGAATGGAGTTTGCAACTGAAAAGAAACTTTGTGTTCCCAAAAAGCTAGGTGAAGGACGGCTTTCACACACACTTAGCTCTCGGAACTGAGCAAGTGGAGAGACGTTCGTTCATCTAGCACCAAGGGAACGGGTTGCAGGAAACACTTTTTCTCTGCTTTCTCAGTCTGTTTCCTAGTGCCGGTTTGAAGTTCTTGCAGTTTTCACTGTAAAAACGTGTTGGAGCTAGTACCTCCCCATATAAATTTATGGATTGGTGTTTGCAACTGAAAAGAATCTTTGTGTTCCCAACAAGCTAGGTGAAGGACGGCTTTCACACACACTTATCTCTCAGAACTGAGCAAGTGGAGAGACGTTCGTTCATCTAGCACCAAGGGAACGGGATGCAGGAGACACTTTTTCTCTGCTTTCTCAGTCTGTTTCCTAATGCCGGTTTGAAGTTCCTGCAGTTTTCACTGTAAAACAGAGTTGGAGCTAGTACCTCCCCATATATATGTATGGAATGGAGTTTGCAACTGAAAAGAAACTTTGTGTTCCCAACATGCTAGGTGAAGGACGGCTTTTACACACACTTAGCTCTCAGAACTGAGCAAGTGGAGAGACGTTCGTTCATCTAGCACAAAGTAAACGGGTTGCAGGAGACACTTTTCTCTGCTTTCTCAGTCTGTTTCCTAGTGCCGTTTTGAAGTTCCTGCAGTTTTCACTGTAAAACCGTGTTGGAGCTAGTACCTCCCCATATATATGTATGGAATGGAGTTTGCAACTGAAAAGAAACTTTGTGTTCCCAACAAGCTAGGTGAAGGACGGCTTTAACACACACTTAGCTCTCGGAACTGAGCAAGTGGAGAGACGTTCGTTCATCTAGCACCAAGGGAACGGGTTGCAGGAGACAATTTTTCTCTGCTTTCTCAGTATCTTTCCTAGTGCCGGTTTGAAGTTCTTGCAGTTTTCACTGTAAAAAAGAGTTGGAGCTAGTACCTCCACATATATATGTATGGAATGGTTTTTGCAACTGAAAAGAACCTTTTTGTTCCCAACAAGCTAGTTGAAGGACGGCTTTAACACACACTTGTCTCTCAGAACTGAGCAAGTGGAGAGACGTTCGTTCATCTAGCAAAAATTGAACGAGATGTGGAGACAGTTTTTCTCTTCTTTCTCAGTCTGTTTCCTAGTGCCGGTTTGAAGTTCTTGCAGTTTTCACTGTAAAAACGAGTTGGAGCTAGTACCTCCCCATATATATGTATGGAATGGTGTTTGCAACTGAAAAGAAACTTTGTGTTCCCAACAAGCTAGGTGAAGGACGGCTTTCACACACACTTATCTCTCAGAACTGAGCAAGTGGAGAGACTTTCGTTCATCTAGCACCAAGGGAACGGGATGCAGGAGACACTTTTTCTCTGCTTTCTCAGTCTGTTTCCTAGTGCCGGTTTGAAGTTCCTGTAGTTTTCACTGTAATACCGAGTTGGAGCTAGTACCTCCCAATATATATGTATGGAATGGAGTTTGCAACTGAAAAGAAACTTTGTGTTCCCAACAAGCTAGGTGAAGGACGGCTTTCACACACACTTATCTCTCAGAATTTTGAAAGTGGAGAGACGTTCGTTCATGTAGCACCAAGGGAAAAGGTTGCAGGAGACACTTTTTCTCTGCTTTCTCAGTCTGTTTCCTAGTGCCGGTATGAAGTTCCTGCAGTTTTCACTGTAAAACGGTGTTGGAGCTAGTACCTCCCCATAGATATGTATGGAATGGAGTTTGCAACTGAAAAGAAACTTTGTGTTCCCTACAAGCTAGGTGAAGGACCGCTTTCACACACACTTATCTCTCAGAACTGAGCAAGTGGAGAGACGTTCTTTCATGTAGCACCAAGGGAACGGGTTGCAGGAGACAATTTTTCTCTGTTTTCTCAGTCTGTTTCCTAGTGACGTTATGAAGTTCCTGCAGTTTTCACTGTAAAACGGAGTTGGAGCTAGTACCTCCCCATATATATGTATGGAATGGAGTTTGCAACTGAAAAGAAACTTTGTGTTCCCAACAAGCAAGGTGAAGGAAGGCTTTCACACACTCTTATCTCTCGGAACTGATCAAGTGGAGAGACTTTCGTTCATCTAGCACCAAGGGAACGGGTTGCAGTAGACATTTTTTTTTCTCTGCTTTCTCAGTCTGTTTCCTAGTGCCGGTTTGAAGTTCCCTCAGTATTCACTGTAAAACCGAGTTGGAGCTAGTAACTCCCCATTTATATGTATGGAATGGAGTTTGCAACTGAAACTTTGTGTTCCCAACAAGCTAGGTGAAGGACAGCTTTCACACACACTTAGCTCTCAGAACTGAGCAAGTGGAGAGACGTTCGTTCATCTAGCACAAAGTAAACGGGTTGCAGGAGACACTTTTCTATGCTTTCTCAGTCTGTTTCCTAGTGCCGGTTTGAAGTTCCTGCAGTTTTCACTGTAAAACCGAGTTGGAGCTAGTACTTCCCCATATATATGTATGGAATGGAGTTTGCAACTGAAAAGAAACTTTGTGTTCCCAACAAGTTTGGTGAAGGACGGCTTTCACACACACTTAGCTCTCAGAACTGAGCAAGTGGAGAGACGTTCGTTCATCTAGCACAAAGTAAACGGGTTGCAGGAGACACTTTTCTATGCTTTCTCAGTCTGTTTCCTAGTGCCGGTTTGAAGTTCCCTAGTATTCACTGTAAAACCGAGTTGGAGCTAGTACCTCCCCATATATATGTATGGAATGAAGTTTGCAACTGAAAAGAAACTTTGTGTTCCCAACAAGCTAGGTGAAGGACGGCTTTAACACACACTTAGCTCTCGGAACTGAGCAAGTGGAGAGAAATTCGTTCATCTAGCACCAAGGGAACGGGTTGCAGGAGACAATATTTCTCTGCTTTCTCAGTCTCTTTCCTAGTGCCGGTTTGAAGTTCCTGCAGTTTTCACTGTAAAACCGAGTTGGAGCTAGTACCTCCCCATATATATGTATGGAATGGTTTTTGCAACTGAAAAGAAACTTTTTGTTCCCAACAAGCTAGTTGAAGGACGGCTTTCACACACACTTGTCTCTCAGAACTGAGCAAGTGGAGAGACGTTCGTTCATCTAGCACCAAGGGAACGGGATGAGGAGACAGTTTTTCTCTTCTTTCTCAGTCTGTTTCCTAGTGCCGGTTTGAAGTTCTTGCATTTTTCACTGTAAAAAGGTGTTGGAGCTAGTACCTCCCCATATATATGTATGGAATGGTGTTTGCAACTGAAAAGAAACTTTGTGTTCCCAACAAGCTAGGTGAAGGACGGCTTTCACACACACTTATCTCTCAGAATTTAGAAAGTGGAGAGACGTTCGTTCATGTAGCACCAAGGGAAAAGGTTGCAGGAGACACTTTTTCTCTGCTTTCTCAGTCTGTTTCCTAGTGCCGGTTTGAAATTCTTGCAGTTTTCACTCTAAAACCGAGTTGGAGCTTGTACCTCCCCATATATATGTATGGAAAGGAGTTTGCAATTGATAAGAAACTTTGTGTACCCAACAAGCTAGTTGAAGGACGGCTTTCACACACTCATATCTCTCAGAAATGAGCAAGTGGAGAGACGTTCGTTCATCTAGAACCAGGGGAACGGGTTGCAGGAGACACTTTTTCTCTGCTTTCTCAGTCTGTTTCCTAGTGCCGTTTTGAAGTTCCCTCAGTATTCACTGTAAAACCGAGTTGGAGCTAGTACCTCCCCATATATATGTATGGAATGGAGTTTGCAACTGAAAAGAAACTTTGTGTTCCCAAAAAGCTAGGTGAAGGACGGCTTTCACAAACACTTATCTCTCAGAACTGAGCAAGTGGAGAGATGTTCGTTCATCTAGCACCAAGGGAACGGGTTGCAGGAGACACGTTCTCTGCTTTCTCAGTCTC
This sequence comes from Camelus bactrianus, assembly GCF_048773025.1. NCBI lineage: Eukaryota > Metazoa > Chordata > Mammalia > Artiodactyla > Camelidae > Camelus > Camelus bactrianus. The sequence continues at coordinate 103,549,196 of NC_133544.1, forward strand.
TTTCCTATTGCTGGCTTGAAGTTCCTGCAGTTTTCTCTGTAAAACCGAGTTGGAGCTAGTACTTCCCCATATATATATATGGAATGGAGTTTGCAACTGAAAAGAAACTTTGTGTTCCCAACAAGCTAGGTGAAGGACGGATTTCACACACACTTAGCTCTCAGAACTGAGCAAGTGGAGAGACGTTCGTTCATCTAGCACAAAGTAAACGGGTTGCAGGAGACACTTTTCTATGCTTTCTCAGTCTGTTTCCTAGTGCCGGTTTGAAGTTACTGCAGTTTTCACTGTAAAACCGAGTTGGAACTAGTACCTCCCAATATATATGTATGGAATGGAGTTTGCAACTGAAAAGAAACTTTGTGTTCCCAACAAGCTAGGTGAAGGACGGCTTTCACACACACTTAGCTCTCGGAACTGAGCAAGTGGAGAGACGTTCGTTCATCTAGCACCAAGGGAACGGGTTGCAGGAGACAATTTTTCTCTGCTTTCTCAGTCTCTTTCCTAGTGCCGGTTTGAAGTTCTTGCAGTTTTCACTGTAAAAAAGAGTTGGAGCTAGTACCTCCACATATATATGTATGGAATGGTTTTTGCAACTGAAAAGAACCTTTTTGTTCCCAACAAGCTAGTTGAAGGACGGCTTTAACACACACTTGTCTCTCAGAACTGAGCAAGTGGAGAGACGTTCGTTCATCTAGCAAAAATTGAACGAGATGTGGAGACAGTTTTTCTCTTCTTTCTCAGTCTGTTTCCTAGTGCCGGTTTGAAGTTCTTGCAGTTTTCACTGTAAAAACGAGTTGGAGCTAGTACCTCCCCATATATATGTATGGAATGGTGTTTGCAACTGAAAAGAAACTTTGTGTTCCCAACAAGCTAGGTGAAGGACGGCTTTCACACACACTTATCTCTCAGAACTGAGCAAGTGGAGAGACGTTCGTTCATCTAGCACCAAGGGAACGGGATGCAGGAGACACTTTTTCTCTGCTTTCTCAGTCTGTTTCCTAGTGCCGGTTTGAAGTTCCTGTAGTTTTCACTGTAATACCGAGTTGGAGCTAGTACCTCCCAATATATATGTATGGAATGAAGTTTGCAACTGAAAAGAAACTTTGTGTTCCCAACAAGCTAGGTGAAGGACGGCTTTCACACACACTTATCTCTCAGAATTTTGAAAGTGGAGAGACGTTCGTTCATGTAGCACCAAGGGAAAAGGTTGCAGGAGACACTTTTTCTCTGCTTTCTCAGTCTGTTTCCTAGTGCCGGTTTGAAATTCCTGCAGTTTTCACTCTAAAACCGAGTTGGAGCTTGTACCTCCCCATATATATGTATGGAAAGGAGTTTGCAATTGGAAAGAAACTTTGTGTTCCCAACAAGCTAGTTGAAGGACGGCTTTCACACACTCATATCTCTCAGAAATGAGCAAGTGGAGAGACGTTCGTTCATCTAGAACCAGGGGAACGGGTTGCAGGAGACACTTTTTCTCTGCTTTCTCAGTCTGTTTCCTAGTGCCGGTTTGAAGTTCCCTCAGTATTCACTGTAAAACCGAGTTGGAGCTAGTACCTCCCCATATATATGTATGGAATGGAGTTTGCAACTGAAAAGAAACTTTGTGTTCCCAAAAAGCTAGGTGAAGGACGGCTTTCACAAACACTTATCTCTCAGAACTGAGCAAGTGGAGAGACGTTCGTTCATCTAGCACCAAGGGAACGGGTTGCAGGAGACACGTTTTCTCTGCTTTCTCAGTCTGTTTCCTAGTGCTGGTTTGAAGTTCCTGCAGTTTTCTCTGTAAAACCGAGTTGGAGCTAGTACTTCCCCATATATATGTATGGAATGGAGTTTGCAACTGAAAAGAAACTTTGTGTTCCCAACAAGCTAGGTGAAGGACGGATTTCACACACACTTAGCTCTCAGAACTGAGCAAGTGGAGAGACGTTCGTTCATCTAGCACAAAGTAAACGGGTTGCAGGAGACACTTTTCTATGCTTTCTCAGTCTGTTTCCTAGTGCCGGTTTGAAGTTACTGCAGTTTTCACTGTAAAACCGAGTTGGAACTAGTACCTCCCAATATATATGTATGGAATGGAGTTTGCAACTGAAAAGAAACTTTGTGTTCCCAACAAGCTAGGTGAAGGACGGCTTTCACACACACTTAGCTCTCAGAACTGAGCAAGTGGAGAGACGTTCGTTCATCTAGCACAAAGTAAACGGGTTGCAGGAGACTCTTTTCTCTGCTTTCTCAGTCTGTTTCCTAGTGCCGGTTTGAAGTTCCTGCAGTTTTCACTGTAAAACCGTGTTGGAGCTAGTACCTCCCCATATATATGTATGGAATGGAGTTTGCAACTGAAAAGAAACTATGTGTTCCCAACAAGCTAGGCGAAGGACGGCTTTCACACACACTTAGCTCTCGGAACTGAGCAAGTGGAGAGACGTTCGTTCATCTAGCACCAAGGGAACGGGTTGCAGGAGACAATTTTTCTCTGCTTTCTCATTCTCTTTCCTAGTGCCGGTTTCAAGTTCTTGCAGTTTTCACTGTAAAAACGAGTTGGAGCTAGTACCTCCCCATATATATGTATGGAATGGTTTTTGCAACTGAAAAGAAACTTTTTGTTCCCAACAAGCTACGTGAAGGACGGCTTTCACACACACTTGTTGCTCAGAACTGAGCAAGTGGAGAGACGTTCGTTCATCTAGCATCAAGGGAACGGGATGAGGAGACACTTTTTCTCTGCTTTCTCAGTCTGTTTCCTAGTGCCGGTTTGAAGTTCCTGCAGTTTTCACTGTAAAACCCAGTTGGAGCTAGTACCTCCCCATATATATGTATGGAATGGTGTTTGCAACTGAAAAGAAACTTTGTGTTCCCAACAAGCTAGGTGAAGGACGGCTTTCACACACACTTGTCTCTCAGAACTGAGCAAGTGGAGAGACGTTCGTTCATCTAGCACCAAGGGAACGGGATGCAGGAGACACTTTTTCTCTGCTTTCTCACTCTGTTTCCTAGTGCCGGTTTGAAGTTCCTGCAGTTTTCACTGTAAAACCGAGTTGGAGCTAGTACTTCCCCATATATATGTATGGAATGGAGTTTGCAACTGAAAAGAAAATTTGTGTTCCCAACAAGCTAGGTGAAGGACGGCTTTCACACACACTTAGCTCTCAGAACTGAGCAAGTGGAGAGACGTTCGTTCATCTAGCACAAAGTAAACGGGTTGCAGGAGACACTTTTCTATGCTTTCTCAGTCTGTTTCCTAGTGCCGGTTTGAAGTTACTGCAGTTTTCACTGTAAAACCGAGTTGGAACTAGTACCTCCCCATATATATGTATGGAATGGAGTTTGCAACTGAAAAGAAACTTTGTGTTCCCAACAAGCTAGGTGAAGGACGGCTTTCACACACAGTTAGCTCTCGGAACTGAGCAAGTTGAGGGACGTTCGTTCATCTAGCACCAAGGGAACGGGTTGCAGGAGACACTTTTTCTCTGCTTTCTCAGTCTGTTTCCTAGTGCCGGTTTGAAGTTCTTGCAGTTTTCACTGTAAAAACGAGTTGGAGCTAGTACCTCCCCATATATATTTATGGAATGGTGTTTGCAACTGAAAAGAATCTTTGTGTTCCCAACAAGCTATGTGAAGGACGGCTTTCACACAAACTTATCTCTCAGACCTGAGCAAGTGGAGAGACGTTCGTTCATCTAGCACCAAGGGAAAAGGTTGCAGGAGACATTTTTCTCTGCTTTCTCAGTCTGTTTCCTAGTGCCGGTTTGAAATTCCTGCAGTTTTCACTCTAAAACCGAGTTGGGGCTTGTACCTCCCCATATATATGTATGGAAAGGAGTTTGCAAGTGAAAAGAAACTTTGTGTTCCCAACAAGCTAGTTGAAGGACGGCTTTCACACACTCATATCTCTCAGAAATGAGCAAGTGGAGAGACGTTCGTTCATCTAGAACCAGGGGAACGGGTTGCAGGAGACACTTTTTCTCTGCTTTCTCAGTCTCTTTCCTAGTGCCGGTTTGAAGTTCCCTCAGTATTCACTGTAAAAACGAGTTGGAGCTAGTACCTCCCCATATATATGTATGGAATGGTGTTTGCAACTGAAAAGATACTTTGTGTTCCCAAAAAGCTAGGTGAAGGACGGCTTTCACAAACACTTATCTCTCAGAACTGAGCAAGTGGAGATACGTTCGTTCATCTAGCACCAAGGGAACGGGTTGCAGGAGAAACGTTTTCTCTGCTTTCTCAGTCTGTTTCCTAGTGCCGGTTTGAAGTTCCAGCAGTTTTCTCTGTAAAACCGATTTGGAGCTAGTACTTACCTATATATATGTATGGAATGGAGTTTGCAACTGAAAAGAAACTTTGTGTTCCCAACAAGCTAGGTGAAGGATGAATTTCACACACACTTAGCTCTCAGAACTGAGCAAGTGGAGAGACGTTCGTTCATCTAGCACAAAGTAAACGGGTTGCAGGTGACACTTTTCTATGCTTTCTCAGTCTGTTTCCTAGTGCCGTTTTGAAGTTACTGCAGTTTTCACTGTAAATCCGAGTTGGAACTAGTACCTCCCAATATATATGTATGGAATGGAGTTTGCAACTGAAAAGAAACTTTGTGTTCCCAACAAGCTAGGTGAAGGACGGCTTTCACACACACTTAGCTCTCGGAACTGAGCAAGTGGAGAGACGTTCGTTCATCTAGCACCAAGGGAACGGGTTGCAGGAGACACTTTTTCTCTGCTTTCTCAGTCTGTTTCCTAGTGCCGGTTTGAAGTTCTTGCAGTTTTCACTTATAAAAACGTGTTGGAGATAGTACCTCCCCATATATATTTATGGATTGGTGTTTGCAACTGAAAAGAATCTTTGTGTTCCCAACAAGCTAGGTGAAGGACGGCTTTCACACACACTTAACTCTCAGAACTGAGCAAGTGGAGAGACGTTCGTTCATCTAGCACCAAGGGAACGGGATGCAGGAGACACTTTTTCTCTGCTTTCTCAGTCTGTTTCCTAATGCCGGTTTGAAGTTCCTGCAGTTTTCACTGTAAAACAGAGTTGGAGCTAGCACCTCCCCATATATATGTATGGAATGGAGTTTGCAACTGAAAAGAAACTTTGTGTTCCCAACAAGATAGGTGAAGGACGGCTTTCACACACACTTATCTCTCAGAACTGAGCAAGTGGAGAGACGTTCGTTCATCTAGCACCAAGGGAACGGGTTGCAGGAGACACTTTTCTCTGCTTTCTCAGTCTGTTTCCTAGTGCCGGTTTGAAGTTCCTGCAGTTTTCACTGTAAAACCGTGTTGGAGCTAGTACCTCCCCATATATATGTATGGAATGGAGTTTGCAACTGAAAAGAAACTTTGTGTTCCCAACAAGCTAGGTGAAGTACGGCTTTAACACACACTTAGCTCTCGGAACTGAGCAAGTGAAGAGACGTTCGTTCATCTAGCACCAAGGGAACGGGTTGCAGTGGACAATTTTTCCCTGCTTTCTCAGTCTCTTTCCTAGTGCCGGTTTCAAGTTCTTGCAGTTTTCACTGTAAAAAGGAGTTGGAGCTAGTACCTCCCCATATATATGTATGGAATGGTTTTTGCAACTGAAAAGAAACTTTTTGTTCCCAACAAGCTAGGTGAAGGACGGCTTTCACACACACTTGTTGCTCAGAACTGAGCAAGTGGAGAGACGTTCGTTCATCTAGCATCAAGGGAACGGGATGAGGAGACAATTTTTCTCTGCTTTCTCAGTCTGTTTCCTAGTGCCGGTTTGATGTTCCTGCAGTTTTCACTGTAAAACCCAGTTGGAGCTAGTACCTCCCCATATATATGTATGGAATGGTGTTTGCAACTGAAAAGAAACTTTGTGTTCCCAACAAGCTAGGTGAAGGACGGCTTTCACACACACTTTTCTCTCAGAACTGAGCAAGTGGAGAGACGTTCGTTCATCTAGCACCAAGGGAACGGGATGCAGGAGACACTTTTTCTCTGCTTTCTCAGTCTGTTTCCTAGTGCCGGTTTCAAGTTCTTGCAGTTTTCACTGTAAAACCGAGTTGGAGCTAGTACCTCCCCATATATATGTATGGAATGGAGTTTGCAACTGAAACTTTGTGTTCCCAACAAGCTAGGTGAAGGAAAGCTTTCACACACACTTAGCTCTCAGAACTGAGCAAGTGGAGAGACGTTCGTTCATCTAGCACCAGGGGAACGGGTTGCAGGAGACACTTTTTCTCTGCTTTCTCACTCTGTTTCCTAGTGTCGGTTTGAAGTTCCTACAGTTTTCACTGTAAAACCGAGTTGGAGCTTGTACTTCCCCATATATATGTATGGAATGGAGTTTGCAACTGAAAAGAAACTATGTGTTCCCAACAAGTTTGGTGAAGGACGGCTTTCACACACACTTAGCTCTCAGAACTGAGCAAGTGGAGAGACGTTCGTTCATCTAGCACAAAGTAAACGGGTTGCAGGAGACACTTTTCTATGCTTTCTCAGTCTGTTTCCTAGTGCCGGTTTGAAGTTACTGCAGTTTTCACTGTAAAACCGAGTTGGAGCTAGTACCTCCCCATATATAAGTATGGAATGGAGTTTGCAACTGAAAAGAAACTTTGTGTTCCCAACAAGCTAGGTGAAGGACGGCTTTCACACACACTTAACTCTCGGAACTGAGCAAGTGGAGAGACGTTCGTTCATCTAGCATCAAGGGAACGGGTTGCAGGAGACACTTTTTCTCTGCTTTCTCAGTCTGTTTCCTAGTGCCGGTTTGAAGTTCTTGCAGTTTTCACTGTAAAAACGAGTTGGAGCTAGTACCTCCCCATATATATTTATGGAATGGTGTTTGCAACTGAAAAGAATCTTTGTGTTCCCAACAAGCTAGGTGAAGGACGGCTTTCACACACACTTATCTCTCAGAACTGAGCAAGTGGAGAGACGTTCGTTCATCTAGCACCAAGGGAACGGGATGCAGGAGACACTTTTTCTCTGCTTTCTCAGTCTGTTTCCTAATGCCGGTTTGAAGTTCCTGCAGTTTTCACTGTAAAAATGAGTTGGAGCTAGTACCTCCCCATATATATGTATGGAATGGGGTTTGCAACTGAAAAGAAACTTTGTGTTCCCAACAAGCTAGGTGAAGGACGGCTTTCACACACACTTAGCTCTCAGAACTGAGCAAGTGGAGAGACGTTCGTTCATCTAGCACCAAGGGAACGGGTTGCAGGAGACAATTTTTCTCTGCTTTCTCAGTATCTTTCCTAGTGCCGGTTTCAAGTTCTTGCAGTTTTCACTGTAAAAACGTGTTGGAGCTAGTACCTCCCCATATATATTTATGGAATGGTTTTTGCAACTGAAAAGAAACTTTTTGTTCCCAACAATGTATTTGAAGTACGGCTTTCACACACAATTGTTGCTCAGAACTGAGCAAGTGGAGAGACGTTCGTTCATCTAGCATCAAGGGAACGGGATGAGGAGACACTTTTTCTCTGCTTTCTCAGTCTGTTTCCTAGTGCCGGTTTGAAGTTCTTGCAGTTTTCACTGTAAAAACGAGTTGGAGCTAGTACCTCCCCATATATATTTATGGAATGGTGTTTGCAACTGAAAAGAATCTTTGTGTTCCCAACAAGCTAGGTGAAGGACGGCTTTCACACACACTTATCTCTCAGAACTGAGCAAGTGGAGAGACGTTCGTTCATCTAGCACCAAGGGAACGGGATGCAGGAGACACTTTTTCTCTGCTTTCTCAGTCTGTTTCCTAATGCCGGTTTGAAGTTCCTGCAGTTTTCACTGTAAAACAGAGTTGGAGCTAGTACCTCCCCATATATATGTATGGAATGGGGTTTGCAACTGAAAAGAAACTTTGTGTTCCCAACAAGCTAGGTGAAGGACGGCTTTCACACACACTTAGCTCTCAGAACTGAGCAAGTGGAGAGACGTTCGTTCATCTAGCACCAAGGGAACGGGTTGCAGGAGACAATTTTTCTCTGCTTTCTCAGTATCTTTCCTAGTGCCGGTTTCAAGTTCTTGCAGTTTTCACTGTAAAAACGTGTTGGAGCTATTACCTCCCCATATATATGTATGGAATGGTTTTTGCAACTGAAAAGAAACTTTTTGTTCCCAACAAGGTATTTGAAGTACGGCTTTCACACACAATTGTTGCTCAGAACTGAGCAAGTGGAGAGACGTTCGTTCATCTAGCATCAAGGGAACGGGATGAGGAGACACTTTTTCTCTGCTTTCTCAGTCTGTTTCCTAGTGCCGGATTGAAGTTCCTGCAGTTTTCACTGTAAAACCCAGTTGGAGCTAGTACCTCCCCATATATATGTATGGAATGGTGTTTGCAACTGAAAAGAAACTTTGTGTTCCCAACAAGCTAGGTGAAGGACGGCTTTCACACACACTTTTCTCTCAGAACTGAGCAAGTGGAGAGACGTTCGTTCATCTAGCACCAAGGGAACGGGATGCAGGAGACACTTTTTCTCTGCTTTCTCAGTCTGTTTCCTAGTGCCGGTTTGAAGTTCCTGCAGTTTTCACTGTAAAACGGTGTTGGAGCTAGTACCTCCCCATATATATGTATTGAATGGAGTTTGCAACTGAAAAGAAACTTTGTGTTCCCAACAAGCTAGGTGAAGGACGGCCTTCACACACACTTATCTCTCAGAACTGAGCAAGTGGAGAGACGTTCTTTCATGTAGCACCAAGGGAACGGGTTGCAGTAGACAATTTTTCTCTGTTTTCTCAGTCTGTTTCCTAGTGCCGGTATGAAGTTCCTGCAGTTTTCACTGTAAAACGGAGTTGGAGCTAGTACCTCCCCATATATATGTATGGAATGGAGTTTGCAACTGAAAAGAAACTTTGTGTTCCCAACAAGCAAGGTGAAGGAAGGCTTTCACACACTCTTATCTCTCGGAACTGATCAAGTGGAGAGACTTTCGTTCATCTAGCACCAAGGGAACGGGTTGCAGTAGACATTTTTTTTTCTCTGCTTTCTCAGTCTGTTTCCTAGTGCCGGTTTGAAGTTCCCTCAGTATTCACTGTAAAACCGAGTTGGAGCTAGTACCTCCCCATATATATGTATGGAATGGAGTTTGCAACTGAATCTTTGTGTTCCCAACAAGCTAGGTGAAGGACAGCTTTCACACACACTTAGCTCTCAGAACTGAGCAAGTGGAGAGACGTTCGTTCTTCTAGCACCAGGGGAACGGGTTGCAGGAGACACTTTTTCTCTGCTTTCTCACTCTGTTTCCTAGTGCCGGTTTGAAGTTCCTGCAGTTTTCACTGTAAAACCGAGTTGGAGCTAGTACTTCCTCATATATATGTATGGAATGGAGTTTGCAACTGAAAAGAAACTTTGTGTTCCCAACAAGTTTGGTGAAGGACGGCTTTCACACACAATTAGCTCTCAGAACTGAGCAAGTGGAGAGACGTTCGTTCATCTAGCACAAATTAAACGGGTTGCAGGAGACACTTTTCTATGCTTTCTCAGTCTGTTTCCTAGTGCCGGATTGAAGTTACTGCAGTTTTCACTGTAAAACCGAGTTGGAACTAGTACCTCCCCTTATATATGTATGGAATGGAGTTTGCAACTGAAAAGAAACTTTGTGTTCCCAACAAACTAGGTGAAGAACGGCTTTCACACACACTTAGCTCTCGGAACTGAGCAAGTGGAGAGACGTTCGTTCATCTAGCACCAAGGGAACGGGTTGCAGGAGACAATTTTTCTCTGCTTTCTCAGTCTCTTTCCTAGTGCCTGTTTCAAGTTCTTGCAGTTTTCACTGTAAAAACGAGTTGGAGCTAGTACCTCCCCATATATATGTATGGAATGGTTTTTGCAACTGAAAAGAAACTTTTTGTTCCCAACAAGGTAGTTGAATTACGGCTTTCACACACACTTGTTGCTCAGAACTGAGCAAGTGGAGAGACGTTCGTTCATCTAGCATCAAGGGAACGGGATGAGGAGACACTTTTTCTCTGCTTTCTCAGTCTGTTTCCTAGTGCCGGTTTGAAGTTCCTGCAGTTTTCACTGTAAAACCCAGTTGGAGCTAGTACCTCCCCATATATATGTATGGAATGGTGTTTGCAACTGAAAAGAAACTTTGTGTTCCCAACAAGCTAGGTGAAGGACGGCTTTCTCACACACTTGTCTCTCAGAACTGAGCAAGTGGAGAGACGTTCGTTCATCTAGCACCAAGGGAACGGGATGCAGGAGACACTTTTTCTCTGCTTTCTCAGTCTGTTTCCTAGTGCCGGTTTGAAGTTCCTGCAGTTTTCACTGTAAAACCGTGTTGGAGCTAGTACCTCCCCATAGATATGTATGGAATGGAGTTTGCAACTGAAAAGAAACTTTGTGTTCCCAACAAGCTAGGTGAAGGACGGCTTTCACACACACTTATCTCTCAGAACTGAGCAAGTGGAGAGACGTTCTTTCATGTAGCACCAAGGGAACGGGTTGCAGGAGACAATTTTTCTCTGTTTTCTCAGTATGTTTCCTAGTGCCGGTATGAAGTTCCTGCAGTTTTCACTGTAAAACGGAGTTGGAGCTAGTACCTCCCCATATATATGTATGGAATGGAGTTTGCAACTGAAAAGAAACTTTGTGTTCCCAACAAGCAAGGTGAAGGAAGGCTTTCACACACTCTTATCTCTCGGAACTGATCAAGTGGAGAAACTTTCGTTCATCTAGCACCAAGGGAACGGGTTGCAGTAGACATTTTTTTTTCTCTGCTTTCTCAGTCTGTTTCCTAGTGCCGGTTTGAAGTTCCCTCAGTATTCACTGTAAAACCGAGTTGGAGCTAGTACCTCCCCATATATATGTATGGAATGGAGTTTGCAACTGAAACTTTGTGTTCCCAACAAGCTAGGTGACGGACAGCTTTCACACACACTTAGCTCTCAGAACTGAGTAAGTGGAGAGACGTTCGTTCATCTAGCACCAGGGGAACGGGTTGCAGGAGACACTTTTTCTCTGCTTTCTCAATCTGTTTCCTAATGCCGGTTTGAAGTTCCTGCAGTTTTCACTGTAACACAGATTTGGAGCTAGTACCTCCCCATATATATGTATGGAATGGAGTTTGAAACTGAAAAGAAACTTTGTGTTCCCAACAAGCTAGGTGAAGGACGGCTTTCACACACACTTAGCTCTCGGAACTGAGCAAGTGGAGAGACGTTCGTTCATCTAGCACCAAGGGAACGGGATGCAGGAGACACTTTTTCTCTGCTTTCTCAGTCTGTTTCCTAGTGCCGGTTTGAAGTTCCTGCAGTTTTCACTGTAAAACAGATTTGGAGCTAGTACCTCCCCATATATATGTATGGAATGGGGTTTGCAACTGAAAAGAAACTTTGTGTTCCCAACAAGCTAGGTGAAGGAAGGCTTTCACACACACTTAGCTCTCGGAACTGAGCAAGTGGAGAGACGTTCGTTCATCTAGCACCAAGGGAACGGGATGCAGGAGACACTTTTTCTCTGCTTTCTCAGTCTGTTTCCTAGTGCCGGTTTGAAGTTCCTGCAGTTTTCACTGTAAAACAGATTTGGAGCTAGTACCTCCCCATATATATGTATGGAATGGGGTTTGCAACTGAAAAGAAACTTTGTGTTCCCAACAAGCTAGGTGAAGGAAGGCTTTCACACACACTTATCTCTCAGAACTGAGCAAGTGGAGAGACGTTCGTTCATCTAGCACCAAGGGAACGGGTTGCAGGAGACACTTTTTCTCTGCTTTCTCAGTCTGTTTCCTAGTGCCGGTTTGAAGTTCCTGCAGTTTTCACTGTAAAACCGAGTTGGAGCTAGTACCTCCCCATATATATGTATGGAATGGAGTTTGCATCTGAAAAGAAACTTTGTGTTCCCAACAAGCTATTTGAAGGACGACTTTCACACACACTTATCTCTCAGAACTGAGCAAGTGGAGAGACGTTCGTTCATCTAGCACCAAGGGAACGGGTTGCAGGAGACACTTTTTCTCTGTTTTCTCAGTCTTTTTCCTAGTGCCGGTTTGAATTTCCTGCAGTTTTCACTGTAAAACCGTGTTGGAGCTTCTACCTCCCCATATATATGTATGGAATGGAGTTTGCAACTGAAAAGAAACTTTGTGTTCCCAACAAGCTAGGTGAAGTACGGCTTTCACACACAATTATCTCTCAGAACTGAGCAAGTGGAGAAATGTTCGTTCATCTAGCACCAAGGGAACGGGTTGCAGGAGACACTTTTTCTCTGCTTTCTCAGTCTGTTTCCTAGTGCCAGTTTGAAGTTCCTGCAGTTTTCACTGTAAAACCGAGTTGGAGCTAGTACCTCCCCATATATATTTATGGAATGGGGTTTGCAACTGAAAAGAAACTTTGTGTTCCCAACAAGCTAGGTGAAGGACGGCTTTCACACACACTTAGCTCTCGGAACTGAGCAAGTGGTGAGACGTTCGTTCATCTAGCACCAAGGGAACGGGATGCAGGAGACACTTTTTCTCTGCTTTCTCAGTCTGTTTCCTAGTGCCGGTTTGAAGTTCCTGCAGTTTTCACTGTAAAACCGTGTTGGAGCTAGTACCTCCCCATATATATGTATGGAATGGAGTTTGCAACTGAAAAGAAACTTTGTGTTCCCAACAAGCTAGGTGAAGGACGGCTTTAACACACACTTAGCTCTCAGAACTGAGCAAGTGGAGAGACGTTCGTTCATCTAGCACCAAGGGAACTGGTTGCAGGGGACAATTTTTCTCTGCTTTCTCAGTATCTTTCCTAGTGCCGGTTTCAAGTTCTTGCAGTTTTCACTGTAAAAACGAGTTGGAGCTAGTACCTCCCCATATAAATGTATGGAATGGTTTTTGCAACTGAAAAGAAACTTTTTGTTCCCAACAAGGTATTTGAAGTACGGCTTTCACACACAATTGTTGCTCAGAACTGAGCAAGTGGAGAGACGTTCGTTCATCTAGCATCAAGGGAACGGGATGAGGAGACACTTTTTCTCTGCTTTCTCAGTCTGTTTCCTAGTGCCGGTTTGAAGTTCCTGCAGTTTTCACTGTAAAACCCAGTTGGAGCTAGTACCTCCCCATATATATGTATGGAATGGTGTTTGCAACTGAAAAGAAACTTTGTGTTCCCAACAAGCTAGGTGAAGGACGGCTTTCACACACACTTGTCTCTCAGAACTGAGCAAGTGGAGAGACGTTCGTTCATCTAGCACCAAGGGAACGGGATGCAGGAGCCACTTTTTCTCTGCTTTCTCAGTCTGTTTCCTAGTGCCGGTTTGAAGTTCCTGCAGTTTTCACTGTAAAACAGTGTTGGAGCTAGTACCTCCCCATATATATGTATGGAATGGAGTTTGCAACTGAAAAGAAACTTTGTGTTCCCAACAAGCTAGGTGAAGGACGGCCTTCACACACACTTATCTCTCAGAACTGAGCAAGTGGAGAGACGTTCTTTCATGTAGCACCAAGGGAACGGGTTGCAGGAGACAATTTTTCTCTGTTTTCTCAGTCTGTTTCCTAGTGCCGGTATGAAGTTCCTGCAGTTTTCACTGTAAAACGGAGTTGGAGCTAGTACCTCCCCATATATATGTATGGAATGGAGTTTGCAACTGAAAAGAAACTTTGTGTTCCCAACAAGCAAGGTGAAGGAAGGCTTTCACACACTCTTATCTCTCGGAACTGATCAAGTGGAGAGACTTTCGTTCATCAAGCACCAAGGGAACGGGTTGCAGTAGACATTTTTTTTTCTCTGCTTTCTCAGTTTGTTTCCTAGTGCCGGTTTGAAGTTCCCTCAGTATTCACTGTAAAACCGAGTTGGAGCTAGTACCTCCCCATATATATGTATGGAATGGAGTTTGCAACTGAAACTTTGTGTTCCCAACAAGCTAGGTGAAGGACAGCTTTCACACACACTTAGCTCTCTGAACTGAGCAAGTGGAGAGACGTTTGTTTTTCTAGCACCAGGGGAACGGGTTGCAGGAGACACTTTTTCTCTGCTTTCTCACTATGTTTCCTAGTGCCGGTTTGAAGTTCCTGCAGTTTTCACTGTAAAACCGAGTTGGAGCTAGTACTTCCCCATATATATGTATGGAATGGAGTTTGCAACTGAAAAGAAACTTTGTGTTCCCAACAAGTTTGGTGAAGGACGGCTTTCACACACACTTAGCTCTCAGAACTGAGCAAGTGGAGAGACGTTCGTTCATCTAGCACAAATTAAACGGGTTGCAGGAGACACTTTTCTATGCTTTCTCAGTCTGTTTCCTAGTGCCGGTTTGAAGTTCCTGCAGTTTTCACTGTAAAACCGTGTTGGAGCTAGTACCTCCCCATAGATATGTATGGAATGGAGTTTGCAACTGAAAAGAAACTTTGTGTTCCCAACAAGCTAGGTGAAGGACGGCTTTCACACACACTTATCTCTCAGAACTGAGCAAGTGGAGAGACGTTCTTTCATGTAGCACCAAGGGAACGGGTTGCAGGAGACAATTTTTCTCTGTTTTCTCAGTATGTTTCCTAGTGCCGGTATGAAGTTCCTGCAGTTTTCACTGTAAAACGGAGTTGGAGCTAGTACCTCCCCATATATATGTATGGAATGGAGTTTGCAACTGAAAAGAAACTTTGTGTTCCCAACAAGCAAGGTGAAGGAAGGCTTTCACACATTCTTATCTCTCGGAACTGATCAAGTGGAGAGACTTTCGTTCATCTAGCACCAAGGGAACGGGTTGCAGTAGACATTTTTTTTTCTCTGCTTTCTCAGTCTGTTTCCTAGTGCCGGTTTGAAGTTCCCTCAGTATTCACTGTAAAACCGAGTTGGAGCTAGTACCTCCCCATATATATGTATGGAATGGAGTTTGCAACTGAAACTTTGTGTTCCCAACAAGCTAGGTGACGGACAGCTTTCACACACACTTAGCTCTCAGAACTGAGTAAGTGGAGAGACGTTCGTTCATCTAGCACCAGGGGAACGGGTTGCAGGAGACACTTTTTCTCTGCTTTCTCACTCTGTTTCCTAATGCCGGTTTGAAGTTCCTGCAGTTTTCACTGTAACACAGAGTTGGAGCTAGTACCTCCCCATATATATGTATGGAATGGAGTTTGAAACTGAAAAGAAACTTTGTGTTCCCAACAAGCTAGGTGAAGGACGGCTTTCACACACACTTAGCTCTCGGAACTGAGCAAGTGGAGAGACGTTCGTTCATCTAGCACCAAGGGAACGGGATGCAGGAGACACTTTTTCTCTGCTTTCTCAGTCTGTTTCCTAGTGCCGGTTTGAAGTTCCTGCAGTTTTCACTGTAAAACAGATTTGGAGCTAGTACCTCCCCATATATATGTATGGAATGGAGTTTGCAACTGAAAAGAAACTTTGTGTTCCCAACAAGCTAGGTGAAGGAAGGCTTTCACACACACTTAGCTCTCGGAACTGAGCAAGTGGAGAGACGTTCGTTCATCTAGCACCAAGGGAACGGGATGCAGGAGACACTTTTTCTCTGCTTTCTCAGTCTGTTTCCTAGTGCCGGTTTGAAGTTCCTGCAGTTTTCACTGTAAAACAGATTTGGAGCTAGTACCTCCCCATATATATGTATGGAATGGGGTTTGCAACTGAAAAGAAACTTTGTGTTCCCAACAAGCTAGGTGAAGGAAGGCTTTCACACACACTTATCTCTCAGAACTGAGCAAGTGGAGAGACGTTCGTTCATCTAGCACCAAGGGAACGGGTTGCAGGAGACACTTTTTCTCTGCTTTCTCAGTCTGTTTCCTAGTGCCGGTTTGAAGTTCCTGCAGTTTTCACTGTAAAACCGAGTTGGAGCTAGTACCTCCCCATATATATGTATGGAATGGAGTTTGCATCTGAAAAGAAACTTTGTGTTCCCAACAAGCTAGTTGAAGGACGACTTTCACACACACTTATCTCTCAGAACTGAGCAAGTGGAGAGACGTTCGTTCATCTAGCACCAAGGGAACGGGTTGCAGGAGACACTTTTTCTCTGTTTTCTCAGTCTTTTTCCTAGTGCCGGTTTGAATTTCCTGCAGTTTTCACTGTAAAACCGTGTTGGAGCTTCTACCTCCCCATATATATGTATGGAATGGAGTTTGCAACTGAAAAGAAACTTTGTGTTCCCAACAAGCTAGGTGAAGGACGGCTTTCACACACACTTATCTCTCAGAACTGAGCAAGTGGAGAAATGTTCGTTCATCTAGCACCAAGGGAACGGGTTGCAGGAGACACTTTTTCTCTGCTTTCTCAGTCTGTTTCCTAGTGCCAGTTTGAAGTTCCTGCAGTTTTCACTGTAAAACCGAGTTGGAGCTAGTACCTCCCCATATATATTTATGGAATGGGGTTTGCAACTGAAAAGAAACTTTGTGTTCCCAACAAGCTAGGTGAAGGACGGCTTTCACACACACTTAGCTCTCGGAACTGAGCAAGTGGTGAGACGTTCGTTCATCTAGCACCAAGGGAACGGGATGCAGGAGACACTTTTTCTCTGCTTTCTCAGTCTGTTTCCTAGTGCCGGTTTGAAGTTCCTGCAGTTTTCACTGTAAAACCGTGTTGGAGCTAGTACCTCCCCATATATATGTATGGAATGGAGTTTGCAACTGAAAAGAAACTTTGTGTTCCCAACAAGCTAGGTGAAGGACGGCTTTAACACACACTTAGCTCTCAGAACTGAGCAAGTGGAGAGACGTTCGTTCATCTAGCACCAAGGGAACTGGTTGCAGGGGACAATTTTTCTCTGCTTTCTCAGTATCTTTCCTAGTGCCGGTTTCAAGTTCTTGCAGTTTTCACTGTAAAAACGAGTTGGAGCTAGTACCTCCCCATATAAATGTATGGAATGGTTTTTGCAACTGAAAAGAAACTTTTTGTTCCCAACAAGGTATTTGAAGTACGGCTTTCACACACAATTGTTGCTCAGAACTGAGCAAGTGGAGAGACGTTCGTTCATCTAGCATCAAGGGAACGGGATGAGGAGACACTTTTTCTCTGCTTTCTCAGTCTGTTTCCTAGTGCCGGTTTGAAGTTCCTGCAGTTTTCACTGTAAAACCCAGTTGGAGCTAGTACCTCCCCATATATATGTATGGAATGGTGTTTGCAACTGAAAAGAAACTTTGTGTTCCCAACAAGCTAGGTGAAGGACGGCTTTCACACACACTTGTCTCTCAGAACTGAGCAAGTGGAGAGACGTTCGTTCATCTAGCACCAAGGGAACGGGATGCAGGAGCCACTTTTTCTCTGCTTTCTCAGTCTGTTTCCTAGTGCCGGTTTGAAGTTCCTGCAGTTTTCACTGTAAAACAGTGTTGGAGCTAGTACCTCCCCATATATATGTATGGAATGGAGTTTGCAACTGAAAAGAAACTTTGTGTTCCCAACAAGCTAGGTGAAGGACGGCCTTCACACACACTTATCTCTCAGAACTGAGCAAGTGGAGAGACGTTCTTTCATGTAGCACCAAGGGAACGGGTTGCAGGAGACAATTTTTCTCTGTTTTCTCAGTCTGTTTCCTAGTGCCGGTATGAAGTTCCTGCAGTTTTCACTGTAAAACGGAGTTGGAGCTAGTACCTCCCCATATATATGTATGGAATGGAGTTTGCAACTGAAAAGAAACTTTGTGTTCCCAACAAGCAAGGTGAAGGAAGGCTTTCACCCACTCTTATCTCTCGGAACTGATCAAGTGGAGAGACTTTCGTTCATCAAGCACCAAGGGAACGGGTTGCAGTAGACATTTTTTTTTCTCTGCTTTCTCAGTCTGTTTCCTAGTGCCGGTTTGAAGTTCCCTCAGTATTCACTGTAAAACCGAGTTGGAGCTAGTACCTCCCCATATATATGTATGGAATGGAGTTTGCAACTGAAACTTTGTGTTCCCAACAAGCTAGGTGAAGGACAGCTTTCACACACACTTAGCTCTCTGAACTGAGCAAGTGGAGAGACGTTTGTTTTTCTAGCACCAGGGGAACGGGTTGCAGGAGACACTTTTTCTCTGCTTTCTCACTCTGTTTCCTAGTGCCGGTTTGAAGTTCCTGCAGTTTTCACTGTAAAACCGAGTTGGAGCTAGTACTTCCCCATATATATGTATGGAATGGAGTTTGCAACTGAAAAGAAACTTTGTGTTCCCAACAAGTTTGGTGAAGGACGGCTTTCACACACACTTAGCTCTCAGAACTGAGCAAGTGGAGAGACGTTCGTTCATCTAGCACAAATTAAACGGGTTGCAGGAGACACTTTTCTATGCTTTCTCAGTCTGTTTCCTAGTGCCGGTTTGAAGTTACTGCAGTTTTCACTGTAAAACCGAGTTGGAACTAGTACCTCCCCATATATATGTATGGAATGGAGTTTGCAACTGAAAAGAAACTTTGTGTTCCCAACAAGCTAGGTGAAGAACGGCTTTCACACACACTTAGCTCTCGGAACTGAGCAAGTGGAGAGACGTTCGTTCATCTAGCACAAAGGGAACGGGTTGCAGGAGACAATTTTTCTCTGCTTTCTCAGTCTCTTTCCTAGTGCCGGTTTCAAGTTCTTGCAGTTTTCACTGTAAAAACGATTTGGAGCTAGTACCTCCCCATATATATGTATGGAATGGTTTTTGCAACTGAAAAGAAACTTTTTGTTCCCAACAAGGTAGTTGAATTACGGCTTTCACACACACTTGTTGCTCAGAACTGAGCAAGTGGAGAGACGTTCGTTCATCTAGCATCAAGGGAACGGGATGAGGAGACACTTTTTCTCTGCTTTCTCAGTCTGTTTCCTAGTGCCGGTTTGAAGTTCCTGCAGTTTTCACTGTAAAACCCAGTTGGAGCTAGTACCTCCCCATATATATGTATGGAATGGTGTTTGCAAGTGAAAAGAAACTTTGTGTTCCCAACAAGCTAGTTGAAGGACGGCCTTCACACACACTTATCTCTCAGAACTGAGCAAGTGGAGAGACGTTCTTTCATGTAGCACCAAGGGAACGGGTTGCAGGAGACAATTTTTCTCTGTTTTCTCAGTCTGTTTCCTAGTGCCGGTATGAAGTTCCTGCAGTTTTCACTGTAAAACGGAGTTGGAGCTAGTACCTCCCCATATATATGTATGGAATGGAGTTTGCAACTGAAAAGAAACTTTGTGTTCCCAACAAGCAAAGTGAAGGAAGGCTTTCACACACTCTTATCTCTCGGAACTGATCAAGTGGAGAGACTTTCGTTCATCAAGCACCAAGGGAACGGGTTGCAGTAGACATTTTTTTTTCTCTGCTTTCTCAGTCTGTTTCCTAGTGCCGGTTTGAAGTTCCCTCAGTATTCACTGTAAAACCGAGTTGGAGCTAGTACCTCCCCATATATATGTATGGAATGGAGTTTGCAACTGAAACTTTGTGTTCCCAACAAGCTAGGTGAAGGACAGCTTTCACACACACTTAGCTCTCTGAACTGAGCAAGTGGAGAGACGTTCGTTCTTCTAGCACCAGGGGAACGGGTTGCAGGAGACACTTTTTCTCTGCTTTCTCACTCTGTTTCCTAGTGCCGGTTTGAAGTTCCTGCAGTTTTCACTGTAAAACCGAGTTGGAGCTAGTACTTCCCCATATATATGTATGGAATGGAGTTTGCAACTGAAAAGAAACTTTGTGTTCCCAACAAGTTTGGTGAAGAACGGCTTTCACACACACTTAGCTCTCGGAACTGAGCAAGTGGAGAGACGTTCGTTCATCTAGCACAAATTAAACGGGTGGCAGGAGACACTTTTCTATGCTTTCTCAGTCTGTTTCCTAGTGCCGGTTTGAAGTTACTGCAGTTTTCACTGTAAAACCGAGTTGGAACTAGTACCTCCCCATATATATGTATGGAATGGAGTTTGCAACTGAAAAGAAACTTTGTGTTCCCAACAAGCTAGGTGAAGAACGGCTTTCACACACACTTAGCTCTCGGAACTGAGCAAGTGGAGAGACGTTCGTTCATCTAGCACCAAGGGAACGGGTTGCAGGAGACAATTTTTCTCTGCTTTCTCAGTCTCTTTCCTAGTGCCGGTTTCAAGTTCTTGCAGTTTTCACTGTAAAAACGATTTGGAGCTAGTACCTCCCCATATATATGTATGGAATGGTTTTTGCAACTGAAAAGAAACTTTTTGTTCCCAACAAGGTAGTTGAATTACGGCTTTCACACACACTTGTTGCTCAGAACTGAGCAAGTGGAGAGACGTTCGTTCATCTAGCATCAAGGGAACGGGATGAGGAGACACTTTTTCTCTGCTTTCTCAGTCTGTTTCCTAGTGCCGGTTTGAAGTTCCTGCAGTTTTCACTGTAAAACCCAGTTGGAGCTAGTACCTCCCCATATATATGTATGGAATGGTGTTTGCAACTGAAAAGAAACTTTGTGTTCCCAACAAGCTAGGTGAAGGACGGCTTTCACACACACTTGTCTCTCAGAACTGAGCAAGTGGAGAGACGTTCGTTCATCTAGCACCAAGGGAACGGGATGCAGGAGACACTTTTTCTCTGCTTTCTCAGTCTGTTTCCTAGTGCCGGTTTGAAGTTCCTGCAGTTTTCACTGTAAAAAGGTGTTGGAGCTAGTACCTCCCCATAGATATGTATGGAATGGAGTTTGCAACTGAAAAGAAACTTTGTGTTCCCAACAAGCTAGGTGAAGGACGGCTTTCACACACACTTATCTCTCAGAACTGAGCAAGTGGAGAGACGTTCTTTCATGTAGCACCAAGGGAACGGGTTGCAGGAGACAATTTTTCTCTGTTTTCTCAGTATGTTTAATAGTGCCGGTATGAAGTTCCTGCAGTTTTCACTGTAAAACGGAGTTGGAGCTAGTACCTCCCCATATATATGTATGGAATGGAGTTTGCAACTGAAAAGAAACTTTTTGTTCCCAACAAGCAAGGTGAAGGAAGGCTTTCACACACTCTTATCTCTCGGAACTGATCAAGTGGAGAGACTTTCGTTCATCTAGCACCAAGGGAACGGGTTGCAGTAGACATTTTTTTTTCTCTGCTTTCTCAGTCTGTTTCCTAGTGCCGGTTTGAAGTTCCCTCAGTATTCACTGTAAAACCGAGTTGGAGCTAGTACCTCCCCATATATATGTATGGAATGGAGTTTGCAACTGAAACTTTGTGTTCCCAACAAGCTAGGTGAAGGACAGCTTTCACACACACTTAGCTCTCAGAACTGAGCAAGTGGAGAGACGTTCGTTCATTTAGCACCAGGGGAACGGGTTGCAGGAGACACTTTTTCTCTGCTTTTTCACTCTGTTTCCTAGTGCCGGTTTGAAGTTCCTGCAGTTTTCACTGTAAAACCGAGTTGGAGCTAGTACTTCCCCATATATATGTATGGAATGGAGTTTGCAACTGAAAAGAAACTTTGTGTTCCCAACAAGTTTGGTGAAGGACGGCTTTCACACACACTTAGCTCTCAGAACTGAGCAAGTGGAGAGACGTTCGTTCATCTAGCACAAATTAAACCGGTTGCAGGAGACACTTTTCTCTGCTTTCTCATTGTTTCCTAGTGCCGGTATGAAGTTCTTGCAGTTTTCACTGTAAAAACGAGTTGGAGCTAGTACCTCCCCATATATATTTATGGAATGGTGTTTGCAACTGAAAAGAATCTTTGTGTTCCCAACAAGCTAGGTGAAGGACGGCTTTCACACACACTTATCTCTCAGAACTGAGCAAGTGGAGAGACGTTCGTTCATCTAGCACCAAGGGAACGGGATGCAGGAGACACTATTTCTCTGCTTTCTCAGTCTGTTTCCTAATGCCGGTTTGAAGTTCCTGCAGTTTTCACTGTAACACAGAGTTGGAGCTAGTACCTCCCCATATATATGTATGGAATGGAGTTTGCAACTGAAAAGAAACTTTGTGTTCCCAACAAGCTAGGTGAAGGACGGCTTTCACACACACTTAGCTCTCGGAACTGAGCAAGTGGAGAGACGTTCGTTCATCTAGCACCAAGGGAACGGGATGCAGGAGACACTTTTTCTCTGCTTTCTCAGTCTGTTTCCTAGTGCCGGTTTGAAGTTCCTGCAGTTTTCACTGTAAAACCGAGTTGGAGCTAGTACCTCCCCATATATATGTATGGAATGGGGTTTGCAACTGAAAAGAAACTTTGTGTTCCCAACAAGCTAGGTGAAGTAAGGCTTTCACACACACTTATCTCTCAGAACTGAGCAACTGGAGAGACGTTCTTTCATCTAGCACCAAGGGAACGGGTTGCAGGAGACACTTTTTCTCTGCTTTCTCAGTCTGTTTCCTAGTGCCGGTTTGAAGTTCCTGCAGTTTTCACTGTAAAACCGAGTTGGAGCTAGTACCTCCCCATATATATGTATGGAATGGAGTTTGCAACTGAAAAGAAACTTTGTGTTCCCAACAAGCTAGGTGAAGGAAGGCTTTCACACACACTTAGCTCTCGGAACTGAGCAAGTGGTGAGACGTTCGTTCATCTAGCACCAAGGGAACGGGATGCAGGAGACACTTTTTCTCTGCTTTCTCAGTCTGTTTCCTAGTGCCGGTTTGAAGTTCCTGCAGTTTTCACTGTAAAACCGTGTTGGAGCTAGTACCTCCCCATATATATGTATGGAATGGAGTTTGCAACTGAAAAGAAACTTTGTGTTCCCAACAAGCTAGGTGAAGGACGGCTTTAACACACACTTAGCTCTCAGAACTGAGCAAGTGGAGAGACGTTCGTTCATCTAGCACCAAGGGAACGGGTTGCAGGAGACAATTTTTCTCTGCTTTCTCAGTATCTTTCCTAGTGCCGGTTTCAAGTTCTTGCAGTTTTCACTGTAAAAACGAGTTGGAGCTAGTACCTCCCCATATATATGTATGGAATGGTTTTTGCAACTGAAAAGAAACTTTTTGTTCCCAACAAGGTATTTGAAGTACGGCTTTCACACACAATTGTTGCTCAGAACTGAGCAAGTGGAGAGACTTTCGTTCATCTAGCATCAAGGGAACGGGATGAGGAGACACTTTTTCTCTGCTTTCTCAGTCTGTTTCCTAGTGCCGGTTTGAAGTTCCTGCAGTTTTCACTGTAAAACCCAGTTGGAGCTAGTACCTCCCCATATATATGTATGGAATGGTGTTTGCAACTGAAAAGAAACTTTGTGTTCCCAACAAGCTAGGTGAAGGACGGCTTTCACACACACTTGTCTCTCAGAACTGAGCAAGTGGAGAGACGTTCGTTCATCTAGCACCAAGGGAACGGGATGCAGGAGACACTTTTTCTCTGCTTTCTCAGTCTGTTTCCTAGTGCCGGTTTGATGTTCCTGCAGTTTTCGCTGTAAAACGGTGTTGGAGCTAGTACCTCCCCATATATATGTATGGAATGGAGTTTGCAACTGAAAAGAAACTTTGTGTTCCCAACAAGCTAGGTGAAAGACGGCCTTCACACACACTTATCTCTCAGAACTGAGCAAGTGGAGAGACGTTCTTTCATGTAGCACCAAGGGAACGGGTTGCAGGAGACAATTTTTCTCTGTTTTCTCAGTCTGTTTCCTAGTGCCGGTATGAAGTTCCTGCAGTTTTCACTGTAAAACGGAGTTGGAGCTAGTACCTCCCCATATATATGTATGGAATGGAGTTTGCAACTGAAAAGAAACTTTGTGTTCCCAACAAGCAAGGTGAAGGAAGGCTTTCACACACTCTTATCTCTCGGAACTGATCAATTGGAGAGACTTTCGTTCATCTAGCACCAAGGGAACGGGTTGCAGTAGACATTTTTTTTTCTCTGCTTTCTCAGTCTGTTTCCTAGTGCCGGTTTGAAGTTCCCTCAGTATTCACTGTAAAACCGAGTTGGAGCTAGTACCTCCCCATATATATGTATGGAATGGAGTTTGCAACTGAAACTTTGTGTTCCCAACAAGCTAGGTGAAGGACAGCTTTCACACACACTTAGCTCTCAGAACTGAGCAAGTGGAGAGACGTTCGTTCTTCTAGCACCAGGGGAACGGGATGCAGGAGACACTTTTTCTCTGCTTTCTCACTCTGTTTCCTAGTGCCGGTTTGAAGTTCCTGCAGTTTTCACTGTAAAACCGAGTTGGAGCTAGTACTTCCCCATATATATGTATGGAATGGAGTTTGCAACTGAAAAGAAACTTTGTGTTCCCAACAAGTTTGGTGAAGGACGGCTTTCACACACACTTAGATCTCAGAACTGAGCAAGTGGAGAGACGTTCGTTCATCTAGCACAAATTCAACGGGTTGCAGGAGACACTTTTCTATGCTTTCTCAGTCTGTTTCCTAGTGCCGGTTTGAAGTTACTGCAGTTTTCACTGTAAAACCGAGTTGGAACTAGTACCTCCAAATATATATGTATGGAATGGAGTTTGCAACTGAAAAGAAACTTTGTGTTCCCAACAAGCTAGGTGAAGAACGGCTTTCACACACACTTAGCTCTCGGAACTGAGCAAGTGGAGAGACGTTCGTTCATCTAGCACCAAGGGAACGGGTTGCAGGAGACAATTTTTCTCTGCTTTCTCAGTCTCTTTCCTAGTGCCGGTTTCAAGTTCTTGCAGTTTTCACTGTAAAAACGAGTTGGAGCTAGTACCTCCCCATATATATGTATGGAATGGTTTTTGCAACTGAAAAGAAACTTTTTGTTCCCAACAAGGTAGTTGAATTACGGCTTTCACACACACTTGTTGCTCAGAACTGAGCAAGTGGAGAGACGTTCGTTCATCTAGCATCAAGGGAACGGGATGAGGAGACACTTTTTCTCTGCTTTCTCAGTCTGTTTCCTAGTGCCGGTTTGAAGTTCCTGCAGTTTTCACTGTAAAACCCAGTTGGAGCTAGTACCTCCCCATATATATGTATGGAATGGTGTTTGCAACTGAAAAGAAACTTTGTGTTCCCAACAAGCTAGGTGAAGGACGGCTTTCACACACACTTGTCTCTCCGAACTGAGCAAGTGGTGAGACGTTCGTTCATCTAGCACCAAGGGAACGGGTTGCAGGAGACAATTTTTCTCTGCTTTCTCAGTATCTTTCCTAGTGCCGGTTTCAAGTTCTTGCAGTTTTCACTGTAAAAACGAGTTGGAGCTAGTACCTCCCCATATATATGTATGGAATGGTTTTTGCAACTGAAAAGAAACTTTTTGTTCCCAACAAGGTATTTGAAGTACGGCTTTCACACACAATTGTTGCTCAGAACTGAGCAAGTGGAGAGACGTTCGTTCATCTAGCATCAAGGGAACGGGATGAGGAGACACTTTTTCTCTGCTTTCTCAGTCTGTTTCCTAGTGCCGGTTTGAAGTTCCTGCAGTTTTCACTGTAAAACCCAGTTGGAGCTAGTACCTCCCCATATATATGTATGGAATGGTGTTGGCAACTGAAAAGAAACTTTGTGTTCCCAACAAGCTAGGTGAAGGACGGCTTTCACACACACTTGTCTCTCAGAACTGAGCAAGTTGAGAGACGTTCGTTCATCTAGCACCAAGGGAACGGGATGCAGGAGACACTTTTTCTCTGCTTTCTCAGTCTGTTTCCTAGTGCCGGTTTGAAGTTCCTGCAGTTTTCACTGTAAAACGGTGTTGGAGCTAGTACCTCCCCATATATATGTATGGAATGGAGTTTGCAACTGAAAAGAAACTTTGTGTTCCCAACAAGCTAGGTGAAGGACGGCCTTCACACACACTTATCTCTCAGAACTGAGCAAGTGGAGAGACGTTCTTTCATGTAGCACCAAGGGAACGGGTTGCAGGAGACAATTTGTCTCTGTTTTCTCAGTCTGTTTCCTAGTGCCGGTATGAAGTTCCTGCAGTTTTCACTGTAAAACGGAGTTGGAGCTAGTACCTCCCCATATATATGTATGGAATGGAGTTTGCAACTGAAAAGAAACTTTGTGTTCCCAACAAGCAAGGTGAAGGAAGGCTTTCACACACTCTTATCTCTCGGAACTGATCAAGTGGAGAGACTTTCGTTCATCTAGCACCAAGGGAACGGGTTGCAGTAGATATTTTTTTTTCTCTGCTTTCTCAGTCTGTTTCCTAGTGCCGGTTTGAAGTTCCCTCAGTATTCACTGTAAAACCGAGTTGGAGCTAGTACCTCCCCATATATATGTATGGAATGGAGTTTGCAACTGAAACTTTGTGTTCCCAACAAGCTAGGTGAAGGACAGCTTTCACACACACTTAGCTCTCAGAACTGAGCAAGTGGAGAGACGTTCGTTCTTCTAGCACCAGGGGAACGGGTTGCAGGAGACACTTTTTCTCTGCTTTCTCACTCTGTTTCCTAGTGCCGGTTTGAAGTTCCTGCAGTTTTCACTGTAAAACCGAGTTGGAGCCAGTACTTCCCCATATATATGTATGGAATGGAGTTTGCAACTGAAAAGAAACTTTGTGTTCCCAACAAGTTTGGTGAAGTACGGCTTTCACACACACTTAGCTCTCAGAACTCAGCAAGTGGAGAGACGTTCGTTCATCTAGCACAAATTAAACGGGTTGCAGGAGACACTTTTCTATGCTTTCTCAGTCTGTTTCCTAGTGCCGGTTTGAAGTTACTGCAGTTTTCACTGTAAAACCGAGTTGGAACTAGTACCTCCCCATATATATGTATGGAATGGAGTTTGCAACTGAAAAGAAACTTTGTGTTCCCAACAAGCTAGGTGAAGAACGGCTTTCACACACAATT
The DNA here is from genome assembly GCF_048773025.1 of Camelus bactrianus. Lineage (NCBI taxonomy): Eukaryota > Metazoa > Chordata > Mammalia > Artiodactyla > Camelidae > Camelus > Camelus bactrianus. The sequence continues at coordinate 103,575,693 of NC_133544.1, forward strand.
AGCTCTCGGAACTGAGCAAGTGGAGAGACGTTCGTTCATCTAGCACCAAGGGAACGGGTTGCAGGAGACAATTTTTCTCTGCTTTCTCAGTCTCTTTCCTAATGCCGGTTTCAAGTTCTTGCAGTTTTCACTGTAAAAACGAGTTGGAGCTAGTACCTCCCCATATATATGTATGGAATGGTTTTTGCAACTGAAAAGAAACTTTTTGTTCCCAACAAGGTAGTTGAATTACGGCTTTCACACACACTTGTTGCTCAGAACTGAGCAAGTGGAGAGACGTTCGTTCATCTAGCATCAAGGGAACGGGATGAGGAGACACTTTTTCTCTGCTTTCTCAGTCTGTTTCCTAGTGCCGGTTTGAAGTTCCTGCAGTTTTCACTGTAAAACCCAGTTGGAGCTAGTACTTCCCCATATATATGTATGGAATGGTGTTTGCAACTGAAAAGAAACTTTGTGTTCCCAACAAGCTAGGTGAAGGACGGCTTTCACTCACACTTGTCTCTCAGAACTGAGCAAGTGGAGAGACGTTCGTTCATCTAGCACCAAGGGAACGGGATGCAGAAGACACTTTTTCTCTGCTTTCTCAGTCTGTTTCCTAGTGCCGGTTTGAAGTTCCTGCAGTTTTCACTGTAAAAAGGTGTTGGAGCTAGTACCTCCCCATAGATATGTATGGAATGGAGTTTGCAACTGAAAAGAAACTTTGTGTTCCCAACAAGCTAGGTGAAGGACGGCTTTCACACACACTTATCTCTCAGAACTGAGCAAGTGGAGAGACGTTCTTTCATGTAGCACCAAGGGAACGGGTTGCAGGAGACAATTTTTCTCTGTTTTCTCAGTCTGTTTCCTAGTGCCGGTATGAAGTTCCTGCAGTTTTCACTGTAAAACGGAGTTGGAGCTAGTACCTCCCCATATATATGTATGGAATGGAGTTTGCAACTGAAAAGAAACTTTTTGTTCCCAACAAGCAAGGTGAAGGAAGGCTTTCACACACTCTTATCTCTCGGAACTGATCAAGTGGAGAGAATTTCGTTCATCTAGCACCAAGGGAGCGGGTTGCAGTAGACATTTTTTTTTCTCTGCTTTCTCAGTCTGTTTCCTAGTACCGGTTTGAAGTTCCCTCAGTATTCACTGTAAAACCGAGTTGGAGCTAGTACCTCCCCATATATATGTATGGAATGGAGTTTGCAACTGAAACTTTGTGTTCCCAACAAGCTAGGTGAAGGACAGCTTTCACACACACTTAGCTCTCTGAACTGAGCAAGTGGAGAGACGTTCGTTCATCTAGCACAAAGTAAACCGGTTGCAGGAGACACTTTTCTCTGCTTTCTCAGTCTGTTTCCTAGTGCCGGTTTGAAGTTCTTGCAGTTTTCACTGTAAAAACGAGTTGGAGCTAGTACCTCCCCATATATATTTATGGAATGGTGTTTGCAACTGAAAAGAATCTTTGTGTTCCCAACAAGCTAGGTGAAGGACGGCTTTCACACACACTTAGCTCTCAGAACTGAGCAAGTGGAGAGACGTTCGTTCATCTAGCACCAAGGGAACGGGATGCAGGAGACACTTTTTCTCTGCTTTCTCAGTCTGTTTCCTAATGCCGGTTTGAAGTTCCTACAGTTTTCACTGTAACACAGAGTTGGAGCTAGTACCTCCCCATATATATGTATGGAATGGAGTTTGCAACTGAAAAGAAACTTTGTGTTCCCAACAAGCTAGGTGAAGGACGGCTTTCACACACACTTAGCTCTCGGAACTGAGCAAGTGGAGAGACGTTCGTTCATCTAGCACCAAGGGAACGGGATGCAGGAGACACTTTTTCTCTGCTTTCTCAGTCTGTTTCCTAGTGCCGGTTTGAAGTTCCTGCAGTTTTCACTGTAAAACAGAGTTGGAGCTAGTACCTCCCCATATATATGTATGGAATGGGGTTTGCAACTGAAAAGAAACTTTGTGTTCCCAACAAGCTAGGTGAAGGAAGGCTTTCACACACACTTATCTCTCAGAACTGAGCAAGTGGAGAGACGTTCGTTCATCTAGCACCAAGGGAACGGGTTGCAGGAGACAATTTTTCTCTGCTTTCTCAGTCTGTTTCCTAGTGCCGGTTTGAAGTTCCTGCAGTTTTCACTGTAAAACCGTGTTGGAGCTAGTACCTCCCCATATATATGTATGGAATGGAGTTTGCATCTGAAAAGAAACTTTGTGTTCCCAACAAGCTAGTTGAAGGACGACTTTCACACACACTAATCTCTCAGAACTGAGAAAGTGGAGAGACGTTCGTTCATCTAGCACCAAGGGAACGGGTTGCAGGAGACACTTTTTCTCTGTTTTCTCAGTCTGTTTCCTAGTGCCAGTTTGAAGTTCCTGCAGTTTTCACTGTAAAACCGAGTTGGAGCTAGTACCTCCCCATATATATTTATGGAATGGGGTTTGCAACTGAAAAGAAACTTTGTGTTCCCAACAAGCTAGGTGAAGGACGGCTTTCACACACACTTAGCTCTCGGAACTGAGCAAGTGGTGAGACGTTCGTTCATCTAGCACCAAGGGAACGGGATGCAGGAGACACTTTTTCTCTGCTTTCTCAGTCTGTTTCCTAGTGCCGGTTTGAAGTTCCTGCAGTTTTCACTGTAAAACCGTGTTGGAGCTAGTACCTCCCCATATATATGTATGGAATGGAGTTTGCAACTGAAAAGAAACTTTGTGTTCCCAACAAGCTAGGTGAAGGACGGCTTTAACACACACTTAGCTCTCAGAACTGAGCAAGTGGAGAGACGTTCGTTCATCTAGCACCAAGGGAACGGGTTGCAGGAGACAATTTTTCTCTGCTTTCTCAGTATCTTTCCTAGTGCCGGTTACAAGTTCTTGCAGTTTTCACTGTAAAAACGAGTTGGAGCTAGTACCTCCCCATATATATGTATGGAATGGTTTTTGCAACTGAAAAGAAACTTTTTGTTCCCAACATGGTATTTGAAGTACGGCTTTCACACACAATTGTTGCTCAGAACTGAGCAAGTGGAGAGACGTTCGTTCATCTAGCATCAAGGGAACGGGATGAGGAGACACATTTTCTCTGCTTTCTCAGTCTGTTTCCTAGTGCCGGTTTGAAGTTCCTGCAGTTTTCACTGTAAAACCCAGTTGGAGCTAGTACCTCCCCATATATATGTATGGAATGCTGTTTGCAACTGAAAAGAAACTTTGTGTTCCCAACAAGCTAGGTGAAGGACGGCTTTCACACACACTTGTCTCTCAGAACTGAGCAAGTGGAGAGACGTTCGTTCATCTAGCACCAAGGGAACGGGATGCAGGAGACACTTTTTCTCTGCTTTCTCAGTCTGTTTCCTAGTGCCGGTTTGAAGTTCCTGCAGTTTTCACTGTAAAACGGTGTTGGAGCTAGTACCTCCCCATATATATGTATGGAATGGAGTTTGCAACTGAAAAGAAACTTTGTGTTCCCAACAAGCTAGGTGTAGGACGGCCTTCACACACACTTACCTCTCAGAACTGAGCAAGTGGAGAGACGTTCTTTCATGTAGCACCAAGGGAACGGGTTGCAGGAGACAATTTGTCTCTGTTTTCTCAGTCTGTTTCCTAGTGCCGGTATGAAGTTCCTGCAGTTTTCACTGTAAAACGGAGTTGGAGCTAGTACCTCCCCATATATATGTATGGAATGGAGTTTGCAACTGAAAAGAAACTTTGTGTTCCCAACAAGCAAGGTGAAGGAAGGCTTTCACACACTCTTATCTCTCGGAACTGATCAAGTGGAGAGACGTTCGTTCATCTAGCACCAAGGGAACGGGTTGCAGGAGACAATTTTTCTCTGCTTTCTCAGTCTCTTTCCTAGTGCCGGTTTCAAGTTCTTGCAGTTTTCACTGTAAAAACGAGTTGGAGCTAGTACCTCCCCATATATATGTATGGAATGGTTTTTGCAACTGAAAAGAAACTTTTTGTTCCCAACAAGGTAGTTGAATTACGGCTTTCACACACACTTGTTGCTCAGAACTGAGCAAGTGGAGAGACGTTCGTTCATCTAGCATCAAGGGAACGGGATGAGGAGACACTTTTTCTCTGCTTTCTCAGTCTGTTTCCTAGTGCCGGTTTGAAGTTCCTGCAGTTTTCACTGTAAAACCCAGTTGGAGCTAGTACTTCCCCATATATATGTATGGAATGGTGTTTGCAACTGAAAAGAAACTTTGTGTTCCCAACAAGCTAGGTGAAGGACGGCTTTCACTCACACTTGTCTCTCAGAACTGAGCAAGTGGAGAGACGTTCGTTCATCTAGCACCAAGGGAACGGGATGCAGAAGACACTTTTTCTCTGCTTTCTCAGTCTGTTTCCTAGTGCCGGTTTGAAGTTCCTGCAGTTTTCACTGTAAAAAGGTGTTGGAGCTAGTACCTCCCCATAGATATGTATGGAATGGAGTTTGCAACTGAAAAGAAACTTTGTGTTCCCAACAAGCTAGGTGAAGGACGGCTTTCACACACACTTATCTCTCAGAACTGAGCAAGTGGAGAGACGTTCTTTCATGTAGCACCAAGGGAACGGGTTGCAGGAGACAATTTTTCTCTGTTTTCTCAGTCTGTTTCCTAGTGCCGGTATGAAGTTCCTGCAGTTTTCACTGTAAAACGGAGTTGGAGCTAGTACCTCCCCATATATATGTATGGAATGGAGTTTGCAACTGAAAAGAAACTTTTTGTTCCCAACAAGCAAGGTGAAGGAAGGCTTTCACACACTCTTATCTCTCGGAACTGATCAAGTGGAGAGAATTTCGTTCATCTAGCACCAAGGGAGCGGGTTGCAGTAGACATTTTTTTTTCTCTGCTTTCTCAGTCTGTTTCCTAGTACCGGTTTGAAGTTCCCTCAGTATTCACTGTAAAACCGAGTTGGAGCTAGTACCTCCCCATATATATGTATGGAATGGAGTTTGCAACTGAAACTTTGTGTTCCCAACAAGCTAGGTGAAGGACAGCTTTCACACACACTTAGCTCTCTGAACTGAGCAAGTGGAGAGACGTTCGTTCATCTAGCACAAAGTAAACCGGTTGCAGGAGACACTTTTCTCTGCTTTCTCAGTCTGTTTCCTAGTGCCGGTTTGAAGTTCTTGCAGTTTTCACTGTAAAAACGAGTTGGAGCTAGTACCTCCCCATATATATTTATGGAATGGTGTTTGCAACTGAAAAGAATCTTTGTGTTCCCAACAAGCTAGGTGAAGGACGGCTTTCACACACACTTAGCTCTCAGAACTGAGCAAGTGGAGAGACGTTCGTTCATCTAGCACCAAGGGAACGGGATGCAGGAGACACTTTTTCTCTGCTTTCTCAGTCTGTTTCCTAATGCCGGTTTGAAGTTCCTACAGTTTTCACTGTAACACAGAGTTGGAGCTAGTACCTCCCCATATATATGTATGGAATGGAGTTTGCAACTGAAAAGAAACTTTGTGTTCCCAACAAGCTAGGTGAAGGACGGCTTTCACACACACTTAGCTCTCGGAACTGAGCAAGTGGAGAGACGTTCGTTCATCTAGCACCAAGGGAACGGGATGCAGGAGACACTTTTTCTCTGCTTTCTCAGTCTGTTTCCTAGTGCCGGTTTGAAGTTCCTGCAGTTTTCACTGTAAAACAGAGTTGGAGCTAGTACCTCCCCATATATATGTATGGAATGGGGTTTGCAACTGAAAAGAAACTTTGTGTTCCCAACAAGCTAGGTGAAGGAAGGCTTTCACACACACTTATCTCTCAGAACTGAGCAAGTGGAGAGACGTTCGTTCATCTAGCACCAAGGGAACGGGTTGCAGGAGACACTTTTTCTCTGCTTTCTCAGTCTGTTTCCTAGTGCCGGTTTGATGTTCCTGCAGTTTTCACTGTAAAACCGTGTTGGAGCTAGTACCTCCCCATATATATGTATGGAATGGAGTTTGCATCTGAAAAGAAACTTTGTGTTCCCAACAAGCTAGTTGAAGGACGACTTTCACACACACTAATCTCTCAGAACTGAGAAAGTGGAGAGACGTTCGTTCATCTAGCACCAAGGGAACGGGTTGCAGGAGACACTTTTTCTCTGTTTTCTCAGTCTGTTTCCTAGTGCCAGTTTGAAGTTCCTGCAGTTTTCACTGTAAAACCGAGTTGGAGCTAGTACCTCCCCATATATATTTATGGAATGGGGTTTGCAACTGAAAAGAAACTTTGTGTTCCCAACAAGCTAGGTGAAGGACGGCTTTCACACACACTTAGCTCTCGGAACTGAGCAAGTGGTGAGACGTTCGTTCATCTAGCACCAAGGGAACGGGATGCAGGAGACACTTTTTCTCTGCTTTCTCAGTCTGTTTCCTAGTGCCGGTTTGAAGTTCCTGCAGTTTTCACTGTAAAACCGTGTTGGAGCTAGTACCTCCCCATATATATGTATGGAATGGAGTTTGCAACTGAAAAGAAACTTTGTGTTCCCAACAAGCTAGGTGAAGGACGGCTTTAACACACACTTAGCTCTCAGAACTGAGCAAGTGGAGAGACGTTCGTTCATCTAGCACCAAGGGAACGGGTTGCAGGAGACAATTTTTCTCTGCTTTCTCAGTATCTTTCCTAGTGCCGGTTTCAAGTTCTTGCAGTTTTCACTGTAAAAACGAGTTGGAGCTAGTACCTCCCCATATATATGTATGGAATGGTTTTTGCAACTGAAAAGAAACTTTTTGTTCCCAACATGGTATTTGAAGTACGGCTTTCACACACAATTGTTGCTCAGAACTGAGCAAGTGGAGAGACGTTCGTTCATCTAGCATCAAGGGAACGGGATGAGGAGACACATTTTCTCTGCTTTCTCAGTCTGTTTCCTAGTGCCGGTTTGAAGTTCCTGCAGTTTTCACTGTAAAACCCAGTTGGAGCTAGTACCTCCCCATATATATGTATGGAATGCTGTTTGCAACTGAAAAGAAACTTTGTGTTCCCAACAAGCTAGGTGAAGGACGGCTTTCACACACACTTGTCTCTCAGAACTGAGCAAGTGGAGAGACGTTCGTTCATCTAGCACCAAGGGAACGGGATGCAGGAGACACTTTTTCTCTGCTTTCTCAGTCTGTTTCCTAGTGCCGGTTTGAAGTTCCTGCAGTTTTCACTGTAAAACGGTGTTGGAGCTAGTACCTCCCCATATATATGTATGGAATGGAGTTTGCAACTGAAAAGAAACTTTGTGTTCCCAACAAGCTAGGTGTAGGACGGCCTTCACACACACTTACCTCTCAGAACTGAGCAAGTGGAGAGACGTTCTTTCATGTAGCACCAAGGGAACGGGTTGCAGGAGACAATTTTTCTTTGTTTTCTCAGTCTGTTTCCTAGTGCCGGTATGAAGTTCCTGCAGTTTTCACTGTAAAACGGAGTTGGAGCTAGTACCTCCCCATATATATGTATGGAATGGAGTTTGCAACTGAAAAGAAACTTTGTGTTCCCAACAAGCAAGGTGAAGGAAGGCTTTCACACACTCTTATCTCTCGGAACTGATCAAGTGGAGAGACTTTCGTTCATCTAACACCAAGGGAACGGGTTGCAGTAGACATTTTTTTTTCTCTGCTTTCTCAGTCTGTTTCCTAGTGCCGGTTTGAAGTTCCCTCAGTATTCACTGTAAAACCGAGTTGGAGCTAGTACCTCCCCATATATATGTATGGAATGGAGTTTGCAACTGAAACTTTGTGTTCCCAAAAAGCTAGGTGAAGGACAGCTTTCACACACACTTAGCTCTCAGAACTGAGCAAGTGGAGAGACGTTCGTTCTTCTAGCACCAGGGGAACGGGTTGCAGGAGACACTTTTTCTCTGCTTTCTCACTCTGTTTCCTAGTGCCGGTTTGAAGTTCCTGCAGTTTTCACTGTAAAACCGAGTTGGAGCTAGTACTTCCCCATATATATGTATGGAATGGAGTTTGCAACTGAAAAGAAACTTTGTGTTCTCAACAAGTTTGGTGAATACGGCTTTCACACACACTTAGCTCTCAGAACTGAGCAAGTGGAGAGACGTTCGTTCATCTAGCACAAATTAAACGGGTTGCAGGAGACACTTTTCTATGCTTTCTCAGTCTGTTTCCTAGTGCCGGTTTGAAGTTACTGCAGTTTTCACTGTAAAACCGAGTTGGAACTTGTACCTCCCCATATATATGTATGGAATGGAGTTTGCAACTGAAAAGAAACTTTGTGTTCCCAACAAGCTAGGTGAAGAACGGCTTTCACACACACTTAGCTCTCGGAACTGAGCAAGTGGAGAGACGTTCGTTCATCTAGCACCAAGGGAACGGGTTGCAGGAGACAATTTTTCTCTGCTTTCTCAGTCTCTTTCCTAGTGCCGGTTTCAAGTACTTGCAGTTATCACTGTAAAAACGAGTTGGAGCTAGTACCTCCCCATATATATGTATGGAATGGTTTTTGCAACTGAAAAGAAACTTTTTGTTCCCAACAATGTAGTTGAATTATGGCTTTCACACACACTTGTTGCTCAGAACTGAGCAAGTGGAGAGACGTTCGTTCATCTAGCATCAAGGGAACGGGATGAGGAGACACTTTTTCTCTGCTTTCTCAGTCTGTTTCCTAGTGCCGGTTTGAAGTTCCTGCAGTTTTCACTGTAAAACCCAGTTGGAGCTAGTACCTCCCCATATATATGTATGGAATGGTGTTTGCAACTGAAAAGAAACTTTGTGTTCCCAACAAGCTAGGTGAAGGACGGCTTTCACACACACTTGTCTCTCAGAACTGAGCAAGTGGAGAGACGTTCGTTCATCTAGCACCAAGGGAACGGGATGCAGGAGACACTTTTTCTCTGCTTTCTCAGTCTGTTTCCTAGTGCCGGTTTGAAGTTCCTGCAGTTTTCACTGTAAAATGGTGTTGGAGCTAGTACCTCCCCATAGATATGTATGGAATGGAGTTTGCAACTGAAAAGAAACTTTGTGTTCCCAACAAGCTAGGTGAAGGACGGCTTTCACACACACTTATCTCTCAGAACTGAGCAAGTGGAGAGACGTTCTTTCATGTAGCACCAAGGGAACGGGTTGCAGGAGACAATTTTTCTCTGTTTTCTCAGTATGTTTCCTAGTGCCGGTATGAAGTTCCTGCAGTTTTCACTGTAAAACGGAGTTGGAGCTAGTACCTACCCATATATATGTATGGAATGGAGTTTGCAAATGAAAAGAAACTTTTTGTTCCCAACAAGCAAGGTGAAGGAAGGCTTTCACACACTCTTATCTCTCGGAACTGATCAAGTGGAGAGACTTTCGTTCATCTAGCACCAAGGGAACGGGTTGCAGTAGACATTTTTTTTTCTCTGCTTTCTCAGTCTGTTTCCTAGTGCCGGTTTGAAGTTCCCTCAGTATTCACTGTAAAACCGAGTTGGAGCTAGTACCTCCCCATATATATGTATGGAATGGAGTTTGCAACTGAAACTTTGTGTTCCCAACAAGCTAGGTGAAGGACAGCTTTCACACACACTTAGCTCTCAGAACTGAGTAAGTGGAGAGACGTTCGTTCATCTAGCACCAGGGGAACGGGTTGCAGGAGACACTTTTTCTCTGCTTTCTCACTCTGTTTCCTAGTGCCGGTTTGAAGTTCCTGCAGTTTTCACTGTAAAACCGAGTTGGAGCTAGTACTTCCCCATATATATGTATGGAATGGAGTTTGCAACTGAAAAGAAACTTTGTGTTCCCAACAAGTTTGGTGAAGGACGGCTTTCACACACACTTAGCTCTCAGAACTGAGCAAGTGGAGAGACGTTCGTTCATCTAGCACAAAGTAAACCGGTTGCAGGAGACACTTTTCTCTGCTTTCTCAGTCTGTTTCCTAGTGCCGGTTTGAAGTTCTTGCAGTTTTCACTGTAAAAACGAGTTGGAGCTAGTACCTCCCCATATATATTTATGGAATGGTGTTTGCAACTGAAAAGAATCTTTGTGTTCCCAACAAGCTAGGTGAAGGACGGCTTTCACACACACTTATCTCTCAGAACTGAGCAAGTGGAGAGACGTTCGTTCATCTAGCACCAAGGGAACGGGATGCAGGAGACACTTTTTCTCTGCTTTCTCAGTCTGTTTCCTAATGCCGGTTTGAAGTTCCTGCAGTTTTCACTGTAACACAGAGTTGGAGCTAGTACCTCCCCATATATATGTATGGAATGGAGTTTGCAACTGAAAAGAAACTTTGTGTTCCCAACAAGCTAGGTGAAGGACGGCTTTCACACACACTTAGCTCTCGGAACTGAGCAAGTGGAGAGACGTTCGTTCATCTAGCACCAAGGGAACGGGATGCAGGAGACACTTTTTCTCTGCTTTCTCAGTCTGTTTCCTAGTGCCGGTTTGAAGTTCCTGCAGTTTTCACTGTAAAACAGAGTTGGAGCTAGTACCTCCCCATATATATGTATGGAATGGGGTTTGCAACTGAAAAGAAACTTTGTGTTCCCAACAAGCTAGGTGAAGGAAGGCTTACACACACACTTATCTCTCAGAACTGAGCAAGTGGAGAGACGTTCGTTCATCTAGCACCAAGGGAACGGGTTGCAGGAGACACATTTTCTCTGCTTTCTCAATCTGTTTCCTAGTGCCGGTTTGAATTTCCTGCAGTTTTCACTGTAAAACCGAGTTGGAGCTAGTACCTCCCCATATATATGTATGGAATGGAGTTTGCAACTGAAAAGAAACTTTGTGTTCCCAACAAGCTAGGTGAAGGATGGCTTTCACACACACTTAACTCTCGGAACTGAGCAAGTGGTGAGACGTTCGTTCATCTAGCACCAAGGGAACGGGATGCAGGAGACACTTTTTCTCTGCTTTCTCAGTCTGTTTCCTAGTGCCGGTTTGAAGTTCCTGCATTTTTCACTGTAAAACCGTGTTGGAGCTAGTACCTCCCCATATATATGTATGGAATGGAGTTTGCAACTGAAAAGAAACTTTGTGTTCCCAACAAGCTAGGTGAAGGACGGCTTTAACACACACTTAGCTTTCAGAACTGAGCAAGTGGAGAGACGTTCGTTCATCTAGCACCAAGGGAACGGGTTGCAGGAGACAATTTTTCTCTGCTTTCTCAGTATCTTTCCTAGTGCCGGTTTCAAGTTCTTGCAGTTTTCACTGTAAAAACGAGTTGGAGCTAGTACATCCCCATATATATGTATGGAATGGTTTTTGCAACTGAAAAGAAACTTTTTGTTCCCAACAAGGTATTTGAAGTACGGCTTTCACACACAATTGTTGCTCAGAACTGAGCAAGTGGAGAGACGTTCGTTCATCTAGCACCAAGGGAACGGGATGAGGAGACACTTTTTCTCTGCTTTCTCAGTCTGTTTCCTAGTGCCGGTTTGAAGTTCCTGCAGTTTTCACTGTAAAACCCATTTGGAGCTAGTACCTCCCCATATATATGTATGGAATGGTGTTTGCAACTGAAAAGAAACTTTGTGTTCCCAACAAGCTAGGTGAAGTACGGCTTTCACACACACTTGTCTCTCAGAACTGAGCAAGTGGAGAGACGTTCGTTCATCTAGCACCAAGGGAACGGGATGCAGGAGACACTATTTCTCTGCTTTCTCAGTCTGTTTCCTAGTGCCGGTTTGAAGTTCCTGCAGTTTTCACTGTAAAACGGTGTTGGAGCTAGTACCTCCCCATATATATGTATGGAATGGAGTTTGCAACTGAAAAGAAACTTTGTGTTCCCAACAAGCTAGGTGAAGGACGGCCTTCACACACACTTATCTCTCAGAACTGAGCAAGTGGAGAGACGTTCTTTCATGTAGCACCAAGGGAACGGGTTGCAGGAGACAATTTTTCTCTGTTTTCTCAGTCTGTTTCCTAGTGCCGGTATGAAGTTCCTGCAGTTTTCACTGTAAAACGGAGTTGGAGCTAGTACCTCCCCATATATATGTATGGAATGGAGTTTGCAACTGAAAAGAAACTTTGTGTTCCCAACAAGCAAGGTGAAGGAAGGCTTTCACACACTCTTATCTCTCGGAACTGATCAAGTGGAGAGACTTTCGTTCATCTAGCACCAAGGGAACGGTTTGCAGTAGACATTTTTTTTTTTCTGCTTTCTCAGTCTGTTTCCTAGTGCCGGTTTGAAGTTCCCTCAGTATTCACTGTAAAACCGAGTTGGAGCTAGTACCTCCCCATATATATGTATGGAATGGAGTTTGCAACTGAAACTTTGTGTTCCCAACAAGCTAGGTGAAGGACAGCTTTCACACACACTTAGCTCTCAGAACTGAGCAAGTGGAGAGACGTTCGTTCTTCTAGCACCAGGGGAACGGGTTGCAGGAGACACTTTTTCTCTGCTTTCTCACTCTGTTTCCTAGTGCCGGTTTGAATTTCCTGCAGTTTTCACTGTAAAACCGAGTTGGAGCTAGTACTTCCCCATATATATATATGGAATGGAGTTTGCAACTGAAAAGAAACTTTGTGTTCCCAACAAGTTTGGTGAAGGATGGCTTTCACACACACTTAGCTCTCAGAACTGAGCAAGTGGAGAGACGTTCGTTCATCTAGCACAAATTAAACGGGTTGCAGGAGACACTTTTCTATGCTTTCTCAGTCTGTTTCCTAGTGCCGGTTTGAAGTTACTGCAGTTTTCACTGTAAAACCGAGTTGGAACTAGTACCTCCCCATATATATGTATGGAATGGAGTTTGCAACTGAAAAGAAACTTTGTGTTCCCAACAAGCTAGGTGAAGAACGGCTTTCACACACACTTAGCTCTCGGAACTGAGCAAGTGGAGAGACGTTCGTTCATCTAGCACCAAGGGAACGGGTTGCAGGAGACACTTTTTCTCTGCTTTCTCTGTCTGTTTCCTAGTGCCGGTTTGAAGTTCCTGCAGTTTTCACTGTAAAACCGAGTTGGAGCTAGTAACTCCCCATATATATGTATGGAATGGAGTTTGCAACTGAAAAGAAACTTTGTGTTCCCAACAAGCTAGTTGAAGGACGTCTTTCACACACACTTATCTCTCAGAACTGAGCAAGTGGAGAGACGTTCGTTCATCTAGCACCAAGGGAACGGGTTGCAGGAGGCACTTTTTCTCTGCTTTCTCAGTCTGTTTCCTAGTGCCGGTTTGAATTTCCTGCAGTTTTCAATGTAAAACCGATTTGGAGCTTCTACCTTCCCATATATATGTATGGAATGGAGTTTGCAACTGAAAAGAAACTTTGTGTTCCCAACAAGCTAGTTGAAGGATGGCTTTCACACACACTTATCTCTCAGAACTGACAAGTGGAGAGACGTTCCTTCATGTAGCACCAAGGGAACGGGTTGCAGGAGAAACTTTTTCTCTGCTTTCTCAGTCTGTTTCCTAGTGCCGGTTTGAATTTCCTGCAGTTTTCACTGTAAAACCGAGTTGGAGCTTGTACCTCCCCATATATATGTATGGAATGGGGTTTGCAACTGAAAAGAAACTTTGTGTTCCCAACAAGCTAGGTGATGGACGGCTTTCACACACACTTATCTCTCAGAACTGAGCAAGTGGAGAGACGTTCGTTCATCTAGCACCAAGGGAGCGGGTTGCAGGTGACACTTTTTCTCTGTTTTCTCAGTCTGTTTCCTAGTGCCGGTTTGAAGTTCCTGCAGTTTTCACTGTAAAACCGAGTTGGAGCTAGTACCTCCCCATATATATGTATGGAATGGAGTTTGAAACTGAAACTTTGTGTTCCCAACAAGCTAGGTGAAGGACAGCTTTCACACACACTTAGCTCTCAGAACTGAGCAAGTGGAGAGACGTTCGTTCTTCTAGCACCAGGGGAACGGGTTGCAGGAGACACTTTTTCTCTGCTTTCTCACTCTGTTTCCTAGTGCCGGTTTGAATTTCCTGCAGTTTTCACTGTAAAACCGAGTTGGAGCTAGTACTTCCCCATATATATATATGGAATGGAGTTTGCAACTGAAAAGAAACTTTGTGTTCCCAACAAGTTTGGTGAAGGATGGCTTTCACACACACTTAGCTCTCAGAACTGAGCAAGTGGAGAGACGTTCGTTCATCTAGCACAAATTAAACGGGTTGCAGGAGACACTTTTCTATGCTTTCTCAGTCTGTTTCCTAGTGCCGGTTTGAAGTTACTGCAGTTTTCACTGTAAAACCGAGTTGGAACTAGTACCTCCCCGTATATATGTATGGAATGGAGTTTGCAACTGAAAAGAAACTTTGTGTTCACAACAAGCTAGGTGAAGAACGGCTTTCACACACACTTAGCTCTCGGAACTGAGCAAGTGGAGAGACGTTCGTTCATCTAGCACCAAGGGAACGGGTTGCAGGAGACACTTTTTCTCTGCTTTCTCTGTCTGTTTCCTAGTGCCGGTTTGAAGTTCCTGCAGTTTTCACTGTAAAACCGAGTTGGAGCTAGTAACTCCCCATATATATGTATGGAATGGAGTTTGCAACTGAAAAGAAACTTTGTGTTCCCAACAAGCTAGTTGAAGGACGTCTTTCACACACACTTATCTCTCAGAACTGAGCAAGTGGAGAGACGTTCGTTCATCTAGCACCAAGGGAACGGGTTGCAGGAGGCACTTTTTCTCTGCTTTCTCAGTCTGTTTCCTAGTGCCGGTTTGAATTTCCTGCAGTTTTCAATGTAAAACCGATTTGGAGCTTCTACCTTCCCATATATATGTATGGAATGGAGTTTGCAACTGAAAAGAAACTTTGTGTTCCCAACAAGCTAGTTGAAGGATGGCTTTCACACACACTTATCTCTCAGAACTGACAAGTGGAGAGACGTTCCTTCATGTAGCACCAAGGGATCGGGTTGCAGGAGAAACTTTTTCTCTGCTTTCTCAGTCTGTTTCCTAGTGCCGGTTTGAATTTCCTGCAGTTTTCACTGTAAAACCGAGTTGGAGCTTGTACCTCCCCATATATATGTATGGAATGGGGTTTGCAACTGAAAAGAAACTTTGTGTTCCCAACAAGCTAGGTGATGGACGGCTTTCACACACACTTATCTCTCAGAACTGAGCAAGTGGAGAGACGTTCGTTCATCTAGCACCAAGGGAACGAGTTGCAGGTGACACTTTTTCTCTGTTTTCTCAGTCTGTTTCCTAGTGCCGGTTTGAAGTTCCTGCAGTTTTCACTGTAAAACCGAGTTGGAGCTAGTACCTCCCCATATATATGTATGGAATGGAGTTTGCAACTGAAAAGAAACTTTGTGTTCCCAACAAGCTAGGTGAAGGACGGCTTTCACACACACTTATCTCTCAGAACTGAGCAAGTGGAGAAACGTTCGTTCATCTAGCACCAAGGGAACGGGTTGCAGGAGACACTTTTTCTCTGCTTCCTCAGTCTGTTTCCTAGTGCCAGTTTGAAGTTCCTGCAGTTTTCACTGTAAAACCGAGTTGGAGCTAGTACCTCCCCATATATATGTATGGAATGGGGTTTGCAACTGAAAAGAAACTTTGTGTTCCCAACAAGCTAGGTGAAGGAAGGCTTTCACACACACTTATCTCTCAGAACTGAGCAAGTGGAGAGACGTTCGTTCATCTAGCACCAAGGGAACGGGTTGCAGGAGACACTTTTTCTCTGCTTTCTCAGTCTGTTTCCTAGTGCCGGTTTGATGTTCCTGCAGTTTTCACTGTAAAACCGAGTTGCAGCTAGTACCTCCCCATATATATGTATGGAATGGAGTTTGCAACTGAAAAGAAACTTTGTGTTCCCAACAAGCTAGCTGAAGGACGGCTTTCACACACACTTATCTCTCAGAACTGAGCAAGTGGAGAGACGTTCCTTCATGTAGCACCAAGGGAACGGGTTGCAGGAGAAACTTTTTCTCTGCTTTCTCAGTCTGTTTCCTAGTGCCGGTTTGAAATTCCTGAAGTTTTCACTGTAAAATCGAGTTGGAGTTTGTACCTCCCCATATATATGTATGGAATGGGGTTTGCAACTGAAAAGAAACTTTGTGTTCCCAACAAGCTAGGTGAAGGACGGCTTTCACACACATTTATCTCTCAGATCTGAGCAAGTGGAGAGACGTTCGTTCATCTAGCACCAAGGGAACGGGTTGCAGGAGACACTTTTTCTCTGCTTACTCAGTCTGTTTCCTAGTGCCGGTTTGAAGTTCCTGCAGTTTTCACTGTAAACCGAGTTGGAGCTAGTACCTCCCCATATATATGTATGGATTGGAGTTTGCAACTGAAAAGAAACTTTGTGTTCCCTACAAGCTAGCTGAAGGACGGCTTTCACACACACTTATCTCTCAGAACTGAGCAAGTGGAGAGACGTTCGTTCATGTAGCACCAAGGGAACGGGTTGCAGGAGACACTTTTTCTCTGGTTTCTCAGTCTGTTTCCTAGTGCCGGTTTGAAGTTCCTGCAGTTTTCACTGTAAAACCGAGTTGGAGCTAGTACCTCCCCATATATATGTATGGAATGGAGTTTGCAACTGAAAAGAAACTTTGTGTTCCCAACAAGCTTGGTGAAGGACGGCTTTCACACACACTTATCTCTCAGAACTGAGCAAGTGGAAAAACGTTCGTTCATCTAGCACCAAGGGAATGGGTTGCAGGAGACACTTTTTCTCTGCTTCCTCAGTCTGTTTCCTAGTGCCAGTTTGAAGTTCCTGCAGTTTTCACTGTAAAACCGAGTTGGAGCTAGTACCTCCCCATATATATGTATGGAATGGGGTTTGCAACTGAAAAGAAACTTTGTGTTCCCAACAAGCTAGGTGAAGGACGGCTTTCACACACACTTATCTCTCAGAACTGAGCAAGTGGAGAGACGTTCGTTCATCTAGCACCAATGGAACGGGTTGCAGGAGACACTTTTTCTCTGCTTTCTCAGTCTGTTTCCTAGTGCCGGTTTGATGTTCCTGCAGTTTTCACTGTAAAACCGAGTTGCAGCTAGTACCTCCCCATATATATGTATGGAATGGAGTTTGCAACTGAAAAGAAACTTTGTGTTCCCAACAAGCTAGTTGAAGGACGGCTTTCACACACACTTATCTCTCAGAACTGAGCAAGTGGAGAGACGTTCCTTCATGTAGCACCAAGGGAACGGGTTGCAGGAGAAACTTTTTCTCTGCTTTCTCAGTCTGTTTCCTAGTGCCGGTTTGAATTTCCTGCAGTTTTCACTGTAAAATCGAGTTGGAGCTTGTACCTCCCCATATATATATATGGAATGGGGTTTGCAACTGAAAAGAAACTTTGTGTTCCCTACAAGCTAGCTGAAGGACGGCTTTCACACACACTTATCTCTCAGAACTGAGCAAGTGGAGAGACGTTCGTTCATCTAGCACCAAGGGAACGGGTTGCAGGAGACACTTTTTCTCTGCTTTCTCAGTCTGTTTCCTAGTGCCGGTTTGAAGTTCCTGCAGTTTTCATTGTAAAACCGAGTTCGAGCTTGTACCTCCCCATATATATGTATGGAATGGAGTTTGCAACTGAAAAGAAACTTTGTGTTTCCAAAAAGCTAGTTGAAGGAAGGCTTTCACACACACTTATCTCTCAGAACTGAGCAAGTGGAGAGACGTTCGTTCATCTAACACCAAGGGAACGAGTTGCAGGCGACACTTTTTCTCTGCTTTCTCAGTCTGTTTCCTAGTGCCGGTTTGAAGTTCCTGCAGTTTTCACTGTCAAACCGAGTTGGAGCTTCTACCTCCCCATATATATGTATGGAATGGGGTTTGCAACTGAAAAGAAACTTTGTGTTCCCAACAAGCTAGGTGAAGGACGGCTTTCACACACACTTATCTCTCAGAACTGAGCAAGTTGAGAGACGTTCGTTCATCTAGCACCAATGGAACGGTTTGCAGGAGACAATTTTTCTCTGTATTCTCAGTCTGTTTCCTAGTGCCGGTTTGAAGTTCCTGCAGTTTTCACTGTAAAACCGAGTTGGAGCTAGTACCTCCCCATATATATGTATGGAATGGAGTTTGCAACTGAAAAGAAACTTTGTTTTCCCAACAAGCTAGGTGAAGGAAGACTTTCACACACACTTATCTCTCAGAACTGAGCAAGTGGAGAGACGTTCGTTCATATAGCACCAAGGGAACGGGTTGCAGGAGACACTTTTTCTCTGGTTTCTCAGTCTGTTTCCTAGTGCCGGTTTGAAGTTCCTGCAGTTTTCACTGTAAAACCGAGTTGGAGCTAGTACCTCCCCATATATATATATGGAATGGAGTTTGCAACTGAAAAGAAACTTTGTGTTCCCAACAAGCTAGGTGAAGGAAGGCTTTCACACACACTTTTCTCTCTGAACTGAGCAAGTGGAAAGACGTTCGTTCATCTAGCACCAAGGGAAAGGGTTGCAGGAGACACTTTTTCTCTGCTTTCTCAGTCTGTTTCCTAGTGCCGGTTTGAATTTCCTGCAGTTTTCACTGTAAAACCGAGTTGGAGCTTGTACCTCCCCATATATATGTATGGAATGGGGTTTGCAACTGAAAAGAAACTTTGTGTTCCCAACAAGCTAGGTGAAGGACGGCTTTCACACACACTTATCACTCAGAACTGAGCAAGTGGAGAGACGTTCGTTCATCTAGCACCAAGGGAACGGGTTGCAGGAGACACTTTATCTCTGCTTTCTCAGTCTGTTTCCTAGTGCCGGTTTGAAGTTCCTGCAGTTTTCACTGTAAAACCGAGTTGGAGCTAGTACCTCCCCATATATATGTATGGAATGGGGTTTGCAACTGAAAAGAAACTTTGTGTTCCCAACAAGCTAGGTGAAGGAAGGCTTTCACACACACTTATCTCTCAGAACTGAGCAAGTGGAGAGACGTTCGTTCATATAGCACCAAGGGAACGGGTTGCAGGAGACACTTTTTCTCTGCTTTCTCAGACTGTTTCCTAGTGCCGGTTTGAAATTCCTGCAGTTTTCTCTCTCAAACCGAGGTGGAGCTTGTACCTCCACATATATATGTATGGAATGGATTTTGCATCTGAAAAGAAACTTTGTGTTCCCTACAAGCTAGGTGAAGGACGGCATTAACACACACTTATCTCTCAGAACTGAGCAAGTGGAGAGACGTTCGTTCATCTACCACCAAGGGAACGGGTTGCAGGAGACACTTTTTCTCTGGTTTCTCAGTCTGTTTCCTAGTGCCGGTTTGAAGTTCCTGCAGTTTTCACTGTAAAACCGAGTTGGAGCTAGTACCTCCCCATATATATATATGGAATGGAGTTTGCAACTGAAAAGAAACTTTGTGTTCCCAACAAGCTAGGTGAAGGAAGGCTTTCACACACACTTATCTCTCAGAACTGAGCAAGTGGAAAGACGTTCGTTCATCTAGCACCAAGGGAAAGGGTTGCAGGAGACACTTTTTCTCTGCTTTCTCAGTCTGTTTCCTAGTGCCGGTTTGAATTTCCTGCAGTTTTCACTGTAAAACCGAGTTGGAGCTTGTACCTCCCCATATATATGTATGGAATGGGGTTTGCAACTGAAAAGAAACTTTGTGTTCCCAACAAGCTAGGTGAAGGACGGCTTTCACACACACTTATCTCTCAGAACTGAGCAAGTGGAGAGACGTTCGTTCATCTAGCACCAAGGGAACGGGTTGCAGGAGACACTTTATCTCTGCTTTCTCAGTCTGTTTCCTAGTGCCGGTTTGAAGTTCCTGCAGTTTTCACTGTAAAACCGAGTTGGAGCTAGTACCTCCCCATATATATGTATGGAATGGGGTTTGCAACTGAAAAGAAACTTTGTGTTCCCAACAAGCTAGGTGAAGGAAGGCTTTCACACACACTTATCACTCAGAACTGAGCAAGTGGAGAGACGTTCGTTCATCTAGCACCAAGGGAACGGGTTGCAGGAGACACTTTATCTCTGCTTTCTCAGTCTGTTTCCTAGTGCCGGTTTGAAGTTCCTGCAGTTTTCACTGTAAAACCGAGTTGGAGCTAGTACCTCCCCATATATATGTATGGAATGGGGTTTGCAACTGAAAAGAAACTTTGTGTTCCCAACAAGCTAGGTGAAGGAAGGCTTTCACACACACATATCTCTCAGAACTGAGCAAGTGGAGAGACGTTCGTTCATCTAGCACCAAGGGAACGGGTTGCAGGAGACACTTTATCTCTGCTTTCTCAGTCTGTTTCCTAGTGCCGGTTTGAAGTTCCTGCAGTTTTCACTGTAAAACCGAGTTGGAGCTAGTACCTCCCCATATATATGTATGGAATGGGGTTTGCAACTGAAAAGAAACTTTGTGTTCCCAACAAGCTAGGTGAAGGAAGGCTTTCACACACACTTATCTCTCAGAACTGAGCAAGTGGAGAGACGTTCGTTCATATAGCACCAAGGGAACGGGTTGCAGGAGACACTTTTTCTCTGCTTTCTCAGACTGTTTCCTAGTGCCGGTTTGAAATTCCTGCAGTTTTCTCTCTCAAACCGAGGTGGAGCTTGTACCTCCACATATATATGTATGGAATGGATTTTGCATCTGAAAAGAAACTTTGTGTTCCCTACAAGCTAGGTGAAGGACGGCATTAACACACACTTATCTCTCAGAACTGAGCAAGTGGAGAGACGTTCGTTCATCTACCACCAAGGGAACGGGTTGCAGGAGACACTTTTTCTCTGGTTTCTCAGTCTGTTTCCTAGTGCCGGTTTGAAGTTCCTGCAGTTTTCACTGTAAAACCGAGTTGGAGCTAGTACCTCCCCATATATATATATGGAATGGAGTTTGCAACTGAAAAGAAACTTTGTGTTCCCAACAAGCTAGGTGAAGGAAGGCTTTCACACACACTTATCTCTCAGAACTGAGCAAGTGGAAAGACGTTCGTTCATCTAGCACCAAGGGAAAGGGTTGCAGGAGACACTTTTTCTCTGCTTTCTCAGTCTGTTTCCTAGTGCCGGTTTGAATTTCCTGCAGTTTTCACTGTAAAACCGAGTTGGAGCTTGTACCTCCCCATATATATGTATGGAATGGGGTTTGCAACTGAAAAGAAACTTTGTGTTCCCAACAAGCTAGGTGAAGGACGGCTTTCACACACACTTATCTCTCAGAACTGAGCAAGTGGAGAGACGTTCGTTCATCTAGCACCAAGGGAACGGGTTGCAGGAGACACTTTTTCTCTGCTTTCTCAGTCTGTTTCCTAGTGCCGTTTTGAAGTTCCTGCAATTTTCACTGTAAAACCGAGTAGGAGCTTCTACCTCCCCATATATATGTATGGATTGGAGTTTGCAACTGAAAAGAATCTTTGTGTTCCCAACAAGCTAGGTGAAGGAAGGCTTTCACACACACTTATCTCTCAGAACTGAGCAAGTGGAGAGACTTTCGTTCATCTGGCACCAATGGAACGGGTTGCAGGTGACACTTTTTCTCTGCTTTCTCATTCTGTTTCCTAGTGCCGGTTTGAAATTCATGAAATTTTCACTGTCAAATCGAGTTGGAGCTTGTACCTCCACATATATATGTATGGAATGTAGTTTGCAACTGAAAAGAAACTTTCTGTTCCCAACAAGCTAGGTGAAGGTCGGCTTTCACACACACTTATCTCTCAGAACTGAGCAAGTGGAGAGACGTTCGTTCATGTAGCACCAAGGGAACGGGTTGCAGGAGACACTTTTTCTCTGCTTTCTCAGTCTGTTTCCTAGTGCCGGTTTGAAGTTCCTGCAGTTTTCACTCTAAAACCTAGTTGGAGCTAGTACCTGCCCATATATATGTATGGAATGGAGTTTGCAACTGAAAAGAAACTTTGTGTTCCCTACAAGCTAGTTGAAGGACGGCTTTCACACACACATATCTCTCAGAACTGAGCAAGTGGAGAGACTTTCGTTCATCTAGCACCAAGGGAACGGGTTGCAGGAAACACTTTTTCTCTGCTTTCTCAGTCTGTTTCCTAGTGCAGGTTTGAAGTTCCTGCAGTTTTCACTGTAAAACCGAGTTGGAGCTAGTACCTCCCCATATATATGTATGGAATGGAGTTTGCAACTGAAAAGAAACTTTGTGTTCCCAACAAGCTAGTTGAAGGACGGCTTTCACACACACTTATCTCTCAGAACTGAGCAAGTGGAGAGACGTTCGTTCATCTAGCACCAAGGGAACGGGTTGCAGGAGACACTTTATCTCTGCTTTCTCAGTCTGTTTCCTAGTGCCGGTTTGAAGTTCCTGCAGTTTTCACTGTAAAATCGAGTTGGAGCTAGTACCTCCCCATATATATGTATGGAATGGGGTTTGCAACTGAAAAGAAACTTTGTGTTCCCAACAAGCTAGGTGAAGGAAGGCTTTCACACACACTTATCTCTCAGAACTGAGCAAGTGGAGAGACGTTCGTTCATATAGCACCAAGGGAACGGGTTGCAGGAGGCACGTTTTCTCTGCTTTCTCAGACTGTTTCCTAGTGCCGGTTTGAAATTCCTGCAGTTTTCACTCTCAAACCGAGGTGGAGCTTGTACCTCCACATATATATGTATGGAATGGATTTTGCATCTGAAAAGAAACTTTGTGTTCCCTACAAGCTAGGTGAAGGACGGCATTAACACACACTTATCTCTCAGAACTGAGCAAGTGGAGAGACGTTCGTTCATCTACCACCAAGGGAACGGGTTGCAGGAGACACTTTTTCTCTGGTTTCTCAGTCTGTTTCCTAGTGCCGGTTTGAAGTTCCTGCAGTTTTCACTGTCAAAAAGAGGTGGAGCTAGAACCTCCCCATATATATGTATGGAATGGAGTTTGCAACTGAAAAGAAACTTTGTGTTCCCAACAAGCTAGGTGAAGGAAGGCTTTCACACACACTTATCTCTCAGAACTGAGCAAGTGGAGAGACGTTCGTTCATCTAGCACCAAGGGAAAGGGTTGTAGGAGACACTTTTTCTCTGCTTTCTCAGTCTGTTTCCTAGTGCCGGTTTGAATTTCCTGCAGTTTTCACTGTAAAACCGAGTTGGAGCTTGTACCTCCCCATATATATGTATGGAATGGGGTTTGCAACTGAAAAGAAACTTTGTGTTCCCAACAAGCTAGGTGAAGGACGGCTTTCACACACACTTATCTCTCAGAACTGAGCAAGTTGAGAGACGTTCGTTCAACTAGCACCAAGGGAACGGGTTGCAGGAGACACTTTTTCTCTGCTTTCTCAGTCTGTTTCCTAGTACCGGTTTGAAGTTCCTGCAGATTTCACTGTAAAACCGAGTTGGAGCTAGTACCTCCCCTTATATATATATGGAATGGAGTTTGCAACTGAAAAGAAACTTTGTGTTCCCAACAAGCTAGGTGAAGGAAGGCTTTCACACACACTTATCTCTCAGAACTGAGCAAGTGGAGAGACGTTCGTTCATTTAGCACCAAGGGAACGGGTTGCAGGAAAAACTTTTCTCTGCTTTCTCAGTCTGTTTCCTATTGCCGGTTTGTATTTCCTGCAGTTTTCACTGTAAAAACGAGTTGGACCTTGTACCTCCCCATATATATGTATGGAATGGAGTTTGCAACTGAAAAGAAACTTTGTGTTCCCAACAAGCTAGGTGAAGGACGGCTTTCACACACACTTATCTCACAGAACTGAGCAAGTGGAGAGACGTTCGTTCATCTAGCACCAAGGGAACGGGTTGCAGGAGATACTTTTTCTCTGCTTTCTCAGTCTGTTTCCTAGTGCCGTTTTGAAGTTCCTGCAATTTTCACTGTAAAACCGAGTAGGAGCTTCTACCTCCCCATATATATGTATGGAATGGAGTTTGCAACTGAAAAGAATCTTTGTGTTCCCAACAAGCTAGGTGAAGGAAGGCTTTCACACACACTTATCTCTCAGAACTGAGCAAGTGGAGAGACTTTCGTTCATCTGGCACCAATGGAACGGGTTGCAGGTGACACTTTTTCTCTGCTTTCTCATTCTGTTTCCTAGTGCCGGTTTGAAATTCATGAAATTTTCACTGTCAAATCGAGTTGGAGCTTGTACCTCCACATATATATGTATGGAATGTAGTTTGCAACTGAAAAGAAACTTTCTGTTCCCAACAAGCTAGGTGAAGGTCGGCTTTCACACACACTTATCTCTCAGAACTGAGCAAGTGGAGAGACGTTCGTTCATGTAGCACCAAGGGAACGGGTTGCAGGAGACACTTTTTCTCTGCTTTCTCAGTCTGTTTCCTAGTGCCGGTTTGAAGTTCCTGCAGTTTTCACTCTAAAACCTAGTTGGAGCTAGTACCTGCCCATATATATGTATGGAATGGAGTTTGCAACTGAAAAGAAACTTTGTGTTCCCTACAAGCTAGTTGAAGGACGGCTTTCACACACACATATCTCTCAGAACTGAGCAAGTGGAGAGACTTTCGTTCATCTAGCACCAAGGGAACGGGTTGCAGGAAACACTTTTTCTCTGCTTTCTCAGTCTGTTTCCTAGTGCCGGTTTGAAGTTCCTGCAGTTTTCCGTGTAAAACCGAGTTGGAGCTAGTACCTCCCCATATATATGTATGGAATGGAGTTTGCAACTGAAAAGAAACTTTGTGTTCCCAACAAGCTAGTTGAAGGACGGCTTTCACACACACTTATCTCTCAGAACTGAGCAAGTGGAGAGACGTTCGTTCATCTAGCACCAAGGGAACGGGTTGCAGGAGACACTTTTTCTCTGCTTTCTCAGTCTGTTTACTAGTGCCGGTTTGATGTTCCTGCAGTTTTCACTGTAAAACCGAGTTGGAGCTAGTACCTCCCCATATATTTGTATGGAATGGGGTTTGCAACTGAAAAGAAACTTTGTGTTCCCAACAAGCTAGGTGAAGGAAGGCTTTCACACACACTTATCTATCAGAACTGAGCAAGTGGAGAGACTTTCGTTCATCTAGCACCAAGGGAACGGGTTGCAGGAGACAATTTTTCTCTGCTTTCTCAGACTGTTTCCTAGTGCCGGATTTGAAATTCCTGCAGTTTTCACTGTCAAACCGAGGTGGAGCTTGTACCTCCACATATATATGTATGGAATGGATTTTGCATCTGAAAAGAAACTTTGTGTTCCCTACAAGCTAGGTGAAGGGCGGCATTAACACACACTTATCTCTCAGAACTGAGCAAGTGGAGAGACGTTCGTTCATCTACCACCAAGGGAACGATTTGCAGGAGACACTTTTTCTCTGGTTTCTCAGTCTGTTTCCTAGTGCCGGTTTGAAGTTCCTGCAGTTTTCACTGTAAAACCGAGTTGGAGCTAGAACCTCCCCATATATATGTATGGAATGGAGTTTGCAACTGAAAAGAAACTTTGTGTTCCCAACAAGCTAGGTGAAGGAAGGCTTTCACACACACTTATCTCTCAGAACTGAGCAAGTGGAGAGACGTTCGTTCATCTAGCACCAAGGGAAAGGGTTGCAGGAGACACTTTTTCTCTGCTTTCTCAGTCTGTTTCCTAGTGCCGGTTTGAATTTCCTGCAGTTTTCACTGTAAAACCGAGTTGGAGCTTGTACCTCCCCATATATATGTATGGAATGGGGTTTGCAACTGAAAAGAAACTTTGTGTTCCCAAGAAGCTAGGTGAAGGACGGCTTTCACACACACTTATCTCTCAGAACTGAGCAAGTTGAGAGACGTTCGTTCAACTAGCACCAAGGGAACGGGTTGCAGGAGACAATTTTTCTCTGCTTTCTCAGTCTGTTTCCTAGTACCGGTTTGAAGTTCCTGCAGATTTCACTGTAAAACCGAGTTGGAGCTAGTACCTCCCCTTATATATATATGGAATGGAGTTTGCAACTGAAAAGAATCTTTGTGTTCCCAACAAGCTAGGTGAAGGAAGGCTTTCACACACACTTATCTCTCAGAACTGAGCAAGTGGAGAGACGTTCGTTCATTTAGCAACAAGGGAACGGGTTGCAGGAAAAACTTTTTCTCTGCTTTCTCAGTCTGTTTCCTATTGCCGGTTTGAATTTCCTGCAGTTTTCACTGTAAAAACGAGTTGGACCTTGTACCTCCCCATATATATGTATGGAATGGAGTTTGCAACTGAAAAGAAACTTTGTGTTCCCAACAAGCTAGGTGAAGGACGGCTTTCACACACACTTATCTCTCAGAACTGAGCAAGTGGAGAGACGTTCGTTCATCTAGCACCAAGGGAACGGGTTGCAGGAGACACTTTTTCTCTGCTTTCTCAGTCTGTTTCCTAGTGCCGTTTTGAAGTTCCTGCAATTTTCACTGTAAAACCGAGTAGGAGCTTCTACCTCCCCATATATATGTATGGAATGGAGTTTGCAACTGAAAAGAATCTTTGTGTTCCCAACAAGCTAGGTGAAGGAAGGCTTTCACACACACTTATCTCTCAGAACTGAGCAAGTGGAGAGACTTTCGTTCATCTGGCACCAATGGAACGGGTTGCAGGTGACACTTTTTCTCTGCTTTCTCATTCTGTTTCCTAGTGCCGGTTTGAAATTCATGAAATTTTCACTGTCAAATCGAGTTGGAGCTTGTACCTCCACATATATATGTATGGAATGTAGTTTGCAACTGAAAAGAAACTTTCTGTTCCCAACAAGCTAGGTGAAGGACGGCTTTCACACACACTTATCTCTCAGAACTGAGCAAGTGGAGAGACGTTCGTTCATGTAGCACCAAGGGAACGGGTTGCAGGAGACACTTTTTCTCTGCTTTCTCAGTCTGTTTCCTAGTGCCGGTTTGAAGTTCCTGCAGTTTTCACTCTAAAACCTAGTTGGAGCTAGTACCTGCCCATATATATGTATGGAATGGAGTTTGCAACTGAAAAGAAACTTTGTGTTCCCTACAAGCTAGTTGAAGGACGGCTTTCACACACACATATCTCTCAGAACTGAGCAAGTGGAGAGACTTTCGTTCATCTAGCACCAAGGGAACGGGTTGCAGGAAACACTTTTTCTCTGCTTTCTCAGTCTGTTTCCAAGTTCCGGTTTGAATTTCCTGCAGTTTTCACTGTCAAAACGAGTTGGAGCTTCTACCTCCCCATATATATGTATGCAATGGAGTTTGCAACTTAAAAGAATCTTTGTGTTCCCAACAAGCTAGTTGAAGGACGGCTTTCACACACACTTATCTCTCAGAAATGAGCAAGTGGAGAGACTTTCGTTCATCTAGCACCAAGGGAACGGGTTGCAGGGGAAACTTTTTCTCTGCTATCTCAGTCTGTTTCCTAGTGCCGGTTTGAAGTTCCTGCAGTTTTCACACTAAAACCGAGTTAGAGCTTCTACCTCCCCATATATATATATGGAATGGAGTTTGCAACTGAAAAGAAACTTTGTGTTCCCAACAAGCTAGGTGAAGAACGGCTTTCACACACACTTATCTCTCAGAACTGAGCAAGTGGAGAGACGTTCGTTCATCTAGCACTAAGGGAACGGGATGCAGGAGACACTTTTTCTCTGCTTTCTCAGTCTGTTTCCTAGTGCCGGTTTGAAGTTCCTGCAGTTTTCACTGTAAAACCGAGTTGGAGCTAGTACCTCCCCATATATATGTATGGAATGGAGTTTGCAACTGAAAAGAAACTTTCTGTTCCCAACAAGCTAGGTGAAGGAAGGCTTTCACACACACTTATCTCTCAGAACTGAGCAAGTGGAGAGACGTTCGTTCATCTAGCAGCAAGGGAACGGGTTGCAGGAGACACTTTTTGTCTGCTTTTCAGTCTGTTTCCTAGTGCCGGTTTGAATTTCCTGCAGATTTCACTGTAAAACCGAGTTGGAGCTAGTACCTCCCCTTATATATGTATGGAATGGAGTTTGCAACTGAAAAGAAACTTTGTGTTCCCAACAAGCTAGGTGAAGGAAGGCTTTCACACACAATTATCTCTCAGAACTGAGCAAGTGGAGAGACGTTCGTTCATCTAGCACCAATGGAACGGGTTGCAGGAGACACTTTTTCTCTGCTTTCTCATTCTGTTTCCTAGTGCCGGTTTGAAATTCATGAAATTTTCACTGTCAAATCGAGTTGGAGCTTGTACCTCCACATATATATATATGGAATGGAGTTTGCAACTGAAAAGAAACTTTCTGTTCCCTACAAGCTAGGTGAAGGACGGCTTTCACACACACTTATCTCTCAAAACTGAGCAAGTGGAGAGACGTTCGTTCATCAAGCACCAAGGGAACGGTTTGCAGGAGACACTTTTTCTCTGCTTTCTCATTCTGTTTCCTAGTGCCGGTATGAAGTTCCTGCAGTTTTCACTCTAAAACCTAGTTGGAGCTAGTACCTGCCCATATATATGTATGGAATGGAGTTTGCAACTGAAAAGAAACTTTGTGTTCCCTACAAGCTAGTTGAAGGACGGCTTTCACACACACATATCTCTCAGAACTGAGCAAGTGGAGAGACGTTCGTTCATCTAGCACCAAGGGAACGGGTTGCAGGAGACACTTTTTCTCTGCTTTCTAAGTCTGTTTCCTAGTGCCGGTTTGAATTTCCTGCAGATTTCACAGTAAAACCGAGTTGGAGCTAGTACCTCCCCATATATATGTATGGAATGGAGTTTGCAACTGAAAAGAAACTTTGTGTTCCCAACAAGCTGGGTGAAGGAAGGCTTTCACACACATTTATCTCTCAGAACTGAGCAAGTGGAGAGACGTTCGTTCATCTAGCACCAATGGAACGGGTTGCAGGAGACAATTTTTCTCTGCTTTCTCATTCTGTTTCCTAGTGCCGGTTTGAAATTCATGAAAATTTCACTGTCAAATCGAGTTGGAGCTTGTACCTCCACATATATATGTATGGAATGGAGTTTGCAACTGAAAAGAAACTTTCTGTTCCATACAAGCTAGGTGAAGGACGGCTTTCACACACACTTATCTCTCAGAACTGAGCAAGTGGAGAGACGTTCATTCATCAAGCACCAAGGGAACGGTTTGCAGGTGACACTTTTTCTCTGCTTTCTCATTCTGTTTCCTAGTGCCGGTTTGAAGTTCCTGCAGTTTTCACTCTAAAACCAAGTTGGAGCTAGTACCTGCCCATATATATGTATGGAATGGAGTTTGCAACTGAAAAGAAACTTTGTGTTCCCTACAAGCTAGTTGAAGGAAGGCTTTCACACACACATATCTCTCAGAACTGAGCAAGTGGAGAGACGTTCGTTCATCTAGCACCAATGGAACGGGTTGCAGGAGACACTTTTTCTCTGCTTTCTCAGTCTGTTTCCTAGTGCCGGTTTGAATTTCCTGCAGTTTTCACTGTCAAACCGAGTTGGAGCTTCTACCTCCCCATATATATGTATGGAATGGAGTTTGCAACTGAAAAGAAACTTTGTGTTCCCAACAAGCTAGTTGAAGGAAGGCTTTCACACACACTTATCTCTCAGAACTGAGCAAGTGGAGAGACGTTCGTTCATCTAGCACCAAGGAAACTGGTTGCAGGAGACACTTTTTCTCTGCTTTCTCATTCTGTTTCCTAGTGCCGGTTTGAAATTCCTGAAATTTTCACTGTCAAATCGATTTGGAGCTTGTACCTCCACATATATATGTATGGAATGTAGTTTGCAACTGAAAAGAAACTTTCTGTTCCCAACAAGCTAGGTGAAAGACGGCTTTCACACACACTTATCTCTCAGAACTGAGCAAGTGGAGAGACGTTCGTTCATCAAGCACCAAGGGAACGGTTTGCAGGAGACACTTTTTCTCTGCTTTCTCAGTCTGTTTCCTAGTGCCGGTTTGAAGTTCCTGCAGTTTTCACTCTAAAACCTAGTTGGAGCTAGTACCTGCCCATATATATGTATGGACTGGAGTTTGCAACTGAAAAGAAACTTTGTGTTCCCTACAAGCTAGTTGAAGGACGGCTTTCACACACAATTATCTCTCAGAACTGAGCAAGTGAAGAGACGTTCGTTCATTTAGCACCAAGGGAACGGGTTGCAGGAGACACTTTTTCTCTGCTTTCTCAGTCTGTTTCCTAGTGCCGGTTTGAAGTTCCTGCAGTTTTCACAGTAAAACCGAGTTGGAGCTTCTACCTCCCCATATATATGTATGGAATGGAGTTTGCAACTGAAAAGAAACTTTGTGTTCCCAACAAGCTAGGTGAAGGACGGCTTTCACACACACTTATCTCGCAGAACTGAGCAAGTGGAGAGACGTTCGTTCATCTAGCACCAAGGGAATGGGTTGCAGGAGACACTTTTTGTCTGCTTTCTCAGTCTGTTTCCTAGTGCCGGTTTGAAGTTCCTGCAGTTTTCACTGTAAAACCGAGTTGGAGCTAGTACCTCCCCATATATATGTATGGAATGGAGTTTGGAACTGAAAAGAAACTTTGTGTTCCCAATAAGCTAGGTGAAGGATGGCTTTCACACACAATTATCTCTCAGAATTGAGCAAGTGGACAGACGTTCGTTCATCTAGCACCAAGGGAACGGGTTGCAGGGGACACTTTTTCTCTGCTTTCTCAGTCTGTTTCCTAGTGCCGGTTTGAAGTTCCTGCAGTTTTCACAGTAAAACCGAGTTGGAGCTTCTACCTCCCCATATATATGTATGGAATGGAGTTTGCAACTGAAAAGAAACTTTGTGTTCCCAACAAGCTAGGTGAAGGAAGGCTTTCACACACACTTATCTCTCAGAACTGAGCAAGTGGAGAGACGTTCGTTCATCTAGCACCAAGGGAACGGGTTGCAGGAGACACTTTTTCTCTGCTTTCTCAGTCTGTTTCCTAGTGCCGGTTTGAAGTTCCTGCAGTTTTCACTGTAAAACCGAGTTGGAGCTAGAACCTCCCCATATATATGTATGGAATGGAGTTTGCAACTGAAAAGAAACTTTGTGTTCCCAACAAGCTAGGTGAAGGAAGGCTTTCACACACACTTTTCTCTCAGAACTGAGCAAGTGGAGAGACTTTCGTTCATCTAGCACCAAGGGAACGGGATGCAGGAGGCACTTTTTCTCTGTTTTCTCAGTCTGTTTCCTTGTGTCGGTTTGAAATTCCTGCATTTTTCACTGTCAAACAGAGTTGGAGCTTGTACCTCCACATATATATGTATGGAATGGAGTTTGCAACTGAAAAGAATCTTTGTGTTCCCTACAAGCTAGGTGAAGGACGGATTTCACACACATTTATCTCTCAGAACTGAGCAAGTGGAGAGACGTTCGTTCAACTAGCACCAAGGGAACGGGTTGCAGGAGACACTTTTTCTCTGCTTTCTCAGTCTGTTTCCTAGTGCCGGTTTGAAGTTCCTGCAGTTTTCACTGTAAAATAGAGTTGGAGCTAGTACCTCCCCATATATATGTATGGACTGGAGTTTGCAACTGAAAAGAAACTTTGTGTTCCCAACAAGCTAGTTGAAGGACGGCTTTCACACACACTTATCTCTCAGAACTGAGCAAGTGGAGAGACGTTCGTTCATCTAGCACTAAGGAAACGGGATGCAGGAGACACTTTTTCTCTGCTTTCTCAGTCTGTTTCCTAGTGCAGGTATGAAGTTCCTGCAGTTTTCACTGTCAAACCGAGTTGGAGCTTCTACCTCCCCATATATATGTATGGAATGGAGTTTGCAACTGAAAAGAAACTTTGTGTTCCCAACAATCTAGGTGAAGGACGGCTTTCACACACACTTATCTCTCAGAACTGAGCAAGTGGAGAGACTTTCGTTCATCTAGCACCAATGGAACGGGTTGCAGGAGACACTTTTTCTCTGCTTTCTCAGTCTGTTTCCTAGTGCCGGTTTGAAGTTCCTGCAGTTTACACTGTAAAACAGAGTTGGAGCTACTACCTCCCCATATATATGTATGGAATGGAGTTTGCAACTGAAAAGAAACTTTGTGTTCCCAACAAGGTAGTTGAAGGACGGCTTTCACACACAATTATCTCTCAGAACTGAGCAAGTGGACAGACGTTCGTTCATCTAGCACCAAGGGAACGGGTTGCAGGAGACACTTTTTCTCTGCTTTCTCAGTCTGTTTCCTAGTGCCGGTTTGAAGTTCCTGCAGTTTTCACTGTAAAACCGAGTTGGAGCTAGTACCTCCCCATATATATGTATGGAATGGAGTTTGCAACTGAAAAGAAACTTTGTGTTCCCAACAAGCTAGGTGAAGGACGGCTTTCACACACAATTATCTCTCAGAACTGAGCAAGTGGACAGACGTTCGTTCATCTAGCACCAAGGGAACGGGTTGCAGGAGACACTTTTTCTCTGCTTTCTCAGTCTGTTTCCTAGTGCCGGTTTGAAGTTCCTGCAGTTTTCACTGTAAAACCGAGTTGGAGCTTCTACCTCCCCATATATATGTATGGAATGGACTATGCAACTGAAAAGAAACTTTGTGTTCCCAACAAGCTAGGTGAAGGAAGGCTTTCACACACACTTATCTCTCAGAACTGAGCAAGTGGAGAGACGTTCGTTCATCTAGCACCAAGGGAACGGGTTGCAGGAGACACTTTTTCTCTGCTTTCTCAGTCTATTTCCTAGTGCCGGTTTGAAGTTCCTGCAGTTTTCACTGTAAAACCGAGTTGGAGCTAGTACCTCCCCATATATATGTATGGAATGGAGTTTGCAACTGAAAAGAAACTTTGTGTTCCCAACAAGCTAGGTGAAGGAAGGCTTTCACACACACTTATCTTTCAGAACTGAGCAAGTGGAGAGACTTTCGTTCATCTAGCACCAAGGGAACGGGATGCAGGAGACACTTTTTCTCTGCTTTCTCAGTCTGTTTCCTTGTGTCGGTTTGAAATTCCTGCATTTTTCACTGTCAAACAGAGTTGGAGCTTGTACCTCCACATATATATGTATGGAATGGAGTTTGCAACTGAAAAGAATCTTTGTGTTCCCTACAAGCTAGGTGAAGGACGGCTTTCACACACATTTATCTCTCAGAACTGAGCAAGTGGAGAGACGTTCGTACAACTAGCACCAAGGGAACGGGTTGCAGGAGACACTTTTTCTCTGCTTTCTCAGTCTGTTTCCTAGTGCCGGTTTGAAGTTCCTGCAGTTTTCACTGTAAAACAGAGTTGGAGCTAGTACCTCCCCATATATATGTATGGACTGGAGTTTGCAACTGAAAAGAAACTTTGTGTTCCCAACAAGCTAGTTGAAGGACGGCTTTCACACACACTTATCTCTCAGAACTGAGCAAGTGGAGAGACGTTCGTTCATCTAGCACTAAGGAAACGGGATGCAGGAGACACTTTTTCTCTGCTTTCTCAGTCTGTTTCCTAGTGCCGGTTTGAAGTTCCTGCAGTTTTCACTGTCAAACCGAGTTGGAGCTTCTACCTCCCCATATATATGTATGGAATGGAGTTTGCAACTGAAAAGAAACTTTGTGTTCCCAAGAAGCTAGGTGAAGGAAGGCTTTCACACACACTTATCTCTCAGAACTGAGCAAGTGGAGAGACGTTCGTTCATCTAGCACCAATGGAACGGGTTGCAGGAGACACTTTTTCTCTGCTTTCTCAGTCTGTTTCCTAGTGCCGGTTTGAAGTTCCTGCAGTTTTCACTGTAAAACCGAGTTGGAGCTAGTACCTCCCCATATATATGTATGGAATGGAGTTTGCAACTGAAAAGAAACTTTGTGTTCCCAACAAGCTAGGTGAAGGACGGCTTTCACACACAATTATCTCTCAGAACTGAGCAAGTGGACAGACGTTCGTTCATCTAGCACCAAGGGAACGGGTTGCAGGAGACACTTTTTCTCTGCTTTCTCAGTCTGTTTCCTAGTGCCGGTTTGAATTTCCTGCAGTTTTCACTGTAAAACCGAGTTGGAGCTTCTACCTCCCCATATGTATGTATGGAATGGAGTTTGCAACTGAAAAGAAACTTTGGGTTCCCTACAAGATATGTGAAGGACAGCTTTCACACACACTTATCTTTCAGAACTGAGCAAGTGGAGAGACGTTCGTTCATCTAGCACCAAGGGAACGGGTTGCAGGAGACACTTTTTCTCTGCTTTCTCAGTCTGTTTCCTAGTGCCGGTTTGAAGTTCCTGCAGTTTTCACTGTAAAACCGAGTTGGAGCTTCTACCTCCCCATATATATGTATGGAATGGAGTTTGCAACTGAAAAGAAACTTTGTGTTCCCAACAAGCTAGGTGAAGGAAGTCTTTCACACACACTTATCTCTCAGAACTGAGCAAGTGGAGAGACGTTCGTTCATCTAGCACCAAGGGAACGGGTTGCAGGAGACACTTTTTCTCTGCTTTCTCAGTCTGTTTCCTAGTGCCGGTTTGAAGTTCCTGCAGCTTTCACTGTAAAACCAAGTTGGAGCTAGTACCTCCCCATATATATGTATGGAATGGAGTTTGCAACTGAAAAGAAACTTTGTGTTCCCAACAAGATAGTTGAAGGAAGGCTTTCACACACACTTATCTCTCAGAACTGAGCAAGTGGAGAGACTTTCGTTCATCTAGCACCAAGGGAACGGGATGCAGGAGACACTTTTTCTCTGCTTTCTCAGTCTGTTTCCTTGTGTCGGTTTGAAATTCCTGCATTTTTCACTGTCAAACAGAGTTGGAGCTTGTACCTCCACATATATATGTATGGAATGGAGTTTGCAACTGAAACGAATCTTTGTGTTCCCTACAAGCTAGGTGAAGGACGGCTTTCACACACATTTATCTCTCAGAACTGAGCAAGTGGAGAGACGTTCGTTCAACTAGCACCAAGGGAACGGGTTGCAGGAGACACTTTTTCTCTGCTTTCTCAGTCTGTTTCCTAGTGCCGGTTTGAAGTTCCTGCAGTTTTCACTGTAAAACAGAGTTGGAGCTAGTACCTCCCCATATATATGTATGGACTGGAGTTTGCAACTGAAAAGAAACTTTGTGTTCCCAACAAGCTAGTTGAAGGACGGCTTTCACACACACTTAACTCTCAGAACTGAGCAAGTGGATAGACGTTCGTTCATCTAGCACTAAGGAAACGGGATGCAGGAGACACTTTTTCTCTGCTTTCTCAGTCTGTTTCCTAGTGCCGGTTTGAAGTTCCTGCAGTTTTCACTGTCAAACCGAGTTGGAGCTTCTACCTCCCCATATATATGTATGGATTGGAGTTTGCAACTGAAAAGAAACTTTGTGTTCCCAACAAGCTAGGTGAAGGAAGGCTTTCACACACACTTATCTCTCAGAACTGAGCAAGTGGAGAGACGTTCGTTCATCTAGCACCAATGGAACGGGTTGCAGGAGACACTTTTTCTCTGCTTTCTCAGTCTGTTTCCTAGTGCCGGTTTGAAGTTCCTGCAGTTTTCACTGTAAAACCGAGTTGGAGCTAGTACCTCCCCATATATATGTATGGAATGGAGTTTGCAACTGAAAAGAAACTTTGTGTTCCCAACAAGCTAGGTGAAGGACGGCTTTCACACACACTTATCTCTCAGAACTGAGCAAGTGGAGAGACGTTCGTTCATCTAGCTCCAAGGGAACTGGTTGCAGGAGACACTTTTTCTCTGGTTTCTCATTCTGTTTCCTAGTGCCGGTTTGAAATTCCTGAAATTTTCACTGTCAAATCGAGTTGGAGCTTGTACCTCCACATATATATGTATGGAATGTAGTTTGCAACTGAAAAGAAACTTTCTGTTCCCAACAAGCTAGGTGAAGGACGGCTTTCACACACACTTATCTCTCAGAACTGAGCAAGTGGAGAGACGTTCGTTCATCAAGCACCAAAGGAACGGTTTGCAGGAGACACTTTTTCTCTGCTTTCTCAGTCTGTTTCCTAGTGCCGGTTTGAAGTTCCTGCAGTTTTCACTCTAAAACCTAGTTGGAGCTAGTACCTGCCCATATATATGTATGGAAAGGAGTTTGCAACTGAAAAGAAACTTTGTGTTCCCTACAAGCTAGTTGAAGGACGGCTTTCACACACACTTATCTCTCAGAACTGAGCAAGTGGAGAGACGTTCGTTCATTTAGCACCAAGGGAACGGGTTGCAGGAGACACTTTTTCTCTGCTTTCTCAGTCTGTTTCCTAGTGCCGGTTTGAATTTCCTGCAGTTTTCACTGTCAAACCGAGTTGTAGCTTCTACCTCCCCATATATATGTATGGAATGGAGTTTGCAACTGAAAAGAAACTTTGTGTTCCCAACAAGCTAGTTGAAGGACGGCTTTCACACACACTTATCTCTCAGAAATGAGCAAGTGGAGAGACGTTCGTTCATCTAGCCCCAAAGGAACGGGTTGCAGGGGAAACTTTTTCTCTGCTTTCTCAGTCTTTTTCCTAGTGCCGGTTTGAAGTTCCTGCAGTTTTCAATCTAAAACCGAGTTGGAGCTAGTACCTGCCCATATATATGTATGGAATGGAGTTTGCAACTGAAAAGAAACTTTGTGTTCCCAACAAGCTAGGTGAAGGACGGCTTTCACACACACTTATCTCTCAGAACTGAGCAAGTGGAGAGACGTTCGTTCATCTAGCACTAAGGGAACGGGATGCAGGAGACAGTTTTTCTCTGTTTCTCAGTCTGTTTCCTAGTGCCGGTTTGAAGTTCCTGCAGTTTTCACTGTCAAACAGATTTGGAGCTTCTACCTCCCCATATATATGTATGGAATGGAGTTTGCAACTGAAAAGAAACTTTGTGTTCCCAACAAGCTAGGTGAAGGAAGGCTTTCACACACACTTATCTCTCAGAACTGAGCAAGTGGAGAGACGTTCGTTCATCTAGCACCAAGGGAACGGGTTGCAGGAGACACTTTTTCTCTGCTTTCTCAGTCTGTTTCCTAGTGCCGGTTTGAAGTTCCTGCAGTTTTCACTGTAAAACCGAGTTGGAGCTTCTACCTCCCCATATATATGTATGGAATGGAGTTTGCAACTGAAAAGAAACTTTGTGTTCCCAACAAGCTAGGTGAAGGAAGGCTTTCACACACACTTATCTCTCAGAACTGAGCAAGTGGAGAGACGTTCGTTCATCTAGCACCAAGGGAACGGGTTGCAGGAGACACTTTTTCTCTGCTTTCTCAGTCTGTTTCCTAGTGCCGGTTTGAAGTTCCTGCAGTTTTCACTGTCAAACCGAGTTGGAGCTAGTAACTCCCCATATATATGTATGGAATGGAGTTTGCAACTGAAAAGAAACTTTGTGTTCCCAACAAGCTAGGTGAAGGAAGGCTTTCACACACACTTATCTCTCAGAACTGAGCAAGTGGAGAGACTTTCGTTCATCTAGCACCAAGGGAACGGGATGCAGGAGACACTTTTTCTCTGCTTTCTCAGTCTGTTTCCTTGTGTCGGTTTGAAATTCCTGCATTTTTCACTGTCAAACAGAGTTGGAGCTTGTACCTCCACATATATATGTATGGAATGGAGTTTGCAACTGAAAAGAATCTTTGTGTTCCCTACAAGCTAGGTGAAGGGCGGCTTTCACACACATTTATCTCTCAGAACTGAGCAAGTGGAGAGACGTTCGTTCAACTAGCACCAAGGGAACGGGTTGCAGGAGACACTTTTTCTCTGCTTCCTCAGTCTGTTTCCTAGTGCCGGTTTGAAGTTCCTGCAGTTTTCACTGTAAAACAGAGTTGGAGCTTCTACCTCCCCATATATATGTATGGACTGGAGTTTGCAACTGAAAAGAAACTTTGTGTTCCCAACAAGCTAGTTGAAGGACGGCTTTCACACACACTTATCTCTCAGAACTGAGCAAGTGGAGAGACGTTCGTTCATCTAGCACTAAGGAAACGGGATGCAGGAGACTTTTTCTCTGCTTTCTCAGTCTGTTTCCTAGTGCCGGTTTGAAGTTCCTGCAGTTTTCACTGTCAAACCGAGTTGGAGCTTCTACCTCCCCATATATATGTATGGAATGGAGTTTGCAACTGAAAAGAAACTTTGTGTTCCCAACAAGCTAGGTGAAGGAAGGCTTTCACACACACTTATCTCTCAGAACTGAGCAAGTGGAGAGACGTTCGTTCATCTAGCACCAATGGAACGGGTTGCAGGAGACACTTTTTCTCTGCTTTCTCAGTCTGTTTCCTAGTGCCGGTTTGAAGTTCCTGCAGTTTTCACTGTAAAACCGAGTTGGAGCTAGTACCTCCCCATATATATGTATGGAATGGAGTTTGCAACTGAAAAGAAACTTTGTGTTCCCAACAAGCTAGGTGAAGGACGGCTTTCACACACACTTATCTCTCAGAACTGAGCAAGTGGAGAGACGTTCTTTCATCTAGCTCCAAGGGAACTGGTTGCAGGAGACACTTTTTCTCTGCTTTCTAATTCTGTTTCCTAGTGCCGGTTTGAAATTCCTGAAATTTTCACTGTCAAATCGAGTTGGAGCTTGTACCTCCACATATATATGTATGGAATGTAGTTTGCAACTGAAAAGAAACTTTCTGTTCCCAACAAGCTAGGTGAAGGACGGCTTTCACACACACTTATCTCTCAGAACTGAGCAAGTGGAGAGACGTTCGTTCATCAAGCACCAAAGGAACGGTTTGCAGGAGACACTTTTTCTCTGCTTTCTCAGTCTGTTTCCTAGTGCCGGTTTGAAGTTCCTGCAGTTTTCACTCTAAAACCTAGTTGGAGCTAGTACCTGCCCATATATATGTATGGAATGGAGTTTGCAACTGAAAAGAAACTTTGTGTTCCCTACAAGCTAGTTGAAGGACGGCTTTCACACACAGTTATCTCTCAGAACTTAGCAAGTGGAGAGACGTTCGTTCATTTAGCACCAAGGGAACGGGTTGCAGGAGACACTTTTTCTCTGCTTTCTCAGTCTGTTTCCTAGTGCCGGTTTGAATTTCCTGCAGTTTTCACTGTCAAACCGAGTTGTAGCTTCTACCTCCCCATATATATGTATGGAATGGAGTTTGCAACTGAAAAGAAACTTTGTGTTCCCAACAAGCTAGTTGAAGGACGGCTTTCACACACACTTATCTCTCAGAAATGAGCAAGTGGAGAGACGTTCGTTCATCTAGCCCCAAAGGAACGGGTTGCAGGGGAAACTTTTTCTCTGCTTTCTCAGTCTGTTTCCTAGTGCCGGTTTGAAGTTCCTGCAGTTTTCAATCTAAAACCGAGTTGGAGCTAGTACCTGCCCATATATATGTATGGAATGGAGTTTGCAACTGAAAAGAAACTTTGTGTTCCCAACAAGCTAGGTGAAGGACGGCTTTCACACACACTTATCTCTCAGAACTGAGCAAGTGGAGAGACGTTCGTTCATCTAGCATTAAGGGACCGGGATGCAGGAGACAGTTTTTCTCTGTTTCTCAGTCTGTTTCCTAGTGCCAGTTTGAAGTTCCTGCAGTTTTCACTGTCAAACAGATTTGGAGCTTCTTCCTCCCCATATATATGTATGGAATGGAGTTTGCAACTGAAAAGAAACTTTGTGTTCCCAACAAGCTAGGTGAAGGAAGGCTTTCACACACACTTATCTCTCAGAACTGAGCAAGTGGAGAGACGTTCGTTCATCTAGCACCAAGGGAACGGGTTGCAGGAGACACTATTTCTCTGCTTTCTCAGTCTGTTTCCTAGTGCCGGTTTGAAGTTCCTGCAGTTTTCACTGTAAAACCGAGTTGGAGCTTCTACCTCCCCATATATATGTATGGAATGGAGTTTGCAACTGAAAAGAAACTTTGTGTTCCCAACAAGCTAGGTGAAGGAAGGCTTTCACACACACTTATCTCTCAGAACTGAGCAAGTGGAGAGACGTTCGTTCCTCTAGCACCAAGGGAACGGGTTGCAGGAGACACTTTTTCTCTGCTTTCTCAGTCTGTTTCCTAGTGCCGGTTTGAAGTTCCTGCAGTTTTCACTGTAAAACCGAGTTGGAGCTAGTACCTCCCCATATATATGTATGGAATGGAGTTTGCAACTGAAAAGAAACTTTGTGTTCCCAACAAGCTAGGTGAAGGAAGGCTTTCACACACACTTATCTCTCAGAACTGAGCAAGTGGAGAGACTTTCGTTCATCTAGCACCAAGGGAACGGGATGCAGGAGACACTTTTTCTCTGCTTTCTCAGTCTGTTTCCTAGTGCCGGTTTGAAGTTCCTGCAGTTTCCACTGTAAAAGAGAGTTGGAGCTTGTACCTCCCCATATATATGTATGGAATGGAGTTTGCAACAGAAAAGAATCTTTGTGTTCCCTACAAGCTAGTTGAAGGACGGCTTTCACACACATTTATCTCTCAGAACTGAGCAAGTGGAGAGACGTTCGTTCAACTAGCACCAAGGAAACGGGTTGCAGGAGACACTTTTTCTCTGCTTTCTCAGTCTGTTTCCTAGTGCCGGTTTGAAGTTCCTGCAGTTTTCACTGTAAAACAGAGTTGGAGCTAGTACCTCCCCATATATATGTATGGACTGGAGTTTGCAACTGAAAAGAAACTTTGTGTTCCCAACAAGCTAGTTGAAGGACGGCTTTCACACACACTTATCTCTCAGAACTGAGCAAGTGGAGAGACGTTCGTTCATCTAGCACTAAGGAAACGGGATGCAGGAGACTTTTTCTCTGCTTTCTCAGTCTGTTTCCTAGTGCCGGTTTGAAGTTCCTGCAGTTTTCACTGTCAAACCGAGTTGGAGCTTCTACCTCCCCTTATATATGTATGGAATGGAGTTTGCAACTGAAAAGAAACTTTGTGTTCCCAACAAGCTATGTGAAGGACGGCTTTCACACACACTTATCCCTCAGAACTGAGCAAGTGGACAGACGTTCGTTCATCTAGCACCAAAGGAACGGGTTGCAGGAGACACTTTTTCTCTGCTTTCTCAGTCTGTTTCCTAGTGCCGGTTTGAATTTCCTGCAGTTTTCACTGTAAAACCGAGTTGGAGCTTCTACCTCCCCATATGTATGTATGGAATGGAGTTTGCAACTGAAAAGAAACTTTGGGTTCCCTACAATATAGGTGAAGGACAGCTTTCACACACACTTATCTTTCAGAACTGAGCAAGTGGAGAGACGTTCGTTCATCTAGCACCAAGGGAACGGGTTGCAGGAGACACTTTTTCTCTGCTTTCTCAGTCTGTTTCCTAGTGCCGGTTTGAAGTTCCTGCAGTTTTCACTGTAAAACCGAGTTGGAGCTTCTACCTCCCCATATATATGTATGGAATGGAGTTTGCAACTGAAAAGAAACTTTGTGTTCCCAACAAGCTAGGTGAAGGAAGGCTTTCACACACACTTATCTCTCAGAACTGAGCAAGTGGAGAGACGTTCGTTCATCTAGCACCAAGGGAACGGGTTGCAGGAGACACTTTTTCTCTGCTTTCTCAGTCTGTTTCCTTGTGTCGGTTTGAAATTCCTGCATTTTTCACTGTCAAACAGAGTTGGAGCTTGTACCTCCACATATATATGTATGGAATGGAGTTTGCAACTGAGAAGAATCTTTGTGTTCCCTACAAGCTAGGTGAAGGACGGCTTTCACACACATTTATCTCTCAGAACTGAGCAAGTGGAGAGACGTTCGTTCAACTAGCACCAAGGGAACGGGTTGCAGGAGACACTTTTTCTCTGCTTTCTCAGTCTGTTTCCTAGTGCCGGTTTGAAGTTCCTGCAGTTTTCACTGTAAAACAGAGTTGGAGCTAGTACCTCCCCATATATATGTATGGACTGGAGTTTGCAACTGAAAAGAAACTTTGGGTTCCCAACAAGCTAGTTGAAGGACGGCTTTCACACACACTTATCTCTCAGAACTGAGCAAGTGGAGAGACGTTCCTTCATCTAGCACCAAGGGAACGGGATGCAGGAGACACTTTTTCTCTGCTTTCTCAGTCTGTTTCCTAGTGCCGGTTTGAAGTTCCTGCAGTTTTCACTGTCAAACCGAGTTGGAGCTTCTACCTCCCCATATATATGTATGGAATGGAGTTTGCAACTGAAAAGAAACTTTGTGTTCCCAACAAGCTATGTGAAGGAAGGCTTTCACACACACTTATCTCTCAGAACTGAGCAAGTGGAGAGACGTTCGTTCATCTAGCACCAATGGAACTGGTTGCAGGAGACACTTTTCCTCTGCTTTCTCAGTCTGTTTCCTAGTGCCGGTTTGAAGTTCCTGCAGTTTTCACTGTAAAACCGAGTTGGAGCTAGTACCTCCCCATATATATGTATGGAATGGAGTTTGCAACTGAAAAGAAACTTTGTGTTCCCAACAAGCTAGGTGAAGGACGGCTTTCACACACACTTATCTCTCAGAACTGAGCAAGTGGAGAGACTTTCGTTCATCTAGCTCCAAGGGAACTGGTTGCAGGAGACACTTTTTCTCTGCTTTCTCATTCTGTTTCCTAGTGCCGGTTTGAAATTCCTGAAATTTTCACTGTCAAATCGAGTTGGAGCTTGTACCTCCACATATATATTTATGGAATGTAGTTTGCAACTGAAAAGAAACTTTCTGTTCCCAACAAGCTAGGTGAAGGACGGCTTTCACACACACTTATCTCTCAGAACTGAGCAAGTGGAGAGACGTTCGTTCATCAAGCACCAAAGGAACGGTTTGCAGGAGACACTTTTTCTCTGCTTTCTCAGTCTGTTTCCTAGTGCCGGTTTGAAGTTCCTGCAGTTTTCACTCTAAAACCTAGTTGGAGCAAGTACCTGCCCATATATATGTATGGAATGGAGTTTGCAACTGAAAAGAAACTTTGTGTTCCCTACAAGCTAGTTGAAGGACGGCTTTCACACACAATTATCTCTCAGAACTGAGCAAGTGGAGAGACGTTCGTTCATTTAGCACCAAGGGAACGGGTTGCAGGAGACACTTTTTCTCTGCTTTCTCAGTCTGTTTCCTAGTGCCGGTTTGAATTTCCTGCAGTTTTCACTGTCAAACCGAGTTGTAGCTTCTACCTCCCCATATATATGTATGGAATGGAGTTTGCAACTGAAAAGAAACTTTGTGTTCACAAAAAGCTAGTTGAAGGACGGCTTTCACACACACTTATCTCTCAGAAATGAGCAAGTGGAGAGACGTTCGTTCATCTAGCCCCAAAGGAACGGGTTGCAGGGGAAACTTTTTCTCTGCTTTCTCAGTCTGTTTCCTAGTGCCGGTTTGAAGTTCCTGCAGTTTTCAATCTAAAACCGAGTTGGAGCTAGTACCTGCCCATATATATGTATGGAATGGAGTTTGCAACTGAAAAGAAACTTTGTGTTCCCAACAAGCTAGGTGAAGGA
The DNA here is from genome assembly GCF_048773025.1 of Camelus bactrianus. Lineage (NCBI taxonomy): Eukaryota > Metazoa > Chordata > Mammalia > Artiodactyla > Camelidae > Camelus > Camelus bactrianus. The sequence goes on from NC_133544.1 coordinate 103,618,465, forward strand.
CGGCTTTCACACACACTTATCTCTCAGAACTGAGCAAGTGGAGAGACGTTCGTTCATCTAGCACTAAGGGAACGGGATGCAGGAGACAGTTTTTCTCTGTTTCTCAGTCTGTTTCCTAGTGCCAGTTTGAAGTTCCTGCAGTTTTCACTGTCAAACAGATTTGGAGCTAGTACCTCCCCATATATATGTATGGAATGGAGTTTGCAACTGAAAAGAAACTTTGTGTTCCCAACAAGCTAGGTGAAGGAAGGCTTTCACACACACTTATCTCTCAGAACTGAGCAAGTGGAGAGACGTTCGTGCATCTAGCACCAAGGGAACGGGTTGCAGGAGACACTTTTTCTCTGCTTTCTCAGTCTGTTTCATAGTGCCGGTTTGAAGTTCCTGCAATTTTCACTGTAAAACCGAGTTGGAGCTAGTACCTACCCATATATATGTATGGAATGGAGTTTGCAACTGAAAAGAAACTTTGTGTTCCCAGTAAGCTAGGTGAAGGAAGGCTTTCACACACACTTATCTCTCAGAACTGAGCAAGTGGAAAGACGTTCGTTCATCTAGCACCAAGGGAACGGGTTGCAGGAGACACTTTTTCTCTGCTTTCTCAGTCTCTTTCCTAGTGCCGGTTTGAATTTCCTGCAGTTTTCACTGTAAAACCGAGTTGGAGCTTCTACCTCCCCATATATATGTATGGAATTGATTTTGCAATTGAAAAGAAACTTTGTGTTCCCAACAAGCTAGGTGAAGGAAGGCTTTCACACACACTTATCTCTCAGAACTGAGCAAGTGGAGAGACGTTCGTTCATCTAGCACCAAGGGAACGGGTTGCAGGAGACACTTTTTCTCTGCTTTCTCAGTCTGTTTCATAGTGCCGGTTTGAAGTTCCTGCAATTTTCACTGTAAAACCGAGTTGGAGCTAGTACCTCCCCATATATATGTATGGAATGGAGTTTGCAACTGAAAAGAAACTTTGTGTTCCCAACAAGCTAGGTGAAGGACGGCTTTCACACACACTTATCTCTCAGAACTGAGCAAGTGGAGAGACGTTCGTTCATCTAGCACTAAGGGAACGGGATGCAGGAGACAGTTTTTCTCTGTTTCTCAGTCTGTTTCCTAGTGCCAGTTTGAAGTTCCTGCAGTTTTCACTGTCAAACAGATTTGGAGCTAGTACCTCCCCATATATATGTATGGAATGGAGTTTGCAACTGAAAAGAAACTTTGTGTTCCCAACAAGCTAGGTGAAGGAAGGCTTTCACACACACTTATCTCTCAGAACTGAGCAAGTGGAGAGACGTTCGTTCATCTAGCACCAAGGGAACGGGTTGCAGGAGACACTTTTTCTCTGCTTTCTCAGTCTGTTTCATAGTGCCGGTTTGAAGTTCCTGCAATTTTCACTGTAAAACCGAGTTGGAGCTAGTACCTCCCCATATATATGTATGGAATGGAGTTTGCAACTGAAAAGAAACTTTGTGTTCCCAGTAAGCTAGGTGAAGGAAGGCTTTCACAGACACTTATCTCTCAGAACTGAGCAAGTGGAAAGACGTTCGTTCATCTAGCACCAAGGGAACGGGTTGCAGGAGACACTTTTTCTCTGCTTTCTCAGTCTGTTTCCTAGTGCCGGTTTGAATTTCCTGCAGTTTTCACTGTAAAACCGAGTTGGAGCTTCTACCTCCCCATATATATGTATGGAATTGATTTTGCAATTGAAAAGAAACTTTGTGTTCCCAACAAGCTAGGTGAAGGAAGGCTTTCACACACACTTATCTCTCAGAACTGAGCAAGTGGAGAGACGTTCGTTCATCTAGCACCAAGGGAACGGGTTGCAGGAGACACTTTTTCTCTGCTTTCTCAGTCTGTTTCATAGTGCCGGTTTGAAGTTCCTGCAATTTTCACTGTAAAACCGAGTTGGAGCTAGTACCTCCCCATATATATGTATGGAATGGAGTTTGCAACTGAAAAGAAACTTTGTGTTCCCAGTAAGCTAGGTGAAGGAAGGCTTTCACACACACTTATCTCTCAGAACTGAGCAAGTGGAAAGACGTTCGTTCATCTAGCACCAAGGGAACGGGTTGCAAGAGACACTTTTTCTCTGCTTTCTCAGTCTGTTTCCTAGTGCCGGTTTGAATTTCCTGCAGTTTTCTCTGTAAAACCGAGTTGGAGCTTCTACCTCCCCATATATATGTATGGAATTGATTTTGCAATTGAAAAGAAACTTTGTGTTCCCAACAAGCTAGGTGAAGGAAGGCTTTCACACACACTTATCTCTCAGAACTGAGCAAGTGGAGAGACGTTCGTTCATCTAGCACCAAGGGAACGGGTTGCAGGAGACACTTTTTCTCTGCATTCTCAGTCTGTTTCCTAGTGCCGGTTTGAAGTTCCTGCAGTTTTCCCTGTAAAACCGAGTTGGAGCTAGTACCTCCCTATATAAATGTATGGAATGGAGTTTGCAACTGAAAAGAAACTTTGTGTTCCCAACAAGCTAGGTGAAGGAAGGCTTTCACACACACTTATCTCTCAGAACTGAGCATGTGGAGAGACGTTCGTTCAATTAGCACCAAGGGAACTGGTTGCAGGAGACACTTTTTCTCTGCTTTCTCAGTCTGTTTCCTAGTGCCGGTATGAAATTCCTGCAGTTATCACTGTCAAACCGAGTTGGAGCTTGTACCTCCACATATATATGTATGGAATGGAGTTTGCAACTGAAAAGAAGCTTTGTGTTCCCAACAAGCTAGTTGAAGGACGGCTTTCACACACACTTATCCCTCAGAACTGAGCAAGTGGAGAGACGTTCGTTCACCTAGCAACAAGGGAACGGGTTGCAGGAGACATTTTTTCTCTGCTTTCTCAGTCTGTTTCCTAGTGCCGGTTTGAAGTTCCTGCAGTTTTCATTGTAAAACCGAGTTGGAGCTAGTACCTCCCCATATATATGTATGGAATGGAGTTTACATCTGAAAAGAAACTTTGTGTTCCCAACAAGCTAGTTGAAGGACGACTTTCACACACACTTATCTCTCAGAACTGAGCAAGTGGAGAGACGTTCGTTCATCTGGCACCAAGGGAACGGGTGGCAGGAAACACTTTTTCTCTGCTTTCTCAGTCTGTTTCCTAGTGCCGGTTTGAAGTTCCTGCAGTTTTCACTGTAAAACAGAATTGGAGCTTCTACCTCCCCATATATATGTATGGAATGGAGTTTGCAACTGAAAAGAAAATTTGTGTTCCCAACAAGTTAGGTGAAGGACGGCTTTCACACACACTTATCTCTCAGAACTGAGCAAGTGGAGAGACGTTCGTTCATCTAGCTCCAAGGGAACGGGTTGCAGGAGAAACTTTTTCTCTGCTTTCTCAGTCTGTTTCCTAGTGCCGGTTGGAATTTCCTGCAGTTTTCACTGTCAAACCGAGTTGTAGCTTCTACCTCCTCATATATATATATGGAATGGAGTTTGCAACTGAAAAGAAACTTTGTGTTCCCAACAAGCTAGTTGAAGGACGGCTTTCACACACACTTATCTCTCAGAAATGAGCAAGTGGAGAGACGTTCGTTCATCTAGCCCCAAAGGAACGGGTTGCAGGGGAAACTTTTTCTCTGCTTTCTCAGTCTGTTTCCTAGTGCCGGTTTGAAGTTCCTGCAGTTTTCAATCTAAAACCGAGTTGGAGCTAGTACCTGCCCATATATATGTATGGAATGGAGTTTGCAACTGAAAAGAAACTTTGTGTTCCCAACAAGCTAGGTGAAGGACGGCTTTCACACACACTTATCTCTCAGAACTGAGCAAGTGGAGAGACGTTCGTTCATCTAGCACCAAGGGAACGGTTTGCAGGAGACACTTTTTCTCTGCTTTCTCAGTCTGTTTCATAGTGCCGGTTTGAAGTTCCTGCAGTTTTCACTGTCAAACAGATTTGGAGCTTCTACCTCCCCATATATATGTATGGAATGGAGTTTGCAACTGAAAAGAAACTTTGTGTTCCCAACAAGCTAGGTGAAGGAAGGCTTTCACACACACTTATCTCTCAGAACTGAGCAAGTGGAGAGACGTTCGTTCATCTAGCACCAAGGGAACGGGTTGCAGGAGACACTTTTTCTCTGCTTTCTCAGTCTGTTTCATAGTGCCGGTTTGAAGTTCCTGCAATTTTCACTGTAAAACCGAGTTGGAGCTAGTACCTCCCCATATATATGTATGGAATGGAGTTTGCAACTGAAAAGAAACTTTGTGTTCCCAGTAAGCTAGGTGAAGGAAGGCTTTCACACACACTTATCTCTCAGAACTGAGCAAGTGGAGAGACGTTCGTTCATCTAGCACCAAGGGAACGGGTTGCAGGAGACACTTTTTCTCTGCATTCTCAGTCTGTTTCCTAGTGCCGGTTTGAAGTTCCTGCAGTTTTCCCTGTAAAACCGAGTTGGAGCTAGTACCTCCCCATATAAATGTATGGAATGGAGTTTGCAACTGAAAAGAAACTTTGTGTTCCCAACAAGCTAGGTGAAGGAAGGCTTTCACACACACTTATCTCTCAGAACTGAGCTTGTGGAGAGACGTTCGTTCATCTAGCACCAAGGGAACGGGTTGCAGGAGACACTATTTCTCTGATTTCTCAGTCTGTTTCCTAGTGCCGGTTTGAAATTCCTGCAGTTTTCACTGTCAAACCGAGTTGGAGCTTGTACCTCCACATATATATGTATGGAATGGAGTTTGCAACTGAAAAGAAACTTTGTGTTCCCAACAATCTAGTTGAAGGACGGCTTTCACACACACTTATCCCTCAGAACTGAGCAAGTGGAGAGACGTTCGTTCACCTAGCATCAAGGGAACGGGTTGCAGGAGACATTTTTTCTCTGCTTTCTCAGTCTGTTTCATAGTGCCGGTTTGAAGTTCCTGCAGTTTTCATTGTAAAACCGAGTTGGAGCTAGTACCTCCCCATATATATGTATGGAATGGAGTTTACATCTGAAAAGAAACTTTGTGTTCCCAACAAGCTAGGTGAAGGACGGCTTTCACACACACTTATCTCTCAGAACTGAGCAAGTGGAGAGACGTTCCTTCATGTAGCACCAAGGGAACGGGTTGCAGGAGAAACTTTTTCTCTGCTTTCTCAGTCTGTTTCCTAGTGCCGGTTTGAATTTCCTGCAGTTTTCACTGTAAAACCGAGTTGGAGCTTGTACCTCCCCATATATATGTATGGAATGGGGTTTGCAACTGAAAAGAAACTTTGTGTTCCCAACAAGCTAGGTGAAGGACGGCTTTCACACACACTTAACTCTCAGAACTGAGCAAGTGGAGAGACGTTCGTTCATCTAGCACCAAGGGAAAGGTTTGCAGGAGACACTTTTTCTCTGTATTCTCATTCTGTTTCCTAGTGCCGGTTTGAAGTTCCTGCAGTTTTCACTGTAAAACCGAGTTGGAGCTAGTACCTCCCCATATATATGTATGGAATGGAGTTTGCAACTGAAAAGAAACTTTGTGTTCCCAACAAGCTAGGTGAAGGACGGCTTTCACACACACTTATCTCTCAGAACTGAGCAAGTGGAGAAACGTTCGTTCATCTAGCACCAAGGGAACGGGTTGCAGGAAACACTTTTTCTCTGCTTTCTCAGTCTGTTTCCTAGTGCCGGTTTGAAGTTCTGCAGTTTTCACTGTAAAACCGAGTTGGAGCTAGTACCTCCCCATATATATGTATGGAATGGAGTTTGCATCTGAAAAGAAACTTTGTGTTCCCAACAAGCTAGTTGAAGGACGACTTTCACACACACTTATCTCTCAGAACTGAGCAAGTGGAGAGACGTTCGTTCATCTAGCACCAAGGGAACGGGTTGCAGGAGACACTTTTTCTCTGCTTTCTCAGTCTGTTTCCTAGTGCCGGTTTGAATTTCCTGCAGTTTTCACTGTAAAACCGAGTTGGAGCTTCTACCTCCCCATATATATGTATGGAATGGAGTTTGCAACTGAAAAGAAACTTTGTGTTACCAACAAGCTAGGTGAAGGACGGCTTTCACACACACTTATCTCTCAGAACTGAGCAAGTGGAGAAATGTTCGTTCATCTAGCACCAAGGGAACGGGTTGCAGGAGACACTTTTTCTCTGCTTTCTCAGTCTGTTTCCTAGTGCCAGTTTGAAGTTCCTGCTGTTTTCACTGTAAAACCGATTTGGAGCTTGTACCTCCCCATATAAATGTATGGAATGGAGTTTGCAACTGAAAAGAAACTTTGTGTTCCCAACAAGCTAGTTGAAGGACGGCTTTCACACACACTTATCTCTCAGAACTGAGCAAGTGGAGAGACGTTCCTTCATGTAGCACCAAGGGAACGGGTTGCAGGAGAAACTTTTTCTCTGCTTTCTCAGTCTGTTTCCTAGTGCCGGTTTGAATTTCCTGCAGTTTTCTCTGTAAAACCGAGTTGGAGCTTGTACCTCCCCATATATATGTATGGAATGGGGTTTGCAACTGAAAAGAAACTTTGTGTTCCCAACAAGCTAGGTGAAGGACGGCTTTCACACACACTTATCTCTCAGAACTGAGCAAGTGGAGAGACGTTCGTTCATATAGCACCAAGGGAACGGGTTGCAGGAGACACTTTTTCTCTGCTTTCTCTGTCTGTTTCCTAGTGCCGGTTTGAAGTTCCTGCACTTTTCACTGTAAAACCGAGTTGGAGCTAGTAACTCCCCATATATATGTATGGAATGGAGTTTGCAACTGAAAAGAAACTTTGTGTTCCCAACAAGCTAGTTGAAGGACGTCTTTCACACACACTTATCTCTCAGAACTGAGCAAGTGGAGAGACGTTCGTTCATCTAGCACCAAGGGAACGGGTTGCAGGAGGCACTTTTTCTCTGCTTTCTCAGTCTGTTTCCTAGTGCCAGTTTGAATTTCCTGCAGTTTTCAATGTAAAACCGATTTGGAGCTTCTACCTCCCCATATATATGTATGGAATGGAGTTTGCAACTGAAAAGAAACTTTGTGTTCCCAACAAGCTAGTTGAAGGATGGCTTTCACACACACTTATCTCTCAGAACTGAGCAAGTGGAGAGACGTTCCTTCATGTAGCACCAAGGGAACGGGTTGCAGGAGAAACTTTTTCTCTGCTTTCTCAGTCTGTTTCCTAGTGCCGGTTTGAATTTCCTGCAGTTTTCACTGTAAAACCGAGTTGGAGCTTGTACCTCCCCATATATATGTATGGAATGGTGTTTGCAACTGAAAAGAAACTTTGTGTTCCCAACAAGCTAGGTGATGGACGGCTTTCACACACACTTATCTCTCAGAACTGAGCAAGTGGAGAGACGTTCGTTCATCTAGCACCAAGGGAACGGGTTGCAGGTGACACTTTTTCTCTGTTTTCTCAGTCTGTTTCCTAGTGCCGGTTTGAAGTTCCTGCAGTTTTCACTGTAATACCGAGTTGGAGCTAGTACCTCCCCATATATATGTATGGAATGGAGTTTGCAACTGAAAAGAAACTTTGTGTTCCCAACAAGCTAGGTGAAGGACGGCTTTCACACACACTTATCTCTCAGAACTGAGCAAGTGGAGAAACGTTCGTTCATCTAGCACCAAGGGAACGGGTTGCAGGAGACACTTTTTCTCTGCTTCCTCAGTCTGTTTCCTAGTGCCAGTTTGAAGTTCCTGCAGTTTTCACTGTAAAACCGAGTTGGAGCTAGTACCTCCCCATATATATGTATGGAATGGGGTTTGCAACTGAAAAGAAACTTTGTGTTCCCAACAAGCTAGGTGAAGGAAGGCTTTCACACACACTTATCTCTCAGAACTGAGCAAGTGGAGAGACTTTCGTTCATCTAGCACCAAGGGAACGGGTTGCAGGAGACACTTTTTCTCTGCTTTCTCAGTCTGTTTCCTAGTGCCGGTTTGAAGTTCCTGCAGTTTTCACTGTAAAACCGAGTTGCAGCTAGTACCTCCCCATATATATGTATGGAATGGAGTTTGCAACTGAAAAGAAACTTTGTGTTCCCAACAAGCTAGTTGAAGGACGGCTTTCACACACACTTATTTCTCAGAACTGAGCAAGTGGAGAGACGTTCCTTCATGTAGCACCAAGGGAACGGTTTGCAGGAGAAACTTTTTCTCTGCTTTCTCAGTCTGTTTCCTAGTGCCGGTTTGAAGTTCCTGCAGTTTTCACTGTAAAACCGAGTTGGAGCTTGTACCTCCCCATATATATGTATGGAATGGGGTTTGCAACTGAAAAGAAACTTTGTGTTCCCAACAAGCTAGGTGAAGGACGGCTTTCACACACATTTATCTCTCAGATCTGAGCAAGTGGAGAGACGTTCGTTCATCTAGCACCAAGGGAACGGGTTGCAGGAGACACTTTTTCTCTGCTTTCTCAGTCTGTTTCCTAGTGCCGGTTTGAAGTTCCTGCAGTTTTCACTGTAAACCGAGTTGGAGCTAGTACCTCCCCATATATATGTATGAAATGGAGTTTGCAACTGAAAAGAAACTTTGTGTTCCCTACAAGCTAGCTGAAGGACGGCTTTCACACACACTTATCTCTCAGAACTGAGCAAGTGGAGAGACGTTCGTTCATCTAGCACCAAGGGAACGGGTTGCAGGAGACACTTTTTCTCTGCTTTCTCAGTCTGTTTCCTAGTGCCGGTTTGAAGTTCCTGCAGTTTTCATTGTAAAACCGAGTTCGAGCTTGTACCTCCCCATATATATGTATGGAATGGAGTTTGCAACTGAAAAGAAACTTTCTGTTCCCAACAAGCTAGTTGAAGGACGGCTTTCACACACACTTATCTCTCAGAACTGAGCAAGTGGAGAGACGTTCCTTCATGTAGCACCAAGGGAACGGGTTGCAGGAGAAACTTTTTCTCTGCTTTCTCAGTCTGTTTCCTAGTGCCGGTTTGAATTTCCTGCAGTTTTCTCTGTAAAACCGAGTTGGAGCTTGTACCTCCCCATATATATGTATGGAATGGGGTTTGCAACTGAAAAGAAACTTTGTGTTCCCAACAAGCTAGGTGAAGGACGGCTTTCACACACACTTCTCTCTCAGAACTGAGCAAGTGGAGAGACGTTCGTTCATATAGCACCAAGGGAACGGGTTGCAGGAGACACTTTTTCTCTGCTTTCTCTGTCTGTTTCCTAGTGCCGGTTTGAAGTTCCTGCACTTTTCACTGTAAAACCGATTTGGAGCTAATAACTCCCCATATATATGTATGGAATGGAGTTTGCAACTGAAAAGAAACTTTGTGTTCCCAACAAGCTAGTTGAAGGACGTCTTTCACACACACTTATCTCTCAGAACTGAGCAAGTGGAGAGACGTTCGTTCATCTAGCACCAAGGGAACGGGTTGCAGGAGGCACTTTTTCTCTGCTTTCTCAGTCTGTTTCCTAGTGCCAGTTTGAATTTCCTGCAGTTTTCAATGTAAAACCGATTTGGAGCTTCTACCTCCCCATATATATGTATGGAATGGAGTTTGCAACTGAAAAGAAACTTTGTGTTCCCAACAAGCTAGTTGAAGGATGGCTTTCACACACACTTATCTCTCAGAACTGAGCAAGTGGAGAGACGTTCCTTCATGTAGCACCAAGGGAACGGGTTGCAGGAGAAACTTTTTCTCTGCTTTCTCAGTCTGTTTCCTAGTGCCGGTTTAAATTTCCTGCAGTTTTCACTGTAAAACCGAGTTGGAGCTTGTACCTCCCCATATATATGTATGGAATGGGGTTTGCAACTGAAAAGAAACTTTGTGTTCCCAACAAGCTAGGTGATGGACGGCTTTCACACACACTTATCTCTCAGAACTGAGCAAGTGGAGAGACGTTCCTTCATCTAGCACCAAGGGAACGGGTTGCAGGTGACACTTTTTCTCTGTTTTCTCAGTCTGTTTCCTAGTGCCGGTTTGAAGTTCCTGCAGTTTTCACTGTAAAACCGAGTTGGAGCTAGTACCTCCCCATATATATGTATGGAATGGAGTTTGCAACTGAAAAGAAACTTTGTGTTCCCAACAAGCTAGGTGAAGGACGGCTTTCACACACACTTATCTCTCAGAACTGAGCAAGTGGAGAAACGTTCGTTCATCTAGCACCAATGGAACGGGTTGCAGGAGACACTTTTTCTCTGCTTCCTCAGTCTGTTTCCTAGTGCCAGTTTGAAGTTCCTGCAGTTTTCACTGTAAAACCGAGTTGGAGCTAGTACCTCCCCATATATATGTATGGAATGGGGTTTGCAACTGAAAAGAAACTTTGTGTTCCCAACAAGCTAGGTGAAGGAAGGCTTTCACACACACTTATCTCTCAGAACTGAGCAAGTGGAGAGACTTTCGTTCATCTAGCACCAAGGGAACGGGTTGCAGGAGACACTTTTTCTCTGCTTTCTCACTCTGTTTCCTAGTGCCGGTTTGAAGTTCCTGCAGTTTTCACTGTAAAACCGAGTTACAGCTAGTACCTCCCCATATATATGTATGGAATGGAGTTTGCAACTGAAAAGAAACATTGTGTTCCCAACAAGCTAGTTGAAGGACGTCTTTCACACACACTTATCTCTCAGAACTGAGCAAGTGGAGAGACGTTCGTTCATCTAGCACCAAGGGAACGGGTTGCAGGAGGCACTTTTTCTCTGCTTTCTCAGTCTGTTTCCTAGTGCCAGTTTGAATTTCCTGCAGTTTTCAATGTAAAACCGATTTGGAGCTTCTACCTCCCCATATATATGTATGGAATGGAGTTTGCAACTGAAAAGAAACTTTGTGTTCCCAACAAGCTAGTTGAAGGATGGCTTTCACACACACTTATCTCTCAGAACTGAGCAAGTGGAGAGACGTTCCTTCATGTAGCACCAAGGGAACGGGTTGCAGGAGAAACTTTTTCTCTGCTTTCTCAGTCTGTTTCCTAGTGCCGGTTTGAATTTCCTGCAGTTTTCACTGTAAAACGGAGTTGGAGCTTGTACCTCCCCATATATATGTATGGAATGGGGTTTGCAACTGAAAAGAAACTTTGTGTTCCCAACAAGCTAGGTGATGGACGGCTTTCACACACACTTATCTCTCAGAACTGAGCAAGTGGAGAGACGTTCGTTCATCTAGCACCAAGGGAACGGGTTGCAGGTGACACTTTTTCTCTGTTTTCTCAGTCTGTTTCCTAGTGCCGGTTTCAGTTCCTGCAGTTTTCACTGTAAAACCGAGTTGGAGCTAGTACCTCCCCATATATATGTATGGAATGGAGTTTGCAACTGAAAAGAAACTTTGTGTTCCCAACAAGCTAGGTGAAGGACGGCTTTCACACACACTTATCTCTCAGAACTGAGCAAGTGGAGAAACGTTCGTTCATCTAGCACCAAGGGAACGGGTTGCAGGAGACACTTTTTCTCTGCTTCCTCAGTCTGTTTCCTAGTGCCAGTTTGAAGTTCCTGCAGTTTTCACTGTAAAACCGAGTTGGAGCTAGTACCTCCCCATATATATGTATGGAATGGGGTTTGCAACTGAAAAGAAACTTTGTGTTCCCAACAAGCTAGGTGAAGGAAGGCTTTCACACACACTTATCTCTCAGAACTGAGCAAGTGGAGAGACGTTCGTTCATCTAGCACCAAGGGAACGGGTTGCAGGAGACACTTTTTCTCTGCTTTCTCAGTCTGTTTCCTAGTGCCGGTTAGAAGTTCCTGCAGTTTTCACTGTAAAACCGAGTTGCAGCTAGTACCTCCCCATATATATGTATGGAATGGAGTTTGCAACTGAAAAGAAACTTTGTGTTCCCAACAAGCTAGTTGAAGGACGGCTTTCACACACACTTATCTCTCAGAACTGAGCAAGTGGAGAGACGTTCCTTCATGTAGCACCAAGGGAACGGTTTGCAGGAGAAACTTTTTCTCTGCTTTCTCAGTCTGTTTCCTAGTGCCGGTTTGAATTTCCTGCAGTTTTCACTGTAAAACCGAGTTGGAGCTTGTACCTCCCCATATATATGTATGGATTGGGGTTTGCAACTGAAAAGAAACTTTGTGTTCCCAACAAGCTAGGTGAAGGACGGCTTTCACACACATTTATCTCTCAGATCTGAGCAAGTGGAGAGACGTTCGTTCATCTAGCACCAAGGGAACGGGTTGCAGGAGACACTTTTTCTCTGCTTTCTCAGTCTGTTTCCTAGTGCCGGTTTGAAGTTCCTGCAGTTTTCACTGTAAACCGAGTTGGAGCTAGTACCTCCCCATATATATGTATGAAATGGAGTTTGCAACTGAAAAGAAACTTTGTGTTCCCTACAAGCTAGCTGAAGGACGGCTTTCACACACACTTATCTCTCAGAACTGAGCAAGTGGAGAGACGTTCTTTCATCTAGCACCAAGGGAACGGGTTGCAGGAGACACTTTTTCTCTGCTTTCTCAGTCTGTTTCCTAGTGCCGGTTTGAAGTTCCTGCAGTTTTCATTGTAAAACCGAGTTCGAGCTTGTACCACCCCATATATATGTATGGAATGGAGTTTGCAACTGAAAAGAAACTTTGTGTTTCCAACAAGCTATTTGAAGGAAGGCTTTCACACACACTTATCTCTCAGAACTGAGCAAGTGGAGAGACGTTCGTTCATCTAGCACCAAGGGAACGAGTTGCAGGAGACACATTTTCTCTGCTTTCTCAGTCTGTTTCCTAGTGCCGGTTTGAAATTCCTGCAGTTTTCACTGTCAAACCGAGTTGGAGCTTCTACCTCCCCATATATATGTATGGAATGGGGTTTGCAACTGAAAAGAAACTTTGTGTTCCCAACAAGCTAAGTGAAGGACGGCTTTCACACACACTTATCTCTCAGAACTGAGCAAGTTGAGAGACGTTCGTTCATCTAGCACCAAGGGAACGGTTTGCAGGAGACAATTTTTCTCTTTTTTCTCAGTCTGTTTTCTAGTGCCGGTTTGAAGTTCCTGCAGTTTTCACTGTAAAACCGAGTTGGAGCTAGTACCTCCCCATATATATGTATGGAATGGAGATTGCAACTGAAAAGAAACTTTGTGTTCCCAACAAGCTAGGTGATGGACGGCTTTCACACACACTTATCTCTCAGAACTGAGCAAGTGGAGAGACGTTCGTTCATCTAGCACCAAGGGAACGGGTTGCAGGAGACACTATTTCTCTGCTTTCTCAGTCTGTTTCCTAGTGCCGGTTTGAATTTCCTGCAGTTTTCAATGTAAAACCGATTTGGAGCTTCTACCTCCCCATATATAAGTATGGAATGGAGTTTGCAACTTAAAAGAAACTTTGTGTTCCCAACAAGCTAGTTGAAGGATGGCTTTCACACACACTTATCTCTCAGAACTGAGCAAGTGGAGAGACGTTCCTTCATGTAGCACCAAGGGAACGGGTTGCAGGAGAAACTTTTTCTCTGCTTTCTCAGTCTGTTTCCTAGTGCCGGTTTGAATTTCCTGCAGTTTTCACTGTAAAACCGAGTTGGAGCTTGTACCTCCCCATATATATGTATGGAATGGGGTTTGCAACTGAAAAGAAACTTTGTGTTCCCAACAAGCTAGGTGATGGAAGGCTTTCACACACACTTATCTCTCAGAACTGAGCAAGTGGAGAGACGTTCGTTCATCTAGCACCAAGGGAACGGGTTGCAGGTGACACTTTTTCTCTGTTTTCTCAGTCTGTTTCCTAGTGCCGGTTTGAAGTTCCTGCAGTTTTCACTGTAAAACCGAGTTGGAGCTAGTACCTCCCCATATATATGTATGGAATGGGGTTTGCAACCTAAAAGAAACTTTGTGTTCCCAACAAGCTAGGTGAAGGACGGCTTTCACACACACTTATCTCTCAGAACTGAGCAAGTGGAGAAACGTTCGTTCATCTAGCACCAAGGGAACGGGTTGCAGGAGACACTTTTTCTCTGCTTTCTCAGTCTGTTTCCTAGTGCCGGTTTGAAGTTCCTGCAGTTTTCACTGTAAACCGAGTTGGAGCTAGTACCTCCCCATATATATGCATGAAATGGAGTTTGTAACTGAAAAGAAACTTTGTGTTCCCTACAAGCTAGCTGAAGGACGGCTTTCACACACACTTATCTCTCAGAACTGAGCAAGTGGAGAGACGTTCGTTCATCTAGCACCAAGGGAACGGGTTGCAGGAGACACTTTTTCTCTGCTTTCTCAGTCTGTTTCCTAGTGCCGGTTTGAAGTTCCTGCAGTTTTCACTGTAAAACCGAGTTGGAGCTTCTACCTCCCCATATATATGTATGGAATGGGGTTTGCAACTGAAAAGAAACTTTGTGTTCCCAACAAGCTAGGTGAAGGACGGCTTTCACACACACTTATCTCTCAAAACTGAGCAAGTTGAGAGACGTTCGTTCATCTAGCACCAAGGGAATGGTTTGCAGGAGACAATTTTTCTCTGTTTTCTCAGTCTGTTTCCTAGTGCCGGTTTGAAGTTCCTGCAGTTTTCACTGTAAAACCGAGTTGGAGCTAGTTCCTCCCCATATATAAGTATGGAATGGAGTTTGCAACTGAAAAGAAACTTTGTTTTCCCAACAAGCTAGGTGAAGGAAGACTTTCACACACACTTATCTCTCAGAACTGAGCAAGTGGAGAGACGTTCGTTCATATAGCACCAAGGGAACGGGTTGCAGGAGACACTTTTTCTCTGCTTTCTCTGTCTGTTTCCTAGTGCCGGTTTGAAGTTCCTGCAGTTTTCACTGTAAAACCGAGTTGGAGCTAGTAACTCCCCATATATATGTATGGAATGGAGTTTGCAACTGAAAAGAAACTTTGTGTTCCCAACAAGCTAGTTGAAGGACGGCTTTCACACACACATATCTCTCAGAACTGAGCAAGTGGAGAGACGTTCGTTCATCTAGCACCAAGGGAACGGGTTGCAGGAAGCACTTTTTCTCTGCTTTCTCAGACTGTTTCCTAGTGCCGGTTTCAATTTCCTGCAGTTTTCAATGTAAAACCGATTTGGAGCTTGTACCTCCCCATATATATGTATGGAATGGAGTTTGCAACTGAAAAGAAACTTTGTGTTCCCAACAAGCTAGGTGAAGGACGGCTTTCACACACACTTATCTCTCAGAACTGAGCAAGTGGAGAGACTTTCGTTCATCTAGCACCAAGGGAACGGGTTGCAGGAGAAACTTTTTCTCTGCTTTCTCAATCTGTTTCCTAGTGCCGGTTTGAATTTCCTGCAGTTTTCACTGTAAAACCGAGTCGGAGCTTGTACCTCCCCATATATATGTATGGAATGGGGTTTGCAACTGAAAAGAAACTTTGTGTTCCCAACAAGCTAGGTGAAGGACGGCATTCACACACAATTATCTCTCAGAAATGAGCAAGTGGAGAGACGTTCGTTCATCTAGCACCAAGGGAACGGGTTGCAGGTGACACTTTTTCTCTGTTTTCTCAGTCTGTTTCCTAGTGCCGGTTTGAAGTTCCTGCAGTTTTCACTGTAAAACCGAGTTGGAGCTAGTACCTCCCCATATATATGTATGGAATGGAGTTGGCAACTGAAAAGAAACTTTGTGTTCCCAACAAGCTAGGTGAAGGACGGCTTTCACACACACTTATCTCTCAGAACTGAGCAAGTGGAGAGACGTTCCTTCATGTAGCACCAAGGGAACGGGTTGCAGGAGAAACTTTTTCTCTGATTTCTCAGTCTGTTTCCTAGTGCCGGTTTGAAGTTCCTGCAGTTTTCACTGTAAAACCGTGTTGGAGCTAGTAACTCCCCATATATATGTGTGGAATGGAGTTTGCAACTGAAAAGAAACTTTGTGTTCCCAACAAGCTAGTTGAAGGACGTCTTTCACACACACTTATCTCTCAGAACTGAGCAAGTGGAGAGACGTTCGTTCATCTAGCACCAAGGGAACGGGATGCAGGAGGCACTTTTTCTCTGCTTTCTCAGACTGTTTCCTAGTGCCGGTTTCAATTTCCTGCAGTTTTCAATGTAAAACCGATTTGGAGCTTTTACCTCCCCATATATATGTATGGAATGGAGTTTGCAACTGAAAAGAAACTTTGTGTTCCCAACAAGCTAGTTGAAGGACGGCTTTCACACACACTTATCTCTCAGAACTGAGCAAGTGGAGAGACGTTCGTTCATCTAGCACCAAGGGAACGGGTTGCAGGAGAAACTTTTTCTCTGCTTTCTCAATCTGTTTCCTAGTGCCGGTTTGAATTTCCTGCAGTTTTCACTGTAAAACCGAGTTGGAGCTTGTACCTCCCCATATATATGTATGGAATGGGGTTTGCAACTGAAAAGAAACTTTGTGTTCCCAACAAGCTAGGTGAAGGACGGCTTTCACACACACTTATCTCTCAGAAATGAGCAAGTGGAGAGACGTTCGTTCATCTAGCACCAAGGGAACGGGTTGCAGGTGACACGTTTTCTCAGTCTGTTTCCTAGTGCCGGTTTGAAGTTCCTGCAGTTTTCACTGTAAAACCGAGTTGGAGCTAGTACCTCCCCATATATATGTATGGAATGGAGTTTGCAACTGAAAAGAAACTTTGTGTTCCCAACAAGCTAGGTGAAGGACGGCTTTCACACACACTTATCTCTCAGAACTGAGCAAGTGGAGAAACGTTCGTTCATCTAGCACCAAGGGAACGGGTTGCAGGAGACACTTTTTCTCTGCTTCCTCAGTCTGTTTCCTAGTGCCAGTTTGAAGTTCCTGCAGTTTTCACTGTAAAACCGAGTTGGAGCTAGTACATCCCCATATATATGTATGGAATGGGGTTTGCAACTGAAAAGAAACTTTGTGTTCCCAAAAAGCTAGGTGAAGGAAGGCTTTCACACACACTTATCTCTCAGAACTGAGCAAGTGGAGAGACGTTCTTTCATCTAGCACCAAGGGAACGGGTTGCAGGAGACACTTTTTCTCTGCTTTCTCAGTCTGTTTTCTAGTGCCGGTTTGAAGTTCCTGCAGTTTTCATTGTAAAACCGAGTTCGAGCTTGTACCTCCCCATATATATGTATGGAATGGAGTTTGCAACTGAAAAGAAACTTTGTGTTCCCAACAAGCTAGTTGAAGGAAGGCTTTCACACACACTTATCTCTCAGAACTGAGCAAGTGGAGAGACGTTCGTTCATCTAGCACCAAGGGAACGAGTTGCAGGAGACACTTTTTCTCTGCTTTCTCAGTCTGTTTCCTAGTGCCGGTTTGAAATTCCTGCAGTTTTCACTGTCAAACCGAGTTGGAGCTTCTACCTCCCCATATATATGTATGGAATGGGGTTTGCAACTGAAAAGAAACTTTGTGTTCCCAACAAGCTAGGTGAAGGACGGCTTTCACACACACTTATCTCTCAGAACTGAGCAAGTGGAGAGACGTTCGTTCATCTAGCACCAAGGGAACGGGTTGCAGGAGACACTTTTTCTCTGCTTTCTCAGTCTGTTTCCTAGTGCCGGTTTGAAGTTCCTGCAGTTTTCACTGTAAAACCGAGTTGGAGCTAGTACCTACCCATATATATGTATGGAATGGAGTTTGCAACTGAAAAGAAACTTTGTGTTCCCAACAAGCTATTTGAAGGACGGCTTTCACACACAATTATCTCTCAGAACTGAGCAAGTGGAGAGACGTTCGTTCATTTAGCACCAAGGGAACGGGTTGCAGGAGACACATTTTCTCTGCTTTCTCAGTCTGTTTCCTAGTGCCGGTTTGAATTTCCTGCAGTTTTCACTGTAAAACCGAGTTGGAGCTTCAACCTCCCCATATGTATGTATGGAATGTAGTTTGCAACTGAAAAGAAACTTTGGGTTCCCTACAAGCTAGGTGAAGTACAGCTTTCACACACACATATCTTTCAGAACTGAGCAAGTGGAGAGACTTTCGTTCATCTAGCACCAAGGGAACGGGTTGCAGGAGACACTTTTTCTCTGCTTTCTCAGTCTGTTTCCTAGTGCCGGTTTGAATTTCCTGCAGTTTTCACTGTAAAACGGAGTTGGAGCTTGTACCTCCCCATATATATGTATGGAATGGGGTTTGCAACTGAAAAGAAACTTTGTGTTCCCAACAAGCTAGGTGATGGACGGCTTTCACACACACTTATCTCTCAGAACTGAGCAAGTGGAGAGACGTTCGTTCATCTAGCACCAAGGGAACGGGTTGCAGGTGACACTTTTTCTCTGTTTTCTCAGTCTGTTTCCTAGTGCCGGTTTCAGTTCCTGCAGTTTTCACTGTAAAACCGAGTTGGAGCTAGTACCTCCCCATATATATGTATGGAATGGAGTTTGCAACTGAAAAGAAACTTTGTGTTCCCAACAAGCTAGGTGAAGTACGGCTTTCACACACACTTATCTCTCAGAACTGAGCAAGTGGAGAAACGTTCGTTCATCTAGCACCAAGGGAACGGGTTGCAGGAGACACTTTTTCTCTGCTTCCTCAGTCTGTTTCCTAGTGCCAGTTTGAAGTTCCTGCAGTTTTCACTGTAAAACCGAGTTGGAGCTAGTACCTCCCCATATATATGTATGGAATGGGGTTTGCAACTGAAAAGAAACTTTGTGTTCCCAACAAGCTAGGTGAAGGAAGGCTTTCACACACACTTATCTCTCAGAACTGAGCAAGTGGAGAGACGTTCGTTCATCTAGCACCAAGGGAACGGGTTGCAGGAGACACTTTTTCTCTGCTTTCTCAGTCTGTTTCCTAGTGCCGGTTAGAAGTTCCTGCAGTTTTCACTGTAAAACCGAGTTGCAGCTAGTACCTCCCCATATATATGTATGGAATGGAGTTTGCAACTGAAAAGAAACTTTGTGTTCCCAACAAGCTAGTTGAAGGACGGCTTTCACACACACTTATCTCTCAGAACTGAGCAAGTGGAGAGACGTTCCTTCATGTAGCACCAAGGGAACGGTTTGCAGGAGAAACTTTTTCTCTGCTTTCTCAGTCTGTTTCCTAGTGCCGGTTTGAATTTCCTGCAGTTTTCACTGTAAAACCGAGTTGGAGCTTGTACCTCCCCATATATATGTATGGAATGGGGTTTGCAACTGAAAAGAAACTTTGTGTTCCCAACAAGCTAGGTGAAGGACGGCTTTCACACACATTTATCTCTCAGATCTGAGCAAGTGGAGAGACGTTCGTTCATCTAGCACCAAGGGAACGGGTTGCAGGAGACACTTTTTCTCTGCTTTCTCAGTCTGTTTCCTAGTGCCGGTTTGAAGTTCCTGCAGTTTTCACTGTAAACCGAGTTGGAGCTAGTACCTCCCCATATATATGTATGAAATGGAGTTTGCAACTGAAAAGAAACTTTGTGTTCCCTACAAGCTAGCTGAAGGACGGCTTTCACACACACTTATCTCTCAGAACTGAGCAAGTGGAGAGACGTTCTTTCATCTAGCACCAAGGGAACGGGTTGCAGGAGACACTTTTTCTCTGCTTTCTCAGTCTGTTTCCTAGTGCCGGTTTGAAGTTCCTGCAGTTTTCATTGTAAAACCGAGTTCGAGCTTGTACCACCCCATATATATGTATGGAATGGAGTTTGCAACTGAAAAGAAACTTTGTGTTTCCAACAAGCTATTTGAAGGAAGGCTTTCACACACACTTATCTCTCAGAACTGAGCAAGTGGAGAGACGTTCGTTCATCTAGCACCAAGGGAACGAGTTGCAGGAGACACATTTTCTCTGCTTTCTCAGTCTGTTTCCTAGTGCCGGTTTGAAATTCCTGCAGTTTTCACTGTCAAACCGAGTTGGAGCTTCTACCTCCCCATATATATGTATGGAATGGGGTTTGCAACTGAAAAGAAACTTTGTGTTCCCAACAAGCTAAGTGAAGGACGGCTTTCACACACACTTATCTCTCAGAACTGAGCAAGTTGAGAGACGTTCGTTCATCTAGCACCAAGGGAACGGTTTGCAGGAGACAATTTTTCTCTTTTTTCTCAGTCTGTTTTCTAGTGCCGGTTTGAAGTTCCTGCAGTTTTCACTGTAAAACCGAGTTGGAGCTAGTACCTCCCCATATATATGTATGGAATGGAGTTTGCAACTGAAAAGAAACTTTGTGTTCCCAACAAGCTAGGTGATGGACGGCTTTCACACACACTTATCTCTCAGAACTGAGCAAGTGGAGAGACGTTCGTTCATCTAGCACCAAGGGAACGGGTTGCAGGAGACACTTTTTCTCTGCTTTCTCAGTCTGTTTCCTAGTGCCGGTTTGAATTTCCTGCAGTTTTCAATGTAAAACCGATTTGGAGCTTCTACCTCCCCATATATAAGTATGGAATGGAGTTTGCAACTTAAAAGAAACTTTGTGTTCCCAACAAGCTAGTTGAAGGATGGCTTTCACACACACTTATCTCTCAGAACTGAGCAAGTGGAGAGACGTTCCTTCATGTAGCACCAAGGGAACGGGTTGCAGGAGAAACTTTTTCTCTGCTTTCTCAGTCTGTTTCCTAGTGCCGGTTTGAATTTCCTGCAGTTTTCACTGTAAAACCGAGTTGGAGCTTGTACCTCCCCATATATATGTATGGAATGGGGTTTGCAACTGAAAAGAAACTTTGTGTTCCCAACAAGCTAGGTGATGGAAGGCTTTCACACACACTTATCTCTCAGAACTGAGCAAGTGGAGAGACGTTCGTTCATCTAGCACCAAGGGAACGGGTTGCAGGTGACACTTTTTCTCTGTTTTCTCAGTCTGTTTCCTAGTGCCGGTTTGAAGTTCCTGCAGTTTTCACTGTAAAACCGAGTTGGAGCTAGTACCTCCCCATATATATGTATGGAATGGGGTTTGCAACTGAAAAGAAACTTTGTGTTCCCAACAAGCTAGGTGAAGGACGGCTTTCACACACACTTATCTCTCAGAACTGAGCAAGTGGAGAAACGTTCGTTCATCTAGCACCAAGGGAACGGGTTGCAGGAGACACTTTTTCTCTGCTTTCTCAGTCTGTTTCCTAGTGCCGGTTTGAAGTTCCTGCAGTTTTCACTGTAAACCGAGTTGGAGCTAGTACCTCCCCATATATATGCATGAAATGGAGTTTGTAACTGAAAAGAAACTTTGTGTTCCCTACAAGCTAGCTGAAGGACGGCTTTCACACACACTTATCTCTCAGAACTGAGCAAGTGGAGAGACGTTCGTTCATCTAGCACCAAGGGAACGGGTTGCAGGAGACACTTTTTCTCTGCTTTCTCAGTCTGTTTCCTAGTGCCGGTTTGAAGTTCCTGCAGTTTTCACTGTAAAACCGAGTTGGAGCTTCTACCTCCCCATATATATGTATGGAATGGGGTTTGCAACTGAAAAGAAACTTTGTGTTCCCAACAAGCTAGGTGAAGGACGGCTTTCACACACACTTATCTCTCAAAACTGAGCAAGTTGAGAGACGTTCGTTCATCTAGTACCAAGGGAATTGTTTGCAGGAGACAATTTTTCTCTGTTTTCTCAGTCTGTTTCCTAGTGCCGGTTTGAAGTTCCTGCAGTTTTCACTGTAAAACCGAGTTGGAGCTAGTTCCTCCCCATATATAAGTATGGAATGGAGTTTGCAACTGAAAAGAAACTTTGTTTTCCCAACAAGCTAGGTGAAGGAAGACTTTCACACACACTTATCTCTCAGAACTGAGCAAGTGGAGAGACGTTCGTTCATATAGCACCAAGGGAACGGGTTGCAGGAGACACTTTTTCTCTGCTTTCTCTGTCTGTTTCCTAGTGCCGGTTTGAAGTTCCTGCAGTTTTCACTGTAAAACCGAGTTGGAGCTAGTAACTCCCCATATATATGTATGGAATGGAGTTTGCAACTGAAAAGAAACTTTGTGTTCCCAACAAGCTAGTTGAAGGACGGCTTTCACACACACATATCTCTCAGAACTGAGCAAGTGGAGAGACGTTCGTTCATCTAGCACCAAGGGAACGGGTTGCAGGAAGCACTTTTTCTCTGCTTTTTCAGACTGTTTCCTAGTGCCGGTTTCAATTTCCTGCAGTTTTCAATGTAAAACCGATTTGGAGCTTGTACCTCCCCATATATATGTATGGAATGGAGTTTGCAACTGAAAAGAAACTTTGTGTTCCCAACAAGCTAGGTGAAGGACGGCTTTCACACACACTTATCTCTCAGAACTGAGCAAGTGGAGAGACGTTCGTTCATCTAGCACCAAGGGAACGGGTTGCAGGAGAAACTTTTTCTCTGCTTTCTCAATCTGTTTCCTAGTGCCGGTTTGAATTTCCTGCAGTTTTCACTGTAAAACCGAGTCGGAGCTTGTACCTCCCCATATATATGTATGGAATGGGGTTTGCAACTGAAAAGAAACTTTGTGTTCCCAACAAGCTAGGTGAAGGACGGCATTCACACACAATTATCTCTCAGAAATGAGCAAGTGGAGAGACGTTCGTTCATCTAGCACCAAGGGAACGGGTTGCAGGTGACACTTTTTCTCTGTTTTCTCAGTCTGTTTCCTAGTGCCGGTTTGAAGTTCCTGCAGTTTTCACTGTAAAACCGAGTTGGAGCTAGTACCTCCCCATATATATGTATGGAATGGAGTTGGCAACTGAAAAGAAACTTTGTGTTCCCAACAAGCTAGGTGAAGGACGGCTTTCACACACACTTATCTCTCAGAACTGAGCAAGTGGAGAGACGTTCCTTCATGTAGCACCAAGGGAACGGGTTGCAGGAGAAACTTTTTCTCTGATTTCTCAGTCTGTTTCCTAGTGCCGGTTTGAAGTTCCTGCAGTTTTCACTGTAAAACCGTGTTGGAGCTAGTAACTCCCCATATATATGTGTGGAATGGAGTTTGCAACTGAAAAGAAACTTTGTGTTCCCAACAAGCTAGTTGAAGGACGTCTTTCACACACACTTATCTCTCAGAACTGAGCAAGTGGAGAGACGTTCGTTCATCTAGCACCAAGGGAACGGGATGCAGGAGGCACTTTTTCTCTGCTTTCTCAGACTGTTTCCTAGTGCCGGTTTCAATTTCCTGCAGTTTTCAATGTAAAACCGATTTGGAGCTTTTACCTCCCCATATATATGTATGGAATGGAGTTTGCAACTGAAAAGAAACTTTGTGTTCCCAACAAGCTAGTTGAAGGACGGCTTTCACACACACTTATCTCTCAGAACTGAGCAAGTGGAGAGACGTTCGTTCATCTAGCACCAAGGGAACGGGTTGCAGGAGAAACTTTTTCTCTGCTTTCTCAATCTGTTTCCTAGTGCCGGTTTGAATTTCCTGCAGTTTTCACTGTAAAACCGAGTTGGAGCTTGTACCTCCCCATATATATGTATGGAATGGGGTTTGCAACTGAAAAGAAACTTTGTGTTCCCAACAAGCTAGGTGAAGGACGGCTTTCACACACACTTATCTCTCAGAAATGAGCAAGTGGAGAGACGTTCGTTCATCTAGCACCAAGGGAACGGGTTGCAGGTGACACGTTTTCTCAGTCTGTTTCCTAGTGCCGGTTTGAAGTTCCTGCAGTTTTCACTGTAAAACCGAGTTGGAGCTAGTACCTCCCCATATATATGTATGGAATGGAGTTTGCAACTGAAAAGAAACTTTGTGTTCCCAACAAGCTAGGTGAAGGACGGCTTTCACACACACTTATCTCTCAGAACTGAGCAAGTGGAGAAACGTTCGTTCATCTAGCACCAAGGGAACGGGTTGCAGGAGACACTTTTTCTCTGCTTCCTCAGTCTGTTTCCTAGTGCCAGTTTGAAGTTCCTGCAGTTTTCACTGTAAAACCGAGTTGGAGCTAGTACATCCCCATATATATGTATGGAATGGGGTTTGCAACTGAAAAGAAACTTTGTGTTCCCAAAAAGCTAGGTGAAGGAAGGCTTTCACACACACTTATCTCTCAGAACTGAGCAAGTGGAGAGACGTTCTTTCATCTAGCACCAAGGGAACGGGTTGCAGGAGACACTTTTTCTCTGCTTTCTCAGTCTGTTTTCTAGTGCCGGTTTGAAGTTCCTGCAGTTTTCATTGTAAAACCGAGTTCGAGCTTGTACCTCCCCATATATATGTATGGAATGGAGTTTGCAACTGAAAAGAAACTTTGTGTTCCCAACAAGCTAGTTGAAGGAAGGCTTTCACACACACTTATCTCTCAGAACTGAGCAAGTGGAGAGACGTTCGTTCATCTAGCACCAAGGGAACGAGTTGCAGGAGACACTTTTTCTCTGCTTTCTCAGTCTGTTTCCTAGTGCCGGTTTGAAATTCCTGCAGTTTTCACTGTCAAACCGAGTTGGAGCTTCTACCTCCCCATATATATGTATGGAATGGGGTTTGCAACTGAAAAGAAACTTTGTGTTCCCAACAAGCTAGGTGAAGGACGGCTTTCACACACACTTATCTCTCAGAACTGAGCAAGTGGAGAGACGTTCGTTCATCTAGCACCAAGGGAACGGGTTGCAGGAGACACTTTTTCTCTGCTTTCTCAGTCTGTTTCCTAGTGCCGGTTTGAAGTTCCTGCAGTTTTCACTGTAAAACCGAGTTGGAGCTAGTACCTACCCATATATATGTATGGAATGGAGTTTGCAACTGAAAAGAAACTTTGTGTTCCCAACAAGCTATTTGAAGGACGGCTTTCACACACAATTATCTCTCAGAACTGAGCAAGTGGAGAGACGTTCGTTCATTTAGCACCAAGGGAACGGGTTGCAGGAGACACATTTTCTCTGCTTTCTCAGTCTGTTTCCTAGTGCCGGTTTGAATTTCCTGCAGTTTTCACTGTAAAACCGAGTTGGAGCTTCAACCTCCCCATATGTATGTATGGAATGTAGTTTGCAACTGAAAAGAAACTTTGGGTTCCCTACAAGCTAGGTGAAGTACAGCTTTCACACACACATATCTTTCAGAACTGAGCAAGTGGAGAGACTTTCGTTCATCTAGCACCAAGGGAACGGGTTGCAGGAGACACTTTTTCTCTGCTTTCTCAGTCTGTTTCCTAGTGCCGGTTTGAAGTTCCTGCAGTTTTCACTGTAAAACCGAGTTGAAGCTTCTACCTCCCCATATATATGTTTGGAATGGAGTTTGCAACTGAAAAGAAACTTTGTGTTCCCAACAAGCTAGGTGAAGGACGGCTTTCACACACACATATCTCTCAGAACTGAGCAAGTGGAGAGACGTTCGTTCATCTAGCACCAAGGGAACGTGTTGCAGGAGACAGTTTTTCTCTGCTTTCTCAGTCTGTTTCCTAGTGCCGGTTTGAAGTTCCTGCAGTTTTCACTGTAAAACCGAGTTGGAGCTAGTACCTCCCCATATATATGCATGGAATGGAGTTTGCAACTGAAAAGAAACTTTGTGTTCCCAACAAGCTAGGTGAAGGAAGGCTTTCACACACACATATATCTCAGAACTGAGCAAGTGGAGAGACGTTCGTTCATCTAGCACCAAGGGAACGGGTTGCAGGAGACACTTTTTCTCTGCTTTCTCAGTCTGTTTCCTAGTGCCGGTTTGAAGTTCCTGCAGTTTTAACTGTAAAACCGAGTTGGAGCTAGTACCTCCCCATATATATGCATGGAATGGAGTTTGCAACTGAAAAGAAACTTTGTGTTCCCAACAAGCTAGGTGAAGGAAGGCTTTCACACACACATATCTCTCAGAACTGAGCAAGTGGAGAGACGTTCGTTCATCTAGCACCAAGGGAACGGGTTTCAGGAGACACTTTTTCTCTGCGTTCTCAGTCTGTTTCCTAGTGTCGGTTTGAATTTCCTGCAGTTTTCACTGTAAAACCGAGTTGGAGCTTCTACCTCCCCATATATATGTATGGAATGGAGTTTGCAACTGAAAAGAAACTTTGTGTTCCCAACAAGCTAGGTGAAGGACGGATTTCACACACACTTATCTCTCAGAACTGAGCAAGTGGAGAGACGTTCGTTCATCTAGCACCAAGGGAACGGGTTGCAGGAGACACTTTTTCTCTGCTTTCTCAGTCTGTTTCCTAGTGCCAGTTTGAAGTTCCTGCAGTTTTCACTGTAAAACCGAGTTGGAGCTAGTACCTCCCCATATATATGTATGGAATGGTGTTTGCAACTGAAAAGAAACTTTGTGTTCCCAACAAGCTAGTTGAAGGAAGGCTTTCACACACACTTATCTCTCAGAACTGAGCAAGTGGAGAGACGTTCGTTCATCTAGCACCAAGGGAACGGGTTGCAGGAGACACATTTTCTCTGCTTTCTCAGTCTGTTTCCTAGTGCCGGTTTGAAGTTCCTGCAGTTTTCACTGTAAAACCGAGTTGGAGCTAGTACCTCCCCATATATATGTATGGAATGGAGTTTGCAACTGAAAAGAAACTTTGTGTTCCCAACAAGCTAGTTGAAGGACGGCTTTCACACACACTTATCTCTCAGATCTGAGCAAGTGGAGAGACGTTCGTTCATCTACCACCAAGGGAACGGGTTGCAGGAGACACTTTTTCTCTGCTTTCTCAGTCTGTTTCCTAGTGCCGGTTTGAAGTTCCTGCAGTTTTCACTGTAAAACCGAGTTGGAGCTAGTACCTCCCCATATATATGTATGGAATGGAGTTAGCACCTGAAAAGAAACTTTGTGTTCCCAACAAGCTAGGTGAAGGAAGGCTTTCACACACACTTATCTCTCAGAACTGAGCAAGTGGAGAGACGTTCGTTCATCTAGCACCAAGGGAACGGGTTGCAGGAGACACTTTTTCTCTGCTTTCTGAGTCTGTTTACTAGTGCCGGTTTGATTTTCCGGCAGTTTTCACTGTAAAACAGATTTGGAGCTTCTACCTCCCCATATATATGTATGGAATGGAGTTTGCAACTGAAAAGAAACTTTGTCTTCCCAACAAGCTAGGTGAAGGACGGCTTTCACACACACTTATCTCTCAGAACTGAGCAAGTGGAGAGACGTTCGTTCATCTAGCACCAAGGGAACGGGTTGCAGGAGACACTTTTTCTCTGCTTTCTCAGTCTGTTTCCTAGTGCCGGTTTGAAGTTCCTGCAGTTTTCACTGTAAAACCGAGTTGGAGCTTGTACCTCCCCATATATATGTATGGAATGGGGTTTGCAACTGAAAAGAAACTTTGTGTTCCCAACAAGCTAGGTGAAGGACGGCTTTCACACACACTTATCTCTCAGAACTGAGCAAGTGGAGAGACGTTCGTTCATCTAGCACCAAGGGAACGGGTTGCAGGAGACACTTTTTCTCTGCTTTCTCAGTCTGTTTCCTAGTGCCGGTTTGAAATTCCTGCAGTTTTCACTGTCAAACCGAGGTGGAGCTTGTACCTCCACATATATATGTATGGAATGGATTTTGCATCTGAAAAGAAACTTTGTGTTCCCTACAAGCTAGGTGAAGGACGGCTTTCACACACACTTATCTCTCAGAACTGAGCAAGTGGAGAGACGTTCGTTCATCTAGCACTAAGGGAAAGGGTTGCAGGAGACACTTTTTCTCTGCTTTCTCAGTCTGTTTCCTAGTGCCGGTTTGAATTTCCTGCAGTTTTCACTGTAAAACCGAGTTGGAGCTTGTACCTCCCCATATATTTGTATGGAATGGGGTTTGCAACTGAAAAGAAACTTTGTGTTCCCAACAAGCTAGGTGAAGGACGGCTTTCACACACACTTATCTCTCAGAACTGAGCAAGTTGAGAGACGTTCGTTCATCTAGCACCAAGGGAACGGGTTGCAGGAGACACTTTTTCTCTGCTTTCTCAGTCTGTTTCCTAGTGCCGGTTTGAAGTTCCTGCAGATTTCACTGTAAAACCGAGTTGGAGCTAGTACCTCCACTTATATATGTATGGAATGGAGTTTGCAACTGAAAAGAAACTTTGTGTTCCCAACAAGCTAGGTGAAGGACGGCTTTCACACACACTTATCTCTCAGAACTGAGCAAGTGGAGAGACGTTCGTTCATCTAGCACCAAGGGAACGGGTTGCAGGAGACACTTTTTCTCTGCTTTCTCAGTCTGTTTCCTAGTGCCGGTTTGAAATTCCTGCAGTTTTCACTGTCAAACCGAGGTGGAGCTTGTACCTCCACATATATATGTATGGAATGGATTTTGCATCTGAAAAGAAACTTTTTGTTCCCTACAAGCTAGGTGAAGGACGGCTTTCACACACACTTATCTCTCAGAACTGAGCAAGTGGAGAGACGTTCGTTCATCTAGCACTAAGGGAAAGGGTTGCAGGAGACACTTTTTCTCTGCTTTCTCAGTCTGTTTCCTAGTGCCGGTTTGAATTTCCTGCAGTTTTCACTGTAAAACCGAGTTGGAGCTTGTACCTCCCCATATATTTGTATGGAATGGGGTTTGCAACTGAAAAGAAACTTTGTGTTCCCAACAAGCTAGGTGAAGGACGGCTTTCACACACACTTATCTCTCAGAACTGAGCAAGTTGAGAGACGTTCGTTCATCTAGCACCAAGGGAACGGGTTGCAGGAGACACTTTTTCTCTGCTTTCTCAGTCTGTTTCCTAGTGCCGGTTTGAAGTTCCTGCAGATTTCACTGTAAAACCGAGTTGGAGCTAGTACCTCCACTTATATATGTATGGAATGGAGTTTGCAACTGAAAAGAAACTTTGTGTTCCCAACAAGCTAGGTGAAGGAAGGCTTTCACACACACTTATCTCTCAGAACTGAGCAAGTGGAGAGACGTTCGTTCATCTAGCACCAAGGTAACGGGTGGCAGGAGACACTTTTTCTCTGCTTTCTCAGTCTGTTTCCTAGTGCCGGTTTGAAGTTCCTGCAGTTTTCACTGTAAAACAGAGTTGGAGCTAGTACCTCCCCATATATATGTATGGAATGGAGTTTGCAACTGAAAAGAAACTTTGTGTTCCCAACAAGCTAGTTGAAGGACGGCTTTCACACACACTTATCTCTCAGAACTGAGCAAGTGGAGAGACGTTCGTTCATTTAGCACCAAGGGAACAGGTTGCAGGAAAAAATTTTCTCTGCTTTCTTAGTCTGTTTCCTAGTGCCGGTTTGAATTTCCTGCAGTTTTCACTGTAAAAACGAGTTGGACCTTGTACCTCCCCAGATATATGTATCGAATGGGGTTTGCAACTGAAAAGAAACTTTGTGTTCCCAACAAGCTAGGTGAAGGACGGCTTTCACACACACTTATCTCTCAGAACTGAGCAAGTGGAGAGACGTTCGTTCATCTAGCACCAAGGGAACGGGTTGCAAGAGACACTTTTTCTCTGCTTTCTCAGTCTGTTTCCTTGTGCCGTTTTGAAGTTCCTGCAATTTTCACTGTAAAACCGAGTAGGAGCTTCTACCTCCCCATATATATGTATGGAATGGAGTTTGCAACTGAAAAGAATCTTTGTGTTCCCAACAAGCTAGGTGAAGGAAGGCTTTCTCACACACTTATCTCTCAGAACTGAGCAAGTGGAAAGACGTTCGTTCATCTATCACCAATGGAACGGGTTGCAGGAGACACTTTTTCTCTGCTTTCTCAGTCAGTTTCCTAGTGTCGGTTTGAAGTTCCTGCAGTTTTCACTGTAAAACCGAGTTGGAGCTAGTACCTCCCCAAATATATGTATGGAATGGAGTTTGCAACTGAAAAGAATCTTTCTGTTCTCATCAAGCTAGGTGAAGGAAGGCTTTCACACACACTTATCTCTCAGAACTGAGCAAGTGGAGAGACGTTCGTTCATATAGCACCAAGGGAACGGGTTGCAGGAGACACTTTTTCTCTGCTTTCTCAGTCTGTTTCCTAGTGCCGGTTTGAAGATCCTGCAGTTTTCACTGTAAAACCGAGTTGGAGCTAGTACCTCCCCATATATATGTATGGAATGGAGTTTGCAACTGAAAAGAAACTTTGTGTTCCCAACAAGCTAGTTGAAGGACGGCTTTCACACACACTTATCTCTCAGAACTGAGCAAGTGGAGAGACGTTCGTTCATCTAGCACCAAGGGAACGGGTTGCAGGAGACACTTTTTCTCTGCTTTCTCAGTCTGTTTACTAGTGCCGGTTTGATGTTCCTGCAGTTTTCACTGTAAAACCGAGTTGGAGCTTGTACCTCCCCATATATATGTATGGAATGGGGTTTGCAACTGAAAAGAAACTTTGTGTTCCCAACAAGCTAGGTGAAGGACGGCTTTCACACACACTTATCTCTCAGAACCTAGCAAGTGGTGAGACGTTCGTTCATCTAGCACCAAGGGAACGGGTTGCAGGAGACACTTTATCTCTGCTTTCTCAGAATGTTTCCTAGTGCCGGTTTGAAGTTCCTGCAGTTTTCACTGTAAAACCGAGTTGGAGCTAGTACCTCCCCATATATATGTATGGAATGGGGTTTGCAACTGAAAAGAAACTTTGTGTTCCCAACAAGCTAGGTGAAGGAAGGCTTTCACACACACTTATCTCTCAGAACTGAGCAAGTGGAGAGACGTTCGTTCATCTAGCACCAAGGGAACGGGTTGCAGGAGACAATTTTTCTCTGCTTTCTCAGACTGTTTCCTAGTGCCGGATTTGAAATTCCTGCAGTTTTCACTGTCAAACCGAGGTGGAGCTTGTACCTCCACATATATATGTATGGAATGGATTTTGCATCTGAAAAGAAACTTTGTTTTCCCTACAAGCTAGGTGAAGGGCGGCATTAACACACACTTATCTCTCAGAACTGAGCAAGTGGAGACACGTTCGTTCATCTACCACCAAGGGAACGGGTTGCAGGAGACACTTTTTCTCTGCTTTCTCAGTCTGTTTCCTAGTGCCAGTTTGAAGTTCCTGCAGTTTTCACTGTAAAACCGAGTTGGAGCTTGTACCTCCCCATATATATGTATGGAATGGAGTTTGCAACTGAAAAGAAACTTTGTGTTCCCAACAAGCTAGGTGAAGGAAGGCTTTCACACACACTTATCTCTCAGAACTGAGCAAGTGGAGAGACGTTCGTTCATCTAGCACCAAGGGAAAGGGTTGCAGGAGACACTTTTTCTCTGCTTTCTCAGTCTGTTTCCTAGTGCCGGTTTGAATTTCCTGCAGTTTTCACTGTAAAACCGAGTTGGAGCTTGTACCTCCCCATATATATGTATGGAATGGGGTTTACAACTGAAAAGAAACTTTGTGTTCCCAACAAGCTAGGTGAAGGACGGCTTTCACACACACTTATCTCTCAGAACTGAGCAAGTTGAGAGACGTTCGTTCATCTAGCACCAAGGGAACGGGTTGCAGGAGACACTTTTTCTCTGCTTTCTCAGTCTGTTTCCTAGTTCCGGTTTGAAGTTCCTGCAGATTTCACTGTAAAACCGAGTTGGAGCTAGTACCTCCCCTTATATATGTATGGAATGGAGTTTCAACTGAAAAGAAACTTTGTGTTCCCAACAAGCTAGGTGAAGGAAGGCTTTCACACACACTTATCTCTCAGAACTGAGCAAGTGGAGAGACGTTCGTTCATCTACCACCAAGGGAACGGGTTGCAGGAAACACTTTTTCTCTGCTTTCTCAGTCTGTTTCCTAGTGCCGGTTTGAAGTTCCTGCAGTTTTCACTGTAAAACCGAGTTGGAGCTTGTACCTCCCCATATATATGTATGGAATGGAGTTTGCAACTGAAAAGAAACTTTGTGTTCCCAACAAGCTAGGTGAAGGAAGGCTTTCACACACACTTATCTCTCAGAACTTAGGAAGTGGAGAGACGTTCGTTCATCTAGCACCAAGGGAAAGGGTTGCAGGAGACACTTTTTCTCTGCTTTCTCAGTCTGTTTCCTAGTGCCGGTTTGAATTTCCTGCAGTTTTCACTGTAAAACCGAGTTGGAGCTTGTACCTCCCCATATATATGTATGGAATGGGGTTTGCAACTGAAAAGAAACTTTGTGTTCCCAACAAGCTAGGTGAAGGACGGCTTTCACACACACTTATCTCTCAGAACTGAGCAAGTTGAGAGACGTTCGTTCATCTAGCACCAAGGGAACGGGTTGCAGGAGACACTTTTTCTCTGCTTTCTCAGTCTGTTTCCTAGTTCCGGTTTAAAGTTCCTGCAGATTTCACTGTAAAACCGAGTTGGAGCTAGTACCTCCCCTTATATATGTATGGAATGGAGTTTGCAACTGAAAATAAACTTTGTGTTCCCAACAAGCTAGGTGAAGGACGGCTTTCACACACACTTATCTCTCAGAACTGAGCAAGTGGAGAGACGTTCGTTCATCTAGCACCAAGGGAACGGGTTGCAGGAGACACTTTATCTCTGCTTTCTCAGTCTGTTTCCTAATGCCGGTTTGAAGTTCCTGCAGTTTTCACTGTAAAACCGTGTTGGAGCTAGTACCTCCCCATATATATGTATGGAATGGGGTTTGCAACTGAAAAGAAACTTTGTGTTCCCAACAAGCTAGGTGAAGGAAGGCTTTCACACACACTTATCTCTCAGAACTGAGCAAGTGGAGAGACGTTCGTTCATGTAGCACCAAGGGAACGGGTTGCAGGAGACACTTTTTCTCTGCTTTCTCAGACTGTTTCCTAGTGCCGGTTTGAAATTCCTGCAGTTTTCACTGTCAAACCGAGGTGGAGCTTGTACCTCCACATATATATGTATGGAATGGATTTTGCATCTGAAAAGAAACTTTGTGTTCCCTACAAGCTAGGAAAAGGACGGCATTAACACACACTTATCTCTCAGAAATGAGCAAGTGGAGAGACGTTCGTTCATCTACCACCAAGGGAACGGGTTGCAGGAGACACTTTTTCTCTGCTTTCTCATTCTGTTTCCTAGTGCCGGTTTGAAATTCATGAAATTTTCACTGTCAAATCGAGTTGGAGCTTGTACCTGCCCATATATATGTATGGAATGTAGTTTGCAACTGAAAAGAAACTTTCTGTTCCCAACAAGCTAGGTGAAGGACGGCTTTAACACACACTTATCTCTCAGAACTGAGCAAGTGGAGAGACGTTCGTTCATCTAGCACCAAGGGAACGGGTGGCAGGAGACACTTTTTCTCTGTTTTCTCAGTCTGTTTCCTAGTGCCGGTTTGAAGTTCCTGCAGTTTTCACTGTAAAACCGAGTTGGAGCTAGTACCTCCCCATATATATGTATGGAATGGAGTTTGCAACTGAAAAGAAACTTTGTGTTCCCAACAAGCTAGTTGAAGGACGGCTTTCACACACACTTATCTCTCAGAACTGAGCAAGTGGAGAGACGTTCGTTCATTTAGCACCAAGGAAACGGGTTGCAGGAGAAACTTTTTCTCTGTTTTCTCAGTCTGTTTCCTAGTGCCGGTTTGAATTTCCTGCAGTTTTCACTGTAAAACCGTGTTGGAGCTTCTACCTCCCCATATGTATGTATGGAATGGAGTTTGCAACTGAAAAGAAACATTGTGTTCCCAACAAGCTAGGTGAAGGACGGCTTTCACACACACTTATGTTTCAGAACTGAGCAAGTGGAGAGACGTTCGTTCATCTAGCAGCAAGGGAACGGGTTGCAGGAGACACTTTTTCTCTGCTTTCTCAGTCTGTTTCCTAGTGCCGGTTTGAAGTTCCTGCAGTTTTCACTGTAAAACCGTGTTGGAGTTTTTACCTCCCCATATAAATGTATGGAATGGAGTTTGCAACTGAAAAGAAACTTTGTGTTCCCAACAAGCTATGTTAAGAACGGCTTTCACACACACTTATCTCTCAGAACTGAGCAAGTGGAGAGACCTTCGTTCATCTAGCACCAAGGGAACGGGTTGCAGGAGACACTTTTTCTCTGCTTTCTCAGTCTGTTTCCTAGTGCCGGTTTGAAGTTCCTGCAGTTTTCACGGTAAAACCGAGTTGGAGCTTCTACCTCCCCATATATATGTATGGAATGGAGTTTGCAACTGAAAAGAAAATTTGTGTTCCCAACAAGCTAGGTGAAGGACGGCTTTCACACACAATTATCTCTCAGAACTGAGCAAGTGGAGAGACGTTCGTTCATCTAGCTCCAAGGGAACGGTTTGCAGGAGAAACTTTTTCTCTGCTTTCTCAGTCTGTTTCCTAGTGCCGGTTTGAATTTCATGCAGTTTTCACTGTAAAACCGAGTTGGAGCTAGTACCTCCCCATATATATGTATGGAGTGGAGTTTGCAACTGAAAAGAAACTTTGTGTTCCCAACAAGCTAGCTGAAGGACGGCTTACACACACACTTATCTCTCAGAACTGAGCAATTGGAGAGACGTTCGTTCATCTAGCACCAAGGGAACGGGTTGCACGAGACCCTTTTTCTCTGCTTTCTCAGTCTGTTTCCTAGTGCCGGTTTGAAATTCCTTCAGTTTTCACTGTCAAACCGATTTGGAGCTTGTACCTCCACATATATATGTATGGAATGGAGTTTGCAACTGAAAAGAAACTTTGTGTTCCCAACAAGCTAGGTGAAGGACGGCTTTCACACACACTTATCTCTCAGAACTGATCAAGTGGAGAGAATTTCGTTCATCTAGCACCAAGGGAACGGGTGGCAGGAGACACTTTTTCTCTGTTTTCTCAGTCTGTTTCCTAGTGCCGGTTTGAAGTTCCTGCAGTTTTCACTGTAAAACCGAGTTGGAGCTAGTACCTCCCCATATATATGTATGGAATGGAGTTTGCAACTGAAAAGAAACTTTGTGTTCCCAACAAGCTAGTTGAAGGACGGCTTTCACACACACTTATCTCTCAGAACTGAGCAAGTGGAGAGACGTTTGTTCATTTAGCACCAAGGAAACGGGTTGCAGGAGAAACTTTTTCTCTGCTTTCTCAGTCTGTTTCCTAGTGCCGGTTTGAATTTCCTGCAGTTTTCACTGTAAAACTGTGTTGGAGCTTCTACCTCCCCATATGTATGTATGGAATGGAGTTTGCAACTGAAAAGAAACATTGTGTTCCCAACAAGCTAGGTGAAGGACGGCTTTCACACACACTTATGTTTCAGAACTGAGCAAGTGGAGAGACGTTCGTTCATCTAGCACCAAGGGAACGGGTTGCAGGAGACACTTTTCCTCTGCTTTCTCAGTGTGTTTCCTAGTGCCGGTTTGAAGTTCCTGCAGTTTTCACTGTAAAACCGTGTTGGAGTTTCTACCTCCCCATATATATGTATGGAATGGAGTTTGCAACTGAAAGGAAACTTTGTGTTCCCAACAAGCTAGGTGAAGGACGGCTTTCACACACACTTATCTCTCAGAACTGAGCAAGTGGAGAGACGTTCGTTCATGTAGCACCAAGGGAACGAGTTGCAGGAGACACTTTTTCTCTGCTTTCTCAGTCTGTTTCCTAGTGCCGGTTTGAAATTCCTGCAGTTTTCACTGTCAAACAGAGTTGGAGCTTGTACCTCCACATATATATGTATGGAATGGAGTTTGCAACTGAAAAGAAACTTTGTGTTCCCAAGAAGCTAGGTGAAGGACGGCTTTCACACACATTTATCTCTCAGAACTGAGCAAGTGGAGAGACGTTCGTTCAACTAGCACCAAGGGAACGGGTTGCAGGAGACATTTTTTCTCTGCTTTCTCAGTCTGTTTCCTAGTGCCGGTTTGAAGTTCCTGCAGTTTTCATTGTAAAACCGAGTTGGAGCTAGTACCTCCCCATATATATGTATGCAATGGAGTTTACATCTGAAAAGAAACTTTGTGTTCCCAACAAGCTAGTTGAAGGACGACTTTCACACACACTTATCTCTCAGAACTGAGCAAGTGGAGAGACGTTCGTTCATCTAGCACCAAGGGAACGGGTGGCAGGAGACACTTTTTCTCTGCTTTCTCAGTCTGTTTCCTAGTGCCGGTTTGAAGTTCCTGCAGTTTTCACGGTAAAACCGAGTTGGAGCTTCTACCTCCCCATATATATGTATGGAATGGAGTTTGCAACTGAAAAGAAAATTTGTGTTCCCAACAAGCTAGGTGAAGGACGGCTTTCACACACACTTATCTCTCAGAACTGAGCAAGTGGAGAGACGTTCGTTCATCTAGCTCCAAGGGAACGGGTTGCAGGAGAAACTTTTTCTCTGCTTTCTCAGTCTGTTTCCTAGTGCCGGTTTGAATTTCATGCAGTTTTCACTGTAAAACCGAGTTGGAGCTAGAACCTCCCCATATATATGTATGGAGTGGAGTTTGCAACTGAAAAGAAACTTTGTGTTCCCAACAAGCTAGCTGAAGGACGGCTTACACACACACTTATCTCTCAGAACTGAGCAAGTGGAGAGACGTTCGTTCATCTAGCACCAAGGGAACGGGTTGCACGAGACCCTTTTTCTCTGCTTTCTCAGTCTGTTTCCTAGTGCCGGTTTGAAATTTCTTCAGTTTTCACTGTCAAACATATTTGGAGCTTGTACCTCCACATATATATGTATGGAATGGAGTTTGCAACTGAAAAGAAACTTTGTGTTCCCAACAAGCTAGGTGAAGGACGGCTTTCACACACACTTATCTCTCAGAACTGATCAAGTGGAGAGACTTTCGTTCATCTAGCACCAAGGGAACGGGTGGCAGGAGACACTTTTTCTCTGTTTTCTCAGTCTGTTTCCTAGTGCCGGTTTGAAGTTCCTGCAGTTTTCACTGTAAAACCGAGTTGGAGCTAGTACCTCCCCATACATATGTATGGAATGGAGTTTGCAACTGAAAAGAAACTTTGTGTTCCCAACAAGCTAGTTGAAGGACGGCTTTCACACACACTTATCTCTCAGAACTGAGCAAGTGGTGAGACGTTCGTTCATTTAGCACCAAGGAAACGGGTTGCAGGAGAAACTTTTTCTCTGCTTTCTCAGTCTGTTTCCTAGTGCCGGTTTGAAGTTCCTGCAGTTTTCACTGTAAAACTGTGTTGGAGCTTCTACCTCCCCATATGTATGTATGGAATGGAGTTTGCAACTGAAAAGAAACATTGTGTTCCCAACAAGCTAGGTGAAGGACGGCTTTCACACACACTTATGTTTCAGAACTGACCAAGTGGAGAGACGTTCGTTCATCTAGCACCAAGGGAACGGGTTGCAGGAGACACTTTTTCTCTGCTTTCTCAGTGTGTTTCCTAGTGCCGGTTTGAAGTTCCTGCAGTTTTCACTGTAAAACCGTGTTGGAGTTTCTACCTCCCCATATATATGTATGGAATGGAGTTTGCAACTGAAAAGAAACTTTGTGTTCCCAACAAGCTAGGTGAAGGACGGCTTTCACACACACTTATATCTCAGGACTGAGCAAGTGGAGAGACTTTCGTTCATCTAGCACCAAGGGAACGGGTTGCAGGAGACACTTTTTCTCTGCTTTCTCAGTCTGTTTCCTAGTGCCGGTTTGAAATTCCTGCAGTTTTCACTGTCAAACAGGGTTGGAGCTTGTACCACCACATATATATGTATGGAATGGAGTTTGCAACTGAAAAGAAACTTTGTGTTCCCAAGAAGCTAGGTGAAGGACGGCTTTCACACACATTTATCTCTCAGAACTGAGCAAGTGGAGAGACTTTCGTTCAACTAGCACCAAGGGAACGGGTTGCAGGAGACATTTTTTCTCTGCTTTCTCAGTCTGTTTCCTAGTGCCGGTTTGAAGTTCCTGCAGTTTTCATTGTAAAACCGAGTTGGAGCTAGTACCTCCCCATATATATGTATGGAATGGAGTTTACATCTGAAAAGAAACTTTGTGTTCCCAACAAGCTAGTTGAAGGACGACTTTCACACACACTTATCTCTCAGAACTGAGCAAGTGGAGAGACGTTCGTTCATCTAGCACCAAGGGAACGGTTTACAGGAGACACTTTTTCTCTGCTTTCTCAGTCTGTTTCCTAGTGCCGGTTTGAAGTTCCTGCAGTTTTCACGGTAAAACCGAGTTGGAGCTTCTACCTCCCCATATATATGTATGGAATGGAGTTTGAAACTGAATAGAAAATTTGTGTTCCCAACAAGCTAGGTGAAGGACGGCTTTCACACACACTTATCTCTCAGAACTGAGCAAGTGGAGAAACGTTCGTTCATCTAGCACCAAGGGAACTGGTTGCAGGAGACACTTTTTCTCTGCTTTCTCAGTCTGTTTCCTAGTGCCAGTTTGAAGTTCCTGCAGTTTTCACTGTAAAACCGAGTTGGAGCTAGTACCTCCCCATATATATGTATGGAATGGGGTTTGCAACTGAAAAGAAACTTTGTGTTCCCAACAAGCTAGGTGAAGGAAGGCTTTCACACACACTTATCTCTCAGAACTGAGCAAGTGGAGAGACGTTCGTTCATCTAGCACCAAGGGAACGGGTTGCAGGAGACACTTTTTCTCTGCTTTCTCAGTCTGTTTCCTAGTGCCGGTTTGAAGTTCCTGCAGTTTTCACTGTAAAACCGAGTTGGAACTAGTACCTCCCCATATATATGTATGGAATGGAGTTTGCAACTGAAAAGAAACTTTGTGTTCCCAAAAAGCTATGTGAAGGACGGCTTTCACACACAATTATCTCTCAGAACTGAGCAAGTGGAGAGACGTTCGTTCATGTAGCACCAAGGGAACGGGTTGCAGGAGACACTTTTTCTCTGCTTTCTCAGTCTGTTTCCTAGTGCCGGTTTGAAGTTCCTGCAGTTTTCACTGTAAAACCGAGTTGGAGCTAGTACCTCCCCATATATATGTATGGAATGGAGTTTGCAACTGAAAAGAAACTTTGTGTTCCCAACAAGCTAGGTGAAGGACGGCTTTCACACACACTTATCTCTCAGAACTGAGCAAGTGGAGAGACGTTCGTTCATCTAGCACCAAGGGAACGGGTTGCAGGAGACACTTTTTCTCTGTTTTCTCAGTCTGTTTCCTAGTGCCAGTTTGAAGTTCCTGCAGTTTTCACTGTAAAACTGAGTTGGAGCTAGTACCTCCCCATATATATGTATGGAATGGGGTTTGCAACTGAAAAGAAACTTTGTGTTCCCAACAAGCTAGGTGAAGGAAGGCTTTCACACACACTTATCTCTCAGAACTGAGCAAGTGGAGAGACGTTCGTTCATCTAGCACCAAGGGAACGGGTTGCAGGAGACACTTTTTCTCTGCTTTCTCAGTCTGTTTCCTAGTGCCGGTTTGAAGTTCCTGCAGTTTTCACTGTAAAACCGAGTTGGAGCTAGTACCTCCCCATATATATGTATGGAATGGAGTTTGCAACTGAAAAGAAACTTTGTGTTCCCAACAAGCTAGTTGAAGGACGGCTTTCACACACACTTATCTCTCAGAACTGAGCAAGTGGAGAGACGTTCCTTCATGTAGCACCAAGGGAACGGGTTGCAGGAGAAACTTTTTCTCTGCTTTCTCAGTCTGTTTCCTAGTGCCGGTTTGAATTTCCTGCAGTTTTCACTGTAAAACCGAGTTGGAGCTTGTACCTCCCCATATATATGTATGGAATGGAGTTTGCAACTGAAAAGAAACTTTGTGTTCCCAACAAGCTAGGTGAAGGAAGGCTTTCACACACACTTATCTCTCAGAACTGAGCAAGTGGAGAGACGTTCGTTCATCTAGCACCAAGGGAACGGGTTGCACGAGACACTTTTTCTCTGCTTTCTCAGTCTGTTTCCTAGTGCCGGTTTGAAATTCCATCAGTTTTCACTGTCAAACCGATTTGGAGCTTGTACCTCCACATATATATGTATGGAATGGAGTTTGCAACTGAAAAGAAACTTTGTGTTCCCAACAAGCTAGGTGAAGGACGGCTTTCACACACACTTATCTCTCAGAACTGAGCAACTGGAGAGACGTTCGTTCATCTAGCACCAAGGGAACGGGTGGCAGGAGACACTTTTTCTCTGCTTTCTCAGTCTGTTTCCTAGTGCCGGTTTGAATTTCCTGCAGTTTTCACTGTAAAACCGGGTTGGAGATTGTACTTCCCCATATATATGTATGGAATGGAGTTTGCAACTGAAAAGTAACTTTGTGTTCCCAACAAGCTAGGTGAAGGAAGGCTTTCACACACACTTATCTCTCAGAACTGAGCAAGTGGAGAGACGTTCGTTCATCTAGCACCAAGGGAACGGGTTACACGAGAAACTTTTTCTCTGCTTTCTCAGTCTTTTTCCTAGTGCCGGTTTGAAATTCCTTCAGTTTTCACTGTAAAACCGAGTTGGAGCTTGTACCTCCCCATATATATGTATGGAATGGAGTTTGCAACTGAAAAGAAACTTTGTGTTCCCAACAAGCTAGTTGAAGGACGGCTTTCACACACACTTATCTCTCAGAACTGAGCTAGTGGAGAGACGTTCGTTCATTTAGCACCAAGGGAACGGGTTGCAGGAGAAACTTTTTCTCTGCTTTCTCAGTCTGTTTCCTAATGCCGGTATGAAGTTCCTGCAGTTTTCACTGTAAAACCGTGTTGGAGTTTCTACCTCCCCATATATATGTATGGAATGGAGTTTGCAACTGAAAAGAAACTTTGTGTTCCCAACAAGCTATGTGAAGGACGGCTTTCACACACACTTATCTCTCAGAACTGAGCAAGTGGAGAGACGTTCGTTCATCTAGCACCAAGGGAACGGGTTGCAGGAGACACTTTTTCTCTGCTTTCTCAGTCTGTTTCCTAGTGCCAGTTTGAAGTTCCTGCAGTTTTCACTGTAAAACCGAGTTGGAGGTAGTATCTCCCCATATATATGTATGGAATGGGGTTTGCAACTGAAAAGAAACTTTGTGTTCCCAACAAGCTAGGTGAAGGAAGGCTTTCACACACACTTATCTCTCAGAACTGAGCAAGTGGAGAGACGTTCGTTCATCTATAACCAAGGGAAAGGGTTGCAGGAGACACTTTTTCTCTGCTTTCTCATTCTGTTTCCTAGTGCCGGTTTGAAGTTCCTGCAGTTTTCACTGTAAAACCGAGTTGGAGCTAGTACCTCCCCATATATATGTATGGAATGGAGTTTGCAACTGAAAAGAAACTTTGTGTTCCCAACAAGCTAGTTGAAGGACGGCTTTCACACACACTTATCTCTCAGAACTGAGCTAGTGGAGAGACGTTCGTTCATTTAGCACCAAGGGAACGGGTTGCAGGAGAAACTTTTTCTCTGCTTTCTCAGTCTGTTTCCTAATGCCGGTATGAAGTTCCTGCAGTTTTCACTGTAAAACCGTGTTGGAGTTTCTACCTCCCCATATATATGTATGGAATGGAGTTTGCAACTGAAAAGAAACTTTGTGTTCCCAACAAGCTATGTGAAGGACGGCTTTCACACACACTTATCTCTCAGAACTGAGCAAGTGGAGAGACGTTCGTTCATCTAGCACCAAGGGAACGGGTTGCAGGAGACACTTTTTCTCTGCTTTCTCAGTCTGTTTCCTAGTGCCAGTTTGAAGTTCCTGCAGTTTTCACTGTAAAACCGAGTTGGAGGTAGTATCTCCCCATATATATGTATGGAATGGGGTTTGCAACTGAAAAGAAACTTTGTGTTCCCAACAAGCTAGGTGAAGGAAGGCTTTCACACACACTTATCTCTCAGAACTGAGCAAGTGGAGAGACGTTCGTTCATCTATAACCAAGGGAAAGGGTTGCAGGAGACACTTTTTCTCTGCTTTCTCATTCTGTTTCCTAGTGCCGGTTTGAAGTTCCTGCAGTTTTCACTGTAAAACCGAGTTGGAGCTAGTACCTCCCCATATATATGTATGGAATGGAGTTTGCAACTGAAAAGAAACTTTGTGTTCCCAACAAGCTAGTTGAAGGACGGCTTCCACACACACTTATCTCTCAGAACTGAGCAAGTGGAGAGACGTTCCTTCATGTAGCACCAAGGGAACGGGTTGCAGGAGAAACTTTTTCTCTGCTTTCTCAGTCTGTTTCCTAGTGCCGGTTTGAATTTCCTGCAGTTTTCACTGTAAAACCGAGTTGGAGCTTGTACCTCCCCATATATATGTATGGAATGGGGTTTGCAACTGAAAAGAAACTTTGTGTTCCCAACAAGCTAGGTGAAGGACGGCTTTCACACACACTTAACTCTCAGAACTGAGCAAGTGGAGAGACGTTCGTTCATCTAGCACCAAGGGAACGGTTTGCAGGAGACACTTTTTCTCTGTATTCTCATTCTGTTTCCTAGTGCCGGTTTGAAGTTCCTGCAGTTTTCACTGTAAAACCGAGTTGGAGCTAGTACTTCCCCATATATATGTATGGTATGGAGTTTGCAACTGAAAAGAAACTTTGTGTTCCCAACAAGCTAGGTGAAGGACGGCTTTCACACACACTTAACTCTCAGAACTGAGCAAGTGGAGAAACGTTCGTTCATCTAGCACCAAGGGAACGGGTTGCAGGATACACTTTTTCTCTGCTTTCTCAGTCTGTTTCCTAGTGCCAGTTTGAAGTTCCTGCAGTTTTCACTGTAAAACCGAGTTGGAGCTTGTACCTCCCCATATATATGTATGGAATGGGGTTTGCAACTGAAAAGAAACTTTGTGTTCCCAACAAGCTAGGTGAAGGAAGGCTTTCACACACACTTATCTCTCAGAACTGAGCAAGTGGAGAGACGTTCGTTCATCTAGCACCAAGGGAACGGGTTGCAGGAGACACTTTTTCTCTGCTTTCTCAGTCTGTTTCCTAGTGCCGGTTTGAAGTTCCTGCAGTTTTCACTGTAAAACCGAGTTGGAGCTAGTACCTCCCCATTTATATGTATGGAATGGAGTTTGCAACTGAAAAGAAACTTTGTGTTCCCAACAAGCTAGTTGAAGGACGACTTTCACACACACTTATCTCTCAGAACTGAGCAAGTGGAGAGACGTTCGTTCATCTAGCACCAAGGGAACGGGTTGCAGGAGACACTTTTTCTCTGTTTTCTCAGTCTGTTTCCTAGTGCCGGTTTGAATTTCCTGCAGTTTTCACTGTAAAACCGAGTTGGAGCTTCTACCTCCCCATATATATGTATGGAATGGAGTTTGCAACTGAAAAAAACTTTGTGTTCCCAACAAGCTAGGTGAAGGACGGCTTTCACACACACTTATCTCTCAGAAATGAGCAAGTGGAGAAATGTTCGTTCATCTAGCACCAAGGGAACGGGTTGCAGGAGACACTTTTTCTCTGCTTTCTCAGTCTGTTTCCTAGTGCCAGTTTGAAGTTCCTGCAGTTTTCACTGTAAAACCGAGTTGGAGCTAGTACCTCCCCATATATATTTATGGAATGGGGTTTGCAACTGAAAAGAAACTTTGTGTTCCCAACAAGCTAGGTGAAGGAAGGCTTTCACACACATTTATCTCTCAGAACTGAGCAAGTGGAGAGACGTTCGTTCATCTATAACCAAGGGAACGTGTTGCAGGAGACACTTTTTCTCTGCTTTCTCAATCTGTTTATTAGAGCCGGTTTGAAGTTCCTGCAGTTTTCCCTGTAAAATCGAGTTGGAGCTAGTACCTCCCCATATAAATGTATGGAATGGAGTTTGCAACTGAAAAGAAACTTTGTGTTCCCAACAAGCTAGTTGAAGGACGGCTTTCACACACACTTATCTCTCAGAACTGAGCAAGTGGAGAGACGTTCCTTCATGTAGCACCAAGGGAAAGGGTTGCAGGAGAAACTTTTTCTCTGCTTTCTCAGTCTGTTTCCTAGTGCCGGTTTGAATTTCCTGCAGTTTTCTCTGTAAACCCGAGTTGGAGCTTGTACCTCCCCATATATATGTATGGAATGGGGTTTGGAACTGAAAAGAAACTTTGTGTTCCCAACAAGCTAGTTGAAGGACGGCTTTCACACACACTTATCTCTCAGAACTGAGCTAGTGGAGAGACGTTCGTTCATTTAGCACCAAGGGAACGGGTTGCAGGAGAAACTTTTTCTCTGCTTTCTCAGTCTGTTTCCTAATGCCGGTATGAAGTTCCTGCAGTTTTCTCTGTAAAACCGTGTTGGAGTTTCTACCTCCCCATATATATGTATGGAATGGAGTTTGCAACTGAAAAGAAACTTTGTGTTCCCAACAAGCTATGTGAAGGACGGCTTTCACACACACTTATCTCTCAGAACTGAGCAAGTGGAGAGACGTTCGTTCATCTAGCACCAAGGGAACGGGTTGCAGGAGACACTTTTTCTCTGCTTTCTCAGTCTGTTTCCTAGTGCCAGTTTGAAGTTCCTGCAGTTTTCACTGTAAAACCGAGTTGGAGGTAGTATCTCCCCATATATATGTATGGAATGGGGTTTGCAACTGAAAAGAAACTTTGTGTTCCCAACAAGCTAGGTGAAGGAAGGCTTTCACACACACTTATCTCTCAGAACTGAGCAAGTGGAGAGACGTTCGTTCATCTATAACCAAGGGAAAGGGTTGCAGGAGACACTTTTTCTCTGCTTTCTCATTCTGTTTCCTAGTGCCGGTTTGAAGTTCCTGCAGTTTTCACTGTAAAACCGAGTTGGAGCTAGTACCTCCCCATATATATGTAAGGAATGGAGTTTGCAACTGAAAAGAAACTTTGTGTTCCCAACAAGCTAGTTGAAGGACGGCTTCCACACACACTTATCTCTCAGAACTGAGCAAGTGGAGAGACGTTCCTTCATGTAGCACCAAGGGAACGGGTTGCAGGAGAAACTTTTTCTCTGCTTTCTCAGTCTGTTTCCTAGTGCCGGTTTGAATTTCCTGCAGTTTTCACTGTAAAACCGAGTTGGAGCTTGTACCTCCCCA
Source organism: Camelus bactrianus (assembly GCF_048773025.1). Classification (NCBI taxonomy): domain Eukaryota; kingdom Metazoa; phylum Chordata; class Mammalia; order Artiodactyla; family Camelidae; genus Camelus; species Camelus bactrianus. The sequence goes on from NC_133544.1 coordinate 103,662,689, forward strand.
TATATATGTATGGAATGGGGTTTGCAACTGAAAAGAAACTTTGTGTTCCCAACAAGCTAGGTGAAGGACGGCTTTCACACACACTTAACTCTCAGAACTGAGCAAGTGGAGAGACGTTCGTTCATCTAGCACCAAGGGAACGGTTTGCAGGAGACACTTTTTCTCTGTATTCTCATTCTGTTTCCTAGTGCCGGTTTGAAGTTCCTGCAGTTTTCACTGTAAAACCGAGTTGGAGCTAGTACTTCCCCATATATATGTATGGTATGGAGTTTGCAACTGAAAAGAAACTTTGTGTTCCCAACAAGCTAGGTGAAGGACGGCTTTCACACACACTTAACTCTCAGAACTGAGCAAGTGGAGAAACGTTCGTTCATCTAGCACCAAGGGAACGGGTTGCAGGATACACTTTTTCTCTGCTTTCTCAGTCTGTTTCCTAGTGCCAGTTTGAAGTTCCTGCAGTTTTCACTGTAAAACCGAGTTGGAGCTTGTACCTCCCCATATATATGTATGGAATGGGGTTTGCAACTGAAAAGAAACTTTGTGTTCCCAACAAGCTAGGTGAAGGAAGGCTTTCACACACACTTATCTCTCAGAACTGAGCAAGTGGAGAGACGTTCGTTCATCTAGCACCAAGGGAACGGGTTGCAGGAGACACTTTTTCTCTGCTTTCTCAGTCTGTTTCCTAGTGCCGGTTTGAAGTTCCTGCAGTTTTCACTGTAAAACCGAGTTGGAGCTAGTACCTCCCCATTTATATGTATGGAATGGAGTTTGCAACTGAAAAGAAACTTTGTGTTCCCAACAAGCTAGTTGAAGGACGACTTTCACACACACTTATCTCTCAGAACTGAGCAAGTGGAGAGACGTTCGTTCATCTAGCACCAAGGGAACGGGTTGCAGGAGACACTTTTTCTCTGTTTTCTCAGTCTGTTTCCTAGTGCCGGTTTGAATTTCCTGCAGTTTTCACTGTAAAACCGAGTTGGAGCTTCTACCTCCCCATATATATGTATGGAATGGAGTTTGCAACTGAAAAAAACTTTGTGTTCCCAACAAGCTAGGTGAAGGACGGCTTTCACACACACTTATCTCTCAGAAATGAGCAAGTGGAGAAATGTTCGTTCATCTAGCACCAAGGGAACGGGTTGCAGGAGACACTTTTTCTCTGCTTTCTCAGTCTGTTTCCTAGTGCCAGTTTGAAGTTCCTGCAGTTTTCACTGTAAAACCGAGTTGGAGCTAGTACCTCCCCATATATATTTATGGAATGGGGTTTGCAACTGAAAAGAAACTTTGTGTTCCCAACAAGCTAGGTGAAGGAAGGCTTTCACACACATTTATCTCTCAGAACTGAGCAAGTGGAGAGACGTTCGTTCATCTATAACCAAGGGAACGTGTTGCAGGAGACACTTTTTCTCTGCTTTCTCAATCTGTTTATTAGAGCCGGTTTGAAGTTCCTGCAGTTTTCCCTGTAAAATCGAGTTGGAGCTAGTACCTCCCCATATAAATGTATGGAATGGAGTTTGCAACTGAAAAGAAACTTTGTGTTCCCAACAAGCTACTTGAAGGACGGCTTTCACACACACTTATCTCTCAGAACTGAGCAAGTGGAGAGACGTTCCTTCATGTAGCACCAAGGGAAAGGGTTGCAGGAGAAACTTTTTCTCTGCTTTCTCAGTCTGTTTCCTAGTGCCGGTTTGAATTTCCTGCAGTTTTCTCTGTAAACCCGAGTTGGAGCTTGTACCTCCCCATATATATGTATGGAATGGGGTTTGGAACTGAAAAGAAACTTTGTGTTCCCAACAAGCTAGGTGAAGGACGGCTTTCACACACACTTATCTCTCAGAACTGAGCAAGTTGAGAGACGTTCGTTCATCTAGCACCAAGGGAACGGTTTGCAGGAGACAATTTTTCTCTGTTTTCTCAGTCTGTTTCCTAGTGCCGGTTTGAAGTTCCTGCAGTTTTCACTGTAAAACCGAGTTGGAGCTAGTACCTCCCCATATATATGTATGGAATGGAGTTTGCAACTGAAAAGAAACTTTGTTTTCCCAACAAGCTAGGTGAAGGAAAACTTTCACACACACTTATCTCTCAGAACTGAGCAAGTGGAGAGACGTTCGTTCATCTAGCACCAAGGGAACGGGTTGCAGGAGACACTTTTTCTCTGCTTTCTCTGTCTGTTTCCTAGTGCCGGTTTGAAGTTCCTGCAGTTTTCACTGTAAAACCGAGTTGGAGCTAGTACCTCCCCATATATATGTATGGAATGGAGTTTGCAACTGAAAAGAAACTTTGTGTTCCCAACAAGCTAGTTGAAGGATGTCTTTCACACACACTTATCTCTCAGAACTGAGCAAGTGGAGAGACGTTCGTTCATCTAGCACCAAGGGAACGGGTTGCAGGAGGCACTTTTTCTCTGCTTTCTCAGTCTGTTTCCTAGTGCCGGTTTGAATTTCCTGCAGTTTTCAATGTAAAACCGATTTGGAGCTTCTACCTTCCCATATATATGTATGGAATGGAGTTTGCAACTGAAAAGAAACTTTGTGTTCCCAACAAGCTAGTTGAAGGATGGCTTTCACACACACTTATCTCTCAGAACTGAGCAAGTGGAGAGACATTCCTTCATGTAGCACCAAGGGAACGGGTTGCAGGAGAAACTTTTTCTCTGCTTTCTCAGTCTGTTTCCTAGTGCCGGTTTGAATTTCCTGCAGTTTTCACTGTAAATCCGAGTTGGAGCTTGTACCTCCCCATATATATGTATGGAATGGGGTTTGCAACTGAAAAGAAACTTTGTGTTCCCAACAAGCTAGGTGATGGACGGCTTTCACACACACTTATCTCTCAGAACTGAGCAAGTGGAGAGACGTTCGTTCATCTAGCACCAAGGGAACGGGTTGCAGGTGACACTTTTTCTCTGTTTTCTCAGTCTGTTTCCTAGTGCCGGTTTGAAGTTCCTGCAGTTTTCACTGTAAAACCGAGTTGGAGCTAGTACCTCCCCATATATATGTATGGAATGGAGTTTGCAACTGAAAAGAAACTTTGTGTTCCCAACAAGCTAGGTGAAGTACGGCTTTCACACACACTTATCTCTCAGAACTGAGCAAGTGGAGAAACGTTCGTTCATCTAGCACCAAGGGAACGGGTTGCAGGAGACACTTTTTCTCTGCTTCCTCAGTCTGTTTCCTAGTGCCAGTTTGAAGTTCCTGCAGTTTTCACTGTAAAACCGAGTTGGAGCTAGTACCTCCCCATATATATGTATGGAATGGGGTTTGCAACTGAAAAGAAACTTTGTGTTCCTAACAAGCTAGGTGAAGGAAGGCTTTCACACACACTTATCTCTCAGAACTGAGCAAGTGGAGAGTCGTTCGTTCATCTAGCACCAAGGGAACGGGTTGCAGGAGACACTTTTTCTCTGCTTTCTCAGTCTGTTTCCTAGTGCCGGTTTGAAGTTCCTGCAGTTTTCACTGTAAAACCGAGTTGCAGCTAGTACCTCCCCATATATATTTATGGAATGGAGTTTGCAACTGAAAAGAAACTTTGTGTTCCCAACAAGCTAGTTGAAGAACGGCTTTCACACACACTTATCTCTCAGAACTGAGCAAGTGGAGAGACGTTCCTTCATGTAGCACAAAGGGAACGGGTTGCAGGAGAAACTATTTCTCTGCTTTCTCAGTCTGTTTCCTAGTGCCGGTTTGAATTTCCTGCAGTTTTCACTGTAAAATCGAGTTGGAGCTTGTACCTCCCCATATATATGTATGGAATGGGGTTTGCAACTGAAAAGAAACTTTGTGTTCCCAACAAGCTAGGTGAAGGACGGCTTTCACACACATTTATCTCTCAGATCTGAGCAAGTGGAGAGACGTTCGTTAATCTAGCACCAAGGGAACGGGTTGCAGGAGACACTTTTTCTCTGCTTTCTCAGTCTGTTTCCTAGTGCCGGATTTGAAATTCCTGCAGTTTTCACTGTCAAACCGAGGTGGAGCTTGTACCTCCACATATATATGTATGGAATGGATTTTGCATCTGAAAAGAAACTTTGTTTTCCCTACAAGCTAGGTGAAGGGCGGCATTAACACACACTTATCTCTCAGAACTGAGCAAGTGGAGAGACGTTCGTTCATCTAGCACCAAGGGAACGGGTTGCAGGAGACACTTTTTCTCTGCTTTCTCAGTCTGTTTCCTAGTGCCGGTTTGAAGTTCCTGCAGTTTTCATTTTAAAACCGAGTTCGAGCTTGTACCTCCCCATATATATGTATGGAATGGAGTTTGCAACTGAAAAGAAACTTTGTGTTTCCAAAAAGCTAGTTGAAGGAAGGCTTTCACACACACTTATCTCTCAGAACTGAGCAAGTGGAGAGACGTTCGTTCATCTAACACCAAGGGAACGAGTTGCAGGAGACACTTTTTCTCTGCTTTCTCAGTCTGTTTCCTAGTGCCGGTTTGAAATTCCTGCAGTTTTCACTGTCAAACCGTGTTGGAACTTCTACCTCCCCATATATATGTATGGAATGGGGTTTGCAACTGAAAAGAAACTTTGTGTTCCCAACAAGATAGGTGAAGGACGGCTTTCACACACACTTATCTCTCAGAACTGAGCAAGTTGAGAGACGTTCGTTCATCTAGCACCAAGGGAACGGTTTGCAGGAGACAATTTTTCTCTGTTTTCTCAGTGTGTTTCCTAGTGCCGGTTTGAAGTTCCTGCAGTTTTCACTGTAAAACCGAGTTGGAGCTAGTACCTCCCCATATATATGTATGGAATGGAGTTTGCAACTGAAAAGAAACTTTGTTTTCCCAACAAGCTAGGTGAAGGAAGACTTTCACACACACTTATCTCTCAGAACTGAGCAAGTGGAGAGACGTTCGTTCATATAGCACCAAGGGAACGGGTTGCAGGAGACACTTTTTCTCTGCTTTCTCTGTCTGTTTCCTAGTGCCGGTTTGAAGTTCCTGCAGTTTTCACTGTAAAACCGAGTTGGAGCTAGTAACTCCCCATATATATGTATGGACTGGAGTTTGCAACTGAAAAGAAACTTTGTGTTCCCAACAAGCTAGTTGAAGGACGTCTTTCACACACACTTATCTCTCAGAACTGAGCAAGTGGAGAGACGTTCGTTCATCTAGCACCAAAGGAACGGGTTGCAGGAGGCACTTTTTCTCTGCTTTCTCAGTCTGTTTCCTAGTGCCGGTTTCAATTTCCTGCAGTTTTCAATGTAAAACCGATTTGGAGCTTCTACCTCCCCATATATATGTATGGAATGGAGTTTGCAACTGAAAAGAAACTTTGTGTTCCCAACAAGCTAGTTGAAGGACGGCTTTCACACAAACTTATCTCTCAGAACTGAGCAAGTGGAGAGACGTTCGTTCATCTAGCACCAAGGGAACGGGTTGCAGGAGAAACTTTTTCTCGGCTTTCTCAGTCTGTTTCCTAGTGCCGGTTTGAATTTCCTGCCGTTTTCACTGTAAAACCGAGTTGGAGCTTGTACCTCCCCATATATATGTATGGAATGGGGTTTGCAACTGAAAAGAAACTTTGTGTTCCCAACAAGCTAGGTGAAGGACGGCATTCACACACACTTATCTCTCAGAACTGAGCAAGTGGAGAGACGTTCGTTCATCTAGCACCAAGGGAACGGGTTGCAGGTGACACTTTTTCTCTGTTTTCTCAGTCTGTTTCCTAGTGCCGGTTTGAAGTTCCTGCAGTTTTCACTGTAAAACAGAGTTGGAGCTAGTACCTCCCCATATATATGTATGGAATGGAGTTTGCAACTGAAAAGAAACTTTGTGTTCCCAACAAGCTAGGTGAAGGAAGGCTTTCACACACACTTATCTCTCAGAACTGAGCAAGTGGAGAAACGTTCGTTCATCTAGCACCAAGGGAACGGGTTGCAGGAGACACTTTTTCTCTGCTTCCTCAGTCTGTTTCCTAGTGCCAGTTTGAAGTTCCTGCAGTTTTCACTGTAAAACCGAGTTGGAGCTATTACATCCCCATATATATGTATGGAATGGGGTTTGCAACTGAAAAGAAACTTTGTGTTCCCAAAAAGCTAGGTGAAGGAAGGCTTTCACACACACTTATCTCTCAGAACTGAGCAGGTGGAGAGACGTTCGTTCATCTAGCACCAAGGGAACGGGTTGCAGGAGACACTTTTTCTCTGCTTTCTCAGTCTTTTTCCTAGTGCCGGTTTGAAGTTCCTGCAGTTTTCACTGTAAAACAGAGTTGCAGCTAGTACCTCCCCATATATATGTATGGAATGGAGTTTGCAACTGAAAAGAAACTTTGTGTTCCCAACAAGCTATTTGAAGTACGGCTTTCACACACACATATCTCTCAGAACTGAGCAAGTGGAGAGACGTTCGTTCATCTAGCACCAAGGGAACGGGTTGCAGGAGACACTTTTTCTCTGCTTTCTCAGTCTGTTTTCTAGTGCCGGTTTGAAGTTCCTGCAGTTTTCATTGTAAAATCGAGTTCGAGCTTGTACCTCCCCATATATATGTATGGAATGGAGTTTGCAACTGAAAGAAACTTTGTGTTCCCAACAAGCTAGTTGAAGGAAGGCTTTCACACACACTTATCTCTCAGAACTGAGCAAGTGGAGAGACGTTCGTTCATCTAGCACCAAGGGAACGGGTTGCAGGAGACACTTTTTCTCTGCTTTCTCAGTCTGTTTCCTAGTGCCGGTTTGAAATTCCTGCCGTTTTCACTGTCAAACCGAGTTGGAGCTTCTACCTCCCCATATATATGTATGGAATGGGGTTTGCAACTGAAAAGAAACTTTGTGTTCCCAACAAGCTAGGTGAAGGACGGCTTTCACACACACTTATCTCTCAGAACTGAGCAAGTGGAGAGACGTTCGTTCATCTAGCACCAAGGGAACGGGTTGCAGGAGACACTTTTTCTCTGCTTTCTCAGTCTGTTTCCTAGTGCCGGTTTGAAGTTCCTGCAGTTTTCACTGTAAAACCGAGTTGGAGCTAGTACCTCCCCATATATATGTATGGAATGGAGTTTGCAACTGAAAAGAAACTTTGTGTTCCCAACAAGCTAGTTGAAGGACGGCTTTCACACACAATTATCTCTCAGAACTGAGCAAGTGGAGAGACGTTCGTTCATTTAGCACCAAGGGAACGGGTTGCAGGAGACACATTTTCTCTGCTTTCTCAGTCTGTTTCCTAGTGCCGGTTTGAATTTCCTGCAGTTTTCACTGTAAAACCGAGTTGGAGCTTCAACCTCCCCATATGTATGTATGGAATGTAGTTTGCAACTGAAAAGAAACTTTGGGTTCCCTACAAGCTAGGTGAAGGACAGCTTTCACACACAATTATCTTTCAGAACTGAGCAAGTGGAGAGACGTTCGTTCATCTAGCACCAAGGGAACGGGTTGCAGGAGACACTTTTTCTCTGCTTTCTCAGTCTGTTTCCTAGTGCCGGTTTGAAGTTCCTGCAGTTTTCACTGTAAAACCGAGTTGGAGCTTCTACCTACCCATATATATGTTTGGAATGGAGTTTGCAACTGAAAAGAAACTTTGTGTTCCCAACAAGCTAGCTGAAGGACGGCTTTCACACACACTTATCTCTCAGAACTGAGCAAGTGGAGAGACGTTCGTTCATCTAGCACCAAGGGAACGGGTTGCAGGAGACACTTTTTCTCTGTTTTCTCAGTCTGTTTCCTAGTGCCGGTTTGAAGTTCCTGCAGTTTTCACTGTAAAACCGAGTTGGAGCTAGTACCTCCCCATATATATGTATGGAATGGAGTTTGCAACTGAAAAGAAACTTTGTGTTCCCAACAAGCTAGGTGAAGGACGGCTTTAACACACACTTATCCCTCAGAACTGAGCAAGTGGAGAAACGTTCGTTCATCTAGCACCAAGGGAACGGGTTGCAGGAGACACTTTTTCTCTGCTTCCTCAGTCTGTTTCCTAGTGCCAGTTTGAAGTTCCTGCAGTTTTCACTGTAAAACCGAGTTGGAGCTAGTACATCCCCATATATATGTATGGAATGGGGTTTGCAACTGAAAAGAATCTTTGTGTTCCCAAAAAGCTAGGTGAAGGAAGGCTTTCACACACACTTATCTCTCAGAACTGAGCAGGTGGAGAGACGTTCGTTCATCTAGCACCAAGGGAACGGGTTGCAGGAGACACTTTTTCTCTGCTTTCTCAGTCTGTTTCCTAGTGCCGGTTTGAAGTTCCTGCAGTTTTCACTGTAAAACCGAGTTGCAGCTAGTACCTCCCCATATATATGTATGGAATGGAGTTTGCAACTGAAAAGAAACTTTGTGTTCCCAACAAGCTATTTGAAGGACGGCTTACACACACACTTATCTCTCAGAACTGAGCAAGTGGAGAGACGTTCCTTCATGTAGCACCAAGGGAACGGGTTGCAGGAGAAACTTTTTCTCTGCTTTCTCAGTCTGTTTCCTAGTGCCGGTTTGAATTTCCTGCAGTTTTCACTGTAAAACCGAGTTGGAGCTTGTACCTCCCCATATAAATGTATGGATTGGGGTTTGCAACTGAAAAGAAACTTTGTGTTCCCAACAAGCTAGGTGAAGGAAGGCTTTCACACACACTTATCTCTCAGATCTGAGCAAGTTGAGAGACGTTCGTTCATCTAGAACCAAGGGAACGGGTTGCAGGAGACACTTTTTCTCTGCTTTCTCAGTCTGTTTCCTAGTGCCGGTTTGAAGTTCCTGCAGTTTTCACTGTAAACCGATTTGGAGCTAGTACCTCCCCATATATATGTATGGAATGGAGTTTGCAACTGAAAAGAAACTTTGTGTTCCCTACAAGCTAGCTGAAGGACGGCTTTCACACACACTTATCTCTCAGAACTGAGCAAGAGGAGAGACGTTCGTTCATCTAGCACCAAGGGAACGGGTTGCAGGAGACACTTTTTCTCTGCTTTCTCAGTCTGTTTTCTAGTGCCGGTTTGAAGTTCCTGCAGTTTTCATTGTAAAACCGAGTTCGAGCTTGTACCTCCCCATATATATGTATGGAATGGAGTTTGCAACTGAAAAGAAACTTTGTGTTCCCAACAAGCTAGTTGAAGGAAGGCTTTCACACACACTTATCACTCAGAACTGAGCAAGTGGAGAGACGTTCGTTCATCTAGCACCAAGGGAACGGGTTGCAGGAGACACTTTTTCTCTGCTTTCTCACTCTGTTTCCTAGTGCCGGTTTGAAATTCCTGCAGTTTTCACTGTCAAACCGAGTTGGAGCTTCTACCTCCCCATATATATGTATGGAATGGGGTTTGCAACTGAAAAGAAACTTTGTGTTCCCAACAAGCTAGGTGAAGGACGGCTTTCACACACACTTATCTCTCAGAACTGAGCAAGTGGAGAGACGTTCGTTCATCTAGCACCAAGGGAACGGGTTGCAGGAGACACTTTTTCTCTGCTTTCTCAGTCTGTTTCCTAGTGCCGGTTTGAAGTTCCTGCAGTTTTCACTGTAAAACCGAGTTGGAGCTAGTACCTCCCCATATATATGTATGGAATGGAGTTTGCAACTGAAAAGAAACTTTGTGTTCCCAACAAGCTAGTTGAAGGACGGCTTTCACACACAATTATCTCTCAGAACTGAGCAAGTGGAGAGACGTTCGTTCATTTAGCACCAAGGGAACGGGTTGCAGGAGACACATTTTCTCTGCTTTCTCAGTCTGTTTCCTAGTGCCGGTTTGAATTTCCTGCAGTTTTCACTGTAAAACCGAGTTGGAGCTTCAACCTCCCCATATGTATGTATGGAATGTAGTTTGCAACTGAAAAGAAACTTTGGGTTCCCTACAAGCTAGGTGAAGGACAGCTTTCACACACAATTATCTTTCAGAACTGAGCAAGTGGAGAGACGTTCGTTCATCTAGCACCAAGGGAACGGGTTGCAGGAGACACTTTTTCTCTGCTTTCTCAGTCTGTTTCCTAGTGCCGGTTTGAAGTGCCTGCAGTTTTCACTGTAAAACCGTGTTGGAGCTTCTACCTACCCATATATATGTTTGGAATGGAGTTTGCAACTGAAAAGAAACTTTGTGTTCCCAACAAGCTAGGTGAAGTACGGCTTTCACACACACTTATCTCTCAGAACTGAGCAAGTGGAGAGACGTTCGTTCATCTAGCACCAAGGGAACGGGTTGCAGGAGACACTTTTTCTCTGCTTTCTCAGTCTGTTTCCTAGTGCCGGTTTGAAGTTCCTGCAGTTTTCACTGTAAAACCGAGTTGGAGCTAGTACCTCCCCATATATATGCATGGAATGGAGTTTGCAACTGAAAAGAAACTTTGTGTTCCCAACAAGCTAGGTGAAGGAAGGCTTTCACACACACATATCTCTCAGAACTGAGCAAGTGGAGAGACGTTCGTTCATCTAGCACCAAGGGAACGGGTTGCAGGGGACACTTTTTCTCTGCTTTCTCAGTCTGTTTCCTAGTGCCGGTTTGAAATTCCTGCATTTTTCACTGTCAAACAGTGTTGGAGCTTGTACCTCCACATATATATGTATGGAATGGAGTTTGCAACTGAAAAGAATCTTTGTGTTCCCAACAAGCTAGGTGAAGGACGGCTTTCACACACATTTATCTCTCAGAACTGAGCAAGTGGAGAGACGTTCGTTCAACTAGCACCAAGGGAACGGGTTGCAGGAGACACTTTTTCTCTGCTTTCTCAGTCTGTTTCCTAGTGCCGGCTTGAAGTTCCTGCAGTTTTCACTGTAAAACAGAATTGGAGCTAGTACCTCCCCTTATATAAGTATGGACTGGAGTTTGCAACTGAAAAGAAACTTTGTGTTCCCAACAAGCTAGTTGAAGGACGGCTTTCACACACACTTATCTCTCAGAACTGAGCAAGTGGAGAGACGTTCGTTCATCTAGCACCAAGGGAACGGGTTGCAGGAGACACTTTTTCTCTGCTTTCACAGTCTGTTTCCTAGTGTCGGTTTGAATTTCCTGCAGTTTTCACTGTAAAACCGAGTTGGAGCTTCTACCTCCCCATATATATGTATGGAATGGAGTTTGCAACTGAAAAGAAACTTTGTGTTCCCAACAAGCTAGGTGAAGGACGGATTTCACACACACTTATCTCTCAGAACTGAGCAAGTGGAGAGACGTTCGTTTATCTAGCACCAAGGGAACGGGTTGCAGGAGACACTTTTTCTCTGCTTTCTCAGTCTGTTTCCTAGTGCCAGTTTGAAGTTCCTGCAGTTTTCACTGTAAAACCGAGTTGGAGCTAGTACCTCCCCATATATATGTATGGAATGGTGTTTGCAACTGAAAAGAAACTTTGTGTTCCCAACAAGCTAGGTGAAGGAAGGCTTTCACACACACTTATCACTCAGAACTGAGCAAGTGGAGAGACGTTCGTTCATCTAGCACCAAGGGAACGGGTTGCAGGAGACACTTTTTCTCTGCTTTCTCAGTCTGTTTCCTAGTGCCGGTTTGAAGTTCCTGCAGTTTTCACTGTAAAACCGAGTTGGAGCTAGTACCTCCCCATATATATGTATGGAATGGAGTTTGCAACTGAAAAGAAACTTTGTGTTCCCAACAAGCTAGGTGAAGGACGGCTTTCACACACACTTATCTCTCAGAACTGAGCAAGTGGAGAAACGTTCGTTCATCTAGCACCAAGGGAACGGGTTGCAGGAGACACTTTTTCTCTGCTTCCTCAGTCTGTTTCCTAGTGCCAGTTTGAAGTTCCTGCAGTTTTCACTGTAAAACCGAGTTGGAGCTAGTACATCCCCATATATATGTATGGAATGGGGTTTGCAACTGAAAAGAAACTTTGTGTTCCCAAAAAGCTAGGTGAAGGAAGGCTTTCACACACACTTATCTCTCAGAACTGAGCAGGTGGAGAGACGTTCGTTCATCTAGCACCAAGGGAACGGGTTGCAGGAGACACTTTTTCTCTGCTTTCTCAGTCTGTTTCCTAGTGCCGGTTTGAAGTTCCTGCAGTTTTCACTGTAAAACCGAGTTGCAGCTAGTACCTCCCCATATATATGTATGGAATGGAGTTTGCAACTGAAAAGAAACTTTGTGTTCCCAACAAGCTATTTGAAGGACGGCTTTCACACACACTTATCTCTCAGAACTGAGCAAGTGGAGAGACGTTCCTTCATGTAGCACCAAGGGAACGGGTTGCAGGAGAAACTTTTTCTCTGCTTTCTCAGTCTGTTTCCTAGTGCCGGTTTGAATTTCCTGCAGTTTTCACTGTAAAACCGAGTTGGAGCTTGTACCTCCCCATATATATGTATGGAATGGGGTTTGCAACTGAAAAGAAACTTTGTGTTCCCAACAAGCTAGGTGAAGGAAGGCTTTCACACACACATATCTCTCAGATCTGAGCAAGTGGAGAGACGTTCGTTCATCTAGAACCAAGGGAACGGGTTGCAGGAGACACTTTTTCTCTGCTTTCTCAGTCTGTTTCCTAGTGCCGGTTTGAAGTTCCTGCAGTTTTCACTGTAAACCGATTTGGAGCTAGTACCTCCCCATATATATGTATGGAATGGAGTTTGCAACTGAAAAGAAACTTTGTGTTCCCTACAAGCTAGCTGAAGGACGGCTTTCACACACACTTATCTCTCAGAACTGAGCAAGAGGAGAGACGTTCGTTCATCTAGCACCAAGGGAACGGGTTGCAGGAGACACTTTTTCTCTGCTTTCTCAGTCTGTTTTCTAGTGCCGGTTTGAAGTTCCTGCAGTTTTCATTGTAAAACCGAGTTCGAGCTTGTACCTCCCCATATATATGTATGGAATGGAGTTTGCAACTGAAAAGAAACTTTGTGTTCCCAAAAAGCTAGTTGAAGGAAGGCTTTCACACACACTTATCACTCAGAACTGAGCAAGTGGAGAGACGTTCGTTCATCTAGCACCAAGGGAACGGGTTGCAGGAGACACTTTTTCTCTGCTTTCTCACTCTGTTTCCTAGTGCCGGTTTGAAATTCCTGCAGTTTTCACTGTCAAACCGAGTTGGAGCTTCTACCTCCCCATATATATGTATGGAATGGGGTTTGCAACTGAAAAGAAACTTTGTGTTCCCAACAAGCTAGGTGAAGGACGGCTTTCACACACACTTATCTCTCAGAACTGAGCAAGTGGAGAGACGTTCGTTCATCTAGCACCAAGGGAACGGGTTGCAGGAGACACTTTTTCTCTGCTTTCTCAGTCTGTTTCCTAGTGCCGGTTTGAAGTTCCTGCAGTTTTCACTGTAAAACCGAGTTGGAGCTAGTACCTCCCCATATATATGTATGGAATGGAGTTTGCAACTGAAAAGAAACTTTGTGTTCCCAACAAGCTAGTTGAAGGACGGCTTTCACACACAATTATCTCTCAGAACTGAGCAAGTGGAGAGACGTTCGTTCATTTAGCACCAAGGGAACGGGTTGCAGGAGACACATTTTCTCTGCTTTCTCAGTCTGTTTCCTAGTGCCGGTTTGAATTTCCTGCAGTTTTCACTGTAAAACCGAGTTGGAGCTTCAACCTCCCCATATGTATGTATGGAATGTAGTTTGCAACTGAAAAGAAACTTTGGGTTCCCTACAAGCTAGGTGAAGGACAGCTTTCACACACAATTATCTTTCAGAACTGAGCAAGTGGAGAGACGTTCGTTCATCTAGCACCAAGGGAACGGGTTGCAGGAGACACTTTTTCTCTGCTTTCTCAGTCTGTTTCCTAGTGCCGGTTTGAAGTGCCTGCAGTTTTCACTGTAGAACCGAGTTGGAGCTTCTACCTACCCATATATATGTTTGGAATGGAGTTTGCAACTGAAAAGAAACTTTGTGTTCCCAACAAGCTAGGTGAAGTACGGCTTTCACACACACTTATCTCTCAGAACTGAGCAAGTGGAGAGACGTTCGTTCATCTAGCACCAAGGGAACGGGTTGCAGGAGACACTTTTTCTCTGCTTTCTCAGTCTGTTTCCTAGTGCCGGTTTGAAGTTCCTGCAGTTTTCACTGTAAAACCGAGTTGGAGCTAGTACCTCCCCATATATATGCATGGAATGGAGTTTGCAACTGAAAAGAAACTTTGTGTTCCCAACAAGCTAGGTGAAGGAAGGCTTTCACACACACATATCTCTCAGAACTGAGCAAGTGGAGAGACGTTCGTTCATCTAGCACCAAGGGAACGGGTTGCAGGGGACACTTTTTCTCTGCTTTCTCAGTCTGTTTCCTAGTGCCGGTTTGAAATTCCTGCATTTTTCACTGTCAAACAGTGTTGGAGCTTGTACCTCCACATATATATGTATGGAATGGAGTTTGCAACTGAAAAGAATCTTTGTGTTCCCAACAAGTTGGTGAAGGACGGCTTTCACACACATTTATCTCTCAGAACTGAGCAAGTGGAGAGACGTTCGTTCAACTAGCACCAAGGGAACGGGTTGCAGGAGACACTTTTTCTCTGCTTTCTCAGTCTGTTTCCTAGTGCCGGCTTGAAGTTCCTGCAGTTTTCACTGTAAAACAGAATTGGAGCTAGTACCTCCCCTTATATAAGTATGGACTGGAGTTTGCAACTGAAAAGAAACTTTGTGTTCCCAACAAGCTAGTTGAAGGACGGCTTTCACACACACTTATCTCTCAGAACTGAGCAAGTGGAGAGACGTTCGTTCATCTAGCACCAAGGGAACGGGTTGCAGGAGACACTTTTTCTCTGCTTTCACAGTCTGTTTCCTAGTGTCGGTTGGAATTTCCTGCAGTTTTCACTGTAAAACCGAGTTGGAGCTTCTACCTCCCCATATATATGTATGGAATGGAGTTTGCAACTGAAAAGAAACTTTGTGTTCCCAACAAGCTAGGTGAAGGACGGATTTCACACACACTTATCTCTCAGAACTGAGCAAGTGGAGAGACGTTCGTTTATCTAGCACCAAGGGAACGGGTTGCAGGAGACACTTTTTCTCTGCTTTCTCAGTCTGTTTCCTAGTGCCAGTTTGAAGTTCCTGCAGTTTTCACTGTAAAACCGAGTTGGAGCTAGTACCTCCCCATATATATGTATGGAATGGTGTTTGCAACTGAAAAGAAACTTTGTGTTCCCAACAAGCTAGGTGAAGGAAGGCTTTCACACACACTTATCACTCAGAACTGAGCAAGTGGAGAGACGTTCGTTCATCTAGCACCAAGGGAACGGGTTGCAGGAGACACTTTTTCTCTGCTTTCTCAGTCTGTTTCCTAGTGCCGGTTTGAAGTTCCTGCAGTTTTCACTGTAAAACCGAGTTGGAGCTAGTACCTCCCCATATATATGTATGGAATGTAGTTTGCAACTGAAAAGAAACTTTGTGTTCCCAACAAGCTAGGTGAAGGACGGATTTCACACACACTTATCTCTCAGAAATGAGCAAGTGGAGAGACGTTCGTTCATCTAGCACCAAGGGAACGGGTTGTAGGAGACACTTTTTCTCTGCTTTCTCAGTCTGTTTCCTAGTGCCAGTTTGAAGTTCCTGCAGTTTTCACTGTAAAACCGATTTGGAGCTAGTACCTCCCCATATATATGTATGGAATGGTGTTTGCAACTGAAAAGAAACTTTGTGTTCCCAACAAGCTAGGTGAAGAAAGGCTTTCACACACACTTATCACTCAGAACTGAGCAAGTGGAGAGACGTTCGTTCATCTAGCACCAAGGGAACGGGTTGCAGGAGACACTTTTTCTCTGCTTTCTCAGTCTGTTTCCTAGTGCCGGTTTGAAGTTCCTGCAGTTTTCACTGTAAAACCGAGTTGGAGCTAGTACCTCCCCATATATATGTATGGAATGGAGTTTGCAACTGAAAAGAAACTTTGTGTTCCCAACAAGCTAGTTGAAGGACGGCTTTCACACACACTTATCTCTCAGAACTGAGCAAGTGGAGAGACGTTCCTTCATCTAGCACCAAGGGAACGGGTTGCAGGAGACACTTTTTCTCTGCTTTCTCAGTCTGTTTCCAAGTGCCGGTTTGAAGTTCCTGCAGTTTTCACTGTAAAACCGAGTTGGAGCTAGTACCTCCCCATATATATGTATGGAATGGAGTTTGCAACTGAAAAGAAACTTTGTGTTCCCAACAATCTAGGTGAAGGAAGGCTTTCACACACACTTATCTCTCAGAACTGAGCAAGTGGAGAGACGTTCGTTCACCTAGCACCAAGGGAACGGGTTGCAGGAGACACTTTTTCTCTGCTTTCTCAGTCTGTTTACTAGTGCCGGTTTGATTTTCCTGCAGTTTTCACTGTAAAACAGAGTTGGAGCTTCTACCTACCCATATATATGTATGGATTGGAGTTTGCAACTGAAAAGAAACTTTGTGTTCCCAACAAGCTAGGTGAAGGACGGCTTTCACACACACTTATCTCTCAGAACTGAGCAAGTGGAGAGACGTTCGTTCATCTAGCACCAAGGGAACGGGTTGCAGGAGACACATTTTCTCTGCTTTCTCAGTCTGTTTCCTAGTTCCGGTTTGAAATTCCTGCAGTTTTCACTGTCAAACCGAGGTGGAGCTTGTACCTCCACATATATATGTATGGAATGGATTTTGCATTAGAAAGGAAACTTTGTGTTCCCAACAAGCTAGGTGAAGGACGGCTTTCACACACACTTATCTCTCAGAACTGAGCAAGTGGAGAGACGTTCGTTCATCTAGCACCAAGGGAACGGGTGGCAGGAGACACTTTTTCTCTGCTTTCTCAGTCTGTTTCCTAGTGCCGGTTTGAAGTTCCTGCAGTTTTCACTGTAAAACAGAGTTGGAGCTTGTACCTCCCCATATATATGTATGGAATGGAGTTTGCAACTGAAAAGAAACTTTGTGTTCCCAACAAGCTAGTTGAAGGACGGCTTTCACACACACTTATCTCTCAGAACTGAGCAAGTGGAGAGACGTTCGTTCATCTAGCACCAAGGGAACAGGTTGCAGAAAAAAATTTTCTCTGCTTTCTCAGTCTGTTTCCTAGTGCCGGTTTGAATTTCCTGCAGTTTTCACGGTAAAAACGAGTTGGACCTTGTACCTCCCCAGATATATGTATGGAATGGGGTTTGCAACTGAAAAGAAACTTTGTGTTCCCAACAAGCTAGGTGAAGGACGGCTTTCACACACACTTATCTCTCAGAACTGAGCAAGTGGAGAGACGTTCGTTCATCTAGCACCAAGGGAACGGGTTGCAGGAGACACTTTTTCTCTGCATTCTCAGTCTGTTTCCTTGTGCCGTTTTGAAGTTCCTGCAATTTTCACTGTAAAACCGAGTAGGAGCTTCTACCTCCCCATATATATGTATGGAATGGAGTTTGCAACTGAAAAGAATCTTTGTGTTCCCAACAAGCTAGGTGAAGGAAGGCTTTCACACACACTTATCTCTCAGAACTGAGCAAGTGGAGAGACGTTCCTTCATGTAGCACCAAGGGAACGGGTTGCAGGAGAAACTTTTTCTCTGCTTTCTCAGTCTGTTTCCTAGTGCCGGTTTGAAGTTCCTGCAGTTTTCACTGTAAAACCGAGTTGGAGCTAGTACCTCCCCATATATATGTATGGAATGGAGTTTGCAACTGAAAAGAAACTTTCTGTTCCCATCAAGCTAGGTGAAGGAAGGCTTTCACACACACTTATCTCTCAGAACTGAGCAAGTGGAGAGACGTTCGTTCATATAGCACCAAGGGAACGGGTTGCAAGAGACACTTTTTCTCTGCTTTCTCATTCTGTTTCCTAGTGCCAGTTTGAAGATCCTGCAGTTTTCACTGTAAAACCGAGTTGGAGCTAGTACCTCCCCATATATATGTATGGAATGGAGTTTGCAACTGAAAAGAAACTTTGTGTTCCCAACAAGCTAGTTGAAGGACGGCTTTCACACACACTTATCTCTCAGAACTGTGCAAGTGGAGAGACGTTCGTTCATCCAGCACCAAGGGAACGGGTTGCAGGAGACACTTTTTCTCTGCTTTCTCAGTCTGTTTACTAGTGCCGGTTTGATGTTCCTGCAGTTTTCACTGTAAAACCGAGTTGGAGCTAGTACCTCCCCATATATATGTATGGAATGGGGTTTGCAACTGAAAAGAAACTTTGTGTTCCCAACAAGCTAGGTGAAGGAAGGCTTTCACACACACTTATCTCTCAGAACTGAGCAAGTGGAGAGACGTTCGTTCATATAGCACCAAGGGAACGGGTTGCAGGAGACAATTTTTCTCTGCTTTCACAGACTGTTTCCTAGTGCCGGATTTGAAATTCCTGCAGTTTTAACTGTCAAACCGAGGTGGAGCTTGTACCTCCACATATATATGTATGGAATGGATTTTGCATCTTAAAAGAAACTTTGTGTTCCCTACAAGCTAGGTGAAGGGCGGCATTAACACACACTTATCTCTCAGAACTGAGCAAGTGGAGAGACTTTCGTTCATCTACCACCAAGGGAACGGGTTGCAGGAGACACTTTTTCTCTGGTTTCTCAGTCTGTTTCCTAGTGCCGGTTTGAAGTTCCTGCAGTTTTCACTGTAAAACAGAGTTGGAGCTAGTACCTCCCCATATATATATATGGAATGGAGTTTGCAACTGAAAAGAAACTTTGTGTTCCCAACAAGCTAGTTGAAGGAAGGCTTTCACACACACTTATCTCTCAGAACTGAGCAAGTGGAGAGACGTTCGTTCATCTAGCACCAAGGGAAAGGGTTGCAGGAGACACTTTTTCTCTGCTTTCTCAGTCTGTTTCCTAGTGCCGGTTTGAATTTCCTGCAGTTTTCACTGTAAAACCGAGTTGGAGCTTGTACCTCCCCATATATATGTATGGAATGGGGTTTGCAACTGAAAAGAAACTTTGTGTTCCCAACAAGCTAGGTGAAGGACGGCTTTCACACACACTTATCTCTCAGAACTGAGCAAGTTGAGAGACGTTCGTTCATCTAGCACCAAGGGAACGGGTTGCAGGAGACACTTTTTCTCTGCTTTCTCAGTCTGTTTCCTAGTTCCGGTTTGAAGTTCCTGCAGATTTCACTGTAAAACCGAGTTGGAGCTAGTACCTCCCCTTATATATGTATGGAATGGAGTTTGCAACTGAAAAGAAACTTTGTGTTCCCAACAAGATAGGTGAAGGAAGGCTTTCACACACACTTATCTCTCAGAACTGAGCAAGTGGAGAGACGTTCGTTCATTTAGCACCAAGGGAACGGGTTGCAGGAAAAACTTTTTCTCTGCTTTCTCAGTCTGTTTCCTAGTGCCGGTTTGAATTTCCTGCAGTTTTCACTGTAAAAACGAGTTGGACCTTGTACCTCCCCATATATATGTATGGAATGGAGTTTGCAACTGAAAAGAAACTTTGTGTTCCCAACAAGCTAGGTGAAGGACGGCTTTCACACACACTTATCTCTCAGAACTGAGCAAGTGGAGAGACGTTCGTTCATCTAGCACCAAGGGAACGGGTTGCAGGAGAAACTTTTTCTCTGCTTTCTCAGTCTGTTTCCTAGTGCCGTTTTGAAGTTCCTGCAATTTTCACTGTAAAACCGAGTAGGAGCTTCTACCTCCCCATATATATGTATGGAATGGAGTTTGCAACTGAAAAGAATCTTTGTGTTCCCAACAAGCTAGGTGAAGGAAGGCTTTCACACACACTTATCTCTCAGAACTGAGCAAGTGGAGAGACGTTCGTTCATCTGGCACCAATGGAACGGGTTGCAGGTGACACTTTTTCTCTGCTTTCTCAGTCTGTTTCCTAGTGCCGGTTTGAAATTCCTGCAGTTTTCACTGTAAAACCGAGTTGGAGCTTCTACCTCCCCATATATATGTATGGAATGGAGTTTGCAACTGAAAAGAAACTTTGTGTTCCCAACAAGCTAGGTGAAGGACGGCTTTCACACACACTTATCTCTCAGAACTGAGCAAGTGGAGAGACGTTCGTTCATCTAGCACCAAGGGAACGGGTTGCAGGAGACACTTTTTCTCTGCTTTCTCAGTCTGTTTCCTAGTGCCGGTTTGAAGTTCCTGCAGTTTTCCATGTAATACCGAGTTGGAGCTAATACCTCCCCATATAAATGTATGGATTGGAGTTTGCAACTGAAAAGAAACTTTGTGTTCCCAACAAGCTAGGTGAAGGAAGGCTTTCACACACATTAATCTCTCAGAACTGAGCATGTGGAGAGACGTTCGTTCATCTAGCACCAAGGGAACGGGTTGCAGGAGACACTTTTTCTCTGCTTTCTCAGTCTGTTTCCTAGTGCCGGTTTGAAATTCCTGCAGTTTTCACTGTCAAACCGAGTTGGAGCTTGTACCTCCACATATATATGTATGGAATGGAGTTTGCAACTGAAAAGAAACTTTGTGTTCCCAACAAGCTAGGTGAAGGACGGCTTTCACACACACTTATCTCTCAGAACTGAGCAAGTGGAGAGACGTTCGTTCATCTAGCTCCAAGGGAACGGGTTTCAGGAGACAATTTTTCTCTGCTTTCTCAGTCTGTTTCCTAGTGCCGGTTTGAAGTTCCTGCAGTTTTCACTGTCAAACCGAGTAGGAGCTTCTACCTCCACATATATATGTATGGAATGGAGTTTGCAACTGAAAAGAAACTTTGTGTTCCCAACAAGCTAGTTGAAGGACGGCTTTCACACACACATATCCCTCAGAACTGAGCATTTGGAGAGACGTTCGTTCATCTAGCTCCAAGGGAACGGGTTGCAGGAGACACTTTTTCTCTGCTTTCTCAGTCTGTTTCCTAGTGCCGCTTTGAATTTCCTGCAGTTTTCACTGTAAAATCGAGTTGGAGCTTCTACCTCCCCATATATATGTATGGAATGGAGTTTGCAACTGAAAAGAAACTTTGTGTTCCCAACAAGCTAGGTGAAGGACGGCTTTCACACACACTTATCTCTCAGAACTGAGCAAGTGGAGAGACGTTCGTTCATCTAGCACCAATGGAACGGGTTGCAGGACACAATATTTCTCTGCTTTCTCAGTCTGTTTCCTAGTGCCGGTTTGAAATTCCTGCAGTTTTCACTGTAAAACCGAGTTGGAGCTTCTACCTCCCCATATATATGTATGGAATGGAGTTTGCAACTGAAAAGAAACTTTGTGTTCCCAACAAGCTAGGTGAAGGACGGCTTTCACACACACTTATCTCTCAGAACTGAGCAAGTGGAGAGACGTTCGTTCATCTAGCACCAAGGGAACGGGTTGCAGGAGACACTTTTTCTCTGCTTTCTCAGTCTGTTTCCTAGTGCCGGTTTGAAGTTCCTGCAGTTTTCCATGTAATACCGAGTTGGAGCTAATACCTCCCCATATAAATGTATGGATTGGAGTTTGCAACTGAAAAGAAACTTTGTGTTCCCAACAAGCTAGGTGAAGGAAGGCTTTCACACACATTAATCTCTCAGAACTGAGCATGTGGAGAGACGTTCGTTCATCTAGCACCAAGGGAACGGGTTGCAGGAGACACTTTTTCTCTGCTTTCTCAGTCTGTTTCCTAGTGCCGGTTTGAAATTCCTGCAGTTTTCACTGTCAAACCGAGTTGGAGCTTGTACCTCCACATATATATGTATGGAATGGAGTTTGCAACTGAAAAGAAACTTTGTGTTCCCAACAAGCTAGGTGAAGGACGGCTTTCACACACACTTATCTCTCAGAACTGAGCAAGTGGAGAGACGTTCGTTCATCTAGCTCCAAGGGAACGGGTTTCAGGAGACAATTTTTCTCTGCTTTCTCAGTCTGTTTCCTAGTGCCGGTTTGAAGTTCCTGCAGTTTTCACTGTCAAACCGAGTAGGAGCTTCTACCTCCACATATATATGTATGGAATGGAGTTTGCAACTGAAAAGAAACTTTGTGTTCCCAACAAGCTAGTTGAAGGACGGCTTTCACACACACATATCCCTCAGAACTGAGCATTTGGAGAGACGTTCGTTCATCTAGCTCCAAGGGAACGGGTTGCAGGAGACACTTTTTCTCTGCTTTCTCAGTCTGTTTCCTAGTGCCGCTTTGAATTTCCTGCAGTTTTCACTGTAAAATCGAGTTGGAGCTTCTACCTCCCCATATATATGTATGGAATGGAGTTTGCAACTGAAAAGAAACTTTGTGTTCCCAACAAGCTAGGTGAAGGACGGCTTTCACACACACTTATCTCTCAGAACTGAGCAAGTGGAGAGACGTTCGTTCATCTAGCACCAATGGAACGGGTTGCAGGACACAATTTTTCTCTGCTTTCTCAGTCTGTTTCCTAGTGCCGGTTTGAAGTTCCTGCAGTTTTCCCTGTAAAACCGAGTTTGAACTAGTACCTCCCCATATAAAAGTATGGAATGGAGTTTGCAACTGAAAAGAAACTTTGTGTTCCCAACAAGCTAGGTGAAGGAAGGCTTTCACACACACTTATCTCTCAGAACTGAGCATTTGGAGAGACGTTCGTTCATCTAGCACCAAGGGAACGGGTTGCAGGAGACACTTTTTCTCTGCTTTCTCAGTCTGTTTCCTAGTGCTGGTTTGAAATTCCTGCAGTTTTCACTGTCAAACCGATTTGGAGCTAGTACCTCCACATATATATGTATGGAATGGAGTTTGCAACTGAAAAGAAACTTTGTGTTCCCAACAAGCTAGTTGAAGGACGGCTTTCACACACACTTATCCCTCAGAACTGAGCAAGTGGAGAGACGTTCGTTCATCTAGCACCAAGAGAACGGGTTGCAGGAGACAATTTTTCTCTGCTTTCTAAGTCTGTTTCCTAGTGCCGGTTTGAAGATCCTGCAATTTTCACTGTAAAACCGAGTTGGAGCTAGTACCTCCCCATATAAATGTATGGAATGGAGTTTGCAACTGAAAAGAAACTTTGTGTTCCCAACAAGCTAGGTGAAGGAAGGCTTTCACACACACTTATCTCTCAGAACTGAGCATGTGGAAAGACGTTCGTTCATCTAGCTCCAAGGGAACGGGTTGCAGGAGACACTTTTTCTCTGCTTTCTCAGTCTGTTTCCTAGTGCCGGTTTGAAATTCCTGCAGTTTTCACTGTCAAACCGAGTTGGAGCTTGTACCTCCACATATATATGTATGGAATGGAGTTGGCAACTGAAAAGAAACTTTGTGTTCCCAACAAGCTAGTTGAAGGACGGCTTTCACACACAATTATCCCTCAGAACTGAGCAAGTGGAGAGACGTTCGTTCATCTAGCTCCAAGGGAACGGGTTGCAGGGACACTTTTTCTCTGCTTTCTCACTCTGTTTCCTAGTGCCGCTTTGAATTTCCTGCAGTTTTCACTGTAAAACCGAGTTGGAGCTTCTACCTCCCCATATATATGTATGGAATGGAGTTTGCAACTGAAAAGAAACTTTGTGTTCCCAACAAGCTAGGTGAAGGACGGCTTTCACACACACTTATCTCTCAGAACTGAGCAAGTGGAGAGACGTTCGTTCATCTAGCACCAAGGGAACGGGTTGCAGGAGACACATTTTCTCTGCTTTCTCAGTATGTTTCCTAGTGCCGGTTTGAAGTTCCTGCAGTTTTCCCTGTAATACCGAGTTGGAGCTAGTACCTCCCCATATAAATGTATGGATTGGAGTTTGCAACTGAAAAGAATCTTTGTGTTCCCAACAAGCTAGGTGAAGGAAGGCTTTCACACACATTAATCTCTCAGAACTGAGCATGTGGAGAGACGTTCGTTCATCTAGCACCAAGGGAACGGGTTGCAGGAGACACTTTTTCTCTGCTTTCTCAGTCTGTTTCCTAGTGCCGGTTTGAAATTCCTGCAGTTTTCACTGTCAAACCGAGTTGGAGCTTGTACCTCCACATATATATGTATGGAATGGAGTTTGCAACTGAAAAGAAACTTTGTGTTCCCAACAAGCTAGGTGAAGGACGGCTTTCACACACACTTATCTCTCAGAACTGAGCAAGTGGAGAGACGTTCGTTCATCTAGCTCCAAGGGAACGGGTTTCAGGAGACACTTTTTCTCTGCTTTCTCAGTCTGTTTCCTAGTGCCGGTTTGAAATTCCTGCAGTTTTCACTGTCAAACCGAGTAGGAGCTTCTACCTCCACATATATATATGTATGGAATGGAGTTTGCAACTGAAAAGAAACTTTGTGTTCCCAACAAGCTAGTTGAAGGACGGCTTTCACACACACTTATCCCTCAGAACTGAGCATTTGGAGAGACGTTCGTTCATCTAGCTCCAAGGGAACGGGTTGCAGGAGACACTTTTTCTCTGCTTTCTCAGTCTGTTTCCTAGTGCCGCTTTGAATTTCCTGCAGTTTTCACTGTAAATCGAGTTGGAGATTCTACCTCCCCATATATATGTATGGAATGGAGTTTGCAACTGAAAAGAAACTTTGTGTTCCCAACAAGCTAGGTGAAGGACGGCTTTCACACACACTTATCTCTCAGAACTGAGCAAGTGGAGAGACGTTCGTTCATCTAGCACCAAGGGAACGGGTTGCAGGACACAATTTTTCTCTGCTTTCTCAGTCTGTTTCCTAGTGCCGGTTTGAAGTTCCTGCAGTTTTCCCTGTAAAACCGAGTTGGAACTAGTACCTCCCCATATAAAAGTATGGAATGGAGTTTGCAACTGAAAAGAAACTTTGTGTTCCCAACAAGCTATGTGAAGGAAGGCTTTCACACACACTTATCTCTCAGAACTGAGCAAGTGGAGAGACGTACGTTCATCTAGCACCAAGGGAACGGGTTGCAGGAGAAACTTTTTCTCTGCTTTCTCAGTCTGTTTCCTAGTGCTGGTTTGAAATTCCTGCAGTTTTCACTGTCAAACCGATTTGGAGCTAGTACCTCCACATATATATGTATGGAATGGAGTTTGCAACTGAAAAGAAACTTTGTGTTCCCAACAAGCTAGTTGAAGGACGGCTTTCACACACACTTATCCCTCAGAACTGAGCAAGTGGAGAGACGTTCGTTCATCTAGCACCAAGAGAACGGGTTGCAGGAGACAATTTTTCTCTGCTTTCTCAGTCTGTTTCCTAGTGCCGGTTTGAAGTTACTGCAATTTTCACTGTAAAACCGAGTTGGAGCTAGTACCTCCCCATATATATGTATGGAATGGAGTTTGCAACTGAAAAGAAACTTTGTGTTCCCAACAAGCTAGGTGAAGGACGGCTTTCACACACACATATCTCTCAGAACTGAGCAAGTGGAGAGACGTTCGTTCATCTAGCACCAAGGGAACGGGTTGCAGGAGTCACTTTTTCTCTGCTTTCTCAGTCTGTTTCCTAGTGCCGGTTTGAATTTCCTGCAGTTTTCACTGTAAAACCGAGTTGGAGCTTCTACCTCCCCATATATATGTATGGAATGGAGTTTGCAACTGAAAAGAAACTTTGTGTTCCCAACAAGCTATGTGAAAGAAGGCTTTCACACACACTTATCTC
Organism: Camelus bactrianus; assembly: GCF_048773025.1. Lineage (NCBI taxonomy): Eukaryota > Metazoa > Chordata > Mammalia > Artiodactyla > Camelidae > Camelus > Camelus bactrianus. Next base: position 103,687,925 of record NC_133544.1, read on the forward strand.
TCAGAACTGAGCATGTGGAGAGACGTTCGTTCATATAGCACCAAGGGAACGGGTTGCAGGAGACACTTTTTCTCTGCTTTCTCAGTCTGTTTCCTAGTCCCGGTTTGAAATTCCTGCAGTTTTCACTGTCAAACCGAGTTGGAGCTTGTACCTCCACATATATATGTATGGAATGGAGTTTGCAACTGAAAAGAAACTTTGTGTTCCCAACAAGCTAGTTGAAGGACGGCTTTCACACACACTTATCCCTCAGAACTGAGCAAGTGGAGAGACGTTCGTTCATCTAGCACCAAGGGAACGGGTTGCAGGAGACACTTTTTCTCTGCTTTCTCAGTCTGTTTCCTAGTGCCGGTTTGAATTTCCTGCAGTTTTCACTGTAAAACCGAGTTGGAGCTAGTACCTCCCCATATATATGTATGGAATGGAGTTTGCAACTGAAAAGAAACTTTGTGTTCCCAACAATCTAGGTGAAGGACGGCTTTCACACACACTTATCTCTCAGAACTGAGCATGTGGAGAGACGTTCGTTCATCTAGCACCAAGGTAACGGGTTGAAGGAGACACTATTTCTCTGCTTTCTCAGTCTGTTTCCTAGTGCTGGTTTGAAGTTCCTGCAGTTTTCACTGTAAAACCGAGTTGGAGCTAGTACCTCCCCATATATATGTATGGAATGGAGTTTGCAACTGAAAAGAAACTTTGTGTTCCCAACAAGCTAGGTGAAAGGAGGCTTTCACACACACTTATCTCTCAGAACTGAGCAAGTGGAGAGATGTTCGTTCATCTAGCTCCAAGGGAACGGGTTGCAGGAGACACTTTTTCTCTGCTTTCTCAGTCTGTTTCCTAGTGCCGGTTTGAATTTCCTGCAGTTTTCACTGTAAAACCGAGTTGGAGCTAGTACCTCCCCATATACATGTATGGAATGGAGTTTGCAACTGAAAAGAAACTTTGTGTTCCCAACAATCTAGGTGAAGGACGGCTTTCACACACACTTATCTCTCAGAACTGAGCAAGTGGAGAGACGTTCGTTCATCTAGCACCAAGGGAACGGTTTGCAGGAGACACTTTTTCTCTGCTTTCTCAGTCTGTTTCCTAGTGCCGGTTTGAAGTTCCTGCAGTTTTCACTGTAAAACCGAGTTGGAGCTTGTACCTCCACATATATATGTATGGAATGGAGTTTGCAACTGAAAAGAAACTTTGTGTTCCCAACAAGCTAGTTGAAGGACGTCTTTCACACACACTTATCTCTCAGAACTGAGCAAGTGGAGAGACGTTCGTTCATCTAGCTCCAAGGGAACGGGTTGAAGGGGACACTTTTTCTCTGCTTTCTCAGTCTGTTTCCTAGTGCCGGTTTGAATTTCCTGCAGTTTTCACTGTAAAACCGAGTTCGAGCTAGTACCCCCCCATATATATGTATGGATTGGAGTTTGCAACTGAAAAGAAACTTTGTGTTCCCAACAATCTAGGTGAAGGACGGCTTTCACACACACTTATCTCTCAGAACTGAGCAAGTGGAGAGACGTTCGTTCATCTAGCACCAAGGGAACGGGTTGCAGGAGACACTTTTTCTCTGTTTTCTCAGTCTGTTTCCTAGTGCCGGTTTGAAATTCCTGCAGTTTTCACTGTAAAACCGAGTTGGAGCTTGTACCACCCCATATAAATGTATGGAATGGAGTTTGCAACTGAAAAGAAACTTTGTGTTCCCAACAAGCTAGTTGAAGGACGGCTTTCACACACAATTATCCCTCAGAACTGAGCAAGTGGAGAGACGTTCATTCATCTGGCACCAAGTGAACGGGTTGCAGGAGACACTTTTTCTCTGCTTTCTCAGTCTGTTTCCTAGTGCCGGTTTGAATTTCCTGCAGTTTTCACTGTAAAACCGAGTTGGAGCTAGTACCTCCCCATATATATGTATGGATTGGAGTTTGCAACTGAAAAGAAACTTTGTGTTCCCAACAATCTAGGTGAAGGACGGCTTTCACACACACTTATCTCTCAGAACTGAGCAAGTGGAGAGACGTTCGTTCATCTAGCACCAAGGGAACGGGTTGCAGGAGACACTTTTTCTCTGCTTTCTCAGTCTGTTTCCTAGTGCCGGTTTGAAATTCCTGCAGTTTTCACTGTAAAACCGAGTTGGAGCTTCTACCACCCCATATAAATGTATGGAATGGAGTTAGCAACTGAAAAGAAACTTTGTGTTCCCAACAAGCTATGTGAAGGAAGGCTTTCACACACACTTATCTCTCAGAACTGAGCAAGTGGAGAGACGTTCGTTCATCTAGCACCAAGGGAACGGGTTGCAGGAGACACTTTTTCTCTGCTTTCTCAGTCTGTTTCCTAGTGCCGGTTTGAATTTCCTGCAGTTTTCACTGTAAAACCGAGTTGGAGCTAGTACCTCCCCATATATATGTATGGAATGGAGTTTGCAACTGAAAAGAAACTTTGTGTTCCCAACAATCTAGGTGAAGGACGGCTTTCACACACACTTATCTCTCAGAACTGAGCAAGTGGAGAGACGTACGTTCATCTAGCACCCAGGGAACGGGTTGCAGGAGACACTTTTTCTCTGCTTTCTCAGTCTGTTTCCTAGTGCCGGTTTGAAATTCCTGAAGTTTTCACTGTAAAACCGAGTTGGAGCTTGTTCCTCCACATATATATTTATGGAATGGAGTTTGCAACTGAAAAGAAACTTTGTGTTCCCAACAAGCTAGGTGAAGGAAGGCTTTCACACACAATTATCTCTCAGAACTGAGCAAGTGGAGAGACGTTCGTTCATCAAGCACCAAGGGAACGGGTTGCAGGAGACACTTTTTCTCTGCTTTCTCAGTCTGTTTCCTAGTGCCGGTTTGAATTTCCTGCAGTTTTCACTGTAAAACCGAGTTGGAGCTTCTACCTCCCCATATATATGTATGGAATGGAGTTTGCAACTGAAAAGAAACTTTGTGTTCCCAACAAGCTAGGTGAAGGACGGCTTTCACACACACTTATCTCTCAGAAATGAACAAGTGGAGAGACGTTCGTTCATCTAGCACCAAGGGAACGGGTTGCAGGAGACACTTTTTCTCTGCTTTCTCAGTCTGTTTCCTAGTGCCGGTTTGAAGTTCCTGCAGTTTTCACTCTAAAACCGAGTTGGAGCTAGTACCTGCCCATATATATGTATGGAATGGAGTTTGCAACTGGAAAGAAACTTTGTGTTCCCAACAAGCTAGGTGAAGGAAGGCTTTCACACACACTTATCTCTCAGAACTGAGCAAGTGGAGAGACGTTTGTTCATCTAGCACCAAGGGAACGGGTTGCAGGAGACACTTTTTCTCTGCTTTCTCATTCTGTTTCCTAGTGCCGGTTTGAAGTTCCTGCAGTTTTCACTGTAAAACAGAGTTGGAGCTTGTACCTCCACATATATATGTATGGAATGGAGTTTGCAACTGAAAAGAAACTTTGTGTTCCCAACAAGCTAGTTGAAGGACGGCTTTCACACACACTTATCTCTCAGAACTGAGCAAGTGGAGAGACGTTCGTTCATCTAGCTCCAAGGGAACGGGTTGAAGGGGACACTTTTTCTCTGCTTTCTCAGTCTGTTTCCTAGTGCCGGTTTGAATTTCCTGCAGTTTTCACTGTAAAACCGAGTTGGAGCTAGTACCTCCCCATATATATGTATGGATTGGAGTTTGCAACTGAAAAGAAACTTTGTGTTCCCAACAATCTAGGTGAAGGACGGCTTTCACACACACTTATCTCTCAGAACTGAGCAAGTGGAGAGACGTTCGTTCATCTAGCACCAAGGGAACGGGTTGCAGGAGACACTTTTTCTCTGTTTTCTCAGTCTGTTTCCTAGTGCCGGTTTGAAATTCCTGCAGTTTTCACTGTAAAACCGAGTTGGAGCTTGTACCACCCCATATAAATGTATGGAATGGAGTTTGCAACTGAAAAGAAACTTTGTGTTCCCAACAAGCTAGTTGAAGGACGGCTTTCACACACAATTATCCCTCAGAACTGAGCAAGTGGAGAGACGTTCATTCATCTGGCACCAAGTGAACGGGTTGCAGGAGACACTTTTTCTCTGCTTTCTCAGTCTGTTTCCTAGTGCCGGTTTGAATTTCCTGCAGTTTTCACTGTAAAACCGAGTTGGAGCTAGTACCTCCCCATATATATGTATGGATTGGAGTTTGCAACTGAAAAGAAACTTTGTGTTCCCAACAATCTAGGTGAAGGACGGCTTTCACACACACTTATCTCTCAGAACTGAGCAAGTGGAGAGACGTTCGTTCATCTAGCACCAAGGGAACGGGTTGCAGGAGACACTTTTTCTCTGCTTTCTCAGTCTGTTTCCTAGTGCCGGTTTGAAATTCCTGCAGTTTTCACTGTAAAACCGAGTTGGAGCTTCTACCACCCCATATAAATGTATGGAATGGAGTTAGCAACTGAAAAGAAACTTTGTGTTCCCAACAAGCTATGTGAAGGAAGGCTTTCACACACACTTATCTCTCAGAACTGAGCAAGTGGAGAGACGTTCGTTCATCTAGCACCAAGGGAACGGGTTGCAGGAGACACTTTTTCTCTGCTTTCTCAGTCTGTTTCCTAGTGCCGGTTTGAATTTCCTGCAGTTTTCACTGTAAAACCGAGTTGGAGCTAGTACCTCCCCATATATATGTATGGAATGGAGTTTGCAACTGAAAAGAAACTTTGTGTTCCCAACAATCTAGGTGAAGGACGGCTTTCACACACACTTATCTCTCAGAACTGAGCAAGTGGAGAGACGTACGTTCATCTAGCACCCAGGGAACGGGTTGCAGGAGACACTTTTTCTCTGCTTTCTCAGTCTGTTTCCTAGTGCCGGTTTGAAATTCCTGAAGTTTTCACTGTAAAACCGAGTTGGAGCTTGTTCCTCCACATATATATTTATGGAATGGAGTTTGCAACTGAAAAGAAACTTTGTGTTCCCAACAAGCTAGGTGAAGGAAGGCTTTCACACACAATTATCTCTCAGAACTGAGCAAGTGGAGAGACGTTCGTTCATCAAGCACCAAGGGAACGGGTTGCAGGAGACACTTTTTCTCTGCTTTCTCAGTCTGTTTCCTAGTGCCGGTTTGAATTTCCTGCAGTTTTCACTGTAAAACCGAGTTGGAGCTTCTACCTCCCCATATATATGTATGGAATGGAGTTTGCAACTGAAAAGAAACTTTGTGTTCCCAACAAGCTAGGTGAAGGACGGCTTTCACACACACTTATCTCTCAGAAATGAACAAGTGGAGAGACGTTCGTTCATCTAGCACCAAGGGAACGGGTTGCAGGAGACACTTTTTCTCTGCTTTCTCAGTCTGTTTCCTAGTGCCGGTTTGAAGTTCCTGCAGTTTTCACTCTAAAACCGAGTTGGAGCTAGTACCTGCCCATATATATGTATGGAATGGAGTTTGCAACTGGAAAGAAACTTTGTGTTCCCAACAAGCTAGGTGAAGGAAGGCTTTCACACACACTTATCTCTCAGAACTGAGCAAGTGGAGAGACGTTTGTTCATCTAGCACCAAGGGAACGGGTTGCAGGAGACACTTTTTCTCTGCTTTCTCATTCTGTTTCCTAGTGCCGGTTTGAAGTTCCTGCAGTTTTCACTGTAAAACAGAGTTGGAGCTTGTACCTCCACATATATATGTATGGAATGGAGTTTGCAACTGAAAAGAAACTTTGTGTTCCCAACAAGCTAGTTGAAGGACGGCTTTCACACACACTTATCTCTCAGAACTGAGCAAGTGGAGAGACGTTCGTTCATCTAGCTCCAAGGGAACGGGTTGCAGGGGACACTTTTTCTCTGCTTTCTCAGTCTGTTTCCTAGTGCCGGTTTGAATTTCCTGCAGTTTTCACTGTAAAACCGAGTTGGAGCTAGTACCTCCCCATATATATGTATGGATTGGAGTTTGCAACTGAAAAGAAACTTTGTGTTCCCAACAATCTAGGTGAAGGACGGCTTTCACACACACTTATCTCTCAGAACTGAGCAAGTGGAGAGACGTTCGTTCATCTAGCACCAAGGGAACGTTTTGCAGGAGACACTTTTTCTCTGCTTTCTCAGTCTGTTTCCTAGTGCCGGTTTGAAATTCCTGCAGTTTTCACTGTAAAACCGAGTTGGAGCTTGTACCACCCCATATAAATGTATGGAATGGAGTTTGCAACTGAAAAGAAACTTTGTGTTCCCAACAAGCTAGTTGAAGGACGGCTTTCACACACAATTATCCCTCAGAACTGAGCAAGTGGAGAGACGTTCATTCATCTAGCACCAAGTGAACGGGTTGCAGGAGACACTTTTTCTCTGCTTTCTCAGTCTGTTTCCTAGTGCCGGTTTGAATTTCCTGCAGTTTTCACTGTAAAACCGAGTTGGAGCTAGTACCTCCCCATATATATGTATGGATTGGAGTTTGCAACTGAAAAGAAACTTTGTGTTCCCAACAATCTAGGTGAAGGACGGCTTTCACACACACTTATCTCTCAGAACTGAGCAAGTGGAGAGACGTTCGTTCATCTAGCACCAAGGGAACGGGTTGCAGGAGACACTTTTTCTCTGCTTTCTCAGTCTGTTTCCTAGTGCCGGTTTGAATTTCCTGCAGTTTTCACTGTAAAACCGAGTTGGAGCTAGTACCTCCCCATATATATGTATGGAATGGAGTTTGCAACTGAAAAGAAACTTTGTGTTCCCAACAATCTAGGTGAAGGACGGCTTTCACACACACTTATCTCTCAGAACTGAGCAAGTGGAGAGACGTACGTTCATCTAGCACCCAGGGAACGGGTTGCAGGAGACACTTTTTCTCTGCTTTCTCAGTCTGTTTCCTAGTGCCGGTTTGAAATTCCTGAAGTTTTCACTGTAAAACCGAGTTGGAGCTTGTAACTCCACATATATATGTATGGAATGGAGTTTGCAACTGAAAAGAAACTTTGTGTTCCCAACAAGCTAGGTGAAGGAAGGCTTTCACACACAATTATCTCTCAGAACTGAGCAAGTGGAGAGACGTTCGTTCATCTGGCACCAAGGGAGCGGGTTGCAGGAGACACTTTTTCTCTGCTTTCTCAGTCTGTTTCCTAGTGCCGGTTTGAAGTTCCTGCAGTTTTCACTGTAAAACCGAGTTGGAACTTGTACCTCCCCATATATATGTATGGAATGGAGTTTGCAACTGAAAAGAAACTTTGTGTTCCCAACAAGCTAGGTGAAGGTAGGCTTTCACACACACTTATCTCTCAGAACTGAGCAAGTGGAGAGACGTTCGTTCATCTAGCACCAAGGGAACGGGATGCAGGAGACACTTTTTCTCTGCTTTCTCAGTCTGTTTCCTAGTGCCGGTTTGAAGTTCCTGCAGTTTTCACTGTAAAACCGAGTTGGAGCTTCTACCTCCCCATATATATGTATGGAATGGAGTTTGCAACTGAAAAGAAACTTTGTGTTCCCAACAAGCTAGGTGAAGGACGCCTTTCACACACACTTATCTCTCAGAACTTAGGAAGTGGAGAGACGTTCGTTCATCTAGCACCAAGGGAACGGGTTGCAGGAGACACTTTTTCTCTGCTTTCTCAGTCTGTTTCCTAGTGCCGGTTAGAAGTTCCTGCAGTTTTCACTGTAAAACAGAGTTGGAGCTAGTAACTCCCCATATATATGTATGGAATGGAGTTTGCAAATGAAAAGAAACTTTGTGTTCCCAACAAGCTAGGTGAAGGACGGCTTTCACACACAATTATCTCTCAGAACTGAGCAAGTGGAGAGACGTTCGTTCATCTAGCACCAAGGGAAAGGGTTGCAGGAGACACTTATTCTCTGCTTTCTCAGTCTGTTTCCTAGTGCCGGTTTGAAGTTCCTGCAGTTTTCACTGTAAAACCGAGTTGGAGCTAGTACCTCCCCATATATATGTATGGAATGGAATTTGCAACTGAAATGAAACTTTGTGTTCCCAACAAGCTAGGTGAAGGACGGCTTTCACACACACTTATCTCTCAGAACTGAGCAAGTGGAGAGACGTTCGTTCATCTAGCACAAAGGGAACTGTTTGCAAGAGGCACTTTTTCTCTGCTTTCTCAGTCTGTTTCCTAGTGCCGGTTTGAAATTCCTGCAGTTTTCACTGTCAAATCGAGTTGGAGCTTGTACCTCTACATATATATGTATGGAATGGAGTTTGCAACTGAAAAGAATCTTTGTGTTCCCAACAAGCTAGTTGAAGGACGGCTTTCACACACACTTATCCCTCAGAACTGAGCAAGTGGAGAGACGTTCGTTCATCTAGCACCAAGGGAACGGGTTGCAGGAGACACTTTTTCTCTGGTTTCTCAGTCTGTTTCCTAGTGCCGTTTTGAATTTCCTGCAGTTTTCTCTGTAAAACCGAGTTGGAGCTAGTACCTCCCCATATATATGTATGGAATGGAGTTTGCAACTGAAAAGAAACTTTGTGTTCCCAACAAGCTAGGTGAAGGAAGGCTTTCACACACACTTATCTCTCAGAACTGAGCATGTGGAGAGACGTTCGTTCATCTAGCAATAAGGGAACGGGTTGCAGGAGACACTTTTTCTCTGCTTTCTCAGACTGTTTCCTAGTGCCGGTTGGAATTTCCTGCAGTTTTCACTGTAAAACCGAGTTGGAGCTAGTACCTCCCCATATATATGTATGGAATGGAGTTTGCAACTGAAAAGAAACTTTGTGTTCCCAACAAGCTAGTTGAAAGACGGCTTTCACACACACTAATCTCTCAGAAATGAGCAAGTGGAGAGACGTTCGTTCATCTAGCACCAAGGGAACGGGTTGCAGGGGACACTTTTTCTCTGCTTTCTCAGTCTGTTTCCTAGTGCCGGTTTGAAGTTCCTGCAGTTTTCACTCTAAAACCGAGTTGGAGCTAGTACCTGCCCATATATATGTATGGAATGGAGTTTGCAACTGAAAAGAAACTTTGTGTTCCCTACAAGCTAGGTGAAGGAAGGCTTTCACACACACTTATCTCTCAGAACTGAGCAAGTGGAGAGACGTTCGTTCATCTAGCACCAAGGGAACGGGTTGCAGGAGACACTTTTTCTCTGCTTTCTCAGTCTGTTTCCTAGTGCCGGGTTGAAGTTCCTGAAGTTTTCACTGTAAAACCGAGTTGGAGCTTGTAACTCCACATATATATGTATGGAATGGAGTTTGCAACTGAAAAGAAACTTTGTGTTCCCAACAAGCTAGGTGAAGGAAGGCTTTCACACACAATTATCTCTCAGAACTGAGCAAGTGGAGAGACGTTCGTTCATCTGGCACCAAGGGAGCGGGTTGCAGGAGACACTTTTTCTCTGCTTTCTCAGTCTGTTTCCTAGTGCCGGTTTGAAGTTCCTGCACTTTTCACTGTAAAACCGAGTTGGAACTTGTACCTCCCCATATATATGTATGGAATGGAGTTTGCAACTGAAAAGAAACTTTGTGTTCCCAACAAGCTAGGTGAAGGTAGGCTTTCACACACACTTATCTCTCAGAACTGAGCAAGTGGAGAGACGTTCGTTCATCTAGCACCAAGGGAACGGGATGCAGGAGACACTTTTTCTCTGCTTTCTCAGTCTGTTTCCTAGTGCCGGTTTGAAGTTCCTGCAGTTTTCACTGTAAAACCGAGTTGGAGCTTCTACCTCCCCATATATATGTATGGAATGGAGTTTGCAACTGAAAAGAAACTTTGTGTTCCCAACGAGCTAGGTGAAGGACGCCTTTCACACACACTTATCTCTCAGAACTTAGGAAGTGGAGAGACGTTCGTTCATCTAGCACCAAGGGAACGGGTTGCAGGAGACACTTTTTCTCTGCTTTCTCAGTCTGTTTCCTAGTGCCGGTTAGAAGTTCCTGCAGTTTTCACTGTAAAACCGAGTTGGAGCTAGTAACTCCCCATATATATGTATGGAATGGAGTTTGCAAATGAAAAGAAACTTTGTGTTCCCAACAAGCTAGGTGAAGGACGGCTTTCACACACAATTATCTCTCAGAACTGAGCAAGTGGAGAGACGTTCGTTCATCTAGCACCAAGGGAAAGGGTTGCAGGAGACACTTATTCTCTGCTTTCTCAGTCTGTTTCCTAGTGCCGGTTTGAAGTTCCTGCAGTTTTCACTGTAAAACAGAGTTGGAGCTAGTACCTCCCCATATATATGTATGGAATGGAATTTGCAACTGAAATGAAACTTTGTGTTCCCAACAAGCTAGGTGAAGGACGGCTTTCACACACACTTATCTCTCAGAACTGAGCAAGTGGAGAGACGTTCGTTCATCTAGCACAAAGGGAACTGTTTGCAAGAGGCACTTTTTCTCTGCTTTCTCAGTCTGTTTCCTAGTGCCGGTTTGAAATTCCTGCAGTTTTCACTGTCAAATCGAGTTGGAGCTTGTACCTCTACATATATATGTATGGAATGGAGTTTGCAACTGAAAAGAATCTTTGTGTTCCCAACAAGCTAGTTGAAGGACGGCTTTCACACACACTTATCCCTCAGAACTGAGCAAGTGGAGAGACGTTCGTTCATCTAGCACCAAGGGAACGGGTTGCAGGAGACACTTTTTCTCTGGTTTCTCAGTCTGTTTCCTAGTGCCGTTTTGAATTTCCTGCAGTTTTCTCTGTAAAACCGAGTTGGAGCTAGTACCTCCCCATATATATGTATGGAATGGAGTTTGCAACTGAAAAGAAACTTTGTGTTCCCAACAAGCTAGGTGAAGGAAGGCTTTCACACACACTTATCTCTCAGAACTGAGCATGTGGAGAGACGTTCGTTCATCTAGCAATAAGGGAACGGGTTGCAGGAGACACTTTTTCTCTGCTTTCTCAGACTGTTTCCTAGTGCCGGTTGGAATTTCCTGCAGTTTTCACTGTAAAACCGAGTTGGAGCTAGTACCTCCCCATATATATGTATGGAATGGAGTTTGCAACTGAAAAGAAACTTTGTGTTCCCAACAAGCTAGTTGAAAGACGGCTTTCACACACACTAATCTCTCAGAAATGAGCAAGTGGAGAGACGTTCGTTCATCTAGCACCAAGGGAACGGGTTGCAGGGGACACTTTTTCTCTGCTTTCTCAGTCTGTTTCCTAGTGCCGGTTTGAAGTTCCTGCAGTTTTCACTCTAAAACCGAGTTGGAGCTAGTACCTGCCCATATATATGTATGGAATGGAGTTTGCAACTGAAAAGAAACTTTGTGTTCCCTACAAGCTAGGTGAAGGAAGGCTTTCACACACACTTATCTCTCAGAACTGAGCAAGTGGAGAGACGTTCGTTCATCTAGCACCAAGGGAACGGGTTGCAGGAGACACTTTTTCTCTGCTTTCTCAGTCTGTTTCCTAGTGCCGGGTTGAAGTTCCTGCAGTTTTCACTGTAAAACCGAGTTGGAGCTAGTACCTCCCCTTATATATGTATGGAATGGAGTTTGCAACTGAAAAGTAACTTTGTGTTCCCAACAAGCTAGGTGAAGGTAGGCTTTCACACACACTTATCTCTCAGAAATGAGCAAGTGGAGAGACGTTCGTTCATCTAGCACCAAGGGAACGGGTTGCAGGAGACACTTTTTCTCTGCTTTCTCAGTCTGTTTCCTAGTGCCGGTTTGAAATTCCTGAAGTTTTCACTGTAAAACCGAGTTGGAGCTTGTACCTCCACATATATATGTATGGAATGGAGTTTGCAACTGAAAAGAAACTTTGTGTTCCCAACAAGCTAGGTGAAGGAAGGCTTTCACACACAATTATCTCTCAGAACTGAGCAAGTGGAGAGACGTTCGTTCATCAAGCACCAAGGGAACGGGTTGCAGGAGACACTTTTTCTCTGCTTTCTCAGTCTGTTTCCTAGTGCCGGTTTGAATTTCCTGCAGTTTTCACTGTAAAACCGAGTTGGAGTTTCTACCTCCCCATATATATGTATGGAATGGAGTTTGCAACTGAAAAGAAACTTTGTGTTCCCAACAAGCTAGGTGAAGGACGGCTTTCACACACAATTATCTCTCAGAAATGAACAAGTGGAGAGACGTTCGTTCATCTAGCACCAAGGGAACGGGTTGCAGGAGACACTTTTTCTCTGCTTTCTCAGTCTGTTTCCTAGTGCCGGTTTGAAGTTCCTGCAGTTTTCACTCTAAAACCGAGTTGGAGCTAGTACCTGCCCATATATATGTATGGAATGGAGTTTGCAACCGAAAAGAAACTTTGTGTTCCCAACAAGCTAGGTGAAGGAAGGCTTTGACACACACTTATCTCTCAGAACTGAGCAAGTGGAGAGACGTTCATTCATCTAGCACCAAGGGAACGGGTTGCAGGGGACACTTTTTCTCTGCTTTCTCAGTCTGTTTCCTAGTGCCGATTTGAAGTTCCTGCAGTTTTCACTGTAAAACCGAGTTGGAGCTAGGACCTCCCCATATATATGTATGGAATGGAGTTTGCAACTGAAAAGAAACTTTGTGTTCCCAACAAGCTAGTTGAAGGACGGCTTTCACACACACTTATCTATCAGAAATAAACAAGTGGAGAGACGTTCGTTCATCCAGCACCAAGGGAACGGGTTGCAGGAGACAATTTTTCTCTGCTTTCCCAGTCTGTTTCCTAGTGCCGGTTTGAAGTTCCTGCAGTTTTCACTGCAAAACCGAGTGGAGCTTCTACCTCCCCATATATATGTATGGAATGGAGTTTGCAACTGAAAAGAAACTTTGTGTTCCCAACAAGCTAGGTGAAGGACGGCTTTCACACACACTTATCTCTCAGAACTTAGGAAGTGGAGAGACGTTCGTTCATCTGGCACCAAGGGAACGGGTTGCAGGAGACACTTTTTCTCTTCTTTCTCAGTCTGTTTCCTAGTGCCGGTTTGAAATTCCTGCAGTTTTCACTGTAAAACCGAGTTGGAACTTGTACCTCCCCATATATATGTATGGAATGGAGTTTGCAACTGAAAAGAAACTTTGTGTTCCCAACAAGCTAGGTGAAGGTAGGCTTTCACACACACTTATCTCTCAGAACTGAGCAAGTGGAGAGACGTTCGTTCATATAGCACCAAGGGAACGGGTTGCAGGAGACACTTTTTCTCTGCTTTCTCAGTCTGTTTCCTAGTCCGGTTTGAAGTTCCTGCAGTTTTCACTGTAAAACCGAGTTGGAGCTTCTACCTCCCCATATATATGTATGGAATGGAGTTTGCAACTGAAAAGAAACTTTGTGTTCCCAACAAGCTAGGTGAAAGACGCCTTTCACACACACTTATCTCTCAGAACTTAGGAAGTGGAGAGACGTTCGTTCATCTAGCACCAAGGGAACGGGTTGCAGGAGACACTTTTTCTCTGCTTTCTCAGTCTGTTTCCTAGTGCCGGTTAGAAGTTCCTGCAGTTTTCACTGTAAAACCGAGTTGGAGCTAGTAACTCCCCATATATATGTATGGAATGGAGTTTGCAAATGAAAAGAAACTTTGTGTTCCCAACAAGCTAGGTGAAGATCGGCTTTCACACACACTTATCTCTCAGAACTGAGCAAGTGGAGAGACGTTCGTTCATCTAGCACCAAGGGAAAGGGTTGCAGGAGACACTTATTCTCTGCTTTCTCAGTCTGTTTCCTAGTGCCGGTTTGAAGTTCCTGCAGTTTACACTGTAAAACCGAGTTGGAGCTAGTACCTCCCCATATATATGTATGGAATGGAATTTGCAACTGAAATGAAACTTTGTGTTCCCAACAAGCTAGGTGAAGGACGGCTTTCACACACACTTATCTCTCAGAACTGAGCAAGTGGAGAGACGTTCGTTCATCTAGCACCAAGGGAACTGTTTGCAAGAGGCACTTTTTCTCTGCTTTCTCAGTCTGTTTCCTAGTGCCGGTTTGAAATTCCTGCAGTTTTCACTGTCAAATCGAGTTGGAGCTTGTACCTCTACATATATATGTATGGAATGGAGTTTGCAACTGAAAAGAAACTTTGTGTTCCCAACAAGCTAGTTGAAGGACGGCTTTCACACACACTTATCCCTCAGAACTGAGCAAGTGGAGAGACGTTCGTTCATCTAGCACCAAGGGAACGGGTTGCAGGAGACACTTTTTCTCTGGTTTCTCAGTCTGTTTCCTAGTGCCGTTTTGAATTTCCTGCAGTTTTCTCTGTAAAACCGAGTTGGAGCTAGTACCTCCCCATATATATGTATGGAATGGAGTTTGCAACTGAAAAGAAACTTTGTGTTCCCAACAAGCTAGGTGAAGGAAGGCTTTCACACACACTTATCTCTCAGAACTGAGCATGTGGAGAGACGTTCGTTCATCTAGCAATAAGGGAACGGGTTGCAGGAGACACTTTTTCTCTGCTTTCTCAGACTGTTTCCTAGTGCCGGTTGGAATTTCCTGCAGTTTTCACTGTAAAACCGAGTTGGAGCTAGTACCTCCCCATATATATGTATGGAATGGAGTTTGCAACTGAAAAGAAACTTTGTGTTCCCAACAAGCTAGTTGAAGGACGGCTTTCACACACACTAATCTCTCAGAAATGAGCAAGTGGAGAGACGTTCGTTCATCTAGCACCAAGGGAACGGGTTGCAGGGGACACTTTTTCTCTGCATTCTCAGTCTGTTTCCTAGTGCCGGTTTGAAGTTCCTGCAGTTTTCACTCTAAAACCGAGTTGGAGCTAGTACCTGCCCATATATATGTATGGATTGGAGTTTGCAACTGAAAAGAAACTTTGTGTTCCCTACAAGCTAGGTGAAGGAAGGCTTTCACACACACTTATCTCTCAGAACTGAGCAAGTGGAGAGACGTTCGTTCATCTAGCACCAAGGGAACGGGTTGCAGGAGACACTTTTTCTCTGCTTTCTCAGTCTGTTTCCTAGTGCCGGTTTGAAATTCCTGAAGTTTTCACTGTAAAACCGAGTTGGAGCTTCTACCTCCACATATATATGTATGGAATGGAATTTGCAACTGAAAAGAAACTTTGTGTTCCCAACAAGCTAGGTGAAGGAAGGCTTTCACACACAATTATCTCTCAGAACTGAGCAAGTGGAGAGACGTTCGTTCATCAAGCACCAAGGGAACGGGTTGCAGGAGACACTTTTTCTCTGCTTTCTCAGTCTGTTTCCTAGTGCCGGTTTGAATTTCCTGCAGTTTTCACTGTAAAACCGAGTTGGAGTTTCTACCTCCCCATATATATGTATGGAATGGAGTTTGCAACTGAAAAGAATCTTTGTGTTCCCAACAAGCTAGGTGAAGGACGGCTTTCACACACAATTATCTCTCAGAAATGAACAAGTGGAGAGACGTTCGTTCATCTAGCACCAAGGGAACGGGTTGCAGGAGACACTATTTCTCTGCTTTCTCAGTCTGTTTCCTAGTGCCGGTTTGAAGTTCCTGCAGTTTTCACTCTAAAACCGAGTTGGAGCTAGTACCTGCCCATATATATGTATGGAATGGAGTTTGCAACTGAAAAGAAACTTTGTGTTCCCAACAAGCTAGGTGAAGGAAGGCTTTCACACACACTTATCTCTCAGAACTGAGCAAGTGGAGAGACGTTCATTCATCTAGCACCAAGGGAACGGGTTGCAGGGGACACTTTTTCTCTGCTTTCTCAGTCTGTTTCCTAGTGCCGATTTGAAGTTCCTGCAGTTTTCACTGTAAAACCGAGTTGGAGCTAGTACCTCCCCATATATATGTATGGAATGGAGTTTGCAACTGAAAAGAAACTTTGTGTTCCCAACAAGCTAGTTGAAGGACGGCTTTCACACACACTTATCTCTCAGAAATGAACAAGTGGAGAGACGTTCGTTCATCCAGCACCAAGGGAACGGGTTGCAGGAGACACTTTTTCTCTGCTTTCCCAGTCTGTTTCCTAGTGCCGGTTTGAAGTTCCTGCAGTTTTCACTGCAAAACCGAGTGGAGCTTCTACCTCCCCATATATATGTATGGAATGGAGTTTGCAACTGAAAAGAAACTTTGTGTTCCCAACAAGCTAGGTGAAGGACGGCTTTCACACACACTTATCTCTCAGAACTTAGGAAGTGGAGAGACGTTCGTTCATCTGGCACCAAGGGAACGGGTTGCAGGAGACACTTTTTCTCTTCTTTCTCAGTCTGTTTCCTAGTGCCGGTTTGAAATTCCTGCAGTTTTCACTGTAAAACCGAGTTGGAACTTGTACCTCCCCATATATATGTATGGAATGGAGTTTGCAACTGAAAAGAAACTTTGTGTTCCCAACAAGCTAGGTGAAGGTAGGCTTTCACACACACTTATCTCTCAGAACTGAGCAAGTGGAGAGACGTTCGTTCATATAGCACCAAGGGAACGGGTTGCAGGAGACACTTTTTCTCTGCTTTCTCAGTCTGTTTCCTAGTGCCGGTTTGAAGTTCCTGCAGTTTTCACTGTAAAACCGAGTTGGAGCTTCTACCTCCCCATATATATGTATGGAATGGAGTTTGCAACTGAAAAGAAACTTTGTGTTCCCAACAAGATAGGTGAAGGACGCCTTTCACACACACTTATCTCTCAGAACTTAGGAAGTGGAGAGACGTTCGTTCATCTAGCACCAAGGGAACGGGTTGCAGGAGACACTTTTTCTCTGCTTTCTCAGTCTGTTTCCTAGTGCCGGTTAGAAGTTCCTGCAGTTTTCACTGTAAAACCGAGTTGGAGCTAGTAACTCCCCATATATATGTATGCAATGGAGTTTGCAAATGAAAAGAAACTTTGTGTTCCCAACAAGCTAGGTGAAGGTCGGCTTTCACACACACTTATCTCTCAGAAGTGAGCAAGTGGAGAGACGTTCGTTCATCTAGCACCAAGGGAAAGGGTTGCAGGAGACACTTATTCTCTGCTTTCTCAGTCTGTTTCCTAGTGCCGGTTTGAAGTTCCTGCAGTTTTCACTGTAAAACCGAGTTGGAGCTAGTACCTCCCCATATATATGTATGGAATGGAATTTGCAACTGAAATGAAACTTTGTGTTCCCAACAAGCTAGGTGAAGGACGGCTTTCACACACACTTATCTCTCAGAACTGAGCAAGTGGAGAGACGTTCGTTCATCTAGCACCAAGGGAACTGTTTGCAAGAGGCACTTTTTCTCTGCTTTCTCAGTCTGTTTCCTAGTGCCGGTTTGAAATTCCTGCAGTTTTCACTGTCAAATCGAGTTGGAGCTTGTACCTCTACATATATATGTATGGAATGGAGTTTGCAACTGAAAAGAAACTTTGTGTTCCCAACAAGCTAGTTGAAGGACGGCTTTCACACACACTTATCCCTCAGAACTGAGCAAGTGGAGAGACGTTCGTTCATCTAGCACCAAGGGAACGGGTTGCAGGAGACACTTTTTCTCTGGTATCTCAGTCTGTTTCCTAGTGCCGTTTTGAAGTTCCTGCAGTTTTCACTGTAAAACCGAGTTGGAGCTAGTACCTCCCCATATATATGTATGGAATGGAGTTTGCAACTGAAAAGAAACTTTGTGTTCCCAACAAGCTAGTTGAAGGACGGCTTTCACACACACTAATCTCTCAGAAATGAGCAAGTGGAGAGACGTTCGTTCATCTAGCACCAAGGGAACGGGTTGCAGGGGACACTTTTTCTCTGCTTTCTCAGTCTGTTTCCTAGTGCCGGTTTGAAGTTCCTGCAGTTTTCACTCTAAAACCGAGTTGGAGCTAGTACCTGCCCATATATATGTATGGAATGGAGTTTGCAACTGAAAAGAAACTTTGTGTTCCCTACAAGCTAGGTGAAGGAAGGCTTTCACACACACTTATCTCTCAGAACTGAGCAAGTGGAGAGACGTTCGTTCATCTAGCACCAAGGGAACGGGTTGCAGGAGACACTTTTTCTCTGCTTTCTCAGTCTGTTTCCTAGTGCCGGGTTGAAGTTCCTGCAGTTTTCACTGTAAAACCGAGTTGGAGCTAGTACCTCCCCTTATATATGTATGGAATGGAGTTTGCAACTGAAAAGTAACTTTGTGTTCCCAACAAGCTAGGTGAAGGTAGGCTTTCACACACACTTATCTCTCAGAACTGAGCAATTGGAGAGACGTTCGTTCATCTAGCACCAAGGGAACGGGTTGCAGGAGACACTTTTTCTCTGCTTTCTCAGTCTGTTTCCTAGTGCCGGTTTGAAGTTCCTGCAGTTTTCACTGTAAAACCGATTTGGAGATTCTACCTCCCCATATATATGTATGGAATGGAGTTTGCAACTGAAAAGTAACTTTGTGTTCCCAACAAGCTAGGTGAAGGAAGGCTTTCACACACACTTATCTCTCAGAACTGAGCAAGTGGAGAGAGGTTCGTTCATCCAGCACCAAGGGAACGGGTTGCAGGAGACACTTTTTCTCTGCTTTCCCTGTCTGTTTCCTAGTGCCGGTTTGAAGTTCCTGCAGTTTTCACTGCAAAACCGAGTGGAGCTTCTACCTCCCCATATATATGTATGGAATGGAGTTTGCAACTGAAAAGAAACTTTGTGTTCCCAACAAGCTAGGTGAAGGACGGCTTTCACACACACTTATCTCTCAGAACTTAGGAAGTGGAGAGACGTTCGTTCATCTGGCACCAAGGGAACGGGTTGCAAGAGACACTTTTTCTCTGCTTTCTCAGTCTGTTTCCTAGTGCCGTTTTGAAATTCCTGCAGTTATCACTGTAAAACCGAGTTGGAGCTTGTACCTCCCCATATATATGTATGGAATGGAGTTTGCAACTGAAAAGAAACTTTGTGTTCCCAACAAGCTAGGTGAAGGTAGGCTTTCACACACACTTATCTCTCAGAACTGAGCAAGTGGAGAGACGTTCGTTCATCTAGCACCAAGGGAACGGGTTGCAGGAGACACTTTTTCTCTGCTTTCTCAGTCTGATTCCTAGTGCCGGTTTGAAGTTCCTGCAGTTTTCACTGTAAAACCGAGTTGGAGCTTCTACCTCCCCATATATATGTATGGAATGGAGTTTGCAACTGAAAAGAAACTTTGTGTTCCCAACAAGCTAGGTGAAGGACGGCTTTCACACACACTTATCTCTCAGAACTTAGGAAGTGGAGAGACGTTCGTTCATCTAGCACCAAGGGAACTGTTTGCAAGAGGCACTTTTTCTCTGCTTTCTCAGTCTGTTTCCTAGTGCCGGTTTGAAATTCCTGCAGTTTTCACTGTCAAATCGCGTTGGAGCTTGTACCTCTACATATATATGTATGGAATGGAGTTTGCAACTGAAAAGAAACTTTGTGTTCCCAACAAGCTAGTTGAAGGACGGCTTTCACACACACTTATCCCTCAGAACTGAGCAAGTGGAGAGACGTTCGTTCATCTAGCACCAAGGGAACGGGTTGCAGGAGACAATATTTCTCTGCTTTCTCAGTCTGTTTCCTAGTGCCGTTTTGAAGTTCCTGCAGTTTTCACTGTAAAACAGAGTTGGAGCTAGTCCCTGCCCATATATATGTATGGAATGGAGTTTGCAACTGAAAAGAAACTTTGTGTTCCCAACAAGCTAGGTGAAGGAAGGCTTTCACACACACTTATCTCTCAGAACTGAGCAAGTGGAGAGACGTTGGTTCATCTAGCACCAAGGGAACGGGTTGCAGGAGACACTTTTTCTCTGCTTTCTCAGTCTGTTTCATAGTGCCAGGTTGAAGTTCCTGCAGTTTTCACTGTAAAACCGAGTTGGAGCTAGTACCTCCCCATATATATGTATGGAATGGAGTTTGCAACTGAAAAGTAACTTTGTGTTCCCAACAAGCTCTGTGAAGGTAGGCTTTCACACACACTTATCTCTCAGAACTGAGCAAGTGGAGAGACGTTCGTTCATCTAGCACCAAGGGATCGGGTTGCAGGAGACACTTTTTCTCTGCTTTCTCAGTCTGTTTCCTAGTGCCGGTTTGAAGTTCCTGCAGTTTTCACTGTAAAACCGAGTTGGAGCTTCTACCTCCCCATATATATGTATGGAATGGAGTTTGCAACTGAAAAGAAACTTTGTGTTCCCAACAAGCTAGGTGAAGGACGGCTTTCACACACACTTATCTCTCAGAACTTAGCAAGTGAAGAGACATTCGTTCATCTAGCACCAAGGAACGGGTTGCAGGAGACACTTTTTCTCTGGTTTATCAGTCTGTTTCCTAGTGCAGGTTTGAATTCCTGCAGTTTTCCCTGTAAAACCGAGTTGGAGCTAGTACCTCCCCATATATATGTATGGAATGGAGTTTGCAACTGAAAAGAAACTTTGTGTTCCCAACAAGCTAGTTGAAGGAAGGCTTTCACACAAACTTATCTCTCAGAACTGAGCAAGTGGAGAGACGTTCGTTCATCTAGCACCAAGGGAACGGGTTGCAGGAGACACTTTTTCTCTGCTTTCTCAGTCTGTTTCCTAGTGCCGGTTTGAAATTCCTGCAGTTTTCACTGTCAAATCGAGTTGGAGCTTGTACCTCTACATATATATGTATCGAATGGAGTTTGCAACTGAAAAGAAACTTTGTGTTCCCAACAAGCTAGTTGAAGGACGGCTTTCACACACAGTTATCCCTTAGAACTGAGCAAGTGGAGAGACGTTCGTTCATCTAGCACCAAGGGAACGGGTTGCAGGAAAAACTTTTTCTCTGCTTTCTCAGTCTGTTTCCTAGTGCCGGTTTGAAGTTCCTGCAGTTTTCACTGTAAAACCGAGTTGGAGCTAGTACCTCCCCATATATATGTATGGAATGGAGTTTGCAACTGAAAAGAAACTTTGTGTTCCCAACAAGCTAGTTGAAGGACGGCTTTCACACACAATTATCCCTCAGAACTGAGCAAGTGGAGAGACGTTCATTCATCTAGCAACAAGTGAACGGGTTGCAGGAGACACTTTTTCTCTGCTTTCTCAGTCTGTTTCCTAGTGCCGGTTTGAATTTCCGGCAGTTTTCACTGTAAAACCGAGTTGGAGCTAGTACCTCCCCATATATATGTATGGAATGGAGTTTGAAACTGAAAAGAAACTTTGTGTTCCCAACAATCTAGGTGAAGGACGGCTTTCACACACACTTATCTCTCAGAACTGAGCAAGTGGAGAGACGTTCGTTCATCTAGCAATAAGGGAACGGGTTGCAGGAGACACTTTTTCTCTGCTTTCTCAGTCTGTTTCCTAGTGCCGGTTTGAAATTCCTGCAGCTTTCACTGTAAAACCGAGTTGGAGCTTGTACCACCCCATATAAATGTATGGAATGGAGTTTGCAACTGAAAAGAAACTTTGTGTTCCCAACAAGCTATGTGAAAGAAGGCTTTCACACACACTTATCTCTCAGAACTGAGCAAGTGGAGAGACGTTCGTTCATCTAGCTCCAAGGGAACGGGTTGCAGGAGACACTTTTTCTCTGCTTTCTCAGTCTGTTTCCTAGTGCCGGTTTGAATTTCCTGCAGTTTTCACTGTAAAAGCGAGTTGGAGCTAGTACCTCCCCTTATATATGTATGGAATGGAGTTTGCAACTGAAAAGAAACTTTGTGTTCCCAACAATCTAGGTGAAGGACGGCTTTCACACACACTTATCTCTCAGAACTGAGCAAGTGGAGAGACGTACGTTCATCTAGCACCAAGGGAACGGGTTGCAGGAGACACTTTTTCTCTGCTTTCTCAGTCTTTTTCCTAGTGCCGGTTTGAAGTTCCTGCAGTTTTCACTGTAAAACCGAGTTGGAGCTAGTACCTCCCCATATAAATGTATGGAATGGAGTTAGCAACTGAAAAGAAACTTTGTGTTCCCAACAAGCTAGGTGAAGGAAGGCTTTCACACACACTTATCTCTCAGAACTGAGCATGTGGAGGGACGTTCGTTCATCTAGCACCAAGGGAACGGGTTGCAGGAGACACTTATTCTCTGTTTTCTCAGTCTGTTTCCTAGTGCCGGTTTGAAGTTCCTGCAGTTTTCACTGTAAAACCGAGTTGGAGCTAGTACCTCCCCATATATATGTATGGAATGGAGTTTGCAACTGAAAAGAAACTTTCTCTTCCATACAAGCTAGGTGAAGGACGGCTTTCACACACACTTATCTCGCAGAACTGAGCAAGTGGAGAGACGTTCGTTCATCAAGCACCAAGGGAACGGGTTGCAGGAGACACTTTTTCTCTGCTTTCTCAGTCTGTTTCCTAGTGCCGGTTTGAATTTCCTGCAGTTTTCACTGTAAAACCGAGTTGGAGCTTCTACCTCCCCATATATATGTATGGAATGGAGTTTGCAACTGAAAAGAAACTTTGTGTTCCCAACAAGCTAGGTGAAGGACGGCTTTCACACACAATTATCTCTCAGAAATGAACAAGTGGAGAGACGTTCGTTCATCTAGCACCAAGGGAACGGGTTGCAGGAAACACTTTTTCTCTGCTTTCTCAGTCTGTTTCCTAGTGCCGGTTTGAAGTTCCTGCAGTTTTCACTCTAAAACCGAGTTGGAGCTAGTACCTTCCCATATATATGTATGGAATGGAGTTTGCAACTGAAAAGAAACTTTGTGTTCCCAACAAGCTAGGTGAAGGAAGGCTTTCACACACACTTATCTCTCAGAACTGAGCAAGTGGAGAGACGTTCGTTCATCTAGCACCAAGGGAACGGGTTGCAGGAGACACTATTTCTCTGCTTTCTCAGTCTGTTTCCTAGTGCTGGTTTGAAGTTCCTGCAGTTTTCACTGTAAAACCGAGTTGGAGCTAGTACCTCCCCATATAAATGTATGGAATGGAGTTAGAAACTGAAAAGAAACTTTGTGTTCCCAACAAGCTAGGTGAAGGAAGGCTTTCACACACACTTATCTCTCAGAACTGAGCATGTGGAGAGACGTTCGTTCATCTAGCACCAAGGGAACGGGTTGCAGGAGACACTTTTTCTCTGCTTTCTCAGTCTGTTTCCTAGTGCCGGTTTGAAATTCCTGCAGTTTTCACTGTAAAACCGAGTTGGAGCTAGTACCTCCCCATATATATGTATGGAATGGAGTTTGCAACTGAAAAGAAACTTTGTGTTCCCAACAAGCTAGCTGAAGGACGGCTTTCACACACACTTATCTCGCAGAACTGAGCAAGTGGAGAGACGTTCGTTCATCTAGCACCAAGGGAACGGGTTGCAGGAGACACTTTTTCTCTGCTTTCTCAGTCTGTTTCCTAGTGCCGGTTTGAAGTTCCTGAAGTTTTCACTGTAAAACCGAGTTGGAGCTTCTACCTCCCCATATATATGTATGGAATGGAGTTTGCAACTGAAAAGAAACTTTGTGTTCCCAACAAGCTAGCTGAAGGACGGCTTTCACACACACTTATCTCTCAGAACTTAGGAAGTGGAGAGACGTTCGTTCATCTAGCACCAAGGGAACGGGTTGCAGGAGACACTTTTTCTCTGATTTCTCAGTCTGTTCCCTAGTGCCGGTTAGAAGTTCCTGCAGTTTTCACTGTAAAACCGAGTTGGAGCTAGTACCTCCCCATATATATGTATTGAATGGAGTTTGCAAATGAAAAGAAACTTTGTGTTCCCAACAAGCTAGGTGAAGGAAGGCTTTCACACACACTTATCTCTCACAACTGAGCAAGTGGAGAGACGTTCGTTCATCTAGCACCAAGGGAACGGGTTGCAGGAGACACTTATTCTCTGGTTTCTCAGTCTGTTTCCTAGTGCCGGTTTGAAGTTCCTGCAGTTTTCACTGTAAAACCGAGTTGGAGCTAGTACCTCCCGATATATATGTATGGAATGGAGTTTGCAACTGAAATGAAACTTTGTGTTCCCAACAAGCTAGGTGAAGGACGGCTTTCACACACACATATCTCTCAGAACTGAGCAAGTGGAGAGACGTTCGTTCATCTAGAACCAAGGGAACTGTTTGCAAGTGGCACTTTTTCTCTGCTTTCTCAGTCTGTTTCCTAGTGCCGGTTTGAAATTCCTGTAGTTTTCACTGTCAAATCGTGTTGGAGTTTGTACCTCTACATATATATGTATGGAATGGAGTTTGCAACTGAAAAGAAACTTTGTGTTCCCAACAAGCTAGTTGAAGGGCGGCTTTCACACACACTTATCCCTCAGAACTGAGCAAGTGGAGAGACGTTCGTTCATCTAGCACCAAGGGAACGGGTTGCAGGACACACTTTTTCTCTGCTTTCTCAGTCTGTTTCCTAGTGCCGTTTTGAAGTTCCTGCAGTTTTCACTGTAAAACAGAGTTGAAGCTAGTACCTCCCCATATATATGTATGGAATGGAGTTTGCAACTGAAAAGAAACTTTGTGTTCCCAACAAGCTAGGTGAAGGAAGGCTTTCACACACACTTATCTCTCAGAACTGAGCATGTGGAGAGACGTTCGTTCATCTAGCAATAAGGGAACGGGTTGCAGGAGACACATTTTCTCTGCTTTCTCAGACTGTTTCCTAGTGCCGGTTTGAATTTCCTGCAGTTTTCACTGTAAAACCGAGTTGGAGCTTCTACCTCCCCATATATATGTATGGAATGGAGTTTGCAACTGAAAAGAAACTTTGTGTTCCCAACAAGCTAGTTGAAGGACGGCTTTTACACACACTAATCTCTCAGAAATGAGCAAGTGGATAGACGTTCGTTCATCTAGCACCAAGGGAACGGGTTGCAGGTGACACTTTTTCTCTGCTTTCTCAGTCTGTTTCCTAGTGCCTGTTTGAAGTTCCTGCAGTTTTCACTCTAAAACCGAGTTGGAGCTAGTACCTGCCCATATATATGTATGGAATGGAGTTTGCAACTGAAAAGTAACTTTGTGTTCCCAACAAGCTAGGTGAAGGTAGGCTTTCACACACACTTATCTCTCAGAACTGAGCAAGTGGAGAGACGTTCGTTCATCTAGCACCAATGGAACGGGTTGCTGGAGACACTTTTTCTCTGCTTTCTCAGTCTGTTTCCTAGTGCCGGTTTGAAGTTCCTGCAGTTTTCACTGTAAAACCGAGTTGGAGCTTCTACCTCCCCATATATATGTATGGAATGGAGTTTGCAACTGAAAAGAAACTTTGTGTTCCCAACAAGCTAGGTGAAGGACGGCTTTCACACACACTTATCTCTCAGAACTGAGCAAGTGAAGAGACGTTTGTTCATCTAGCACCAAGGGAACGGGTTGCAGGAGACACTTTTTCTCAGCATTCTCAGTCTGTTTCCTAGTGCCGGTTAGAAGTTCCTGCAGTTTTCACTGTAAAACCGAGTTGGAGCTAGTACCTCCCCATATATATGTATGGAATGGAGTTTGCAAATGAAAAGAAACTTTGTGTTCCCAACAAGCTAGGTGAAGGAAGGCTTTCACACAAACTTATCTCTCAGAACTGAGCAAGTGGAGAGACGTTCGTTCATCTAGCACCAAGGGAACGGGTTGCAGGAGACACTTTTTCTCTGCTTTC
Source organism: Camelus bactrianus (assembly GCF_048773025.1). Taxonomy (NCBI): domain Eukaryota; kingdom Metazoa; phylum Chordata; class Mammalia; order Artiodactyla; family Camelidae; genus Camelus; species Camelus bactrianus. The sequence goes on from NC_133544.1 coordinate 103,713,149, forward strand.
TCAGTCTGTTTCCTAGTGCCGGTTTGAAGTTCCTACAGTTTTCACTGACAATTCGAGTTGGAGCTTGTACCTCTACATATATATGTATGGAATGGAGTTTGCAACTGAAAAGAAACTTTGTGTTCCCAACAAGCTAGTTGAAGGACGGCTTTCACACACACTTATCCCTCAGAACTGAGCAAGTGGAGAGACGTTCGTTCATCTAGCACCAAGGGAACGGGTTGCAGGAGACAATTTTTCTCTGCTTTCTCAGTCTGTTTCCTAGTGCCGGTTTGAAGTTCCTACAGTTTTCACTGACAATTCGAGTTGGAGCTTGTACCTCTACATATATATGTATGGAATGGAGTTTGCAACTGAAAAGAAACTTTGTGTTCCCAACAAGCTAGTTGAAGGACGGCTTTCACACACACTTATCCCTCAGAACTGAGCAAGTGGAGAGACGTTCGTTCATCTAGCACCAAGGGAACGGGTTGCAGGAGACACTTTTTCTCTGCTTTCTCAGTCTGTTTCCTAGTGCCGGTTTGAAATTCCTGCAGTTTTCACTGACAATTCGAGTTGGAGCTTGTACCTCTACATATATATGTATGGAATGGAGTTTGCAACTGAAAAGAAACTTTGTGTTCCCAACAAGCTAGTTGAAGGACGGCTTTCACACACACTTATCCCTCAGAACTGAGCAAGTGGAGACACGTTCGTTCATCTAGCACCAAGGGAACGGGTTGCAGGAGACACTTTTTCTCTGCTTTCTCAGTCTGTTTCCTAGTGCCGGTTTGAAGTTCCTACAGTTTTCACTGTAAAACCGATTTGGAGCTAGTACCTCCCCATATATATGTATGGAATGGAGTTTGCAACTGAAAAGTAACTTTGTGTTCCCAACAAGCTAGGTGAAGGTAGGCTTTCACACACACTTATCTCTCAGAACTGAGCAAGTGGAGAGACGTTCGTTCATCTAGCACCAATGGAACGGGTTGCAGGAGACACTTTTTCTCTGCTTTCTCAGTCTGTTTCCTAGTGCCGGTTTGAAGTTCCTGCAGTTTTCACTGTAAAACCGAGTTGGAGCTTCTACCTCCCCATATATATGTATGGAATGGAGTTTGCAACTGAAAAGAAACTTTGTGTTCCCAACAAGCTAGGTGAAGGACGGCTTTCACACACACTTATCTCTCAGAACTGAGCAAGTGAAGAGACGTTCGTTCATCTAGCACCAAGGGAACGGGTTGCAGGAGACACTTTTTCTCTGCTTTCTCAGTCTGTTTCCTAGTGCCGGTTAGAAATTCCTGATGTTTTCACTGTAAAACCGAGTTGGAGCTAGTACCTCCCCATATATATATATATGGAATGGAGTTTGCAACTGAAAAGAAACTTTGTGTTCCCAACAAGCTAGTTGAAGGACGGCTTTCACACACACTTATCCCTCAGAACTGAGCAAGTGGAGAGACGTTCGTTCATCTAGCACCAAGGGAACGGTTTGCAGGAGACACTTTTTCTCTGCTTTCTCAGTCTGTTTCCTAGTGCCGGTTTGAAGGTCCTGCAGTTTTCACTGTAAAACCGAGTTGGAGCTTGTACCTCCCCATATATATGTATGGAATGGAGTTTGCAACTGAAAAGAAACTTTGTGTTCCCAACAAGGTAGGTGAAGGAAGGCTTTCACACACACTTATCTCTCAGAACTGAGCAAGTGGAGAGACGTTCGTTCATCTAGCACCAAGGGAACGGGTTGCAGGAGACACTTTTTCTCTGCTTTCTCAGTCTGTTTCCTAGTGCCGGTTTGAAGTTCCTGCAGTTTTTACTGTAAAACCGAGTTGGAGCTTGTACCTCCCCATATATATGTATGGAATGTAGTTTGCAACTGAAAAGAAACTTTGTGTTCCCAACAAGCTAGGTGAAGGTAGGCTTTCACACACACTTATCTCTCAGAACTGAGCAAGTGGAGACACGTTCGTTCATCTAGCACCAATGGAACGGGTTGCAGGAGACACTTTTTCTCTGCTTTCTCAGTCTGTTTCCTAGTGCCGGTTTGAAGTTCCTGCAGTTTTCACTGTAAAACCGAGTTGGAGCTTCTACCTCCCCATATATATGTATGGAATGGAGTTTGCAACTGAAAAGAAACTTTGTGTTCCCAACAAGCTAGGTGAAGGACGGCTTTCACACACACTCATCTCTCAGAACTTAGGAAGTGGAGAGACGTTCGTTCATCTAGCACCAAGGGAACGGGTTGCAGGGGACACATTTTCTCTGCTTTCTCAGTCTGTTTCCTAGTGCCGGTAAGAAGTTCCTGCAGTTTTCACTGTAAAACCGAGTTGGAGCTAGTACCTCCCCATATATATGTATGGAATGGAGTTTGCAACTGAAAAGTAACTTTGTGTTCCCAACAAGCTAGGTGAAGGTAGGCTTTCACACACACTTATCTCTCAGAACTGAGCATGTGGAGAGACGTTCGTTCATCTAGCACCAAGGGAACGGGTTGCAGGAGACACTTTTTCTCTGCTTTCTCAGTCTGTTTCCTAGTGCCGGTTTGAAGTTCCTGCAGTTTTCACTGTAAAACCGAGTTGGAGCTTCTACCTCCCCATATATATGTATGGAATGGAGTTTGCAACTGAAAAGAATCTTTGTGTTCCCAACAAGCTAGGTGAAGGACGGCTTTCACACACACTTATCTCTCAGAACTGAGCAAGTGAAGAGACGTTCGTTCATCTAGCACCAAGGGAACGGGTTGCAGGAGACACTTTTTCTCTGCTTTCTCAGTCTGTTTCCTAGTGCCGGTTAGAAATTCCTGCAGTTTTCACTGTAAAACCGAGTTGGAGCTAGTACCTCCCCATATATATATATATGGAATGGAGTTTGCAACTGAAAAGAAACTTTGTGTTCCCAACAAGCTAGTTGAAGGACGGCTTTCACACACACTTATCCCTCAGAACTGAGCAAGTGGAGAGACGTTCGTTCATCTAGCACCAATTGAACGGTTTGCAGGAGACACTTTTTCTCTGCTTTCTCAGTCTGTTTCCTAGTGCCGGTTTGAAGGTCCTGCAGTTTTCACTGTAAAACCGAGTTGGAGCTTGTACCTCCCCATATATATGTATGGAATGGAGTTTGCAACTGAAAAGAAACTTTGTGTTCCCAACAAGGTAGGTGAAGGAAGGCTTTCACACACACTTATCTCTCAGAACTGAGCAAGTGGAGAGACGTTCGTTCATCTAGCACCAAGGGAACGGGTTGCAGGAGACACTTTTTCTCTGCTTTCTCAGTCTGTTTCTTAGTGCCGGTTTGAAGTTCCTGCAGTTTTCACTGTAAAACCGAGTTGGAGCTTGTACCTCACCATATATATGTATGGAATGTAGTTTGCAACTGAAAAGAAACTTTGTGTTCCCAACAAGCTAGGTGAAGGTAGGCTTTCACACACACTTATCTCTCAGAACTGAGCAAGTGGAGAGACGTTCGTTCATCTAGCACCAATGGAACGGGTTGCAGGAGACACTTTTTCTCTGCTTTCTCAGTCTGTTTCCTAGTGCCGGTTTGAAGTTCCTGCAGTTTTCACTGTAAAACCGAGTTGGAGCTTCTACCTCCCCATATATATGTATGGAATGGAGTTTGCAACTGAAAAGAAACTTTGTGTTCCCAACAAGCTAGGTGAAGGACGGCTTTCACACACACTCATCTCTCAGAACTTAGGAAGTGGAGAGACGTTCGTTCATCTAGCACCAAGGGAACGGGTTGCAGGGGACACATTTTCTCTGCTTTCTCAGTCTGTTTCCTAGTGCCGGTAAGAAGTTCCTGCAGTTTTCACTGTAAAACCGAGTTGGAGCTAGTACCTCCCCATATATATGTATGGAATGGAGTTTGCAACTGAAAAGTAACTTTGTGTTCCCAACAAGCTAGGTGAAGGTAGGCTTTCACACACACTTATCTCTCAGAACTGAGCAAGTGGAGAGACGTTCGTTCATCTAGCACCAAGGGAACGGGTTGCAGGAGACACTTTTTCTCTGCTTTCTCAGTCTGTTTCCTAGTGCCGGTTTGAAGTTCCTGCAGTTTTCACTGTAAAACCGAGTTGGAGCTTCTACCTCCCCATATATATGTATGGAATGGAATTTGCAACTGAAAAGAATCTTTGTGTTCCCAACAAGCTAGGTGAAGGACGGCTTTCACACACACTTATCTCTCAGAACTGAGCAAGTGAAGAGACGTTCGTTCATCTAGCACAAAGGGAACGGGTTGCAGGAGACACTTTTTCTCAGCTTTCTCAGTCTGTTTCCTAGTGCCGGTTAGAAGTTCCTGCAGTTTTCACTGTAAAACCGAGTTGGAGCTAGTACCTCCCCATATATATGTATGGAATGGAGTTTGCAAATGAAAAGAAACTTTGTGTTCCCAACAAGCTAGGTGAAGGAAGGCTTTCACACAAACTTATCTCTCAGAACTGAGCAAGTGGAGAGACGTTCGTTCATCTAGCACCAAGGGAACGGGTTGCAGGAGACACTTTTTCTCTGCTTTCTCAGTCTGTTTCCTAGTGCCGGTTTGAAATTCCTGCAGTTTTCACTGTCAATTCGAGTTGGTGCTTGTACCTCTACATATATATGTATGGAATGGAGTTTGCAACTGAAAAGAAAGTTTGTGTTCCCAACAAGCTAGTTGAAGGACGGCTTTCACACACACTTATCCCTCAGAACTGAGCAAGTGGAGACACGTTCGTTCATCTAGCACCAATGGAATGGGTTGCAGGAGACACTTTTTCTCTGCTTTCTCAGTCTGTTTCCTAGTGCCGGTTTGAAGTTCCTGCAGTTTTCACTGTAAAACCGTGGTGGAGCTTCTACCTCCCCATATATATGTATGGAATGGAGTTTGCAACTGAAAAGAAACTTTGTGTTCCCAACAAGCTAGGTGAAGGACGGCTTTCACACACACTTATCTCTCAGAACTGAGCAAGTGAAGAGACGTTCGTTCATCTAGCACCAAGGGAACGGGTTGCAGGAGACACTTTTTCTCTGCTTTCTCAGTCTGTTTCCTAGTGCCGGTTTGAAGTTCCTGCAGTTTTCACTGTAAAACCGAGTTGGAGCTAGTACCTCCCCATATATATGTATGGAATGGAGTTTGCAACTGAAAAGAAACTTTGTGTTCCCAACAAGCTAGGTGAAGGTAGGCTTTCACACACACTTATCTCTCAGAACTGAGCAAGTGGAGAGACGTTCGTTCATCTAGCACCAAGGGAACGGGTTGCAGGAGACACTTTTTCTCTGCTTTCTCAGTCTGTTTCCTAGTGCCGGTTTGAAGTTCCTGCAGTTTTCACTGTAAAACCGAGTTGGAGCTTCTACCTCCCCATATATATGTATGGAATGGAGTTTGCAACTGAAAAGAAACTTTGTGTTCCTAACAAGCTAGGTGAAGGACGGCTTTCACACACACTTATCTCTCAGAACTGAGCAAGTGAAGAGACGTTCGTTCATCTAGCACCAAGGGAACGGGTTGCAGGAGACACTTTTTCTCTGCTTTCTCAGTCTGTTTCCTAGTGCCGGTTAGAAATTCCTGCAGTTTTCACTGTAAAACCGAGTTGGAGCTAGTACCTCCCCATATATATGTATGGAATGGAGTTTGCAACTGAAAAGAAACTTTGTGTTCCTAACAAGCTATGTGAAGGACGGCTTTCACACACACTTATCTCTCAGAACTGAGCAAGTGAAGAGACGTTCGTTCATCTAGCACCAAGGGAACGGGTTGCAGGAGACACTTTTTCTCTGCTTTCTCAGTCTGTTTCCTAGTGCCGGTTAGAAATTCCTGCAGTTTTCACTGTAAAACCGAGTTGGAGCTAGTACCTCCCCATATATATGTATGGAATGGAGTTTGCAACTGAAAAGAAACTTTGTGTTCCCAACAAGGTAGGTGAAGGAAGGCTTTCACACACACTTATCTCTCAGAACTGAGCAAATGGAGAGACTTTCGTTCATCTAGCACCAAGGGAACGCGTTGCAGGAGACACTTTTTCTCTGCTTTCTCAGTCTGTTTCCTAGTGCCGGTTTGAAGTTCCTGCAGTTTTCACTGTAAAACCGAGTTGGAGCTAGTACCTCCCCATATATATGTATGGAATGGAGTTTGCAACTGAAAAGAAACTTTGTGTTCCCAACAAGCTAGGTGAAGGTAGGCTTTCACACACACTTATCTCTCAGAACTGAGCAAGTGGAGAGACGTTCGTTCATCTAGCACCAAGGGAACGGGTTGCAGGAGACACTTTTTCTCTGCTTTCTCAGTCTGTTTCCTAGTGCCGGTTTGAAGTTCCTGCAGTTTTCACTGTAAAACCGAGTTGGAGCTTCTACCTCCCCATATATATGTATGGAATGGAGTTTGCAACTGAAAAGAAACTTTGTGTTCCTAACAAGCTAGGTGAAGGACGGCTTTCACACACACTTATCTCTCAGAACTGAGCAAGTGAAGAGACGTTCGTTCATCTAGCACCAAGGGAACGGGTTGCAGGAGACACTTTTTCTCTGCTTTCTCAGTCTGTTTCCTAGTGCCGGTTAGAAATTCCTGCAGTTTTCACTGTAAAACCGAGTTGGAGCTAGTACCTCCCCATATATATGTATGGAATGGAGTTTGCAACTGAAAAGAAACTTTGTGTTCCCAACAAGCTAGTTGAAGGACGGCTTTCACACACACTTATCCCTCAGAACTGAGCAAGTGGAGAGACGTTCGTTCATCTAGCACCAAGGGAACGGGTTGCAGGAGGCACTTTTTCTCTGCTTTCTCAGTCTGTTTCCTAGTGCCGGTTTGAAGTTCCTGCAGTTTTCACTGTAAAACCGAGTTGGAGCTTGTACCTCCCCATATATATGTATGGAATGGAGTTTGCAACTGAAAAGAAACTTTGTGTTCCCAACAAGGTAGGTGAAGGAAGGCTTTCACACACACTTATCTCTCAGAACTGAGCAAATGGAGAGACTTTCGTTCATCTAGCACCAAGGGAACGCGTTGCAGGAGACACTTTTTCTCTGCTTTCTCAGTCTGTTTCCTAGTGCCGGTTTGAAGTTCCTGCAGTTTTCACTGTAAAACCGAGTTGGAGCTTGTACCTCCCCATATATATGTATGGAATGTAGTTTGCAACTGAAAAGAAACTTTGTGTTCCCAACAAGCTAGGTGAAGGTAGGCTTTCACACACACTTATCTCTCAGAACTGAGCAAGTGGAGACACGTTCGTTCATCTAGCACCAATGGAACGGGTTGCAGGAGACACTTTTTCTCTGCTTTCTCAGTCTGTTTCCTAGTGCCGGTTTGAAGTTCCTGCCGTTTTCACTGTAAAACCGAGTTGGAGCTTCTACCTCCCCATATATATGTATGGAATGGAGTTTGCAACTGAAAAGAAACTTTGTGTTCCCAACAAGCAAGGTGAAGGACGGCTTTCACACACACTCATCTCTCAGAACTTAGGAAGTGGAGAGACGTTCGTTCATCTAGCACCAAGGGAACGGGTTGCAGGGGACACATTTTCTCTGCTTTCTCAGTCTGTTTCCTAGTGCCGGTAAGAAGTTCCTGCAGTTTTCACTGTTAAACCGAGTTGGAGCTAGTACCTCCCCATATATATGTATGGAATGGTGTTTGCAACTGAAAAGAAACTTTGTGTTCCCAACAAGCTAGGTGAAGGAAGGCTTTCACACAAACTTATCTCTCAGAACTGAGCAAGTGGAGAGACGTTCGTTCATCTAGCACCAAGGGAACGGGTTGCAGGAGACACTTTTTCTCTGCTTTCTCAGTCTGTTTCCTAGTGCCGGTTTGAAGTTCCTGCAGTTTTCACTGTAAAACCGAGTTGGAGCTAGTACCTCCCCATATATATGTATGGAATGGATTTTGCAACAGAAATGAATCTTTGTGTTCCCAACAAGCTAGGTGAAGGAAGGCTTTCACACACACTTATCTCTCAGAACTGAGCAAGTGGAGAGACGTTCGTTTATCTAGCACCAAGGGAACTGTTTGCAGGAGGCACTTTTTCTCTGCTTTCTCAGTCTGTTTCCTAGTGCCGGTTTGAAATTCCTGCAGTTTTCACTGTCAAATCGAGTTGGAGCTTGTACCTCTACATATATATGTATGGAATGGAGTTTGCAACTGAAAAGAAACTTTGTGTTCCCAACAAGCTAGTTGAAGAACGGCTTTCACACACACTTATCCCTCAGAACTGAGCAAGTGGAGAGACGTTCGTTCATTTAGCACCAAGGGAACGGGTTGCAGGAGACACTTTTTCTCTGCTTTCTCAGTCTGTTTCCTAGTGCCGGTTTGAAGTTCCTGCAGTTTTCACTGTAAAACCGAGTTGGAGCTTCTACCTCCCCATATATATGTATGGAATGGAGTTTGCAACTGAAAAGAATCTTTGTGTTCCCAACAAGCTAGGTGAAGGACGGCTTTCACACACACTTATCTCTCAGAACTGAGCAAGTGAAGAGACGTTCGTTCATCTAGCACCAAGGGAACGGGTTGCAGGAGACACTTTTTCTCAGCTTTCTCAGTCTCTTTCCTAGTGCCGGTTAGAAGTTCCTGCAGTTTTCACTGTAAAACCGAGTTGGAGCTAGTACCTCCCCATATATATGTATGGAATGGAGTTTGCAAATGAAAAGAAACTTTGTGTTCCCAACAAGCTAGGTGAAGGAAGGCTTTCACACAAACTTATCTCTCAGAACTGAGCAAGTGGAGAGACGTTCGTTCATCTAGCACCAAGGGAACGGGTTGCAGGAGACACTTTTTCTCTGCTTTCTCAGTCTGTTTCCTAGTGCCGGTTTGAAATTCCTGCAGTTTTCACTGTCAATTCGAGTTGGTGCTTGTACCTCTACATATATATGTATGGAATGGAGTTTGCAACTGAAAAGAAACATTGTGTTCCCAACAAGCTAGTTGAAGGGCGGCTTTCACACACACTTATCCCTCAGAACTGAGCAAGTGGAGACACGTTCGTTCATCTAGCACCAATGGAACGGGTTGCAGGAGACACTTTTTCTCTGCTTTCTCAGTCTGTTTCCTAGTGCCGGTTTGAAGTTCCTGCAGTTTTCACTGTAAAACCGTGGTGGAGCTTCTACCTCCCCATATATATGTATGGAATGGAGTTTGCAACTGAAAAGAAACTATGTGTTCCCAACAAGCTAGGTGAAGGACGGCTTTCACACACACTTATCTCTCAGAACTGAGCAAGTGAAGAGACGTTCGTTCATCTAGCACCAAGGGAACGGGTTGCAGGAGACACTTTTTCTCTGCTTTCTCAGTCTGTTTCCTAGTGCCGGTTAGAAATTCCTGCAGTTTTCACTGTAAAACCGAGTTGGAGCTAGTACCTCCCCATATATATGTATGGAATGGAGTTTGCAACTGAAAAGAAACTTTGTGTTCCCAACAAGCTAGGTGAAGGTAGGCTTTCACACACACTTATCTCTCAGAACTGAGCAAGTGGAGAGACGTTCGTTCATCTAGCACCAAGGGAACGGGTTGCAGGAGACACTTTTTCTCTGCTTTCTCAGTCTGTTTCCTAGTGCCGGTTTGAAGTTCCTGCAGTTTTCACTGTAAAACCGAGTTGGAGCTTCTACCTCCCCATATATATGTATGGAATGGAGTTTGCAACTGAAAAGAAACTTTGTGTTCCTAACAAGCTAGGTGAAAGACGGCTTTCACACACACTTATCTCTCAGAACTGAGCAAGTGGAGAGACGTTCGTTCATCTAGCACCAAGGGAACGCGTTGCAGGAGACACTTTTTCTCTGCTTTCTCAGTCTGTTTCCTAGTGCCGGTTTGAATTTCCTGCAGTTTTCACTGTAAAACCGAGTTGGAGCTTGTACCTCCCCATATATATGTATGGAATGTAGTTTGCAACTGAAAAGAAACTTTGTGTTCCCAACAAGCTAGGTGAAGGTAGGCTTTCACACACACTTATCTCTCAGAACTGAGCAAGTGGAGAGACGTTCGTTCATCTAGCACCAATGGAACGGGTTGCAGGAGACACTTTTTCTCTGCTTTCTCAGTCTGTTTCCTAGTGCCGGTTTGAAGTTCCTGCAGTTTTCACTGTAAAACCGAGTTGGAGCTTCTACCTCCCCATATATATGTATGGAATGGAGTTTGCAACTGAAAAGAAACTTTGTGTTCCCAACAAGCTAGGTGAAGGACGGCTTTCACACACACTCATCTCTCAGAAATTAGGAAGTGGAGAGATGTTCGTTCATCTAGCACCAAGGGAACTGGTTGCAGGGGACACATTTTCTCTGCTTTCTCAGTCTGTTTCCTAGTGCCGGTAAGAAGTCCCTGCAGTTTTCACTGTAAAACGAGTTGGAGGTATTACCTCCCCATATATATGTATGGAATGGAGTTTGCAACTGAAAAGAAACTTTGTGTTCCCAACAAGCTAGGTGAAGGAAGGCTTTCACACAAACTTATCTCTCAGAACTGAGCAAGTGGAGAGACGTTCGTTCATCTAGCACCAAGGGAACGGGTTGCAGGAGACACTTTTTCTCTGCTTTCTCAGTCTGTTTCCTAGTGCCGGTTTGAAGTTCCTGCAGTTTTCACTGTAAAACCGAGTTGGAGCTAGTACCTCCCCATATATATGTATGGAATGGATTTTGCAACAGAAATGAAACTTTGTGTTCCCAACAAGCTAGGTGAAGGAAGGCTTTCACACACACTTATCTCTCAGAACTGAGCAAGTGGAGAGACGTTCGTTTATCTAGCACCAAGGGAACTGTTTGCAGGAGGCAGTTTTTCTCTGCTTTCTCAGTCTGTTTCCTAGTGCCGGTTTGAAATTCCTGCTGTTTTCACTGTCAAATCGAGTTGGAGCTTGTACCTCTACATATATATGTATGGAATGGAGTTTGCAACTGAAAGGAAACTTTGTGTTCCCAACAATCTAGGTGAATGACGACTTTCACACACACTTATCTCTCAGAACTGAGCAAGTGGAGAGACGTTCGTTCATCTAGCACCAAGGGAACGGGTTGCAGGAGACACTTTTTCTCTGCTTTCTCAGTCTGTTTCCTAGTGCCGGTTTGAAATTCCTGCAGTTTTCACTGTCAAACAGAGTTGGAGCTTGTACCTCCATATATAAATGTATGGAATGGAGTTTGCAACTGAAAAGAAACTTTGTGTTCCCAACAAGCTAGGTGAAGGACGGCTTTCACACACACTTATCTCTCAGAATTGAGCAAGTGGAGAGACGTTCGTTCATCTAGCACCAATGGAACGGGTTGCAGGAGACACTTTTTCTCTGCTTTCTCAGTCTGTTTCCTAGTGCCGGTTTGAAGTTCCTGCACTTTTCACTGTAAAACCGAGTTGGAGCTAGTACCTCCCCATATATATTTATGGAATGGGGTTTGCAACTGAAAAGAAACTTTGTGTTCCCAACAAGCTAGGTGAAGGAAGGCTTTCACACACACTTATCTCTCAGAACTGAGTAAGTGGAGAGACGTTCGTTCATCTAGCACCAAGGGAACGGGTGGCAGGAGAAACTTTTTCTCTGCTTTCTCAGACTGTTTCCTAGTGCCGGTTTGAAATTCCTGCAGTTTTCACTGTCAAACCGAGGTGGAGCTTGACCTCCACATATATATATGGAATGGATTTTGCATCTGAAAAGAAACTTTGTGTTCCCTACAAGCTAGCTGAAGGACGGCTTTCACACACAATTATCTCTCAGAAATGAGCAAGTGGAGAGACGTTCGTTCATCTAGCACCAAGGGAACGGGTTGCAGGAGACACTTTTTCTCTGCTTTCTCAGTCTGTTTCCTAGTACCGGTTTGAAGTTCCTGCAGTTTTCACTGTAAAACCGAGTTGGAGCTAGTACCTCCCCATATATATGTATGGAATGGAGTTTGCAACTGAAAAGAAACTTTGTGTTCCCAACAAGCTAGTTGAAGGACGGCTTTCACACACACTTATCTCTCAGAACTGAGCAAGTGGAGAGACGTTCGTTCATCAAGCACCAAGGGAACGGTTTGTAGGAGACACCTTTTCTCTGTTTTCTCAGTCTGTTTCCTAGTGCCGGTTTGAAGTTCCTGCAGTTTTCACTGTAAAACTTAGTTGGAGCTAGTACCTGCCCATATATATGTATGGAATGGAGTTTGCTACTGAAAAGAAACTTTGTGTTCCCTACAAGCTAGTTGAAGGACGGCTTTCACACACACTTATCTCTCAGAACTGAGCAAGTGGAGAGACGTTCGTTCATCTAGCACCAAGGGAACGGGTTGCAGGAGACACTTTTTCTCTTCTTTCTCAGTCTGTTTCCTAGTGCCGGTTTGAATTTCCTGCAGTTTTCCCTGTAAAACCGTGTTGGAGCTTCTACCTCCCCATATATATGTATGGAATGGAGTTTGCAACTGAAAAGAAACTTTGTGTTCCCAACAAGCTAGTTGAAGGACGGCTTTCACACACACTTATCTCTCAGAAATGAGCAAGTGGAGAGACGTTCGTTCATCTAGCACCAATGGAACGGGTTGCAGGGGACACTTTTTCTCTGCTTTCTCAGTCTGTTTCCTAGTGCCGGTTTGAAGTTCCTGCAGTTTTCACTGTAAAACAGAGTTGGAGCTATTACCTCCCCATATATATGTATGGAATGGAGTTTGCAACTGAAAAGAAACTTTGTGTTACCAACAAGCTAGGTGAAGTAAGGCTTTCACACACACTTATCACTCAGAACTGAGCAAGTGGAGAGACGTTCGTTCATCTAGCACCAAGGGATCGGGTTGCAGGAGACACTTTTTGTCTGCTTTCTCAGTCTGTTTCCTAGTGCCGGTTTGAAGTTCCTGCAGTTTTCACTGTAAAACTGAGTTGGATCTAGTACCTCCCCATATATATGTATGGAATGGAGTTTGCAACTGAAAAGAAACTTTGTGTTCCCAACAAGCTAGGTGAAGGATGGCTTTCACACACACTTATCTCTCAGAACTTAGCAAGTGGAGAGACGTTCGTTCATCAAGCACCAAGGGAATGGGTTGCAGGAGACACTTTTTCTCTGCTTTCTCAGTCTGTTTCCTAGTGCCGGTTTGAAGTTCCTGCAGTTTTCACTGTAAAACCGATTTGGAGCTTCTACCTCCCCATATATATGTATGGAATGGAGTTTGCAACTGAAAAGAAACTTTGTGTTCCCAACAAGCTAGGTGAAGAACGGCTTTCTCACACACTTATCTCACAGAACTTAGCAAGTGGAGAGACGTTCGTTCATCTAGCACCAAGGGAACGGGTTGCAGGAGACACTTTTTCTCTGCTTTCTCAGTCTGTTTCCTAGTGCCGGTTAGAAGTTCCTGCAGTTTTCACTGTAAAACCGAGTTGGAGCTAGTACCTCCCCATATATATGTATGGAATGGAGTTTGCAACTGAAAAGAAACTTTGTGTTCCCAACAAGCTAGGTGAAGGAAGGCTTTCACACACACTTATCTCTCAGAACTGAGCAAGTGGAGAGACGTTCGTTCATCTAGCACCAAGGGAACGGGTTGCAGGAGACACTTTTTCTCTGCTTTCTCAGTCTGCTTCCTAGTGCCGGTTTGATGTTCCTGCAGTTTTCACTGTAAAACTGAGTTGAATCTAGTACCTCCCCATATATATGTATGGAATGGAGTTTGCAACTGAAAAGAAACTTTGTGTTCCCAACAACCTATTTGAAGGATGGCTTTCACACACACTTATCTCTCAGAACTTAGCAAGTGGAGAGACGTTCGTTCATCAAGCACCAAGGGAATGGGTTGCAGGAGACACTTTTTCTCTGCTTTCTCAGTCTGTTTCCTAGTGCCGGTTTGAAGTTCCTGCAGTTTTCACTGTAAAACCGAGTTGGAGCTAGTACCTCCCCATATATATGTATGGAATGGAGTTTGCAACTGAAAGGAAACTTTGTGTTCCCAACAATCTAGGTGAATGACGACTTTCACACACACTTATCTCTCAGAACTGAGCAAGTGGAGAGACGTTCGTTCATCTAGCACCAAGGGAACGGGTTGCAGGAGACACTTTTTCTCTGCTTTCTCAGTCTGTTTCCTAGTGCCGGTTTGAAATTCCTGCAGTTTTCACTGTCAAACAGAGTTGGAGCTTGTACCTCCATATATAAATGTATGGAATGGAGTTTGCAACTGAAAAGAAACTTTGTGTTCCCAACAAGCTAGGTGAAGGACGGCTTTCACACACACTTATCTCTCAGAATTGAGCAAGTGGAGAGACGTTCGTTCATCTAGCACCAATGGAACGGGTTGCAGGAGACACTTTTTCTCTGCTTTCTCAGTCTGTTTCCTAGTGACGGTTTGAAGTTCCTGCACTTTTCACTGTAAAACCGAGTTGGAGCTAGTACCTCCCCATATATATTTATGGAATGGGGTTTGCAACTGAAAAGAAACTTTGTGTTCCCAACAAGCTAGGTGAAGGAAGGCTTTCACACACACTTATCTCTCAGAACTGAGCAAGTGGAGAGACGTTCGTTCATCAAGCACCAAGGGAACGGTTTGTAGGAGACACCTTTTCTCTGTTTTCTCAGTCTGTTTCCTAGTGCCGGTTTGAAGTTCCTGCAGTTTTCACTGTAAAACCTAGTTGGAGCTAGTACCTGCCCATATATATGTATGGAATGGAGTTTGCTACTGAAAAGAAACTTTGTGTTCCCTACAAGCTAGTTGAAGGACGGCTTTCACACACACTTATCTCTCAGAACTGAGCAAGTGGAGAGACGTTCGTTCATCTAGCACCAAGGGAACGGGTTGCAGGAGACACTTTTTCTCTGCTTTCTCAGTCTGTTTCCTAGTGCCGGTTTGAATTTCCTGCAGTTTTCCCTGTAAAACCGTGTTGGAGCTTCTACCTCCCCATATATATGTATGGAATGGAGTTTGCAACTGAAAAGAAACTTTGTGTTCCCTACAAGCTAGTTGAAGGACGGCTTTCACACACACTTATCTCTCAGAAATGAGCAAGTGGAGAGACGTTCGTTCATCTAGCACCAATGGAACGGGTTGCAGGGGACACTTTTTCTCTGCTTTCTCAGTCTGTTTCCTAGTGCCGGTTTGAAGTTCCTGCAGTTTTCACTGTAAAACAGAGTTGGAGCTATTACCTCCCCATATATATGTATGGAATGGAGTTTGCAACTGAAAAGAAACTTTGTGTTACCAACAAGCTAGGTGAAGGAAGGCTTTCACACACACTTATCACTCAGAACTGAGCAAGTGGAGAGACGTTCGTTCATCTAGCACCAAGGGATCGGGTTGCAGGAGACACTTTTTGTCTGCTTTCTCAGTCTGTTTCCTAGTGCCGGTTTGAAGTTCCTGCAGTTTTCACTGTAAAACTGAGTTGGATCTAGTACCTCCCCATATATATGTATGGAATGGAGTTTGCAACTGAAAAGAAACTTTGTGTTCCCAACAAGCTAGGTGAAGGATGGCTTTCACACACACTTATCTCTCAGAACTTAGCAAGTGGAGAGACGTTCGTTCATCAAGCACCAAGGGAATGGGTTGCAGGAGACACTTTTTCTCTGCTTTCTCAGTCTGTTTCCTAGTGCCGGTTTGAAGTTCCTGCAGTTTTCACTGTAAAACCGATTTGGAGCTTCTACCTCCCCATATATATGTATGGAATGGAGTTTGCAACTGAAAAGAAACTTTGTGTTCCCAACAAGCTAGGTGAAGAACGGCTTTCTCACACACTTATCTCACAGAACTTAGCAAGTGGAGAGACGTTCGTTCATCTAGCACCAAGGGAACGGGTTGCAGGAGACACTTTTTCTCTGTTTCTCAGTCTGTTTCCTAGTGCCGGTTAGAAGTTCCTGCAGTTTTCACTGTAAAACCGAGTTGGAGCTAGTACCTCCCCATATATATGTATGGAATGGAGTTTGCAACTGAAAAGAAACTTTGTGTTCCCAACAAGCTAGGTGAAGGAAGGCTTTCACACACACTTATCTCTCAGAACTGAGCAAGTGGAGAGACGTTCGTTCATCTAGCACCAAGGGAACGGGTTGCAGGAGACACTTTTTCTCTGCTTTCTCAGTCTGCTTCCTAGTGCCGGTTTGAAGTTCCTGCAGTTTTCACTGTAAAACTGAGTTGAATCTAGTACCTCCCCATATATATGTATGGAATGGAGTTTGCAACTGAAAAGAAACTTTGTGTTCCCAACAACCTAGGTGAAGGATGGCTTTCACACACACTTATCTCTCAGAACTTAGCAAGTGGAGAGACGTTCGTTCATCAAGCACCAAGGGAATGGGTTGCAGGTGACACTTTTTCTCTGCTTTCTCAGTCTGTTTCCTAGTGCCGGTTTGAAGTTCCTGCAGTTTTCACTGTAAAACCGATTTGGAGCTTCTACCTCCCCATATATATGTATGGAATGGAGTTTGCAACTGAAAAGAAACTTTGTGTTCCCAACAAGCTAGTTGAAGGACGGCTTTCACACACACTTATCTCTCAGAAATGAGCAAGTGGAGAGACGTTCGTTCATCTAGCACCAATGGAACGGGTTGCAGGGGACACTTTTTCTCTGCTTTCTCAGTCTGTTTCCTAGTGCCGGTTTGAAGTTCCTGCAGTTTTCACTGTAAAACAGAGTTGGAGCTATTACCTCCCCATATATATGTATGGAATGGAGTTTGCAACTGAAAAGAAACTTTGTGTTACCAACAAGCTAGGTGAAGGAAGGCTTTCACACACACTTATCACTCAGAACTGAGCAAGTGGAGAGACGTTCGTTCATCTAGCACCAAGGGATCGGGTTGCAGGAGACACTTTTTGTCTGCTTTCTCAGTCTGTTTCCTAGTGCCGGTTTGAAGTTCCTGCAGTTTTCACTGTAAAACTGAGTTGGATCTAGTACCTCCCCATATATATGTATGGAATGGAGTTTGCAACTGAAAAGAAACTTTGTGTTCCCAACAAGCTAGGTGAAGGATGGCTTTCACACACACTTATCTCTCAGAACTTAGCAAGTGGAGAGACGTTCGTTCATCAAGCACCAAGGGAATGGGTTGCAGGAGACACTTTTTCTCTGCTTTCTCAGTCTGTTTCCTAGTGCCGGTTTGAAGTTCCTGCAGTTTTCACTGTAAAACCGATTTGGAGCTTCTACCTCCCCATATATATGTATGGAATGGAGTTTGCAACTGAAAAGAAACTTTGTGTTCCCAACAAGCTAGGTGAAGAACGGCTTTCTCACACACTTATCTCACAGAACTTAGCAAGTGGAGAGACGTTCGTTCATCTAGCACCAAGGGAACGGGTTGCAGGAGACACTTTTTCTCTGTTTCTCAGTCTGTTTCCTAGTGCCGGTTAGAAGTTCCTGCAGTTTTCACTGTAAAACCGAGTTGGAGCTAGTACCTCCCCATATATATGTATGGAATGGAGTTTGCAACTGAAAAGAAACTTTGTGTTCCCAACAAGCTAGGTGAAGGAAGGCTTTCACACACACTTATCTCTCAGAACTGAGCAAGTGGAGAGACGTTCGTTCATATAGCACCAAGGGAACGGGTTGCAGGAGACACTTTTTCTCTGCTTTCTCAGTCTGCTTCCTAGTGCCGGTTTGAAGTTCCTGCAGTTTTCACTGTAAAACTGAGTTGAATCTAGTACCTCCCCATATATATGTATGGAATGGAGTTTGCAACTGAAAAGAAACTTTGTGTTCCCAACAACCTAGGTGAAGGATGGCTTTCACACACACTTATCTCTCAGAACTTAGCAAGTGGAGAGACGTTCGTTCATCAAGCACCAAGGGAATGGGTTGCAGGAGACACTTTTTCTCTGCTTTCTCAGTCTGTTTCCTAGTGCCGGTTTGAAGTTCCTGCAGTTTTCACTGTAAAACCGATTTGGAGCTTCTACCTCCCCATATATATGTATGGAATGGAGTTTGCAACTGAAAAGAAACTTTGTGTTCCCAACAAGCTAGGTGAAGAACGGCTTTCTCACACACTTATCTCACAGAACTTAGCAAGTGGAGAGACGTTCGTTCATCTAGCACCAAGGGAACGGGTTGCAGGAGACACTTTTTCTCTGCTTTCTCAGTCTGTTTCCTAGTGCCGGTTAGATGTTCCTGCAGTTTTCACTGTAAAACCGAGTTGGAGCTAGTACCTCCCCATATATATGTATGGAATGGAGTTTGCAACTGAAAAGAAACTTTGGGTTCCCAACAAGCTAGGTGAAGGAAGGCTTTCACACACACTTATCTCTCAGAACTGAGCAAGTGCAGAGACGTTCGTTCATCTAGCTCCAAGGGAACTGGTTGCAGGAGAAACTTTTTCTCTGCTTTCTCAGTCTGTTTCCTAGTGCCGGTTTGAAGTTCCTGCAGTTTTCACTGTAAAACCGAGTTGAAGCTAGTACCTCCCCATATATATGTATGGAATGGAGTTAGCAACTGAAAAGAAAATTTGTGTTCCCAACAAGCTAGGTGAAGGAAGGCTTTCACACACAATTATCTCTCAGAACTGAGCATGTGGAGAGACGTTCGTTCATCTAGCACCAAGGGAACGGGTTGCAGGAGACACTTTTTCTCTGCTTTCTCAGTCTGTTTCCTAGTGCCGGTTTGAAGTTCCTGCAGTTTTCACTGTCAAAACGAGTTTGAGCTTGTACCTCCACATATATATGTATGGAATGGAGTTTGCAACTGAAAAGAAACTTTGTGTTCCCAACAAGCTAGTTGAAGGACGGCTTTCACACACACTTATCCCTCAGAACTGAGCAAGTGGAGAGACGTTCGTTCATCTAGCACCAAGGGAACGGGTTGCAGGAGACACTTTTTCTCTGCTTTCTCAGTCTGTTTCCTAGTGCCGGTTTGAAGTTCCTGCAGTTTTCACTGTAAAACTGATTTGGATCTAGTACCTCCCCATATATATGTATGGAATGGAGTTTGCAACTGAAAAGAAACTTTGTGTTCCCAACAATCTAGGTGAAGGACGGCTTTCACACACACTTATCTCTCAGAACTGAGCAAGTGGAGAGACGTTCGTTCATCTAGCACAAAGGGAATGGGTTACAGGAGACACTTTTTCTCAGCTTTCTCATTCTGTTTCCTAGTGCCGGTTTGAAATTCCTGCAGTTTTCACTGTCAAACAGAGTTGGAGCTTGTACCTCCACATATATACGTATGGAATGGAGTTTGCAACTGAAAAGAAACTTTGTGTGCCCAACAAGCTAGGTGAAGGACGGCTTTCACACACACTTATCTCTCAGAACTGAGCAAGTGGAGAGACGTTCGTTCAACTAGCACCAAGGGAATGGGTTGCAGGAGACACATTTTCTCTGCTTTCTCAGTCTGTTTCCTAGTGCCGGTTTGAAGTTCCTGCAGTTTTCACTGTCAAACCGAGTTGGAGCTAGTACTTCCCCATATATATGTATGGAATGGGGTTTGCAACTGAAAAGAAACTTTGTGTTCCCAACAAGCTAGTTGAAGGAAGGCTTTCACACACACTTATCTCTCAGAACAGAGCAAGTGGAGAGACGTTCGTTCATCTAGCACGAAGGGAACTGGTTGCAGGAGACACTTTTTCTCTGCTTTCTCATTCTGTTTCCTAGTGCCGGTTTTAAATTCCTGCAGTTTTCACTGTCAAAACGAGGTGGAGCTTGTACCTCCACATATATATGTATGGAATGGATTTTGCATTTGAAAAGAAACTTTGTGTTCCCTACAAGCTAGGTGAAGGACGGCTTTCACACACAATTATCTCTCAGAACTGAGCAAGTGGAGAGACGTTCGTTCATCTAGCACCAAGGGAACGGGTTGCAGGAGACACTTTTTCTCTGCTTCTCAGTCTGTTTCCTAGTGCCGGTTTGAAGTTCCTGCAGTTTTCACTGTAAAACCGAGTTGGAGATAGTACTTCCCCATATATATGTATGGAATGGAGTTTGCAACTGAAAAGAAACTTTGTGTTCCCAACAAGCTAGGTGAAGGAAGGCTTTCACACACACTTATCTCTCAGAACTGAGCAAGTGGAGAGACGTTCGTTCATCTAGCACCAAGGGAACGGGTTGCAGGAGACACTATTTCTCTGCTTTCTCACTTTGTTTCCTAGTGCCGGTTTGAAGTTCCTGCAGTTTTCACTGTAAAACTGAGTTGGAGCTAGTACCTCCCCATATATATGTATGGAATGGAGTTTGCAACTGAAAAGAAACTTTGTGTTCCCAGCAGTCTAGGTGAAGGACGGCTTTCACACACACTTATCTCTCAGAACTGAGCAAGTGGAGAGACGTTCGTTCATCTAGCACCAAGGGAACGGGTTGCAGGAGACACTTTTTCTCTGCTTTCTCAGACTGTTTCCTAGTGCCGGTTTGAAATTCCTGCAGTTTTCACTGTCAAACAGAGTTGGAGCTTGTACCTCCACATATATATGTATGGAATGGAGTTTGCAACTAAAAAGAAACTTTGTTTTCCAAACAAGCTAGGTGAAGGACGGCTTTCACACACACTTATCTCTCAGAACTGAGCAAGTGGAGAGACGTTCGTTCAACGAGCACCAAGGGAACGGGTTGCAGGAGACACTTTTTCTCTGCTTTCTCAGTCTGTTTCCTAGTGCCGGTTTGAAGTTCCTGCAGTTTTCACTGTCAAACCAAGTTGGAGCTAGTACCTCCCCATATATATGTATGGAATGGAGTTTGCAACTGAAAAGAAACTTTGTGTTCCCAACAAGCTAGTTGAAGGAAGGCTTTCACACACACTTATCTCTCAGAACTGAGCAAGTGGAGAGACGTTCGTTCATCTAGCACCAAGGGAACGGGCTGCAGGAGACACTTTTTCTCTGCTTTCTCAGTCTGATTCCTAGTGCCGGTTTGAAAATCCTGCAGTTTTCACTGTCAAAAAGAGGTGGAGCTTGTACCTACACATATATATGTATGGAATGGATTTTGCATCTGAAAAGAAACTTTGTGTTCCCTACAAGCTAGCTGAAGGACGGCTTTCACACACACTTATCTCTCAGAACTGAGCATGTGGAGAGACGTTCGTTCATCTAGCACCAAGGGAACGGGTTGCAGGAGACACTATTTCTCTGCTTTCTCACTTTGTTTCCTAGTGCCGGTTTGAAGTTCCTGCAGTTTTCACTGTAAAACTGAGTTGGAGATAGTACCTCCCCATATATATGTATGGAATGGAGTTTGCAACTGAAAAGAAACTTTGTGTTCCCAGCAGTCTAGGTGAAGGACGGCTTTCACACACACTTATCTCTCAGAACTGAGCAAGTGGAGAGACGTTCGTTCATCTAGCACCAAGGGAACGGGTTGCAGGAGACACTTTTTCTCTGCTTTCTCAGTCTGTTTCCTAGTGCCGGTTTGAAATTCCTGCAGTTTTCACTGTCAAACAGAGTTGGAGCTTGTACCTCCACATATATATGTATGGAATGGAGTTTGCAACTAAAAAGAAACTTTGTTTTCCAAACAAGCAAGGTGAAGGACGGCTTTCACACACACTTATCCCTCAGAACTGAGCAAGTGGAGAGACGTTCGTTCAACGAGCACCAAGGGAACGGGTTGCAGGAGACACTTTTTCTCTGCTTTCTCAGTCTGTTTCCTAGTGCCGGTTTGAAGTTCCTGCAGTTTTCACTGTCAAACCAAGTTGGAGCTAGTACCTCCCCATATATATGTATGGAATGGAGTTTGCAACTGAAAAGAAACTTTGTGTTCCCAACAAGCTAGTTGAAGGAAGGCTTTCACACACACTTATCTCTCAGAACTGAGCAAGTGGAGAGACGTTCGTTCATCTAGCACCAAGTGAACGGGTTGCAGGAGACACTTTTTCTCTGATTTCTCAGTCTGTTTCCTAGTGCCGGTTTGAAATTCCTGCAGTTTTCACTGTCAAACCGAGGTGGAGCTTGTACCTCCACATATATATGTATGGAATGGATTTTGCATCTGAAAAGAAACTTTGTGTTCCCTACAAGCTAGCTGAAGGACGGCTTTCACACACACTTATCTCTCAGAACTGAGCAATTGGAGAAACGTTCGTTCATCTAGCACCAAGGGAACGGGATGCAGGAGACACTTTTTCTCTGCTTTCTCAGTCTGTTTCCTAGTGCAGGTTTGAAGTTCCTGCAGTTTTCACTGTAAAACCGAGTTGTAGCTAGTACCTCCCCATATATATGTATGGAATGGAGTTTGCAACTGAAAAGAAACTTTGTGTTCCCAACAAGCTAGGTGAAGGACGGCTGTCACACACACTTATCTCTCAGAACTGAGCAAGTGGAGAGACTTTCGTTCATCTAGCACCAAGGGAACGGGTTGCAGGAGACACTTTTTCTCTGCTTTCTCAGTCTGTTTCCTAGTGCCGGTTTGAAGTTCCTGCAGTTTTCACTGTAAAACCGAGTTGGAGATAGTACCTCCCCATATATATGTATGGAATGGAGTTTGCAACTGAAAAGAAACTTTGTGTTCCCAACAAGCTAGGTGAAGGAAGGCTTTCACACACAATTATCTCTCAGAACTGAGCAAGTGGAGAGACGTTCGTTCATCTAGCACCAAGGGAACGGGTTGCAGGAGACACTTTTTCTCTGCTTTCTCAGTCTGTTTCCTAGTGCCGGTTTGAAGTTCCTGCAGTTTTCACTGTAAAACCGAGTTGGAGCTTCTTCCTCCCCATATATATGTATGGAATGGAGTTTGCAAATGAAAAGAAACTTTGTGTTCCCAACAAGCTAGTTGAAGGACGGCTTTCACACACACTTATCTCTCAGAACTGAGCAAGTGGAGAGACGTTCGTTCATCTAGCACCAAGGGAACGGGTTGCAGGAGACACATTTTCTCTGCTTTCTCAGTCTGTTTCCTAGTGCCGGTTTGAAGTTCCTGCAGTTTTCACTGTAAAACCGAGTTGGAGCTAGTACCTCCCCATATATATGTATGGAATGGAGTTTGCAACTGAAAAGAAACTTTGTGTTCCCAACAAGCTAGGTGAAGGAAGGCTTTCACACACAATTATCTCTCAGAACTGAGAATGTGGAGAGACGTTCGTTCATCTAGCACCAGGGGAACGGTTTGCAGGGGACACTTTTTCTCTGCTTTCTCAGTCTGTTTCCTATTGCCAGTTTGAAATTCCTGCAGTTTTCACTGTCAAAAAAGGTGGAGCTTGTACCTCCACATATATATGTATGGAATGGATTTTGCATCTGAAAAGAAACTTTGTGTTCCCTACAAGCTAGCTGAAGGACGGCTTTCACACACACTTATCCCTCCGAACTGAGCAAGTGGAGAGACGTTCTTTCATCTAGCACCAAGGGAACGGGTTGCAGGAGACAGTTTTTCTCTGCTTTCTCAGTCTGTTTCCTAGTGCCGGTTTGAAGTTCCTGCAGTTTTCACTGTAAAACCGAGTTGGAGCTAGTACCTCCCCATATATATGTATGGAATGGAGTTTGCAACTGAAAAGAAACTTTGTGTTCCCAGCAGTCTAGGTGAAGGACGGCTTTCACACACACTTATCTCTCAGAACTGAGCAAGTGGAGAGACGTTCGTTCATCTAGCACCAAGGGAACGGGTTGCAGGAGACACTTTTTCTCTGCTTTCTCAGTCTGTTTCCTAGTGCCGGTTTGAAATTCCTGCAGTTTTCACTGTCAAACAGAGTTGGAGCTTGTACCTCCACATATATATGTATGGAATGGAGTTTGCAACTAAAAAGAAACTTTGTTTTCCAAACAAGCAAGGTGAAGGACGGCTTTCACACACACTTATCCCTCAGAACTGAGCAAGTGGAGAGACGTTCGTTCAACGAGCACCAAGGGAACGGGTTGCAGGAGACACTTTTTCTCTGCTTTCTCAGTCTGTTTCCTAGTGCCGGTTTGAAGTTCCTGCAGTTTTCACTGTCAAACCAAGTTGGAGCTAGTACCTCCCCATATATATGTATGGAATGGAGTTTGCAACTGAAAAGAAACTTTGTGTTCCCAACAAGCTAGTTGAAGGAAGGCTTTCACACACACTTATCTCTCAGAACTGAGCAAGTGGAGAGACGTTCGTTCATCTAGCACCAAGTGAACGGGTTGCAGGAGACACTTTTTCTCTGATTTCTCAGTCTGTTTCCTAGTGCCGGTTTGAAATTCCTGCAGTTTTCACTGTCAAACCGAGGTGGAGCTTGTACCTCCACATATATATGTATGGAATGGATTTTGCATCTGAAAAGAAACTTTGTGTTCCCTACAAGCTAGCTGAAGGACGGCTTTCACACACACTTATCTCTCAGAACTGAGCAATTGGAGAAACGTTCGTTCATCTAGCACCAAGGGAACGGGATGCAGGAGACACTTTTTCTCTGCTTTCTCAGTCTGTTTCCTAGTGCAGGTTTGAAGTTCCTGCAGTTTTCACTGTAAAACCGAGTTGTAGCTAGTACCTCCCCATATATATGTATGGAATGGAGTTTGCAACTGAAAAGAAACTTTGTGTTCCCAACAAGCTAGGTGAAGGACGGCTGTCACACACACTTATCTCTCAGAACTGAGCAAGTGGAGAGACTTTCGTTCATCTAGCACCAAGGGAACGGGTTGCAGGAGACACTTTTTCTCTGCTTTCTCAGTCTGTTTCCTAGTGCCGGTTTGAAGTTCCTGCAGTTTTCACTGTAAAACCGAGTTGGAGATAGTACCTCCCCATATATATGTATGGAATGGAGTTTGCAACTGAAAAGAAACTTTGTGTTCCCAACAAGCTAGGTGAAGGAAGGCTTTCACACACAATTATCTCTCAGAACTGAGCAAGTGGAGAGACGTTCGTTCATCTAGCACCAAGGGAACGGGTTGCAGGAGACACTATTTCTCTGCTTTCTCAGTCTGTTTCCTAGTGCCGGTTTGAAGTTCCTGCAGTTTTCACTGTAAAACCGAGTTGGAGCTTCTTCCTCCCCATATATATGTATGGAATGGAGTTTGCAAATGAAAAGAAACTTTGTGTTCCCAACAAGCTAGTTGAAGGACGGCTTTCACACACACTTATCTCTCAGAACTGAGCAAGTGGAGAGACGTTCGTTCATCTAGCACCAAGGGAACGGGTTGCAGGAGACACATTTTCTCTGCTTTCTCAGTCTGTTTCCTAGTGCCGGTTTGAAGTTCCTGCAGTTTTCACTGTAAAACCGAGTTGGAGCTAGTACCTCCCCATATATATGTATGGAATGGAGTTTGCAACTGAAAAGAAACTTTGTGTTCCCAACAAGCTAGGTGAAGGAAGGCTTTCACACACAATTATCTCTCAGAACTGAGAATGTGGAGAGACGTTCGTTCATCTAGCACCAGGGGAACGGTTTGCAGGGGACACTTTTTCTCTGCTTTCTCAGTCTGTTTCCTATTGCCAGTTTGAAATTCCTGCAGTTTTCACTGTCAAAAAAGGTGGAGCTTGTACCTCCACATATATATGTATGGAATGGATTTTGCATCTGAAAAGAAACTTTGTGTTCCCTACAAGCTAGCTGAAGGACGGCTTTCACACACACTTATCCCTCCGAACTGAGCAAGTGGAGAGACTTTCTTTCATCTAGCACCAAGGGAACGGGTTGCAGGAGACACTTTTTCTCTGCTTTCTCAGTCTGTTTCCTAGTGCCGGTTTGAAGTTCCTGCAGTTTTCACTGTAAAACCGAGTTGGAGCTAGTACCTCCCCATATATATGTATGGAATGGAGTTTGCAACTGAAAAGAAACTTTGTGTTCCCAGCAATCTAGGTGAAGGACGGATTTCACACACACTTATCTCTCAGAACTGAGCAAGTGGAGAGACATTCGTTCATCTAGCACCAAGGGAACGGGTTGCAGGAGACACTTTTTCTCTGCTTTCTCAGACTGTTTCCTAGTGCCGGTTTGAAATTCCTGCAGTTTTCCCTGTGAAAAAGAGGTGGAGCTTGTACATCCACATATATATGTATGGAATGGATTTTGCATCTGAAAAGAAACTTTGTGTTCCCTACAAGCTAGCTGAAGGACGGCTTTCACACACACTTATCCCTCCGAACTGAGCAAGTGGGGAGACGTTCGTTCATCTAGCACCAAGGGAACGGGTTGCAGGAGACACTTTTTCTCTGCTTTCTCAGTCTGTTTCCTAGTGCCGGTTTGAAGTTCCTGCAGTTTTCACTGTAAAACCGAGTTGGAGCTAGTACCTCCCCTTATATATGTATGGAATAGAGTTTGCAACTGAAAAGAAACTTTGTGTTCCCAACAAGCTAGGTGAAGGAAGGCTTTCACACACAATTATCTCTCAGAACTGAGCATGTGGAGAGACGTTCGTTCATCTAGCACCAAGGGAACGGGTTGCAGGAGACACTTTTTCTCTGCTTTCTCAGTCTGTTTCCTAGTGCCGGTTTGAAGTTCCTGCAGTTTTCACTGTCAAACCGAGGTGGAGCTTGTACCTCCACATATATATGTATGGAATGGATTTTGCATCAGAAAAGAAACTTTGTGTTCCCTACAAGCTAGCTGAAGGACGGCTTTCACACACACTTATCTCTCAGAACTGAGCAAGTGGAGAGACGTTCGTTCATCTAGCACCAAGGAAACGGGTTGCAGGAGACACTTTTTCTCTGCTTTCTCAGTCTGTTTCCTAGTGCCGGTTTGAAGTTCCTGCAGTTTTCACTGTAAAACCGAGTTGGAGCTAGTACCTCCCCATTATATGAATGGAATGGAGTTTGCAACTGAAAAGAAACTTTGTGTTCCCAACAAGCTGGGTGAAGGAAGGCTTTCACACACACTTATCTCTCAGAACTGAGCAAGTGGAGAGACGTTCGTTCATCTAGCACCAAGGGAACAGGTTGCAGGAGACACTTTTTCTCTGCTTTCTCAGTCTGTTTCCTAGTGCCGGTTTGAAATTCCTGCAGTTTTCACTGTCAAAAAAGGTGGAGCTTGTACCTCCACATATATATGTATGGAATGGATTTTGCATCTGAAAAGAAACTTTGTGTTCCCTACAAGCTAGCTGAAGGACGGCTTTCACACACACATATCCCTCCGAACTGAGCAAGTGGAGAGACGTTCGTTCATCTAGCACCAAGGGAACGGGTTGCAGGAGACACTTTTTCTCTGCTTTCTCAGTCTGTTTCCTAGTGCCGTTTTGAATTTCCTGCAGTTTTCACTGTAAAACCGAGTTGGAGCTAGTACCTCCCCATATATATGTATGGAATGGAGTTTGCAACTGAAAAGAAACTTTGTGTTCCCAGCAATCTAGGTGAAGGACGGCTTTCACACACACTTATCTCTCAGAACTGAGCAAGTGGAGAGACATTCGTTCATCTAGCACCAAGGGAACGGGTTGCAGGAGACACTTTTTCTATGCTTTCTCAGACTGTTTCCTAGTGCCGGTTTGAAATTCCTGCAGTTTTCCCTGTGAAAAAGAGGTGGAGCTTGTACATCCACATATATATGTATGGAATGGATTTTGCATCTGAAAAGAAACTTTGTGTTCCCTACAAGCTAGCTGAAGGACGGCTTTCACACACAATTATCCCTCCGAACTGAGCAAGTGGGGAGACGTTCGTTCATCTAGCACCAAGGGAACGGGTTGCAGGAGACACTTTTTCTCTGCTTTCTCAGTCTGTTTCCTAGTGCCGGTTTGAAGTTCCTGCAGTTTTCACTGTAAAACCGAGTTGGAGCTAGTACCTCCCCTTATATATGTATGGAATGGAGTTTGCAACTGAAAAGAAACTTTGTGTTCCCAACAAGCTAGGTGAAGGAAGGCTTTCACACACAATTATCTCTCAGAACTGAGCATGTGGAGAGACGTTCGTTCATCTAGCACCAAGGGAACGGGTTGCAGGTGACACTTTTTCTCTGCTTTCTCAGTCTGTTTCCTAGTGCCGGTTTGAAGTTCCTGCAGTTTTCACTGTCAAACCGAGGTGGAGCTTGTACCTCCACATATATATGTATGGAATGGATTTTGCAACAGAAAAGAAACTTTGTGTTCCCTACAAGCTAGCTGAAGGACGGCTTTCACACACACTTATCTCTCAGAACTGAGCAAGTGGAGAGACTTTCGTTCATCTAGCACCAAGGGAACGGGTTGCAGGAGACACATTTTCTCTGCTTTCTCAGTCTGTTTCCTAGTGCCGGTTTGAAGTTCCTGCAGTTTTCACTGTAAAACCGAGTTGGAGCTAGTACCTCCCCATATATATGTATGGAATGGAGTTTGCAACTGAAAAGAAACTTTGTGTTCCCAACAAGCTAGGTGAAGGAAGGCTTTCACACACAATTATCTCTCAGAACTGAGAATGTGGAGAGACGTTCGTTCATCTAGCACCAGGGGAACGGTTTGCAGGGGACACTTTTTCTCTGCTTTCTCAGTCTGTTTCCTATTGCCAGTTTGAAATTCCTGCAGTTTTCACTGTCAAAAAAGGTGGAGCTTGTACCTCCACATATATATGTATGGAATGGATTTTGCATCTGAAAAGAAACTTTGTGTTCCCTACAAGCTAGCTGAAGGACGGCTTTCACACACACTTATCCCTCCGAACTGAGCAAGTGGAGAGACTTTCTTTCATCTAGCACCAAGGGAACGGGTTGCAGGAGACACTTTTTCTCTGCTTTCTCAGTCTGTTTCCTAGTGCCGGTTTGAAGTTCCTGCAGTTTTCACTGTAAAACCGAGTTGGAGCTAGTACCTCCCCATATATATGTATGGAATGGAGTTTGCAACTGAAAAGAAACTTTGTGTTCCCAGCAATCTAGGTGAAGGACGGATTTCACACACACTTATCTCTCAGAACTGAGCAAGTGGAGAGACATTCGTTCATCTAGCACCAAGGGAACGGGTTGCAGGAGACACTTTTTCTCTGCTTTCTCAGACTGTTTCCTAGTGCCGGTTTGAAATTCCTGCAGTTTTCCCTGTGAAAAAGAGGTGGAGCTTGTACATCCACATATATATGTATGGAATGGATTTTGCATCTGAAAAGAAACTTTGTGTTCCCTACAAGCTAGCTGAAGGACGGCT
The DNA here is from genome assembly GCF_048773025.1 of Camelus bactrianus. Classification (NCBI taxonomy): domain Eukaryota; kingdom Metazoa; phylum Chordata; class Mammalia; order Artiodactyla; family Camelidae; genus Camelus; species Camelus bactrianus. Next base: position 103,741,926 of record NC_133544.1, read on the forward strand.
TTCACACACACTTATCCCTCCGAACTGAGCAAGTGGGGAGACGTTCGTTCATCTAGCACCAAGGGAACGGGTTGCAGGAGACACTTTTTCTCTGCTTTCTCAGTCTGTTTCCTAGTGCCGGTTTGAAGTTCCTGCAGTTTTCACTGTAAAACCGAGTTGGAGCTAGTACCTCCCCTTATATATGTATGGAATAGAGTTTGCAACTGAAAAGAAACTTTGTGTTCCCAACAAGCTAGGTGAAGGAAGGCTTTCACACACAATTATCTCTCAGAACTGAGCATGTGGAGAGACGTTCGTTCATCTAGCACCAAGGGAACGGGTTGCAGGAGACACTTTTTCTCTGCTTTCTCAGTCTGTTTCCTAGTGCCGGTTTGAAGTTCCTGCAGTTTTCACTGTCAAACCGAGGTGGAGCTTGTACCTCCACATATATATGTATGGAATGGATTTTGCATCAGAAAAGAAACTTTGTGTTCCCTACAAGCTAGCTGAAGGACGGCTTTCACACACACTTATCTCTCAGAACTGAGCAAGTGGAGAGACGTTCGTTCATCTAGCACCAAGGAAACGGGTTGCAGGAGACACTTTTTCTCTGCTTTCTCAGTCTGTTTCCTAGTGCCGGTTTGAAGTTCCTGCAGTTTTCACTGTAAAACCGAGTTGGAGCTAGTACCTCCCCATTATATGAATGGAATGGAGTTTGCAACTGAAAAGAAACTTTGTGTTCCCAACAAGCTGGGTGAAGGAAGGCTTTCACACACACTTATCTCTCAGAACTGAGCAAGTGGAGAGACGTTCGTTCATCTAGCACCAAGGGAACAGGTTGCAGGAGACACTTTTTCTCTGCTTTCTCAGTCTGTTTCCTAGTGCCGGTTTGAAATTCCTGCAGTTTTCACTGTCAAAAAAGGTGGAGCTTGTACCTCCACATATATATGTATGGAATGGATTTTGCATCTGAAAAGAAACTTTGTGTTCCCTACAAGCTAGCTGAAGGACGGCTTTCACACACACATATCCCTCCGAACTGAGCAAGTGGAGAGACGTTCGTTCATCTAGCACCAAGGGAACGGGTTGCAGGAGACACTTTTTCTCTGCTTTCTCAGTCTGTTTCCTAGTGCCGTTTTGAATTTCCTGCAGTTTTCACTGTAAAACCGAGTTGGAGCTAGTACCTCCCCATATATATGTATGGAATGGAGTTTGCAACTGAAAAGAAACTTTGTGTTCCCAGCAATCTAGGTGAAGGACGGCTTTCACACACACTTATCTCTCAGAACTGAGCAAGTGGAGAGACATTCGTTCATCTAGCACCAAGGGAACGGGTTGCAGGAGACACTTTTTCTATGCTTTCTCAGACTGTTTCCTAGTGCCGGTTTGAAATTCCTGCAGTTTTCCCTGTGAAAAAGAGGTGGAGCTTGTACATCCACATATATATGTATGGAATGGATTTTGCATCTGAAAAGAAACTTTGTGTTCCCTACAAGCTAGCTGAAGGACGGCTTTCACACACAATTATCCCTCCGAACTGAGCAAGTGGGGAGACGTTCGTTCATCTAGCACCAAGGGAACGGGTTGCAGGAGACACTTTTTCTCTGCTTTCTCAGTCTGTTTCCTAGTGCCGGTTTGAAGTTCCTGCAGTTTTCACTGTAAAACCGAGTTGGAGCTAGTACCTCCCCTTATATATGTATGGAATGGAGTTTGCAACTGAAAAGAAACTTTGTGTTCCCAACAAGCTAGGTGAAGGAAGGCTTTCACACACAATTATCTCTCAGAACTGAGCATGTGGAGAGACGTTCGTTCATCTAGCACCAAGGGAACGGGTTGCAGGTGACACTTTTTCTCTGCTTTCTCAGTCTGTTTCCTAGTGCCGGTTTGAAGTTCCTGCAGTTTTCACTGTCAAACCGAGGTGGAGCTTGTACCTCCACATATATATGTATGGAATGGATTTTGCAACAGAAAAGAAACTTTGTGTTCCCTACAAGCTAGCTGAAGGACGGCTTTCACACACACTTATCTCTCAGAACTGAGCAAGTGGAGAGACTTTCGTTCATCTAGCACCAAGGAAACGGGTTGCAGGAGACACTTTTTCTCTGCTTTCTCAGTCTGTTTCCTAGTGCCGGTTTGAAGTTCCTGCAGTTTTCACTGTAAAACCGAGTTGGAGCTAGTACCTCCCCATTTATATGAATGGAATGGAGTTTGCAACTGAAAAGAAACTTTGTGTTCCCAACAAGCTGGGTGAATGAAGGCTTTCACACACACTTATCTCTCAGAACTGAGCAAGTGGAGAGACGTTCGTTCATCTAGCAACAAGGGAACAGGTTGCAGGAGAAACTTTTTCTCTGCTTTCTCAGTCTGTTTCCTAGTGCCGGTTTGAAATTCCTGCAGTTTTCACTGTCAAAAAAGGTGGAGCTTGTACCTCCACATATATATGTATGGAATGGATTTTGCATCTGAAAAGAAACTTTGTGTTCCCTACAAGCTAGCTGAAGGACGGATTTCACACACACATATCCCTCCGAACTGAGCAAGTGGAGAGAAGTTCGTTCATCTAGCACCAAGGGAACGGGTTGCAGGAGACACTTTTTCTCTGCTTTCTCAGTCTGTTTCCTAGTGCCGGTTTGAAGTTCCTGCAGTTTTCACTGTAAAACCGAGTTGGAGCTAGTACCTCCCCATATATATGTATGGAATGGAGTTTGCAACTGAAAAGAAACTTTGTGTTCCCAGCAATCTAGGTGAAGGACGGCTTTCACACACACTTATCTCTCAGAACTGAGCAAGTGGAGAGACGTTCGTTCATCTAGCACCAAGGAAACGGGTTGCAGGAGACACTTTTTCTCTGCTTTCTCAGTCTGTTTCCTAGTGCCGGTTTGAAGTTCCTGCAGTTTTCACTGTAAAACCGAGTTGGAGCTAGTACCTCCCCATATATATGAATGGAATGGAGTTTGCAACTGAAAAGAAACTTTGTGTTCCCAACAAGCTGGGTGAAGGAAGGCTTTCACACACACTTATCTCTCCGAACTGAGCAAGTGGAGAGACGTTCGTTCATCTAGCACCAAGGGAACAGGTTGCAGGAGAAACTTTTTCTCTGCTTTCTCAGTCTGTTTCCTAGTGCCGGTTTGAAATTCCTGCAGTTTTCACTGTCAAAAAAGGTGGAGCTTGTACCTCCACATATATATGTATGGAATGGATTTTGCATCTGAAAAGAAACTTTGTGTTCCCTACAAGCTAGCTGAAGGACGGCTTTCACACACACTTATCCCTCCGAACTGAGCAAGAGGAGAGACGTTCGTTCATCTAGCACGAAGGGAACGGGTTGCAGGAGACACTTTTTCTCTGCTTTCTCAGTCTGTTTCCTAGTGCCGGTTTGAAGTTCCTGCAGTTTTCACTGTAAAACCGAGTTGGAGCTAGTACCTCCCCATATATATGTATGGAATGGAGTTTGCAACTGAAAAGAAACTTTGTGTTCCCAGCAATCTAGGTGAAGGACGGCTTTCACACACACTTATCTCTCAGAACTGAGAAAGTGGAGAGACGTTCGTTCATCTAGCACCAAGGGAACGGGTTGCAGGAGACACTTTTTCTCTGCTTTCTCAGACTGTTTCCTAGTGCCGGTTTGAAATTCCTGCAGTTTTCCCTGTGAAAAAGAGGTGGAGCTTGTACATCCACATATATATGTATGGAATGGATTTTGCATCTGAAAAGAATCTTTGTGTTCCCTACAAGCTAGCTGAAGGACGGCTTTCACACACACTTATCTCTCAGAACTGAGCAAGTGGAGAGACGTTCGTTCATCTAGCACCAAGGGAACGGGTTGCAGGAGACACTTTTTCTCTGCTTTCTCAGTCTGTTTCCTAGTGCCGGTTTGAAGTTCCTGCAGTTTTCACTGTAAAACCGAGTTGGAGCTAGTACCTCCCCTTATATATGTATGGAATGGAGTTTGCAACTGAAAAGAAACTTTGTGTTCCCAACAAGCTAGGTGAAGGAAGGCTTTCACACACAATTATCTCTCAGAACTGAGCATGTGGAGAGACGTTCGTTCATCTAGCACCAAGGGAACTGGTTGCAGGAGACACTTTTTCTCTGCTTTCTCAGTCTGTTTCCTAGTGCCGGTTTGAAGTTCCTGCAGTTTTCACTGTCAAACCGAGGTGGAGCTTGTACCTCCACATATATATGTATGGAATGGATTTTGCATCAGAAAAGAAACTTTGTGTTCCCTACAAGCTAGCTGAAGGACGGCTTTCACACACACTTATCTCTCAGAACTGAGCAAGTGGAGAGACGTTCGTTCATCTAGCACCAAGGAAACGGGTTGCAGGAGACACTTTTTCTCTGCTTTCTCAGTCTGTTTCCTAGTGCCGGTTTGAAGTTCCTGCAGTTTTCACTGTAAAACCGAGTTGGAGCTAGTACCTCCCCATTTATATGAATGGAATGGAGTTTGCAACTGAAAAGAAACTTTGTGTTCCCAACAAGCTGGGTGAAGGAAGGCTTTCACACACACTTATCTCTCAGAACTGAGCAAGTGGAGAGACGTTCGTTCATCTAGCACCAAGGGAACAGGTTGCAGGAGAATCTTTTTCTCTGCTTTCTCAGTCTGTTTCCTAGTGCCGGTTTGAAATTCCTGCAGTTTTCACTGTCAAAAAAGGTGGAGCTTGTACCTCCACATATATATGTATGGAATGGATTTTGCATCTGAAAAGAAACTTTGTGTTCCCTACAAACTAGCTGAAGGACGGATTTCACACACACATATCCCTCCGAACTTAGCAAGTGGAGAGAAGTTCGTTCATCTAGCACCAAGGGAACGGGTTGAAGGAGACACTTTTTCTCTGCTTTCTCAGTCTGTTTCCTAGTGCCGGTTTGAAGTTCCTGCAGTTTTCACTGTAAAACCGAGTTGGAGCTAGTACCTCCCCATATATATGTATGGAATGGAGTTTGCAACTGAAAAGAAACTTTGTGTTCCCAGCAATCTAGGTGAAGGACGGCTTTCACACACACTTATCTCTCAGAACTGAGCAAGTGGAGAGACGTTCGTTCATCTAGCACCAAGGAAACGGGTTGCAGGAGACACTTTTTCTCTGCTTTCTCAGTCTGTTTCCTAGTGCCGGTTTGAAGTTCCTGCAGTTTTCACTGTAAAACCGAGTTGGAGCTAGTACCTCCCCATATATATGAATGGAATGGAGTTTGCATCTGAAAAGAAACTTTGTGTTCCCAACAAGCTGGGTGAAGGAAGGCTTTCACACACACTTATCTCTCCGAACTGAGCAAGTGGAGAGACGTTCGTTCATCTAGCACCAAGGGAACAGGTTGCAGGAGAAACTTTTTCTCTGCTTTCTCAGTCTGTTTCCTAGTGCCGGTTTGAAATTCCTGCAGTTTTCACTGTCAAAAAAGGTGGAGCTTGTACCTCCACATATATATGTATGGAATGGATTTTGCATCTGAAAAGAAACTTTGTGTTCCCTACAAGCTAGCTGAAGGACGGCTTTCACACACACTTATCCCTCCGAACTGAGCAAGTGGAGAGACGTTCGTTCATCTAGCACGAAGGGAACGGGTTGCAGGAGACACTTTTTCTCTGCTTTCTCAGTCTGTTTCCTAGTGCCGGTTTGAAGTTCCTGCAGTTTTCACTGTAAAACCGAGTTGGAGCTAGTACCTCCCCATATATATGTATGAAATGGAGTTTGCAACTGAAAAGAAACTTTGTGTTCCCAACAAGCTAGGTTAAGGACGGCTTTCACACACACTTATCTCTCAGAACTGAGCAAGTGGAGAGACGTTCGTTCATCTAGCACCAAGGGAACGGGTTGCAGGAGACACTTTTTCTCTGCTTTCTCCGACTGTTTCCTAGTGCCGGTTTGAAATTCCTGCAGTTTTCCCTGTGAAAAAGAGGTGGAGCTTGTACCTCCCCATATATATGTATGGAATGGATTTTGCATCTGAAAAGAATCTTTGTGTTCCCTACAAGCTAGCTGAAGGACGGCTTTCACACACACTTATCTCTCAGAACTGAGCAAGTGGAGAGACGTTCGTTCATCTAGCACCAAGGGAACGGGTTGCAGGAGACACTTTTTCTCTGCTTTCTCAGTCTGTTTCCTAGTGCCGGTTTGAAGTTCCTGCAGTTTTCTCTGTAAAACCGAGTTGGAGATAGTACCTCCCCATATATATGTATGGAATGGAGTTTGCAACTGAAAAGAAACTTTGTGTTCCCAACAAGCTAGGTGAAGGACGGCTTTCACACACACTTATCTCTCAGAACTGAGCAAGTGGAGAGACGTTCGTTCATCTAGCACCAAGGGAACGGGTTGCAGGAGACACTATTTCTCTGCTTTCTCAGTCTGTTTCCTCGTGCCGGTTTGAAGTTCCTGCAGTTTTCACTGTAAAACCGAGTTGGAGCTAGTACCTCCCCATATATATGTATGGAATGGAGTTTGCAACTGAAAAGAAACTTTGTGTTCCCAACAAGCTAGGTGAAGGACGGCTTTCACACACACTTATCTCTCAGAACTGAGCAAGTGGAGAGACGTTCGTTCATCTAGCACCAAGGGAACGGGTTGCAGGAGACACTATTTCTCTGCTTTCTCAGTCTGTTTCCTCGTGCCGGTTTGAAGTTCCTGCAGTTTTCACTGTAAAAACGAGTTGGAGCTAGTACCTCCCCATATATATGTATGGAATGGAGTTTGCAACTGAAAAGAAACTTTGTGTTCCCAACAAGCTAGGTGAAGGACGGCTTTCACACACACTTATCTCTCAGAACTGAGCAAGTGGAGAGACGTTCGTTCATCTAGCACCAAGGGAACGGGTTGCAGGAGACACTTTTTCTCTGCTTTCTCAGTCTGTTTCCTAGTGCCGGTTTGAAGTTCCTGCAGTTTTCACTGTAAAACCGAGTTGGAGCTAGTACCTCCCCATATATATGTATGGAATGGAGTTTGCAACTGAAAAGAAACTTTGTGTTCCCAACAAGCTAGGTGAAGGAAGGCTTTCACACACACTTATCTCTCAGAACTGAGCATGTGGAGAGACGTTCGTTCATCTAGCACCAAGGGAACGGGTTGCAGGAGACACTTTTTCTCTGCTTTCTCAGTCTGTTTCCTAGTGCCGGTTTGAAATTCCTGCAGTTTTCACTGTGAAAAAGAGGTGGAGCTTGTACCTCCACATATATATGTATGGAATGGATTTTGCATCTGAAAAGAAACTTTGTGTTCCCTACAAGCTAGCTGAAGGACGGCTTTCACACACACCTATCCCTCCGAACTGAGCAAGTGGAGAGACGTTCGTTCATCTAGCACCAAGGGAACGGGTTGCAGGAGACACTTTTTCTCTGCTTTCTCAGTCTGTTTCCTAGTGCCGGTTTGAAGTTCCTGCAGTTTTCACTGTAAAACCGAGTTGGAGCTAGTACCTCCCCATATATATGTATGGAATGGAGTTTGCAACTGAAAAGAAACTTTGTGTTCCCAGCAATCTAGGTGAAGGACGTCTTTCACACACACTTATCTGTCAGAACTGAGCAAGTGGAGAGACGTTCGTTCATCTAGCACCAAGGGAACGGGTTGCAGGAGACACTTATTCTCTGCTTTCTCAGACTGTTTCCTAGTGCCGGTTTGAAATTCCTGCAGTTTTACCTGTGAAAAATAGGTGGAGCTTGTACATCCACATATATATGTATGGAATGGATTTTGCATCTGAAAAGAATCTTTGTGTTCCCTACAAGCTAGCTGAAGGACGGCTTTCACACACACTTATCTCTCAGAACTGAGCATGTGGAGAGACGTTCGTTCATCTAGCACCAAGGGAACGGGTTGCAGGAGACACTTTTTCTCTGCTTTCTCAGTCTGTTTCCTAGTGCCGGTTTGAAGTTCCTGCAGTTTTCACTGTAAAACCGAGTTGGAGATAGTACCTCCCCATATATATGTATGGAATGGAGTTTGCAACTGAAAAGAAACTTTGTGTTCCCAACAAGCTAGGTGAAGGACGGCTTTCACACACACTTATCTCTCAGAACTGAGCAAGTGGAGAGACGTTCGTTCATCTAGCACCAAGGGAAAGGGTTGCAGGAGACACTATTTCTCTGCTTTCTCAGTCTGTTTCCTCGTGCCGGTTTGAAGTTCCTGCAGTTTTCACTGTAAAACCGAGTATGGAGCTAGTACCTCCCCATATATATGTATGGAATGGAGTTTGCAACTGAAAAGAAACTTTGTGTTCCCAACAAGCTAGGTGAAGGACGGCTTTCACACACACTTATCTCTCAGAACTGAGCAAGTGGAGAGACGTTCGTTCATCTAGCACCAAGGGAACGGGTTGCAGGAGACACTTTTTCTCTGCTTTCTCAGTCTGTTTCCTCGTGCCAGTTTGAAGTTCCTGCAGTTTTCACTGTAAAACCGAGTTGGAGCTAGTACCTCCCCATATATATGTATGGAATGGAGTTTGCAACTGAAAAGAAACTTTGTGTTCCCAACAAGCTAGGTGAAGGACGGCTTTCACACACACTTATCTCTCAGAACTGAGCAAGTGGAGAGACGTTCGTTCATCTAGCACCAAGGGAACGGGTTGCAGGAGACACTTTTTCTCTGCTTTCTCAGTCTGTTTCCTAGTGCCGGTTTGAAGTTCCTGCAGTTTTCACTGTAAAACCGAGTTGGAGCTAGTACCTCCCCATATATATGTATGGAATGGAGTTTGCAACTGAAAAGAAACTTTGTGTTCCCAACAAGCTAGGTGAAGGAAGGCTTTCACACACACTTATCTCTCAGAACTGAGCATGTGGAGAGACGTTCGTTCATCTAGCACCAAGGGAACGGGTTGCAGGAGACACTATTTCTCTGCTTTCTCAGTCTGTTTCCTCGTGCCGGTTTGAAGTTCCTGCAGTTTTCACTGTAAAACCGAGTATGGAGCTAGTACCTCCCCATATATATGTATGGAATGGAGTTTGCAACTGAAAAGAAACTTTGTGTTCCCAACAAGCTAGGTGAAGGACGGCTTTCACACACACTTATCTCTCAGAACTGAGCAAGTGGAGAGACGTTCGTTCATCTAGCACCAAGGGAACGGGTGGCAGGAGACACTTTTTCTCTGCTTTCTCAGTCTGTTTCCTCGTGCCAGTTTGAAGTTCCTGCAGTTTTCACTGTAAAACCGAGTTGGAGCTAGTACCTCCCCATATATATGTATGGAATGGAGTTTGCAACTGAAAAGAAACTTTGTGTTCCCAACAAGCTAGGTGAAGGACGGCTTTCACACACACTTATCTCTCAGAACTGAGCAAGTGGAGAGACGTTCGTTCATCTAGCACCAAGGGAACGGGTTGCAGGAGACACTTTTTCTCTGCTTTCTCAGTCTGTTTCCTAGTGCCGGTTTGAAGTTCCTGCAGTTTTCACTGTAAAACCGAGTTGGAGCTAGTACCTCCCCATATATATGTATGGAATGGAGTTTGCAACTGAAAAGAAACTTTGTGTTCCCAACAAGCTAGGTGAAGGACGGCTTTCACACACACTTATCTCTCAGAACTGAGCAAGTGGAGAGACGTTCGTTCATCTAGCACCAAGGGAACGGGTTGCAGGAGACACTTTTTCTCTGCTTTCTCAGTCTGTTTCCTAGTGCCGGTTTGAAGTTCCTGCAGTTTTCACTGTAAAACCGAGTTGGAGCTAGTACCTCCCCATATATATGTATGGAATGGAGTTTGCAACTGAAAAGAAACTTTGTGTTCCCAACAAGCTAGGTGAAGGAAGGCTTTCACACACACTTATCTCTCAGAACTGAGCATGTGGAGAGACGTTCGTTCATCTAGCACCAAGGGAACGGGTTGCAGGAGACACTTTTTCTCTGCTTTCTCAGTCTGTTTCCTAGTGCCGGTTTGAAATTCCTGCAGTTTTCACTGTCAAAAAGAGGTGGAGCTTGTACCTCCACATATATATGTATGGAATGGAGTTTGCAACTGAAAAGAAACTTTGTGTTCCCAACAAGCTAGTTGAAGTACGGCTTTCACACACACTTATCCCTCAGAACTGAGCAAGTGGAGAGACTTTCGTTCATCTAGCACCAAGGGAACGGTTTGCAGGAGACACTTTTTCTCTGCTTTCTCAGTCTGTTTCCTAGTGCCGGTTTGAAGTTCCTGCAGTTTTCACTGTAAAACCTAGTTGGAGCTAGTACCTGCCCATATATATGTATGGAATGGAGTTTGCAACTGAAAAGATACTTTGTGTTCCCAACAAGCTAGGTGAAGGGCGGCTTTCACACACACTTATCTCTCAGAACTGAGCAAGTGGAGAGACGTTCGTTCATCTAGCACCAAGGGAACGGGATGCAGGAGACACTTTTTCTCTGCTTTCTCAGTCTGTTTCCTAGAGCCGGTTTGAAGTTCCTGCAGTTTTCACTGTAAAACCTAGTTGGAGTTAGAACCAGCCCATATATATGTATGGAATGGAGTTTGCAACTGAAAAGAAACTTTGTGTTTCCAACAAGCTAGGTGAAGGAAGGCTTTCACACACAATTATCTCTCAGAACTGAGCAAGTAGAGAGACGTTCGTTCATCTAGCAAAAATGGAACGGGTTGCAGGAGACACTTTTTCTCTGCTTTCTCAGTCTGTTTCCTAGTGCCGGTTTGAAGTTCCTGCAGTTTTCACTGTAAAACCGAGTTGGAGCTAGTACCTCCCCATATATTTGTATGGAATGGAGTTTGCAACTTAAAAGAAACTTTGTGTTCCCAGCAATCTAGGTGAAGGACGGCTTTAACACACACTCATCTCTCAGAACTGAGAAAGTGGAGAGACGTTCGTTCATCTAGCACCAAGGGAACGGGTTGCAGGAGACACTTTTTCTCTGCTTTCTCAGACTGTTTCCTAGTGCCGGTTTGAAATTCCTGCAGTTATCACTGTCAAAAAGAGGTGGAGCTTGTACCTCCACATATATATGTATGGAATGGATTTTGCATCTGAAAAGAAACTTTGTGTTCCCTACAAGCTAGCTGAAGTACGGCTTTCACACACACTTATCTCTCAGAACTGAGCAAGTGGAGAGACGTTCGTTCATCTAGCTCCAAGGGAACGGGTTGCATGAGACACTTTTTCTCTGCTTTCTCAGTCTGTTTCCTAGTGCCGGTTTGAAGTTCCTGCAGTTTTCACTGTAAAACCGAGTTGGAGCTTCTACCTACCCATATATATGTATGGAATGGAGTTTGCAACTGAAAAGAATCTTTGTGTTCCCAACAAGCTAGGTGAAGGACGGCTTTCACACACACTTATCTCTCAGAACTGAGCAAGTGGAGAGACGTTCGTTCATCTAGCACCAAGGGAACGGGTTGCAGGAGACACTTTTTCTCTGCTTTCTCAGTCTGTTTCCTAGTGCCGGTTTGAAGTTCCTGCAGTTTTCACTGTAAAACCGAGTTGGAGCTAGTACCTCCCCATATATATGTATGGAATGGCGTTTGCAACTGAAAAGAAACTTTGTGTTCCCAACAAGCTAGGTGAAGGAAGGCTTTCACACACACTTATCTCTCAGAACTGAGCATGTGGAGAGACGTTCGTTCATCTAGCACCAAGGGAACGGGTTGCAGGAGACACTTTTTCTCTGCTTTCTCAGTCTGTTTCCTAGTGCCGGTTTGAAATTCCTGCAGTTTTCACTGTCAAAAAGAGGTGGAGCTTGTACCTCCACATATATATGTATGGAATGGAGTTTGCAACTGAAAAGAAAATTTGTGTTCCCAACAAGCTAGTTGAAGGACGTCTTTCACACACACTTATCCCTCAGAACTGAGCAAGTGGAGAGACGTTCGTTCATCTAGCACCAAGGGAACGGTTTGCAGGAGACACTTTTTCTCTGCGTTCTCAGTCTGTTTCCTCGTGCCGGTTTGAAGTTCCTGCAGTTTTCACTGTAAAACCGAGTTGCATCTAGTACCTCCCCATATATATGTATGGAATGGAGTTTGCAACTGAAAAGAAACTTTGTGTTCCCAACAAACTAGGTGAAGGACGGCTTTCACACACACTTATCTCTCAGAACTGAGCTTGTGGAAAGACGTTCGTTCATCTAGCACCAAGGGAACGAGTTACAGGAGACACTTTTTCTCTGCTTTCTCAGTCTGTTTCCTAGTGCCGGTTTGAAATTCCTGCAGTTTTCACTGTCAAACCGAGGTGGAGCTTGTACCTCCCCATATGTATGTATGGAATGGAGTTTGCAACTGAAAAGAAACTTTGGGTTCCCTACAAGATATGTGAAGGACAGCTTTCACACACACTTATCTCTCAGAACTGAGCAAGTGGAGAGACGTTCGTTCATCTAGCACCAAGGAAAAGGGTTGCAGGAGACACTTTTTCTCTGCATTCTCAGTCTGTTTCCTAGTGATGGTTTGAAGTTCCTGCAGTTTTCACTGTAAAACCGAGTTGGAGCTAGTACCTCCCCATATATATGTATGGAATGGAGTTTGCAACTGAAAAGAAACTTTGTGTTCCCAACAAGCTGGGTGAAGGAAGGCTTTCACACACACTTATCTCTCAGAACTGAGCAAGTGGAGAGACGTTCGTTCATCTAGCACCAAGGGAACAGGTTGCAGGAGAAACTTTTTCTCTGCTTTCTCAGTCTGTTTCCTAGTGCCGGTTTGAAATTCCTGCAGTTTTCACTGTCAAAAAAGGTGGAGCTTGTACCTCCACATATATATGTATGGAATGGATTTTGCATCTGAATAGAAACTTTGTGTTCCCTACAAGCTAACTGAAGGACGGCTTTCACACACACTTATCTCTCAGAACTGAGCAAGTGGAGAGACGTTCGTTCATCTAGCACCAAGGGAACGGGTTGCAGGAGACACTTTTTCTCTGCTTTCTCAGTCTGTTTCCTAGTGCCGGTTTGAAGTTCCTGCAGTTTTCACTGTAAAATCGAGTTGGAGCTAGTACCTCCCCATATATATGTATGGAATGGAGTTTGCAACTGAAAAGAAACTTTGTGTTCCCAACAAGCTAGGTGAAGGACGGCTTTCACACACACTTATCTCTCAGAACTGAGCAAGTGGAGAGACGTTCGTTCATCTAGCACCAATGGAACTGGTTGCAGGAGACACTTTTTCACTGCTTTCTCATTTTTTTCCTAGTGCCGGTTTTAAATTCCTGCTGTTTTCACTGTCAAATCGAGTTGGAGCTTGTACCTCCACATATATATGTATGGAATGGAGTTTGCAACTGAAAAGAAACTTTGTGTTCCCAACAAGCTAGGTGAAGGACGGCTTTCACACACACGTAACTCACAGAACTGAGCAAGGGGAGAGACGTTCGTTCATCTAGCACCAAGGGAACGGTTTGCAGGAGACACTTTTTCTCTGCTTTCTCAGTCTGTTTCCTAGTGCCGGTTTGAAGTTCCTGCAGTTTTCACTGTAAAACCTAGTTGGAGCTAGTACCTGCCCATATATATGTATGGAATGGAGTTTGCAACTGAAAAGAACTTTGTGTTCCCAACAAGCTAGGTGAAGGACGGCTTTCACACACACTTATCTCTCAGAACTGAGCAAGTGGAGAGACGTTCGTTCATCTAGCACCAAGGGAACGGGATGCAGGAGACACTTTTTCTCTGCTTTCTCAGTCTGTTTCCTAGAGCCGGTTTGAAGTTCCTGCAGTTTTCACTGTAAAACCTAGTTGGAGCTAGAACCAGCCCATATATATGTATGGAATGGAGTTTGCAACTGAAAAGAATCTTTGTGTTTCCAACAAGCTAGGTGAAGGAAGGCTTTCACACACACTTATCTCTCAGAACTGAGCAAGTAGAGAGACGTTCGTTCATCTAGCTCCAAGGGAACGGGTTGCAGGAGACACTTTTTCTCTGCTTTCTCAGTCTGTTTCCTAGTGCCGGTTTGAAGTTCCTGCAGTTTTCACTGTAAAACCGAGTTGGAGCTTCTACCTCCTCATATATATGTATGGAATGGAGTTTGCAACTGAAAAGAATCTTTGTGTTCCCAACAAGCTAGGTGAAGGACGGCTTTCACACACACTTATCTCTCAGAACTGAGCAAGTGGAGACACGTTCGTTCATCTAGCACCAAGGGAACGGGTTGCAGGAGACACTTTTTCTCTGCTTTCTCAGTCTGTTTCCTAGTGCCGGTTTGAAGTTCTTGCAGTTTTCACTGTAAAACCGAGTTGGAGCTAGTACCTCCCCATATATATGTATGGAATGGAGTTTGCAACTGAAAAGAAACTTTGTGTTCCCAACAAGCTAGGTGAAGGAAGGCTTTCACACACAATTATCTCTCAGAACTGAGCATGTGGAGAGACGTTCGTTCATCTAGCACCAAGGGAACGGGTTGCAGGAGACACTTTTTCTCTGCTTTCTCAGTCTGTTTCCTAGTGCCGGCTTGAAGTTCCTGCAGTTTTCACTGTCAAACCGAGGTGGAGCTTGTACCTCCACATATATATGTATGGAATGGATTTTGCATCAGAAAAGAAACTTTGTGTTCCCTAAAAGCTAGCTGAAGGACGGCTTTCACACACACTTATCTCTCAGAACTGAGCAAGTGGAGAGACGTTCGTTCATCTAGCACCAAGGAAAAGGGTTGCAGGAGACACTTTTTCTCTGCATTCTCAGTCTGTTTCCTAGTGATGGTTTGAAGTTCCTGCAGTTTTCACTGTAAAACCGAGTTGGAGCTAGTACCTCCCCATATATATGTATGGAATGGAGTTTGCAACTGAAAAGAAACTTTGTGTTCCCAACAAGCTGGGTGAAGGAAGGCTTTCACACACACTTATCTCTCAGAACTGAGCAAGTGGAGAGACGTTCGTTCATCTAGCACCAAGGGAACAGGTTGCAGGAGAAACTTTTTCTCTGCTTTCTCAGTCTGTTTCCTAGTGCCGGTTTGAAATTCCTGCAGTTTTCACTGTCAAAAAAGGTGGAGCTTGTACCTCCACATATATATGTATGGAATGGATTTTGCATCTGAATAGAAACTTTGTGTTCCCTACAAGCTAACTGAAGGACGGCTTTCACACACACTTATCTCTCAGAACTGAGCAAGTGGAGAGACGTTCGTTCATCTAGCACCAAGGGAAGGGGTTGCAGGAGACACTTTTTCTCTGCTTTCTCAGTCTGTTTCCTAGTGCCGGTTTGAAGTTCCTGCAGTTTTCACTGTAAAATCGAGTTGGAGCTAGTACCTCCCCATATATATGTATGGAATGGAGTTTGCAACTGAAAAGAAACTTTGTGTTCCCAACAAGCTAGGTGAAGGACGGCTTTCACACACACTTATCTCTCAGAACTGAGCAAGTGGAGAGACGTTCGTTCATCTAGCACCAATGGAACTGGTTGCAGGAGACACTTTTTCACTGCTTTCTCATTTTTTTCCTAGTGCCGGTTTTAAATTCCTGCTGTTTTCACTGTCAAATCGAGTTGGAGCTTGTACCTCCACATATATATGTATGGAATGGAGTTTGCAACTGAAAAGAAACTTTGTGTTCCCAACAAGCTAGGTGAAGGACGGCTTTCACACACACGTAACTCACAGAACTGAGCAAGGGGAGAGACGTTCGTTCATCTAGCACCAAGGGAACGGTTTGCAGGAGACACTTTTTCTCTGCTTTCTCAGTCTGTTTCCTAGTGCCGGTTTGAAGTTCCTGCAGTTTTCACTGTAAAACCTAGTTGGTGCTAGTACCTGCCCATATATATGTATGGAATGGAGTTTGCAACTGAAAAGAAACTTTGTGTTCCCAACAAGCTAGGTGAAGGACGGCTTTCACACACACTTATCTCTCAGAACTGAGCAAGTGGAGAGACGTTCGTTCATCTAGCACCAAGGGAACGGGATGCCGGAGACACTTTTTCTCTGCTTTCTCAGTCTGTTTCCTAGTGCCGGTTTGAAATTCCTGCAGTTTTCACTGTCAAAAAGAGGTGGAGCTTGTACCTCCACATATATATGTATGGAATGGAATTTGCAACTGAAAAGAAAATTTGTGTTCCCAACAAGCTAGTTGAAGGACGTCTTTCACACACACTTATCCCTCAGAACTGAGCAAGTGGAGAGACGTTCGTTCATCTAGCACCAAGGGAACGGTTTGCAGGAGACACTTTTTCTCTGCGTTCTCAGTCTGTTTCCTAGTGCCGGTTTGAAGTTCCTGCAGTTTTCACTGTAAAACCGAGTTGCATCTAGTACCTCCCCATATATATGTATGGAATGGAGTTTGCAACTGAAAAGAAACTTTGTGTTCCCAACAAACTAGGTGAAGGACGGCTTTCACACACACTTATCTCTCAGAACTGAGCAAGTGGAAAGACGTTCGTTCATCTAGCACCAAGGGAACGAGTTACAGGAGACACTTTTTCTCTGCTTTCTCAGTCTGTTTCCTAGTGCCGGTTTGAAATTCCTGCAGTTTTCACTGTCAAACCGAGGTGGAGCTTGTACCTCCACATATATATGTATGGAATGGCGTTTGCAACTGAAAAGAAACTTTGTGTTCCCAACAAGCTAGGTGAAGGACGGCTTTCACACACACTTATCTCTCAGAACTGAGCAAGTGGAGAGACGTTCGTTCATCTAGCTCCAAGGGAACGGGTTGCAGGAGACACTTTTTCTCTGCTTTCTCAGTCTGTTTCCTAGTGCCGGTTTGAAGTTCCTGCAGTTTTCACTGTAAAACCGAGTAGGAGCTTCTACCTCCCCATATATATGTATGGAATGGAGTTTGCAACTGAAAAGAAACTTTGTTTTCCCAACAAGCTAGGTGAAGGACGGCTTTCACACACACTTACCTCTCAGAACTGAGCAAGTGGAGAGACGTTCGTTCATCTAGCACCAAGGGAACGGTTTGCAGGAGACACTTTATCTCTGCTTTCTCAGTCTGTTTCCTAGTGCCGGTTTGAAGTTCCTGCAGTTTTCACTGTAAAACCTAGTTGGAGCTAGTACCTGCCCATATATATGTATGGAATGGAGTTTGCAACTGAAAAGAACTTTGTGTTCCCAACAAGCTAGGTGAAGGACGGCTTTCACACACACTTATCTCTCAGAACTGAGCAAGTGGAGAGACGTTCGTTCATCTAGCACCAAGGGAACGGGATGCAGGAGACACTTTTTCTCTGCTTTCTCAGTCTGTTTCCTAGAGCCGGTTTGAAGTTCCTGCAGTTTTCACTGTAAAACCTAGTTGGAGCTAGAACCAGCCCATATATATGTATGGAATGGAGTTTGCAACTGAAAAGAATCTTTGTGTTTCCAACAAGCTAGGTGAAGGAAGGCTTTCACACACACTTATCTCTCAGAACTGAGCAAGTAGAGAGACGTTCGTTCATCTAGCTCCAAGGGAACGGGTTGCAGGAGACACTTTTTCTCTGCTTTCTCAGTCTGTTTCCTAGTGCCGGTTTGAAGTTCCTGCAGTTTTCACTGTAAAACCGATTTGGAGCTTCTACCTCCTCATATATATGTATGGAATGGAGTTTGCAACTGAAAAGAATCTTTGTGTTCCCAACAAGCTAGGTGAAGGACGGCTTTCACACACACTTATCTCTCAGAACTGAGCAAGTGGAGAGACGTTCGTTCATCTAGCACCAAGGGAACGGGTTGCAGGAGACACTTTTTCTCTGCTTTCTCAGACTGTTTCCTAGTGCCGGTTTGAAGTTCTTGCAGTTTTCACTGTAAAACCGAGTTGGAGCTAGTACCTCCCCATATATATGTATGGAATGGAGTTTGCAACTGAAAAGAAACTTTGTGTTCCCAACAAGCTAGGTGAAGGAAGGCTTTCACACACAATTAACTCTCAGAACTGAGCATGTGGAGAGACGTTCGTTCATCTAGCACCAAGGGAACGGGTTGCAGGAGACACTTTTTCTCTGCTTTCTCAGTCTGTTTCCTAGTGCCAGTTTGAAATTCCTGCAGTTTTCACTGTAAAACCGAGTAGGAGCTTCTACCTCCCCATATATATGTATGGAATGGAGTTTGCAACTGAAAAGAAACTTTGTGTTCCCAACAAGCTAGGTGAAGGACGGCTTTCACACACACTTACCTCTCAGAACTGAGCAACTGGAGAGACGTTCGTTCATCTAGCACCAAGGGAACGGGTTGCAGGAGACACTTTTTCTCTGCTTTCTCAGTCTGTTTCCTAGTGCCGGTTTGAAGTTCCTGCAGTTTTCACTGTAAAACCTAGTTGGAGCTAGTACCTGCCCATATATATGTATGGAATGGAGTTTGCATCTGAAAAGAATCTTTGTGTTCCCAACAAGCTAGGTGAAGGACGGCTTTCACACACACTTATCTCTCAGAACTGAGCAAGTGGAGAGACGTTCGTTCATCTAGCACCAAGGGAACGGGATGCAGGAGACACTTTTTCTATGCTTTCTCAGTCTGTTTCCTAGAGCCGGTTTGAAGTTCCTGCAGTTTTCACTGTAAAACCGAGTTGGAGCTAGTACCTCCCCATATATATGTATGGAATGGACTTTGCAACTGAAAAGAAACTTTGTGTTCCCAACAAGCTAGGTGAAGGAAGGCTTTCACACACAATTATCTCTCAGAACTGAGCATGTGGAGAGACGTTCGTTCATCTAGCACCAAGGGAACGGGTTGCAGGAGACACTTTTTCTCTGCTTTCTCAGTCTGTTTCCTAGTGCCGGTTTGAAGTTCCTGCAGTTTTCACTGTCAAACCGAGGTGGAGCTTGTACCTCCACATATATATGTATGGAATGGATTTTGCATCAGAAAAGAAACTTTGTGTTCCCTAAAAGCTAGCTGAAGGACGGCTTTCACACACACTTATCTCTCAGAACTGAGCAAGTGGAGAGACGTTCGTTCATCTAGCACCAAGGAAAAGGGTTGCAGGAGACACTTTTTCTCTGCATTCTCAGTCTGTTTCCTAGTGATGGTTTGAAGTTCCTGCAGTTTTCAGTGTAAAACCGAGTTGGAGCTAGTACCTCCCCATATATATGTATGGAATGGAGTTTGCAACTGAAAAGAAACTTTGTGTTCCCAACAAGCTGGGTGAAGGAAGGCTTTCACACACACTTATCTCTCAGAACTGAGCAAGTGGAGAGACGTTCGTTCATCTAGCACCAAGGGAACAGGTTGCAGGAGAAACTTTTTCTCTGCTTTCTCAGTCTGTTTCCTAGTGCCGGTTTGAAATTCCTGCAGTTTTCACTGTCAAAAAAGGTGGAGCTTGTACCTCCACATATATATGTATGGAATGGATTTTGCATCTGTATAGAAACTTTGTGTTCCCTACAAGCTAACTGAAGGACGGCTTTCACACACACTTATCTCTCAGAACTGAGCAAGTGGAGAGACGTTCGTTCATCTAGCACCAAGGGAACGGGTTGCAGGAGACACTTTTTCTCTGCTTTCTCAGTCTGTTTCCTAGTGCCGGTTTGAAGTTCCTGCAGTTTTCACTGTAAAATCGAGTTGGAGCTAGTACCTCCCCATATATATGTATGGAATGGAGTTTGCAACTGAAAAGAAACTTTGTGTTCCCAACAAGCTAGGTGAAGGACGGCTTTCACACACACTTATCTCTCAGAACTGAGCAAGTGGAGAGACGTTCGTTCATCTAGCACCAATGGAACTGGTTGCAGGAGACACTTTTTCACTGCTTTCTCATTTTTTTCCTAGTGCCGGTTTTAAATTCCTGCTGTTTTCACTGTCAAATCGAGTTGGAGCTTGTACCTCCACATATATATGTATGGAATGGAGTTTGCAACTGAAAAGAAACTTTGTGTTCCCAACAAGCTAGGTTAAGGACGGCTTTCACACACACGTAACTCACAGAACTGAGCAAGGGGAGAGACGTTCGTTCATCTAGCACCAAGGGAACGGTTTGCAGGAGACACTTTTTCTCTGCTTTCTCAGTCTGTTTCCTAGTGCCGGTTTGAAGTTCCTGCAGTTTTCACTGTAAAACCTAGTTGGTGCTAGTACCTGCCCATATATATGTATGGAATGGAGTTTGCAACTGAAAAGAAACTTTGTGTTCCCAACAAGCTAGGTGAAGGACGGCTTTCACACACACTTATCTCTCAGAACTGAGCAAGTGGAGAGACGTTCGTTCATCTAGCACCAAGGGAACGGGATGCCGGAGACACTTTTTCTCTGCTTTCTCAGTCTGTTTCCTAGAGCCGGTTTGAAGTTCCTGCAGTTTTCACTGTAAAACCAAGTTGGAGCTAGAACCTGCCCATATATATGTATGGAATGGAGTTTGCAACTGAAAAGAAACTTTGTGTTTCCAACAAGCTAGGTGAAGGAAGGTTTCACACACACTTATCTCTCAGAACTGAGCATGTGGAGAGACGTTCGTTCATCTAGCACCAAGGGAACGGGTTGCAGGAGACACTTTTTCTCTGCTTTCTCAGTCTGTTTCCTAGTGCCGGTTTGAAATTCCTGCAGTTTTCACTGTCAAAAAGAGGTGGAGCTTGTACCTCCACATATATATGTATGGAATGGAGTTTGCAACTGAAAAGAAAATTTGTGTTCCCAACAAGCTAGTTGAAGGACGTCTTTCACACACACTTATCCCTCAGAACTGAGCAAGTGGAGAGACGTTCGTTCATCTAGCACCAAGGGAACGGTTTGCAGGAGACACTTTTTCTCTGCGTTCTCAGTCTGTTTCCTAGTGCCGGTTTGAAGTTCCTGCAGTTTTCACTGTAAAACCGAGTTGCATCTAGTACCTCCCCATATATATGTATGGAATGGAGTTTGCAACTGAAAAGAAACTTTGTGTTCCCAACAAACTAGGTGAAGGACGGCTTTCACACACACTTATCTCTCAGAACTGAGCAAGTGGAAAGACGTTCGTTCATCTAGCACCAAGGGAACGAGTTACAGGAGACACTTTTTCTCTGCTTTCTCAGTCTGTTTCCTAGTGCCGGTTTGAAATTCCTGCAGTTTTCACTGTCAAACCGAGGTGGAGCTTGTACCTCCACATATATATGTATGGAATGGCGTTTGTAACTGAAAAGAAACTTTGTGTTCCCAACAAGCTAGGTGAAGGACGGCTTTCACACACACTTATCTCTCAGAACTGAGCAAGTGGAGAGACGTTCGTTCATCTAGCTCCAAGGGAACGGGTTGCAGGAGACACTTTTTCTCTGCTTTCTCAGTCTGTTTCCTAGTGCCGGTTTGAAGTTCCTGCAGTTTTCACTGTAAAACCGAGTAGGAGCTTCTACCTCCCCATATATATGTATGGAATGGAGTTTGCAACTAAAAAGAAACTTTGTGTTCCCAACAAGCTAGGTGAAGGACGGCTTTCACACACACTTACCTCTCAGAACTGAGCAAGTGGAGAGACGTTCGTTCATCTAGCACCAAGGGAACGGTTTGCAGGAGACACTATATCTCTGCTTTCTCAGTCTGTTTCCTAGTGCCGGTTTGAAGTTCCTGCAGTTTTCACTGTAAAACCTAGTTGGAGCTAGTACCTGCCCATATATATGTATGGAATGGAGTTTGCAACTGAAAAGAACTTTGTGTTCCCAACAAGCTAGGTGAAGGACGGCTTTCACACACACTTATCTCTCAGAACTGAGCAAGTGGAGAGACGTTCGTTCATCTAGCACCAAGGGAACGGGATGCAGGAGACACTTTTTCTCTGCTTTCTCAGTCTGTTTCCTAGAGCCGGTTTGAAGTTCCTGCAGTTTTCACTGTAAAACCTAGTTGGAGCTAGAACCAGCCCATATATATGTATGGAATGGAGTTTGCAACTGAAAAGAATCTTTGTGTTTCCAACAAGCTAGGTGAAGGAAGGCTTTCACTCACACTTATCTCTCAGAACTGAGCAAGTAGAGAGACGTTCGTTCATCTAGCTCCAAGGGAACGGGTTGCAGGAGACACTTTTTCTCTGCTTTCTCAGTCTGTTTCCTAGTGCCGGTTTGAAGTTCCTGCAGTTTTCACTGTAAAACCGAGTTGGAGCTTCTACCTCCTCATATATATGTATGGAATGGAGTTTGCAACTGAAAAGAATCTTTGTGTTCCCAACAAGCTAGGTGAAGGACGGCTTTCACACACACTTATCTCTCAGAACTGAGCAAGTGGAGAGACGTTCGTTCATCTAGCACCAAGGGAACGGGTTGCAGGAGACACTTTTTCTCTGCTTTCTCAGTCTGTTTCCTAGTGCCGGTTTGAAGTTCTTGCAGTTTTCACTGTAAAACCGAGTTGGAGCTAGTACCTCCCCATATATATGTATGGAATGGAGTTTGCAACTGAAAAGAAACTTTGTGTTCCCAACAAGCTAGGTGAAGGAAGGCTTTCACACACAATTAACTCTCAGAACTGAGCATGTGGAGAGACGTTCGTTCATCTAGCACCAAGGGAACGGGTTGCAGGAGACACTTTTTCTCTGCTTTCTCAGTCTGTTTCCTAGTGCCAGTTTGAAATTCCTGCAGTTTTCACTGTAAAACCGAGTAGGAGCTTCTACCTCCCCATATATATGTATGGAATGGAGTTTGCAACTGAAAAGAAACTTTGTGTTCCCAACAAGCTAGGTGAAGGACGGCTTTCACACACACTTACCTCTCAGAACTGAGCAACTGGAGAGACGTTCGTTCATCTAGCACCAAGGGAACGGGTTGCAGGAGACACTTTTTCTCTGCTTTCTCAGTCTGTTTCCTAGTGCCGGTTTGAAGTTCCTGCAGTTTTCACTGTAAAACCTAGTTGGAGCTAGTACCTGCCCATATATATGTATGGAATGGAGTTTGCAACTGAAAAGAATCTTTGTGTTCCCAACAAGCTAGGTGAAGGACGGCTTTCACACACACTTATCTCTCAGAACTGAGCAAGTGGAGAGACGTTCGTTCATCTAGCACCAAGGGAACGGGATGCAGGAGACACTTTTTCTCTGCTTTCTCAGTCTGTTTCCTAGAGCCGGTTTGAAGTTCCTGCAGTTTTCACTGTAAAACCGAGTTGGAGCTAGTACCTCCCCATATATATGTATGGAATGGAGTTTGCAACTGAAAAGAAACTTTGTGTTCCCAACAAGCTAGGTGAAGGAAGGCTTTCACACACAATTATCTCTCAGAACTGAGCATGTGGAGAGACGTTCGTTCATCTAGCACCAAGGGAACGGGTTGCAGGAGACACTTTTTCTCTGCTTTCTCAGTCTGTTTCCTAGTGCCGGTTTGAAGTTCCTGCAGTTTTCACTGTCAAACCGAGGTGGAGCTTGTACCTCCACATATATATGTATGGAATGGATTTTGCATCAGAAAAGAAACTTTGTGTTCCCTAAAAGCTAGCTGAAGGACGGCTTTCACACACACTTATCTCTCAGAACTGAGCAAGTGGAGAGACGTTCGTTCATCTAGCACCAAGGAAAAGGGTTGCAGGAGACACTTTTTCTCTGCATTCTCAGTCTGTTTCCTAGTGATGGTTTGAAGTTCCTGCAGTTTTCACTGTAAAACCGAGTTGGAGCTAGTACCTCCCCATATATATGTATGGAATGGAGTTTGCAACTGAAAAGAAACTTTGTGTTCCCAACAAGCTGGGTGAAGGAAGGCTTTCACACACACTTATCTCTCAGAACTGAGCAAGTGGAGAGACGTTCGTTCATCTAGCACCAAGGGAACAGGTTGCAGGAGAAACTTTTTCTCTGCTTTCTCAGTCTGTTTCCTAGTGCCGGTTTGAAATTCCTGCAGTTTTCACTGTCAAAAAAGGTGGAGCTTGTACCTCCACATATATATGTATGGAATGGATTTTGCATCTGAATAGAAACTTTGTGTTCCCTACAAGCTAACTGAAGGACGGCTTTCACACACACTTATCTCTCAGAACTGAGCAAGTGGAGAGACGTTCGTTCATCTAGCACCAAGGGAACGGGTTGCAGGAGACACTTTTTCTCTGCTTTCTCAGTCTGTTTCCTAGTGCCGGTTTGAAGTTCCTGCAGTTTTCACTGTAAAATCGAGTTGGAGCTAGTACCTCCCCATATATATGTATGGAATGGAGTTTGCAACTGAAAAGAAACTTTGTGTTCCCAACAAGCTAGGTGAAGGACGGCTTTCACACACACTTATCTCTCAGAACTGAGCAAGTGGAGAGACGTTCGTTCATCTAGCACCAATGGAACTGGTTGCAGGAGACACTTTTTCACTGCTTTCTCATTTTTTTCCTAGTGCCGGTTTTAAATTCCTGCTGTTTTCACTGTCAAATCGAGTTGGAGCTTGTACCTCCACATATATATGTATGGAATGGAGTTTGCAACTGAAAAGAAACTTTGTGTTCCCAACAAGCTAGGTGAAGGACGGCTTTCACACACACGTAACTCACAGAACTGAGCAAGGGGAGAGACGTTCGTTCATCTAGCACCAAGGGAACGGTTTGCAGGAGACACTTTTTCTCTGCTTTCTCAGTCTGTTTCCTAGTGCCGGTTTGAAGTTCCTGCAGTTTTCACTGTAAAACCTAGTTGGTGCTAGTACCTGCCCATATATATGTATGGAATGGAGTTTGCAACTGAAAAGAAACTTTGTGTTCCCAACAAGCTAGGTGAAGGACGGCTTTCACACACACTTATCTCTCAGAACTGAGCAAGTGGAGAGACGTTCGTTCATCTAGCACCAAGGGAACGGGATGCCGGAGACACTTTTTCTCTGCTTTCTCAGTCTGTTTCCTAGTGCCGGTTTGAAATTCCTGCAGTTTTCACTGTCAAAAAGAGGTGGAGCTTGTACCTCCACATATATATGTATGGAATGGAGTTTGCAACTGAAAAGAAAATTTGTGTTCCCAACAAGCTAGTTGAAGGACGTCTTTCACACACACTTATCCCTCAGAACTGAGCAAGTGGAGAGACGTTCGTTCATCTAGCACCAAGGGAACGGTTTGCAGGAGACACTTTTTCTCTGCGTTCTCAGTCTGTTTCCTAGTGCCGGTTTGAAGTTCCTGCAGTTTTCACTGTAAAACCGAGTTGCATCTAGTACCTCCCCATATATATGTATGGAATGGAGTTTGCAACTGAAAAGAAACTTTGTGTTCCCAACAAACTAGGTGAAGGACGGCTTTCACACACACTTATCTCTCAGAACTGAGCAAGTGGAAAGACGTTCGTTCATCTAGCACCAAGGGAACGAGTTACAGGAGACACTTTTTCTCTGCTTTCTCAGTCTGTTTCCTAGTGCCGGTTTGAAATTCCTGCAGTTTTCACTGTCAAACCGAGGTGGAGCTTGTACCTCCACATATATATGTATGGAATGGCGTTTGCAACTGAAAAGAAACTTTGTGTTCCCAACAAGCTAGGTGAAGGCGGCTTTCACACACACTTATCTCTCAGAACTGAGCAAGTGGAGAGACGTTCGTTCATCTAGCTCCAAGGGAACGGGTTGCAGGAGACACTTTTTCTCTGCTTTCTCAGTCTGTTTCCTAGTGCCGGTTTGAAGTTCCTGCAGTTTTCACTGTAAAACCGAGTAGGAGCTTCTACCTCCCCATATATATGTATGGAATGGAGTTTGCAACTGAAAAGAAACTTTGTGTTCCCAACAAGCTAGGTGAAGGACGGCTTTCACACACACTTACCTCTCAGAACTGAGCAAGTGGAGAGACGTTCGTTCATCTAGCACCAAGGGAACGGTTTGCAGGAGACACTTTATCTCTGCTTTCTCAGTCTGTTTCCTAGTGCCGGTTTGAAGTTCCTGCAGTTTTCACTGTAAAACCTAGTTGGAGCTAGTACCTGCCCATATATATGTATGGAATGGAGTTTGCAACTGAAAAGAACTTTGTGTTCCCAACAAGCTAGGTGAAGGACGGCTTTCACACACACTTATCTCTCAGAACTGAGCAAGTGGAGAGACGTTCGTTCATCTAGCACCAAGGGAACGGGATGCAGGAGACACTTTTTCTCTGCTTTCTCAGTCTGTTTCCTAGAGCCGGTTTGAAGTTCCTGCAGTTTTCACTGTAAAACCTAGTTGGAGCTAGAACCAGCCCATATATATGTATGGAATGGAGTTTGCAACTGAAAAGAATCTTTGTGTTTCCAACAAGCTAGGTGAAGGAAGGCTTTCACACACACTTATCTCTCAGAACTGAGCAAGTAGAGAGACGTTCGTTCATCTAGCTCCAAGGGAACGGGTTGCAGGAGACACTTTTTCTCTGCTTTCTCAGTCTGTTTCCTAGTGCCGGTTTGAAGTTCCTGCAGTTTTCACTGTAAAACCTAGTTGGAGCTTGTACCTGCCCATATATATGTATGGAATGGAGTTTGCAACTGAAAAGAATCTTTGTGTTCCCAACAAGCTAGGTGAAGGACGGCTTTCACACACACTTATCTCTCAGAACTGAGCAAGTGGAGAGACGTTCGTTCATCTAGCACCAAGGGAACGGGTTGCAGGAGACACTTTTTCTCTGCTTTCTCAGTCTGTTTCCTAGTGCCGGTTTGAAGTTCTTGCAGTTTTCACTGTAAAACCGAGTTGGAGCTAGTACCTCCCCATATATATGTATGGAATGGAGTTTGCAACTGAAAAGAAACTTTGTGTTCCCAACAAGCTAGGTGAAGGAAGGCTTTCACACACAATTAACTCTCAGAACTGAGCATGTGGAGAGACGTTCGTTCATCTAGCACCAAGGGAACGGGTTGCAGGAGACACTTTTTCTCTGCTTTCTCAGTCTGTTTCCTAGTGCCAGTTTGAAATTCCTGCAGTTTTCACTGTAAAACCGAGTAGGAGCTTCTACCTCCCCATATATATGTATGGAATGGAGTTTGCAACTGAAAAGAAACTTTGTGTTCCCAACAAGCTAGGTGAAGGACGGCTTTCACACACACTTACCTCTCAGAACTGAGCAACTGGAGAGACGTTCGTTCATCTAGCACCAAGGGAACGGGTTGCAGGAGACACTTTTTCTCTGCTTTCTCAGTCTGTTTCCTAGTGCCGGTTTGAAGTTCCTGCAGTTTTCACTGTAAAACCTAGTTGGAGCTAGTACCTGCCCATATATATGTATGGAATGGAGTTTGCAACTGAAAAGAATCTTTGTGTTCCCAACAAGCTAGGTGAAGGACGGCTTTCACACACACTTATCTCTCAGAACTGAGCAAGTGGAGAGACGTTCGTTCATCTAGCACCAAGGGAACGGGATGCAGGAGACACTTTTTCTCTGCTTTCTCAGTCTGTTTCCTAGAGCCGGTTTGAAGTTCCTGCAGTTTTCACTGTAAAACCGAGTTGGAGCTAGTACCTCCCCATATATATGTATGGAATGGAGTTTGCAACTGAAAAGAAACTTTGTGTTCCCAACAAGCTAGGTGAAGGAAGGCTTTCACACACAATTATCTCTCAGAACTGAGCATGTGGAGAGACGTTCGTTCATCTAGCACCAAGGGAACGGGTTGCAGGAGACACTTTTTCTCTGCTTTCTCAGTCTGTTTCCTAGTGCCGGTTTGAAGTTCCTGCAGTTTTCACTGTCAAACCGAGGTGGAGCTTGTACCTCCACATATATATGTATGGAATGGATTTTGCATCAGAAAAGAAACTTTGTGTTCCCTAAAAGCTAGCTGAAGGACGGCTTTCACACACACTTATCTCTCAGAACTGAGCAAGTGGAGAGACGTTCGTTCATCTAGCACCAAGGAAAAGGGTTGCAGGAGACACTTTTTCTCTGCATTCTCAGTCTGTTTCCTAGTGATGGTTTGAAGTTCCTGCAGTTTTCACTGTAAAACCGAGTTGGAGCTAGTACCTCCCCATATATATGTATGGAATGGAGTTTGCAACTGAAAAGAAACTTTGTGTTCCCAACAAGCTGGGTGAAGGAAGGCTTTCACACACACTTATCTCTCAGAACTGAGCAAGTGGAGAGACGTTCGTTCATCTAGCACCAAGGGAACAGGTTGCAGGAGAAACTTTTTCTCTGCTTTCTCAGTCTGTTTCCTAGTGCCGGTTTGAAATTCCTGCAGTTTTCACTGTCAAAAAAGGTGGAGCTTGTACCTCCACATATATATGTATGGAATGGATTTTGCATCTGAATAGAAACTTTGTGTTCCCTACAAGCTAACTGAAGGACGGCTTTCACACACACTTATCTCTCAGAACTGAGCAAGTGGAGAGACGTTCGTTCATCTAGCACCAAGGGAACGGGTTGCAGGAGACACTTTTTCTCTGCTTTCTCAGTCTGTTTCCTAGTGCCGGTTTGAAGTTCCTGCAGTTTTCACTGTAAAATCGAGTTGGAGCTAGTACCTCCCCATATATATGTATGGAATGGAGTTTGCAACTGAAAAGAAACTTTGTGTTCCCAACAAGCTAGGTGAAGGACAGCTTTCACACACACTTATCTCTCAGAACTGAGCAAGTGGAGAGACGTTCGTTCATCTAGCACCAATGGAACTGGTTGCAGGAGACACTTTTTCACTGCTTTCTCATTTTTTTCCTAGTGCCGGTTTTAAATTCCTGCTGTTTTCACTGTCAAATCGAGTTGGAGCTTGTACCTCCACATATATATGTATGGAATGGAGTTTGCAACTGAAAAGAAACTTTGTGTTCCCAACAAGCTAGGTTAAGGACGGCTTTCACACACACGTAACTCACAGAACTGAGCAAGGGGAGAGACGTTCGTTCATCTAGCACCAAGGGAACGGTTTGCAGGAGACACTTTTTCTCTGCTTTCTCAGTCTGTTTCCTAGTGCCGGTTTGAAGTTCCTGCAGTTTTCACTGTAAAACCTAGTTGGTGCTAGTACCTGCCCATATATATGTATGGAATGGAGTTTGCAACTGAAAAGAAACTTTGTGTTCCCAACAAGCTAGGTGAAGGACGGCTTTCACACACACTTATCTCTCAGAACTGAGCAAGTGGAGAGACGTTCGTTCATCTAGCACCAAGGGAACGGGATGCCGGAGACACTTTTTCTCTGCTTTCTCAGTCTGTTTCCTAGAGCCGGTTTGAAGTTCCTGCAGTTTTCACTGTAAAACCAAGTTGGAGCTAGAACCTGCCCATATATATGTATGGAATGGAGTTTGCAACTGAAAAGAAACTTTGTGTTTCCAACAAGCTAGGTGAAGGAAGGTTTCACACACACTTATCTCTCAGAACTGAGCAAGTGGAGAGACGTTCGTTCATCTAGCAAAAATGGAACGGGTTGCAGGAGACACTTTTTCTCTGCTTTCTCAGTCTGTTTCCTAGTGCCGGTTTGAAGTTCCTGCAGTTTTCACTGTAAAACCGAGTTGGAGCTAGTACCTCCCCATATATATGTATGGAATGGAGTTTGCAACTGAAAAGAAACTTTGTGTTCCCAACAATCTAGGTGAAGGACGGCTTTCACACACACTTATCTCTCAGAACTGAGCAAGTGGAGAGACGTTCGTTCATCTAGCACCAAGGGAACGGGTTGCAGGAGACACATTTTCTCTGCTTTCTCAGACTGTTTCCTAGTGCCGGTTTGAAATTCCTGCATTTATCACTGTCAAAAAGAGGTGGAGCTTGTACCTCCACATATATATATATGGAATGGATTTTGCATCTGAAAAGAAACTTTGTGTTCCCTACAAGCTAGCTGAAGGACGGCTTTCACTCACACTTATCTCTCAGAACTGAGCAAGTGGAGAGACGTTCGTTCATCTAGCACCAAGGGAACGGGTGGCAGGAGACAATTTTCTCTGCTTTCTCAGTCTGTTTCCTAGTGCCGCTTTGAAGGTCCTGCAGTTTTCACTGTAAAACCGAGTTGGAGATAGTACCTCCCGATATATATGTATGGAATGGAGTTTGCAACTGAAAAGAAACTTTGTGATCCCAACAAGCTAGGTGAAGGACGGCTTTCACACACACTTATCTCTCAGAACTGAGCAAGTGGAGAGACATTCGTTCATCTAGCACCAAGGGAACGGGTTGCAGGAGACACTTTTTCTCTGCTTTCTCAGTCTGTTTCCTAGTGCCGGTTTGAAGTTCCTGCAGTTTTCACTGTAAAACCGAGTTGGAGCTAGTACCTCCCCATATGTATGTATGGAATGGAGTTTGCAACTGAAAAGAACCTTTGTGTTCCCAGCAATCTAGGTGAAGGACGGCTTTCACACACACTTATCTCTCAGAACTGAGCAAGTGGAGAGACGTTCGTTCATCTAGCACCAAGGGAACGGGTTGCAGGAGACACTTTTTCTCTGCTTTCTCAGACTGTTTCCTAGTGCCGGTTTGAAATTCCTGCAGTTTTCCCTGTGAAAAAGAGGTGGAGCTTGTACATCCACATATATATGTATGGAATGGATTTTGCATCTGAAAAGAAACTTTGTGTTCCCTACAAGCTAGCTGAAGGACGGCTTTCACACACACTTATCTCTCAGAACTGAGCAAGTGGAGAGACGTTCGTTCATCTAGCACCAAGGGAACGGGTTGCTGGAGACACTTTTTCTCTGCTTTCTCAGTCTGTTTCCTAGTGCCGGTTTGAAGTTCCTGCAGTTTTCACTGTAAAACCGAGTTGGAGCTAGTACCTCCCCATATATATGTATGGAATGGAGTTTGCAACTGAAAAGAAACTTTGTGTTCCCAACAAGCTAGGTGAAGGAAGGCTTTCACACACAATTATCTCTTAGAACTGAGCAAGTGGAGAGACGTTCGTTCATCTAGCACCAAGGGAACGGGATGCAGGAGACACTTTTTCTCTGCTTTCTCATTCTGTTTCTTAGTGCCGGTTTGAAGTTCCTGCAGTTTTCACTGTCAAATCGAGTTAGAGCTTGTACCTCTACATATATATGTATGGAATGGAGTTTGTAACTGAAAAGAAACTTTGTGTTCCCAACAAGCTAGGTGAAGGACGGCTTTCACACACACTTATTTCTCAGAACTGAGCAAGTGGAGAGACGTTCGTTCATCTAGCTCCAAGGGAACGGGTTGCAGGAGACACTTTTTCTCTGCTTTCTCAGTCTTTTTCCTAGTTCCGGTTTGAAGTTCCTGCAGTTTTCACTGTAAAACCGAGTTGGAGCTTCTACCTCCCCATATATATGTATGGAATGGAGTTTGCAAATGAAAAGAAACTTTGTGTTCCCAACAAGCTAGGTGAAGGACGGCTTTCACACACACTTATCTCTCAGAACTGAGCAAGTGGAGAGACGTTCGTTCATCTAGCACCAAGGGAACGGTTTGCAGGAGACACTTTTTCTCTGCTTTCTCAGTCTGTTTCCTAGTGCCGGTTTGAAGTTCCTGCAGTTTTCACTGTAAAACCGTGTTGGAGCTAGTACCTACCCATATATATGTATGGAATGTAGTTTGCAACTGAAAAGAAACTTTGTGTTCCCAACAAGCTAGGTGAAGGAAGGCTTTCACACACAATTATCTCTCAGAACTGAGCATGGGGAGAGACGTTCGTTCATCTAGCACCAAGGGAACGGGTTGCAGGAGACATTTTTTCTCTGCTTTCTCAGTCTGTTTCCTAGTGCCAGTTTGAAATTCCTGCAGTTTTCACTCTCAAAAAAGGTGGAGCTTGTACCTCCACATATATATGTATGGAATGGATTTTGCATCTGAAAAGAAACTTTGTGTTCCCTACAAGCTAGCTGAAGGACGGCTTTCACACACACTTATCCCTCCGAACTGAGCAAGTGGAGAGACGTTCGTTCATCTAGCACCAAAGGAAAGGG
This sequence comes from Camelus bactrianus, assembly GCF_048773025.1. NCBI lineage: Eukaryota > Metazoa > Chordata > Mammalia > Artiodactyla > Camelidae > Camelus > Camelus bactrianus. Next base: position 103,773,348 of record NC_133544.1, read on the forward strand.
TTGCAGGAGACAGTTTTTCTCTGCTTTGTCAGTCTGTTTCCTAGTGCCGGTTTGAAGTTCCTGCAGTTTTCACTGTAAAACCGAGTTGGAGCTAGTACCTCCCCATATATATGTATGGAATGGAGTTTGCAACTGAAAAGAAACTTTGTGTTCCCAACAATCTAGGTGAAGGACGGCTTTCACACACACTTATCTCTCAGAACTGAGCAAGTGGAGAGACGTTCGTTCATCTAGCACCAAGGGAACGGGTTGCAGGAGACACTTTTTCTCTGCTTTCTCAGACTGTTTCCTAGTGCCGGTTTGAAATTCCTGCAGTTTTCCCTGTGAAAAAGAGGTGGAGCTTGTACATCCACATATATATGTATGGAATGGATTTTGCATCTGAAAAGAAACTTTGTGTTCACTACAAGCTAGCTGAAGGACGGCTTTCACACACACTTATCCCTCCGAACTGAGCAAGTGGAGAGACTTTCGTTCATCTAGCACCAAGGGAACGGGTTGCAGGAGACACTTTTTCTCTGCTTTCTCAGTCTGTTTCCTAGTGCCGGTTTGAATTTCCGGCAGTTTTCACTGTAAAACCGAGTTGGAGCTAGTACCTCCCCATATATATGTATGGAATGGAGTTTGCAACTGAAAAGAAACTTTGTGTTCCCAACAAGCTAGGTGAAGGAAGGCTTTCACACACACTTATCTCTCAGAACTGAGCATGTGGAGAGACGTTCGTTCATCTAGCACCAAGGGAACGGGTTGCAGGAGACACTTTTTCTCTGCTTTCTCAGTCTGTTTCCTAGTGCCGGTTTGAAGTTCCTGCAGTTTTCACTGTCAACCCGAGGTGGAGCTTTTACCTCCACATATATATGTATGGAATGGATTTTGCATCAGAAAAGAAACTTTGTGTTCCCTACAAGCTAGCTGAAGGACGGCTTTCACACACACTTATCTCTCAGAACTGAGCAAGTGGAGAGACGTTCGTTCATCTAGCACCAAGGAAACGGGTTGCAGGAGACACTTTTTCTCTGCTTTCTCAGTCTGTTTCCTAGTGCCGGTTTGAAGTTCCTGCAGTTTTCACTGTAAAACCGAGTTGGAACTAGTACCTCAGCATATATATGAATGGAATGGAGTTTGCAACTGAAAAGAAACTTTGTGTTCCCAACAAGCTGGGTGAAGGAAGGCTTTCACACACACTTATCTCTCAGAACTGAGCAAGTGGAGAGACGTTCGTTCATCTAGCACCAAGGGAACAGTTTGCAGGAGAAACTTTTTCTTTGCTTTCTCAGTCTGTTTCCTAGTGCCGGTTTGAAATTCCTGCAGTTTTCACTGTCAAAAAAGGTGGAGCTTGTACCTCCACATATATATGTATGGAATGGATTTTGCATCTGAAAAGAAACTTCGTGTTCCCTACAAGCTAGCTGAAGGACGGCTTTCACACACACTTATCCCTCCGAACTGAGCAAGTGGAGAGACGTTCGTTCATCTAGCACCAAGGGAACGGGTTGCAGGAGACACTTTTTCTCTGCTTTCTCAGTCTGTTTCCTAGTGCCGGTTTGAAGTTCCTGCAGTTTTCACTGTAAAACCGAGTTGGAGCTAGTACCTCCCCATATATATGTATGGAATGGAGTTTGCAACTGAAAAGAAACTTTGTGTTCCCAGCAATCTAGGTGAAGGACGGCTTTCACACACACTTATCTCTCAGAACTGAGTAAGTGGAGAGACTTTCGTTCATATAGCACCAAGGGAACGGGTTGCAGGAGACACTTTTTCTCTGCTTTCTCAGACTGTTTCCTAGTGCCGGTTTGAAATTCCTGCAGTTTTCCCTGTGAAAAAGAGGTGGAGCTTGTACATCCACATATATATGTATGGAATGGATTTTGCATCTGAAAAGAATCTTTGTGTTCCCTACAAGCTAGGTGAAGGACGGCTTTCACACACACTTATCTCTCAGAACTGAGCAAGTGGAGAGACGTTCGTTCATCTAGCACCAAGGGAACGGGTTGCAGGAGACACTTTTTCTCTGCTTTCTCAGTCTGTTTCCTAGTGCCGGTTTGAAGTTCCTGCAGTTTTCACTGTAAAACCGAGTTGGAGATAGTACCTCCCCATATATATGTATGGAATGGAGTTTGCAACTGAAAAGAAACTTTGTGTTCCCAACAAGCTAGGTGAAGGACGGCTTTCACACACACTTATCTCTCAGAACTGAGCAAGTGGAGAGACGTTCGTTCATCTAGCACCAAGGGAACGGGATGCAGGAGACACTTTTTCTCTGCTTTCTCAGTCTGTTTCCTAGAGCCGGTTTGAAGTTCCTGCAGTTTTCACTGTAAAACCGAGTTGGAGCTAGTACCTCCCCATATATATGTATGGAATGGAGTTTGCAACTGAAAAGAAACTTTGTGTTCCCAACAAGCTAGGTGAAGGAAGGCTTTCACACACAATTATCTCTCAGAACTGAGCATGTGGAGAGACGTTCGTTCATCTAGCACCAAGGGAACGGGTTGCAGGAGACACTTTTTCTCTGCTTTCTCAGTCTGTTTCCTAGTGCCGGTTTGAAGTTCCTGCAGTTTTCACTGTCAAACCGAGGTGGAGCTTGTACCTCCACATATATATGTATGGAATGGATTTTGCATCAGAAAAGAAACTTTGTGTTCCCTAAAACCTAGCTGAAGGACGGCTTTCACACACACTTATCTCTCAGAACTGAGCAAGTGGAGAGACGTTCGTTCATCTAGCACCAAGGAAAAGGGTTGCAGGAGACACTTTTTCTCTGCATTCTCAGTCTGTTTCCTAGTGATGGTTTGAAGTTCCTGCAGTTTTCACTGTAAAACCGAGTTGGAGCTAGTACCTCCCCATATATATGTATGGAATGGAGTTTGCAACTGAAAAGAAACTTTGTGTTCCCAACAAGCTGGGTGAAGGAAGGCTTTCACACACACTTATCTCTCAGAACTGAGCAAGTGGAGAGACGTTCGTTCATCTAGCACCAAGGGAACAGGTTGCAGGAGAAACTTTTTCTCTGCTTTCTCAGTCTGTTTCCTAGTGCCGGTTTGAAATTCCTGCAGTTTTCACTGTCAAAAAAGGTGGAGCTTGTACCTCCACATATATATGTATGGAATGGATTTTGCATCTGAATAGAAACTTTGTGTTCCCTACAAGCTAACTGAAGGACGGCTTTCACACACACTTATCTCTCAGAACTGAGCAAGTGGAGAGACGTTCGTTCATCTAGCACCAAGGGAACGGGTTGCAGGAGACACTTTTTCTCTGCTTTCTCAGTCTGTTTCCTAGTGCCGGTTTGAAGTTCCTGCAGTTTTCACTGTAAAATCGAGTTGGAGCTAGTACCTCCCCATATATATGTATGGAATGGAGTTTGCAACTGAAAAGAAACTTTGTGTTCCCAACAAGCTAGGTGAAGGACGGCTTTCACACACACTTATCTCTCAGAACTGAGCAAGTGGAGAGACGTTCGTTCATCTAGCACCAATGGAACTGGTTGCAGGAGACACTTTTTCACTGCTTTCTCATTTTTTTCCTAGTGCCGGTTTTAAATTCCTGCTGTTTTCACTGTCAAATCGAGTTGGAGCTTGTACCTCCACATATATATGTATGGAATGGAGTTTGCAACTGAAAAGAAACTTTGTGTTCCCAACAAGCTAGGTTAAGGACGGCTTTCACACACACGTAACTCACAGAACTGAGCAAGGGGAGAGACGTTCGTTCATCTAGCACCAAGGGAACGGTTTGCAGGAGACACTTTTTCTCTGCTTTCTCAGTCTGTTTCCTAGTGCCGGTTTGAAGTTCCTGCAGTTTTCACTGTAAAACCTAGTTGGTGCTAGTACCTGCCCATATATATGTATGGAATGGAGTTTGCAACTGAAAAGAAACTTTGTGTTCCCAACAAGCTAGGTGAAGGACGGCTTTCACACACACTTATCTCTCAGAACTGAGCAAGTGGAGAGACGTTCGTTCATCTAGCACCAAGGGAACGGGATGCCGGAGACACTTTTTCTCTGCTTTCTCAGTCTGTTTCCTAGTGCCGGTTTGAAGTTCCTGCAGTTTTCACTGTAAAACCAAGTTGGAGCTAGAACCTGCCCATATATATGTATGGAATGGAGTTTGCAACTGAAAAGAAACTTTGTGTTTCCAACAAGCTAGGTGAAGGAAGGTTTCACACACACTTATCTCTCAGAACTGAGCAAGTGGAGAGACGTTCGTTCATCTAGCAAAAATGGAACGGGTTGCAGGAGACACTTTTTCTCTGCTTTCTCAGTCTGTTTCCTAGTGCCGGTTTGAAGTTCCTGCAGTTTTCACTGTAAAACCGAGTTGGAGCTAGTACCTCCCCATATATATGTATGGAATGGAGTTTGCAACTGAAAAGAAACTTTGTGTTCCCAACAATCTAGGTGAAGGACGGCTTTCACACACACTTATCTCTCAGAACTGAGCAAGTGGAGAGACGTTCGTTCATCTAGCACCAAGGGAACGGGTTGCAGGAGACACATTTTCTCTGCTTTCTCAGACTGTTTCCTAGTGCCGGTTTGAAATTCCTGCATTTATCACTGTCAAAAAGAGGTGGAGCTTGTACCTCCACATATATATATATGGAATGGATTTTGCATCTGAAAAGAAACTTTGTGTTCCCTACAAGCTAGCTGAAGGACGGCTTTCACTCACACTTATCTCTCAGAACTGAGCAAGTGGAGAGACGTTCGTTCATCTAGCACCAAGGGAACGGGTGGCAGGAGACAATTTTCTCTGCTTTCTCAGTCTGTTTCCTAGTGCCGCTTTGAAGGTCCTGCAGTTTTCACTGTAAAACCGAGTTGGAGATAGTACCTCCCGATATATATGTATGGAATGGAGTTTGCAACTGAAAAGAAACTTTGTGATCCCAACAAGCTAGGTGAAGGACGGCTTTCACACACACTTATCTCTCAGAACTGAGCAAGTGGAGAGACATTCGTTCATCTAGCACCAAGGGAACGGGTTGCAGGAGACACTTTTTCTCTGCTTTCTCAGTCTGTTTCCTAGTGCCGGTTTGAAGTTCCTGCAGTTTTCACTGTAAAACCGAGTTGGAGCTAGTACCTCCCCATATGTATGTATGGAATGGAGTTTGCAACTGAAAAGAACCTTTGTGTTCCCAGCAATCTAGGTGAAGGACGGCTTTCACACACACTTATCTCTCAGAACTGAGCAAGTGGAGAGACGTTCGTTCATCTAGCACCAAGGGAACGGGTTGCAGGAGACACTTTTTCTCTGCTTTCTCAGACTGTTTCCTAGTGCCGGTTTGAAATTCCTGCAGTTTTCCCTGTGAAAAAGAGGTGGAGCTTGTACATCCACATATATATGTATGGAATGGATTTTGCATCTGAAAAGAAACTTTGTGTTCCCTACAAGCTAGCTGAAGGACGGCTTTCACACACACTTATCTCTCAGAACTGAGCAAGTGGAGAGACGTTCGTTCATCTAGCACCAAGGGAACGGGTTGCAGGAGACACTTTTTCTCTGCTTTCTCATTCTGTTTCTTAGTGCCGGTTTGAAGTTCCTGCAGTTTTCACTGTCAAATCGAGTTAGAGCTTGTACCTCTACATATATATGTATGGAATGGAGTTTGTAACTGAAAAGAAACTTTGTGTTCCCAACAAGCTAGGTGAAGGACGGCTTTCACACACACTTATTTCTCAGAACTGAGCAAGTGGAGAGACGTTCGTTCATCTAGCTCCAAGGGAACGGGTTGCAGGAGACACTTTTTCTCTGTTTTCTCAGTCTTTTTCCTAGTTCCGGTTTGAAGTTCCTGCAGTTTTCACTGTAAAACCGAGTTGGAGATAGTACCTCCCCATATATATGTATGGAATGGAGTTTGCAACTGAAAAGAAACTTTGTGTTCCCAACAAGCTAGGTGAAGGACGGCTTTCACACACACTTATCTCTCAGAACTGAGCAAGTGGAGAGACGTTCGTTCATCTAGCACCAAGGGAACGGGTTGCAGGAGACACTATTTCTCTGCTTTCTCAGTCTGTTTCCTCGTGCCGGTTTGAAGTTCCTGCAGTTTTCACTGTAAAACCGAGTTGGAGATAGTACCTCCCCATATATATGTATGGAATGGAGTTTGCAACTGAAAAGAAACTTTGTGTTCCCAACAAGCTAGGTGAAGAACGGCTTTCACACACACTTATCTCTCAGAACTAAGCAAGTGGAGAGACGTTCGTTCATCTAGCACCAAGGGAACGGGTTGCAGGAGACACTATTTCTCTGCTTTCTCAGTCTGTTTCTTCGTGCCGGTTTGAAGTTCCTGCAGTTTTCACTGTAAAACCGAGTTGGAGCTAGTACCTCCCCATATATATGTATGGAATGGAGTTTGCAACTGAAAAGAAACTTTGTGTTCCCAACAAGCTAGGTGAAGGAAGGCTTTCACACACACTTATCTCTCAGAACTGAGCATGTGGAGAGACGTTCGTTCATATAGCACCAAGGGAACTGGTTGCAGGAGACACTTTTTCTCTGCTTTCTCAGTCTGTTTCCTAGTGCCGGTTTGAAATTCCTGCAGTTTTCACTGTCAAAAAGAGGTGGAGCTTGTACCTCCACATATATATGTATGGAATGGAGTTTGCAACTGAAAAGAAAATTTGTGTTCCCAACAAGATAGTTGAAGGACGGCTTTCACACACACTTATCCCTCAGAACTGAGCAAGTGGAGAGACGTTCGTTCATCTAGCACCAAGGGAACGGTTTGCAGGAGACACTTTTTCTCTGCTTTCTCAGTCTGTTTCCTAGTGCCGGTTTGAAGTTCCTGCAGTTTTCACTGTAAAACCGAGTTGGAGCTAGTACCTCCCCATATATATGTATGGAATGGAGTTTGCAACTGAAAAGAAACTTTGTGTTCCCAGCAATCTAGGTGAAGGACGGCTTTCACACACACTTATCTCTCAGAACTGAGCAAGTGGAGAGACGTTCGTTCATCTAGCACCAAGGGAACGGGTTGCAGGAGACACTTTTTCTCTGCTTTCTCAGACTGTTTCCTAGTGCCGGTTTGAAATTCCTGCAGTTTTCCCTGTGAAAAAGAGGTGGAGCTTGTACATCCACATATATATGTATGGAATGGATTTTGCATCTGAAAAGAATCTTTGTGTTCCCTACAAGCTAACTGAAGTACGGCTTTCACACACACTTATCTCTCAGAACTGAGCAAGTGGAGAGACGTTCGTTCATCTAGCACCAAGGGAACGGGTTGCAGGAGACACTTTTTCTCTGCTTTCTCAGTCTGTTTCCTAGTGCCGGTTTGAAGTTCCTGCAGTTTTCACTGTAAAACCGAGTTGGAGATAGTACCTCCCCATATATATGTATGGAATGGAGTTTGCAACTGAAAAGAAACTTTGTGTTCCCAACAAGCTAGGTGAAGGACGGCTTTCACACACACTTATCTCTCAGAACTGAGCAAGAGGAGAGACGTTCTTTCATCTAGCACCAAGGGAACGGTTTGCAGGAGACACTTTTTTTCTGCTTTCTCAGTCTGATTCCTAGTGTCGGTTTGAAGTTCCTGCAGTTTTCACTGTAAAACCGAGTTGGATCTAGTACCTCCCCATATATATGTATGGAATGGAGTTTGCAACTGAAAAGAAACTTTGTGTTCCCAACAATCTAGGTGAAGGACGGCTTTCACACACACTTATCCCTCAGAACTGAGCAAGTGGAAAGACGTTCGTTCATCTGCACCAAGGGAACGAGTTACAGGAGACACTTTTTCTCTGCTTTCTCAGTCTGTTTCCTAGTGCCGGTTTGAAATTCCTGCAGTTTTCACTGTCAAACAGAGTTGGAGCTTGTACCTCCACATATATATGTATGGAATGGAGTTTGCAACTGAAAAGAAACTTTGTGTTCCCAACAAGCTAGGTGAAGGACGGCTTTCACACACACATATCTCTCAGAACTGAGCAAGTGGACAGACGTTCGTTCATCTAGCACCAAGGGAACGGGTTGCAGGAGACACTTTTTCTCTGCTTTCTCAGTCTGTTTCCTAGTGCCGGTTTGAAATTCCTGCAGTTTTCACTGTCAAAAAAGGTGGAGCTTGTACCTCCACATATATATGTATGGAATGGATTTTGCATCTGAAAAGAAACTTTGTGTTCCCTACAAGCTAGCTGAAGGACGGCTTTCACACACACTTATCCCTCCGAACTGAGCAAGTGGAGAGACGTTCGTTCATCTAGCACCAAGGGAACGGGTTGCAGGAGACACTTTTTCTCTGCTTTCTCAGTCTGTTTCCTAGTGCCGGTTTGAAGTTCCTGCAGTTTTCACTGTAAAACCGAGTTGGAGCTAGTACCTCCCCATATATATGTATGGAATGGAGTTTGCAACTGAAAAGAAACTTTGTGTTCCCAGCAATCTAGGTGAAGGACGGCTTTCACACACACTTATCTCTCAGAACTGAGCAAGTGGAGAGACGTTCGTTCATCTAGCACCAAGGGAACGGGTTGCAGGAGACACTTTTTCTCTGCTTTCTCAGACTGTTTCCTAGTGCCGGTTTGAAATTCCTGCAGTTTTCCCTGTGAAAAAGAGGTGGAGCTTGTACATCCACATATATATGTATGGAATGGATTTTGCATCTGAAAAGAATCTTTGTGTTCCCTACAAGCTAACTGAAGGAAGCTTTCACACACACTTATCTCTCAGAACTGAGCAAGTGGAGAGACGTTCGTTCATCTAGCACCAAGGGAACGGGTTGCAGGAGACACTATTTCTCTGCTTTCTCAGTCTGTTTCCTCGTGCCGGTTTGAAGTTCCTGCAGTTTTCACTGTAAAACCGAGTTGGAGATAGTACCTCCCCATATATATGTATGGAATGGAGTTTGCAACTGAAAAGAAACTTTGTGATCCCAACAAGCTAGGTGAAGGAAGGCTTTCACACACACTTATCTCTCAGAACTGAGCAAGTGGAGAGATGTTCGTTCATCTAGCAAAAATGGAACGGGTTGCAGGAGACACTTTTTCTCTGCTTTCTCAGTCTGTTTCCTAGTGCCGGTTTGAAATTCCTGCAGTTTTCACTGTCAAAAAGAGGTGGAGCTTGTACCTCCACATATATATGTATGGAATGGAGTTTGCAACTGAAAAGAAAATTTGTGTTCCCAACAAGCTAGTTGAAGGACGGCTTTCACACACACTTATCCCTCAGAACTGAGCAAGTGGAGAGACGTTCGTTCATCTAGCACCAAGGGAACGGTTTGCAGGAGACACTTTTTCTCTGCTTTCTCAGTCTGTTTCCTAGTGTCGGTTTGAATTTCCTGCAGTTTTCACTGTAAAACCGAGTTGGATCTAGTACCTCCCCATATATATGTATGGAATGGAGTTTGCAACTGAAAAGAAACTTTGTGTTCCCAACAAGCTAGGTGAAGGACGGCTTTCACACACACTTATCTCTCAGAACTGAGCAAGTGGAAAGACGTTCGTTCATCTAGCACCAAGGGAACGAGTTACAGGAGACACTTTTTCTCTGCTTTCTCAGTCTGTTTCCTAGTGCCGGTTTGAAATTCCTGCAGTTTTCACTGTCAAACAGAGTTGGAGCTTGTACCTCCACATATATATGTATGGAATGTAGTTTGCAACTGAAAAGAATCTTTGTGCTCCCAACAAGCTAGGTGAAGGACGGCTTTCACACACACTTATCTCTCAGAACTGAGCAAGTGGAGAGACGTTCGTTCAAGTAGCACCAAGGGAACGGGTTGCAGGAGACACTTTTTCTCTGCTTTCTCAGTCTGTTTCCTAGTGCCGGTTTGAAGTTCCTGCAGTTTTCACTGTAAAACCGATTTGGAGCTATTACATCCCCATATATATGAATGGAATGGAGTTTGCAACTGAAAAGAAACTTTGTGTTCCCAACAAGCTGGGTGAAGGAAGGCTTTCACACACACTTATCTCTCAGAACTGAGCAAGTGGAGAGACGTTCGTTCATCTAGCACCAAGGGAACAGGTTGCAGGAGAAACTTTTTCTCTGCTTTCTCAGTCTGTTTCCTAGTGCCGGTTTGAAATTCCTGCAGTTTTCACTGTCAAAAAAGGTGGAGTTTGTACCTCCACATATATATGTATGGAATGGATTTTGCATCTGAAAAGAAACTTTGTGTTCCCTACAAGCTAGCTGAAGGACGGCTTTCACACACACTTATCCCTCCGAACTGAGCAAGTGGAGAGACATTCGTTCATCTAGCACCAAGGGAACGGGTTGCAGGAGACACTTTTTCTCTGCTTTCTCAGTCTGTTTCCTAGTGCCGGTTTGAAGTTCCTGCAGTTTTCACTGTAAAACCGAGTTGGAGCTAGTACCTCCCCATATATATGTATGGAATGGAGTTTGCAACTGAAAAGAAACTTTGTGTTCCCAACAAGCTAGGTGAAGGACGGCTTTCACACACACTTATCTCTCAGAACTGAGCAAGTGGAGAGACGTTCGTTCATCTAGCACCAAGGGAACGGGTTGCAGGAGACACTTTTTCTCTGCTTTCTCAGTCTGTTTCCTAGTGCCGGTTTGAAGTTCCTGCAGTTTTCACTCTAAAACCGAGTTGGAGCTAGTACCTCCCCATATATATGTATGGAATGGAGTTTGCAACTGAAAAGAAACTATGTGTTCCCAACAAGCTAGTTGAATGAAGGCTTTCACACACACTTATCTCTCAGAACTGAGCATGTGGAGAGACGTTCGTTCATCTAGCACCAAGGGAACGGGTTGCAGGAGAAACTTTTTCTCTGCTTTCTCAGTCTGTTTCCTAGTGCCGGTTTGAAATTCCTGCAGTTTTCACTGTCAAAAAGAGGTGGAGCTTGTACCTCCACATATATATGTATGGAATGGAGTTTGCAACTGAAAAGAAAATTTGTGTTCCCAACAAGCTAGTTGAAGGACGGCTTTCACACACACTTATCCCTCAGAACTGAGCAAGTGGAGAGACGTTCGTTCATCTAGCACCAAGGGAACGGTTTGCAGGAGACACTTTTTCTCTGCGTTCTCAGTCTGTTTCCTAGTGCCGGTTTGAAGTTCCTGCAGTTTTCACTGTAAAACCGAGTTGGATCTAGTACCTCCCCATATATATGTATGGAATGGAGTTTGCAACTGAAAAGAAACTTTGTGTTCTGAACAAACTAGGTGAAGGACGGCTTTCACACACACTTATCTCTCAGAACTGAGCAAGTGGAAAGACGTTCGTTCATCTAGCACCAAGGGAACGAGTTACAGAAGACACTTTTTCTCTGTTTTATCAGTCTGTTTCCTAGTGCCGGTTTGAAATTCCTGCAGTTTTCACTGTCAAACAGTGTTGGAGCTTGTACCTCCACATATATATGTATGGAATGGAGTTTGCAACTGAAAAGAAACTATGTGTTCCCAACAAGCTAGGTGAAGGACGGCTTTCACACACACTTATCTCTCAGAACTGAGCAAGTGGAGAGACGTTCGTTCATCTAGCTCCAAGGGAACGGGTTGCAGGAGACACTTTTTCTCTGCTTTCTCAGTCTGTTTCCTAGTGCCGGTTTGAAGTTCCTGCAGTTTTCACTGTAAAACCGAGTAGGAGCTTCTACCTCCCCATATATATGTATGGAATGGAGTTTGCAACTGAAAAGAAACTTTGTGTTCCCAACAAGCTAGGTGAAGGACGGCTTTCACACACACTTACCTCTCAGAACTGAGCAAGTGGAGAGACGTTCGTTCATCTAGCACCAAGGGAACGGTTTGCAGGAGACACTATTTCTCTGCTTTCTCAGTCTGTTTCCTAGTGCCGGTTTGAAGTTCCTGCAGTTTTCACTGTAAAACCTAGTTGGAGCTTGTACCTGCCCATATATATGTATGGAATGGAGTTTGCAACTGAAAAGAAACTTTGTGTTCGCAACAAGTTAGGTGAAGGACGGCTTTCACACACACTTATCTCTCAGAACTGAGCAAGTGGAGAGACGTTCGTTCATCTAGCACCAAGGGAACGGGATGCAGGAGACACTTTTTCTCTGCTTTCTCAGGCTGTTTCCTAGAGCCGGTTTGAAGTTCCTGCAGTTTTCACTGTAAAACCTAGTTGGAGCTTGAACCAGCCCATATATATGTATGGAATGGAGTTTGCAACTGAAAAGAAACTTTGTGTTTCCAACAAGCTAGGTGAAGGAAGGCTTTCACACACACTTATCTCTCAGAACTGAGCAAGTGGAGAGACGTTCGTTCATCTAGCAAAAATGGAACGGGTTGCAGGAGACACTTTTTCTCTGCTTTCTCAGTCTGTTTCCTAGTGCCGGTTTGAATTTCCTGCAGTTTTCACTGTAAAACCGAGTTGGAGCTAGTACCTCCCCATATATATGTATGGAATGGAGTTTGCAACTGAAAGAAACTTTGTGTTCCCAACAATCTAGGTGAAGGACGGCTTTCACACACAGTTATCTCTCAGAACTGAGCAAGTGGAGAGACGTTCGTTCATCTAGCACCAAGGGAACGGGTTGCAGGAGACACTTTTTCTCTGCTTTCTCAGACTCTTTCCTAGTGCCGGTTTGAAATTCCTGCAGTTATCACTGTCAAAAAGAGGTGGAGCTTGTACCTCCACATATATATGTATGGAATGGATTTTGCATCTGAAAAGAAACTTTGTGTTCCCTACAAGCTAGCTGAAGGACGGCTTTCACACACACTTATCTCTCAGAACTGAGCAAGTGGAGAGACGTTCGTTCATCTAGCACCAAGGGAACGGTTTGCAGGAGACACTATTTCTCTGCTTTCTCAGTCTGTTTCCTAGTGCCGGTTTGAAGTTCCTGCAGTTTTCACTGTAAAACCTAGTTGGAGCTAGTACCTGCCCATATATATGTATGGAATGGAGTTTGCAACTGAAAAGAAACTTTGTGTTCGCAACAAGTTAGGTGAAGGACGGCTTTCACACACACTTATCTCTCAGAACTGAGCAAGTGGAGAGACGTTCGTTCATCTAGCACCAAGGGAACGGGATGCAGGAGACACTTTTTCTCTGCTTTCTCAGGCTGTTTCCTAGAGCCGGTTTGAAGTTCCTGCAGTTTTCACTGTAAAACCTAGTTGGAGCTTGAACCAGCCCATATATATGTATGGAATGGAGTTTGCAACTGAAAAGAAACTTTGTGTTTCCAACAAGCTAGGTGAAGGAAGGCTTTCACACACACTTATCTCTCAGAACTGAGCAAGTGGAGAGACGTTCGTTCATCTAGCAAAAATGGAACGGGTTGCAGGAGACACTTTTTCTCTGCTTTCTCAGTCTGTTTCCTAGTGCCGGTTTGAATTTCCTGCAGTTTTCACTGTAAAACCGAGTTGGAGCTAGTACCTCCCCATATATATGTATGGAATGGAGTTTGCAACTGAAAGAAACTTTGTGTTCCCAACAATCTAGGTGAAGGACGGCTTTCACACACAGTTATCTCTCAGAACTGAGCAAGTGGAGAGACGTTCGTTCATCTAGCACCAAGGGAACGGGTTGCAGGAGACACTTTTTCTCTGCTTTCTCAGACTCTTTCCTAGTGCCGGTTTGAAATCCCTGCAGTTATCACTGTCAAAAAGAGGTGGAGCTTGTACCTCCACATATATATGTATGGAATGGATTTTGCATCTGAAAAGAAACTTTGTGTTCCCTACAAGCTAGCTGAAGGACGGCTTTCACACACACTTATCTCTCAGAACTGAGCAAGTGGAGAGACGTTCGTTCATCTAGCACCAAGGGAACGGGTTGCAGGAGACACTTTTTCTCTGCTTTCTCAGTCTGTTTCCTCGTGCCGGTTTGAAGTTCCTGCAGTTTTCACTGTAAATCCGAGTTGGAGCTTCTACCTCCCCATATATATGTATGGAATGGAGTTTGCAAATGAAAAGAAACTTTGTGTTCCCAACAAGCTAGGTGAAGGACGGCTTTCACACACACTTATCTCTCAGAACTGAGCAAGTGGAGAGACGTTCGTTCATCTAGCAAAAATGGAACGGGTTGCAGGAGACACTTTTTCTCTGCTTTCTCAGTCTGTTTCCTAGTGCCGGTTTGAAGTTCCTGCAGTTTTCACTGTAAAACCGAGTTGGAGCTAGTACCTCCCCATATATATGTATGGAATGGAGTTTGCAACTGAAAAGAAACTTTGTGTTCCCAACAATCTAGGTGAAGGACGGCTTTCACACACACTTATCTCTCAGAACTGAGCAAGTGGAGAGACGTTCGTTCATCTAGCACCAAGGGAACGGGTTGCAGGAGACACTTTTTCTCTGCTTTCTCAGACTGTTTCCTAGTGCCGGTTTGAAATTCCTGCAGTTATCACTGTCAATAAGAGGTGGAGCTTGTACCTCCACATATATATGTATGGAATGGATTTTGCATCTGAAAAGAAACTTTGTGTTCCCTACAAGCTAGCTGAAGGACGGCTTTCACACACACTTTTCTCTCAGAACTGAGCAAGTGGAGAGACGTTCGTTCATCTAGCTCCAAGGGAACGGGTTGCAGGAGACACTTTTTCTCTGCTTTCTCAGTCTGTTTCCTAGTGCCGGTTTGAAGTTCCTGCAGTTTTCACTGTAAAACCGAGTTGGAGCTTCTACCTCCCCATATATATGTATGGAATGGAGTTTGCAAATGAAAAGAAACTTTGTGTTCCCAACAAGCTAGGTGAAGGACGGCTTTCACACACACTTATCTCTCAGAACTGAGCAAGTGGAGAGACGTTCGTTCATCTAGCACCAAGGGAACGGGTTGCAGGGGACACTTTTTCTCTGCTTTCTCAGTCTGTTTCCTAGTGCCGGTTTGAAGTTCTTGCAGTTTTCACTGTAAAACCGAGTTGGAGCTAGTACCTCCCCATATATATGTATGGAATGGAGTTTGCAACTGAAAAGAAACTTTGTGTTCCCAACAAGCTAGGTGAAGGAAGGCTTTCACAAGCAATTATCTCTCAGAACTGAGCATGTGGAGAGACGTTCGTTCATCTAGCACCAAGGGAACGGGTTGCAGGAGACACTTTTTCTCTGCTTTCTCAGTCTGTTTCCTAGTGCCAGTTTGAAATTCCTGCAGTTTTCACTGTAAAACCGAGTAGGAGCTTCTACCTCCCCATATATATGTATGGAATGGAGTTTGCAACTGAAAAGAAACTTTGTGTTCCCAACAAGCTAGGTGAAGGACGGCATTCACACACACTTACCTCTCAGAACTGAGCAAGTGGAGAGACGTTCGTTCATCTAGCACCAAGGGAACGGTTTGCAGGAGACACATTTTCTCTGCTTTCTCAGTCTGTTTCCTAGTGCCGGTTTGAAGTTCCTGCAGTTTTCACTGTAAAACCTAGTTGGAGCTAGTACCTGCCCATATATATATATGGAATGGAGTTGGCAACTGAAAAGAAACTTTGTGTTCCCAACAAGCTAGGTGAAGGACGGCTTTCACACACACTTATCTCTCAGAACTGAGCAAGTGGAGAGACGTTCGTTCATCTAGCACCACGGGAACGGGATGCAGGAGACACTTTTTCTCTGCTTTCTCAGTCTGTTTCCTAGAGCCGGTTTGATGTTCCTGCAGTTTTCACTGTAAAATCTAGTTGGAGCTAGAACCAGCCCATATATATGTATGGAATGGAGTTTGCAACTGAAAAGAAACTTTGTGTTTCCAACAAGCTAGTAGAAGGAAGGCTTTCACACACACTTATCTCTCAGAACTGAGCAAGTGGAGAGATGTTCGTTCATCTAGCAAAAATGGAACGGGTTGCAGGAGACACTTTTTCTCTGCTTTCTCAGTCTGTTTCCTAGTGCCGGTTTGAAGTTCCTGCAGTTTTCACTGTAAAACCGAGTTGGAGCTAGTACCTCCCCATATATATGTATGGAATGGAGTTTGCAACTGAAAAGAAACTTTGTGTTCCCAACAATCTAGGTGAAGGACGGCTTTCACACACACTTATCTCTCAGAACTGAGCAAGTGGAGAGACGTTCGTTCATCTAGCACCAAGGGAACGGGTTGCAGGAGACACTTTTTCTCTGCTTTCTCAGACTGTTTCCTAGTGCCGGGTTGATATTCCTGCAGTTATCACTGTCAAAAAGAGGTGGAGCTTGTACCTCCACATATATATGTATGGAATGGATTTTGCATCTGAAAAGAAACTTTGTGTTCCCTACAAGCTAGCTGAAGGACGGCTTTCACACACACTTATCTCTCAGAACTGAACAAGTGGAGAGACGTTCGTTCATCTAGCTCCAAGGGAACGGGTTGCAGGAGACACTTTTTCTCTGCTTTCTCAGTCTGTTTCCTAGTGCCGGTTTGAAGTTCCTGCAGTTTTCACTGTAAAACCGATTTGGAGATTCTACCTCCCCATATATATGTATGGAATGGAGTTTGCAAATGAAAAGTAACTTTGTGTTCCCAACAAGCTAGGTGAAGGACGGCTTTCACACACACTTATCTCTCAGAACTGAGCAAGTGGAGAGACGTTCGTTCATCTAGCACCAAGGGAACGGGTTGCAGGAGACACTATTTCTCTGCTTTCTCAGTCTGTTTCCTAGTGCCGGTTTGAAGTTCTTGCAGTTTTCCTGTAAAACCGAGTTGGAGCTAGTACCTCCCCATATATATGTATGGAATGGAGTTTGCAACTGAAAAGAAACTTTGTGTTCCCTACAAGCTAGGTGAAGGAAGGCTTTCACACACAATTATCTCTCAGAACTGAGCATGTGGAGAGACGTTCGTTCATCTAGCACCAAGGGAACGGGTTGCAGGAGACACTTTTTCTCTGCTTTCTCAGTCTGTTTCCTAGTGCCAGTTTGAAATTCCTGCAGTTTTCACTGTCAAACCGAGTAGGAGCTTGTACCTTCACATATATATGTATGGAATGGATTTTGCATCAGAAAAGAAACTTTGTGTTCCCTACAAGCTAGCTGAAGGACGGCTTTCACACACACTTATCTCTCAGAACTGAGCAAGTGGAGAGACATTCGTTCATCTAGCACCAAGGAAACGGGTTGCAGGAGACTCTTTTTCTCTGCTTTCTCAGTCTGTTTCCTAGTGCCGGTTTGAAGTTCCTGCAGTTTTCACTGTAAAACCGAGTTGGAGCTAGTACCTCCCCATATATATGTATGGAATGGAGTTTGCAACTGAAAAGAAACTTTGTGTTCCCAACAAGCTGGGTGAAGGAAGGCTTTGACACACACTTATCTCTCAGAACTGAGCAAGTGGAGAGACGTTCGTTCATCTAGCACCAAGGGAACAGGTTGCAGGAGAAACTTTTTCTCTGCTTTCTCAGTCTGTTTCCTAGTGCCGGTTTGAAATTCCTGCAGTTTTCACTGTCAAAAAATGTGGAGCTTGTACCTCCACATATATATGTATGGAATGGATTTTGCATCTGAAAAGAAACTTTGTGTTCCCTACAAGCTAGCTGAAGGACGGCATTCACACACACTTATCCCTCAGAACTGAGCAAGTGGAGAGACGTTCGTTCATCTAGCTCCAAGGGAACGGGTTGCAGGAGACACTTTTTCTCTGCTTTCTCAGTCTGTTTCCTAGTGCCGGTTTGAAGTTCCTGCAGTTTTCACTGTAAAACCGAGTTGGAGCTAGTACCTCCCCATATATATGTTTGGAATGGAGTTTGCAACTGAAAAGAAACTTTGTGTTCCCAGCAATATAGGTGAAGGACGGCTTTCACACACACTTATCTCTCAGAACTGAGCAAGTGGAGAGACGTTCGTTCATCTAGCACCAAGGGAACGGGTTGCAGGAGACATTTTTTCTCTGCTTTCTCAGACTGTTTCCTAGTGCCGGTTTGAAATTCCTGCAGTTTTCCCTGTGAAAAAGAGGTGGAGCTTGTACATCCACATATATATGTATGGAATGGATTTTGCATCAGAAAAGAAACTTTGTGTTCCCTACAAGCTAGCTGAAGGACGGCTTTCACACACACTTATCTCTCAGAACTGAGCAATTGGAGAGACGTTCGTTCATCTACCACCAAGGGAACGGGTTGCAGGAGACACTTTTTCTCTGCTTTCTCAGTCTGTTTCCTAGTGCCGGTTTGAAGTTCCTGCAGTTTTCACTGTAAAACCGAGTTGGAGATAGTACCTCCCCATATATATGTATGGAATGGAGTTTGCAACTGAAAAGAAACTTTGTGTTCCCAAAAAGCTAGGTGAAGGACGGCTTTCACACACACTTATCACTCAGAACTGAGCAACTGGAGAGACGTTCGTTCATCTAGCACCAAGGGAACGGGTTGCAGGAGACACTATTTCTCTGCTTTCTAAGTCTGTTTCCTCGTGCCGGTTTGATGTTCCTGCAGTTTTCACTGTAAAACCGAGTTGGAGCTAGTACCTCCCAATATATATGTATGGAATGGAGTTTGCAACTGAAAAGAAACTTTGTGTTCCCAAAAGCTAGGTGAAGGACGGCTTTCACACACACTTATCTCTCAGAACTGAGCAAGTGGAGAGACGTTCGTTCATCTAGCACCAAGGGAACGGGTTGCAGGAGACACTATTTCTCTGCTTTCTCAGTCTGTTTCCTAGTGCCGGTTTGAAGTTCCTGCAGTTTTCACTGTAAAACCGAGTTGGAGCTTCTACCTCCCCATATATATGTATGGAATGGAGTTTGCAACTGAAAAGAAACTTTGTGTTCCGAACAAACTAGGTGAAGGACGGCTTTCACACACACTTATCTCTCAGAACTGAGCAAGTGGAAAGACGTTCGTTCATCTAGCACCAAGGGAACGAGTTACAGGAGACACTTTTTCTCTGCTTTATCAGTCTGTTTCCTAGTGCCGGTTTGAAATTCCTGCAGTTTTCACTGTCAAACAGAGTTGGAGCTTGTACCTCCACATATATATGTATGGAATGGAGTTTGCAACTGAAAAGAAACTATGTGTTCCCAACAAGCTAGGTGAAGGACGGCTTTCACACACACTTATCTCTCAGAACTGAGCAAGTGGAGAGACGTTCGTTCATCTAGCTCCAAGGGAACGGGTTGCAGGAGACACTTTTTCTCTGCTTTCTCAGTCTGTTTCCTAGTGCCGGTTTGAAGTTCCTGCAGTTTTCACTGTAAAACCGAGTTGGAGCTTCTACCTCCCCATATATATGTATGGAATGGAGTTTGCAAATGAAAAGAAACTTTGTGTTCCCAACAAGCTAGGTGAAGGACGGCTTTCACACACACTTATCTCTCAGAACTGAGCAAGTGGAGAGACGTTCGTTCATCTAGCACCAAGGGAACGGGTTGCAGGAGACACTTTTTCTCTGCTTTCTCAGTCTGTTTCCTAGTGCCGGTTTGAAGTTCTTGCAGTTTTCACTGTAAAACCGAGTTGGAGCTAGTACCTCCCCATATATATGTATGGAATGGAGTTTGCAACTGAAAAGAAACTTTGTGTTCCCAACAAGCTAGGTGAAGGAAGGCTTTCACAAACAATTATCTCTCAGAACTGAGCATGTGGAGAGACGTTCGTTCATCTAGCACCAAGGGAACGGGTTGCAGGAGACACTTTTTCTCTGCTTTCTCAGTCTGTTTCCTAGTGCCAGTTTGAAATTCCTGCAGTTTTCACTGTAAAACCGAGTAGGAGCTTCTACCTCCCCATATATATGTATGGAATGGAGTTTGCAACTGAAAAGAAACTTTGTGTTCCCAACAAGCTAGCTGAAGGACGGCTTTCACACACACTTACCTCTCAGAACTGAGCAAGTGGAGAGACGTTCGTTCATCTAGCACCAAGGGAACGGTTTGCAGGAGACACATTTTCTCTGCTTTCTCAGTCTGTTTCCTAGTGCCGGTTTGAAGTTCCTGCAGTTTTCACGGTAAAACCTAGTTGGAGCTAGTACCTGCCCATATATATGTATGGAATGGAGTTTGCAACTGAAAAGAAACTTTGTGTTCCCAACAAGCTAGGTGAAGGACGGCTTTCACACACACTTATCTCTCAGAACTGAGCAAGTGGAGAGACGTTCGTTCATCTAGCACCAAGGGAACGGGATGCAGGAGACACTTTTTCTCTGCTTTCTCAGTCTGTTTCCTAGAGCCGGTTTGAAGTTCCTGCAGTTTTCACTGTAAAACCTAGTTGGAGCTAGAACCAGCCCATATATATGTATGGAATGGAGTTTGCAACTGAAAAGAAACTTTGTGTTTCCAACAAGCTAGTTGAAGGAAGGCTTTCACACACACTTATCTCTCAGAACTGAGCAAGTGGAGAGATGTTCGTTCATCTAGCAAAAATGGAACGGGTTGCAGGAGACACTTTTTCTCTGCTTTCTCAGTCTGTTTCCTAGTGCCGGTTTTAAGTTCCTGCAGTTTTCACTGTAAAACCGAGTTGGAGCTAGTACCTCCCCATATATATGTATGGAATGGAGTTTGCAACTGAAAAGAAACTTTGTGTTCCCAACAATCTAGGTGAAGGACGGCTTTCACACACACTTATCTGTCAGAACTGAGCAAGTGGAGAGACGTTCGTTCATCTAGCACCAAGGGAACGGGTTGCAGGAGACACTTTTTCTATGCTTTCTCAGACTGTTTCCTAGTGCCGGTTTGAAATTCCTGCAGTTATCACTGTCAAAAAGAGGTGGAGCTTGTACCTCCACATATATATGTATGGAATGGACTTTGCATCTGAAAAGAAACTTTGTGTTCCCTACAAGCTAGCTGAAGGACGGCTTTCACACACACTTATCTCTCAGAACTGAACAAGTGGAGAGACGTTCGTTCATCTAGCTCCAAGGGAACGGGTTGCAGGAGACACTTTTTCTCTGCTTTCTCAGTCTGTTTCCTAGTGCCGGTTTGAAGTTCCTGCAGTTTTCACTGTAAAACCGAGTTGGAGATTCTACCTCCCCATATATATGTATGGAATGGAATTTGCAAATGAAAAGTAACTTTGTGTTCCCAACAAGCTAGGTGAAGGACGGCTTTCACACACACTTATCTCTCAGAACTGAGCAAGTGGAGAGACGTTCGTTCATCTAGCACCAAGGGAACGGGTTGCAGGAGACACTATTTCTCTGCTTTCTCAGTCTGTTTCCTAGTGCCGGTTTGAAGTTCTTGCAGTTTTCCTGTAAAACCGAGTTGGAGCTAGTACCTCCCCATATATATGTATGGAATGGAGTTTGCAACTGAAAAGAAACTTTGTGTTCCCTACAAGCTAGGTGAAGGAAGGCTTTCACACACAATTATCTCTCAGAACTGAGCATGTGGAGAGACGTTCGTTCATCTAGCACCAAGGGAACGGGTTGCAGGAGACACTTTTTCTCTGCTTTCTCAGTCTGTTTCCTAGTGCCAGTTTGAAATTCCTGCAGTTTTCACTGTCAAACCGAGTAGGAGCTTGTACCTTCACATATATATGTATGGAATGGAGTTTGCAACTGAAAAGAAACTTTGTGTTCCCTACAAGCTAGTTGAAGGACGGCTTTCACACACACTTATCCCTCAGAACTGAGCAAGTGGAGAGACGTTCGTTCATCTAGCACCAATGGAACGGGTTGCAGGAGACACTTTTTCTCTGCTTTCTCAGTCTGTTTCCTAGTGCCGGTTTGAAGTTCCTGCAGTTTTCACTGTCAAACCGAGGTGGAGCTTGTACCTCCACATATATATGTATGGAATGGATTTTGCATCAGAAAAGAAACTTTGTGTTCCCTACAAGCTAGCTGAAGGACGGCTTTCACACACACTTATCTCTCAGAACTGAGCAAGTGGAGAGACATTCGTTCATCTAGCACCAAGGAAACGGGTTGCAGGAGACTCTTTTTCTCTGCTTTCTCAGTCTGTTTCCTAGTGCCGGTTTGAAGTTCCTGCAGTTTTCACTGTAAAACCGAGTTGGAGCTAGTACCTCCCCATATATATGTATGGAATGGAGTTTGCAACTGAAAAGAAACTTTGTGTTCCCAACAAGCTGGGTGAAGGAAGGCTTTGACACACACTTATCTCTCAGAACTGAGCAAGTGGAGAGACGTTCGTTCATCTAGCACCAAGGGAACAGGTTGCAGGAGAAACTTTTTCTCTGCTTTCTCAGTCTGTTTCCTAGTGCCGGTTTGAAATTCCTGCAGTTTTCACTGTCAAAAAAGGTGGAGCTTGTACCTCCACATATATATGTATGGAATGGATTTTGCATCTGAAAAGAAACTTTGTGTTCCCTACAAGCTAGCTGAAGGACGGCTTTCACACACACTTATCCCTCAGAACTGAGCAAGTGGAGAGACGTTCGTTCATCTAGCTCCAAGGGAACGGGTTGCAGGAGACACTTTTTCTCTGCTTTCTCAGTCTGTTTCCTAGTGCCGGTTTGAAGTTCCTGCAGTTTTCACTGTAAAACCGAGTTGGAGCTAGTACCTCCCCATATATATGTTTGGAATGGAGTTTGCAACTGAAAAGAAACTTTGTGTTCCCAGCAATATAGGTGAAGGACGGCTTTCACACACACTTATCTCTCAGAACTGAGCAAGTGGAGAGACGTTCGTTCATCTAGCACCAAGGGAACGGGTTGCAGGAGACATTTTTTCTCTGCTTTCTCAGACTGTTTCCTAGTGCCGGTTTGAAATTCCTGCAGTTTTCCCTGTGAAAAAGAGGTGGAGCTTGTACATCCACATATATATGTATGGAATGGATTTTGCATCAGAAAAGAAACTTTGTGTTCCCTACAAGCTAGCTGAAGGACGGCTTTCAAACACACTTATCTCTCAGAACTGAGCAATTGGAGAGACGTTCGTTCATCTACCACCAAGGGAACGGGTTGCAGGAGACACTTTTTCTCTGCTTTCTCAGTCTGTTTCCTAGTGCCGGTTTGAAGTTCCTGCAGTTATCACTGTAAAACCGAGTTGGAGATAGTACCTCCCCATATATATGAATGGAATGGAGTTTGCAACTGAAAAGAAACTTTGTGTTCCCAACAAGCTAGGTGAAGGACGGCTTTCACACACACTTATCTCTCAGAACTGAGCAAGTGGAGAGACGTTCGTTCATCTAGCACCAAGGGAACGGGTTGCAGGAGACACTATTTCTCTGCTTTCTCAGTCTGTTTCCTCGTGCCGGTTTGAAGTTCCTGCAGTTTTCACTGTAAAACCGAGTTGGAGCTAGTACCTCCCCATATATATGTATGGAATGGAGTTTGCAACTGAAAAGAAACTTTGTGTTCCCAACAAGCTAGTTGAAGGACGGCTTTCACACACACTTATCCCTCAGAACTGAGCAATTGGAGAGACGTTCGTTCATCTAGCACCAAGGGAACTGGTTGCAGGAGACACTTTTTCTCTGCTTTCTCAGTCTGTTTTCTAGTGCCGGTTTGAAGTTCCTGCAGTTTTCACTGTAAAACCGAGTTGGAGCTTCTACCTCCCCATATATATGTATGGAATGGAGTTTGCAACTGAAAAGAAACTTTGTGTTCCCAACAATCTAGGTGAAGGACGGCTTTCACACACACTTATCTCTCAGAACTGAGCAAGTGGAGAGACGTTCGTTCATCTAGCACCAAGGGAACGGGTTACATGAGACACTTTTTCTCTGCTTTCTCAGTCTGTTTCCTAGTGCCGGTTTGAAATTCCTGCAGTTTTCACTGTCAAACAGAGTTGGAGCTTGTACCTCCACATATATATGTATGGAATGGAGTTTGCAACTGAAAAGAAACTTTGTGTTCCCTACAAGCTAGGTGAAGGAAGGCTTTCACACACACTTATCTCTCAGAACTGAGCAAGTGGAGAGACGTTCGTTCAAGTAGCACCAAGGGAACGGGTTGCAGGAGACACTTTTTCTCTGCTTTGTCAGTCTGTTTCCTAGTGCCGGTTTGAAGTTCCTGCAGTTTTCACTGTAAAACCGAGTTGGAGATAGTACCTCCCCATATATATGTATGGAATGGAGTTTGCAAATGAAAAGAAACTTTGTGTTCCCAACAAGCTAGGTGAAGGACGGCTTTCACACACACTTATCTCTCAGAACTGAGCAAGTGGAGAGACGTTCGTTCATCTAGCACCAAGGGAACGGGTTGCAGGAGACACTATTTCTCTGCTTTCTCAGTCTGTTTCCTAGTGCCGGTTTGAAGTTCTTGCAGTTTTCCTGTAAAACCGAGTTGGAGCTAGTACCTCCCCATATATATGTATGGAATGGAGTTTGCAACTGAAAAGAAACTTTGTGTTCCCTACAAGCTAGGTGAAGGAAGGCTTTCACACACAATTATCTCTCAGAACTGAGCATGTGGAGAGACGTTCGTTCATCTAGCACCAAGGGAACGGGTTGCAGGAGACACTTTTTCTCTGCTTTCTCAGTCTGTTTCCTAGTGCCAGTTTGAAATTCCTGCAGTTTTCACTGTCAAACCGAGTAGGAGCTTGTACCTTCACATATATATGTATGGAATGGAGTTTGCAACTGAAAAGAAACTTTGTGTTCCCTACAAGCTAGTTGAAGGACGGCTTTCACACACAGTTATCCCTCAGAACTGAGCAAGTGGAGAGACGTTCGTTCATCTAGCACCAAGGGAACGGGTTGCAGGAGACACTTTTTCTCTGCTTTCTCAGTCTGTTTCCTAGTGCCGGTTTGAAGTTCCTGCAGTTTTCACTGTCAAACCGAGGTGGAGCTTGTACCTCCACATATATATGTATGGAATGGATTTTGCATCAGAAAAGAAACTTTGTGTTCCCTACAAGCTAGCTGAAGGACGGCTTTCACACACACTTATCTCTCAGAACTGAGCAAGTGGAGAGACATTCGTTCATCTAGCACCAAGGAAACGGGTTGCAGGAGACTCTATTTCTCTGCTTTCTCAGTCTGTTTCCTAGTGCCGGTTTGAAGTTCCTGCAGTTTTCACTGTAAAACCGAGTTGGAGCTAGTACCTCCCCATATATATGTATGGAATGGAGTTTGCAACTGAAAAGA
Organism: Camelus bactrianus; assembly: GCF_048773025.1. Lineage (NCBI taxonomy): Eukaryota > Metazoa > Chordata > Mammalia > Artiodactyla > Camelidae > Camelus > Camelus bactrianus. The sequence goes on from NC_133544.1 coordinate 103,798,123, forward strand.
AACTTTGTGTTCCCAACAAGCTGGGTGAAGGAAGGCTTTGACACACACTTATCTCTCAGAACTGAGCAAGTGGAGAGACGTTCGTTCATCTAGCACCAAGGGAACAGGTTGCAGGAGAAACTTTTTCTCTGCTTTCTCAGTCTGTTTCCTAGTGCCGGTTTGAAATTCCTGCAGTTTTCACTGTCAAAAAAGGTGGAGCTTGTACCTCCACATATATATGTATGGAATGGATTTTGCATCTGAAAAGAAACTTTGTGTTCCCTACAAGCTAGCTGAAGGACGGCTTTCACACACACTTATCCCTCAGAACTGAGCAAGTGGAGAGACGTTCGTTCATCTAGCTCCAAGGGAACGGGTTGCAGGAGACACTTTTTCTCTGCTTTCTCAGTCTGTTTCCTAGTGCCGGTTTGAAGTTCCTGCAGTTTTCACTGTAAAACCGAGTTGGAGCTAGTACCTCCCCATATATATGTTTGGAATGGAGTTTGCAACTGAAAAGAAACTTTGTGTTCCCAGCAATATAGGTGAAGGACGGCTTTCACACACACTTATCTCTCAGAACTGAGCAAGTGGAGAGACGTTCGTTCATCTAGCACCAAGGGAACGGGTTGCAGGAGACATTTTTTCTCTGCTTTCTCAGACTGTTTCCTAGTGCCGGTTTGAAATTCCTGCAGTTTTCCCTGTGAAAAAGAGGTGGAGCTTGTACATCCACATATATATGTATGGAATGGATTTTGCATCAGAAAAGAAACTTTGTGTTCCCTACAAGCTAGCTGAAGGACGGCTTTCACACACACTTATCTCTCAGAACTGAGCAATTGGAGAGACGTTCGTTCATCTACCACCAAGGGAACGGGTTGCAGGAGACACTTTTTCTCTGCTTTCTCAGTCTGTTTCCTAGTGCCGGTTTGAAGTTCCTGCAGTTTTCACTGTAAATCCGAGTTGGAGATAGTACCTCCCCATATATATGTATGGAATGGAGTTTGCAACTGAAAAGAAACTTTGTGTTCCCAACAAGCTAGGTGAAGGACGGCTTTCACACACACTTATCTCTCAGAACTGAGCAAGTGGAGAGACGTTCGTTCATCTAGCACCAAGGGAACGGGTTGCAGGAGACACTATTTCTCTGCTTTCTCAGTCTGTTTCCTCGTGCCGGTTTGAAGTTCCTGCAGTTTTCACTGTAAAACCGAGTTGGAGCTAGTACCTCCCCATATATATGTATGGAATGGAGTTTGCAACTGAAAAGAAACTTTGTGTTCCCAACAATCTAGGTGAAGGACGGCTTTCACACACACTTATCTCTCAGAACTGAGCAAGTGGAGAGACGTTCGTTCATCTAGCACCAAGGGAACGGGTTACATGAGACACTTTTTCTCTGCTTTCTCAGTCTGTTTCCTAGTGCCGGTTTGAAATTCCTGCAGTTTTCACTGTCAAACAGAGTTGGAGCTTGTACCTCCACATATATATGTATGGAATGGAGTTTGCAACTGAAAAGAAACTTTGTGTTCCCTACAAGCTAGGTGAAGGAAGGCTTTCACACACACTTATCTCTCAGAACTGAGCAAGTGGAGAGACGTTCGTTCAAGTAGCACCAAGGGAACGGGTTGCAGGAGACACTTTTTCTCTGCTTTGTCAGTCTGTTTCCTAGTGCCGGTTTGAAGTTCCTGCAGTTTTCACTGTAAAACCGAGTTGGAGATAGTACCTCCCCATATATATGTATGGAATGGAGTTTGCAAATGAAAAGAAACTTTGTGTTCCCAACAAGCTAGGTGAAGGACGGCTTTCACACACACTTATCTCTCAGAACTGAGCAAGTGGAGAGACGTTCGTTCATCTACCACCAAGGGAACGGGTTGCAGGAGACACTTTTTCTCTGCTTTCTCAGTCTGTTTCCTAGTGCCGGTTTGAAGTTCCTGCAGTTTTCACTGTAAAACCGAGTTGGAGCTAGTACCTCCCCATATATATGTATGGAATGAAGTTTGCAACTGAAAAGAAACTTTGTGTTCCCAAGAAGCTAGCTGAAGTATGGCTTTCACACACACTTATCTCTCAGAACTGAGCAAGTGGAGAGACGTTCGTTCATCTAGCACCAAGGGAACGGGTTGCAGGAGACACTTTTTCTCTGCTTTCTCAGTCTGTTTCCTAGTGCCGGTATGAAATTCCTGCAGTTTTCACTGTCAAAAATGGTGGAGCTTGTACCTCCACATATATATGTATGGAATGGATTTTGCATCTGAAAAGAAAGTTTGTGTTCCCTACAAGCTAGCTGAAGGACGGCTTTCACACACACTTATCTCTCAGAACTGAGCAAGTTGAGAGACGTTCGTTCATCTAGCACCAAGGGAACGGGTTGCAGGAGACACTTTTTCTCTGCTTTCTCAGTCTGTTTCCTAGTGCCGGTTTGAAGTTCCTGCAGTTTTCACTGTAAAACCGAGTTGGAGATAGAACCTCCCCATATATATGTATGGAATGGAGTTTGCAACTGAAAAGAAACTTTGTGTTCCCAACAAGCTAGGTGAAGGACGGCTTTCACACACACTTATCTCTCAGAACTGAGCAAGTGGAGAGACGTTCGTTCATCTAGCACCAAGGGATCGGGTTGCAGGAGACACTTTTTCTCAGCTTTCTCAGATTGTTTCCTAGTGCCGGTTTGAAATTCCTGCAGTTTTCACTGACAAAAAGAGTTGGAGCTTGTACCTCCACATATATATGTATGGAATGGATTTTGCATCTGAAAAAAACTTTGTGTTCCCAACAAGCTAGCTGAAGAACGGCTTTCACACACACTTATCTCTCAGAACTGAGCAAGTGGAGAGACGTTCGTTCATCTAGCACCAAGGGAACGGGTTGCAGGAGACACTTTTTCTCTGCTTTCTCAGTCTGTTTTCTAGTGCCGGTTTGAAGTTCCTGCAGTTTTCACTGTAAAACCGAGTTGGAGCTTCTACCTCCCCATATATATGTATGGAATGGAGTATGCAACTGAAAAGAAACTTTGTGTTCCCAACAATCTAGGTGAAGGACGGCTTTCACACACACTTATCTCTCAGAACTGAGCAAGTGGAGAGACGTTCGTTCATCTAGCACCAAGGGAACGGGTTACATGAGACACTTTTTCTCTGCTTTCTCAGTCTATTTCCTAGGGCCGGTTTGAAATTCCTGAAGTTTTCACTGTCAAACCGAGTTGGAGCTTCTACCTCCACATATATATGTATGGAATGGAGTTTGCAACTGAAAAGAAACTTTGTGTTCCCTACAAGCTAGGTGAAGTACGGCTTTCACACACACTTATCTCTCAGAACTGAGCAAGTGGAGAGACGTTCGTTCAAGTAGCACCAAGGGAACCGGTTGCAGGAGACACTTTTTCTCTGCTTTGTCAGTCTGTTTCCTAGTGCCGGTTTGAAGTTCCTGCAGTTTTCACTGTAAAACCGAGTTGGAGATAGTACTTCCCCATATATATGTATGGAATGGAGTTTGCAAATGAAAAGAAACTTTGTGTTCCCAACAAGCTAGGTGAAGGACGGCTTTCACACACACTTATCTCTCAGAACTGAGCAAGTGGAGAGACGTTCGTTCATCTAGCACCAAGGGAACGGGTTGCAGGAGACACTTTTTCTCTGCTTTCTCAGTCTGTTTCCTAGTGCCGGTTTGAAGTTCCTGCAGTTTTCACTGTAAAACCGAGTTGGAGCTAGTACCTCCCCATATATATGTATGGAATGAAGTTTGCAACTGAAAAGAAACTTTGTGTTCCCAAGAAGCCAGCTGAAGTAAGGCTTTCACACACACTTATCTCTCAGAACTGAGCAAGTGGAGAGACGTTCGTTCATCTAGCACCAAGGGAACGGGTTGCAGGAGACACTTTTTCTCTGCTTTCTCAGTCTGTTTCCTAGTGCCGGTATGAAATTCCTGCAGTTTTCACTGTCAAAAAAGGTGGAGCTTGTACCTCCACATATATATGTATGGAATGGATTTTGCATCTGAAAAGAAACTTTGTGTTCCCTACAAGCTAGCTGAAGGACGGCTTTCACACACACTTATCTCTCAGAACTGAGCAAGTTGAGAGACGTTCGTTCATCTAGCACCAAGGGAACGGGTTGCAGGAGACACTTTTTCTCTGCTTTCTCAGTCTGTTTCCTAGTGCCGGTTTGAAGTTCCTGCAGTTTTCACTGTAAAACCGAGTTGGAGATAGAACCTCCCCATATATATGTATGGAATGGAGTTTGCAACTGAAAAGAAACTTTGTGTTCCCAACAAGCTAGGTGAAGGACGGCTTTCACACACACTTATCTCTCAGAACTGAGCAAGTGGAGAGACGTTCGTTCATCTAGCACCAAGGGATCGGGTTGCAGGAGACACTTTTTCTCAGCTTTCTCAGATTGTTTCCTAGTGCCGGTTTGAAATTCCTGCAGTTTTCACTGACAAAAAGAGTTGGAGCTTGTACCTCCACATATATATGTATGGAATGGATTTTGCATCTGAAAAAAACTTTGTGTTCCCAACAAGCTAGCTGAAGGACGGCTTTCACACACACTTATCTCTCAGAACTGAGCAAGTGGAGAGACGTTCGTTCATCTAGCACCAAGGGAACGGGTTGCAGGAGACACTTTTTCTCTGCTTTCTCAGTCTGTTTTCTAGTGCCGGTTTGAAGTTCCTGCAGTTTTCACTGTAAAACCGAGTTGGAGCTTCTACCTCCCCATATATATGTTTGGAATGGAGTTTGCATCTGAAAAGAAACTTTGTGTTCCCAACAATCTAGGTGAAGGACGGCTTTCACACACACTTATCTCTCAGAACTGAGCAAGTGGAGAGACGTTCGTTCATCTAGCACCAAGGGAACGGGTCACATGAGACACTTTTTCTCTGCTTTCTCAGTCTGTTTCCTAGTGCCGGTTTGAAATTCCTGCAGTTTTCACTGTCAAACAGAGTTGGAGCTTGTACCTCCACATATATATGTATGGAATGGAGTTTGCAACTGAAAAGAAACTTTGTGTTCCCTACAAGCTAGGTGAAGTACGGCTTTCACACACACTTATCTCTCAGAACTGAGCAAGTGGAGAGACGTTCGTTCAAGTAGCACCAAGGGAACGGGTTGCAGGAGACACTTTTTCTCTGCTTTGTCAGTCTGTTTCCTAGTGCCGGTTTGAAGTTCCTGCAGTTTTCACTGTAAAACCGAGTTGGAGATAGTACCTCCCCATATATATGTATGGAATGGAGTTTGCAAATGAAAAGAAACTTTGTGTTCCCAACAAGCTAGGTGAAGGACGGCTTTCACACACACTTATCTCTCAGAACTGAGCAAGTGGAGAGACGTTCGTTCATCTAGCACCAAGGGAACGGGTTGCAGGAGACACTTTTTCTCTGCTTTCTCAGTCTGTTTCCTAGTGCCGGTTTGAAGTTCCTGCAGTTTTCACTCTAAAACCGAGTTGGAGCTAGTATCTGCCCATATATATGTATGGAATGTAGTTTGCAACTGAAAAGAAACTTTGTGTTCCCAACAAGCTAGGTGAAGGACGGCTTTCACACACACTTATCTCCCAGAACTGAGCAAGTGGAGAGACGTTCATTCAACTAGCACTAAGGGAACGGGATGCAGGAGACACTTTTTCTCTGCTTTCTCATTCTTTTTCCTAGTGCCGGTTTGAAGTTCCTGCAGTTTTCACTGTAAAATCGAGTTGGAGCTTGTACCTCCCCATATATATGTATGGAATGGAGTTTGCAACTGAAAAGAAACTTTGTGTTCCCAACAATCTAGGTGAAGGACGGCTTTCACACACACTTATCTCTCAGAACTCAGCAAGTGGAGAGACGTTCGTTCATCTAGCACCAAGGGAACGGGTTGCAGGAGACAATTTTTCTCTGCTTTCTCAGTCTTTTTCCTAGTGCCGGTTTGAAATTCCTGCAGTTTTCACTGTCAAATCGAGTTGGAGCTTGTACCTCCACATATATATGTATGGAATGGAGTTTGCAACTGAAAAGAAACTTTGTGTTCCCAACAAGCTAGGTGAAGGACGGCTTTCACACACACTTATCTCTCAGAACTGAGCAAGTGGAGAGACGTTCGTTCATCTAGCACCAAGGGAACGGGTTGCAGGAGACACTTTTTCTCTGCTTTCTCAGTCTGTTTCCTAGTGCCGGTTTGAATTTCCTGCAGTTTTCACTGTAAAACCGAGTTGGAGCTTCTACCTCCCCATATATATGTATGGAATGGAGTTTGCAACTGAAAAGAAACTTTGTGTTCCCAACAAGCTAGTTGAAGTACGGCTTTCACACACACATATCTCTCAGAACTGAGCAAGTGGAGAGACGTTCATTCATCTAGCACCAAGGGAACTGGTTGCAGGAGACACTTTTTCTCTGCTTTCTCATTCTGTTTCCTAGTGCCGGTTTGAAATTCCTGCAGTTTTCACTGTCAAATCGAGTTGGAGCTTGTACCTCCACATATATATGTATGGAATGGAGTTTGCAACTGAAAAGAAACTTTGTGTTCCCAACAAGCTAGGTGAAGGACGGCTTTCACACACACTTATCTCTCAGAACTGAGCAAGTGGAGAGACGTTCGTTCATCTAGCACCAAGGGAACGGTTTGCAGGAGTCACTTTTTCTCTACTTTCTCAGTCTGTTTCCTAGTGCCGGTTTGAAGTTCCTGCAGTTTTCACTGTAAAACCTAGTTGGAGCTAGTACCTGCCCATATATATGTATGGAATGGAGTTTGCAACTGAAAAGAAACTTTGTGTTCCCAACAAGCTAGGTGAAGGACGGCTTTGACACACACTTATCTCTCAGAACTGAGCAAGTGGAGAGACGTTCGTTCATCTAGCACCAAGGGAACGGGTTGCAGGAGACACTTTTTCTCTGCTTTCTCAGTCTGTTTTTTAGTGCCGGTTTGAATTTCCTGCAGTTTTAACTGTAAAACCGAGTTGGAGCTTCTACCTCCCCATATATATGTATGGAATGGAGTTTGCAACTGAAAAGAATCTTTGTGTTCCCAACAAGCTAGGTGAAGGACGGCTTTCACACACACTTATCTCTCAGAACTGAGCAAGAGGAGAGACGTTCGTTCATCTAGCACCAAGGGAACTGGTTGCAGGAGACACTTTTTCTCTGCTTTCTCATTCTGTTTCCGATTGCCGGTTTGAAATTCCTGAAGTTTTCACTGTCAAATCGAGTTGGTGCTTGTACCTCCACATATATATGTATGGAATGGAGTTTGCAACTGAAAAGAAACTTTGTGTTCCCAACAAGCTAGGTGAAGGACGGCTTTCACACACAATTATCTCTCAGAACTGAGCAAGTGGAGAGACGTTCGTTCATCTAGCACCAAGGGAACGGGTTGCAGGAGACACTTTTTCTCTGCTTTCTCAGTCTGTTTCCTAGTGCCGGTTTGAATTTCCTGCAGTTTTCACTGTAAAACCGAGTTGGTGCTTCTACCTCCCCATATATATGTATGGAATGGACTTTGCAACTGAAAAGAAACTTTGTGTTCCCAACAAGCTAGTTGAAGTACGGCTTTCACACACACTTATCTCTGAGAAATGAGCAAGTGGAGAGACGTTCGTTCATCTAGCACCAAGGGAACGGGTTGCAGGGGACACTTTTTCTCTGCTTTCTCAGTCTGTTTCCTAGTGCCGGTTTGAAGTTCCTGCAGTTTTCTCTCTAAAACCGTGTTGGAGCTAGTACCTGCCCATATATATGTATGGAATGGAGTTTGCAACTGAAAAGAAACTTTGTGTTCCCAACAAGCTAAGTGAAGGACGGCTTTCAAACACACTTATCTCCCAGAACTGAGCAAGTGGAGAGACGTTCATTCAACTAGCACTAAGGGAACGGGATGCAGGAGACACTTTTTCTCTGCTTTCTCAGTCTGTTTCCTAGTGCCGGTTTGAAGTTTTTGCAGTTTTCACTGTAAAACCGTGTTGGAGCTAGTACCTCCCCATATATATGTATGGAATGCAGTTTGCTACTTAAAAGAAACTTTGTGTTCCCAACAATCTAGGTGAAGGACGGCTTTCACACACACTTATCTCTCAGTACTCAGCAAGTGGAGAGACGTTCGTTCATCTAGCACCAAGGGAACGGGTTGCAGGAGACACTTTTTCTCTGCTTTCTCAGTCTTTTTCCGAGTGCCGGTTTGAAATTCCTGCAGTTTTCACTGTCAAATTGAGTTGGAGCTTGTACCTCTACATATATATGTATGGAATGGAGTTTGCAACTGAAAAGAAACTTTGTGTTCCCAACAAGCTAGGTGAAGGACGGCTTTCACACACACTTATCTCTCAGAACTGAGCAAGTGGAGAGACGTTCGTTCATCTAGCACCAAGGGAACGGTTTGCAGGAGACACTTTTTCTCTGCTTTCTCAGTCTGTTTCCTAGTGCCGGTTTGAAGTTCCTGCAGTTTTCAATGTAAAACATAGTTGGAGCTAGTACCTGCCCATATATAAGTATGGAATGGAGTTAGCAACTGAAAAGAAACTTTGTGTTCCCTACAAGCTAGTTGAAGTACGGCTTTCACACACACTTATCTCCCAGAACTGAGCAAGTGGAGAGACGTTCGTTCATCTAGCCCCAAGGGAACGGGTTGCAGGAGACAATTTTTCTCTGCTTTCTCAGTCTGTTTCCTAGTGCCGGTTTGAATTTCCTGCAGTTTTCACTGTAAAACCGAGTTGGAGCTTCTACCTCCCCATATATATGTATGGAATGGAGTTTGCAACTGAAAAGAAACTTTGTGTTCCCAACAAGCTAGTTGAAGGACGGCTTTCACACACACTTATCTCTCAGAACTGAGCAAGTGGAGAGACGTTCGTTCATCTAGCACCAAGGAAACTGTTTGCAGGAGACACTTTTTCTCTGCTTTCTCATTCTGTTTCCTAGTGCCGGTTTGAAATTCCTGCAGTTTTCACTGTCAAATCGAGTTGGAGCTTGTACCTCCACATATATATGTATGGAATGGAGTTTGCAACTGAAAAGAAACTTTGTGTTCCCAACAAGCTAGGTGAAGGACGGCTTTCACACACACTTATCTCTCAGAACTGAGCAAGTGGAGAGACGTTCGTTCATCTAGCACCAAGGGAACGGTTTGCAGGAGACACTTTTTCTCTGCTTTCTCAGTCTGTTTCCTAGTGCCGGTTTGAAGTTCCTGCAGTTTTCACTGTAAAACCGAGTTGGAGCTAGTACCTGCCCATATATATGTATGGAATGGAGTTTGCAACTGAAAAGAAACTTTGTGTTCCCTACAAGCTAGTTGAAGGACGGCTTTCACACACACTTATCTCTCAGAACTGAGCAAGTGGAGAGACGTTCGTTCATCTAGCACCAAGGGAACGGGTTGCAGGAGACAGTTTTTCTCTGCTTTCTCAGTCTGTTTCCTAGTGCCGGTTTGAATTTCCTGCAGTTTTCACTGTAAAACCGAGTTGGAGCTTCTACCTCCCCATATATATGTATGGAATGGAGTTTGCAACTGAAAAGAAACTTTGTGTTCCCAACAAGCTAGGTGAAGTACGGCTTTCACACACACTTATCTCTCAGGACTGAGCAAGTGGAGAGACGTTCGTTCATCTAGCACCAAGGGAACGGGATGCAGGAGACACTTTTTCTCTGCTTTCTCAGTCTGTTTCCTAGTGCCGCTTTGAAGTTCCTGCAGTTTTCACTGTAAAACCTAGTTGGAGCTAGTACCTGCCCATACATATGTATGGAATGGAGTTTGCAACTGAAAAGAAACTTTGTGTTCCCAACAAGCTAGGTGAAGGACGGCTTTCACACACACTTATCTCTCAGAACTGAGCAAGTGGAGAGACGTTCGTTCATCTAGCACCAAAAGAACGGTTTGCAGGAGACACTTTTTCTCTGCTTTCTCAGTCTGTTTCCTAGTGCCGGTTTGAAGTTCCTGCAGTTTTCACTGTAAAACCTAGTTGGAGCTAGTACCTGCCCATATATATGTATGGAATGGAGTTTGCAACTGAAAAGAAACTTTGTGTTCCCTACAAGGTATTTGAAGGACGGCTTTCACACACACTTATCTCTCAGAACTGAGCAAGTGGAGAGACGTTCGTTCATCTAGCACCAAGGGAACGGGAGGCAGGAGAGAATTTTTCTCTGCTTTCTCAGTCTGTTTCCTAGTGCTGGTTTGAATTTCCTGCAGTTTTCACTGTAAATCCGAGTTGGAGCTTCTACCTCCCCATATATATGTATGGAATGGAGTTTGCAACTGAAAAGAAACTTTGTGTTCCCAACAAGCTAGGTGAAGGACGGCTTTCACACACACTTATCTCTCAGAACTGAGCAAGTGGAGAGACTTTCGTTCATCTAGCACCAAGGGAACGGGTTGCAGGAGACACTTTTTCTCTGCATTCTCAGTCTGTTTCCTAGTGCCGGTTTGAAGTTCCTGCAGTTTCCACTGTAAAACCTAGTTGGAGCTAGTACCTGCCCATATATATGTATGGAATGGAGTTTGCAACTGAAAAGAAACTTTGTGTTCCCAACAAGCTAGGTGAAGGAAGGCTTTCACACACACTTATCTCTCAGAACTGAGCAAGTGGAGAGACGTTCGTTCATCTAGCACCAATGGAACGGGTTGCAGGAGACACTTTTTCTCTGTTTTCTCAGTCTGTTTCCTAGTGCCGGTTTGAAGTTCCTGCAGTTTTCACTGTAAAACCGAGTTGGAGCTTGTACCTCCCCATATATATGTATGGAATGGAGTTTGCAACTGAAAAGAAACTTTGTGTTCCCAAAAAGCTAGGTGAAGGACGGCTTTCACACACACTTATCTCTCAGAACTGAGAAAGTGGAGAGACTTTCGTTCATCTAGCACCAAGGGAACGGGTTGCAGGAGACACTTTTTCTCTACATTCTCAGTCTGTTTCCTAGTGCCGGTTTGAAGTTCCTGCAGTTTCCACTGTAAAACCTAGTTGGAGCTAGTACCTGCCCATATATATGTATGGAATGGAGTTTGCAACTGAAAAGATACTTTGTGTTCCCAACAAGCTAGGTGAAGGAAGGCTTTCACACACACATATCTCTCAGAACTGAGCAAGTGAAGAGACGTTCGTTCATCTAGCACCAATGGAACGGGTTGCAGGAGACACTATTTCTCTGCTTTCTCAGTCTGTTTCCTAGTGCCGGTTTGAAGTTCCTGCAGTTTTCACTGTAAAACCGAGTTGGAGCTAGTACCTCCCCATATATATGTATGGAATGGAGTTTGCAACTGAAAAGAAACTTTGTGTTCCCAACAAGCTAGTTGAAGTACGGCTTTCACACACACGTATCTCTGAGAAATGAGCAAGTGGAGAGACGTTCGTTCATCTAGCACCAAGGGAACGGGTTGCAGGGGACACTTTTTCTCTGCTTTCTCAGTCTGTTTCCTACTGCCGGTTTGAAGTTCCTGCAGTTTTCACTCTAAAACCGAGTTGGAGCTAGTACCTGCCCATATATATGTATGGAATAGAGTTTGCAAACTGAAAAGAAACTTTGTGTTCCCAACAAGCTAGGTGAAGGACGGCTTTCACACACACTTATCTCTCAGAACTGAGCAAGTGGAGAGACGTTCATTCAACTAGCACTAAGGGAACGGGATGCAGGGGACACTATTTCTCTGCTTTCTCAGTCTGTTTCCTAGTGCCGGTTTGAAGTTCCTGCAGTTTTCACTGTCAAACCGATTTGGAGCTTCTACCTCCCCATATATATGTATGGAATGGAGTTTGCAACTGAAAAGAAACTTTGTGTTCCCAACAATCTCGGTGAAGGACGGCTTTCACACACACTTATCTCTCAGAACTGAGCAAGTGGAGAGACGTTCGTTCATCTAGCACCAAGGGAACGGGTTGCAGGAGACACTTTTTCTCTGCATTCTCAGGCTGTTTCCTAGTGCCGGTTTGAAGTTCCTGCAGTTTTCACTGTAAAACCGAGTTGGAGCTAGTACCTCCCCATATATATGTATGGAATGGAGTTTGCAACTGAAAAGAAACTTTGTGTTAGCAACAAGCTAGGTGAAGGACGGCTTTCACACACACTTATCTCTCAGAACTGAGCAAGTGGAGAGACTTTCGTTCATCTAGCACCAAGGGAACGGGTAGCAGGAGACACTTTTTCTCTGCTTTCTCAGTCTGTTTCCTAGTGCCGGTTTGAAGTTCCTGCAGTTTTCACTGTAAAACCGAGTTGGAGCTTCTACCTCCCCATATATATGTATGGAATGGAGTTTGCAACTGAAAAGAAACTTTGTGTTCCCAACAAGCTAGGTGAAGTACGGCTTTCACACACACTTATCTCTCAGGACTGAGCGAGTGGAGAGACTTTCGTTCATCTAGCACCAAGGGAACGGGATGCAGGAGACACTTTTTCTCTGCTTTCTCAGTCTGTTTCCTAGTGCCGCTTTGAAGTTCCTGCAGTTTTCACTGTAAAACCTAGTTGGAGCTAGTACCTGCCCATACATATGTATGGAATGGAGTTTGCAACTGAAAAGAAACTTTGTGTTCCCAACAAGCTAGGTGAAGGAAGGCTTTCACACACACTTATCTCTCAGAACTGAGCAATTGGAGAGACGTTCGTTCATCTAGCACCAAAAGAACGGTTTGCAGGAGATAATTTTTCTCTGCTTTCTCAGTCTGTTTCCTAGTGCCGGTTTGAAGTTCCTGCAGTTTTCACTGTAAAACCTAGTTGGAGCTAGTACCTGCCCATATATATGTATGGAATGGAGTTTGCAACTGAAAAGAAACTTTGTGTTCCCTACAAGCTATTTGAAGGACGGCTTTCACACACACTTATCTCTCAGAACTGAGCAAGTGGAGAGACGTTCGTTCATCTAGCACCAATAGAACGGGATGCAGGAGAGACTTTTTCTCTGCTTTCTCAGTCTGTTTCCTAGTGCCGGTTTGAATTTCCTGCAGTTTTCACTGTAAAACCGAGTTGGAGCTTCTACCTCCCCATATATATGTATGGAATGGAGTTTGCAACTGAAAAGAAACTTTGTGTTCCCAACAAGCTAGGTGAAGGACGGCTTTCACACACACTTATCTCTCAGAACTGAGAAAGTGGAGAGACTTTCGTTCATCTAGCACCAAGGGAACGGGTTGCAGGAGACACTTTTTCTCTACATTCTCAGTCTGTTTCCTAGTGCCGGTTTGAAGTTCCTGCAGTTTCCACTGTAAAACCTAGTTGGAGCTAGTACCTGCCCATATATATGTATGGAATGGAGTTTGCAACTGAAAAGATACTTTGTGTTCCCAACAAGCTAGGTGAAGGAAGGCTTTCACACACACATATCTCTCAGAACTGAGCAAGTGGAGAGACGTTCGTTCATCTAGCACCAAGGGAACTGGTTGCAGGAGACACTTTTTCTCTGCTTTCTCATTCTGTTTCCTAGTGCCGGTTTGAAATTCCTGAAGTTTTCACTGTCAAATCGAGTTGGAGCTTGTACCTCCACATATATATGTATGGAATGGAGTTTGCAACTGAAAAGAAACTTTGTGTTCCCAACAACCTAGGTGAAGGACAGCTTTCACACACACTTATCTCTCAGAACTGAGCAAGTGGAGAGACGTTCGTTCATCTAGCACCAAGGGAACGTGTTGCAGGAGACACTTTTTCTCTGCTTTCTCAGTCTGTTTCCTAGTGCCGGTTTGAATTTCCTGCAGTTTTCACTGTAAAACCGAGTTGGAGCTTCTACCTCCCCATATATATGTATGGAATGGAGTTTGCAACTGAAAAGAAACTTTGTGTTCCCAACAAGCTAGGTGAAGGACGGCTTTCACACACACTTATCTCTCAGAACTGAGCAAGTGGAGAGACGTTCATTCAAATAGCACTAAGGGAACGGGATGCAGGAGACACTTTTTCTCTGCTTTCTCAGTCTGTTTCCTAGTGCCGGTTTGAAGTTCCTGCAGTTTTCACTGTCAAACCGAGTTGGAGCTTCTACCTCCCCATATATATGTATGGAATGGAGTTTGCAACTGAAAAGAAACTTTGTGTTCCCAACAATCTAGGTGAAGGACGGCTTTCACACACACTTATCTCTCAGAACTGAGCAAGTGGAGAGACGTTCGTTCATCTAGCACCAAGGTAACGGGTTGCAGGAGACACTTTTTCTCTGCTTTCTCAGTCTGTTTCCTAGTGCCGGTTTGAAGTTCCTGCAGTTTTCACTGTAAAACCGAGTTGGAGCTAGTACCTCCCCATATATATATATGGAATGGAGTTTGCAACTGAAAAGAAACTTTGTGTTAGCAACAAGCTAGGTGAAGGACGGCTTTCACACACACTTATCTCTCAGGACTGAGCAAGTGGAGAGACGTTCGTTCATCTAGCACCAAGGGAACGGGTTGCAGGAGACACATTTTCTCTGCTTTCTCAGTCTGTTTCCTAGTGCCGGTTTGAAGTTCCTGCAGTTTTCACTGTAAAACCCAGTTGGAGCTTCTACCTCCCCATATATATGTATGGAATGGGGTTTGCAACTGAAAAGAAACTTTGTGTTCCCAACAAGCTAGGTGAAGGACGGCTTTCACACACACTTATCTCTCAGAACTGAGCAAGTGGAGAGACTTTCGTTCATCTAGCACCAAGGGAACGGGTTGCAGGAGACACTTTTTCTCTGCTTTCTCAGTCTGTTTCCTAGTGCCGGTTTGAAGTTCCTGCAGTTTTCACTGTAAAACCGAGTTGGAGCTTCTACCTCCCCATATATATGTATGGAATGGAGTTTGCAACTGAAAAGAAACTTTGTGTTCCCAACAAGCTAGTTGAAGTACGGCTTTCACACACACTTATCTCTGAGAAATGAGCAAGTGGAGAGACGTTCGTTCATCTAGCACCAAGGGAACGGGTTGCAGGGGACACTTTTTCTCTGCTTTCTCAGTCTGTTTCCTACTGCCGGTTTGAAGTTCCTGCAGTTTACACTCTAAAACCTAGTAGGAGCTAGTACCTGCCCATATATATGTATGGAATGGAGTTTGCAACTGAAAAGAAACTTTGTGTTCCCAACAAGCTAGGTGAAGGACGGCTTTCACACACACTTATCTCTCAGAACTGAGCAAGTGGAGAGACGTTCATTCAACTAGCACTAAGGGAACGGGATGCAGGAGACACTTTTTCTCTGCTTTCTCAGTCTGTTTCCTAGTGCCGGTTTGAAGTTCCTGCAGTTTTCACTGTCTAAATCGGGTTGGAGCTTCTACCTCCCCATATATATGTATGGAATGGAGTTTGCAACTGAAAAGAAACTTTGTGTTCCCAACAATCTAGGTGAAGGACGGCTTTCACACACACTTATCTCTCAGAACTGAGCAAGTGGAGAGACGTTCGTTCATCTAGCACCAAGGGAACGGGTTGCAGGAGACACCTTTTCTCTGCTTTCTCAGTCTGTTTCCTAGTGCCGGTTTGAAGTTCCTGCAGTTTTCAATGTAAAACCGAGTTGGAGCTAGTACCTCCCCATATATATGTATGGAATGGAGTTTGCAACTGAAAAGAAACTTTGTGTTCCCAACAAGCTAGGTGAAGGACGGCTTTCACACACACTTATCTCTCAGGACTGAGCAAGTGGAGAGACGTTCGTTCATCTAGCACCAAGGGAACGGGTTGCAGGAGACACTTTTTCTCTGCTTTCTCAGTCTGTTTCCTAGTGCCGGTTTGAAGTTCCTGCAGTTTTCACTGTAAAACCGAGTTGGAGCTTCTACCTCCCCATATATAAGTATGCAATGGGGTTTGCAACTGAAAAGAAACTTTGTGTTCCCAACAAGCTAGGTGAAGGACGGCTTTCACACACACTTATCTCTCAGAACTGAGCAAGTGGAGAGACTTTCGTTCATCTAGCACCAAGGGAACGGGTTGCAGGAGACACCTTTTCTCTGCTTTCTCAGTCTGTTTCCTAGTGCCGGTTGGAAGTTCCTGCAGTTTTCCCTGTAAAACCGAGTTGGAGCTAGTACCTCCCCATATATATGTATGGAATGGAGTTTGCAACTGAAAAGAAACTTTGTGTTCCCAACAAGCTAGGTGAAGGAAGGCTTTCACACACACTTATCTCTCAGAACTGAGCATGTGGAGAGACGTTCGTTCATCTAGCACCAAGGGAACGGGTTGCAGGAGACACTATTTCTCTGCTTTCTCAGTCTGTTTCCTAGTGCCGGTTTGAAATTCCTGCAGTTTTCACTGTCAAACCGAGTTGGAGCTAGTACCTGCCCATATATATGTATGGAATGGTGTTTGCAACTGAAAAGAAACTTTGTGTTCCCAACAAGCTAGGTGAAGGAAGGCTTTCACACACACTTATCTCTCAGAACTGAGCAAGTGGAGAGACGTTCGTTCATCTAGCACCAATGGAACGGGATGCAGGAGACACTTTTTCTCTGCATTCTCAGTCTGTTTCCTAGTGCCGGTTTGAAGTTCCTGCAGTTTTCACTGTAAAACCGAGTTGGAGCTAGTACCTCCCCATATATATGTATGGAATGGGGTTTGCAACTGAAAAGAAACTTTGTGTTCCCCACAAGCTAGGTGAAGGACGGCTTTCACACACACATATCTCTCAGAACTGAGCAAGTGGAGAGACGTTCGTTCATCTAGCACCAAGGGAACGGGTTGCAGGAGACACTTTTTCTCTGCTTTCTCAGTCTGTTTCCTAGTGCCGGTTTAAAGTTCCTGCAGTTTTCACTGTAAAACCGAGTTGGAGCTTCTACCTCCCCATATATATGTATGGAATGGAGTTTGCGACTGAAAAGAAACTTTGTGTTCCCAACAAGCTAGGTGAAGTACGGCTTTCACACACACTTATCTCTCAGGACTGAGCAAGTGGAGAGACGTTTGTTCATCTAGCACCAAGGGAACGGGATGGAGGAGACACTTTTTCTCTGCTTTCTCAGCCTGTTTCCTAGTGCCGGTTTGAAGTTCCTGCAGTTTTCACTGTAAAACCTAGTTGGAGCTAGTACCTGCCCATACATATGTATGGAATGGAGTTTGCAACTGAAAAGAAACTTTGTGTTCCCAACAAGCTAGGTGAAGGAAGGCTTTCACACACACTTATCTCTCAGAACTGAGCAAGTGGAGAGACGTTCGTTCATCTAGCACCAAGGGAACGGGATGCAGGAGAGACTTTTTCTCTGCTTTCTCAGTCTGTTTCCTAGTGCCGGTTTGAAGTTCCTGCAGTTTTCACTGTAAAACAGAGTTGGAGCTTCTACCTCCCCATATATATGTATGGAATGGAGTTTGCAACTGAAAAGAAACTTTGTGTTCCCAACAAGCTAGGTGAAGTACGGCTTTCACACACACTTATCTCTCAGAACTGAACAAGTGGAGAGACGTTCGTTCATCTAGCACCAAGGGAACGGGATGCAGGAGACACTTTTTCTCTGCTTTCTCAGTCTGTTTCCTAGTGCCCCTTTGAAGTTCCTGCAGTTTTCACTGTAAAACCTAGTTGGAGCTAGTACCTGCCCATACATATGTATGGAATGGAGTTGGCAACTGAAAAGAAACTTTGTGTTCCCAACAAGCTAGGTGAAGGAAGGCTTTCACACACACTTATCTCTCAGAACTGAGCAATTGGAGAGACGTTCGTTCATCTAGCACCAAAAGAACGGTTTGCAGGAGATACTTTTTCTCTGCTTTCTCAGTCTGTTTCCTAGTGCCAGTTTGAAGTTCCTGCAGTTTTCACTGTAAAACCGAGTTGGAGCTTCTACCTCCCCATATATATGTATGGAATGGAGTTTGCAACTGAAAAGAAACTTTGTGTTCCCAACAAGCTAGGTGAAGGACGGCTTTCACACACACTTATCTCTCAGAACTGAGAAAGTGGAGAGACTTTCGTTCATCTAGCACCAAGGGAACGGGTTGCAGGAGACACTTTTTCTCTGCATTCTCAGTCTGTTTCCTAGTGCCGGTTTTAAGTTCCTGCAGTTTCCACTGTAAAACCTAGTTGGAGCTAGTACCTGCCCATATATATGTATGGAATGGAGTTTGCAACTGAAAAGAAACTTTGTGTTCCCAACAAGCTAGGTGAAGGACGGCTTTCACACACACTTATCTCTCAGGACTGAGCAAGTGGAGAGACGTTCGTTCATCTAGCACCAAGGGAACGGGATGCAGGAGAGACTTTTTCTCTGCTTTCTCAGTCTGTTTCCTAGTGCCGGTTTGAAGTTCCTGCAGTTTTCACTGTAAAATCGAGTTGGAGCTTCTACCTCCCCATATATATGTATGGAATGGGGTTTGCAACTGAAAAGAAACTTTGTGTTCCCAACAAGCTAGGTGAAGGACGGCTTTCACACACACTTATCTCTCAGAACTGAGCAAGTGGAGAGACGTTCGTTCATCTAGCACCAAGGGAACGGGTTGCAGGAGACACTTTTTCTCTGCTTTCTCAGTCTGTTTCCTAGTGCCGGTTTGAAGTTCCTGCAGTTTTCACTGTAAAACCGAGTTGGAGCTTCTACCTCCCCATATATATGTATGGAATGGAGTTTGCGACTGAAAAGAAACTTTGTGTTCCCAACAAGCTAGGTGAAGTACGGCTTTCACACACACTTATCTCTCAGGACTGAGCAAGTGGAGAGACGTTCGTTCATCTAGCACCAAGGGAACGGGATGCAGGAGACACTTTTTCTCTGCTTTCTCAGTCTCTTTCCTAGTGCCGGTTTGAAGTTCCTGCAGTTTTCACTGTAAAACCTAGTTGGAGCTAGTACCTGCCCATACATATGTATGGAATGGAGTTTGCAACTGAAAAGAAACTTTGTGTTCCCAACAAGCTAGGTGAAGGAAGGCTTTCACACACACTTATCTCTCAGAACTGAGCAAGTGGAGAGACGTTCGTTCATCTAGCACCAAGGGAACGGGATGCAGGAGAGACTTTTTCTCTGCATTCTCAGTCTGTTTCCTAGTGCCGGTTTGAAGTTCCTGCAGTTTTCACTGTAAAACCGAGTTGGAGCTTCTACCTCCCCATATATATGTATGGAATGGTGTTTGCAACTGAAAAGAAACTTTGTGTTCCCAACAAGCTAGGTGAAGGACGGCTTTCACACACACTTATCTCTCAGAATTGAGCAAGTAGAGAGACTTTCGTTCATCTAGCACCAAGGGAACGGGTTGCAGGAGACACTTTTTCTCTGCTTTCTCAGTCTGTTTCCTAGTGCCGGTTTGAAGTTCCTGCAGTTTTCACTGTAAAACCGAGTTGGAGCTTCTACCTCCCCATATATATGTATGGAATGGAGTTTGCAACTGAAAAGAAACTTTGTGTTCCCAACAAGCTAGTTGAAGTACGGCTTTCACACACACTTATCTCTCAGGACTGAGCAAGTGGAGAGACGTTCGTTCATCTAGCACCAAGGGAACGGGATGCAGGAGACACTTTTTCTCTGCTTTCTCAGTCTGTTTCCTAGTGCCGCTTTGAAGTTCCAGAAGTTTTCACTGTAAAACTTAGTTGGAGCTAGTACCTGCCCATACATATGTATGGAATGGAGTTTGCAACTGAAAAGAAACTTTGTGTTCCCAACAAGCTAGGTGAAGGAAGGCTTTCACACACACTTATCTCTCAGAACTGAGCAAGTGGAGAGACGTTCGTTCATCTAGCACCAAAAGAACGGTTTGCAGGAGATACTTTTTCTCTGCTTTCTCAGTCTGTTTCCTAGTGCCGGTTTGAAGTTCCTGCAGTTTTCACTGTAAAACCTAGTTGGAGCTAGTACCTGCCCATATATATGTATGGAATGGAGTTTGCAACTGAAAAGAAACTTTGTGCTCCCTACAAGCTATTTGAAGGACGGCTTTCACACACACTTATCTCTCAGAACTGAGCAAGTGGAGAGACGTTCGTTCATCTAGCACCAAGGGAACGGGATGCAGGAGAGACATTTTCTCTGCTTTCTCAGTCTGTTTCCTAGTGCCGGTTTGAATTTCCCGCAGTTTTCACTGTAAAACCGAGTTGGAGCTTCTACCTCCCCATATATATGTATGGAATGGAGTTTGCAACTGAAAAGAAACTTTGTGTTCCCAACAAGCTAGGTGAAGGACGGCTTTCACACACACTTATCTCTCAGAACTGAGAAAGTGGAGAGACTTTCGTTCATCTAGCACCAAGGGAACGGGTTGCAGGAGACACTTTTTCTCTGCATTCTCAGTCTGTTTCCTAGTGCCGGTTTTAAGTTCCTGCAGTTTCCACTGTAAAACCTAGTTGGAGCTAGTACCTGCCCATATATATGTATGGAATGGAGTTTGCAACTGAAAAGAAACTTTGTGTTCCCAACAAGCTAGGTGAAGGACGGCTTTCACACACACTTATCTCTCAGAACTGAGCAAGTGGAGAGACGTTCGTTCATCTAGCACCAAGGGAACTGGTTGCAGTAGACACTTTTTCTCTGCTTTCTCATTCTGTTTCCTAGTGCCGGTTTGAAATTCCTGAAGTTTTCACTGTCAAATCGAGTTGGAGCTTGTACCTCCACATATATATGTATGGAATGGAGTTTGCAACTGAAAAGAAACTTTGTGTTCAAAACAAGCTAGGTGAAGGACAGCTTTCACACACACTTATCTCTCAGAACTGAGCAAGTGGAGAGACGTTCGTTCATCTAGCACCAAGGGAACTGGTTGCAGGAGACACTTTTTCTCTGCTTTCTCAGTCTGTTTCCTAGTGCCGGTTTGAAGTTCCTGCAGTTTTCACTGTAAAACCGAGTTGGAGCTTCTACCTCCCCATATATATGTATGGAATGGGGTTTGCAACTGAAAAGAAACTTTGTGTTCCCAACAAGCTAGGTGAAGGACGGCTTTCACACACACTTATCTCTCAGGACTGAGCAAGTGGAGAGACTTTCGTTCATCTAGCACCAAGGGAACGGGTTGCAGGAGACACTTTTTCTCTGCTTTCTCAGTCTGTTTCCTAGTGCCGGTTTGAAGTTCCTGCAGTTTTCACTGTAAAACCGAGTTGGAGCTTCTACCACCCCATATATATGTATAGAATGGGGTTTGCGACTGAAAAGAAACTTTGTGTTCCCAACAAGCTAGGTGAAGTACGGCTTTCACACACACTTATCTCTCAGGACTGAGCAAGTGGAGAGACGTTCGTTCATCTAGCACCAAGGGAACGGGATGCAGGAGACACTTTTTCTCTGCTTTCTCAGTCTGTTTCCTAGTGCCGCTTTGAAGTTCCTGCAGTTTTCACTGTAAAACCTAGTTGGAGCTAGTACCTGCCCATACATATGTATGGAATGGAGTTTGCAACTGAAAAGAAACTTTGTGTTCCCAACAAGCTAGGTGAAGGAAGGCTTTCACACACACTTATCTCTCAGAACTGAGCAAGTGGAGAGACGTTCGTTCATCTAGCACCAAGGGAATGGGATGCAGGAGAGACATTTTCTCTGCTTTCTCAGTCTGTTTCCTAGTGCCGGTTTGAAGTTCCTGCAGTTTTCACTGTAAAACCGAGTTGGAGCTTCTACCTCCCCATATATATGTATGGAATGGGGTTTGCAACTGAAAAGAAACTTTGTGTTCCCAACAAGCTAGGTGAAGGAAGGCTTTCACACACACTGTTCTCTCAGGACTGAGCAAGTGGAGAGACTTTCGTTCATCTAGCACCAAGGGAACGGGTTGCAGGAGACACTTTTTCTCTGCTTTCTCAGTCTGTTTCCTAGTGCCGGTTTGAAGTTCCTGCAGTTTTCACTGTAAAACCGAGTTGGAGCTTCTACCTCCCCATATATATGTATAGAATGGAGTTTGCAACTGAAAAGAAACTTTGTGTTCCCAACAAGCTAGTTGAAGGAAGGCTTTCACACACACTTATCTCTCAGAACTGAGCAAGTGGAGAGACGTTCGTTCATCTAGCACCAAAAGAACGGTTTGCAGGAGATACTTTTTCTCTGCTTTCTCAGTCTGTTTCCTAGTGCCGGTTTGAAGTTCCTGCAGTTTTCACTCTAAAACCGAGTTGGAGCTAGTACCTGCCCATATATATGTATGGAATGGAGTTTGCAACTGAAAAGAAACTTTGTGTTCCCAACAAGCTAGGTGAAGGACGGCTTTCACACACACTTATCTCTCAGAACTGAGCAAGTGGAGAGACGTTCATTCAACTAGCACTAAGGGAACGGGATGCAGGAGACACTTTTTCTCTGCTTTCTCAGTCTGTTTCCTAGTGCCGGTTTGAAGTTCCTGCAGTTTTCACTGTCAAACCGAGTTGGAGCTTCTACCTCCCCATATATATGTATGGAATGGATTTTGCAACTGAAAAGAAACTTTCTGTTCCCAACAATCTAGGTGAAGGACGGCTTTCACACACACTTATCTCTCAGAACTGAGCAAGTGGAGAGACGTTCGTTCATCTAGCACCAAGGGAAGGGGTTGCAGGAGACACTTTTTCTCTGCATTCTCAGTCTGTTTCCTAGTGCCGGTTTGAAGTTCCTGCAGTTTTCACTGTAAAACCGAGTTGGAGCTAGTACCTCCCCATATATATGTATGGAATGGAGTTTGCAACTGAAAAGAAACTTTGTGTTCCCAACAAGCTAGGTGAAGGACGGCTTTCACACACTCTTATCTCTCAGGACTGAGCAAGTGGAGAGACGTTCGTTCATCTAGCACCAAGGGAACGGGTTGCAGGAGACACTTTTTCTCTGCTTTCTCAGTCTGTTTCCTAGTGCCGGTTTGAAGTTCCTGCAGTTTTCACTGTAAAACCGAGTTGGAGCTTCTACCTCCCCATATATATGTATGGAATGGGGTTTGCAACTGAAAAGAAACTTTGTGTTCCCAACAAGCTAGGTGAAGGACGGCTTTCACACACACTTATCTCTCAGAACTGAGCAAGTGGAGAGACGTTCATTCAACTAGCACTAAGGGAACGGGATGCAGGGGACACTTTTTCTCTGCTTTCTCAGTCTGTTTCCTAGTGCCGGTTTGAAGTTCCTGCAGTTTTCACTGTCAAACCGAGTTGGAGCTTCTACCTCCCCATATATATGTATGGAATGGAGTTTGCAACTGAAAAGAAACTTTGTGTTCCCAACAATCTAGGTGAAGGACGGCTTTCACACACACTTATCTCTCAGAACTGAGAAAGTGGAGAGACTTTCGTTCATCTAGCCCCAAGGGAACGGGTTGCAGGAGACACATTTTCTCTGCATTCTCAGTCTGTTTCCTAGTGCCGGTTTGAAGTTCCTGCAGTTTCCACTGTAAAACCTAGTTGGAGCTAGTACCTGCCCATATATATGTATGGAATGGAGTTTGCAACTGAAAAGAAACTTTGTGTTCCCAACAAGCTAGGTGAAGGAAGGCTTTCACACACACTTATCTCTCAGAACTGAGCAAGTGGAGAGAAGTTCGTTCATCTAGCACCAATGGAACGGGTTGCAGGAGACACTTTTTCTCTGCTTTCTCATTCTGTTTCCTAGTGCCGGTTTGAAGTTCCTGCAGTTTTCACTGTAAAACCGAGTTGGAGCTAGTACCTCCCCATATATATGTATGGAATGGAGTTTGCAACTGAAAAGAAACTTTGTGTTCCCAAAAAGCTAGGTGAAGGACGGCTTTCACACACATTTATCTCTCAGAACTGAGCAAGTGGAGAGACTTTCGTTCATCTAGCACCAAGGGAACTGGTTGCAGGAGACACTTTTTCTCTGCTTTCTCATTCTGTTTCCTAGTGCCGGTTTGAAATTCCTGAAGTTTTCACTGTCAAATCGAGTTGGAGCTTGTACCTCCACATATATATGTATGGAATGGAGTTTGCAACTGAAAAGAAACTTTGTGTTCCCAACAAGCTAGGTGAAGGACGGCTTTCACACACACTTATCTCTCAGAACTGAGCAAGTGGAGAGACGTTCGTTCATCTAGCACCAAGGGAACGGGTTGCAGGGGACACTTTTTCTCTGCTTTCTCAGTCTGTTTCCTACTGCCGGTTAGAAGTTCCTGCAGTTTTCACTCTAAAACCGAGTTGGAGCTAGTACCTGCCCATATATATGTATGGAATGGAGTTTGCAACTGAAAAGAAACTTTGTGTTCCCAACAAGCTAGGTGAAGGACGGCTTTCACACACACTTATCTCTCAGAACTGAGCAAGTGGAGAGACGTTTATTCAACTAGCACTAAGGGAACGGGATGCAGGAGACACATTTTCTCTGCTTTCTCAGTCTGTTTCCTAGTGCCGGTTTGAAGTTCCTGCAGTTTTCACTGTCAAACCGAGTTGGAGCTTCTACCTCCCCATATATATGTATGGAATGGAGTTTGCAACTGAAAAGAAACTTTGTGTTCCCAACAATCTAGGTGAAGGACGGCTTTCACACACACTTATCTCTCAGAACTGAGCAAGTGGAGAGACGTTCGTTCATCTAGCACCAAGGGAACGGGTTGCAGGAGACACTTTTTCTCTGCTTTCTCAGTCTGTTTCCTAGTGCCGGTTTGAAGTTCCTGCAGTTTTCACTGTAAAACCGAGTTGGAGCTAGTACCTCCCCATATATATGTATGGAATGGAGTTTGCAACTGAAACGAAACTTTGTGTTCCCAACAAGCTAGGTGAAGGACGGCTTTCACACACACTTATCTCTCAGGACTGAGCAAGTGGAGAGAAGTTCGTTCATCTAGCACCAAGGGAACGGGTTGCAGGAGACACTTTTCTCTGCTTTCTCAGTCTGTTTCCTAGTGCCGGTTTGAAGTTCCTGCAGTTTTCACTGTAAAACCGATTTGGAGCTTCTACCTCC
This sequence comes from Camelus bactrianus, assembly GCF_048773025.1. Classification (NCBI taxonomy): domain Eukaryota; kingdom Metazoa; phylum Chordata; class Mammalia; order Artiodactyla; family Camelidae; genus Camelus; species Camelus bactrianus. Next base: position 103,822,731 of record NC_133544.1, read on the forward strand.
CCATATATATATATGGAATGGGGTTTGCAACTGAAAAGAAACTTTGTGTTCCCAACAAGCTAGGTGAAGGACGGCTTTCACACACACTTATCTCTCAGAACTGAGCAAGTGGAGAGACTTTCGTTCATCTAGCACCAAGGGAACGGGTTGAAGGAGACACTTTTTCTCTGCTTTCTCAGTCTGTTTCCTAGTGCCGGTTTGAAGTTCCTGCAGTTTTCACTGTAAAACCGAGTTGGAGCTTCTACCTCCCCATATATATGTATGGAATGGAGTTTGCTACTGAAAAGAAACTTTGTGTTCCCAACAAGCTAGTTGAAGTACGGCTTTCACACACACTTATCTCTGAGAAATGAGCAAGTGGAGAGACGTTCGTTCATCTAGCACCAAGGGAACGGGTTGCAGGGGACACTTTTTCTCTGCTTTCTCAGTCTGTTTCCTACTGCCGGTTTGAAGTTCCTGCAGTTTTCACTCTAAAACCGAGTAGGAGCTAGTACCTGCCCATATATATGTATGGAATGGAGTTTGCAACTGAAAAGAAACTTTGTGTTCCCAACAAGCTAGGTGAAGGACGGCTTTCACACACACTTATCTCTCAGATCTGAGCAAGTGGAGAGACGTTCATTCAACTAGCACTAAGGGAACGGGATGCAGGAGACACTTTTTCTCTGCTTTCTCAGTCTGTTTCCTAGTGCCGGTTTGAAGTTCCTGCAGTTTTCACTGTCAAACCGAGTTGGAGCTTCTACCTCCCCATATATATGTATGGAATGGAGTTTGCAACTGAAAAGAAACTTTGTGTTCCCAACAATCTAGGTGAAGGACGGCTTTCACACACACTTATCTCTCAGAACTGAGCAAGTAGAGAGTCGTTCGTTCATCTAGCACCAAGGGAACGGGTTGCAGGGGACACTTTTTCTCTGCTTTCTCAGTCTGTTTCCTAGTGCCGGTTTGAAGTTCCTGCAGTTTTCACTGTAAAATCGAATTGGAGCTAGTACCTCCCCATATATATGTATGGAATGGAGTTTGCAACTGAAAAGAAACTTTGTGTTCCCAACAAGCTAGGTGAAGGACGGCTTTCACACACACTTATCTCTCAGGACTGAGCAAGTGGAGAGACGTTCGTTCATCTAGCGCCAAGGGAACGGTTTGCAGGAGACACTTTTTCTCTGCTTTCTCAGTCTGTTTCCTAGTGCCGGTTTGAAGTTCCTGCAGTTTTCACTGTAAAACCGAGTTGGAGCTTCTACCTCCCCATATATATGTATGGAATGGGGTTTGCAACTGAAAAGAAACTTTGTGTTCCCAACAAGCTAGGTGAAGGTCGGCTTTCACACACAATTATCTCTCAGAACTGAGCAAGTGGAGAGACGTTCGTTCATCTAGCACCAAGGGAACGGGTTGCAGGAGACACTTTTTCTCTGCTTTCTCAGTCTGTTTCCTAGTGCCGGTTTGAAGTTCCTGCAGTTTTCACTGTAAAACCGAGTTGGAGCTTCTACCTCCCCATATATATGTATGGAATGGAGTTTGCAACTGAAAAGAAACTTTGTGTTCCCAACAAGCTAGGTGAAGTACGGCTTTCACACACACTTATCTCTCAGGACTGAGCAAGTGGAGAGACGTTCGTTCATCTAGCACCAAGTGAACGGAATGCAGGAGACACTTTTTCTCTGCTTTCTCAGTCTGTTTCCTAGTGCCGCTTTGAAGTTCCTGCAGTTTTCACTGTAAAACCTAGTTGGAGCTAGTACCTGCCCATACATATGTATGGAATGGAGTTTGCAACTGAAAAGAAACTTTGTGTTCCCAACAAGCTAGGTGAAGGAAGGCTTTCACACACACTTATCTCTCAGAACTGAGCAAGTGGAGAGACGTTCGTTCATCTAGCACCAAGGGAACGGGTTGCAGGGGACACTTTTTCTCTGCTTTCTCAGTCTGTTTCCTACTGCCGGTTTGAAGTTCCTGCAGTTTTCACTCTAAAACCGAGTTGGAGCTAATACCTGCCCATATATATGTATGGAATGGAGTTTGCAACTGAATAGAAACTTTGTGTTCCCAACAAGCTAGGTGAAGGACGGCTTTCACACACACTTATCTCTCAGAACTGAGCAAGTGGAGAGACGTTCATTCAACTAGCACTAAGGGATCGGGATGCAGGAGACACTTTTTCTCTGCTTTCTCAGTCTGTTTCCTAGTGCCGGTTTGAAGTTCCTGCAGTTTTCACTGTCAAACCGAGTTGGAGCTTCTACCTCCTCATATATATGTATGGAATGGAGTTTGCAACTGAAAAGAAACTTTGTGTTCCCAACAATCTAGGTGAAGGACGGCTTTCACACACACTTATCTCTCAGAACTGAGCAAGTGGAGAGACGTTCGTTCATCTAGCACCAAGGGAACGGGTTGCAGGAGACACTTTTTCTCTGCTTTCTCAGTCTGTTTCCTAGTGCCGTTTTGAAGTTCCTGCAGTTTTCACTGTAAAACCGAGTTGGAGCTAGTACCTCCCCATATATATGTATGGAATGGAGTTTGCAACTGAAAAGAAACTTTGTGTTCCCAACAAGCTAGGTGAAGGACGGCTTTCAAACACACTTATCTCTCAGGACTGAGCAAGTGGAGAGACGTTCGTTCATCTAGCACCAAGGGAACGGGTTGCAGGAGACACATTTTCTCTGCTTTCTCAGTCTGTTTCCTAGTGCCGGTTTGAAGATCCTGCAGTTTTCACTGTAAAACCGAGTTGGAGCTTCTACCTCCCCTTATATATGTATGGAATGGGGTTTGCAACTGAAAAGAAACTTTGTGTTCCCAACAAGCTAGGTGAAGGACGGCTTTCACACACACTTATCTCTCAGAACTGAGCAAGTGGAGAGACGTTCATTCAACTAGCACTAAGGGAACGGGATGCAGGAGACACTTTTTCTCTGCTTTCTCAGTCTGTTTCCTAGTGCCGGTTTGAAGTTCCTGCAGTTTTCACTGTCAAAACGAGTTGGAGCTTCTACCTCCCCATATATATGTATGGAATGGAGTTTGCAACTGAAAAGAAACTTTGTGTTCCCAACAATCTAGGTGAAGGACGACTTTCACACACACTTATCTCTCAGAACTGAGCAAGTGGAGAGACGTTCGTTCATCTAGCACCAAGGGAACGGGTTGCAGGAGACACTTTTTCTCTGCTTTCTCAGTCTGTTTCCTAGTGCCGGTTTGAAGTTCCTGCAGTTTTCACTGTAAAACCGAGTTGGAGCTAGTACCTCCCCATATATATGTATGCAATGGAGTTTGCAACTGAAAAGAAACTTTGTGTTCCCAACAAGCTAGGTGAAGGACGGCTTTCACACACACTTATCTCTCAGGACTGAGCAAGTGGAGAGACGTTCGTTCATCTAGCACCAAGGGAACGGGTTGCAGGAGACACTTTTTCTCTGCTTTCTCAGTCTGTTTCCTAGTGCCGGTTTGAAGTTCCTGCAGTTTTCACTGTAAAACCGAGTTGGAGCTTCTACCTCCCCATATATATGTATGGAATGGGGTTTGCAACTGAAAAGAAACTTTGTGTTCCCAACAAGCTAGGTGAAGGACGGCTTTCACACACACTTATCTCTCAGAACTGAGCAAGTGGAGAGACTTTCGTTCATCTAGCACCAAGGGAACGGGTTGCAGGAGACACTTTTTCTCTGCTTTCTCAGTCTGTTTCCTAGTGCCGGTTTGAAGTTCCTGCAGTTTTCACTGTAAAACCGAGTTGGAGCTTCTACCTCCCCATATATATGTATGGAATGGAGTTTGCAACTGAAAGAAACTTTGTGTTCCCAACAAGCTAGTTGAAGTACGGCTTTCACACACACTTATCTCTGAGAAATGAGCAAGTGGAGAGACGTTCGTTCATCTAGCACCAAGGGAACGTGTTGCAGGGGACACTTTTTCTCTGCTTTCTCAGTCTGTTTCTTACTGCCGGTTTGAAGTTCCTGCAGTTTTCACTCTAAAACCGAGTAGGAGCTAGTACCTGCCCATATATATGTATGGAATGGAGTTTGCAACTGAAAAGAAACTTTGTGTTCCGAACAAGATAGGTGAAGGACGGCTTTCACACACACTTATCTCTCAGAACTGAGCAAGTGGAGAGACGTTCATTCAACTAGCACTAAGGGAACGGGATGCAGGGGACACTTTTTCTCTGCTTTCTCAGTCTGTTTCCTAGTGCCGGTTTGAAGTTCCTGCAGTTTTCACTGTCAAACCGAGTTGGAGCTTCTACCTCCCCATATATATGTATGGAATGGAGTTTGCAACTGAAAAGAAACTTTGTGTTCCCAACAATCTAGGTGAAGGACGGCTTTCACACACAATTATCTCTCAGAACTGAGCAAGTGGAGAGACGTTCGTTCATCTAGCATCAAGGGAACGGGTTGCAGGAGACACTTTTTCTCTGCTTTCTCAGTCTGTTTCCTAGTGCCTGTTTGAAGTTCCTGCAGTTTTCACTGTAAAACCGAGTTGGAGCTAGTACCTCCCCATATATATGTATGGAATGGAGTTTGCAACTGAAAAGAAACTTTGTGTTCCCAACAAGCTAGGTGAAGGACGGCTTTCACACACACTTATCTCTCAGGACTGAGCAAGTGGAGAGACGTTCGTTCATCTAGCACCAAGGGAACGGGTTGCAGGAGACACTTTTTCTCTGCTTTCTCAGTCTGTTTCCTAGTGCCGGTTTGAAGTTCCTGCAGTTTTCACTGTCAAACCGAGTTGGAGCTTCTACCTCCCCATATATATGTATGGAATGGGGTTTGCAACTGAAAAGAAACTTTGTGTTCCCAACAAGCTAGGTGAAGGACGGCTTTCACACACACTTATCTCTCAGAACTGAGCAAGTGGAGAGACTTTCGTTCATCTAGCACCAAGGGAACGGGTTGCAGGAGACACTTTTTCTCTGCTTTCTCAGTCTGTTTCCTAGTGCCGGTTTGAAGTTCCTGCAGTTTTCCCTGTAAAACCGAGTTGGAGCTAGTACCTCCCCATATATATGTATGGAATGGAGTTTGCAACTGAAAAGAAACTTTGTGTTCCCAACAAGCTAGGTGAAGGAAGGCTTTCACACACACTTATTTCTCAGAAATGAGCATGTGGAGAGACGTTCGTTCATCTAGCACCAAGGGAACGGGTTGCAGGAGACACTTTTTCTCTGCTTTCTCAGTCTGTTTCCTAGTGCCGGTTTGAAATTCCTGCAGTTTTCACTGTCAAACAGAGTTGGAGCTACTACCTGCCCATATATATGTATGGAATGGAGTTTGCAACTGAAAAGAAACTTTGTGTTCCCTACAAGCTAGGTGAAGGAAGGCTTTCACACACACTTATCTCTCAGAACTGAGCAAGTGGAGAGACGTTCGTTCATCTAGCACCAATGGAACGGGTTGCAGGAGACACATTTTCTCTGCATTCTCAGTCTGTTTCCTAGTGCCGGTTTGAAGTTCCTGCAGTTTTCACTGTAAAACCGTGTTGGAGCTAGTACCTCCCCATATATATGTATGGAATGGAGTTTGCAACTGAAAAGAAACTTTGTGTTCCCAACAAGCTAGGTGAAGAACGGCTTTCACACACACTTATCTCTCAGGACTGAGCAAGTGGAGAGACGTTCGTTCATCTAGCACCAATGGAACGGGTTGCAGGAGACACTTTTTCTCTGCATTCTCAGTCTGTTTCCTAGTGCCGGTTTGAAGTTCCTGCAGTTTTCACTGTAAAACCGAGTTGGAGCTAGTACCTCCCCATATATATGTATGGAATGGAGTTTGCAACTGAAAAGAAACTTTGTGTTCCCAACAAGCTAGGTGAAGGACGGCTTTCACACACACTTATCTCTCAGAACTGAGCAAGTGGAGAGACGTTCGTTCATCTATCACCAAGGGAACTGGTTGCAGGAGACACTTTTTCTCTGCTTTCTCATTCTGTTTCCTAGTGCCGGTTTGAAATTCCTGAAGTTTTCACTGTCAAATCGAGTTGGACCTTGTACCTTCACATATATTTGTATGGAATGGAGTTTGCAACTGAAAAGAAACTTTGTGTTCCCAACAAGCTAGGTGAAGGACGGCTTTCACACACACTTATCTCTCAGAACTGAGCAAGTGGAGAGACTTTAGTTCAGCTAGCACCAAGGGAACGGGTTGCAGGAGACACTTTTTCTCTGCTTTCTCAGTCTGTTTCCTAGTGCCGGTTTGAAGTTCCTTCAGTTTTCACTGTAAAACCGAGTTGGAGCTTCTACCTCCCCATATATATGTATGGAATGGGGTTTGCAACTGAAAAGAAACTTTGTGTTCCCAACAAGCTAGTTGAAGGACGGCTTTCACACACACTTATCCCTCAGAACTGAGCAAGTGGACAGAAGTCCGTTCATCTAGCACCAAGGGAACGGGTTGCAGGAGACACTTTTTCTCTGCATTCTCAGTCTGTTTCCTAGTGCCGGTTTGAAGTTCCTGCAGTTTTCACTGTAAAACCGAGTTGGAGCTAGTACCTCCCCATATATATGTATGGAATGGAGTTTGCAACTGAAAAGAAACTTTGTGTTCCCAACAAGCTAGGTGAAGGAAGGCTTTCACACACACTTATCTCTCAGAACTGAGCATGTGGAGAGACGTTCGTTCATCTAGCACCAAGGGAACGGGTTGCAGGAGACACTTTTTCTCTGCTTTCTCAGTCTGTTTTCTAGTGCCGGTTTGAAATTCCTGCAGTTTTCACTGTCAAACCGAGTTGGAGCTAGTACCTGCCCATATATATGTATGGAATGGAGTTTGCAACTGAAAAGAAACTTTGTGTTCCCAACAAGCTAGGTGAAGGAAGGCTTTCACACACACTTATCTCTCAGAACTGAGCAAGTGGAGAGACGTTCGTTCATCTAGCACCAATGGAACGGGTTGCAGGAGACACTTTTTCTCTGCATTCTCAGTCTGTTTCCTAGTGCCGGTTTGAAGTTCCTGCAGTTTTCACTGTAAAACCGAGTTGGAGATAGTACCTCCCCATATATATGTATAGAATGGAGTTTGCAAATGAAAAGAAACTTTCTGTTCCCAACAAGCTAGGTGAAGGAAGGCTTTCACACACACTTATCTCTCAGAACTGAGCAAGTGGAGAGACGTTCGTTCATCTAGCACCAAGGGAACGGGTTGCAGGAGACACTTTTTCTCTGCTTTCTCAGTCTGTTTCCTAGTGCCGGTTTGAATTTCCTGCAGTGTTCACTGCAAAATCGAGTTGGAGCTAGTACCTGCCCATATATATGTATGGAATGGAGTTTGCAACTGAAAAGAAACTTTGTGTTGCCAACAAGCTAGTTGAAGGACGGCTTTCACACACACTTATCTCTCAGAAATGAGCAAGTGGAGAGACGTTCGTTCATCTAGCACCAAGGGAACGGGTTGCAGGGGACACTTTTTCTCTGCTTTCTCAGTCTGTTTCCTAGTGCCGGTTTGAAGTTCCTGCAGTTTTCACTCTAAAACCGAGTTGGAGCTAGTACCTGCCCATATATATGTATGGAATGGAGTTTGCAACTGAAAAGAAACTTTGTGTTCCCAACAAGCTAGGTGAAGGAAGGCTTTCACACACACTTATCTCTCAGAACTGAGCATGTGGAGAGACGTTCGTTCATCTAGCACAAAGGGAACGGGTTGCAGGAGAAACTTTTTCTCTGCTTTCTCAGTCTGTTTCCTAGTGCCGGTTTGAAATTCCTGCAGTTTTCACTGTCAAACCGAGTTGGAGCTAGTACCTGCCCATATATATGTATGGAATGGAGTTTGCAACTGAAAAGAAACTTTGTGTTCCCAACAAGCTAGGTGAAGGAAGGCTTTCACACACACTTATCTCTCAGAACTGAGCAAGTGGAGAGACGTTCGTTCATCTAGCACCAAGGGAACGGGATGCAGGAGACACTTTTTCTCTGCTTTCTCAGTCTGTTTCCTAGTGCCGGTTTGAAGTTCCTGCAGTTTTCGCTGTAAAACCTAGTTGGAGCTAGTACCTGCCCATATATATGTATGGAATGGAGCTTGCAACTGAAAAGAATCTTTGTGTTCCCAACAAGCTAGGTGAAGGAAGGCTTTCACACACACTTATCTCTCAGAACTGAGCAAGTGGAGAGACGTTCGTTCATCTAGCACCAATGGAACGGGTTGCAGGAGACACTTTTTCTCTGCATTCTCAGTCTGTTTCCTAGTGCCGGTTTGAAGTTCCTGCAGTTTTCACTGTAAAACCGAGTTGGAGCTAGTACCTCCCCATATATATGTATGGAATGGAGTTTGCAACTGAAAAGAAACTTTGTGTTCCCATCAAGCTAGGTGAAGGACGGCTTTCACACACACTTATCTCTCAGAACTGAGCAAGTGGAGAGACGTTCGTTCATCTAGCACCAAGGGAACTGGTTGCAGGAGACACTTTTTCTCTGCTTTCTCATTCTGTTTCCTAGTGCCGGTTTGAAATTCCTGAAGTTTTCACTGTCAAATCGAGTTGGACCTTGTACCTCCACATATATATGTATGGAATGGAGTTTGCAACTGAAATGAAACTTTGTGTTCCCAACAAGCTAGGTGAAGGACGGCTTTCACACACACTTATCTCTCAGAACTGAGCAAGTGGAGAGACTTTCGTTCAGCTAGCACCAAGGGAACGGGATGCAGGAGACACTTTTTCTCTGCTTTCTCAGTCTGTTTCCTAGTGCCGGTTTGAAGTTCCTGCAGTTTTCACTGTAAAACCGAGTTGGAGCTTCTACCTCCCCATATATATGTATGGAATGGGGTTTGCAACTGAAAAGAAACTTTGTGTTCCCAACAAGCTAGGTGAAGGACGGCTTTCACACACACTTATCTCTCAGAACTGAGCAAGTGGAGAGACTTTCGTTCATCTAGCACCAAGGGAACGGGTTGCAGGAGACACTTTTTCTCTGCTTTCTCAGTCTGTTTCCTAGTGCCGGTTTGAAGTTCCTGCAGTTTTCACTGTAAAACCGAGTTGGAGCTAGTACCTCCCCATATATATGTATGAAATGGAGTTTGCAACTGAAAAGAAACTTTGTGTTCCCAACAAGCTAGGTGAAGGAAGGCTTTCACACACAATTATCTCTCAGAACTGAGAATGTGGAGAGACGTTCGTTCATCTAGCACCAAGGGAACGGGTTGCAGGAGACACTTTTTCTCTGCTTTCTCAGTCTGTTTCCTAGTGCCGGTTTGAAATTCCTGCAATTTTCACTGTCAAACCGAGTTGGAGCTAGTACCTCCCCATATATATGTATGGAATGGAGTTTGCAACTGAAAAGAAACTTTGTGTTCCCAACAAGCTAGGTGAAGGACGGCTTTCACACACACTTATCTCTCAGGACTGAGCAAGTGGAGAGATGTTCGTTCATCTAGCACCAAGGGAACGGGTTGCATGAGACACTTTTTCTCTGCTTTCTCAGTCTGTTTCCTAGTGCCGGTTTGAAGTTCCTGCAGTTTTCACTGTAAAACCGAGTTGGAGCTTCTACCTCCCCATATATATGTATGGAATGGGGTTTGCAACTGAAAAGAAACTTTGTGTTCCCAACAAGCTAGGTGAAGGACGGCTTTCACACACACTTATCTCTCAGAACTGAGCAAGTGGAGAGACTTTCGTTCATCTAGCACCAAGGGAACGGGTTGCAGGAGACACTTTTTCTCTGCTTTCTCAGTCTGTTTCCTAGTGCCGGTTTGAATTTCCTGCAGTTTTCCCTGTAAAACCGAGTTGGAGCTAGTACCTCCCCATATATATGTATGGAATGGAGTTTGCAACTGAAAAGAAACTTTGTGTTCCCAACAAGCTAGGTGAAGGAAGGCTTTCACACACACTTATTTTTCAGAACTTAGCATGTGGAGAGACGTTCGTTCATCTAGCACCAAGGGAACGGGTTGCAGGAGACACTTTTTCTCTGCTTTCTCAGTCTGTTTCCTAGTGCCGGTTTGAAATTCCTGCAGTTTTCACTGTCAAACCGAGTTGGAGCTACTACCTGCCCATATATATGTATGGAATGGAGTTTGCAACTGAAAAGAAACTTTGTGTTCCCAACAAGCTAGGTGAAGGAAGGCTTTCACACACACTTATCTCTCAGAACTGAGCAAGTGGAGAGACGTTCGTTCATCTAGCACCAATGGAACGGGTTGCAGGAGACACATTTTCTCTGCATTCTCAGTCTCTTTCCTAGTGCCGGTTTGAAGTTCCTGCAGTTTTCACTGTAAAACCGAGTTGGAGCTAGTACCTCCCCATATATATGTATGGAATGGAGTTTGCAACTGAAAAGAAACTTTGTGTTCCCAACAAGCTATTTGAAGGACGGCTTTCACACACACTTATCTCTCAGGACTGAGCAAGTGGAGAGACGTTCGTTCATCTAGCACCAAGGGAACGGGTTGCAGGATTCACTTTTTCTCTGCTTTCTCAGTCTGTTTCCTAGTGCCGGTTTGAAGTTCCTGCAGTTTTCACTGTAAAACCTAGTTGGAGCTAGTACCTGCCCATATATATGTATGGAATGGAGCTTGCAACTGAAAAGAAACTTTGTGTTCCCAACAAGCTAGGTGAAGGAAGGCTTTCACACACACTTATCTCTCAGAACTGAGCAAGTGGAGAGACGTTCGTTCATCTAGCACCAATGGAACGGGATGCAGGCGAGACTTTTTCTCTGCTTTCTCAGTCTGTTTCCTAGTGCCGGTTTGAAGTTCCTGCAGTTTTCACTGTAAAACCGAGTTGGAGCTTCTACCTCCCCATATATATGTATGGAATGGGGTTTGCAACTGAAAAGAAACTTTGTGTTCCCAACAAGCTAGGTGAAGGACGGCTTTCACACACACTTATCTCTCAGAACTGAGCAAGTGGAGAGACTTTCGTTCATCTAGCACCAAGGGAACGGGTTGCAGGAGACACTTTTTCTCTGCTTTCTCAGTCTGTTTCCTAGTGCCGGTTTGAAGTTCCTGCAGTTTTCAATGTAAAACCGAGTTGGAGCTTCTACCTCCCCATATATATGTATGGAATGGAGTTTGCAACTGAAAAGAAACTTTGTGTTCCCAACAAGCTAGGTGAAGTACGGCTTTCACACACACTTATCTCTCAGAACTGAGCAAGTGGAGAGACGTTCGTTCATCTAGCACCAAGGGAAAGGGATGCAGGAGACACTTTTTCTCTGCTTTCTCAGTCTGTTTATTAGTGCCGCTTTGAAGTTCCTGCAGTTTTCACTGTAAAACCGAGTTGGAGCTAGTACCTCCCCATATATATGTATGGAATGGAGTTTGCAACTGAAAAGAAACTTTGTGTTCCCAACAAGCTAGGTGAAGGAAGGCTTTCACACACACTTATCTCTCAGAACTGAGCATGAGGAGAGACGTTCGTTCATCTAGCACCAAGGGAACGGGTTGCAGGAGACACTTTTTCTCTGCTTTCTCAGTCTGTTTCCTAGTGCCGGTTTGAAATTCCTGCAGTTTTCACTGTCAAACCGAGTTGGAGCTAGTACCTGCCCATATATATGTATGGAATGGAGTTTGCAACTGAAAAGAAACTTTGTGTTCCCAACAAGCTAGGTGAAGGAAGGCTTTCACACACACTTATCTCTCAGAACTGAGCAAGTGGAGAGACGTTCGTTCATCTAGCACCAATGGAACGGGTTGCAGGAGACACTTTTTCTCTGCATTCTCAGTCTGTTTCCTAGTGCCGGTTTGAAGTTCCTGCAGTTTTCACTGTAAAACCGAGTTGGAGATAGTACCTCCCCATATATATGTATAGAATGGAGTTTGCAAATGAAAAGAAACTTTCTGTTCCCAACAAGCTAGGTGAAGGAAGGCTTTCACACACACTTAACTCTCAGAACTGAGCAAGTGGAGAGACGTTCGTTCATCTAGCACCAAGGGAACGGGTTGCAGGAGACACTTTTTCTCTGCTTTCTCAGTCTGTTTCCTAGTGCCGGTTTGAATTTCCTGCAGTGTTCACTGCAAAATCGAGTTGGAGCTAGTACCTGCCCATATATATGTATGGAATGGAGTTCGCAACTGAAAAGAAACTTTGTGTTGCCAACAAGCTAGTTGAAGGACGGCTTTCACACACACTTATCTCTCAGAAATGAGCAAGTGGAGAGACGTTCGTTCATCTAGCACCAAGGGAACGGGTTGCAAGGGACACTTTTTCTCTGCTTTCTCAGTCTGTTTCCTAGTGCCGGTTTGAAGTTCCTGCAGTTTTCACTCTAAAACCGAGTTGGAGCTAGTACCTGCCCATATATATGTATGGAATGGAGTTTGCACCTGAAAAGAAACTTTGTGTTCCCAACAAGCTAGGTGAAGGAAGGCTTTCACACACACTTATCTCTCAGAACTGAGCATGTGGAGAGACGTTCGTTCATCTAGCACCAAGGGAACGGGTTGCAGGAGACACTTTTTCTCTGCTTTCTCAGTCTGTTTCCTAGTGCCGGTTTGAAATTCCTGCAGTTTTCACTGTCAAACCGAGTTGGAGCTAGTACCTGCCCATATATATGTATGGAATGGAGTTTGCAACTGAAAAGAAACTTTGTGTTCCCAACAAGCTAGGTGAAGGAAGGCTTTCACACACACTTATCCCTCAGAACTGAGCAAGTGGATAGACGTTCGTTCATCTAGCACCAAGGGAACGGGATGCAGGAGACACTTTTTCTCTGCTTTCTCAGTCTGTTTCCTAGTGCCGGTTTGAAGTTCCTGCAGTTTTCACTGTAAAACCTAGTTGGAGCTAGTACCTGCCCATATATATGTATGGAATGGAGCTTGCAACTGAAAAGAAACTTTGTGTTCCCAACAAGCTAGGTGAAGGAAGGCTTTCACACACACTTATCTCTCAGAACTGAGCAAGTGGAGAGACGTTCGTTCATCTAGCACCAATGGAACGGGTTGCAGGAGACACTTTTTCTCTGCATTCTCAGTCTGTTTCCTAGTGCCGGTTTGAAGTTCCTGCAGTTTTCACTGTAAAACCGAGTTGGAGCTAGTACCTCCCCATATATATGTATGGAATGGAGTTTGCAACTGAAAAGAAACTTTGTGTTCCCATCAAGCTAGGTGAAGGACGGCTTTCACACACACTTATCTCTCAGAACTGAGCAAGTGGAGAGACGTTCGTTCATTTAGCACCAAGGGAACTGGTTGCAGGAGACACTTTTTCTCTGCTTTCTCATTCTGTTTCCTAGTGCCGGTTTGAAATTCCTGAAGTTTTCACTGTCAAATCGAGTTGGACCTTGTACCTCCACATATATATGTATGGAATGGAGTTTGCAACTGAAAAGAAACTTTGTGTTCCCAACAAGCTAGGTGAAGGACGGCTTTCACACACACTTATCTCTCAGAACTGAGCAAGTGGAGAGACTTTCGTTCAGCTAGCACCAAGGGAACGGGTTGCAGGAGACACTTTTTCTCTGCTTTCTCAGTCTGTTTCCTAGTGCCGGTTTGAAGTTCCTGCAGTTTTCACTGTAAACCCGAGTTGGAGCTTCTACCTCCCCATATATATGTATGGAATGGGGTTTGCAACTGAAAAGAAACTTTGTGTTCCCAACAAGCTAGGTGAAGGACGGCTTTCACACACACTTATCTCTCAGAACTGAGCAAGTGGAGAGACTTTCGTTCATCTAGCACCAAGGGAACGGGTTGCAGGAGACACTATTTCTCTGCTTTCTCAGTCTGTTTCCTAGTGCCGGTTTCAAGTTCCTGCAGTTTTCACTGTAAAACCGAGTTGGAGCTAGTACCTCCCCATATATATGTATGAAATGGAGTTTGCAACTGAAAAGAAACTTTGTGTTCCCAACAAGCTATGTGAAGGATGGCTTTCACACACACTTATCTCTCAGAACTGAGAATGTGGAGAGATGTTCGTTCATCTAGCACCAAGGGAACGGGTTGCAGGAGACACTTTTTCTCTGCTTTCTCAGTCTGTTTCCTAGTGCCGGTTTGAAATTCCTGCAATTTTCACTGTCAAACCGAGTTGGAGCTAGTACCTCCCCATATATATGTATGGAATGGAGTTTGCAACTGAAAAGAAACTTTGTGTTCCCAACAAGCTAGGTGAAGGACGGCTTTCACACACACTTATCTCTCAGGACTGAGCAAGTGGAGAGATGTTCGTTCATCTAGCACCAAGGGAACGGGTTGCAGGAGACACTTTTTCTCTGCTTTCTCAGTCTGTTTCCTAGTGCCGGTTTGAAGTTCCTGCAGTTTTCACTGTAAAACCGAGTTGGAGCTTCTACCTCCCCATATATATGTATGGAATGGGGTTTGCAACTGAAAAGAAACTTTGTGTTCCCAACAAGCTAGGTGAAGGACGGCTTTCACACACACTTATCTCTCAGAACTGAGCAAGTGGAGAGACTTTCGTTCATCTAGCACCAAGGGAACGGGTTGCAGGAGACACTTTTTCTCTGCTTTCTCAGTCTGTTTCCTAGTGCCGGTTTGAAGTTCCTGCAGTTTTCCCTGTAAAACCGAGTTGGAGCTAGTACCTCCCCATATATATGTATGGAATGGAGTTTGCAACTGAAAAGAAACTTTGTGTTCCCAACAAGCTAGGTGAAGGAAGGCTTTCACACACACTTATTTCTCAGAACTGAGCATGTGGAGAGACGTTCGTTCATCTAGCACCAAGGGAACGGGTTGCAGGAGACACTTTTTCTCTGCTTTCTCAGTCTGTTTCCTAGTGCCGGTTTGAAATTCCTGCAGTTTTCACTCTAAAACCGAGTTGGAGCTACTACCTGCCCATATATATGTATGGAATGGAGTTTGCAACTGAAAAGAAACTTTGTGTTCCCAACAAGCTAGGTGAAGGAAGGCTTTCACACACACTTATCTCTCAGAACTGAGCAAGTGGAGAGACGTTCGTTCATCTAGCACCAATGGAACGGGTTGCAGGAGACACATTTTCTCTGCATTCTCAGTCTGTTTCCTAGTGCCGGTTTGAAGTTCCTGCAGTTTTCTCTGTAAAACCGAGTTGGAGCTAGTACCTCCCCATATATATGTATGGAATGGAGTTTGCAACTGAAAAGAAACTTTGTGTTCCCAACAAGCTAGGTGAAGGACGGCTTTCACACACACTTATCTCTCAGGACTGAGCAAGTGGAGAGACGTTCGTTCATCTAGCACCAAGGGAACGGGTTGCAGGGGACACTTTTTCTCTGCTTTCTCAGTCTGTTTCCTAGTGCCGGTTTGAAGTTCCTGCAGTTTTCACTGTAAAACCTAGTTGGAGCTAGTACCTGCCCATATATATGTATGGAATGGAGCTTGCAACTGAAAAGAAACTTTGTGTTCCCAACAAGCTAGGTGAAGGAAGGCTTTCACACACACTTATCTCTCAGAACTGAGCAAGTGGAGAGACGTTCGTTCATCTAGCACCAATGGAACGGGATGCAGGAGAGACTTTTTCTCTGCTTTCTCAGTCTGTTTCCTAGTGCCGGTTTGAAGTTCCTGCAGTTTTCACTGTAAAACCGAGTTGGAGCTTGTACCTCCCCATATATATGTATGGAATGGGGTTTGCAACTGAAAAGAAACTTTGTGTTCCCAACAAGCTAGGTGAAGGACGGCTTTCACACACACTTATCTCTCAGAACTGAGCAAGTGGAGAGACTTTCGTTCATCTAGCACCAAGGGAACGGTTTGCAGGAGACACTTTTTCTCTGCTTTCTCAGTCTGTTTCCTAGTGCCGGTTTGAATTTCCTGCAGTTTTCACTGTAAAACCTAGTTGGAGCTAGTACCTGCCCATATATATGTATAGAATGGAGTTTGCAACTGAAAAGAAACTTTGTGTTCCCAACAAGCTAGGTGAAGTACGGCTTTCACACACACTTATCTCTCAGGACTGAGCAAGTGGAGAGACGTTCGTTCATCTAGCACCAAGGGAAAGGGATGCAGGAGACACTTTTTCTCTGCTTTCTCAGTCTGTTTCCTAGTTCCGCTTTGAAGTTCCTGCAGTTTTCACTGTAAAACCTAGTTGGAGCTAGTACCTGCGCATACATATGTATGGAATGGAGTTTGCAACTGAAAAGAAACTTTGTGTTCCCAACAAGCTAGGTGAAGGAAGGCTTTCACACACACTTATCTCTCAGAACTGAGCAAGTGGAGAGACGTTCGTTCATCTAGCACCAAAAGAACGGTTTGCAGGAGATACTTTTTCTCTGCTTTCTCAGTCTGTTTCCTAGTGCCGGTTTGAAGTTCCTGCAGTTTTCACTGTAAAACCTAGTTGGAGCTAGTACCTGCCCATATATATGTATGGAATGGAGTTTGCAACTGAAAAGAAACTTTGTGTTCCCTACAAGCTATTTGAAGGACGGCTTTCACTCACACTTATCTCTCAGAACTGAGCAAGTGGAGAGACGTTCGTTCATCTAGCACCAAGGGAACGGGATGCAGGAGAGACTTTTTCTCTGCTTTCTCAGTCTGTTTCCTAGTGCCGGTTTGAATTTCCTGCAGTTTTCACTGTAAAACCGAGTTGGAGCTTCTACCTCCCCATATATATGTATGGAATGGAGTTTGCAACTGAAAAGAAACTTTGTGTTCCCTACAAGCTAGGTGAAGGACGGCTTTCACACACACTTATCTCTCAGAACTGAGAAAGTGGAGAGACTTTCGTTCATCTAGAACCAAGGGAACGGGTTGCAGGAGACACTTTTTCTCTGCATTCTCAGTCTGTTTCCTAGTGCCGGTTTGAAGTTCCTGCAGTTTCCACTGTAAAACCTAGTTGGAGCTAGTACCTGCCCATATATATGTATGGAATGGAGTTTGCAACTGAAAAGAAACTTTGTGTTCCCAACAAGCTAGGTGAAGGAAGGCTTTCACACACACTTATCTCTCAGAACTGAGCAAGTGGAGAGACGTTCGTTCATCTAGCACCAATGGAACGGGTTGCAGGAGACACATTTTCTCTGCTTTCTCAGTCTGTTTCCTAGTGCCGGTTTGAAGTTCCTGCACTTTTCACTGTAAAACCGAGTTGGAGCTAGTACCTCCCCATATATATGTATGGAATGGAGTTTGCAACTGAAAAGAAACTTTGTGTTCCCAAAAAGCTAGGTGAAGGACGGCTTTCACACACACTTATCTCTCAGAACTGAGCAAGTGGAGAGACTTTCGTTCATCTAGCACCAAGGGAACTGGTTGCAGGGGACACTTTTTCTCTGCTTTCTCATTCTGTTTCCTAGTGCCGGTTTGAAATTCCTGAAGTTTTCACTGTCAAATCGAGTTGGAGCTTGTACCTCCACATATATATGTATGGAATGGAGTTTGCAACTGAAAAGAAACTTTGTGTTCCCAACAAGCTAGGTGAAGGACAGCTTTCACACACACTTATCTCTCAGAACTGAGCAAGTGGAGAGACGTTCGTTCATCTAGCACCAAGGGAACGGGTTGCAGGAGACACTTTTTCTCTGCTTTCTCAGTCTGTTTCCTAGTGCCGGTTTGAATTTCCTGCAGTTTTCACTGTAAAACCGAGTTGGAGCTTCTACCTCCCCATATATATGTATGGAATGGAGTTTGCAACTGAAAAGAAACTTTGTGTTCCCAAAAAGCTAGTTGAAGTACGGCTTTCACACACACTTATCTCTGAGAAATGAGCAAGTGGAGAGACGTTCGTTCATCTAGCACCAAGGGAACGGGTTGCAGGGGACACTTTTTCTCTGCTTTCTCAGTCTGTTTCCTACTGCCGGTTTGAAGTTCCTGCAGTTTTCACTCTAAAACCGAGTTGGAGCTAGTACCTGCCCATATATATGTATGGAATGGAGTTTGCAACTGAAAAGAAACTTTGTGTTCCCAACAAGCTAGGTGAAGGACGGCTTTCACACACACTTATCTCTCAGAACTGAGCAAGTGGAGAGACGTTCGTTCATCTAGCACCAAGGGAACGGGTTGCAGGAGACACTTTTTCTCTGCTTTCTCAGTCTGTTTCCTAGTGCCGGTTTGAAGTTCCTGCAGTTTTCACTGTAAAACCGAGTTGGAGCTAGTACCTCCCCATATATATGTATAGAATGGAGTTTGCAAATGAAAAGAAACTTTCTGTTCCCAACAAGCTAGGTGAAGGAAGGCTTTCACACACACTTATCTCTCAGAAATGAGCAAGTGGAGAGACGTTCGTTCATCTAGCACCAAGGGAACGGGTTGCAGGAGACACTTTTTCTCTGCTTTCTCAGTCTGTTTCCTAGTGCCGGTTTGAATTTCCTGCAGTGTTCACTGCAAAATCGAGTTGGAGCTAGTACCTGCCCATATATATGTATGGAATGGAGTTTGCAACTGAAAAGAAACTTTGTGTTGCCAACAAGCTAGTTGAAGGACGGCTTTCACACACACTTATCTCTCAGAAATGAGCAAGTGGAGAGACGTTCGTTCATCTAGCACCAAGGGAACGGGTTGCAGGGGACACTTTTTCTCTGCTTTCTCAGTCTGTTTCCTAGTGCCGGTTTGAAGTTCCTGCAGTTTTCACTCTAAAACCGAGTTGGAGCTAGTACCTGCCCATATATATGTATGGAATGGAGTTTGCAACTGAAAAGAAACTTTGTGTTCCCAAGCTAGGTGAAGGAAGGCTTTCACACACACTTATCTCTCAGAACTGAGCATGTGGAGAGACGTTCGTTCATCTAGCACCAAGGGAACGGGTTGCAGGAGACACTTTTTCTCTGCTTTCTCAGTCTGTTTCCTAGTGCCGGTTTGAAATTCCTGCAGTTTTCACTGTCAAACCGAGTTGGAGCTAGTACCTGCCCATATATATGTATGGAATGGAGTTTGCAACTGAAAAGAAACTTTGTGTTCCCAACAAGCTAGGTGAAGGAAGGCTTTCACACACACTTATCTCTCAGAACTGAGCAAGTGGAGAGACGTTCGTTCATCTAGCACCAAGGGAACGGGATGCAGGAGACACTTTTTCTCTGCATTCTCAGTCTGTTTCCTAGTGCCGGTTTGAAGTTCCTGCAGTTTTCACTGTAAAACCTACTTGGAGCTAGTACCTGCCCATATATATGTATGGAATGGAGCTTGCAACTGAAAAGAAACTTTGTGTTCCCAACAAGCTAGGTGAAGGAAGGCTTTCACACACACTTATCTCTCAGAACTGAGCAAGTGGAGAGACGTTCGTTCATCTAGCACCAATGGAACGGGTTGCAGGAGACACTTTTTCTCTGCATTCTCATTCTGTTTCCTAGTGCCGGTTTGAATTTCCTGCAGTTTTCACTGTAAAACCGAGTTGGAGCTAGTACCTCCCCATATATATGTATGGAATGGAGTTTGCAACTGAAAAGAAACTTTGTGTTCCCATCAAGCTAGGTGAAGGACGGCTTTCACACACACTTATCTCTCAGAACTGAGCAAGTGGAGAGACGTTCGTTCATCTAGCACCAAGGGAACTGGTTGCAGGAGACACTTTTTCTCTGCTTTCTCATTCTGTTTCCTAGTGCCGGTTTGAAATTCCTGAAGTTTTCACTGTCAAATCGAGTTGGACCTTGTACCTCCACATATATATGTATGGAATGGAGTTTGCAACTGAAAAGAAACTTTGTGTTCCCAACAAGCTAGGTGAAGGACGGCTTTCACACACACTTATCTCTCAGAAATGAGCAAGTGGAGAGACTTTCGTTCAGCTAGCACCAAGGGAACGGGTTGCAAGAGACACTTTTTCTCTGCTTTCTCAGTCTGTTTCCTAGTGCCGGTTTGAAGTTCCTGCAGTTTTCACTGTAAAACCGAGTTGGAGCTTCTACCTCCCCATATATATGTATGGAATGGGGTTTGCAACTGAAAAGAAACTTTGTGTTCCCAACAAGCTAGGTTAAGGACGGCTTTCACACACACTTATCTCTCAGAACTGAGCAAGTGGAGAGACTTTCGTTCATCTAGCACCAAGGGAACGGGTTGCAGGAGACACTTTTTCTCTACTTTCTCAGTCTGTTTCCTAGTGCCGGTTTGAAGTTCCTGCAGTTTTCACTGTAAAACCGAGTTGGAGCTAGTACCTCCCCATATATATGTATGGAATGGAGTTTGCAACTGAAAAGAAACTTTGTGTTCCCAACAAGCTAGGTGAAGGAAGGCTTTCAAACACATTTATCTCTCAGAACTGAGAATGTGGAGAGACGTTCGTTCATCTATCACCAAGGGAACGGGTTGCAGGAGACACTTTTTCTCTGCTTTCTCAGTCTGTTTCCTAGTGCCGGTTTGAAATTCCTGCAATTTTCACTGTCAAACCGAGTTGGAGCTAGTACCTCCACATATATATGTATGGAATGGAGTTTGCAACTGAAAAGAAACTTTGTGTTCCCAACAAGCTAGTTGAAGGACGGCTTTCACACACACTTATCCCTCAGAACTGAGCAAGTGGAGAGAAGTTCGTTCATCTAGCACCAAGGGAACGGGTTGCAGTAGATACTTTTTCTCTGCTTTCTCAGTCTGTTTCCTAGTGCCGGTTTGAATTTCCTGCAGTTTTCACTGTAAAACCGAGTTGGAGCTAGTACCTGCCCATATATATGTATGGAATGGAGTTTGCAACTGAAAAGAAACTTTGTGTTCCCAACAATCTAGGTGAAGGACGGCTTTCACACACACTTTTCTCTCAGAACTGAGCAAGTGGATAGACGTTCGTTCATCTAGCACCAAGGGAACGGGTTGCATGAGAAACATTTTCTCTGCTTTCTCGGTCTGTTTCCTAGTACCGGTTTGAAATTCCTGCATTTTTCACTGTCAAACAGAGTTGGAGCTTGTACCTCCACATATATATGTATGGAATGGAGTTTGTAACTGAAAAGAAACTTTGTGTTCCCAACAAGCTATGTGAAGGACGGCTTTCACACACACTTATCTCTCAGAACTGAGCAAGTGGAGAGACGTTCGTTCAACTAGCACCAAGGGAACGGTTTGCAGGAGACACTTTTTCTCTGCTTTCTCAGTCTGCTTCCTAGTGCCGGTTTGAATTTCCTGCAGTTTTCACTGTAAAACCGATTTGGAGCTTCTACCTCCTCATATATATGTATGGAATGGAGTTTGCAACTGAAAAGAAACTTTGTGTTCCCAACAAGCTAGGTGAAGGACGGCTTTCACACACACTTATCTCTCAGAACTGAGCAAGTGGAGAGACGTTCGTTCATCTAGTACCAAGGGAACGGGTTGCAAGAGACACTTTTTCTCTGCTTTCTCAGTCTGTTTCCTAGTGCCGGTTTGAAGTTCCTGCAGTTTTCACTGTAAAACCGAGTTGGAGCTAGTACCTCACCATATATATGTATGGAATGGGGTTTGCAACTGAAAAGAAACTTTGTGTTGCCAACAAGCTAGGTGAAGGAAGGCTTTCACACACACTTACCTCTCAGAACTGAGCAAGTGGAGAGACGTTCGTTCATCTAGCACCAAGGGAACGGGTTGCAGGAGACACTTTTTCTGTGCTTTCTCAGACTGTTTCCTAGTGCCGGTGTGAAATTCCTGCAGTTTTCACTGTCAAACCGAGGTGGAGCTTGTACCTCCACATATATATGTATGGAATGGATTTTGCATCTGAAAAGAAACTTTGTGTTCCCTACAAGATAGCTGAAGGACGGCTTTCACACACACTTATCTCTCAGAACTGAGCAAGTGGAGAGACGTTCGTTCGTCTAGCACGAAGGGAACGGGTTGCAGGAGACACTTTTTCTCTGCTTTCTCAGTCTGTTTCCTAGTGCCGGGTTGAAGTTCCTGCAGTTTTCACTGTAAAACCGAGTTGGAGATAGTACCTCCCCATATATATGTATGGAATAGAGTTTGCAAATGAAAAGAAACTTTCTGTTCCCAACAAGATAGGTGAAGGAAGGCTTTCACATACACTTATCTCTCAGAACTGAGCAAGTGGAGAGACGTTCGTTCATCTAGCACCAAGGGAACGGGTTGCAGGAGACACTTTTTCTCTGCTTTCTCAGTCTGTTTCCTAGTGCCGGTTTGAATTTCCTGCAGTTTTCACTGCAAAATCGAGTTGGAGCTATTACCTGCCCATATATATGTATGGAATGGAGTTTGCAACTGAAAAGAAACTTTGTGTTCCCAACAAGCTAGGTGAAGGACGGCTTTCACACACAATTATCTCTCAGAACTGATTAAGTGGAGAGACGTTCGTTCATCTAGCACCAAGGGAACGGGTTGCAGGAGACACTTTTCTCTGCTTTCTCAGTCTGTTTCCTAGTGACGGTTTGAATTTCCTGCAGTTTTCATTGTAAAACCGAGTTGGAGCTTCTACCTCCCCATATATATGTATGGAATGGAGTTTGCAACTGAAAAGAAACTTTGTGTTGCCAACAAGCTAGTTGAAGGACGGCTTTCACACACACTTATCTCTCAGAAATGAGCAAGTGGAGAGACGTTCGTTCATCTAGCACCAAGGGAACGGGTTGCAGGGGACACTTTTTCTCTGCTTTCTCAGTCTGTTTCCTAGTGCCGGTTTGAAGTTCCTGCAGTTTTCACTGTAAAACCGAGTTGGAGCTTCTACCTCCCCATATATATGTATGGAATGGGGTTTGCAACTGAAAAGAAACTTTGTGTTCCCAACAAGCTAGTTGAAGGACGGCTTTCACACACACTTATCCCTCAGAACTGAGCAAATGGAGAGAAGTCCGTTCATCTAGCACCAAGGGAACGGGTGGCAGGAGACACTTTTTCTCTGCTTTCTCAGTCTGTTTCCTAGTGCCGTTTTGAAGTTCCTGCAGTTTTCACTGTAAAACCGAGTTGAGGCTAGTACCTCCCCATATATATGTATGGAATGGAGTTTGCAACTGAAAAGAAACATTGTGTTCCCAACAAGCTAGGTGAAGGAAGGCTTTCACACACACTTATCTCTCAGAACTGAGCATGTGGAGAGACGTTCGTTCATCTAGCACCAAGGGAACGGGTTGCAGGAGACACTTTTTCTCAGCTTTCTCAGTCTGTTTCCTAGTGCCGGTTTGAAATTCCTGCAGTTTTCACTGTCAAACCGAGTTGGAGCTAGTACCTGCCCATATAAATGTATGGAATGGAGTTTGCAACTGAAAAGAAACTTTGTGTTCCCAACAAGCTAGGTGAAGGAAGGCTTTCACACACACTTATCTCTCAGAACTGAGCAAGTGGAGAGACGTTCGTTCATCTAGCACCAATGGAACGGGTTGCAGGAGACACTTTTTCTCTGCATTCTCAGTCTGTTTCCTAGTGCCGGTTTGAAGTTCCTGCAGTTTTCACTGTAAAACCGAGTTGGAGATAGTACCTCCCCATATATATGTATGGAATGGAGTTTGCAAATGAAAAGAAACTTTGTGTTCCCAACAAGCTAGGTGAAGGAAGGCTTTCACACACACTTACCTCTCAGAACTGAGCAAGTGGAGAGACGTTCGTTCATCTAGCACCAAGGGAACGGGTTGCAGGAGACACTTTTTCTCTGCTTTCTCAGTCTGTTTCCTAGTGCCGGTTTGAATTTCCTGCAGTGTTCACTGCAAAATCGAGTTGGAGCTAGTACCTGCCCATATATATGTATGGAATGGAGTTTGCAACTGAAAAGAAACTTTGTGTTGCCAACACGCTAGTTGAAGGACGGCTTTCACACACACTTATCTCTCAGAAATGAGCAAGTGGAGAGACGTTCGTTCATCTAGCACCAAGGGAACGGGTTACAGGGGACACTTTTTCTCAGCTTTCTCAGTCTGTTTCCTAGTGCCGGTTTGAAGTTCCTGCAGTTTTCACTCTAAAACCGAGTTGGAGCTAGTACCTGCCCATATATATGTATGGAATGGAGTTTGCAACTGAAAAGAAACTTTGTGTTCCCAACAAGCTAGGTGAAGGAAGGCTTTCACACACACTTATCTCTCAGAACTGAGCATGTGGAGAGACGTTCGTTCATCTAGCACCAAGGGAACGGGTTGCAGGAGACACTTTTTCTCTGCTTTCTCAGTCTGTTTCCTAGTGCCGGTTTGAAATTCCTGCAGTTTTCACTGTCAAACCGAGTTGGAGCTAGTACCTGCCCATATATATGTATGGAATGGAGTTTGCAAATGAAAAGAAACTTTGTGTTCCCAACAAGCTAGGTGAAGGAAGGCTTTCACACACACTTATCTCTCAGAACTGAGCAAGTGGAGAGACGTTCGTTCATCTAGCACTAAGGGAACGGGATGCAGGAGACACTTTTTCTCTGCTTTCTCAGTCTGTTTCCTAGTGCCGGTTTGAAGTTCCTGCAGTTTTCACTGTAAAACCTACTTGGAGCTAGTACCTGCCCATATATATGTATGGAATGGAGCTTGCAACTGAAAAGAAACTTTGTGTTCCCAACAAGCTAGGTGAAGGAAGGCTTTCACACACACTTATCTCTCAGAACTGAGCAAGTGGAGAGACGTTCGTTCATCTAGCACCAATGGAACGGGTTGCAGGAGACACTTTTTCTCTGCATTCTCAGTCTGTTTCCTAGTGCCGGTTTGAAGTTCCTGCAGTTTTCACTGTAAAACCGAGTTGGAGCTAGTACCTCCCCATATATATGTATGGAATGGAGTTTGCAACTGAAAAGAAACTTTGTGTTCCCATCAAGCTAGGTGAAGGACGGCTTTCACACACACTTATCTCTCAGAACTGAGCAAGTGGAGAGACGTTCGTTCATCTAGCACCAAGGGAACTGGTTGCAGGAGACACTTTTTCTCTGCTTTCTCATTCTGTTTCCTAGTGCCGGTTTGAAATTCCTGAAGTTTTCACTGTCAAATCGAGTTGGACCTTGTACCTCCACATATATATGTATGGAATGGAGTTTGCAACTGAAAAGAAAGTTTGTGTTCCCAACAAGCTAGGTGAAGGACGGCTTTCACACACACTTATCTCTCAGAACTGAGCAAGTGGAGAGACTTTCGTTCAGCTAGCACCAAGGGAACGGGTTGCAGGAGACACTTTTTCTCTGCTTTCTCAGTCTGTTTCCTAGTGCCGGTTTGAAGTTCCTGCAGTTTTCACTGTAAAACCGAGTTGGAGCTTCTACCTCCCCATATATATGTATGGAATAGGGTTTGCAACTGAAAAGAAACTTTGTGTTCCCAACAAGCTAGGTGAAGGACGGCTTTCACACACACTTATCTCTCAGAACTGAGAATGTGGAGAGACGTTCGTTCATCTAGCACCAAGGGAACGGGTTGCAGGAGACACTTTTTCTCTGCTTTCTCAGTCTGTTTCCTAGTGCCGGTTTGAAATTCCTGCAATTTTCACTGTCAAACCGAGTTGGAGCTAGTACCTCCACATATATATGTATGGAATGGAGTTTGCAACTGAAAAGAAACTTTGTGTTCCCAACAAGCTAGGTGAAGGACGGCTTTCACACACACTTATCCCTCAGAACTGAGCAAGTGGAGAGAAGTTCGTTCATCTAGCACCAAGGGAACGGGTTGCAGTAGATACTTTTTCTCTGCTTTCTCAGTCTGTTTCCTAGTGCCGGTTTGAAGTTCCTGCAGTTTTCACTGTAAAACCGAGTTGGAGCTAGTACCTGCCCATATATATGTATGGAATGGAGTTTGCAACTGAAAAGAAACTTTGTGTTCCCAACAATCTAGGTGAAGGACGGCTTTCACACACACTTTTCTCTCAGAACTGAGCAAGTGGATAGACGTTCGTTCATCTAGCACCAAGGGAACGGGTTGCATGAGAAACATTTTCTCTGCTTTCTCAGTCTGTTTCCTAGTACCGGTTTGAAATTCCTGCATTTTTCACTGTCAAACAGAGTTGGAGCTTGTACCTCCACATATATATGTATGGAATGGAGTTTGCAACTGAAAAGAAACTTTGTGTTCCCAACAAGCTATGTGAAGGACGGCTTTCACACACACTTATCTCTCAGAACTGAGCAAGTGGAGAGACGTTCGTTCAACTAGCACCAAGGGAACGGGTTGCAGGAGACACTTTTTCTCTGCTTTCTCAGTCTGCTTCCTAGTGCCGGTTTGAATTTCCTGCAGTTTTCACTGTAAAACCGATTTGGAGCTTCTACCTCCTCATATATATGTATGGAATGGAGTTTGCAACTGAAAAGAAACTTTGTGTTCCCAACAAGCTAGGTGAAGGACGGCTTTCACACACACTTATCTCTCAGAACTGAGCAAGTGGAGAGACGTTCGTTCATCTAGTACCAAGGGAACGGGTTGCAAGAGACACTTTTTCTGTGCTTTCTCAGACTGTTTCCTAGTGCCGGTGTGAAATTCCTGCAGTTTTCACTGTCAAACCGAGGTGGAGCTTGTACCTCCACATATATATGTATGGAATGGATTTTGCATCTGAAAAGAAACTTTGTGTTCCCTACAAGATAGCTGAAGGACGGCTTTCACACACACTTATCTCTCAGAACTGAGCAAGTGGAGAGACGTTCATTCATCTAGCACCAAGGGAACGGGTTGCAGGAGACACTTTTTCTCTGCTTTCTCAGTCTGTTTCCTAGTGCCGGTTTGAATTTCCTGCAGTTTTCACTGCAAAATCGAGTTGGAGCTATTACCTGCCCATATATATGTATGGAATGGAGTTTGCAACTGAAAAGAAACTTTGTGTTCCCAACAAGCTAGGTGAAGGACGGCTTTCACACACACTTATCTCTCAGAACTGATTAAGTGGAGAGACGTTCGTTCATCTAGCACCAAGGGAACGGGTTGCAGGAGACACTTTTCTCTGCTTTCTCAGTCTGTTTCCTAGTGCCGGTTTGAATTTCCTGCAGTTTTCATTGTAAAACCGAGTTGGAGCTTCTACCTCCCCATATATATGTATGGAATGGAGTTTGCAACTGAAAAGAAACTTTGTGTTGCCAACAAGCTAGTTGAAGGACGGCTTTCACACACACTTATCTCTCAGAAATGAGCAAGTGGAGAGACGTTCGTTCATCTAGCACCAAGGGAACGGGTTGCAGGGGACACTTTTTCTCTGCTTTCTCAGTCTGTTTCCTAGTGCCGGTTTGAAGTTCCTGCAGTTTTCACTCTAAAACCGAGTTGGAGCTAGTACCTGCCCATATATATATATGGAATGGAGTTTGCAACTGAAAAGAAACTTTGTGTTCCCAACAAGCTAGGTGAAGGACGGCTTTCACACACACTTATCTCTCAGAACTGAGCAGGTGGAGAGACGTTCGTTCATCTAACACTAAGGGAACGGTATGCAGGAGACATTTTTCTCTGCTTTCTCAGTCTGTTTCCTAGTGCCGGTTTGAAATTCCTGCAGTTTTCACTGTAAAACCGAGTTGGAGCTAGTACCTCCCCATATATATTTATGGAATGGAGTTTGCAACTGAAAAGAAACTTTGTGTTCCCAACAAGCTAGGTGAAGGGAGGCTTTCACACACACTTATCTCTCAGAACTGAGCAAGTGGAGAGACGTTCGTTCATCTAGCACCAAGGGAACGGGTTGCAGGAGACACTTTTTCTCTGCTTTCTCAGTCTGTTTCCTAGTGCCGGTTTGAATTTCCTGCAGTTTTCACTGTAAAACCGAGTTGGAGCTTGTACCTCCCCATATATATGTATGGAATGGAGTTTGCAACTGAAAAGAATCTTTGTGTTCCCAACAAGCTAGTTGAAGGACGGCTTTCACACACACTTATCTCTCAGAACTGAGCAAGTGGAGAGACGTTCGTTCATCTAGCACCAAGGGAACGGGTTGCAGGAGACACTTTTTCTCTGCTTTCTCAGTCTGTTTCCTAGTGCCGGTTTGAAGTTCCTGCAGTTTTCACTGTAAAACCGAGTTGGAGCTAGTACCTCCCCATATATATCTATGGAATGGGGATTGCAACTGAAAAGAAACTTTGTGTTCCCAACAAGCTAGGTGAAGGAAGGCTTTCACACACACTTATCTCTCAGAACTGAGCAAGTGGAGAGACTTTCGATCATCTAGCACCAAGGGAACGGGTTGCAGGAGGCACTTTTTCTCTGCTTTCTCAGACTGTTTCTTAGTGCCGGTTTGAAATTCCTGCAGTTTTCACTGTCAAACCGAGGTGGAGCTTGTACCTCCACATATATATGTATGGAATGGATTTTGCATCTGAAAAGAAACTTTGTGTTCCCTACAAGCTAGCTGAACGACGGCTTTCACACACACTTATCTCTCAGAACTGAGCAAGTGGAGAGACGTTCGTTCATCTAGCACCAAGGGAACGGGTTGCAGGAGACACTTTTTCTCTGCTTTCTCAGTCTGTTTCCTAGTGCCGGTTTGAAGTTCCTGCAGTTTTCACTGTAAAACCGAGTTGGAGCTAGTACCTCCCCATATATATGTATGGAATGGAGTTTGCAACTGAAAAGAAACTTTGTGTTCCCAACAAGCTAGGTGAAGGACGGCTTTCACACACACTTATCTCTCAGAACTGAGCAAGTGGAGAGACGTTCGTTCATCTAGCACCAAGGGAACGGGTTGCAGGAGAATCTTTTTCTCTGCTTTCTCAGTCTGTTTCCTAGTGCCGGTTTGAATTTCTGCAGTTTTCACTGTAAAACCGAGTTGGAGCTTGTACCTGCCCATATATATGTATGGAAAGGAGTTTGCAACTGAAAAGAAACTTTGTGTTCCCAACAAGCTAGGTGAAGGACGGCTTTCACACACACTTATCTCTCAGAACTGAGCAAGTGGAGAGACGTTCGTTCATTTAGCACCAAGGGAA
This sequence comes from Camelus bactrianus, assembly GCF_048773025.1. Classification (NCBI taxonomy): domain Eukaryota; kingdom Metazoa; phylum Chordata; class Mammalia; order Artiodactyla; family Camelidae; genus Camelus; species Camelus bactrianus. The sequence goes on from NC_133544.1 coordinate 103,851,252, forward strand.
CGGCTTGCAGAAGACACTTTTTCTCTGCTTTCTCAGTCTGTTTCCTAGTGTCGGTTTGAAGTTCCTGCAGTTTTCACTGTAAAACCGAGTAGGAGCTTCTACCTCCCCATATATATGTATGGAATGGAGTTTGCAACTGAAAAGAAACTTTGTGTTCCCAACAAGCTAGGTGAAGGAAGGCTTTCACACACACTTATCTCTCAGAACTGAGCAAGTGGAGAGACGTTCGTTCATCTAGCACCAAGGGAACGGGTTGCAGGAGACACTTTTCTCTGCTTTCTCAGTCTGTTTCCTAGTGCCGGTTTGAATTTCCTGCAGTTTTCATTGTAAAACCGAGTTGGAGCTTCTACCTCCCCATATATATGTATGGAATGGAGTTTGCAACTGAAAAGAAACTTTGTGTTGCCAACAAGCTAGTTGAAGGACGGCTTTCACACACACTTATCTCTCAGAAATGAGCAAGTGGAGAGACTTTCGTTCATCTAGCAACAAGGGAACGGGTTGCAGGGGACACTTTTTCTCTGCTTTCTCAGTCTGTTTCCTAGTGCCGGTTTGAAGTTCCTGCAGTTTTCACTCTAAAACCGAGTTGGAGCTAGTACCTGCCCATATATATATATGGAATGGATTTTGCAACTGAAAAGAAACTTTTTGTTCCCAACAAGCTAGGTGAAGGACGGCTTTCACACACACTTATCTCTCAGAACTGAGCAGGTGGAGAGACGTTCGTTCATCTAACACTAAGGGAACGGTATGCAGGAGACATTTTTCTCTGCTTTCTCAGTCTGTTTCCTAGTGCCGGTTTGAAGTTCCTGCAGTTTTCACTGTAAAACCGAGTTGGAGCTAGTACCTCCCCATATATATGTTTGGAATGGAGTTTGCAACTGAAAAGAAACTTTGTGTTCCCAACAAGCTAGGTGAAGGGAGGCTTTCACACACACTTATCTCTCAGAACTGAGCAAGTGGAGAGACGTTCGTTCATCTAGCACTAAGGGAACGGGTTGCAGGAGACACTTTTTCTCTGCTTTCTCAGTCTGTTTCCTAGTGCCGGTTTGAATTTCCTGCAGTTTTCACTGTAAAACCGAGTTGGAGCTTGTACCTCCCCATATATATGTATGGAATGGAGTTTGCAACTGAAAAGAAACTTTGTGTTCCCAACAAGCTAGTTGAAGGACGGCTTTCACACCCACTTATCTCTCAGAACTAAGCAAGTGGAGAGACGTTCGTTCATCTAGCACCAATGGAACGGGTTGCAGGAGACACATTTTCTCTGCTTTCTCAGTCTGTTTCCTAGTGCCGGTTTGAAGTTCCTGCAGTTTTCACTGTAAAACCGAGTTGGAGCTAGTACCTCCCCATATATATGTATGGAATGGGGATTGCAACTGAAAAGAAACTTTGTGTTCCCAACAAGCTAGGTGAAGGAAGGCTTTCACACACACTTATCTCTCAGAACTGAGCAAGTGGAGAGACTTTCGATCATCTAGCACCAAGGGAACGGGTTGCAGGAGACACTTTTTCTCTGCTTTCTCAGACTGTTTCTTAGTGTCGGTTTGAAATTCCTGCAGTTTTCACTGTCAAACCGAGGTGGAGCTTGTACCTCCACATATATATGTATGGAATGGATTTTGCATCTGAAAAGAAACTTTGTGTTCCCTACAAGCTAGCTGAACGACGGCTTTCACACACACTTATCTCTCAGAACTGAGCAAGTGGAGAGACGTTCGTTCATCTAGCACCAAGGGAACGGGTTGCAGGAGACACTTTTTCTCTGCTTTCTCAGTCTGTTTCCTAGTGCCGGTTTGAAGTTCCTGCAGTTTTCACTGTAAAACCGAGTTGGAGATAGTACCTCCCCATATATATAAATGGAATGGAGTTTGCAACTGAAAAGAAACTTTGTGTTCCCAACAAGCTAGGTGAAGGACGGCTTTCACACACACTTATCTCTCTGAACTGAGCAAGTGGAGAGACGTTCGTTCATCTAGCACCAAGGGAACGGGTTGCAGGAGACACTTTTTCTCTGCTTTCTCAGTCTGTTTCCTAGTGCCGGTTTGAAGTTCCTGCAGTTTTCACTGTAAAACCGAGTTGGAGCTTGTACCTCCCCAAATATATGTATGGAATGGGTTTTGCAACTGAAAAGAAACTTTGTGTTCCCAACAAGCTAGGTGAAGGACGGCTTTCACACACACTTATCTCTCAGAACTGAGCAAGTGGAGAGACGTTCGTTCATTTAGCACAAAGGGAACGGGTTGCAGGAGAGACTTTTTCTCTGCTTTCTCAGTCTGTTTCCTAGTGCCGGTTTGAAGTTCCTGCAGTTTTCACTGTAAAACCGAGTAGGAGCTTCTACCTCCCAATATATATGTATGGAATGGAGTTTGCAACTGAAAAGAAACTTTGTGTTCCCAACAAGCTAGGTGAAGGAAGGCTTTCACACACACTTAACTCTGAGAACTGAGCAAGTGGAGAGACGTTCGTGCATCTAGCACCAAGGGAACGGGTTGCAGGAGACACTTTTTCTCTGCTTTCTCAGTCTGTTTCCTAGTGCCGGTTTGAAGTTCCTGCAGTTTTCACTGTACAACCGAGTTGGAGCTAGTACCTCGCAATATATATGTATGGAATGGAGTTTGCAACTGAAAAGAAACTTTTTGTTCCCAACAAGCTAGGTGAAGGACGGCTTTCACACACACTTATCTCTCAGAAATGAGCAAGTGGAGAGACGTTCGTTCATCTAGCACCAAGGGAACTGGTTGCAGGATACACTTTTTCTCTGCTTTCTCATTCTGTTTCCTAGTGCTGGTTTGAAATTCCTGAAGATATCACTTTCAAAACGATTTGGAGCTTGTACCTCCACATATATATGTGTGGAATGGAGTTTGCCACTGAAAAGAAACTTTGTGTTCCCAACAAGCTAGGTGAAGACGGCTTTCACACACACTTATCTCTCAGAACTGAGCAAGTGGAGAGACGTTCGTTCATCTAGCACCAAGGGACCTGGTTGCAGGAGACACTTTTTCTCTGCTTTCTCAGTCTGTTTCCTAGTGCCGGTTTGAAGTTCCTGCAGTTTTCACTGTAAAACCGAGTTGGAGCTTGTACCTGCCCATATATATGTATGGAATGGAGTTTGCAACTGAAAAGAAACTTTGTGTTCCCTACAAGCTAGTTTAAGGACGGCTTTCACACACACTTATCTCTCAGAACTGAGCAAGAGGAGAGACGTTCGTTCATCTAGCACCAAGGGAACGGGTTGCAGGAGACACTTTTTCTCTGCTTTCTCAGTCTGTTTCCTAGTGCCGGTTTGAAGTTCCTGCAGTTTTCACTGAAAAACCGAGTTGGAGATAGTACCTCTACATATATATGTATGGAATGGAGTTTGCAACTGAAAAGAAACTTTGTGTTCCCAACAATCTAGGTGAAGGACGGCTTTCACACACACTTATCTCTCAGAACTGAGCAAGTGGAGAGACGTTCGTTCATCTAGCACCAAGGGAACGGGTTGCAGGAGACACTTTATCTCTGCTTTCTCAGTCTGTTTCCTAGTGCCGGTTTGAAGTTCCTGCAGTTTTCACTGTAAAACCGTGTTGGAGCTAGTACCTCCCCATATATATGTATGGAATGGGGTTTGCAACTGAAAAGAAACTTTGTGTTCCCAACAAGCTAGGTGAAGGAAGGCTTTCACACACACTTATCTCTCAGAAATGAGCAAGTGGAGAGACTTTCGATCATCTAGCAACAAGGGAACGGGTTGCAGGAGACACTTTTTCTCTGCTTTCTCAGACTGTTTCCTAGTGCCGGTTTGAAATTCCTGCAGTTTTCACTGTCAAACCGAGGTGGAGCTTGTACCTACTCATATATATGTATGGAATGGTTTTTGCATCTGAAAAGAAACTTTGTGTTCCCAACAAGCTAGGTGAAGGAAGGCTTTCACACACACTTAACTCTGAGAACTGAGCAAGTGGAGAGACGTTCGTTCATCTAGCACCAAGGGAACGGGTTGCAGGAGACACTTTTTCTCTGCTTTCTCAGTCTGTTTCCTAGTGCCGGTTTGAAGTTCCTGCAGTTTTCACTGTAAAACCGAGTTGGAGCTAGTACCTCGCAATATATATGTATGGAATGGAGTTTGCAACTGAAAAGAAACTATTTGTTCCCAACAAGCTAGGTGAAGGACGGCTTTCACACACACTTATCTCTCAGAAGTGAGCAAGTGGAGAGACGTTCGTTCATCTAGCACCAAGGGAACTGGTTGCAAGATACACTTTTTCTCTGCTTTCTCATTCTGTTTCCTAGTGCTGGTTTGAAATTCCTGAAGATATCACTTTCAAAACGAGTTGGAGCTTGTACCTCCACATATATATGTATGGAATGGAGTTTGCAACTGAAAAGAAACTTTGTGTTCCCTACAAGCTAGTTTAAGGACGGCTTTCACACACACTTATCTCTCAGAACTGAGCAAGAGGAGAGACGTTCGTTCATCTATCACCAAGGGAACGGGTTGCAGGAGACACTTTTTCTCTGCTTTCTCAGTCTGTTTCCTAGTGCCGGTTTGAAGTTCCTGCAGTTTTCACTGTAAAACCGAGTTGGAGATAGTACCTCTACATATATATGTATGGAATGGAGTTTGCAACTGAAAAGAAACTTTGTGTTCCCAACAATCTAGGTGAAGGACGGCTTTCACACACACTTATCTCTCAGAACTGAGCAAGTGGAGAGACGTTCGTTCATTTAGCACCAAGGGAACGGGTTGCAGGAGACACTTTATCTCTGCTTTCTCAGTCTGTTTCCTAGTGCCGGTTTGAAGTTCCTGCAGTTTTCACTGTAAAACCGTGTTGGAGCTAGTACCTCCCCATATATATGTATGGAATGGGGTTTGCAACTGAAAAGAAACTTTGTGTTCCCAACAAGCTAGGTGAAGGACGGCTTTCACACACAATTATCTCTCAGTACTGAGCAAGTGGAGAGACGTTCGTTCATTTAGCACAAAGGGAACGGCTTGCAGGAGACACTTTTTCTCTGCTTTCTCAGTCTGTTTCCTAGTGCCGGTTTGAAGTTCCTGCAGTTTTCACTGTAAAACCTAGTTGGAGCTAGTACCTGCCCATATATATGTATGGAATGGAGTTTGCAACTGAAAAGAAACTTTGTGTTCCCTACAATCTATTTTAAGGACGGCTTTCACACACACTTATCTCTCAGAACTGAGCAAGTGGAGAGACGTTCGTTCATTTAGCACCAAGGGAACGGGTTGCAGGAGAAACATTTTCTCTGCTTTCTCAGTCTGTTTCCTAGTGCCGGTTTGAAGTTCCTGCAGTTTTCACTGTAAAACCGAGTTGGAGCTAGTACCTCCCCATATATATGTATGGAATGGAGTTTGCAACTGAAAAGAAACTTGGTGTTCCCAACAAGCTAGGTGAAGGACGGCTTTCACACACACTTATCTCTCAGAACTGAGCAAGTGGAGAGACGTTCGTTCATTTAGCACCAAGGTAACGGGTTGCAGGAGACACTTTTTCTCTGCTTTCTCATTCTGTTTCCTAGTGCTGGTTTGAAATTCCTGAAGATATCACTGTCAAAACGAGTTGGAGCTTGTACCTCCACATATATATGTATGGAATGGAGTTTGCCACTGAAAATAAACTTTGTGTTCCCAACAAGCTAGGTGAAGACGGCTTTCACACACACTTATCTCTCAGAACTGAGCAATTGGAGAGACGTTCGTTCATCTAGCACCAAGGGAACTGGTTGCAGGAGACACTTTTTCTCTGCTTTCTCAGTCTGTTTCCTAGTGCCGGTTTGAAGTTCCTGCAGTTTTCACTGTAAAACCGAGTTGGAGCTTGTACCTGCCCATATATATGTATGGAATGGAGTTTGCAACTGAAAAGAAACTTTGTGTTCCCTACAAGCTAGTTTAAGGACGGCTTTCACACACACTTATCTCTCAGAACTGAGCAAGTGGAGAGACGTTCGTTCATCTAGCACCAAGGGAACGGGTTGCAGGAGACACTTTTTCTCTGCTTTCTCAGTCTGTTTCCTAGTGCCGGTTTGAAGTTCCTGCAGTTTTCACTGTAAAACCGAGTTGGAGATAGTACCTCTCCATATATATGTATGGAATGGAGTTTGCAACTGAAAAGAAACTTTGTGTTCCCAACAAGCTAGGTGAAGGACGGCTTTCACACACACTTATCTCTCAGAACTGAGCAAGTGGAGAGACGTTCGTTCATCTAGCACCAAGGGAACGGGTTGCAGGAGACACTTTTTCTCTGCTTTCTCAGTCGGTTTCCTAGTGCCGGTTTGAAGTTCCTGCAGTTTTCACTGTAAAACCGAGTTGGAGCTAGTACCTCCCCATATATATGTATGGAATGGGGTTTGCAACTGAAAAGAAACTTTGTGTTCCCAACAAGCTAGGTGAAGGAAGGCTTTCACACACACTTATCTCTCAGAACTGAGCAAGTGGAGAGACTTTCGATCATCTAGCTCCAAGGGAACGTGTTGCAGGAGACACTTTTTCTCTGCTTTCTCAGAATGTTTCCTAGTGCCGGTTTGAAATTCCTGCAGTTTTCACTGTCAAACCGAGGTGGAGCTTGTACCTCCACATATATATGTATGGAATGGATTTTGCATCTGAAAAGAAACTTTGTGTTCCCAACAAGCTAGGTGGAGGAAGGCTTTCACACACACTTAACTCTGAGAACTGAGCAAGTGGAGAGACGTTCGTTCATCTAGCACCAAGGGAACGGGTTGCAGGAGACACTTTTTCTCTGCTTTCTCAGTCTGTTTCCTATTGCCGGTTTGAAGTTCCTGCAGTTTTCACTGTAAAACCGATTTGGAGCTAGTACTTCCCCATATATATGTATGGAATGGAGTTTGCAACTGAAAAGAAACTTTTTGTTCCCAACAAGCTAGGTGAATGACGGCTTTCACACACACTTAACTCTCAGAACTGAGCAAGTGGAGAGACGTTCGTTCATCTAGCACCAAGGGAACGGGTTGCAGGAGACACTTTTTCTCTGCTTTCTCAGTCTGTTTCCTAGTGCCGGTTTGAATTTCCTGCAGTTTTCACTGTAAAACCGAGTTGGAGCTTGTACCTCCCCAAATATATGTATGGAATGGGGTTTGCAACTGAAAAGAAACTTTGTGTTCCCAACAAGCTAGGTGAAGGACGGCTTTCACACACACTTATCTCTCAGTACTGAGCAAGTGGAGAGACGTTCGTTCATTTAGCACCAAGGGAACGGCTTGCAGGAGACACTTTTTCTCTGCTTTCTCAGTCTGTTTCCTAGTGTCGGTTTGAAGTTCCTGCAGTTTTCACTGTAAAACCGAGTAGGAGCTTCTACCTCCCCATATATATGTATGGATTGGAGTTTGCAACTGAAAAGAAACTTTGTGTTCCCAACAAGCTAGGTGAAGGAAGGCTTTCACACACACTTATCTCTCAGAACTGAGCAAGTGGAGAGACTTTCGTTCATCTAGCACCAAGGGAACGGGTTGCAGGAGACACTTTTTCTCTGCTTTCTCAGACAGTTTCCTAGTGCCGGTTTGAAATTCCTGCAGTTTTCACTGTCAAACCGAGTTGGAGATTGTACCTCCACTTATATATGTATGGAATGGAGTTTGCAACTGAAAAGGAACTTTGTGTTCCCAACAAGCTAGGTGAAGACGGCTTTCACACACACTTATCTCTCAGAACTGAGCAAGTGGAGAGACGTTCGTTCATCTAGCACCAAGGGAACTGGTTGCAGTTGACACTTTTTCTCTGCTTTCTCATTCTGTTTCCTAGTGCTGGTTTGAAATTCCTGAAGATATCACTGTCAAAACGAGTTGGAGCTTGTACCTCCACATATATATGTATGGAATGGAGTTTGCCACTGAAAAGAAACTTTGTGTTCCCAACAAGCTAGGTGAAAACGGCTTTCACACACACTTATCTCTCAGAACTGAGCAAGTGGAGAGACGTTCGTTCATCTAGCACCAAGGGAACTGGTTGCAGGAGACACTTTTTCTCTGCTTTCTCAGTCTGTTTCCTAGTGCCGGTTTGAAGTTCCTGCAGTTTTCACTGTAAAACCTAGTTGGAGCTAGTACCTGCCCATATATATGTATGGAATGGAGTTTGCAACTGAAAAGAAACTTTGTGTTCCCTACAAGCTAGTTTAAGGACGGCTTTCACACACACTTATCTCTCAGAACTGAGCAAGAGGAGAGACGTTCGTTCATCTAGCACCAATGGAACGGGTTGCAGGAGACACTTTTTCTCTGCTTTCTCAGTCTGTTTCCTAGTGCCGGTTTGAAGTTCCTGCAGTTTTCACTGTAAAACCGAGTTGGAGATAGTACCTCCCCATATATATGTATGGAAAGGAGTTTGCAACTGAAAAGAAACTTTGTGTTCCCAACAAGCTAGTTGAAGGACGGCTTTCACACACACTTATCTCTCAGAACTGAGCAAGTGGAGAGACGTTCGTTCATCTAGCACCAAGGGAACGGGTTGCAGGAGACACTTTTTCTCTGCTTTCTCAGTCTGTTTCCTAGTGCCGGTTTGAAGTTCCTGCAGTTTTCACTGTAAAACCGAGTTGGAGCTAGTACCTCCCCATATATATGTATGGAATGGGGTTTGCAACTGAAAAGAATCTTTGTGTTCCCAACAAGCTAGGTGAAGGAAGGCTTTCACACACACTTATCTCTCAGAACTGAGCAAGTGGAGAGACGTTCGTTCATCTAGCACCAAGGGAACGGGTTGCAGGAGACACTTTTTCTCTGCTTTCTCAGTCTGTTTCCTAGTGCCGGTTTGAAATTCCTTCAGTTTTCACTGTCAAACAGATTTGGAGCTTGTACCTCCACATATATATGTATGGAATGGAGTTTGCAACTGAAAAGAATCTTTGTGTTCCCAGCAAGCTAGGTGAAGGACGGCTTTCACACACACTTATCTCTCAGAACTGAGCAAGTGGAGAGACGTTCGTTCATTTATCACCAAGGGAACGGGTTGCAGCAGAAAATTTTTCTCTGCTTTCTCAGTCTGTTTCCTAGTGCCGGTTTGAATTTCCTGCAGTTTTCACTGTAAAACCGAGTTGGAGCTTGTACCTCCCCATATATATGTATGGAATGGGGTTTGCAACTGAAAAGAAACTTTGTGTTCCCAACAAGCTAGGTGAAGGACGGCTTTCACACACACTTATCTCTCAGAACTGAGCAAGTGGAGAGACGTTCGTTCATTTAGCACCAAGGGAACGGGTTGCAGGAGACACTTTTTCTCTGCTTTCTCAGTCTGTTTCCTAGTGCCGGTTTGAAATTCCTGCAGTTTTCACTGTAAAACCGAGTAGGAGCTTCTACCTCCCCATATATATGTATGGAATGGAGTTTGCAACTGAAAAGATACTTTGTGTTCCCAACAAGCTAGGTGAAGGAAGGCTTTCACACACACTTAACTCTCAGAACTGAGCAAGTGGAGAGACGTTCGTTCATCTAGCACCAAGGGAACGGGATGCAGGAGACACTTTTTCTCTGCTTTCTCATTCTGTTTCCTAGTGCCGGTTTGAAATTCCTGAAGATTTCACTGTCAAATCGAGTTGGAGCTTGTACCTCCTCATATATATGTATGGAATGGAGTTTGCAACTGAAAAGAAACTTTGTGTTCCCAACGAGCTAGGTGAAGACGGCTTTCACACACACTTATCTCTCAGAACTGAGCAAGTTGAGAGACGTTCGTTCATCTAGCACCAAGGGAACTGGTTGTAGTAGACACTTTTTCTCTGCTTTCTCAGTCTGTTTCCTAGTGCCGGTTTGAAGTTCCTGCAGTTTTCACTGTAAAACCTAGTTGGAGCTAGTACCTGCCCTTATATATGTATGGAATGGAGTTTGCAACTGAAAAGAAACTGTGTGTTCCCTACAAGCAAGTTTAAGGACGGCTTTCACACACATTTATCTCTCAGAACTGAGCAAGTGGAGAGACGTTCGTTCATCTAGCACCAAGGGAACGGGTTGCAGGAGACAATTTTTCTCTGCTTTCTCAGTCTGTTTCCTAGTGCCGGTTTGAAGTTCTTGCAGTTTTCACTGTAAAACCGAGTTGGAGATAGTACCTCCCCATATATATGTATGGAATGGAATTTGCAACTGAAAAGAAACTTTGTGTTCCCAACAAGCTAGGTGAAGGACGGCTTTCACACACACTTATCTCTCAGAACTGAGCAAGTGGATAAACGTTCGTTCATCTAGCACCAAGGGAACGGGTTGCAGGAGACACTTTTTCTCTGCTTTCTCAGTCTGTTTCCTAGTGCCGGTTTGAAGTTCCTGCAGTTTTCTCTGTAAAACCGAGTTGGAGCTAGTACATCCCCATATATATGTATGGAATGGGGTTTGCAACTGAAAAGAAACTTTGTGTTCCCCACAAGCTAGGTGAAGGAAGGCTTTCACACACACTTATCTCTCAGAACTGAGCAAGTGGAGAGACTTTCGTTCATCTAGCACCAAGGGAACGGGTTGCAGGAGACACTTTTTCTCTGCTTTCTCTGATTGTTTCCTAGTGCCGGTTTGAAATTCCTTCAGTTTTCACTGTCAAACCGATTTGGAGCTTGTACCTCCACATATATATGTATGGAATGGAGTTTGCAACTGAAAAGAAACTTTGTGTTCCCAACAAGCTAGGTGAAGGACGGCTTTCACACACACTTATCTCTCAGAACTGAGCAAGTGGAGAGATGTTCGTTCATCTAACACCAAGGGAACAGTTTGCAGGAGACACTTTTTCTGTGATTTCTCAGTCTGTTTCCTAGTGCCGGTTTGAAGTTCCTGCAGTTTTCACTGTAAAATCTAGTTGGAGCTAGTGCCTGCCCATATATATGTATGGAATGGAGTTTGCAACTGAAAAGAAACTTTGTGTTCCCTACAAGCTAGTTGAAGGACGGCTTTCACACACACTTATCTCTCAGAAATGAGCAAGTGGAGAGACGTTCGTTCATCTAGCACCAAGGGAACGGGTTGCAGGAGACACTTTTTCTCTGGTTTCTCAGGCTGTTTCCTAGTGCCGGTTTGAATTTCCTGCAGTTTTCACTGTAAAACCGAGTTGGAGCTTCTACCTCCCCATATATATGTATGGAATGGAGTTTGCAACTGAAAAGAAACTTTGTGTTCCCAACAAGCTAGGTGAAGGACGGCTTTCACACACACTTATCTCTCAGAACTGAGCAAGTGGAGAGACGTTCGTTCATCTAGCACCAAGGGAACGGGATGCAGGGACACTTTTTCTCTGCATTCTCAGTCTGTTTCCTAGTGCCGGTTTGAATTTCCTGCAGTTTTCACTGTCAAACCGAGTTGGAGCTTCTACCTCCCCATATATATGTATGGACTGGAGTTTGCAACTGAAAAGAAACTTTGTGTTCCCAACAAGCTAGGTGAAGGACGGCTTTCAAACACACTTATCCCTCAGAACTGAGCAAGTGGAGAGACGTTCGTTCATCTAGCACCAAGGGAACGGGTTGCAGGAGACACATTTTCTCTGCTTTCTCAGTCTGTTTCCTAGTGCTGGTTTGAAGTTCCTGCAGTTTTCACTGTAAAACCGAGTTGGAGCTAGTACCTCCCCATATATATGTATGGAATGGAGTTTGCAACTGAAAAGAAACTTTGTGTTCCCAACAAGCTAGGTGAAGGACGGCTTTCACACACAATTATTTCTCAGAACTGAGCAAGTGGAGAGACGTTCGTTCATCTAGCACCAAGGGAACGGGTTGCAGGTGACACTTTTTCTCTGTTTCTCAGTCTGTTTCCTAGTGCCGGTTTGAAGTTCCTGCAGTTTTCACTGTAAAACCGAGTTGGAGCTAGTACCTCCCCATATATATGTATGGAATGGAGTTTGCAACTGAAAAGAAACTTTGTGTTCCCAACAAGCTAGTTGAAGGACGGCTTTCACACACACTTATCTCTCAGAACTGAGCAAGTGGAGAGACGTTCGTTCATCTAGCACCAAGGGAACGGGTTGCAGGAGACACTTTTTCTCTGCTTTCTCAGTCTGTTTCCTAGTGCCGGTTTGAAGTTCCTGCAGTTTTCACTGTAAAACCGAGTTGGAGCTTGTACCTCCCCATATATATGTATGGAATGGAGTTTGCAACTGAAAAGAAACTTTGTGTTCCCAACAAGCTAGGTGAAGGACGGCTTTCACACACACTTATCTCTCAGAACTGAGCAAGTGGAGAGACGTTCATTCATCTAGCACCAAGGGAACAGGTTGCAGGAGACACTCTTTCACTGCTTTCTCAGTCTGTTTCCTAGTGCCGGATTGAAGTTCCTGCAGTTTTCACTGTAAAACCGTGTTGGAGCTAGTACCTCCCCATATATATGTATGGAATGGAGTTTGCAACTGAAAAGTAACTTTGTGTTCCCAACAAGCTAGTTGAAGGACGGCTTTCACACACACTTATCTCTCAGAACTGAGCAAGTGGAGAGACGTTCGTTCATCTAGCACCAAGGGAACGGGTTGCAGGAGACACTTTTTCTCTGCTTTCTCAGTCTGTTTCCTAGTGCCGGTTTGAAGTTCCTGCAGTTTTCACTGTAAAACCGAGTTGGAGCTTGTACCTCCCCATATATATGTATGGAATGGAGTTTGCAACTGAAAAGAAACTTTGTGTTCCCAACAAGCTAGGTGAAGGACGGCTTTCACACACACTTATCTCTCAGAACTGAGCAAGTGGAGAGACGTTCATTCATCTAGCACCAAGGGAACAGGTTGCAGGAGACACTCTTTCACTGCTTTCTCAGTCTGTTTCCTAGTGCCGGATTGAAGTTCCTGCAGTTTTCACTGTAAAACCGTGTTGGAGCTAGTACCTCCCCATATATATGTATGGAATGGAGTTTGCAACTGAAAAGTAACTTTGTGTTCCCAACAAGCTAGTTGAAGGACGGCTTTCACACACACTTATCTCTCAGAACTGAGCAAGTGGAGAGACGTTCATTCATCTAGCACCAAGGGAACAGGTTGCAGGAGACACTCTTTCACTGCTTTCTCAGTCTGTTTCCTAGTGCCGGATTGAAGTTCCTGCAGTTTTCACTGTAAAACCGTGTTGGAGCTAGTACCTCCCCATATATATGTATGGAATGGAGTTTGCAACTGAAAAGTAACTTTGTGTTCCCAACAAGCTAGTTGAAGGACGGCTTTCACACACACTTATCTCTCAGAACTGAGCAAGTGGAGAGACGTTCGTTCATCTAGCACCAAGGGAACGGGTTTCAGGAGGCACTTTTTCTCTGCTTTCTCAGTCTGTTTCCTAGTGCCGGTTTGAAGTTCCTGCAGTTTCCACTGTAAAACAGAGTTGGAGCTTGTACCTCCCCATATATATGTATGGAATGGAGTTTGCAACTGAAAAGAAACTTTGTGTTCCCAACAAGCTAGGTGAAGGACGGCTTTCACACCCACTTATCTTTCAGAACTGAGCAAGTGAAGAGACGTTCGTTCATCTAGCACCAAGGGAACGGGTTGCAGGAGACACTTTTTCTCTGCTTTCACAGTCTGTTTCCTAGTGCCGGTTTGAAGTTCCTGCAGTTTTCACTGTAAACAGATTTGGAGCTAGTACCTCCCAATATATATGTATGGAATGGAGTTAGCAACTGAAAAGAAACTTTGTGTTCCCAACAAGCTAGGTCAAGGAAGGCTTTCACACACACTTATCTCTCAGATATGAGCAAGTGGAGAGACGTTCGTTCATCTAGCACCAAGGGAACGGGTTGCAGGAGACACTTTTTCTCTGCTTTCTCAGTCTGTTTCCTAGAGCCGGTTTGAAATTCCTGCAGTTTTCACTGTAAAACCTAGTTGGAGCTAGTACCTACCCATATATATGTATGGAATGGAGTTTGCAACTGAAAAGAAACTTTGTGTTCCCAACAAGCTAGGTGAAGGACGGCTTTCACACACACTTATCTCTCAGAACTGAGCAAGTGGAGAGACGTTCGTTCATCTAGCACCAAGGGAACGGGTTGCAGGAGACACTTTTTCTCTGCTTTCTCAGTCTGTTTCCTAGTGCCGGTTTGAAGTTCCTGAAGTTTTCACTGTAAAACCGATTTGGAGCTAGTACCTCCCCATATAAATGTATGGAATGGAGTTTGCAACTGAAAAGAAACTTTGTGTTCCCAACAAGCTAGGTGAAGACGGCTTTCACACACACTTATCTCTCAGAACTGAGCAAGTGGAGAGACGTTCGTTCATCTAGCACCAAGGGAACTGGTTGCAGGAGACACTTTTTCTCTGCTTTCTCAGTCTGTTTCCTAGTGCCGGTTTGAAGTTCCTGCAGTTTTCACTGTAAAACCGAGTTGGAGCTAGTACCTCCCCATATATATGTATGGAATGGAGTTTGCAACTGAAAAGAAACTGTGTGTTCCCTACAAGCTAGTTTAAGGACGGCTTTCACACACACTTATCTCTCAGAACTGAGCAAGTGGAGAGACGTTCGTTCATCTAGCACCAAGGGAACGGGTTGCAGGAGAAACTTTTTCTCTGCTTTCTCAGTCTGTTTCCTAGTGCCGGTTTGAAGTTCTTGCAGATTTCACTGTAAAACCGAGTTGGAGATAGTACCTCCCCATATATATGTATGGAATGGAGTTTGCAACTGAAAAGAAACTTTGTGTTCCCAACAAGCTAGGTGAAGGACGGCTTTCACACACACTTATCTCTCAGAACTGAGCAAGTGGAGAAACGTTCGTTCATCTAGCACCAAGGGAACGGTTTGCAAGAGACACTTTTTCTCTGCTTTCTCAGTCTGTTTCCTAGTGCCGGTTTGAAGTTCCTGCAGTTTTCACTGTAAAACCGAGTTGGAGCTAGTACCTCCCCATATATATGTATGGAATGGGGTTTGCAACTGAAAACAAACTTTGTGTTCCCCACAAGCTAGGTGAAGGAAGGCTTTCACACACACTTATCTCTCAGAACTGAGCAAGTGGAGAGACGTTCGTTCATCTAGCACCAAGGGAACGGGTTGCAGGAGACACTTTTTCTCTGCTTTCTCTGTCTGTTTCCTAGTGCCGGTTTGAAATTCCTGCAGTTTTCACTGTAAAACCGATTTGGAGCTAGTACCTCCCCATATATATGTATGGAATGGAGTTTGCAACTGAAAAGAAACTTTGTGTTCCCAACAAGCTAGGTGAAGACGGCTTTCACACACACTTATCTCTCAGAACTGAGCAAGTGGAGAGACGTTCGTTCATCTAGCACCAAGGGAACTGGTTGCAGGAGACACTTTTTCTCTGCTTTCTCAGTCTGTTTCCTAGTGCCGGTTTGAAGTTCCTGCAGTTTTCACTGTAAAACCTAGTTGGAGCTAGTACCTGCCCATATATATGTATGGAATGGAGTTTGCAACTGAAAAGAAACTGTGTGTTCCCTACAAGCTAGTTTAAGGACGGCTTTCACACACACTTATCTCTCAGAACTGAGCAAGTGGAGAGACGTTCGTTCATCTAGCACCAAGGGAACGGGTTGCAGGAGATACTTTTTCTCTGCTTTCTCAGTCTGTTTCCTAGTGCCGGTTTGAAGTTCTTGCAGTTTTCACTGTAAAACCGAGTTGGAGATAGTACCTCCCCATATATATGTATGGAATGGAGTTTGCAACTGAAAAGAAACTTTGTGTTCCCAACAAGCTAGGTGAAGGACGGCTTTCACACACACTTATCTCTCAGAACTGAGCAAGTGGAGAAACGTTCGTTCATCTAGCACCAAGGGAACGGTTTGCAGGAGACACTTTTTCTCTGCTTTCTCAGTCTGTTTCCTAGTGCCGGTTTGAAGTTCCTGCAGTTTTCACTGTAAAACCGAGTTGGAGCTAGTACCTCCCCATATATATGTATGGAATGGGGTTTGCAACTGAAAACAAACTTTGTGTTCCCCACAAGCTAGGTGAAGGAAGGCTTTCACACACACTTATCTCTCAGAACTGAGCAAGTGGAGAGACGTTCGTTCATCTAGCACCAAGGGAACGGGTTGCAGGAGACACTTTTTCTCTGCTTTCTCTGTCTGTTTCCTAGTGCCGGTTTGAAATTCCTTCAGTTTTCACTGTCAAACCGATTTGAAGCTTGTACCTCCACATATATATGTATGGAATGGAGTTTGCAACTGAAAAGAAACTTTGTGTTCCCAAAAAGCTAGGTGAAGGACGGCTTTCACACACACTTATCTCTCAGAACTGAGCAAGTGGAGAGACGTTCGTTCATCTAGCACCAAGGGAACGGGTTGCAGGAGACACTTTTTCTCTGGTTTCTCAGGCTGTTTCCTAGTGCCGGTTTGAATTTCCTGCAGTTTTCACTGTAAAACCGAGTTGGAGCTTCTACCTCCCCATATATATGTATGGAATGGAGTTTGCAACTGAAAAGAAACTTTGTGTTCCCAACAAGCTAGGTGAAGGACGGCTTTCACACACACTTATCCCTCAGAAATGAGCAAGTGGAGAGACGTTCGTTCATCTAGCACCAAGGGAACGGTTTGCAGGAGACAATTTTTCTCTGCTTTCTCAGTCTGTTTCCTAGTGCCGGTTTGAAGTTCCTGCAGTTTTCACTGTAAAACCGAGTTGGAGCTAGTACCTGCCCATATATATGTATGGAATGGAGTTTGCAACTGAAAAGAAACTTTGTGTTCCCAACAAGCTAGGTGAAGGACGGCTTTCACACACACTTATCTCTCAGAACTGAGCAAGTGGAGAGACGTTCGTTCATCTAGCACCAAGGGAACGGGATGCAGGAGACACTTTTTCTCTGCTTTCTCAGTCTGTTTCGTAGTGCCGGTTTGAATTTCCTGCAGTTTTCACTGTAAAACCGAGGTGGAGCTAGTACCTCCCCATATATATGTATGGAATGGAGTTTGCAACTGAAAAGAAACTTTGTGTTCCCAACAAGCTAGGTGAAGGACGGCTTTCACACACAATTATCTCTCAGAACTGAGCAAGTGGAGAGACGTTCGTTCATCTAGCACCAAGGGAACGGGTTGCAGGAGACACTTTTTCTCTGTTTCTCAGTCTGTTTCCTAGTGCCGGTTTGAAGTTCCTGCAGTTTTCACTGTAAAACCGAGTTGGAGCTAGTACCTCCCCATATATATGTATGGAATGGAGTTTGCAACTGAAAAGAAACTTTGTGTTCCCAACAAGCTAGTTGAAGTACGGCTTTCACACACACTTATCTCTCAGAACTGAGCAAGTGGAGAGACGTTCGTTCATCTAGCACCAAGGGAACGGGTTGCAGGAGACACTTTTTCTCTGCTTTCTCAGTCTGTTTCCTAGTGCCGGTTTGAAGTTCCTGCAGTTTTCACTGTAAAACCGAGTTGGAGCTTGTACCTCCCCATATATATGTATGGAATGGAGTTTGCAACTGAAAAGAAACTTTGTGTTCCCAACAAGCTAGGTGAAGGACGGCTTTCACACACACTTATCTCTTAGAACTGAGCAAGTGGAGAGACGTTCGTTCATCTAGCACCAAGGGAACGGGTTGCAGGAGACACTTTTTCTCTGCTTTCTCTGTCTGTTTCCTAGTGCCGGTTTGAAATTCCTGCAGTTTTCACTGTAAAACCGATTTGGAGCTAGTACCTCCCCATATATATGTATGGAATGGAGTTTGCAACTGAAAAGAAACTTTGTGTTCCCAACAAGCTAGGTGAAGACGGCTTTCACACACACTTATCTCTCAGAACTGAGCAAGTGGAGAGACGTTCGTTCATCTAGCACCAAGGGAACTGGTTGCAGGAGACACTTTTTCTCTGCTTTCTCAGTCTGTTTCCTAGTGCCGGTTTGAAGTTCCTGCAGTTTTCACTGTAAAACCTAGTTGGAGCTAGTACCTGCCCATATATATGTATGGAATGGAGTTTGCAACTGAAAAGAAACTGTGTGTTCCCTACAAGCTAGTTTAAGGACGGCTTTCACACACACTTATCTCTCAGAACTGAGCAAGTGGAGAGACGTTCGTTCATCTAGCACCAAGGGAACGGGTTGCAGGAGACACTTTTTCTCTGCTTTCTCAGTCTGTTTCCTAGTGCCGGTTTGAAGTTCTTGCAGTTTTCACTGTAAAACCGAGTTGGAGATAGTACCTCCCCATATATATGTATGGAATGGAGTTTGCAACTGAAAAGAAACTTTGTGTTCCCAACAAGCTAGGTGAAGGACGGCTTTCACACACACTTATCTCTCAGAACTGAGCAAGTGGATAAACGTTCGTTCATCTAGCACCAAGGGAACGGTTTGCAGGAGACACTTTTTCTCTGCTTTCTCAGTCTGTTTCCTAGTGCCGGTTTGAAGTTCCTGCAGTTTTCACTGTAAAACCGAGTTGGAGCTAGTACCTCCCCATATATATGTATGGAATGGGGTTTGCAACTGAAAACAAACATTGTGTTCCCCACAAGCTAGGTGAAGGAAGGCTTTCACACACACTTATCTCTCAGAACTGAGCAAGTGGAGAGACGTTCGTTCATCTAGCACCAAGGGAACGGGTTGCAGGAGACACTTTTTCTCTGCTTTCTCTGTCTGTTTCCTAGTGCCGGTTTGAAATTCCTTCAGTTTTCACTGTCAAACCGATTTGAAGCTTGTACCTCCACATATATATGTATGGAATGGAGTTTGCAACTGAAAAGAAACTTTGTGTTCCCAAAAAGCTAGGTGAAGGACGGCTTTCACACACACTTATCTCTCAGAACTGAGCAAGTGGAGAGACGTTCGTTCATCTAGCACCAAGGGAACGGGTTGCAGGAGACACTTTTTCTCTGGTTTCTCAGGCTGTTTCCTAGTGCCGGTTTGAATTTCCTGCAGTTTTCACTGTAAAACCGAGTTGGAGCTTCTACCTCCCCATATATATGTATGGAATGGAGTTTGCAACTGAAAAGAAACTTTGTGTTCCCAACAAGCTAGGTGAAGGACGGCTTTCACACACACTTATCCCTCAGAAATGAGCAAGTGGAGAGACGTTCGTTCATCTAGCACCAAGGGAACGGTTTGCAGGAGACAATTTTTCTCTGCTTTCTCAGTCTGTTTCCTAGTGCCGGTTTGAAGTTCCTGCAGTTTTCACTGTAAAACCGAGTTGGAGCTAGTACCTGCCCATATATATGTATGGAATGGAGTTTGCAACTGAAAAGAAACTTTGTGTTCCCAACAAGCTAGGTGAAGGACGGCTTTCACACACACTTATCTCTCAGAACTGAGCAAGTGGAGAGACGTTCGTTCATCTAGCACCAAGGGAACGGGATGCAGGAGACACTTTTTCTCTGCTTTCTCAGTCTGTTTCGTAGTGCCGGTTTGAATTTCCTGCAGTTTTCACTGTAAAACCGAGGTGGAGCTAGTACCTCCCCATATATATGTATGGAATGGAGTTTGCAACTGAAAAGAAACTTTGTGTTCCCAACAAGCTAGGTGAAGGACGGCTTTCACACACAATTATCTCTCAGAACTGAGCAAGTGGAGAGACGTTCGTTCATCTAGCACCAAGGGAACGGGTTGCAGGAGACACTTTTTCTCTGTTTCTCAGTCTGTTTCCTAGTGCCGGTTTGAAGTTCCTGCAGTTTTCACTGTAAAACCGAGTTGGAGCTAGAACCTCCCCATATATATGTATGGAATGGAGTTTGCAACTGAAAAGAAACTTTGTGTTCCCAACAAGCTAGTTGAAGGACGGCTTTCACACACACTTATCTCTCAGAACTGAGCAAGTGGAGAGACGTTCGTTCATCTAGCACCAAGGGAACGGGTTGCAGGAGACACTTTTTCTCTGCTTTCTCAGTCTGTTTCCTAGTGCCGGTTTGAAGTTCCTGCAGTTTTCACTGTAAAACCGAGTTGGAGCTTGTACCTCCCCATATATATGTATGGAATGGAGTTTGCAACTGAAAAGAAACTTTGTGTTCCCAACAAGCTAGGTGAAGGATGGCTTTCACACACACTTATCTCTTAGAACTGAGCAAGTGGAGAGACGTTCGTTCATCTAGCACCAAGGGAACAGGTTGCAGGAGACACTCTTTCACTGCTTTCTCAGTCTGTTTCCTAGTGCCGGTTTGAAGTTCCTGCAGTTTTCACTGTAAAACCGTGTTGGAGCTAGTACCTCCCCATATATATGGATGGAATGGAGTTTGCAACTGAAAAGTAACTTTGTGTTCCCATCAAGCTAGTTGAAGGACGGCTTTCACACACAATTATCTCTCAGAACTGAGCAGTGGAGAGACGTTCGTTCATCTAGCACCAAGGGAACGGGTTGCAGGAGGCACTTTTTCTCTGCTTTCTCAGTCTGTTTCCTAGTGCCGGTTTGAATTTCCTGCAGTTTTCACTGTAAAACCGAGTTGGAGCTTGTACCTCCCCATATATATGTATGGAATGGAGTTTGCAACTGAAAAGAAACTTTGTGTTCCCAACAAGCTAGGTGAAGGACGGCTTTCACACCCACTTATCTCTCAGAACTGAGCAAGTGAAGAGACGTTCGTTCATCTAGCACCAAGGGAACGGGTTGCAGGAGACAC
The DNA here is from genome assembly GCF_048773025.1 of Camelus bactrianus. Classification (NCBI taxonomy): domain Eukaryota; kingdom Metazoa; phylum Chordata; class Mammalia; order Artiodactyla; family Camelidae; genus Camelus; species Camelus bactrianus. The sequence continues at coordinate 103,871,671 of NC_133544.1, forward strand.
TTTTTCTCTGCTTTCTCAGTCTGTTTCCTAGTGCCGGTTTGAAGTTCCTGCAGTTTTCACTGTAAACCGAGTTGGAGCTAGTACCTCCCAATATATATGTATGGAATGGAGTTAGCAACTGAAAAGAAACTTTGTGTTCCCAACAAGCTAGGTGAAGGAAGGCTTTCACACACACTTATCTCTCAGAACTGAGCAAGTGGAGAGACGTTCGTTCATCTAGCACCAAGTGAACGGGTTGCAGGAGACACTTTTTCTCTGCTTTCTCAGTCTGTTTCCTAGTGCCGGTTTGAAGTTCCTGCAGTTTTCACTGTAAAACCGAGTTGGAGCTAGTACCTCCCCATATATATGTATGGAATGGAGTTTGCAACTGAAAAGAAACTTTGTGTTCCCAACAAGCTAGGTGAAGACGGCTTTCACACACACTTATCTCTCAGAACTGAGCAAGTGGAGAGACGTTCGTTCATCTAGCACCAAGGGAACTGGTTGCAGGAGACACTTTTTCTCTGCTTTCTCAGTCTGTTTCCTAGTGCCGGTTTGAAGTTCCTGCAGTTTTCACTGTAAAACCTAGTTGGAGCTAGTACCTGCCCATATATATGTATGGAATGGAGTTTGCAACTGAAAAGAAACTGTGTGTTCCCTACAAGCTAGTTTAAGGACGGCTTTCACACACACTTATCTCTCAGAACTGAGCAAGTGGAGAGACGTTCGTTCATCTAGCACCAAGGGAACGGGTTGCAGGAGACACTTTTTCTCTGCTTTCTCAGTCTGTTTCCTAGTGCCGGTTTGAAGTTCTTGCAGTTTTCAGTGTAAAACCGAGTTGGAGATAGTACCTCCCCATATATATGTATGGAATGGAGTTTGCAACTGAAAAGAAACTTTGTGTTCCCAACAAGCTAGGTGAAGGACGGCTTTCACACACACTTATCTCTCAGAACTGAGCAAGTGGAGAAACGTTCGTTCATCTAGCACCAAGGGAACGGTTTGCAGGGACACTTTTTCTCTGCTTTCTCAGTCTTTTTCCTAGTGCCGGTTTGAAGTTCCTGCAGTTTTCACTGTAAAACCGAGTTGGAGCTAGTACCTCCCCATATATATGTATGGAATGGGGTTTGCAACTGAAAACAAACTTTGTGTTCCCCACAAGCTAGGTGAAGGAAGGCTTTCACACACACTTATCTCTCAGAACTGAGCAAGTGGAGAGACGTTCGTTCATCTAGCACCAAGGGAACGGGTTGCAGGAGACACTTTTTCTCTGCTTTCTCTGTCTGTTTCCTAGTGCCGGTTTGAAATTCCTTCAGTTTTCACTGTCAAACCGATTTGAAGCTTGTACCTCCACATATATATGTATGGAATGGAGTTTGCAACTGAAAAGAAACTTTGTGTTCCCAAAAAGCTAGGTGAAGGACGGCTTTCACACACACTTATCTCTCAGAACTGAGCAAGTGGAGAGACGTTCGTTCATCTAGCACCAAGGGAACGGGTTGCAGGAGACACTTTTTCTCTGGTTTCTCAGGCTGTTTCCTAGTGCCGGTTTGAATTTCCTGCAGTTTTCACTGTAAAACCGAGTTGGAGCTTCTACCTCCCCATATATATGTATGGAATGGAGTTTGCAACTGAAAAGAAACTTTGTGTTCCCAACAAGCTAGGTGAAGGACGGCTTTCACACACACTTATCCCTCAGAAATGAGCAAGTGGAGAGACGTTCGTTCATCTAGCACCAAGGGAACGGTTTGCAGGAGACAATTTTTCTCTGCTTTCTCAGTCTGTTTCCTAGTGCCGGTTTGAAGTTCCTGCAGTTTTCACTGTAAAACCGAGTTGGAGCTAGTACCTGCCCATATATATGTATGGAATGGAGTTTGCAACTGAAAAGAAACTTTGAGTTCCCTACAAGCTAGGTGAAGGACGGCTTTCACACACACTTATCTCTCAGAACTGAGCAAGTGGAGAGACGTTCGTTCATCTAGCACCAAGGGAACGGGATGCAGGAGACACTTTTTCTCTGCTTTCTCAGTCTGTTTCGTAGTGCCGGTTTGAATTTCCTGCAGTTTTCACTGTAAAACCGAGGTGGAGCTAGTACCTCCCCATATATATGTATGGAATGGAGTTTGCAACTGAAAAGAAACTTTGTGTTCCCAACAAGCTAGGTGAAGGACGGCTTTCACACACAATTATCTCTCAGAACTGAGCAAGTGGAGAGACGTTCGTTCATCTAGCACCAAGGGAACGGGTTGCAGGAGACACTTTTTCTCTGTTTCTCAGTCTGTTTCCTAGTGCCGGTTTGAAGTTCCTGCAGTTTTCACTGTAAAACCGAGTTGGAGCTAGTACCTCCCCATATATATGTATGGAATGGAGTTTGCAACTGAAAAGAAACTTTGTGTTCCCAACAAGCTAGTTGAAGGACGGCTTTCACACACACTTATCTCTCAGAACTGAGCAAGTGGAGAGACGTTCGTTCATCTAGCACCAAGGGAACGGGTTGCAGGAGACACTTTTTCTCTGCTTTCTCAGTCTGTTTCCTAGTGCCGGTTTGAAGTTCCTGCAGTTTTCACTGTAAAACCGAGTTGGAGCTTGTACCTCCCCATATATATGTATGGAATGGAGTTTGCAACTGAAAAGAAACTTTGTGTTCCCAACAAGCTAGGTGAAGGACGGCTTTCACACACACTTATCTCTTAGAACTGAGCAAGTGGAGAGACGTTCGTTCATCTAGCACCAAGGGAACAGGTTGCAGTAAACACTTTTTCACTGCTTTCTCAGTCTGTTTCCTAGTGCCGGTTTGAAGTTCCTGCAGTTTTCACTGTAAAACCGTGTTGGAGCTAGTACCTCCCCATATATATGGATGGAATGGAGTTTGCAACTGAAAAGTAACTTTGTGTTCCCAACAAGCTAGTTGAAGGACGGCTTTCACACACACTTATCTCTCAGAACTGAGCAAGTGGAGAGACGTTCGTTCATCTAGCACCAAGGGAACGGGTTGCAGGAGACACTTTTTCACTGCTTTCTCTGTCTGTTTCCTATTGCCGGTTTGAAATTCCTGCAGTTTTCACTGTAAAACCGATTTGGAGCTAGTACCTCCCCATATATATGTATGGAATGGAGTTTGCAACTGAAAAGAAACTTTGTGTTCCCAACAAGCTAGGTGAAGACGGCTTTCACACACACTTATCTCTCAGAACTGAGCAAGTGGAGAGACGTTCGTTCATCTAGCACCAAGGGAACTGGTTGCAGGAGACACTTTTTCTCTGCTTTCTCAGTCTGTTTCCTAGTGCCGGTTTGAAGTTCCTGCAGTTTTCACTGTAAAACCTAGTTGGAGCTAGTACCTGCCCATATATATGTATGGAATGGAGTTTGCAACTGAAAAGAATCTGTGTGTTCCCTACAAGCTAGTTTAAGGACGGCTTTCACACACACTTATCTCTCAGAACTGAGCAAGTGGAGAGACGTTCGTTCATCTAGCACCAAGGGAACGGGTTGCAGGAGACACTTTTTCTCTGCTTTCTCAGTCTGTTTCCTAGTGCCGGTTTGAAGTTCTTGCAGTTTTCACTGTAAAACCGAGTTGGAGATAGTACCTCCCCATATATATGTATGGAATGGAGTTTGCAACTGAAAAGAAACTTTGTGTTCCCAACAAGCTAGGTGAAGGACGGCTTTCACACACACTTATCTCTCAGAACTGAGCAAGTGGAGAAACGTTCGTTCATCTAGCACCAAGGGAACGGTTTGCAGGAGACACTTTTTCTCTGCTTTCTCAGGCTGTTTCCTAGTGCCGGTTTGAATTTCCTGCAGTTTTCACTGTAAAACCGAGTTGGAGCTTCTACCTCCCCATATATATGTATGGAATGGAGTTTGCAACTGAAAAGAAACTTTGTGTTCCCAACAAGCTAGGTGAAGGACGGCTTTCACACACACTTATCCCTCAGAAATGAGCAAGTGGAGAGACGTTCGTTCATCTAGCACCAAGGGAACGGTTTGCAGGAGACAATTTTTCTCTGCTTTCTCAGTCTGTTTCCTAGTGCCGGTTTGAAGTTCCTGCAGTTTTCACTGTAAAACCGAGTTGGAGCTAGTACCTGCCCATATATATGTATGGAATGGAGTTTGCAACTGAAAAGAAACTTTGTGTTCCCAACAAGCTAGGTGAAGGACGGCTTTCACACACACTTATCTCTCAGAACTGAGCAAGTGGAGAGACGTTCGTTCATCTAGCACCAAGGGAACGGGATGCAGGAGACACTTTTTCTCTGCTTTCTCAGTCTGTTTCGTAGTGCCGGTTTGAATTTCCTGCAGTTTTCACTGTAAAACCGAGGTGGAGCTAGTACCTCCCCATATATATGTATGGAATGGAGTTTGCAACTGAAAAGAAACTTTGTGTTCCCAACAAGCTAGGTGAAGGACGGCTTTCACACACAATTATCTCTCAGAACTGAGCAAGTGGAGAGACGTTCGTTCATCTAGCACCAAGGGAACGGGTTGCAGGAGACACTTTTTCTCTGTTTCTCAGTCTGTTTCCTAGTGCCGGTTTGAAGTTCCTGCAGTTTTCACTGTAAAACCGAGTTGGAGCTTGTACCTCCCCATATATATGTATGGAATGGGGTTTGCAACTGAAAACAAACTTTGTGTTCCCCACAAGCTAGGTGAAGGAAGGCTTTCACACACACTTATCTCTCAGAACTGAGCAAGTGGATAGACGTTCGTTCATCTAGCACCAAGGGAACGGGTTGCAGGAGACACTTTTTCTCTGCTTTCTCTGTCTGTTTCCTAGTGCCGGTTTGAAATTCCTTCAGTTTTCACTGTCAAACCGATTTGAAGCTTGTACCTCCACATATATATGTATGGAATGGAGTTTGCAACTGAAAAGAAACTTTGTGTTCCCAAAAAGCAAGGTGAAGGACGGCTTTCACACACACTTATCTCTCAGAACTGAGCAAGTGGAGAGACGTTCGTTCATCTAGCACCAAGGGAACGGGTTGCAGGAGACACTTTTTCTCTGGTTTCTCAGGCTGTTTCCTAGTGCCGGTTTGAATTTCCTGCAGTTTTCACTGTAAAACCGAGTTGGAGCTTCTACCTCCCCATATATATGTATGGAATGGAGTTTGCAACTGAAAAGAAACTTTGTGTTCCCAACAAGCTAGGTGAAGGACGGCTTTCACACACACTTACCCCTCAGAAATGAGCAAGTGGAGAGACGTTCGTTCATCTAGCACCAAGGGAACGGTTTGCAGGAGACAATTTTTCTCTGCTTTCTCAGTCTGTTTCCTAGTGCCGGTTTGAAGTTCCTGCAGTTTTCACTGTAAAACCGAGTTGGAGCTAGTACCTGCCCATATATATGTATGGAATGGAGTTTGCAACTGAAAAGAAACTTTGTGTTCCCAACAAGCTAGGTGAAGGACGGCTTTCACACACACTTATCTCTCAGAACTGAGCAAGTGGAGAGACGTTCGTTCATCTAGCACCAAGGGAACGGGATGCAGGAGACACTTTTTCTCTGCTTTCTCAGTCTGTTTCGTAGTGCCGGTTTGAATTTCCTGCAGTTTTCACTGTAAAACCGAGGTGGAGCTAGTACCTCCCCATATATATGTATGGAATGGAGTTTGCAACTGAAAAGAAACTTTGTGTTCCCAACAAGCTAGGTGAAGGACGGCTTTCACACACAATTATCTCTCAGAACTGAGCAAGTGGAGAGACGTTCGTTCATCTAGCACCAAGGGAACGGGTTGCAGGAGACACTTTTTCTCTGTTTCTCAGTCTGTTTCCTAGTGCCGGTTTGAAGTTCCTGCAGTTTTCACTGTAAAACCGAGTTGGAGCTAGTACCTCCCCATATATATGTATGGAATGGAGTTTGCAACTGAAAAGAAACTTTGTGTTCCCAACAAGCTAGTTGAAGGACGGCTTTCACACACACTTATCTCTCAGAACTGAGCAAGTGGAGAGACGTTCGTTCATCTAGCACCAAGGGAACGGGTTGCAGGAGACACTTTTTCTCTGCTTTCTCAGTCTGTTTCCTAGTGCCGGTTTGAAGTTCCTGCAGTTTTCACTGTAAAACCGAGTTGGAGCTTGTACCTCCCCATATATATGTATGGAATGGAGTTTGCAACTGAAAAGAAACTTTGTGTTCCCAACAAGCTAGGTGAAGGACGGCTTTCACACACACTTATCTCTTAGAACTGAGCAAGTGGAGAGACGTTCGTTCATCTAGCACCAAGGGAACAGGTTGCAGTAGACACTCTTTCACTGCTTTCTCAGTCTGTTTCCTAGTGCCGGTTTGAAGTTCCTGCAGTTTTCACTGTAAAACCGTGTTGGAGCTAGTACCTCCCCATATATATGGATGGAATGGAGTTTGCAACTGAAAAGTAACTTTGTGTTCCCAACAAGCTAGTTGAAGGACGGCTTTCACACACACTTATCTCTCAGAACTGAGCAAGTGGAGAGACGTTCGTTCATCTAGCACCAAGGGAACGGGTTGCAGGAGACACTTTTTCTCTGCTTTCTCTGTCTGTTTCCTAGTGCCGGTTTGAAATTCCTGCAGTTTTCACTGTAAAACCGATTTGGAGCTAGTACCTCCCCATATATATGTATGGAATGGAGTTTGCAACTGAAAAGAAACTTTGTGTTCCCAACAAGCTAGGTGAAGACGGCTTTCACACACACTTATCTCTCAGAACTGAGCAAGTGGAGAGACGTTCGTTCATCTAGCACCAAGGGAACTGGTTGCAGGAGACACTTTTTCTCTGCTTTCTCAGTCTGTTTCCTAGTGCCGGTTTGAAGTTCCTGCAGTTTTCACTGTAAAACCTAGTTGGAGCTAGTACCTGCCCATATATATGTATGGAATGGAGTTTGCAACTGAAAAGAAACTGTGTGTTCCCTACAAGCTAGTTTAAGGACGGCTTTCACACACACTTATCTCTCAGAACTGAGCAAGTGGAGAGACGTTCGTTCATCTAGCACCAAGGGAACGGGTTGCAGGAGACACTTTTTCTCTGCTTTCTCAGTCTGTTTCCTAGTGCCGGTTTGAAGTTCTTGCAGTTTTCACTGTAAAACCGAGTTGGAGATAGTACCTCCCCATATATATGTATGGAATGGAGTTTGCAACTGAAAAGAAACTTTGTGTTTCCAACAAGCTAGGTGAAGGACGGCTTTCACACACACTTATCTCTCAGAACTGAGCAAGTGGATAGACGTTCGTTCATCTAGCACCAAGGGAACGGGTTGCAGGAGACACTTTTTCTCTGCTTTCTCTGTCTGTTTCCTAGTGCCGGTTTGAAGTTCCTGCAGTTTTCACTGTAACACCGAGTTGGAGCTAGTACCTCCCCATATATATGTATGGAATGGGGTTTGCAACTGAAAACAAACTTTGTGTTCCCCACAAGCTAGGTGAAGGAAGGCTTTCACACACACTTATCTCTCAGAACTGAGCAAGTGGATAGACGTTCGTTCATCTAGCACCAAGGGAACGGGTTGCAGGAGACACTTTTTCTCTGCTTTCTCTGTCTGTTTCCTAGTGCCGGTTTGAAATTCCTTCAGTTTTCACTGTCAAACCGATTTGAAGCTTGTACCTCCACATATATATGTATGGAATGGAGTTTGCAACTGAAAAGAAACTTTGTGTTCCCAAAAAGCTAGGTGAAGGACGGCTTTCACACACACTTATCTCTCAGAACTGAGCAAGTGGAGAGACGTTCGTTCATCTAGCACAAAGGGAACGGGTTGCAGGAGACACTTTTTCTCTGGTTTCTCAGGCTGTTTCCTAGTGCCGGTTTGAATTTCCTGCAGTTTTCACTGTAAAACCGAGTTGGAGCTTGTACCTCCCCATATATATGTATGGAATGGAGTTTGCAACTGAAAAGAAACTTTGTGTTCCCAACAAGCTAGGTGAAGGACGGCTTTCACACACACTTATCCCTCAGAAATGAGCAAGTGGAGAGACGTTCGTTCATCTAGCACCAAGGGAACAGGTTGCAGTAGACACTCTTTCACTGCTTTCTCAGTCTGTTTCCTAGTGCCGGTTTGAAGTTCCTGCAGTTTTCACTGTAAAACCGTGTTGGAGCTAGTACCTCCCCATATATATGGATGGAATGGAGTTTGCAACTGAAAAGTAACTTTGTGTTCCCAACAAGCTAGTTGAAGGACGGCTTTCACACACACTTATCTCTCAGAACTGAGCAGTGGAGAGACGTTCGTTCATCTAGCACCAAGGGAACGGGTTGCAGGAGGCACTTTTTCTCTGCTTTCTCAGTCTGTTTCCTAGTGCCGGTTTGAATTTCCTGCAGTTTTCACTGTAAAACCGAGTTGGAGCTTGTACCTCCCCATATATATGTATGGAATGGAGTTTGCAACTGAAAAGAAACTTTGTGTTCCCAACAAGCTAGGTGAAGGACGGCTTTCACACCCACTTATCTCTCAGAACTGAGCAAGTGAAGAGACGTTCGTTCATCTAGCACCAAGGGAACGGGTTGCAGGAGACACTTTTTCTCTGCTTTCTCAGTCTGTTTCCTAGTGCCGGTTTGAAGTTCCTGCAGTTTTCACTGTAAACCGAGTTGGAGCTAGTACCTCCCAATATATATGTATGGAATGGAGTTAGCAACTGAAAAGAAACTTTGTGTTCCCAACAAGCTAGGTGAAGGAAGGCTTTCACACACACTTATCTCTCAGAACTGAGCAAGTGGAGAGACGTTCGTTCATCTAGCACCAAGGGAACGGGTTGCAGGTGACACTTTTTCTCTGCTTTCTCAGTCTGTTTCCTAGTGCCGGTTTGAAGTTCCTGCAGTTTTCACTGTAAAACCGAGTTGGAGCTAGTACCTCCCCATATATATGTATGGAATGGAGTTTGCAACTGAAAAGAAACTTTGTGTTCCCAACAAGCTAGGTGAAGGACGGCTTTCACACACACTTATCTCTCAGGACTGAGCAAGTGGAGAGACGTTCGTTCATCTAGCACCAAGGGAACGGGTTGCAGGAGGCACTTTTTCTCTGCTTTCTCAGTCTGTTTCCTAGTGCTGGTTTGAAGTTCCTGCAGTTTTCACTGTAAAACCGATTTGGAGCTAGTACCTCCCCATATATATGTATGGAATGGAGTTTGCAACTGAAAAGAAACTTTGTGTTCCCAACAAGCTAGGTGAAGGACGGCTTTCACACACACTTATCTCTCAGAACTGAGCAATGGAAGACGTTCGTTCATCTAGCACCAAGTGAACGGGTTGCAGGAGACACTTTTTCTCTGCTTTCTCAGTCTTTTTCCTAGTGCCGGTTTGAAGTTCCTGCAGTTTTCACTGTAAAACCGATTTGGAGCTTCTACCTCCGCATATATATGTATGGAATGGAGTTTGCAACTGAAAAGAAACTTTGTGTTCCCAACAAGCTAGGTGAAGGACGGCTTTCACACACACATATCTCTCAGAACTGAGCAAGTGGACAGACGTTCGTTCATCTAGGACCAAGGGAACGGGTTGCAGGAGACACTTTTTCTCTGCTTTCTCAGTCTGTTTCCTAGTGCCGGTTTGAAATTCCTGCAGTTTTCGCTGTCAAACAGAGTTGGAGCTTGTACCTCCACATATATATGTATGGAATGGAGTTTGCAACTGAAAAGAAACTTTGTGTTCCCAACAAGCTAGGTGAAGGACGGCTTTCACACACACTTACCTCTCAGAACTGAGCAAGTGGAGAGACGTTCGTTCAACTAGCACCAAGGGAATGGGTTGCAGGAGACACTTTTTCTCTGCTTTCTCAGTCTGTTTCCTAGTGCCGGTTTGAAGTTCCTGCAGTTTTCACTGTCAAACCGAGTTGGAGCTATTACCTCCCCATAGATATGTATGGAATGGAGTTTGCAACTGAAAAGAAACTTTGTGTTCCCAACAAGCTAGTTGAAGGAAGGCTTTCACACACACTTATCTCTCAGAACTGAGCAAGTTGAGAGACGTTCGTTCATCTAGCACCAAGGGAATGGGTTGCAGGAGACACTTTTCCTCTGCTTTCTCAGTCTGTTTCCTAGTGCCGGTTTGATGTTCCTGCAGTTTCCACTGTAAAACAGAGTTGGAGCTTGTACCTCCCCATATATATGTATGGAATGGAGTTTTCAACTGAAAAGAAACTTTGTGTTCCCAACAAGCTAGGTGAATTACGGCTTTCACACCCACTTATCTCTCAGAACTGAGCAAGTGAAGAGACGTTCGTTCATCTAGCACCAAGGGAACGGGTTGCTGGAGACACTTTTTCTCTGCTTTCTCAGTCTGTTTCCTAGTGCCGGTTTGAATTTCCTGCAGTTTTCACTGTAAAACCGAGTTGGAGCTTGTACCTCCCCATATATATGTATGGAATGGAGTTTGCAACTGAAAAGAAACTTTGTGTTCCCAACAAGCTAGGTGAAGGACGGCTTTCACACACACTTATCTCTCAGAACTGAGCAAGTGAAGAGACGTTCGTTCATCTAGCACCAAGGGAACGGGTTGCAGGAGACACTTTTTCTCTGCTTTCTCAGTCTGTTTCCTAGTGCCGGTTTGAAGTTCCTGCAGTTTTCACTCTAAACCGAGTTGGAGCTAGTACCTCCCAATATATATGTATGGAATGGAGTTAGCAACTGAAAAGAAACTTTGTGTTCCCAACAAGCTAGGGGAAGGAAGGCTTTCACACACACTTATCTCTCAGAACTGAGCAAGTGGAGAGACGTTCGTTCATCTAGCACCAAGGGAACGGGTTGCAGGAGACACTTTTTCTCTGCTTTCTCAGTCTGTTTCCTAGTGCCGGTTTGAAGTTCCTGCAGTTTTCACTGTAAAACCGAGTTGGAGCTAGTACCTCCCCATATATATGTATGGAATGGAGTTTGCAACTGAAAAGAAACTTTGTGTTCCCAACAAGCTAGGTGAAGGACGGCTTTCACACACACTTATCTCTCAGGACTGAGCAAGTGGAGAGACGTTCGTTCATCTAGCACCAAGGGAACGGGTTGCAGGAGGCACTTTTTCTCTGCTTTCTCAGTCTGTTTCCTAGTGCTGGTTTGAAGTTCCTGCAGTTTTCACTGTAAAACCGATTTGGAGCTAGTACCTCCCCATATATATGTATGGAATGGAGTTTGCAACTGAAAAGAAACTTTGTGTTCCCAACAAGCTAGGTGAAGGACGGCTTTCACACACACTTATCTCTCAGAACTGAGCAATGGAAGACGTTCGTTCATCTAGCACCAAGTGAACGGGTTGCAGGAGACACTTTTTCTCTGCTTTCTCAGTCTTTTTCCTAGTGCCGGTTTGAAGTTCCTGCAGTTTTCACTGTAAAACCGATTTGGAGCTTCTACCTCCGCATATATATGTATGGAATGGAGTTTGCAACTGAAAAGAAACTTTGTGTTCCCAACAAGCTAGGTGAAGGACGGCTTTCACACACACATATCTCTCAGAACTGAGCAAGTGGACAGACGTTCGTTCATCTAGGACCAAGGGAACGGGTTGCAGGAGACACTTTTTCTCTGCTTTCTCAGTCTGTTTCCTAGTGCCGGTTTGAAGTTCCTGCAGTTTTCACTGTAAAACCGAGTTGGAGCTTGTACCTCCCCATATATATGTATGGAATGGATTTTGCAACTGAAAAGAAACTTTGTGTTCCCAACAAGCTAGGTGAAGGACGGCTTTCACACACACTTATCTCTCAGAACTGAGCAAGTGGAGAGACGTTCGTTCATCTAGCACCAAGGGAACGGGTTACAGGAGACACTTTTTCTCTGCTTTCTCAGTCTGTTTCCTAGTGCAGGTTTGAAATTCCTGCAGTTTTCGCTGTCAAACAGAGTTGGAGCTTGTACCTCCACATATATATGTATGGAATGGAGTTTGCAACTGAAAAGAAACTTTGTGTTCCCAACAAGCTAGGTGAAGGACGGCTTTCACACACACTTACCTCTCAGAACTGAGCAAGTGGAGAGACGTTCGTTCAACTAGCACCAAGGGAATGGGTTGCAGGAGACACTTTTTCTCTGCTTTCTCAGTCTGTTTCCTAGTGCCGGTTTGAAGTTCCTGCAGTTTTCACTGTCAAACCGAGTTGGAGCTATTACCTCCCCATAGATATGTATGGAATGGAGTTTGCAACTGAAAAGAAACTTTGTGTTCCCAACAAGCTAGTTGAAGGAAGGCTTTCACACACACTTATCTCTCAGAACTGAGCAAGTGGAGAGACGTTCGTTCATCTAGCACCAAGGGAATGGGTTGCAGGAGACACTTTTCCTCTGCTTTCTCAGTCTGTTTCCTAGTGCCGGTTTGATGTTCCTGCAGTTTTCACTGTAAAACAGAGTTGGAGCTTGTACCTCCCCATATATATGTATGGAATGGAGTTTTCAACTGAAAAGAAACTTTGTGTTCCCAACAAGCTAGGTGAATTACGGCTTTCACACCCACTTATCTCTCAGAACTGAGCAAGTGAAGAGACGTTCGTTCATCTAGCACCAAGGGAACGGGTTGCTGGAGACACTTTTTCTCTGCTTTCTCAGTCTGTTTCCTAGTGCCGGTTTGAAGTTCCTGCAGTTTTCGCAGAAAAACCGAGTTGGAGCTTGTACCTCCCCATATATATGTATGGAATGGAGTTTGCAACTGAAAAGAAACTTTGTGTTCCCAACAATCTAGGTGAAGGACGGCTTTCACACACACTTATCTCTCAAAACTGAGCAAGTGGAGAGACGTTCGTTCATCTAGCACCAAGGGAACGGGTTACAGGAGACACTTTTTCTCTGCTTTCTCAGTCTGTTTCCTAGTGCCGGTTTGAAATTCCTGCAGTTTTCACTGTCAAAAAGAGTTGGAGCTTGTACCTCCACATATATATGTATGGAATGGAGTTTGCAACTGAAAAGAAACTTTGTGTTCCCAACAAGCTAGGTGAAGGACGGCTTTCACACACACTAACCTCTCAGAACTGAGCAAGTGGAGAGACGTTCGTTCAACTAGCACCAAGGGAACGGGTTGCAGGAGACACTTTTTCTCTGCTTTCTCAATCTTTTTCCTAGTGCCGGTTTGAAGTTCCTGCAGTTTTCACTGTCAAACCGAGTTGGAGCTATTACCTCCCCATATATATGTATGGAATGGAGTTTGCAACTGAAAAGAAACTTTGTGTTCCCAACAAGCTAGTTGAAGGAAGGCTTTCACACACACTTATCTCTCAGAACTGAGCAAGTGGAGAGACGTTCGTTCATCTAGCACCAAGGGAATGGGTTGCAGGAGACAATTTTTCTCTGATTTCTCAGTCTGTTTCCTAGTGCCGGTTTGAAATTCCTGCAGTTTTCACTGTCAAACCGAGGTGGAGCTTGTACCTCCACATATATAAGTATGGAATGGATTTTGCATCTGAAAAGAAACTTTTTGTTCCCTACAAGCTAGCTGAAGGACGGCTTTCACACACACTTAACTTTCAGAACTGAGCAAGTGGAGAGACGTTCGTTCATCTAGCACCAAGGGAAAGGGTTGCAGGAGACACTTTTTCTCTGCTTTCTCAGTCTGTTTCCTAGTGCCGTTTTGAAGTTCCTGCAGTTTTCACTGTAAAACCGAGTTGGAGCTAGTACCTCCCCATATATATGTATGGAATGGAGTTTGCAACTGAAAAGAAACTTTGTGTTCCCAACAAGCTAGGTGAAGGACGGCTTTCACACACACTTATCTCTCAGAACTGAGCAAGTGGAGAGACGTTCGTTCATCTAGCACCAAGGGAACGGGTTGCAGGAGACACTTTTTCTCTGCTTTCTCAGTCTGTTTCCTAGTACCGGTTTGAAGTTCCTGCAGTTTTCACTGTAAAACCGATTTGGAGCTAGTACCTCCCCATATATATGTATGGGATGGAGTTTGCAACTGAAAAGAAACTTTGTGTTCCCAACAAGCTAGGTGAAGGACGGCTTTCACACACACTTATCTCTCAGAACTGAGCAATGGAAGACGTTCGTTCATCTAGCACCAAGTGAACGGGTTGCAGGAGACACTTTTTCTCTGCTTTCTCAGTCTTTTTCCTAGTGCCGGTTTGAAGTTCCTGCAGTTTTCACTGTAAAACCGATTTGGAGCTTCTACCTCCGCATATATATGTATGGAATGGAGTTTGCAACTGAAAAGAAACTTTGTGTTCCCAACAAGCTAGGTGAAGGACGGCTTTCACACACACTTATCTCTCAGAACTGAGCAAGTGGACAGACGTTCGTTCATCTAGCACCAAGGGAACGGGTTGCAGGAGACACTTTTTCTCTGTTTTCTCAGTCTGTTTCCTAGTGCCGGTTTGAAGTTCCTGCAGTTTTCACAGTAAAACCGAGTTGGAGCTTGTACCTCCCCATATATATGTATGGAATGGAGTTTGCAACTGAAAAGAAACTTTGTGTTCCCAACAAGCTAGGTGAAGGACGGCTTTCACACACACTTATCTCTCAGAACTGAGCAAGTGGAGAGACGTTCGTTCATCTAGCACCAAGGGAACGGGTTACAGGAGACACTTTTTCTCTTCTTTCTCAGTCTGTTTCCTAGTGCCGGTTTGAAATTCCTGCAGTTTTCGCTGTCAAACAGAGTTGGAGCTTGTACCTCCACATATATATGTATGGAATGGAGTTTGCAACTGAAAAGAAACTTTGTGTTCCCAACACGCTAGGTGAAGGACGGCTTTCACACACACTTACCTCTCAGAACTGAGCAAGTGGAGAGACGTTCGTTCAACTAGCACCAAGGGAACGGGTTGCAGGAGACACTTTTTCTCTGCTTTCTCAGTCTGTTTCCTAGTGCCGGTTTGAAGTTCCTGCAGTTTTCATTGTAAAACCGAGTTCGAGCTTGTACCTCCCCATATATATGTATGGAATGGAGTTTGCAACTTAAAAGAAACTTTGTGTTCCCAACAAGCTAGGTGAAGGACGGCTTTCACACCCACTTATCTCTCAGAACTTAGCAAGTGGAGAGACGTTCGTTCATCTAGCACCAAGGGAATGGGTTGCAGGAGACACTTTTTCTCTGGTTTCTCAGTCTGTTTCCTTGTGCCGGTTTGAAATTCCTGCAGTTTTCACTGTCAAACCGAGGTGGAGCTTGTACCTCCACATATATATGTATGGAATGGAATTTGCATCTGAATAGAAACTTTGTGTTCCCTACAAGCTAGCTGAATGACGGCTTTCACACACACTTATTTTTCAGAACTGAGCAAGTGGAGAGACGTTCGTTCATCTAGCACCAAGGGAACGGGTTGCAAGAGACACTTGTTCTCTGCTTTCTCAGTCTGTTTCCTAGTGCCGATCTGAAGTTCCTGCAGTTTTCACTGTAAAACCGAGTTGGAGCTAGTACCTCCCCATATATATGTATGGGATGGAGTTTGCAACTGAAATGAAACTTTGTGTTCCCAACAAGCTAGGTGAAGGAAGGCTTTCACACACACTTAACTCTCAGAACTGAGCAAGTGGAGAGACGTTCGTTCATCTAGCACCAAGGGAACGGGTTGCAGGAGACACTTTTCTCTGCTTTCTCAGTCTGTTTCCTAGTGCCGGTTTGAAATTCCTGCAGTTTTCACTGTCAAAAAGAGGTGGAGCTTGTACCTGCACATATATATGTATGGAATGGAGTTTGCATCTGAAAAGAAACTTTGTGTTCCCAACAATCTAGTTGAAGGACGACTTTCACACACACTGATCTCTCAGAACTGAGCAAGTGGAGAGACGTTCGTTCATCTGGCACAAAGGGAACGGGTTGCAGGAGACACTTTTTCTCTGCTTTCTCAGTCTGTTTCCTAGTGCCGGTTTGAAATTCCTGCAGTTTTCACTGTCAAACAGAGTTGGAGCTTGTACCTCCACATATATATATATGGAATGGAGTTTGCAACTGAAAAGAAACTTGGTGTTCCAAACAAGCTAGGTGAAGGAGGGCTTTCACACACACTTATCTCTCAGAACTGGCAAGTGGAGAGACGTTCGTTCAACTAGCATCAAGGGAACGGGTTGCAGGAGACACTTTTTCTCTGCTTTCTCAGTCTGTTTCCTAGTGCCGGTTTGAAGTTCCTGCAGTTTTCACTGTCAAACCGAGTTGGAGCTAGTACCTCCCCATATATATGTATGGAATGGAGTTTGCAACTGAAAAGAAACTTTGTGTTCCCAACAAGCTAGTTGAAGGAAGGCTTTCACACACACTTATCTCTCAGAACTGAGCAAGTGGAGAGACGTTCGTTCATCTAGGACCAAGGGAACTGGTTGCAGGAGACACTTTTTTTCTGCTTTCTCATTCTGTTTCCTAGTGCCTGTTTGAAGTTCCTGCAGTTTTCATTGTAAAACTTAGTTGGAGCTAGTACTTCCCCATATATATGTATGGAATGGAGTTTGCAACTGAAAACAAACTTTGTGTTCCCAACAAGCTAGGTGAAGGAAGGCTTTCACACACACTTATCTCTCAGAACTGAGCAAGTGGAGAGACGTTCGTTCATCTAGCACCAAGGGAACGGGTTGCAGGAGACACTTTTTCTCTGCTTTCTCAGTCTTTTTCCTAGTGCCGGTTTGAAATTCCTTCAGTTTCACTGTCAAAGCGATTTGGAGCTTGTACCTCCACATATATATGTATGGAATGGAGTTTGCAACTGAAAAGAAACTTTGTGTTCCCAACAAGCTAGGTGAAGGACGGCTTTCACACACACATATCTCTCAGAACTGAGCAAGCGGAGAGACGTTCGTTCATTTAGCACCAAGGGAACGGGTTGCAGGAGAAACTTTTTCTCTGCTTTCTCAGTCTGTTTCCTAGTGCCGGTTTGAAGTTCCTGCAGTTTTCACTGTAAAACCGAGTAGGAGCTTCTACCTCCCCATATATATGTATGGAATGGTGTTTGCAACTGAAAAGAAACTTTGTGTTCCCAACAAGCTAGGTGAAGGAAGGCTTTCACACACACTTATCTCTCAGAACTGAGCAAGTGGAGAGACGTTCGTTCATCTAGCACCAAGGGAACGGGTTGCAGGAGACACTTTTTCTCTGATTTCTCTGTCTGTTTCCTAGTGCCGGTTTGAAGTTCCTGCAGTTTTCAATGTCAAACCGAGTTGGAGCTAGTACCTCCCCATATATATGTATGGAATGGAATTTGCAACTGAAAAGAAACTTTGTGTTTCCAACAAGCTAGGTGAAGGAAGGCTTTCACACACACTTATCTCTCAGAACTGAGCAAGTGGAGAGACGTTCGTTCATCTAGCACCAAGGGAACTGGTTGCAGGAGACACTTTTTCTCTGCTTTCTCATTCTTTTTCCTAGTGCCGGTTTGAAATTCCTGCAGTTTTCACTGTAAAACCTAGTTGGAGCTAGTACCTGCCCATATAGATGTATGGAATGGAGTTTGCAACTTAAAAGAAACTATGTGTTCCCAACAAGCTAGTTGAAGGACGGCTTTCACACACATTTATCCCTCAGAACTGAGCAAGTGGATAGACGTTCGTTCATTTAGCACCAAGGGAACGTGTTGCAGGAGACACTTTTCTCTGCTTTCTCAGTCTGTTTCCTAGTGCCGGTTTGAAGTTCCTGCAGTTTTCACTGTATAACCGAGTTGGAGCTAGTACCTCCCCATTTATATGTATGGAATGGAGTATGCAACTGAAAAGAAACTTTGTGTTCCCAACAAGCTAGCTGAAGGAAGGCTTTCACACACACTTATCTCTAAGAACTGAGCAAGTGGAGAGACGTTCGTTCATCTAGCACCAAGGGAACGGGTTGCAGGAGACACTTTTTCTCTGTTTCTCAGTCTGTTTCCTAATGCCGGTTTGAAATTCCTGCAGTTTTCACTGTCAAACCGAGTTGGAGCTAGTACCTCCACATATATATGTATGGAATGGAGTTTGCAACTGAAAAGAAACTTTGTGTTCCCAACAAGCTAGTTGAAGGACGGCTTTCACACACACTTATCCCTCAGAACTGAGCAAGTGGAGAGACGTTCGTTCATCTAGCACCAGAGGAACGGGTTGCAGGAGATACTTTTTCTCTGCTTTCTCAGTCTGTTTCAAGTGCCGGTTTGAAATTCCTGCATTTTTCACTGTCAAACAGAGTTGGAGCTTGTACCTCCACATATATATGTATGGAATGGAGTTTGCAACTGAAAAGAAACTTTGTGTTCCCAACAAGCTAGGTGAAGGACGGCTTTCACACACACTTATCTCTCAGAACTGAGCAAGTGGAGAGACGTTCATTCAACTAGCACCAAGGGAACCGGTTGCAGGAGACACTTTTTCTCTGCTTTCTCAGTCTGTTTCCTAGTGCCGGTTTGAAGTTCCTGCAGTTTTCACTGTAAAACCGAGTTGGAGCTAGTACCTCCCCATATATATGTATGGAATGGAGTTCGCAACTGAAAAGAAACTTTGTGTTCCCAACAAGCTAGTTGAAGGACGGCTTTCACACACACTTATCTTTCAGAACTGAGCAAGTGGAGAGACGTTCGTTCATCTAGCACCAAGGGAACGGGTTGCAGGAGACACTTTTTCTCTGCTTTCTCAGTCTGTTTCCTAGTGCCGGTTTGAAATTCCTGCATTTTTCACTGTCAAACAGAGTTGGAGCTTGTACCTCCACATATATATGTATGGAATGGAGTTTGCAACTGAAAAGAAACTTTGTGTTCCCAACAAGCTAGTTGAAGGAAGGCTTTCACACACACATATCTCTCAGAACTGAGCAAGTGGAGAGACGTTCGTTCAACTAGCACCAAGGGAACCGGTTGCAGGAGACACTTTTTCTCTGCTTTCTCAGTCTGTTTCCTAGTGCCGGTTTGAACTTCCTGCAGTTTTCACTGTAAAACCGATTTGGAGCTAGTACCTCCCCATATATATGTATGGAATGGGGTTTGCAACTGAAAAGAAACTTTGTGTTCCCAACAAGCTAGTTGAAGGACGGCTTTCACACACACTAATCTCTCAGAACTGAGCAAGTGGAGAGACGTTCGTTCATCTAGCACCAAGGGAACGGGTTGCAGGAGACACTTTTTCTCTGCTTTCTCAGTCTGTTTCCTAGTGCCGGTTTGAAGTTCCTGCAGTTTTCACTGTAAAACCGAGTTGGAGCTAGTACCTCCCCATATATATGTATGGAATGGAGTTTGCAACTTAAAAGAAACTTTGTGTTTCCAACAAGCTAGGTGAAGGACGGCTTTCACTCACACTTATCTCTCAGAACTGAGCAAGTGAAGAGACGTTCGTTCATCTAGCACCAAGGGAACTGGTTGCAGGAGAAACTTTTTCTCTGCATTCTCATTCTGTTTCCTAGTGCCGGTTTGAAATTCCTGAAGTTTTCACTGTCAAATCGAGTTGGAGCTTGTACCTCCACATATATATGTATGGAATGGTGTTTGCAACTGAAAAGAAACTTTGTGTTCCCAACAAGCTAGGTGAAGGACGGCTTTCACACACACTTATCTCTCAGAACTGAGCAAGTGGAGAGACGTACGTTCATCAAGCACCAAGGGAACGGTTTGCAGGAGACACTTTTTCTCTGCTTTCTCAGTCTGTTTCCTAGTGCCGGTTTGAAGTTCCTGCAGTTTTCACTGTAAAACTTAGTTGGAGCAAGTACCTGCCCATATATATGTATGGAAAGGAGTTTGCAACTGAAAAGAAACTTTGTGTTCCCAACAAGCTAGGTGAAGGACGGCTTTCACACACACTTATCCCTCAGAACTTAGCAAGTGGAGAGACGTTCGTTCATCTAGCACCAAGGGAACGGGTTGCAGGAGACACTTTTTCTCTGCTTTCTCAGTCTGTTTCCTAGTGCCGGTTAGAAGTTCCTGCAGTTTTCACTGTAAAACCGAGTTGGAGCTAGTACCTCCCCATATATATGTATGGAATGGAGTTTGCAAATGAAAAGAAACTTTGTGTTCCCAACAAGCTAGGTGAAGGAAGGCTTTCACACACACTTATCTCTCAGAACTGAGCAAGTGGAGAGACGTTCGTTCATCTAGCACCAAGGGAACGGGTTGCAGGAGACACTTTTTCTCTGCTTTCTCAGTCTGTTTCCTAGTGCCGGTTTGAAGTTCCTGCAGTTTTCACTGTAAAACCGAGTTGGAGCTAGTACCTCCCCATATATATGTATGGAATGGAGTTTGCAACTGAAAAGAAACTTTGTGTTCCCAACAAGCTAGGTGAAGGAAGGCTTTCACACACACTTATCTCTCAGAACTGAGCAAGTGGAGAGACGTTCGTTCATCTAGCACCAAGGGAACTGTTTGCAGTAGACACTTTTTCTCTGCTTTCTCAGTCTGTTTCCAAGTGCCGGTTTGAAATTCCTGCAGTTTTCACTGTAAAACCGAGTTGGAGCTTGTACCTCTAGATATATATGTATGGAATGGAGTTTGTAACTGAAAAGAAACTTTGTGTTCCCAACAAGCTAGGTGAAGGACGGCTTTCACACACACATATCTCTCAGAACTGAGCAAGTGGAGAGACGTTCGTTCATCTAGCTCCAAGGGAACGGGTTGCAGGAGACACTTTTTCTCTGCTTTCTCAGTCTATTTCATAGTGCCGGTTTGAATTTCCTGCAGTTTTCACTGTAAAACCGAGTTGGAGCTTCTACCTCCCCATATATATGTATGGAATGGAGTTTGCAACTGAAAAGAATCTTTGTGTTCCCAACAAGCTACTTGTAGGTCTGCTTTCCACACACTTATCTCTCAGAACTGAGCAAGTGGAGAGACGTTCGTTCATCTAGCACCAAGGGAACGGGTTGCAGGAGACACTTTTTCTCTGCTTTCTCAGTCTGTTTCCTAGTGCCGGTTTGAAGTTCCTGCAGTTTTCACTGTAAAAACGAGTTGGAGCTAGTACCTCCCCATATATATGTATGGAATGGAGTTTGCAACTGAAAAGAAACTTTGTGTTCCCAACAAGCTAGGTGAAGGAAGGCTTTCACACACACTTATCTCTCAGAACTGAGCAAGTGGAGAGACGTTCGTTCATCTAGCACCAAGGGAACGGGTTGCAGGAGACACTTTTTCTCTGCTTTCTCAGTCTGTTTCCTAATGCCGGTTTGAAATTCCTGCAGTTTTCACTGTCAAACCGTGTTGGAGCTAGTACCTCCACATATATATGTATGGAATGGAGTTTGCAACTGAAAAGAAACTTTGTGTTCCCAACAAGCTAGTTGAAGGACGGCTTTCACACACACTTATCCCTCAGAACTGAGCAAGTGGAGAGACGTTCGTTCATCTAGCAAAAATGGAACGGGTTGCAGGAGACACTTTTTCTCTGCTTTCTCAGTCTGTTTCCTAGTGCCGGTTTGAAGTTCCTGCAGTTTAAACTGTAAAACCGAGTTGGAGCTAGTACCTCCCCATATATATGTATGGAATGGAGTTTGCATCTGAAAAGAAACTTTGTGTTCCCAACAAGCTAGGTGAAGGACGGCTTTCACACACATTTATCTCTCAGAAATGAGCAAGTGGAGAGACGTTCATTCAACTAGCACCAAGGGAACCGGTTGCAGGAGACACTTTTTCTCTGCTTTCTCAGTCTGTTTCCTAGTGCCGGTTTGAAGTTCCTGCAGTTTTCACTGTAAAACCGTGTTGGAGCTAGTACCTCCCCATATATATGTATGGAATGGAGTTCGCAACTGAAAAGAAACTTTGTGTTCCCAACAAGCTAGTTGAAGGACGGCTTTCACACACACTTATCTTTCAGAACTGAGCAAGTGCAGAGACGTTCGTTCATCTAGCACCAAGGGAACGGGTTGCAGGAAACACTTTTTCTCTGCTTTCTCAGTCTGTTTCCTAGTGCCGGTTTGAAATTCCTGCAGTTTTCAAAGTCAAACAGAGTTGGAGCTTGTACCTCCACATATATATGTATGGAATGGAGTTTGCAACTGAAAAGAAACTTTGTGTTCCCAACAAGCTAGTTGAAGGAAGGCTTTCACACACACTTATCTCTCAGAACTGAGCAAGTGGAGAGACGTTCGTTCAACTAGCACCAAGGGAACCGGTTGCAGGAGACACTTTTTCTCTGCTTTCTCAGTCTGTTTCCTAGTGCCGGTTTGAACTTCCTGCAGTTTTCACTGTAAAACCGAGTTGGAGCTAGTACCTCCCCATATATATGTATGGAATGGGGTTTGCAACTGAAAAGAAACTTTGTGTTCCCAACAAGCTAGTTGAAGGACGGCTTTCACACACACTAATCTCTCAGAACTGAGCAAGTGGAGAGACGTTCGTTCATCTAGCACCAAGGGAACGGGTTGCAGGAGACACTTTTTCTCTGCTTTCTCAGTCTGTTTCCTAGTGCCGGTTTGAAGTTCCTGCAGTTTTCACTGTAAAACCGAGTTGGAGCTAGTACCTCCCCATATATATGTATGGAATGGAGTTTGCAACTTAAAAGAAACTTTGTGTTTCCAACAAGCTAGGTGAAGGACGGCTTTCACTCACACTTATCTCTCAGAACTGAGCAAGTGAAGAGACGTTCGTTCATCTAGCACCAAGGGAACTGGTTGCAGGAGAAACTTTTTCTCTGCATTCTCATTCTGTTTCCTAGTGCCGGTTTGAAATTCCTGAAGTTTTCACTGTCAAATCGAGTTGGAGCTTGTACCTCCACATATATATGTATGGAATGGTGTTTGCAACTGAAAAGAAACTTTGTGTTCCCAACAAGCTAGTTGAAGGACGGCTTTCACACACACTTATCTCTCAGAACTGAGCAAGTGGAGAGACGTACGTTCATCAAGCACCAAGGAAACGGTTTGCAGGTGACACTTTTTCTCTGCTTTCTCAGTCTGTTTCCTAGTGCCGGTTTGAAGTTCCTGCAGTTTTCACTGTAAAACTTGGTTGGAGCAAGTACCTGCCCATATATATGTATGGAAAGGAGTTTGCAACTGAAAAGAAACTTTGTGTTCCCAACAAGCTAGGTGAAGGACGGCTTTCACACACACTTATCCCTCAGAACTTAGCAAGTGGAGAGACGTTCGTTCATCTAGCACCAAGGGAACGGGTTGCAGGAGACACTTTTTCTCTGCTTTCTCAGTCTGTTTCCTAGTGCCGGTTAGAAGTTCCTGCAGTTTTCACTGTAAAACCGAGTTGGAGCTAGTACCTCCCCATATATATGTATGGAATGGAGTTTGCAAATGAAAAGAAACTTTGTGTTCCCAACAAGCTAGGTGAAGGAAGGCTTTCACACACACTTATCTCTCAGAACTGAGCAAGTGGAGAGACGTTCGTTCATCTAGCACCAAGGGAACGGGTTGCAGGAGACACTTTTTCTCTGCTTTCTCAGTCTGTTTCCTAGTGCCGGTTTGAAGTTCCTGCAGTTTTCACTGTAAAACCGAGTTGGAGCTAGTACCTCCCCATATATATGTATGGAATGGAGTTTGCAACTGAAAAGAAACTTTGTGTTCCCAACAAGCTAGGTGAAGGAAGGCTTTCACACACACTTATCTCTCAGAACTGAGCAAGTGGAGAGACGTTCGTTCATCTAGCACCAAGGGAACTGTTTGCAGGAGACACTTTTTCTCTGCTTTCTCAGTCTGTTTCCAAGTGCCGGTTTGAAATTCCTGCAGTTTTCACTGTAAAACCGAGTTGGAGCTTGTACCTCTAGATATATATGTATGGAATGGAGTTTGTAACTGAAAAGAAACTTTGTGTTCCCAACAAGCTAGGTGAAGGACGGCTTTCACACACACATATCTCTCAGAACTGAGCAAGTGGAGAGACGTTCGTTCATCTAGCTCCAAGGGAACGGGTTGCAGGAGACACTTTTTCTCTGCTTTCTCAGTCTATTTCATAGTGCCGGTTTGAATTTCCTGCAGTTTTCACTGTAAAACCGAGTTGGAGCTTCTACCTCCCCATATATATGTATGGAATGGAGTTTGCAACTGAAAAGAATCTTTGTGTTCCCAACAAGCTACTTGTAGGTCTGCTTTCCACACACTTATCTCTCAGAACTGAGCAAGTGGAGAGACTTTCGTTCATCTAGCACCAAGGGAACGGGTTGCAGGAGACACTTTTTCTCTGCTTTCTCAGTCTGTTTCCTAGTGCCGGTTTGAAGTTCCTGCAGTTTTCACTGTAAAAACGAGTTGGAGCTAGTACCTCCCCATATATATGTATGGAATGGAGTTTGCAACTGAAAAGAAACTATGTGTTCCCAACAAGCTAGGTGAAGGAAGGCTTTCACACACACTTATCTCTCAGAACTGAGCAAGTGGAGAGACGTTCGTTCATCTAGCACCAAGGGAACGGGTTGCAGGAGACACTTTTTCTCTGCTTTCTCAGTCTGTTTCCTAATGCCGGTTTGAATTTCCTGCAGTTTTCACTGTCAAACCGTGTTGGAGCTAGTACCTCCACATATATATGTATGGAATGGAGTTTGCAACTGAAAAGAAACTTTGTGTTCCCAACAAGCTAGTTGAAGGACGGCTTTCACACACACTTATCCCTCAGAACTGAGCAAGTGGAGAGACGTTCGTTCATCTAGCACCAATGGAACGGGTTGCAGGAGACACTTTTTCTCTGCTTTCTCAGTCTGTTTCCTAGTGCCGGTTTGAAGTTCCTGCAGTTTAAACTGTAAAACCGAGTTGGAGCTAGTACCTCCCCATATATATGTATGGAATGGAGTTTGCAACTGAAAAGAAACTTTGTGTTCCCAACAAGCTAGGTGAAGGACGGCTATCACTGACACTTATCTCTCAGAACTGAGCAAGTGGAGAGACGTTCGTTCATCTAGCACCAAGGGAACTGGTTGCAGGAGACACTTTTTCTCTGCAGTCCCATTCTGTTTCCTAGTGCCGGTTTGAAATTCCTGAAGTTTTCACTGTCAAATCGAGTTGGAGCTTGTACCTCCACATATATATGTATGGAATGGAGTTTGCAACTGAAAAGAAACTTTGTGTTCACAACAAGCTAGGTGAAGGACGGCTTTCACACACATTTATCTCTCAGAACTGAGCAAGTGGATAGACGTTCGTTCATCAAGCACCAAGGGAACGGTTTGCAGGAGACACTTTTTCTCTGCTTTCTCAGTCTGTTTCCTAGTGCCGGTTTGAAGTTCCTGCAGTTTTCACTGTAAAACCGAGTTGGAGCTTCTACTTCCCCATATATATGTATGGAAAGGAGTTTGCAACTGAAAAGAAACTTTGTGTTCCCAACAAGCTAGGTGAAGGACGGCTTTCACACACACTTATCCCTCAGAACTTAGTAAGTGGAGAGACGTTCGTTCATCTAGCACCAAGGGAACGGGTTGCAGGAGACTCTTTTTCTCTGCTTTCTCAGTCTGTTTCCTAGTGCCGGTTAGAAGTTCCTGCAGTTTTCACTGTAAAACCGAGTTGGAGCTAGTACCTCCCCATATATATGTATGGAATGGAGTTTGCAACTGAAAAGAAACTTTGTGTTCCCAACAAGCTAGGTGAAGGAAGGCTTTCACACACACTTATCTCTCAGAACTGAGCAAGTGGAGATACGTTCGTTCATCTAGCGCCAAGGGAACGGGTTGCAGGAGACACTTTTTCTCTGCTTTCTCAGTCTATTTCATAGTGCCGGTTTGAATTTCCTGCAGTTTTCACTGTAAAACCGAGTTCGAGCTTCTACCTCCCCATATATATGTATGGAATGGAGTTTGCAACTGAAAAGTATCTTTGTGTTCCCAACAAGCTAATTGTAGGTCGGCTTTCCACACACTTATCTCTCAGAACTGAGCAAGTGGAGAGACTTTCGTTCATCTAGCACCAAGGGAACGGGTTGCAGGAGACACTTTTTCTCTGCTTTCTCAGTCTGTTTCCTAGTGCCGGTTTGAAGTTCCTGCAGTTTTCACTGTAAAACCGAGTTGGAGCTAGTACCTCCCCATATATATGTATGGAATGGAGTTTGCAACTGAAAAGAAACTTTGTGTTCCCAACAAGCTAGGTGAAGGAAGGCTTTCACACACACTTATCTCTCAGAACTGAGCAAGTGGAGAGACGTTCGTTCATCTAGCACCAAGGGAACGGGTTGCAGGAGACACTTTTTCTCTGCTTTCTCAGTCTGTTTCCTAATGCCGGATTGAAATTCCTGCAGTTTTCTCTGTCAAACCGTGTTGGAGCTAGTACCTCCACATATATATGTATGGAATGGAGTTTGCAACTGAAAAGAAACTTTGTGTTCCCAACAAGCTAGTTGAAGGACGGCTTTCACACACACTTATCCCTCAGAACTGAGCAAGTGGAGAGACGTTCGTTCATCTAGCACCAATGGAACGGGTTGCAGGAGACACTTTTTCTCTGCTTTCTCAGTCTGTTTCCTAGTGCCGGTTTGAAGTTCCTGCAGTTTTCACTGTCAAACCGTGTTGGAGCTAGTACCTCCCCATATATATGTATGGAATGGAGTTTGCAACTGAAAAGAAACTTTCTGTTCCCAACAAGCTAGGTGAAGGACGGCTATCACTCACACTTATCTCTCAGAACTGAGCAAGTGGAGAGACGTTCGTTCATCTAGCACCAAGGGAACTGGTTGCAGGAGACACTTTTTCTCTGCATTCTCATTCTGTTTCCTAGTGCCGGTTTGAAATTCCTGAAGTTTTCACTGTCAAATCGAGTTGGAGCTTGTACCTCCACATATATATGTATGGAATGGAGTTTGCAACTGAAAAGAAACTTTGTGTTCACAACAAGCTAGGTGAAGTACGGCTTTCACACACACTTATCTCTCAGAACTGAGCAAGTGGAGAGACGTTCGTTCATCAAGCACCAAGGGAACGGTTTGCAGGAGACACTTTTTCTCTGCTTTCTCAGTCTGTTTCCTAGTGCCGGTTTGAAGTTCCTGCAGTTTTCACTGTAAAAACTAGTTGGAGCAAGTACCTGCCCATATATATGTATGGAAAGGAGTTTGCAACTGAAAAGAAACTTTGTGTTCCCAACAAGCTAGGTGAAGGACGGCTTTCACACACACTTATCCCTCAGAACTTAGCAAGTGGAGAGACGTTCGTTCATCTAGCACCATTGGAACGGGTTGCAGGAGACACTTTTTCTCTGCTTTCTCAGTCTGTTTCCTAGTGCCGGTTAGAAGTTCCTGCAGTTTTCACTGTAAAACCGAGTTGGAGCTAGTACCTCCCCATATATATGTATGGAATGGAGTTTGCAACTGAAAAGAAACTTTGTGTTCCCAACAAGCTAGGTGAAGGAAGGATTTCACACACACTTATCTCTCAGAACTGAGCAAGTGGAGAGACGTTCGTTCATCTAGCACCAAGGGAACGGGTTGCAGGAGACACTTTTTCTCTGCTTTCTCTGTCTGTTTCCTAATGCCGGTTTGAAGTTCCTGCAGTTTTCACTGTAAAACCGTGTTGGAGCTAGTAAATCCCCATATATATGTATGGAATGGAGTTTGCAACTGAAAAGAAACTTTGTGTTCCCAACAAGCTAGGTGAAGGACGGCTTTCACACACACTTATCTCTCAGAACTGAGCAAGTGGAGAGACGTTCGTTCATCTAGCACCAAGGGAACTGTTTGCAGGAGACACTTTTTCTCTGCTTTCTCAGTCTGTTTCCTAGTGCCGGTTTGAAATTCCTGCAGTTTTCACTGTCAAATCGAGTTGGAGCTTGTACCTCTAGATATATATGTATGGAATGGAGTTTGTAACTGAAAAGAAACTTTGTGTTCCCAACAAGCTAGGTGAAGGACGGCTTTCACACACACATATCTCTCAGAACTGAGCAAGTGGAGAGACGTTCATTCATCTAGCTCCATGGGAACGGGTTGCAGGAGACACTTTTTCTCTGCTTTCTCAGTCTATTTCCTAGTGCCGGTTTGAATTTCCTGCAGTTTTCACTGTAAAACCGAGTTGGAGCTTCTACCTCCCCATATATATGTATGGAATGGAGTTTGCAACTTAAAAGAATCTTTGTGTTCCCAACAAGCTACTTGTAGGACGGCTTTCACACACACATATCTCTCAGAACTGAGCAAGTGGAGAGACTTTCGTTCATCTAGCACCAAGGGAACGGGTTGCAGGAGACACTTTTTCTCTGCTTTCTCAGTCTGTTTCCTAGTGCCGGTTTGAAGTTCCTGCAGTTTTCACTGTAAAACCGAGTTGGAGCTAGTACCTCCCCATATATATGTATTGAATGGAGTTTGCAACTGAAAAGAAACTTTGTGTTCCCAACAAGCTAGGTGAAGGAAGGCTTTCACACACACTTATCTCTCAGAACTGAGCAAGTGGCGAGACGTTCGTTCATCTAGCACCAAGGGAACGGGTTGAAGGAGACACTTTTTCTCTGCTTTCTCAGTCTGTTTCCTAATGCCGGTTTGAAATTCCTGCAGTTTTCACTGTCAAACCGTGTTGGAGCTAGTACCTCCACATATATATGTATGGAATGGAGTTTGCAACTGAAAAGAAACTTTGTGTTCCCAACAAGCTAGTTGAAGGACGGCTTTCACACACACTTATCCCTCAGAACTGAGCAAGTGGAGAGACGTTCGTTCATCTAGCACCAAGGGAACGGGTTGCAGGAGACACTATTTCTCTGCTTTCTCAGTCTGTTTCCTCGTGCCGTTTTGAAGTTCCTGCAGTTTTCACTGTAAAACCGAGTTGGAGCTAGTACCTCCCCATATATATGTATGGAATGGAGTTTGCAACTGAAAAGAAACTTTGTGTTCCCAACAAGCTAGTTGAAGGACGGCTTTCACACACACTTATCTCTCAGAACTGAGCAAGTGGAGAGACTTTCGTTCATCTAGCACCAAGGGAACGGGTTGCAGGAGACACTTTTTCTCTGCTTTCTCAGTCTGTTTCCTAGTGCCGGTTTGAAGTTCCTGCAGTTTTCACTGTAAAACCGAGTTGGAGCTAGTACCTCCCCATATATATGTATGGAATGGAGTTTGCAACTGAAAAGAAACTTTGTGTTCCCAACAAGCTAGGTGAAGGAAGGCTTTCACACACACTTATCTCTCAGAACTGAGCAAGTGGAGAGACGTTCGTTCATCTAGCACCAAGGGAACGGGTTGCAGGAGACACTTTTTCTCTGCTTTCTCAGTCTGTTTCCTAATGCCGGATTGAAATTCCAGCAGTTTTCTCTGTCAAACCGTGTTGGAGCTAGTACCTCCACATATATATGTATGGAATGGAGTTTGCAACTGAAAAGAAACTTTGTGTTCCCAACAAGCTAGTTGAAGGACGGCTTTCACACACACTTATCCCTCAGAACTGAGCAAGTGGAGAGACGTTCGTTCATCTAGCACCAATGGAACGGGTTGCAGGAGACACTTTTTCTCTGCTTTCTCAGTCTGTTTCCTAGTGCCGGTTTGAAGTTCCTGCAGTTTTCACTGTCAAACCGTGTTGGAGCTAGTACCTCCCCATATATATGTATGGAATGGAGTTTGCAACTGAAAAGAAACTTTCTGTTCCCAACAAGCTAGGTGAAGGACGGCTATCACTCACACTTATCTCTCAGAACTGAGCAAGTGGAGAGACGTTCGTTCATCTAGCACCAAGGGAACTGGTTGCAGGAGACACTTTTTCTCTGCATTCTCATTCTGTTTCCTAGTGCCGGTTTGAAATTCCTGAAGTTTTCACTGTCAAATCGAGTTGGAGCTTGTACCTCCACATATATATGTATGGAATGGAGTTTGCAACTGAAAAGAAACTTTGTGTTCACAACAAGCTAGGTGAAGGACGGCTTTCACACACACTTATCTCTCAGAACTGAGCAAGTGGAGAGACGTTCGTTCATCAAGCACCAAGGGAACGGTTTGCAGGAGACACTTTTTCTCTGCTTTCTCAGTCTGTTTCCTAGTGCCGGTTTGAAGTTCCTGCAGTTTTCACTGTAAAAACTAGTTGGAGCTAGTACCTGCCCATATATATGTATGGAAAGGAGTTTGCAACTGAAAAGAAACTTTGTGTTCCCAACAAGCTAGGTGAAGGACGGCTTTCACACACACTTATCCCTCAGAACTTAGCAAGTGGAGAGACGTTCGTTCATCTAGCACCATTGGAACGGGTTGCAGGAGACACTTTTTCTCTGCTTTCTCAGTCTGTTTCCTAGTGCCGGTTAGAAGTTCCTGCAGTTTTCACTGTAAAACCGAGTTGGAGCTAGTACCTCCCCATATATATGTATGGAATGGAGTTTGCAACTGAAAAGAAACTTTGTGTTCCCAACAAGCTAGGTGAAGGAAGGATTTCACACACACTTATCTCTCAGAACTGAGCAATTGGAGAGACGTTCGTTCATCTAGCACCAAGGGAACGGGTTGCAGGAGACACTTTTTCTCTGCTTTCTCAGTCTGTTTCCTAGTGCCGGTTTGAAGTTCCTGCAGTTTTCACTGTAAAACCGAGTTGGAGCTAGTACCTCCCCATATATATGTATGGAATGGAGTTTGCAACTGAAAAGAAACTTTGTGTTCCCAACAAGCTAGGTGAAGGAAGGCTTTCACACACACTTATCTCTCAGAACTGAGCAAGTGGCGAGACGTTCGTTCATCTAGCACCAAGGGAACGGGTTGAAGGAGACACTTTTTCTCTGCTTTCTCAGTCTGTTTCCTAATGCCGGTTTGAAATTCCTGCAGTTTTCACTGTCAAACCGTGTTGGAGCTAGTACCTCCACATATATATGTATGGAATGGAGTTTGCAACTGAAAAGAAACTTTGTGTTCCCAACAAGCTAGTTGAAGGACGGCTTTCACACACACTTATCCCTCAGAACTGAGCAAGTGGAGAGACGTTCGTTCATCTAGCACCAAGGGAACGGGTTGCAGGAGACACTTTTTCTCTGCTTTCTCAGTCTGTTTCCTAGTGCCGTTTTGAAGTTCCTGCAGTTTTCACTGTAAAACCGAGTTGGAGCTAGTACCTCCCCATATATATGTATGGAATGGAGTTTGCAACTGAAAAGAAACTTTGTGTTCCCAACAAGCTAGGTGAAGGACGGCTATCACTCACACTTATCTCTCAGAACTGAGCAAGTGGAGAGACGTTCGTTCATCTAGCACCAAGGGAACTGGATGCAGGAGACACTTTTTCTCTGCATTCTCATTCTGTTTCCTAGTGCCGGTTTGAAATTCCTGAAGTTTTCACTGTCAAATCGTGTTGGAGCTTGTACCTCCACATATATATGTATGGAATGGAGTTTTCAACTGAAAAGAAACTTTGTGTTCCCAACAAGCTAGGTGAAGGACGGCTTTCACACACACTTATCTCTCAGAACTGAGCAAGTGGAGAGATGTTCGTTCATCAAGCACCAAGGGAACGGTTTGCAGGAGACACTTTTTCTCTGCTTTCTCAGTCTGTTTCCTAGTGCCGGTTTGAAGTTACTGCAGTTTTCACTGTAAAACCTAGTTGGAGCTAGTACCTGCCCATATATATGTATGGAAAGGAGTTTGCAACTGAAAAGAAACTTTGTGTTCCCAACAAGCTAGGTGAAGGACGGCTTTCACACACACTTATCCCTCAGAACTTAGCAAGTGGATAGACGTTCGTTCATCTAGCACCAAGGGAACGGGTTGCAGGAGACACTTTCTCTCTGCTTTCTCAGTCTGTTTCCTAGTGCCGGTTAGAAGTTCCTGCAGTTTTCACTGTAAAACCGAGTTGGAGCTAGTACCTCCCCATATATATGTATGGAATGGAGTTTGCAAATGAAAAGAAACTTTGTGTTCCCAACAAGCTAGGTGAAGGAAGGCTTTCACACACACTTATCTCTCAGAACTGAGCAAGTGGAGAGACGTTCGTTCTTCTAGCACCAAGGGAACAGGTTGCAGGAGACACTTTTTCTCTGCTTTCTCAGTCTGTTTCCTAGTGCCGGTTTGAAGTTCCTGCAGTTTTCAACGTAAAACCGTGTTGGAGATAGTACCTCCCCATATATATGTATGGAATGGAGTTTGCAACTGAAAAGAAACTTTGTGTTCCCAACAAGCTAGGTGAAGGAAGGCTTTCACACACACTTATCCCTCAGAACTGAGCAAGTGGAGAGACGTTCGTTCATCTAGCACCAAGGGAACTGTTTGAAGGAGACACTTTTTCTCTGCTTTCTGAGTCTGTTTCCTAGTGCCGGTTTGAAATTCCTGCAGTTTTCACTGTCAAATCGAGTTGGAGCTTGTACCTCTACATATATATGTATGGAATGGAGTTTGTAACTGAAAAGAAACTTTGTGTTCCCAACAAGCTAGGTGAAGGGCGGCTTTCACACTCACTTATCTCTCAGAACTGAGCAAGTGGAGAGACGTTCGTTCATCTAGCTCCAAGGGAACGGGTTGCAGGAGACACTTTTTCGCTGCTTTCTCAGTCTGTTTCCTAGTGCCGGTTTGAATTTCCTGCAGTTTTCACTGTAAAACCGAGTTGGAGCTAGTACCTCCCCATATATATGTATGGAATGGAGTTTGCAAATGAAAAGAAACTTTGTGTTCCCAACAAGCTAGGTGAAGGAAGGCTTTCACACACACTTATCTCTCAGAACTGAGCAAGTGGAGAGACGTTCGTTCATCTAGCACCAAGGGAACTGGATGCAGGAGACACTTTTTCTCTGCATTCTCATTCTGTTTCCTAGTGCCGGTTTGAAATTCCTGAAGTTTTCACTGTCAAATCGAGTTGGAGCTTGTACCTCCACATATATATGTATGGAATGGAGTTTTCAACTGAAAAGAAACTTTGTGTTCCCAACAAGCTAGGTGAAGGACGGCTTTCACACACACTTATCTCTCAGAACTGAGCAAGTGGAGAGATGTTCGTTCATCAAGCACCAAGGGAATGGTTTGCAGGAGACACTTTTTCTCTGCTTTCTCAGTCTGTTTCCTAGTGCCGGTTTGAAGTTACTGCAGTTTTCACAGTAAAACCTAGTTGGAGCTAGTACCTGCCCATATATATGTATGGAAAGGAGTTTGGAACTGAAAAGAAACTTTGTGTTCCCAACAAGCTAGGTGAAGGACGGCTTTCACACACACTTATCCCTCAGAACTTAGCAAGTGGAGAGACGTTCGTTCATCTAGCACCAAGGGAACGGGTTGCAGGAGACACTTTTTCTCTGCTTTCTCAGTCTGTTTCCTAGTGCCGGTTAGAAGTTCCTGCAGTTTTCACTGTAAAACCGAGTTGGAGCTAGTACCTCCCCATATATATGTATGGAATGGAGCTTGCAACTGAAAAGAAACTTTGTGTTCCCAACAAGCTAGGTGAAGGAAGGCTTTCACACACACTTATCTCTCAGAAATGAGCAAGTGGAGAGACGTTCGTTCATCTAGCACCAAGGGAACGGGTTGCAGGAGACACTTTTTCTCTGCTTTCTCAGTCTGTTTCCTAGTGCCGGGTTGAAGTTCCTGCAGTTTTCAACGTAAAACCGTGTTGGAGATAGTACCTCCCCATATATATGTATGGAATGGAGTTTGCAACTGAAAAGAAACTTTGTGTTCCCAACAAGCTAGGTGAAGGAAGGCTTTCACACACACTTATCTCTCAGAACTGAGCAAGTGGAGAGACGTTCGTTCATCTAGCACCAAGGGAACTGTTTGAAGGAGACACTTTTTCTCTGCTTTCTGAGTCTGTTTCCTAGTGCCGGTTTGAAATTCCTGCAGTTTTCACTGTCAAATCGAGTTGGAGCTTGTACCTCTACATATATATGTATGGAATGGAGTTTGTAACTGAAAAGAAACTTTGTGTTCCCAACAAGCTAGGTGAAGGGCGGCTTTCACACACACTTATCTCTCAGAACTGAGCAAGTGGAGAGACGTTCGTTCATCTAGCTCCAAGGGAACGGGTTGCAGGAGACACTTTTTCTCTGCTTTCTCAGTCTGTTTCCTAGTGCCGGTTTGAATTTCCTGCAGTTTTCACTGTAAAACCGAGTTGGAGCTAGTACCTCCCCATATATATGTATGGAATGGAGTTTGCAAATGAAAAGAAACTTTGTGTTCCCAACAAGCTAGGTGAAGGAAGGCTTTCACACACACTTATCTCTCAGAACTGAGCAAGTGGAGAGACGTTCGTTCATCTAGCACCAAAGGAACGGGTTGCAAGATACACTTTTTCTCTGCTTTCTCAGTCTGTTTCCTAAGGCCGGTTTGAAATTCCTGCAGTTTTCACTGTCAAACCGTGTTGGAGCTAGTACCTCCACATATATATGTATGGAATGGAGTTTGCAACTGAAAAGAAACTTTGTGTTCCCAACAAGCTAGTTGAAGGACGGCTTTCACACACACTTATCCCTCAGAACTGAGCAA
This sequence comes from Camelus bactrianus, assembly GCF_048773025.1. Taxonomy (NCBI): domain Eukaryota; kingdom Metazoa; phylum Chordata; class Mammalia; order Artiodactyla; family Camelidae; genus Camelus; species Camelus bactrianus. Next base: position 103,905,706 of record NC_133544.1, read on the forward strand.
GTGGAGAGACGTTCGTTCATCTAGCACCAAGGGAATGGGTTGCAGGAGACACTTTTTCTCTGCTTTCTCAGTCTGTTTCCTAGTGCCGGTTTGACGTTCCTGCAATTTTCACTGTAAACCGAGTTGGAGCTAGTATCTCCCCATATATATGTATGGAATGGAGTTTGTAACTGAAAAGAATCTTTGTGTTCCCAACATGCTAGGTGAAGGACGGCTTTCACTCACACTTATCTCTCAGAACTGAGCAAGTGGAGAGACGTTCGTTCATCTAGCACCAGGGGAACGTGTTGCAGGAGACACTTTTTCTCTGCTTTCTCAGTCTGTTTTTTAAGGCCGGTTTGAAATTCCTGCAGTTTTCACTGTCAAAACGTGTTGGAGCTTGTACCTACACATATATATGTATGGAATGGAGTTTTCAACTGAAAAGAAACTTTGTGTTCCCAACAAGCTAGTTGAAGGACGGCTTTCACACACACTTATCCCTCAGAACTGAGCAAGTGGAGAGGCGTTCGTTCATCTAGCACCAATGGAACGGGTTGCAGGAGACACTTTTTCTCTGCTTTGTCAGTCAGTTTCCTAGTGCTGGTTTGAAGTTCCTGCAGTTTTCACTGTAAAACCGAGTTGGAGCTAGTACCTGCCCATATATATGTATGGAAAGGAGTTTGCAACTGAAAAGAAACTTTGTGTTCCCAACAAGCTAGATGAAGGAAGGTTTTCACACACACTTTTCTCTCAGAACTGAGCAAGTGGAGAGACGTTCGTTCATCTAGCACCAAGGGAACGGGTTGCAGGAGACAGTTTTTCTCTGCATTCTCAGTCTGTTTCCTAGTTCCGGTTTGAAGTTCCTGCAGTTTTCACTGTAAAACCGAGTTGGAGCTAGTACTTCCCCATATATGTGTATGGAATGGAGTTTGCAACTGAAAAGAAACTTTGTGTTCCCAACAAGCTAGGTGAAGGAAGGCTTTCACACACACTTATCTCTCAGAACTGAGCAAGTGGAGAGACGTTCGTTCATCTAGCACCAAGGGAACTGTTTGCAGGAGACACTTTTTCGCTGCATTCTCAGTCTGTTTCCTAGTGCCGGTTTGAAATTCCTGCAGTTTTCACTGTCAAATCGAGTTGGAGCTTCTACCTCTACATATATATGTATGGAATGGAGTTTGTAACTGAAAAGAAACTTTGTGTTCCCAACAAGCTAGGTGAAGGACGGCTTTCACACACACTTATCTCTCAGAACTGAGCAAGTGGAGAGACGTTCGTTCATCTAGCACCAAGGGAACGGGTTGCAGGAGACACTTTTTCTCTGCTTTCTCAGTCTGTTTCCTAGTGCCGGTTTGAAGTTCCTGCAGTTTTCAACGTAAAACCGTGTTGGAGATAGTACCTCCCCATATATATGTATGGAATGGAGTTTGTAACTGAAAAGAAACTTTGTGTTCCCAACAAGCTAGGTGAAGGACGGCTTTCACACACACTTATCTCTCAGAACTGAGCAAGTGGAGAGACGTTCGTTCATCTAGCACCAAGGGAACGGGTTGCAGGAGACACTTTTTCTCTGCTTTCTCAGTCTGTTTCCTAGTGCCGGTTTGAAGTTCCTGCAGTTTTCACTGTAAACCCGAGTTGGAGCTAGTACCTCCCCATATATATGTATGGAATGGAGTTTGCAACTGAAAAGAAACTTTGTGTTCCCAAAAAGCAAAGTGAAGGAATTCTTTCACACACACTTATCTCTCAGAAATGAGCAAGTGGAGAGACGTTCGTTCATCTAGCACCAAGGGAACGGGTTGCAGGAGACACTTTTTCTCTGCTTTCTCAGTCTGTTTCCTAGTGCCGGTTTGAAGTTCCTGCAGTTTTCACTGTAAAACCGAGTTGGAGCTAGTACCTCCCCATATATATGTATGGAATGGAGTTTGCAACAGAAAAGAAACTTTGTGTTCCCAACAAGCTAGGTGAAGGAAGGCTTTCACACACACTTATCTCTCAGAAATGAGCAAGTGGAGAGACGTTCGTTCATCTAGCACCAAGGGAACGGGTTGCACGAGACACTTTTTCTCTGCTTTCTCAGTCTGTTTCCTAGTGCCGGTTTGAAGTTCCTGCAGTTTTCACTGTCAAACCGAGTTGGAGCTAGTACCTACCCATATATATGTATGGAATGGTGTTTGCAACTGAAAAGAAACTTTGTGTTCCCAACAAGCTAGGTGAAGGAAGGCTTTCACACACACTTATCTCTCAGAACTGAGCAAGTGGAGAGACGTTCGTTCATCTAGCACCAAGGGAACGGGATGCAAGGGACACTTTTTCTCTGCTTCCTCAGTCAGTTTCCTAGTGCCGGTTTGAAGTTCCTGCAGTTTTCACTGTCAAACCGAGTTGGAGCTTCTACCTCCCCATATATATGTATGGAATGGAGTTTGCAACTGAAAAGAAACTTTGTGTTCCCAACAAGCTAGGTGAAGGAAGGCTTTCACACACACTTATCTCTCAGAACTGAGCAAGTGGAGAGACGTTCGTTCATCTAGCACCAAGGGAACGGGTTGCAGGAGACACTTTTTCTCTGATTTCTCAGTCTGTTTCCTAGTGCCGGTTTGAAGTTCCTGAAGTTTTCACTGTAAAACCGAGTTGGAGCTAGTATCTCCCCATATATATGTATGGATTGGTGTTTGCAACTGAAAAGAAACTTTGTGTTCCCAACAAGCTAGTTGAAGGACGGCTTTCACACACACTTATCTCTCAGAACTGAGCAAGTGGAGAAACGTTCGTTCATCTAGCACCAAGGGAACGGGTTGCAGGAGACACTTTTTCTCTGCTTTCTCAGTCTGTTTCCTAGTGCCGGTTTGAAGTTCCTGCAGTTTTCACTTTAAAACCGAGTTGGAGCTAGTACCTCCCCATATATATGTATGGAATGGAGTTTGCAACTGAAAAGAAACTTTGTGTTCCCAACAAGCTAGTTGAAGTACGGCTTTCACACACACTTATCTCTCAGAACTGAGCAAGTGGAGAGACGTTCGTTCATCTAGCACCAAGGGAACGGGTTGCAGGAGACACTTTTTCTCTGCTTTCTCAGTCTGTTTCCTAGTGCCGGTTTGAAGTTCCTGCAGTTTTCACTGTAAAACCGAGTTGGAGCTTCTACCTCCCCATATATATGTATGGAATGGAGTTTGCAACTGAAAAGAAACTTTGTGTTCCCAACAAGCTAGGTGAAGGAAGGCTTTCACACACACTTATCTCTCAGAACTGAGCAAGTGGAGAGACGTTCGTTCATCTAGCACCAAGGGAACGGGTTGCAGGAGACACTTTTTCTCTGCTTTCTCAGTCTGTTTCCTAAGGCCGGTTTGAAATTCCTGCAGTTTTCACTGTCAAACCGTCTTGGAGCTAGTACCTCCACATATATATGTATGGAATGGAGTTTGCAACTGAAAAGAAACTTTGTGTTTCCAACAAACTAGTTGAAGGACGGCTTTCACACACAATTATCCCTCAGAACTGAGCAAGTGGAGAGACGTTCGTTCATCTAGCACCAAGGGAACGGGTTGCAGGAGACACTATTTCTCTGCTTTCTCAGTCTGTTTCCTAGTGCCGGTTTGAAGTTCCTGCAGTTTTCACTGTAAAATCGAGTTGGAGCTAGTACCTCCCCATATATATGTATGGAATGGAGTTTGCAACTGAAAAGAAACTTTGTGTTCCCAACAAGCTAGGTGAAGGAAGGCTTTCACACACACTTATCTCTCAGAACTGAGCAAGTGGAGAGACGTTCGTTCATCTAGCACCAAGGGAACTGTTTGCAGGAGACACTTTTTCGCTGCATTCTCAGTCTGTTTCCTAGTGCCGGTTTGAAATTCCTGCAGTTTTCACTGTCAAATCGAGTTGGAGCTTGTACCTCCCCATATATATGTATGGAATGGAGTTTGCAACTGAAAAGAAACTTTGTGTTCCCAACAAGCTAGGTGAAGGACGGCTTTCACACACACTTATCTCTCAGAAATGAGCAAGTGGAGAGACGTTCTTTCATCTAGCACCAAGGGAACGTGATGCAGGGGACACTTTTTCTCTGCTTTCTCAGTCTGTTTCCTAGTGCCGGTTTGAATTTCCTGCAGTTTTCACTGTAAAACCGAGTTGGAGCTTCTACCTCCCCATATATATGTATGGAATGGAGTTTGCAACTGAAAAGAAACTTTGTGTTCCCAACAAGCTAGGTGAAGGACGGCTTTCACACACACTTATCTCTCAGAACTGAGCAAGTGGAGAGATTTTCTTTCATCTAGCACCAAGGGAACGGGTTGCAGGAGACACTTTTTCTCTGCTTTCTCAGTCTGTTTCCTAGTGCCGGTTTGAAGTTCCTGCAGTTTTCACTGTAAAACCGAGTTGGAGCTATTACCTCCCCATATATATGTATGGAATGGAGTTTGCAACTGAAAAGAAACTTTGTGTTCCCAACAAGCTAGGTGAAGGATGGCTTTCACACACACTTATCTCTCAGAAATGAGCAAGTGGAGAGACGTTCGTTCATCTAGCACCAAGGGAACGGGTTGCAGGAGACTCTTTTTCTCTGCTTTCTCAGTCTGTTTCCTAGTGCCGGTTTGAAGTTCCTGCAGTTTTCACTGTAAAACCGAGTTGGAGCTAGTACCTCCCCATATATATGTATGGAATGGAGTTTGCAACTGAAAAGAAACTTTGTGTTCCCAACAAGCTAGGTGAAGGAAGGCTTTCACACACACTTATCTCTCAGAACTGAGCAAGTGGAGAGACGTTCGTTCATCTAGCACCAAGGGAACTGTTTGCAGGAGACACTTTTTCGCTGCATTCTCAGTCTGTTTCCTAGTGCCGGTTTGAAATTCCTGCAGTTTTCACTGTCAAATCGAGTTGGAGCTTGTACCTCCCCATATATATGTATGGAATGGAGTTTGCAACTGAAAAGAAACTTTGTGTTCCCAACAAGCTAGGTGAAGGACGGCTTTCACACACACTTATCTCTCAGAAATGAGCAAGTGGAGAGACGTTCTTTCATCTAGCACCAAGGGAACGTGATGCAGGGGACACTTTTTCTCTGCTTTCTCAGTCTGTTTCCTAGTGCCGGTTTGAATTTCCTACAGTTTTCACTGTAAAACCGAGTTGGAGCTTCTACCTCCCCATATATATGTATGGAATGGAGTTTGCAACTGAAAAGAAACTTTGTGTTCCCAACAAGCTAGGTGAAGGACGGCTTTCACACACACTTATCTCTCAGAACTGAGCAAGTGGAGAGATTTTCTTTCATCTAGCACCAAGGGAACGGGTTGCAGGAGACACTTTTTCTCTGCTTTCTCAGTCTGTTTCCTAGTGCCGGTTTGAAGTTCCTGCAGTTTTCACTGTAAAACCGAGTTGGAGCTATTACCTCCCCATATATATGTATGGAATGGAGTTTGCAACTGAAAAGAAACTTTGTGTTCCCAACAAGCTAGGTGAAGGATGGCTTTCACACACACTTATCTCTCAGAAATGAGCAAGTGGAGAGACGTTCGTTCATCTAGCACCAAGGGAACGGGTTGCAGGAGACTCTTTTTCTCTGCTTTCTCAGTCTTTTTCCTAGTGCCGGTTTGAAGTTCCTGCAGTTTTCACTGTAAAACCGAGTTGGAGCTAGTACCTCCCCATATATATGTATGGAATGGAGTTTGCAACTGAAAAGAAACTTTGTGTTCCCAACAAGCTAGGTGAAGGACGGCTTTCACACACACTTATCTCTCAGATATGAGCAAGCGGAGAGACGTTCTTTCATCTAGCACCAAGGGAACGTGATGCAGGGGACACTTTTTCTCTGCTTTCTCAGTCTGTTTCCTAGTGCCGGTTTGAAGTTCCTGCAGTTTTCACTGTCAAACCGAGTTGGAGCTTCTACCTCCCCATATATATGTATGGAATGGAGTTTGCAACTGAAAAGAAACTTTGTGTTCCCAACAAGCTAGGTGAAGGACGGCTTTCACACACACTTATCTCTCAGAACTGAGCAAGTGGAGAGACGTTCGTTCATCTAGCACCAAGGGAACGGGTTGCAGGAGACACTTTTTCTCTTCTTTCTCAGTCTGTTTCCTAGTGCCGGTTTGAAGTTCCTGCAGTTTTCACTGTAAAACCGAGTTGGAGCTTGTACCTCCCCATATATATGTATGGAATGGAGTTTGCAACTGAAAAGAAACTTTGTGTTCCCAACAAGCTAGTTGAAGGACGGCTTTCACACACACTTATCTCTCAGAACTGAGCAAGTGGATAGACGTTCGTTCATCTAGCACCAAGGGAACGGAATGCAGGGGACACTTTTTCTCTGCTTTCTCAGTCTGTTTCCTAGTGCCGGTGTGAAGTTCCTGCAGTTTTCCCTGTCAAACCGAGTTTTAGCTTCTACCTCCCCATATATATGTATGGAATGGAGTTTGCAACTGAAAAGAAACTTTGTGTTCCCAACAAGCTAGGTGAAGGATGGCTTTCACACACACTTATCTCTCAGAACTGAGCAAGTGGAGAGACGTTCGTTCATCTAGCACCAAAGGAACGGGTTGCAGGAGACACTTTTTCTCTGCTTTCTCAGTCTGTTTCCTAGTGCCGGTTTGAAGTTCCTGCAGTTTTCACTGTAAAACCGAGTTGGAGCTAGTACCTCCCCATATATATGTATGGAATGGAGTTTGCAACTGAAAAGAAACTTTGTGTTCCCAACAAGCTAGTTGAAGAATGGCTTTCACACACACTTATCTCTCAGAACTGAGCAAGTGGAGAGACGTTCGTTCATCTAGCACCAAGGGAACGGGTTGCAGGAGACACTTTTTCTCTGCTTTCTCAGTCTGTTTCCTAGTGCCGGTTTGAATTTCCTGCAGTTTTCACTGTAAAACCGAGTTGGAGCTTCTACCTCCCCATATATATGTATGGAATGGAGTTTGCAACTGAAAAGAAACTTTGTTTTCCCAACAAGCTAGGTGAAGGACGGCTTTCACACACACTTATCTCTCAGAACTGAGCAAGTGGAGAGACGTTCGTTCATCTAGCACCAAGGGAACGGGTTGCAGGAGACACTTTTTCTCTGCTTTCTCAGTCTGTTTCCTAGTGCCGGTTTGAAGTTCCTGCAGTTTTCACTGTAAAACCGAGTTGGAGCTAGTACCTCCCCATATATATGTATGGAATGGAGTTTGCAACTGAAAAGAAACTTTGTGTTCCCAACAAGCTAGGTGAAGGACGGCTTTCACACACACTTATCTCTCAGAACTGAGCAAGTGGAGAGACGTTCGTTCATCTAGCACCAAGGGAACGGGATTCAGGGGACACTTTTTCTCTGCTTTCTCAGTCTGTTTCCTAGTGCCGGTTTGAAGTTCCTGCAGTTTTCACTGTAAACCCGAGTTGGAGCTAGTACCTCCCCATATATATGTATGGAATGGAGTTTGCAACTGAAAAGAAACTTTGTGTTCCCAACAATCTAGGTGAAGGACGGCTTTCAAACACACTTATCTCTCAGAACTGAGCAAGTGGAGAGACGTTCGTTCATCTAGCACCAAGGGAACGGGTTGAAGGAGACACTTTTTCTCTGCTTTCTCAGTCTGTTTCCTAGTGCCGGTTTGAATTTCCTGCAGTTTTCACTGTAAAACCGAGTTGGAGCTTCTACCTCCCCATATATATGTATGGAATGGAGTTTGCAACTGAAAAGAAACTTTGTGTTCCCAACAAGCTAGTTGAAGGACGGCTTTCACACACACTTATCCCTCAGAACTGAGCAAGTGGAGAGACGTTCGTTCATCTAGCACCAAGGGAACGGGTTGCAGGAGACACTTTTTCTCTGCTTTCGCAGTCTGTTTCCTAGTGCCGGTTTGAAGTTCCTGCAGTTTTCACTGTAAAATCGAGTTGGAGCTTCTACCTCCACATATATATGTATGGAATGGAGTTTGCAACTGAAAAGAAACTTTGTGTTCCTAACAAGCTAGGTGAAGGACGACTTTCACACACACTTATCTCTCAGAACTGAGCAAGTGGAGAGACGTTCGTTCATCTAGCACCAATGGAACGGGTTGCAGGAGGCACTTTTCTCTGCATTCTCTGTCTGTTTCCTAGTGCCGGTTTGAAGTTCCTGCAGTTTTCACTGTAAAACCAAGTTGGAGCTAGTACCTCCACATATATATGTATGGAATGGAGTTTGCAACTGAAAAGAAACTTTGTGTTCCCAACAAGCTATGTGAAGGACGGCTTTCACACCCACTTATATCTCAGAACTGAGCAAGTGGAGAGACGTTCGTTCATCTAGCACCAAGGGAACGGGTCGCAGGAGACACTTTTTCTCTGCTTTCTCAGTCTGTTTCCTAATGCCGGTTTGATATTCCTGCAGTTTTCACTGTCAAACCGTGTTGGAGTTAGTACCTCCACATATATATGTATGGAATGGAGTTTGCAACTGAAAAGAAACTTTTTGTTCCCAACAAGCTAGTTGAAGGACGGCTTTCACACACACTAATCCCTCAGAACTGAGCAAGTGGAGAGACGTTCGTTCATCTAGCACCAAGGGAACGGGTTGCAGGAGACACTATTTCTCTGCTTTCTCAGTCTGTTTCCTAGTGCCGGTTTGAAGTTCCTGCAGTTTTCACTGTAAAACCGAGTTGGAGCTAGTACCTCCCCATATATTTGTATGGAATGGAGTTTGCAACTGAAAAGAAACTTTGTGTTCCCAACAAGCTAGGTGAAGGATGGCTTTCACTCACACTTATCTCTCAGAACTGAGCAAGTGGAGAGACGTTCGTTCATCTAGCACCAAGGGAACTGGTTGCAGGAGACACTTTTTCTCTGCATTCTCATTCTGTTTCCTAGTGCCGGTTTGAAGTTCCTGCAGTTTTCACTGTCAAATCGAGTTGGAGCTTGTACCTCCACATATATATGTATGGAATGGAGTTTGCAACTGAAAAGAAACTTTGTGTTCCCAACAAGCTAGGTGAAGGACGGCTTTCACACACACTTATCTCTCAGAACTGAGCAAGTGGAGAGACTTTCGTTCATCTAGCACCAAGGGAACGGGTTGCAGGAGACACTTTTTCTCTGCTTTCTCAGTCCGTTTCCTAGTGCCGGTTTGAAGTTCCTGCAGTTTTCACTGTAAAACCGAGTTGGAGCTATTACCTCCCCATATATATGTATGGAATGGAGTTTGCAACTGAAAAGAAACTTTGTGTTCCCAACAAGCTAGGTGAAGGAAGGCTTTCACACACACTTATCTCTCAGAAATGAGCAAGTGGAGAGACGTTCGTTCATCTAGCACCAAGGGAACGGGTTGCAGGAGACACTTTTTCTCTGCTTTCTCAGTCTGTTTCCTAGTGCCGGTTTGAAGTTCCTGCAGTTTTCACTGTAAAACCGAGTTGGAGCTAGTACCTCCCCATATATATGTATGGAATGGAGTTTGCAACTGAAAAGAAACTTTGTGTTCCCAACAAGCTAGGTGAAGGACGGCTTTCACACACACTTATCTCTCAGAAATGAGCAAGTGGAGAGACGTTCGTTCATCTAGCACCAAGGGAACGGGATGCAGGGGACACTTTTTCTCTGCTTTCTCAGTCTGTTTCCTAGTGCCGGTTTGAAGTTCCTGCAGTTTTCACTGTCAAACCGAGTTGGAGCTTCTACCTCCCCATATAAATGTATGGAATGGAGTTTGCAACTGAAAAGAAACTTTGTGTTCCCAACAAGCTAGGTGAAGGAAGGCTTTCACACACACTTATCTCTCAGAACTGAGCAAGTGGAGAGACGTTCTTTCATCTAGCACCAAGGGAACGGGTTGCAGGAGACACTTTTTCTCTGCTTTCTCAGTCTGTTTCCTAGTGCCGGTTTGAAGTTCCTGCAGTTTTCACTGTAAAACCGAGTTGGAGCTAGTACCTCCCCATATATATGTATGGAATGGAGTTTGCAACTGAAAAGAAACTTTGTGTTCCCAACAAGCTAGTTGAAGGACGGCTTTCACACACACTTATCTATCAGAACTGAGCAAGTGGAGAGACGTTCGTTCATCTAGCACCAAATGAACGGGATGCAGGGGACACTTTTTCTCTGCTTTCTCAGTCTGTTTCCTAGTGCCGGTTTGAAGTTCCTGCAGTTTTCACTGTCAAACCGAGTTGGAGCTTCTACCTCCCCATATAAATGTATGGAATGGAGTTTGCAACTGAAAAGAAACTTTGTGTTCCCAACAAGCTAGGTGAAGGAAGGCTTTCACACACACTTATCTCTCAGAACTGAGCAAGTGGAGAGACGTTCTTTCATCTAGCACCAAGGGAACGGGTTGCAGGAGACACTTTTTCTCTGCTTTCTCAGTCTGTTTCCTAGTGCCGGTTTGAAGTTCCTGCAGTTTTCACTGTAAAACCGAGTTGGAGCTAGTACCTCCCCATATATATGTATGGAATGGAGTTTGCAACTGAAAAGAAACTTTGTGTTCCCAACAAGCTAGTTGAAGGACGGCTTTCACACACACTTATCTATCAGAACTGAGCAAGTGGAGAGACGTTCGTTCATCTAGCACCAAATGAACGGGATGCAGGGGACACTTTTTCTCTGCTTTCTCAGTCTGTTTCCTAGTGCCGGTTTGAAATTCCTGCATTTTTCACTGTCAAACCGAGTTGGAGCTTCTACCTCCCCATATATATGTATGGAATGGAGTTTGCAACTGAAAAGAAACTTTGTGTTCCCAACAAGCTAGGTGAAGGACGGCTTTCACACACACTTATCTCTCAGAACTGAGCAAGTGGACAGACGTTCGTTCATCTAGCACCAAGGGAACGGGTTGCAGGAGACACTTTTTCTCTGCTTTTTCAGTCTGTTTCCTAGTGCCGGTTTGAAGTTCCTGCAGTTTTCACTGTAAAACCGAGTTGGAGCTAGTACCACCCCATATATATGTATGGAATGGAGTTTGCAACTGAAAAGAAACTTTGTGTTCCCAACAAGCTAGTTGAAGGACGGCTTTCACACACACTTATCTCTCAGAACTGAGCAAGTGGAGAGACGTTCGTTCATCTAGAACCAAGGGAACGGGTTGCAGGAGACACTTTTTCTCTGCTTTCTCAGTCTGTTTCCTAGTGCCGGTTTGAAGTTCCTGCAGTTTTCACTGTAAAACCGAGTTGGAGCTTCTACCTCCCCATATGTATGTATGGAATGGAGTTTGCAACTGAAAAGAAACTTTGTGTTCCCAACAAGCTTCGTGAAGGACGGCTTTCACACACACTTATCTCTCAGAACTGAGCAAGTGGACAGACGTTCGTTCATCTAGCACCAAGGGAACGGGTTGCAGGAGACACTTTTTCTCTGCTTTCTCAGTCTGTTTCCTAGTGCCGGTTTGAAGTTCCTGCAGTTTTCACTGTAAAACCGAGTTGGAGCTAGTACCTCCCCATATATATGTATGGAATGGAGTTTGCAACTGAAAAGAAACTTTGTGTTCCCAACAAGCTAGTTGAAGGACGGCTTTCACACACACTTATCTCTCAGAACTGAGCAAGTGGAGAGACGTTCGTTCATCTAGCACCAAGGGAACGGGTTGCAGGAGACACTTTTTCTCTGCTTTCTCAGTCTGTTTCCTAGTGCCGGTTTGAAGTTCCTGCAGTTTTCACTGTAAAACCGAGTTGGAGATTCTACCTCCCCATATATATGTATGGAATGGAGTTTGCAACTGAAAAGAAACTTTGTGTTCCCAACAAGCTAGTTGAAGGACGGCTTTCACACACACTTATCTCTCAGAACTGAGCAAGTGGAAAGACGTTCGTTCATCTAGCACCAAGGGAACGTGTTGCAGGAGACACTTTTTCTCTGCTTTCTCAGTCTGTTTCCTAGTGCCGGTTTGAATTTCCTGCAGTTTTCACTGTAAAACCGAGTTGGAGCTAGTACCTCCCCATATATATGTATGGAATGGAGTTTGCAACTGAAAAGAAACTTTGTGTTCCCAACAAGCTAGGTGGAGGACGGCTTTCACACACACTTATCTCTCAGAACTGAGCAAGTGGAGAGACGTTCGTTCATCTAGCACCAAGGGAACGTGTTGCAGGAGACACTTTTTCTCTGCTTTCTCAGTCTGTTTCCTAGTGCCGGTTTGAAGTTCCTGCAGTTTTCACTGTAAAACCGAGTTGGAGCTAGTTCCTCCCCATATACATGTATGGAATGGAGTTTGCTACTGAAAAGAAACTTTGTGTTCCCAACAAGCTAGGTGAAGGACGGCTTTCACACACACTTATCTCTCAGAACTGAGCAAGTGGAGAGACGTTCGTTCATCTAGCACCAAGGGAACGGGTTGCAGGAGACACTTTTTCTCTGCTTTCTCAGTCTGTTTCCTAGTGCCGGTTTGAAGTTCCTGCAGTTTTCACTGTAAAACCTAGTTGGAGCTTCTACCTCCCAATATATATGTATGGAATGGAGTTTGCAACTGAAAAGAAACTTTGTGTTCCCAACAAGCTAGGTGAAGGACGGCTTTCACACACACTTATCTCACAGAACTGAGCAAGTGGAGAGACGTTCGTTCATTTAGCACCAAGGGAACGGGTTGCAGGAGACACTTTTTCTCTGCTTTCTCAGTCTGTTTCCTAGTGCCGGTTTGAATTTCCTGCAGTTTTCACTGTAAAACCGAGTTGGAGCTAGTACCTCCCCATATATATGTATGGAATGGAGTTTGCAACTGAAAAGAAACTTTGTGTTCCCAACAAGCTTGGTGAAGGACGGCTTTCACACACACTTATCTCTCAGAACTGAGCAAGTGGAGAGACGTTCGTTCATCTAGCACCAAGGGAACGGGATGCAGGGGACACTTTTTCTCTGCTTTCTCATTCTGTTTCCTAGTGCCGGTTTGAAGTTCCTGCAGTTTTCACTGTAAACCCGATTTGGAGCTAGTACCTCCCCATATATATGTATGGAATGGAGTTTGCAACTGAAAAGAAACTTTGTGTTCCCAACAAGCTAGGTGAAGGATGGCTTTCACTCACACTTATCTCTCAGAACTGAGCAAGTGGAGAGACGTTCGTTCATCTAGCACCAAGGGAACTGGATGCAGGAGACACTTTTTCTCTGCATTCTCATTCTGTTTCCTAGTGCCGGTTTGAAATTCCTGCAGTTTTCACTGTCAAATCGAGTTAGAGCTTGTACCTCCACATATATATGTATGGAATGGAGTTTGCAACTGAAAAGAAACTTTGTGTTCCCAACAAGCTAGGTGAAGGACGGCTTTCACACACACTTATCTCTCAGAACTGAGCAAGTGGAGAGACTTTCGTTCATCTAGCACCAAGGGAACGGGTTGCAGGAGACACTTTTTCTCTGCTTTCTCAGTCTGTTTCCTAGTGTCGGTTTGAAGTTCCTGCAGTTTTCACTGTAAAACCGAGTTGGAGCTATTACCTCCCCATATATATGTATGGAATGGAGTTTGCAACTGAAAAGAAACTTTGTGTTCCCAACAAGCTAGGTGAAGGACGGCTTTCACACACACTTATCTCTCAGAAATGAGCAAGTGGAGAGACGTTCGTTCATCTAGCACCAAGGGAACGGGTTGCAGGAAACACTTTTTCTCTGCTTTCTCAGTCTGTTTCCTAGTGCCGGTTTGAAGTTCCTGCAGTTTTCACTGTAAAACCGAGTTGGAGCTTGTACCTGCCCATATATATGTATGGAATGGAGTTTGCAACTGAAAAGAAACTTTGTGTTCCCAACAAGCTAGGTGAAGGACGGCTTTCACACACACTTATCTCTCAGAAATGAGCAAGTGGAGAGACGTTCGTTCATCTAGCACCAAGGGAACGGGATGCAGGGGACACTTTTTCTCTGCTTTCTCAGTCTGTTTCCTAGTGCCGGTTTGAAGTTCCTGCAGTTTTCACTGTCAAACCGAGTTGGAGCTTCTATCTCCCCATATAAATGTATGGAATGGAGTTTGCAACTGAAAAGAAACTTTGTGTTCCCAACAAGCTAGGTGAAGGAAGGCTTTCACACACACTTATCTCTCAGAACTGAGCAAGTGGAGAGACGTTCGTTCATCTAGCACCAAGGGAACGGGTTGCAGGAGACACTTTTTCTCTGCTTTCTCAGTCTGTTTCCTAGTGCCGTTTTGAAGTTCCTGCAGTTTTCACTTTAAAACCGAGTTGGAGCTAGTACCTCCCCATATATATGTATGGAATGGAGTTTGCAACTGAAAAGAAACTTTGTGTTCCCAACAAGCTAGTTGAAGGACGGCTTTCACACACACTTATCTATCAGAACTGAGCAAGTGGAGAGACGTTCGTTCATCTAGCACCAAATGAACGGGATGCAGGGGACACTTTTTCTCTGCTTTCTCAGTCTGTTTCCTAGTGCCGGTTTGAAATTCCTGCAGTTTTCACTGTCAAACCGAGTTGGAGCTTCTACCTCCCCATATATATGTATGGAATGGAGTTTGCAACTGAAAAGAAACTTTGTGTTCCCAACAAGCTAAGTGAAGGACGGCTTTCACACACACTTATCTCTCAGAACTGAGCAAGTGGACAGACGTTCGTTCATCTAGCACCAAGGGAACGGGTTGCAGGAGACACTTTTTCTCTGCTTTCTCAGTCTGTTTCCTAGTGCCGGTTTGAAGTTCCTGCAGTTTTCACTGTAAAACCGAGTTGGAGCTAGTACCTCCCCATATATATGTATGGAATGGAGTTTGCAACTGAAAAGAAACTTTGTGTTCCCAACAAGCTAGTTGAAGGACGGCTTTCACACACACTTATCTCTCAGAACTGAGCAAGTGGAGAGACGTTCGTTCATCTAGAACCAAGGGAACGGGTTGCAGGAGACACTTTTTCTCTGCTTTCTCAGTCTGTTTCCTAGTGCCGGTTTGAATTTCCTGCAGTTTTCACTGTAAAACCGAGTTGGAGCTTCTACCTCCCCATATATATGTATGGAATGGAGTTTGGAACTGAAAAGAAACTTTGTGTTCCCAACAAGCTAGGTGAAGGACGGCTTTCACACACACTTATCTCTCAGAACTGAGCAAGTGGAGAGACTTTCGTTCATCTAGCACCAAGGGAACGGGTTGCAGGAGACACTTTTTCTCTGCTTTCTCAGTCTGTTTCCTAGTGCCGGTTTGAAGTTCCTGCAGTTTTCACTGTAAAACCGAGTTGGAGCTATTACCTCCCCATATATATGTATGGAATGGAGTTTGCAACTGAAAAGAAACTTTGTGTTCCCAACAAGCTAGGTGAAGGAAGGCTTTCACACACACTTATCTCTCAGAAATGAGCAAGTGGAGAGACGTTCGTTCATCTAGCACCAAGGGAACGGGTTGCAGGAAACACTTTTTCTCTGCTTTCTCAGTCTGTTTCCTAGTGCCGGTTTGAAGTTCCTGCAGTTTTCACTGTAAAACCGAGTTGGAGCTAGTACCTCCCCATATATATGTATGGAATGGAGTTTGCAACTGAAAAGAAACTTTGTGTTCCCAACAAGCTAGTTGAAGGACGGCTTTCACACACACTTATCTCTCAGAAATGAGCAAGTGGAGAGACGTTCGTTCATCTAGCACCAAGGGAACGGGATGCAGGGGACACTTTTTCTCTGCTTTCTCAGTCTGTTTCCTAGTGCCGGTTTGAAGTTCCTGCAGTTTTCACTGTCAAACCGAGTTGGAGCTTCTATCTCCCCATATAAATGTATGGAATGGAGTTTGCAACTGAAAAGAAACTTTGTGTTCCCAACAAGCTAGGTGAAGGAAGGCTTTCACACACACTTATCTCTCAGAACTGAGCAAGTGGAGAGACGTTCGTTCATCTAGCACCAAGGGAACGGGTTGCAGGAGACACTTTTTCTCTGCTTTCTCAGTCTGTTTCCTAGTGCCGTTTTGAAGTTCCTGCAGTTTTCACTTTAAAACCGAGTTGGAGCTAGTACCTCCCCATATATATGTATGGAATGGAGTTTGCAACTGAAAAGAAACTTTGTGTTCCCAACAAGCTAGTTGAAGGACGGCTTTCACACACACTTATCTATCAGAACTGAGCAAGTGGAGAGACGTTCGTTCATCTAGCACCAAATGAACGGGATGCAGGGGACACTTTTTCTCTGCTTTCTCAGTCTGTTTCCTAGTGCCGGTTTGAAATTCCTGCAGTTTTCACTGTCAAACCGAGTTGGAGCTTCTACCTCCCCATATATATGTATGGAATGGAGTTTGCAACTGAAAAGAAACTTTGTGTTCCCAACAAGCTAAGTGAAGGACGGCTTTCACACACACTTATCTCTCAGAACTGAGCAAGTGGACAGACGTTCGTTCATCTAGCACCAAGGGAACGGGTTGCAGGAGACACTTTTTCTCTGCTTTCTCAGTCTGTTTCCTAGTGCCGGTTTGAAGTTCCTGCAGTTTTCACTGTAAAACAGAGTTGGAGCTAGTACCACCCCATATATATGTATGGAATGGAGTTTGCAACTGAAAAGAAACTTTGTGTTCCCAACAAGCTAGTTGAAGGACGGCTTTCACACACACTTATCTCTCAGAACTGAGCAAGTGGAGAGACGTTCGTTCATCTAGAACCAAGGGAACGGGTTGCAGGAGACACTTTTTCTCTGCTTTCTCAGTCTGTTTCCTAGTGCCGGTTTGAATTTCCTGCAGTTTTCACTGTAAAACCGAGTTGGAGCTTCTACCTCCCCATATATATGTATGGAATGGAGTTTGGAACTGAAAAGAAACTTTGTGTTCCCAACAAGCTAGGTGAAGGACGGCTTTCACACACACTTATCTCTCAGAACTGAGCAAGTGGACAGACGTTCGTTCATCTAGCACCAAGGGAACGGGTTGCAGGAGACACTTTTTCTCTGCTTTCTCAGTCTGTTTCCTAGTGCCGGTTTGAAGTTCCTGCAGTTTTCACTGTAAAACCGAGTTGGAGCTAGTACCTCCCCATATATATGTATGGAATGGAGTTTGCAACTGAAAAGAAACTTTGTGTTCCCAACAAGCTAGTTGAAGGACGGCTTTCACACACACTTATCTCTCAGAACTGAGCAAGTGGAGAGACGTTCGTTCATCTAGCACCAAGGGAACGGGTTGCAGGAGACACTTTTTCTCTGCTTTCTCAGTCTGCTTCCTAGTGCCGGTTTGAAGTTCTTGCAGTTTTCACTGTAAAACCGAGTTGGAGATTCTACCTCCCCATATATATGTATGGAATGGAGTTTGCAACTGAAAAGAAACTTTGTGTTCCCAACAAGCTGGTTGAAGGACGTCTTTCACACACACTTTTCTCTCAGAACTGAGCAAGTGGAGAGACGTTCGTTCATCTAGCACCAAGGGAACGGGTTGCAGGAGACACTTTTTCTCTGCTTTCTCATTCTGTTTCCTAGTGCCGGTTTGAAGTTCCTGCAGTTTTCACTGTAAAACCGAGTTGGAGCTAGTTCCTGCCCATATATATGTATGGAATGGAGTTTGCAACTGAAAAGAAACTTTGTGTTCCCAACAAGCTAGGTGAAGTACGGCTTTCACACACACTTATCTCTCAGAACTGAGCAATTGGAGAGACGTACGTTCATCTAGCACCAAGGGAACTGGTTGCAGGGACACTTTTTCTCTGCTTTCTCATTCTGTTTCCTAGTGCCGGTTTGAAGTTCCTGCAGTTTTCACTGTAAAACAGAGTTGGAGCTAGTACCTCCCCATATATATGTATGGAATGGAGTTTGCAACTGAAAAGAAACTTTGTGTTCCCAACAAGCTAGTTGAAGGACGGCTTTCACACACACTTATCTCTCAGAACTGAGCAAGTGGAGAGACGTTCGTTCATCTAGCACCAAGGGAACGGGTTGCAGGAGACACTTTTTCTCTGCTTTCTCAGTCTGTTTCCTAGTGCCGGTTTGAATTTCCTGCAGTTTTCACTGTAAAACCGAGTTGGAGCTAGTACCTCCCCATATATATGTATGGAATGGAGTTTGCAACTGAAAAGAAACTTTGTGTTCCCAACAAGCTAGGTGAAGGACGGCTTTCACACACACTTATCTCTCAGAACTGAGCAAGTGGACAGACGTTCGTTCATCTAGCACCAAGGGAACGGGTTGCAGGAGACAATTTTTCTCTGCTTTCTCAGTCTGTTTCCTAGTGCCGGTTTGAAGTTCCTGCAGTTTTCACTGTAAAACCGAGTTGGAGCTTGTTCCTCCCCATATACATGTATGGAATGGAGTTTGCTACTGAAAAGAAACTTTGTGTTCCCAACAAGCTAGGTGAAGGACGGCTTTCACACACACTTATCTCTCAGAACTGAGCAAGTGGAGAGACGTTCGTTCATCTAGCACCAAGGGAACGGGTTGCAGGAGACACTTTTTCTCTGCTTTCTCAGTCTGTTTCCTAGTGCCGGTTTGAAGTTCCTGCAGTTTTCACTGTAAAACCTAGTTGGAGCTTCTACCTCCCAATATATATGTATGGAATGGAGTTTGCAACTGAAAAGAAACTTTGTGTTCCCAACAAGCTAGGTGAAGGACGGCTTTCACACACACTTATCTCTCAGAACTGAGCAAGTGGAGAGACGTTCGTTCATTTAGCACCAAGGGAACGGGTTGCAGGAGACACTTTTTCTCTGCTTTCTCAGTCTCTTTCCTAGTGCCGGTTTGAAGTTCCTGCAGTTTTCACTGTAAATCCGAGTTGGAGCTAGTACCTCCCCATATATATGTATGGAATGGAGTTTGCAACTGAAAAGAAACTTTGTGTTCCCAACAAGCTAGTTGAAGGACGGCTTTCACACACACTTATCTCTCAGAACTGAGCAAGTGGAGAGACGTTCGTTCATCTAGCACCAAGGGAACGGGATGCAGGGGACACTTTTTCTCTGCTTTCTCAGTCTGTTTCCTAGTGCCGGTTTGAAGTTCCTGCAGTTTTCACTGTAAACCCGATTTGGAGCTAGTACCTCCCCATATATATGTATGGAATGGAGTTTGCAACTGAAAAGAAACTTTGTGTTCCCAACAAGCTAGTTGAAGGACGGCTTTCACACACAATTATCTCTCAGAACTGAGCAAGTGGAGAGACGTTCGTTCATCTAGCACCAAGGGAACGGGTTGAAGGAGACAGTTTTTCTCTGCTTTCTCAGTCTGTTTCCTAGTGCCGGTTTGAATTTCCTGCAGTTTTCACTGTAAAACCCAGTTGGAGCTTCTACCTCCCCATATATATGTATGGAATGGAGTTTGCAACTGAAAAGAAACTTTGTGTTCCCAACAAGCTAGTTGAAGGACGGCTTTCACACACACTTATCCCTCAGAACTGAGCAAGTGGAGAGACGTTCGTTCATCTAGCACCAAGGGAACGGGTTGCAGGAGACACTTTTTCTCTGCTTTCTCAGTCTGTTTCCTAGTGCCGGTTTGAAGTTCCTGCAGTTTTCACTGTAAAACCGAGTTGGAGCTTCTACCTCCCCATATATATGTATGGAATGGAGTTTGCAACTGAAAAGAAACTTTGTGTTCCTAACAAGCTAGGTGAAGGACGGCTTTCACACACACTTATCTCTCAGAACTGAGCAAGTGGAGAGACGTTCGTTCATCTAGCACCAATGGAACGGGTAGCAGGAGGCACTTTTCTCTGCATTCTCAGTCTGTTTCCTAGTGCCGGTTTGAAGTTCCTGCAGTTTTCACTGTAAAACCGAGTTGGAGCTAGTACCTCCCCATATATATGTATGGAATGGAGTTTGCAACTGAAAAGAAACTTTGTGTTCCCAACAAGCTAGGTGAAGGAAGGCTTTCACACACACTTATCTCTCAGAACTGAGCAAGTGGAGAGACTTTCGTTCATCTAGCACCAAGGGAACGGGTTGCAGGAGACACTTTTTCTCTGCTTTCTCAGTCTGTTTCCTAATGCCGGTGTGAAATTCCTGCAGTTATCACTGTCAAACCGTGTTGGAGTTAGTACCTCCACATATATATGTATGGAATGGAGTTTGCAACTGAAAAGAAACTTTTTGTTCCCAACAAGCTAGTTGAAGGACGGCTTTCACACACACTTATCCCTCAGAACTGAGCAAGTGGAGAGACGTTCGTTCATCTAGCACCAAGGGAACGGGTTGCAGGAGACACTTTTTCTCTGCTTTCTCAGTCTGTTTCCTAGTGCCGGTTTGAAGTTCCTGCAGTTTTCACTGTAAAACCGAGTTGGAGCTAGTACCTCCCCATATATATGTATGGAATGGAGTTTGCAACTGAAAAGAAACTTTGTGTTCCCAACAAGCTAGGTGAAGGATGGCTTTCACTCACACTTATCTCTCAGAACTGAGCAAGTGGAGAGACGTTCGTTCATCTAGCACCAAGGGAACTGGTTGCAGGAGACACTTTTTCTCTGCATTCTCATTCTGTTTCCTAGTGCCGGTTTGAAATTCCTGCAGTTTTCACTGTCAAATCGAGTTGGAGCTTGTACCTCCACATATATATGTATGGAATGGAGTTTGCAACTGAAAAGAAACTTTGTGTTCCCAACAAGCTATGTGAAGGGCGGCTTTCACACCCACATATCTCTCAGAACTGAGCAAGTGGAGAGACGTTCGTTCATCTAGCACCAAGGGAACGGGTTGCAGGAGACACTTTTTCTCTGCTTTCTCAGTCTGTTTCCTAATGCCGGTTTGAAATTCCTGCAGTTTTCACTGTCAAACCGTGTTGGAGTTAGTACCTCCACATATATATGTATGGAATGGAGTTTGCAACTGAAAAGAAACTTTTTGTTTCCAACAAGCTAGTTGAAGTACGGCTTTCACACACACTTATCCCTCAGAACTGAGCAAGTGGAGAGACGTTCGTTCATCTAGCACCAAGGGAACGGGTTGCAGGAGACACTTTTTCTCTGCTTTCTCAGTCTGTTTCCTAGTGCCGGTTTGAAGTTCCTGCAGTTTTCACTGTAAAACCGAGTTGGAGCTAGTACCTCCCCATATATATATATGGAATGGAGTTTGCAACTGAAAAGAAACTTTGTGTTCCCAACAAGCTAGGTGCAGGATGGCTTTCACTCACACTTATCTCTCAGAACTGAGCAAGTGGAGAGACGTTCGTTCATCTAGCACCAAGGGAACTGGTTGCAGGAGACACTTTTTCTCTGCATTCTCATTCTGTTTCCAGTGCCGTTTTGAAATTCCTGCAGTTTTCACTGTCAAATCGAGTTGGAGCTTGTACCTCCACATATATATGTATGGAATGGAGTTTGCAACTGAAAAGAAACTTTGTGTTCCCAACAAGCTAGGTGAAGGACGGCTTTCACACACACTTATCTCTCAGAACTGAGCAAGTGGAGAGACGTTCGTTCATCAAGCACCAAGGGAACGGTTTACAGGAGACACTTTTTCTCTGCTTTCTCAGTCTGTTTCCTAGTGCCGGTTTGAAGTTCCTGCAGTTTTCACTGTAAAACCTAGTTGGAGCTTGTACCTGCCCATATATATGTATGGAATGGAGTTTGCAACTGAAAAGAAACTTTGTGTTCCCTACAAGCTAGTTGAAGGACGGCTTTCACACACACTTATCTCTCAGAACTGAGCAAGTGGAGAGACGTTCGTTCATCTAGCACAAAGGGAACGGGTTGCAGGAGACACTTTTTCTCTGCTTTCTCAGTCTGTTTCCTAGTGCCGGTTTGAATTTCCTTCAGTTTTCACTGTAAAATCGAGTTGGAGCTTCTACCTCCCCATATATATGTATGGAATGGAGTTTGCAACTGAAAAGAAACTTTGGGTTCCCAACAAGCTGGTTGAAGGGAGGCTTTCTCTCACACTTATCTCTCAGAACTGAGCAAGTGGAGAGAAGTTCGTTCATCTAGCACCAAGGGAACGGGTTGAAGGAGACACTTTTTCTCTGCTTTCTCAGTCTGTTTCCTAGTGCCGGTTTGAATTTCCTGCAGTTTTCACTGTAAAACCCAGTTGGAGCTTCTACCTCCCCATATATATTTATGGAATGGAGTTTGCAACTGAAAAGAAACTTTGTGTTCCCAACAAGCTAGTTGAAGGACGGCTTTCACACACACTTATCCCTCAGAACTGAGCAAGTGGAGAGACGTTCGTTCATCTAGCACCAAGGGAACGGGTTGCAGGAGACACTTTTTCTCTGCTTTCTCAGTCTGTTTCCTAGTGCCGGTTTGAAGTTCCTGCAGTTTTCACTGTAAAACCGAGTTGGAGCTAGTACCTCCCCATATATATGTATGGAATGGAGTTTGCAACTGAAAAGAAACTTTGTGTTCCTAACAAGCTAGGTGAAGGACGGCTTTCACACACACTTATCTCTCAGAACTGAGCAAGTGGAGAGACGTTCGTTCATCTAGCACCAATGGAACGGGTTGCAGGAGGCACTTTTCTCTGCATTCTCAGTCTGTTTCCTAGTGCCGGTTTGAAGTTCCTGCAGTTTTCACTGTAAAACCAAGTTGGAGCTAGTACCTCCACATATATATGTATGGAATGGAGTTTGCAACTGAAAAGAAACTTTGTGTTCCCAACAAGCTATATGAAGGACGGCTTTCACACCCACTTATCTCTCAGAACTGAGCAAGTGGAGAGACGTTCGTTCATCTAGCACCAAGGGAACGGGTTGCAGGAGACACTTTTTCTCTGCTTTCTCAGTCTGTTTCCTAATGCCGGTGTGAAATTCCTGCAGTTATCACTGTCAAACCGTGTTGGAGTTAGTACCTCCACATATATATGTATGGAATGGAGTTTGCAACTGAAAAGAAACTTTTTGTTCCCAACAACCTAGTTGAAGGACGGCTTTCACACACACTTATCCCTCAGAACTGAGCAAGTGGAGAGACGTTCTTTCATCTAGCACCAAGGGAACGGGTTGCAGGAGACACTTTTTCTCTGCTTTCTCAGTCTGTTTCCTAGTGCCGGTTTGAAGTTCCTGCAGTTTTCACTGTAAAACCGAGTTGGAGCTAGTACCTCCCCATATATATGTATGGAATGGAGTTTGCAACTGAAAAGAAACTTTGTGTTCCCAACAAGCTAGGTGAAGGATGGCTTTCACTCACACTTATCTCTCAGAACTGAGCAAGTGGAGAGACGTTCGTTCATCTAGCACCAAGGGAACTGGTTGCAGGAGACACTTTTTCTCTGCATTCTCATTCTGTTTCCTAGTGCCGGTTTGAAATTCCTGCAGTTTTCACTGTCAAATCGAGTTGGAGCTTGTACCTCCACATATATATGTATGGAATGGAGTTTGCAACTGAAAAGAAACTTTGTGTTCCCAACAAGCTAGGTGAAGGACGGCTTTCACACCCACTTATCTCTCAGAACTGAGCAAGTGGAGAGACGTTCGTTCATCTAGCACCAAGGGAACGGGTTGCAGGAGACACTTTTTCTCTGCTTTCTCAGTCTGTTTCCTAATGCCAGTTTGAAATTCCTGCAGTTTTCACTGTAAAACCGAGTTGGAGCTAGTACCTCCCCATATATATATATGGAATGGAGTTTGCAACTGAAAAGAAACTTTGTGTTCCCAACAAGCTAGGTGAAGGATGGCTTTCACTCACACTTATCTCTCAGAACTGAGCAAGTGGAGAGACGTTCGTTCATCTAGCACCAAGGGAACTGGTTGCAGGAGACACTTTTTCTCTGCATTCTCATTCTGTTTCCTAGTGCCGGTTTGAAATTCCTGCAGTTTTCACTGTCAAATCGAGTTGGAGCTTGTACCTCCACATATATATGTATGGAATGGAGTTTGCAACTGAAAAGAAACTTTGTGTTCCCAACAAGCTATGTGAAGGACGGCTTTCACACCCACTTATCTCTCAGAACTGAGCAAGTGGAGAGACGTTCGTTCATCTAGCACCAAGGGAACGGGTTGCAGGAGACACTTTTTCTCTGCTTTCTCAGTCTGTTTCCTAATGCCAGTTTGAAATTCCTGCAGTTTTCACTGTCAAACCGTGTTGGAGTTAGTACCTCCACATATATATGTATGGAATGGAGTTTGCAACTGAAAAGAAACTTTTAGTTCCCAACAAGCTAGTTGAAGTACGGCTTTCACACACACTTATCCCTCAGAACTGAGCAAGTGGAGAGACGTTCGTTCATCTAGCACCAAGGGAACGGGTTGCAGGAGACACTTTTTCTCTGCTTTCTCAGTCTGTTTCCTAGTGCCGGTTTGAAGTTCCTGCAGTTTTCACTGTAAAACCGAGTTGGAGCTAGTACCTCCCCATATATATGTATGGAATGGAGTTTGCAACTGAAAAGAAACTTTATGTTCCCAACAAGCTAGGTGAAGGATGGCTTTCACTCACACTTATCTCTCAGAACTGAGCAAGTGGAGAGACGTCCGTTCATCTAGCACCAAGGGAACTGGTTGCAGGAGACACTTTTTCTCTGCATTCTCATTCTGTTTCCTAGTGCCGGTTTGAAATTCCTGCAGTTTTCACTGTCAAATCGAGTTGGAGCTTGTACCTCCACATATATATGTATGGAATGGAGTTTGCAACTGAAAAGAATCTTTGTGTTCCCAACAAGCTAGGTGAAGGACGGCTTTCACACACACTTATCTCTCAGAACTGAGCAAGTGGAGAGACGTTCGTTCATCAAGCACCAAGGGAACGGTTTGCAGGAGACACTTTTTCTCTGCTTTCTCAGTCTGTTTCCTAGTGCCGGTTTGAAGTTCCTGCAGTTTTCACTGTAAAACCTAGTTGGAGCTTGTACCTGCCCATATATATGTAAGGAATGTAGTTTGCAACTGAAAAGAAACTTTGTGTTCCCTACAAGCTTGTTGAAGGACGGCTTTCACACACATTTATCTCTCAGAACTGAGCAAGTGGAGAGACGTTCGTTCATCTAGCACCAAGTGAACGGGTTGCAGGAGACACTTTTTCTCTGCTTTCTCAGTCTGTTTCCTAGTGCCGGTTTGAATTTCCTGCAGTTTTCACTTTAAAACCGAGTTGGAGCTTCTACCTCCCCATATATATGTATGGAATGGAGTTTGCAACTGAAAAGAAACTTTGTGTTCCCAACAAGCTGGTTGAAGGGCGGCTTTCTCATACACTTATCTCTCAGAAATGAGCAAGTGGAGAGACGTTCGTTCATCTAGCTCCAAGGGAACGGGTTGCAGGAGACACTTTTTCTCTGCTTTCTCAGTCTGTTCCTAGTGCCGGTTTGAAGTTCCTGCAGTTTTCACTGTAAAACCGAGTTGGAGCTAGTACCTACCCATATATATGTATGGAATGGAGTTTGCAACTGAAAAGAAACTTTGTGTTCCCAACAAGCTAGGTGAAGGACGGCTTTCACACACACTTATCTCTCAGAACTGAGCAAGTGGAGAGACGTTCGTTCATCTAGCACCAAGGGAACGGGTTGCAGGGGACACTTTTCTCTGTTTCTCAGTCTGTTTCCTAGTGCCGGTTTGAAGTTCCTGAAGTTTTCACTGTAAAACCGAGTTGGAGCTAGTACCTCCCCATATATATGTATGGAATGGAGTTTGCAACTGAAAAGAAACTTTGTGTTCCCAACAAGCTAGTTGAAGGACGGCTTTCACACACACTTATCTCTCAGAACTGAGCAAGTGGAGAGACGTTCGTTCATCTAGCACCAAGGGAACGGGTTGCAGGAGACACTTTTTCTCTGCTTTCTCAGTCTGTTTCCTAATGCCGGTTTGAAGTTCCTGCAGTTTTCACTGTAAAACCGAGTTGGAGCTAGTACCTCCCCATATATATGTATGGAATGGAGTTTGCAACTGAAAAGAAACTTTGTGTTCCCAACAAGCTAGGTGAAGGACGGCTTTCACACACACTTACCTCTCAGAACTGAGCAAGTGGCGAGACGTTCGTTCATCTAGCACCAAGGGAACGGTTTGCAGGAGACACTTTTTCTCTGCTTTCTCATTCTGTTTCCTAGTGCCGATTTGAAATTCCTGAAGTTTTCACTGTCAAATCGATTTGGAGCTTGTACCTCCCCATATATATGTATGGAATGGAGTTTGCAACTGAAAAGAAACTTTGTGTTCCCAACAAGCTAGGTGAAGGACGGCTTTCACACACACTTATCTCTCAGAACTGAGCAAGTGGAGAGACTTTCGTTCATCTAGCACCAAGGGAACGGGTTGCAGGAGACACTTTTTCTCTGCTTTCTCAGTCTGTTTCCTAGTGCCGGTTTGAATTATCTGCAGTTTTCACTGTAAAACCGAGTTGGAGCTAGTACATCCCAATATATATGTATGGAATGGAGTTTGCAACTGAAAAGAAACTTTGTGTTCCCAACAAGCTAGGTGAAGGACGGCTTTCACACACACTTATCTCTCAGAAATGAGCAAGTGGAGTGACGTTCGTTCATCTAGCACCAAGGGAACGGGTTGCAGGAGACACTATTTCTCTGCTTTCTCAGTCTGTTTCCTAGTGCCGGTTTGAAGTTCCTGCAGTTTTCACTGTCAATGCGAGTTGGAGCTTCTACCTTCCCATATATATGTATGGAATGGAGTTGTCAACTGAAAAGAATCTTTGTGTTCCCAACAAGCTAGGTGAAGGACGGCTTTCACACACACTTATCTCTCAGAACTGAGCAAGTGGAGAGACGTTCGTTCATCAAGCACCAATGGAACGGGTTGCAGGAGACACAATTTCTCTGCTTTCTCAGTTTGTTTCCTAGTGCCGGTTTGAAGTTCCTGCAGTTTTCACTGTAAAACCGAGTTGGAGCTAGTACCTCCCCATATATATGTATGGAATGGAGTTTGCAACTGAAAAGAAACTTTGTGTTACCAACAAGCTAGTTGAAGGACGGCTTTCACACACACTTATCTCTCAGAACTGAGCAAGTGGAGAGACGTTCGTTCATCTAGCACCAAGGGAACGGGTTGCAGGAGACACTTTTTCTCTGCTTTCTCAGTCTGTTTCCTAGTGCCGGTTTGAAGTTCCTGCAGTTTTCACTGTAAAACCTAGTTGGAGCTTGTACCTGCCCATATATATGTATGGAATGGAGTTTGCAACTGAAAAGAAACTTTGTGTTTCCAACAAGCTAGTTGAAGTACGGCTTTCACACACACTTATCTCTCAGAAATGAGCAAGTGGAGAGACGTTCGTTCATCTAGCACCAAGGGAACGGGTTGCAGGAGACACTTTTTCTCTGCTTTCTCAGTCTGTTTCCTAGTGCCGTTTTGAAGTTCCTGCCGTTTTCACTGTAAAACCGAGTTGGAGCTATTACCTCCCCATATATATGTATGGAATGGAGTTTGCAACTGAAAAGAAACTTTGTGTTCCCAACAAGCTAGGTGAAGGAAGGCTTTCACACACACTTATCTCTCAGAAATGAGCAAGTGGAGAGACGTTCGTTCATCTAGCACCAAGGGAACGGGTTGCAGGAGACACTTTTTCTCTGCTTTCTCAGTCTGTTTCCTAGTGCCGGTTTGAAATTCCTGAAGTTTTCACTGTAAAACCGAGTTGGAGCTAGTACCTCCCCATATATATGTATGGAATGGAGTTTGCAACTGAAAAGAAACTTTGTGTTCCCAACAAGACAGGTGAAGGACGGCTTTCACACACACTTATCTCTCAGAAATGAGCAAGTGGAGAGACGTTCGTTCATCTAGCACCAAGGGAACGGGATGCAGGGGACACTTTTTCTCTGCTTTCTCAGTCTATTTCCTAGTGCCGGTTTGAAGTTCCTGCAGTTTTCACTGTCAAACCGAGTTGGAGCTTCTACCTCCCCATATATATGTATGGAATGGAGTTTGCAACTGAAAAGATACTTTGTGTTCCCAACAAGCTAGGTGAAGGAAGGCTTTCACACACACATATCTCTCAGAACTGAGCAAGTGGAGAGACGTTCGTTCATCTAGCACCAAGGGAACGGGTTGCAGGAGACACTTTTTCTCTGCTTTCTCAGTCTGTTTCCTAGTGCCGGTTTGAAGTTCCTGCAGTTTTCACTGTAAAACCGAGTTGGAGCTTGTACCTCCCCATATATATGTATGGAATGGAGTTTGCAACTGAAAAGAAACTTTGTGTTCCCAACAAGCTAGTTGAAGGACAGCTTTCACACACACTTATCTCTCAGAACTGAGCAAGTGGAGAGACGTTCGTTCATCTAGCACCAAGGGAACGGGATGCAGGGGACACTTTTTCTCTGCTTTCTCAGTCTGTTTCCTAGTGCCGGTTTGAAGTTCCTGCAGTTTTCACTGTCAAACCGAGTTGGAGCTTCTACCTCCCCATATATATGTATGGAATGGAGTTTGTAACTGGAAAGAAACTTTGTGTTCCCAACAAGCTAGGTGAAGGATGGCTTTCACACACACTTATGTCTCAGAACTGAGCAAGTGGAGAGACGTTCGTTCATCTAGCACCAAGGGAACGGGTTGCAGGAGACACTTTTTCTCTGCTTTCTCAGTCTGTTTCCTAGTGCCGGTTTGAAGTTCCTGCAGTTTTCACTGTAAAACCGAGTTGGAGCTAGTACCTCCCCATATATATGTATGGAATGGAGTTTGCAACTGAAAAGAAACTTTGTGTTCCCAACAAGCTAGTTTAAGGACGGCTTTCACACACACTTATCTCTCAGAACTGAGCAAGTGGAGAGACGTTCGTTCATCTAGCACCAAGGGAACGGGTTGCAGGAGACACTTTTTCTCTGCTTTCCCAGTCTGTTTCCTAGTGCCGGTTTGAATTTCCTGCAGTTTTCACTGTAAAACCGAGTTGGAGCTTCTACCTCCCCATATATATGTATGGAATGGAGTTTGCAACTGAAAAGAAACTTTGTGCTCCCAACAAGCTAGGTGAAGGACGGCTTTCACACACACTTATCTCTCAGAACTGAGAAAGTGGAGAGACGTTCGTTCATCTAGCACCAAGGGAACGGGTTGCAGGAGACACTTTTTCTCTGCATTCTCAGTCTGTTTCCTAGTGCCGGTTTGAAGTTCCTGCAGTTTTCACTGTAAAACCGAGTTGGAGCTAGTACCTCCCCATATATATGTATGGAATGGAGTTTGCAACTGAAAAGAAACTTTGTGTTCCCAACAAGCTAGTTGAAGGACGGCTTTCACACACACTTATCTCTCAGAACTGAGCAAGTGGAGAGACGTTCGTTCATCTAGAACCAAGGGAACGGGTTGCAGGAGACACTTTTTCTCTGCTTTCTCAGTCTGTTTCCTAGTGCCGGTTTGAATTTCCTGCAGTTTTCACTCTAAAACCGAGTTGGAGCTTCTACCTCCCCATATATATGTATGGAATGGAGTTTGCAACTGAAAAGATACTTTGTGTTCCCAACAAGCTGGTTGAAGGACGGCTTTCACACACACTTATCTCTCAGAAATGAGCAAGTGGAGAGACGTTCGTTCATCTAGCACCAAGGGAACGGGTTGCAGGAGACACTTTTTCTCTGCTTTCTCAGTCTGTTTCCTAGTGCCGGTTTGAAGTTCCTGCAGTTTTCACTGTAAAACCGAGTTGGAGCTAGTACCTGCCCATATATATGTATGGAATTGAGTTTGCAACTTAAAAGAAACTTTGTGTTCCCAACAAGCTAGGTGAAGTATGGCTTTCACACACACTTATCTCTCAGAACTGAGCAATTGGAGAGACGTTCGTTCATCTAGCACCAAGGGAACTGATTGCAGGAGATACTTTTTCTCTGCTTTCCCATTCTGTTTCCTAGTGCCGGTTTGAAGTTCCTGAAGTTTTCACTTTAAAACCGAGTTGGAGCTAGTACCTACCCATATATATGTATGGAATGGAGTTTGCAACTGAAAAGAAACTTTGTGTCCCCAACAAGCTAGTTGAAGGACGGCTTTCACACACACTTATCTCTCAAAACTGAGCAAGTGGAGAGACGTTCGTTCATCTAGCACCAAGGGAACGGGTTGCAGGAGACACTTTTTCTCTGCTTTCTCAGTCTGTTTCCTAGTGCCGGTTTGAATTTCCTGCAGTTTTCACTGTAAAACCGATTTGGAGCTTCTACCTCCCCATATATATGTATGGAATGGAGTTTGCAACTGAAAAGAAACTTTGTGTTCCCAACAAGCTAGGTGAAGGACGGCTTTCACACACACTTATCTCTCAGAACTGAGCAAGTGGAGAGACGTTCGTTCATCTAGCACCAAGGGAACGGGTTGCAGGAGACACTTTTTCTCTGCATTCTCAGTCTGTTTCCTAGTGCCGGTTTGAAGTTCCTGCAGTTTTCACTGTAAAACCGAGTTGGAGCTAGTACCTCCCCATATATATGTATGGAATGGAGTTTGCAACTGAAAAGAAACTTTGTGTTCCCAACAAGCTAGTTGAAGGACGGCTTTCACACACACTTATCTCTCAGAACTGAGCAAGTGGAGAGACGTTCGTTCATCTAGAACCAAGGGAACGGGTTGCAGGAGACACTTTTTCTCTGCTTTCTCAGTCTGTTTCCTAGTGCCGGTTTGAGTTTCCTGCAGTTTTCACTCTAAAACCGAGTTGGAGCTTCTACCTCCCCATATATATGTATGGAATGGAGTTTGCAACTGAAAAGATACTTTGTGTTCCCAACAAGCTGGTTGAAGGACGGCTTTCACACACACTTATCTCTCAGAAATGAGCAAGTGGAGAGACGTTCGTTCATCTAGCACCAAGGGAACGGGTTGCAGGAGACACTTTTTCTCTGTTTTCTCAGTCTGTTTCCTAGTGCCGGTTTGAATTTCCTGCAGTTTTCACTGTAAAACCGAGTTGGAGCTTCTACCTCCCCATATATATGTATGGAATGGAGTTTGCAACTGAAAAGAAACTTTGTGTTCCCAACAAGCTAGGTGAAGGACGGCTTTCACACACACTTATCTCTCAGAACTGAGCAAGTGGAGAGACGTTCGTTCATCTAGCACCAAGGGAACGGGTTGCAGGAGACACTTTTTTTCTCTGCTTTCTCAGTCTGTTTCCTAGTGCCGGTTTGAAGTTCCTGCAGTTTTCACTGTAAAACCGAGTTGGAGCTAGTACCTCCCCATATATATGTATGGAATGGAGTTTGCAACTGAAAAGAAACTTTGTGTTCCCAACAAGCTAGGTGAAGGACGGCTTTCACACACACTTATCTCTCAGAACTGAGCAAGTGGAGAGACGTTCGTTCATCTAGCACCAAGGGAACGGGTTGCAGGAGACACTTTTTCTCTGCTTTCTCAGTCTGTTTCCTAGTGCCGGTTTGAAGTTCCTGCAGTTTTCACTGTAAAACCTAGTTGGAGCTTCTACCTCCCAATATATATGTATGGAATGGAGTTTGCAACTGAAAAGAAACTTTGTGTTCCCAACAAGCTAGGTGAAGGACGGCTTTCACACACACTTATCTCTCAGAACTGAGCAAGTGGAGAGACGTTCGTTCATCTAGCACCAAGGGAACGGGTTGCAGGAGACACTTTTTCTCTGCTTTCTCAGTCTCTTTCCTAGTGCCGGTTTGAAGTTCCTGAAGTTTTCACTGTAAAACCGAGTTGGAGCTAGTACCTCCCCATATATATGTATGGAATGGAGTTTGCAATTGAAAAGAAACTTTGTGTTCCCAACAAGCTAGGTGAAGGACGGCTTTCACACACACTTATCTCTCAGAACTGAGCAAGTGGAGAGACGTTCGTTCATCTAGCACCAAGGGAACGGATTGCAGGAGACACTTTTTCTCTGCTTTCTCAGTCTGTTTCCTAGTGCCGGTTTGAAGTTCCTGCAGTTTTCACTGTAAAACCTAGTTGGAGCTTCTACCTCCCAATATATATGTATGGAATGGAGTTTGCAACTGAAAAGAAACTTTGTGTTCCCAACCAGCTAGGTGAAGGACGGCTTTCACACACACTTATCTCTCAGAACTGAGCAAGTGGAGAGACGTTCGTTCATCTAGCACCAAGGGAACGGGTTGCAGGAGACACTTTTTCTCTGCTTTCTCAGTCTCTTTAATAGTGCCGATTTGAAGTTCCTGAAGTTTTCACTGTAAAACCGAGTTGGAGCTTCTACCTCCCCATATATATGTATGGAATGGAGTTTGCAACTGAAAAGAAACTTTGTGTTCCCAACAAGCTAGGTGAAGGACGGCTTTCACACACACTTATCTCTCAGAACTGAGCAAGTGGAGAGACGTTCGTTCATCTAGCACCAAGGGAACGGGTTGCAGGAGACACTTTTTCTCTGCTTTCTCAGTCTCTTTCCTAGTGCCGATTTGAAGTTCCTGAAGTTTTCACTGTAAAACCGAGTTGGAGCTAGTACCTCCCCATATATATGTATGGAATGGAGTTTGCAACTGAAAAGAAACTTTGTGTTCCCAACAAGCTAGGTGAAGGACGGCTTTCACACACACTTATCTCTCAGAACTGAGCAAGTGGAGAGACGTTCGTTCATCTAGCACCAAGGGAACGGGTTGCAGGAGACACTTTTTCTCTGCTTTCTCAGTCTGTTTCCTAGTGCCGGTTTGAAGTTCCTGCAGTTTTCACTGTAAAACCTAGTTGGAGCTTCTACCTCCCAATATATATGTATGGAATGGAGTTTGCAACTGAAAAGAAACTTTGTGTTCCCAACAAGCTAGGTGAAGGACGGCTTTCACACACACTTATCTCTCAGAACTGAGCAAGTGGAGAGACGTTCGTTCATCTAGCACCAAGGGAACGGGTTGCAGGAGACACTTTTTCTCTGCTTTCTCAGTCTCTTTCCTAGTGCCGGTTTGAAGTTCCTGAAGTTTTCACTGTAAAACCGAGTTGGAGCTAGTACCTCCCCATATATATGTATGGAATGGAGTTTGCAATTGAAAAGAAACTTTGTGTTCCCAACAAGCTAGGTGAAGGACGGCTTTCACACACACTTATCTCTCAGAACTGAGCAAGTGGAGAGACGTTCGTTCATCTAGCACCAAGGGAACGGATTGCAGGAGACACTTTTTCTCTGCTTTCTCAGTCTGTTTCCTAATGCCGGTTTGAAGTTCCTGAAGTTTTCACTGTAAAACCTAGTTGGAGCTAGTACCTGCCCATATATATGTATGGAATGGAGTTTGCAACTGAAAAGAAACTTTGTGTTCCCAACAAGCTAGTTGAAGGACGGCTTTCACACAAACTTATCTCTCAGAAATGAGCAAGTGGAGAGACGTTCGTTCATCTAGCACCAAGGGAACGGGTTGCAGGGGACACTCTTTCTCTGCTTTCTCAGTCTGTTTCCTAGTGCCGGTTTGAAGTTCCTGCAGTTTTCACTGGAAAACCGAGTTGGAGCTTCTACCTCCCCATATATATGTATGGAATGGAGTTTGCAACTGAAAAGAAACTTTGTGTTCCCAACAAGCTAGGTGAAGTACGGCTTTCACACACACTTACCTCTCAGAACTGAGCAAGTGGAGAGACGTTCGTTCATCTAGCACCAAGGGAACTGCTTGCAGGAGACACTTTTTCTCTGCTTTCTCATTCTGTTTCCTAGTGCCGGTTTGAAAATCCTGAAGTTTTCACTGTCAAATCGAGTTGGAGCTTGTACCTCCCCATATATATGTATGGAATGGAGTTTGCAACTGAAAAGAAACTTTGTGTTCCCAACAAGCTAGGTGAAGGACGGCTTTCACACACACTTATCTCTCAGAAATGAGCAAGTGGAGAGACGTTCGTTCATCTAGCACCAAGGGAACGGGTTGCAGGAGACACTTTTTCTCTGCTTTCTCAGTCTGTTTCCTAGTGCCGGTTTGAAGTTCCTGCAGTTTTCACTGTAAAACCGATTTGGAGCTAGTACCTCCCCATATATATGTATGGAATGGAGTTTGCAACTGAAAAGAAACTTTGTGTTCCCAACAAGCTAGGTGAAGGAAGGCTTTCGCACACAATTATCTCTCAGAACTGAGCAAGTGGAGAGACGTTCGTTCATCTAGCACCAAGGGAACGGGTTGCAGGAGACACTTTTTCTCTGCTTTCACAGTCTGTTTCCTAGTGCCGGTTTGAAGTTCCTTCAGTTTTCACTGTAAAACCGAGTTGGAGCTAGTACCTCCCAATATATATGTATGGAATGGAGTTTGCAACTGAAAAGAAACTTTGTGTTCCCAACAAGCTAGGTAAAGGACGGCTTTCACACACACTTTTCTCTCAGAAATGAGCAAGTGGAGAGACTTTCGTTCATCTAGCACCAAGGGAACGGGTTGCAGGAGACACTTTTTCTCTGCTTTCTCAGTCTGTTTCCTAGTGCCGGTTTGAAGTTCCTGCAGTTTTCACTGTAAAACCGAGTTGGAGGTTCTACCTCCCCATATATATGTATGGAATGGAGTTTGCAACTGAAAAGAAACTTTGTGTTCCCAACAAGCTAGGTGAAGACGGCTTTCACACACAATTATCTCTCAGAACTGAGCAAGTGGAGAGACGTTCGTTCATCTAGCACCTAGGGAACTGGATGCAGGGGACACTTTTTCTCTGCTTTCTCAGTCTGTTTCCTAGTGCCGGTTTGAAGTTCCTGCAGTTTTCACTGTCAAACCGAGTTGGAGCTTCTACCTTCCCATATATATGTATGGAATGGAGTTTGCAACTGAAAAGAATCTTTGTGTTCCCAACAAGCTAGGTGAAGGAAGGCTTTCACACACACATATCTCTCAGAACTGAGCAAGTGGAGAGACGTTCGTTCATCTAGCACCAAGGGAACGGGTTGCAGGAGACACTTTTTCTCTGCTTTCTCAGTCTGTTTCCTAGTGCCGGTTTGAAGTTCCTGCAGTTTTCACTGTAAAACCGAGTTGGAGCTAGTACCTCCCCATATATATGTATGGAATGGAGTTTGCAACTGAAAAGAAACTTTGTGTTCCCAACAAGCTAGGTGAAGGACGGCTTTCACACACACTTATCTCTCAGAACTGAGCAAGTGGAGAGACGTTCGTTCATCTAGCACCAAGGGAACGGGATGCAGGAGACACTTTTTCTCTGTTTCTCAGTCTGTTTCCTAGTGCCGGTTTGAAGTTCCTGAAGTTTTCACTGTAAAACCGAGTTGGAGCTAGTAACTCCCCATATATATGTATGGAATGGAGTTTGCAACTGAAAAGAAACTTTGTGTTCCCAACAAGCTAGTTGAAGGACGGCTTTCACACACACTTATCTCTCAGAACTGAGCAAGTGGAGAGACGTTC
The DNA here is from genome assembly GCF_048773025.1 of Camelus bactrianus. Classification (NCBI taxonomy): domain Eukaryota; kingdom Metazoa; phylum Chordata; class Mammalia; order Artiodactyla; family Camelidae; genus Camelus; species Camelus bactrianus. The sequence continues at coordinate 103,940,571 of NC_133544.1, forward strand.
GTTCATCTAGCACCAAGGGAACGGGTTGCAGGAGACACTTTTTCTCTGCTTTCTCAGTCTGTTTCCTAGTGCCGGTTTGAAGTTCCTGTAGTTTTCACTGTAAAACCGAGTTGGAGCTAGTACCTCCCCATATATATGTATGGAATGGAGTTTGCAACTGAAAAGAAACTTTGTGTTCCCAACAAGCTAGTTGAAGGACGGCTTTCACACACACTTATCTCTCAGAACTGAGCAAGTGGAGAGACGTTCGTTCATCTAGCACCAAGGGAACGGGTTGCAGGAGACACTCTTTCTCTTCTTTCTCAGTCTGTTTCCTAGTGCCAGCTTGAATTTCCTGCAGTTTTCACTGTAAAACTGAGTTGGAGCTTCTACCTCCCCATATATATATATGGAATGGAGTTTGCGACTGAAAAGAAACTTTGTGTTCCCAACAAGCTAGGTGAAGGACGGCTTTCACACCCACTTATCTCTCAGAACTGAGCAAGTGGAGAGACGTTCGTTCATCTAGCACCAAGGGAACGGGTTGCAGGAGGCACTTTTCTCTGCATTCTCAGTCTGTTTCCTAGTGCCGGTTTGAAGTTCCTTCAGTTTTCACTGTAAAACAGAGTTGGAGCTAGTACCTCCCCATATATATGTATGGAATGGAGTTTGCAACTGAAAAGAAACTTTGTGTTCCCAACAAGCTACGTGAAGTACGGCTTTCACACACACTTATCTCTCAGAACTGAGCAAGTGGAGAGACGTTCGTTCATCTAGCACCAAGGGAACGGGTTGCAGGAGCCACTTTTTCTCTGCTTTCTCAGTCTGTTTCCTAGTGCCGGTTTGAAGTTCCTGCAGTTTTCACTGTAAAACCGAGTTGGAGCTAGTACCTCCCGGTATATATGTATGGAATGGAGTTTGCAACTGAAAAGAAACTTTGTGTTCCCAACAAGCTAGGTGAAGGACGGTTTTCACACCCACTTATCTCTCAGAACTGAGCAAGTGGAGAGACGTTCGTTCATCTAGCACCAAGGGAACGGGTTGCAGGAGGCACTTTTCTCTGCATTCTCAGTCTGTTTCCTAGTGCCGGTTTGAAGTTCCTGCAGTTTTCACTGTAAAACCGAGTTGGAGCTAGTACCTCCCCATATATATGTATGGAATGGAGTTTGCAACTGAAAAGAAACTTTGTGTTCCCAACAAGCTAGGTGAAGGACGGCTTTCACTCACACTTATCTCTCAAAACTGAGCAAGTGGAGAGACGTTCGTTCATCTAGCAACAAGGGAACTGGTTGCAGGAGACACTTTTTCTCTGCATTCTCATTCTGTTTCCTAGTGCCGGTTTGAAATTCCTGAAGTTTTCACTGTCAAATCGATTTGGAGCTTGTACCTCCCCATATATATGTATGGAATGGAGTTTGCAACTGAAAAGAAACTTTGTGTTCCCAACAAGCTAGGTTAAGGACGGCTTTCACACACACTTATCTCTCAGAACTGAGCAAGTGGAGAGACGTTCGTTCATCAAGCACCAATGGAACGGTTTGCAGGAGACACTTTTTCTCTGCTTTCTCAGTCTGTTTCCTAGTGCCGGTTTGAAGTTCTTGCAGTTTTCACTGTAAAACCGAGTTGGAGCTAGTACCTCCCCATATATATTTATGGAATGGAGTTTGAACCTGAAAAGAAACTTTGTGTTCCCAACAAGCTAGTTGAAGGACGGCTTTCACACACACTTATCTCTCAGAACTGAGCAAGTGGAGAGACGTTCGTTCATCTAGCACCAAGGGAACGGGTTGCAGGGGACACTTTTTCTCTGCTTTCTCAGTCTGTTTCCTAGTGCCAGTTTGAATTTCCTGCAGTTTTCACTGTAAAACCGAGTTGGAGATAGTACCTCCCCATATATATGTATGGAATGGAGTTTGCAACTGAAAAGAAACTTTGTGTTCCCAAAAAGCTAGGTGAAGGACGGCTTTCACACACACTTATCTCTCAGAAATGAGCAAGTGGACAGATGTTCGTTCATCTAGCACCAAGGGAACGGGTTGCAGGAGACACTTTTTCTCTGCTTTCTCAGTCTGTTTCCTAGTGCCGGTTTGAAGTTCCTGCAGTTTTCACTGTAAAACCGAGTTGGAGCTAGTACCTCCCCATATATATGTATGGAATGGAGTTTGCAACTGAAAAGAAACTTTGTGTTCCCAACAAGCTAGGTGAAGGACGGCTTTCACACACACATATCTCTCAGAACTGAGCAAGTGGAGAGACGTTCGTTCATCTAGCACCAAGGGAACGGGTTGCAGGAGACACTTTTTCTATGTTTCTCAGTCTGTTTCCTAGTGCCGGTTTGAAGTTCCTGAAGTTTTCACTGTAAAACCGAGTTGGAGCAAGTACCTCCCCATATATATGTATGGAATGGAGTTTGCAACTGAAAAGAAACTTTGTGTTCCCAACAAGCTAGGTGAAGGACGGCTTTCACACACACTTATCTCTCAGAACTGAGCAAGTGGAGAGACGTTCGTTCATCTAGCACCAAGGGAACGGGTTGCAGGAGACACTTTTTCTCTGCTTTCTCAGTCTCTTTCCTAGTGCCGATTTGAAGTTCCTGAAGTTTTCACTGTAAAACCGAGTTGGAGCTTCTACCTCCCCATATATATGTATGGAATGGAGTTTGCAACTGAAAAGAAACTTTGTGTTCCCAACAAGCTAGGTGAAGGACGGCTTTCACACACACTTATCTCTCAGAACTGAGCAAGTGGAGAGACGTTCGTTCATCTAGCACCAAGGGAACTGGTTGCAGGAGACACTTTTTCTCTGCTTTCTCAGTCTCTTTCCTAGTGCCGATTTGAAGTTCCTGAAGTTTTCACTGTAAAACCGAGTTGGAGCTAGTACCTCCCCATATATATGTATGGAATGGAGTTTGCAACTGAAAAGAAACTTTGTGTTCCCAACAAGCTAGGTGAAGGACGGCTTTCACACACACTTATCTCTCAGAACTGAGCAAGTGGAGAGACGTTCGTTCATCTAGCACCAAGGGAACGGGTTGCAGGAGACACTTTTTCTCTGCTTTCTCAGTCTGTTTCCTAGTGCCGGTTTGAAGTTCCTGCAGTTTTCACTGTAAAACCTAGTTGGAGCTTCTACCTCCCAATATATATGTATGGAATGGAGTTTGCAACTGAAAAGAAACTTTGTGTTCCCAACAAGCTAGGTGAAGGACGGCTTTCACACACACTTATCTCTCAGAACTGAGCAAGTGGAGAGACGTTCGTTCATCTAGCACCAAGGGAACGGGTTGCAGGAGACACTTTTTCTCTGCTTTCTCAGTCTCTTTCCTAGTGCCGGTTTGAAGTTCCTGAAGTTTTCACTGTAAAACCGAGTTGGAGCTAGTACCTCCCCATATATATGTATGGAATGGAGTTTGCAATTGAAAAGAAACTTTGTGTTCCCAACAAGCTAGGTGAAGGACGGCTTTCACACACACTTATCTCTCAGAACTGAGCAAGTGGAGAGACGTTCGTTCATCTAGCACCAAGGGAACGGATTGCAGGAGACACTTTTTCTCTGCTTTCTCAGTCTGTTTCCTAATGCCGGTTTGAAGTTCCTGAAGTTTTCACTGTAAAACCTAGTTGGAGCTAGTAACTGCCCATATATATGTATGGAATGGAGTTTGCAACTGAAAAGAAACTTTGTGTTCCCAACAAGCTAGTTGAAGGACGGCTTTCACACAAACTTATCTCTCAGAAATGAGCAAGTGGAGAGACGTTCGTTCATCTAGCACCAAGGGAACGGGTTGCAGGGGACACTCTTTCTCTGCTTTCTCAGTCTGTTTCCTAGTGCCGGTTTGAATTTCCTGCAGTTTTCACTGGAAAACCGAGTTGGAGCTTCTACCTCCCCATATATATGTATGGAATGGAGTTTGCAACTGAAAAGAAACTTTGTGTTCCCAACAAGCTAGGTGAAGTACGGCTTTCACACACACTTACCTCTCAGAACTGAGCAAGTGGAGAGACGTTCGTTCATCTAGCACCAAGGGAACTGCTTGCAGGAGACACTTTTTCTCTGCTTTCTCATTCTGTTTCCTAGTGCCGGTTTGAAAATCCTGAAGTTTTCACTGTCAAATCGAGTTGGAGCTAGTACCTCCCCATATATATGTATGGAATGGAGTTTGCAACTGAAAAGAAACTTTGTGTTCCCAACAAGCTAGGTGAAGGACGGCTTTCACACACACTTATCTCTCAGAAATGAGCAAGTGGAGAGACGTTCGTTCATCTAGCACCAAGGGAACGGGTTGCAGGAGACACTTTTTCTCTGCTTTCTCAGTCTGTTTCCTAGTGCCGGTTTGAAGTTCCTGCAGTTTTCACTGTAAAACCGATTTGGAGCTAGTACCTCCCCATATATATGTATGGAATGGAGTTTGCAACTGAAAAGAAACTTTGTGTTCCCAACAAGCTAGGTGAAGGAAGGCTTTCGCACACAATTATCTCTCAGAACTGAGCAAGTGGAGAGACGTTCGTTCATCTAGCACCAAGGGAACGGGTTGCAGGAGACACTTTTTCTCTGCTTTCACAGTCTGTTTCCTAGTGCCGGTTTGAAGTTCCTTCAGTTTTCACTGTAAAACCGAGTTGGAGCTAGTACCTCCCAATATATATGTATGGAATGGAGTTTGCAACTGAAAAGAAACTTTGTGTTCCCAACAAGCTAGGTAAAGGACGGCTTTCACACACACTTTTCTCTCAGAAATGAGCAAGTGGAGAGACGTTCGTTCATCTAGCACCAAGGGAACGGGTTGCAGGAGACACTTTTTCTCTGCTTTCTCAGTCTGTTTCCTAGTGCCGGTTTGAAGTTCCTGAAGTTTTCACTGTAAAACCGAGTTGGAGGTTCTACCTCCCCATATATATGTATGGAATGGAGTTTGCAACTGAAAAGAAACTTTGTGTTCCCAACAAGCTAGGTGAAGACGGCTTTCACACACAATTATCTCTCAGAACTGAGCAAGTGGAGAGACGTTCGTTCATCTAGCACCTAGGGAACTGGATGCAGGGGACACTTTTTCTCTGCTTTCTCAGTCTGTTTCCTAGTGCCGGTTTGAAGTTCCTGCAGTTTTCACTGTCAAACCGAGTTGGAGCTTCTACCTTCCCATATATATGTATGGAATGGAGTTTGCAACTGAAAAGAATCTTTGTGTTCCCAACAAGCTAGGTGAAGGAAGGCTTTCACACACACATATCTCTCAGAACTGAGCAAGTGGAGAGACGTTCGTTCATCTAGCACCAAGGGAACGGGTTGCAGGAGACACTTTTTCTCTGCTTTCTCAGTCTGTTTCCTAGTGCCGGTTTGAAGTTCCTGCAGTTTTCACTGTAAAACCGAGTTGGAGCTAGAACCTCCCCATATATATGTATGGAATGGAGTTTGCAACTGAAAAGAAACTTTGTGTTCCCAACAAGCTAGGTGAAGGACGGCTTTCACACACACTTATCTCTCAGAACTGAGCAAGTGGAGAGACGTTCGTTCATCTAGCACCAAGGGAACGGGATGCAGGAGACACTTTTTCTCTGTTTCTCAGTCTGTTTCCTAGTGCCGGTTTGAAGTTCCTGAAGTTTTCACTGTAAAACCGAGTTGGAGCTAGTAACTCCCCATATATATGTATGGAATGGAGTTTGCAACTGAAAAGAAACTTTGTGTTCCCAACAAGCTAGTTGAAGGACGGCTTTCACACACACTTATCTCTCAGAACTGAGCAAGTGGAGAGACGTTCGTTCATCTAGCACCAAGGGAACGGGTTGCAGGAGACACTTTTTCTCTGCTTTCTCAGTCTGTTTCCTAGTGCCGGTTTGAAGTTCCTGTAGTTTTCACTGTAAAACCGAGTTGGAGCTAGTACCTCCCCATATATATGTATGGAATGGAGTTTGCAACTGAAAAGAAACTTTGTGTTCCCAACAAGCTAGGTGAAGGACGGCTTTCACACACACTTATCTCTCAGAACTGAGCAAGTGGAGAGACGTTCGTTCATCTAGCACCAAGGGAACGGGTTGCAGGAGACACTCTTTCTCTTCTTTCTCAGTCTGTTTCCTAGTGCCGGCTTGAATTTCCTGCAGTTTTCACTGTAAAACTGAGTTGGAGCTTCTACCTCCCCATATATATGTATGGAATGGAGTTTGCGACTGAAAAGAAACTTTGTGTTCACAACAAGCTAGGTGAAGGACGGCTTTCACACCCACTTATCTCTCAGAACTGAGCAAGTGGAGAGACGTTCGTTCATCTAGCACCAAGGGAACGGGTTGCAGGAGGCACTTTTCTCTGCATTCTCAGTCTGTTTCCTAGTGCCGGTTTGAAGTTCCTTCAGTTTTCACTGTAAAACAGAGTTGGAGCTAGTACCTCCCCATATATATGTATGGAATGGAGTTTGCAACTGAAAAGAAACTTTGTGTTCCCAACAAGCTACGTGAAGTACGGCTTTCACACACACTTATCTCTCAGAACTGAGCAAGTGGAGAGACGTTCGTTCATCTAGCACCAAGGGAACGGGTTGCAGGAGACACTTTTTCTCTGATTTCTCAGTCTGTTTCCTAATGCCGGTTTGAAATTCCTGCAGTTTTCACTGTCAATCCGTGTTGGAGCTAGTACCTCCACATATATATGTATGGAATGGAGTTTGCAACTGAAAAGAAACTTTTTGTTCCCAACAAGCTAGTTGAAGGACGGCTTTCACACACACTTATCCCTCAGAACTGAGCAAGTGGAGAGACGTTCGTTCATCTTGCACCAAGGGAACGGGTTGCAGGAGACACTTTTTCTCTGCTTTCTCAGTCTGTTTCCTAGTGCCGGTTTGAAGTTCCTGCAGTTTTCACTGTAAAACCGAGTTGGAGCTAGTACCTCCCGGTATATATGTATGGAATGGAGTTTGCAACTGAAAAGAAACTTTGTGTTCCCAACAAGCTAGGTGAAGGACGGTTTTCACACCCACTTATCTCTCAGAACTGAGCAAGTGGAGAGACGTTCGTTCATCTAGCACCAAGGGAACGGGTTGCAGGAGGCACTTTTCTCTGCATTCTCAGTCTGTTTCCTAGTGCCGGTTTGAAGTTCCTGCAGTTTTCACTGTAAAACCGAGTTGGAGCTAGTACCTCCCCATATATATGTATGGAATGGAGTTTGCAACTGAAAAGAAACTTTGTGTTCCCAACAAGCTAGGTGAAGGACGGCTTTCACTCACACTTATCTCTCAAAACTGAGCAAGTGGAGAGACGTTCGTTCATCTAGCAACAAGGGAACTGGTTGCAGGAGACACTTTTTCTCTGCATTCTCATTCTGTTTCCTAGTGCCGGTTTGAAATTCCTGAAGTTTTCACTGTCAAATCGATTTGGAGCTTGTACCTCCCCATATATATGTATGGAATGGAGTTTGCAACTGAAAAGAAACTTTGTGTTCCCAACAAGCTAGGTTAAGGACGGCTTTCACACACACTTATCTCTCAGAACTGAGCAAGTGGAGAGACGTTCGTTCATCAAGCACCAATGGAACGGTTTGCAGGAGACACTTTTTCTCTGCTTTCTCAGTCTGTTTCCTAGTGCCGGTTTGAAGTTCTTGCAGTTTTCACTGTAAAACCGAGTTGGAGCTAGTACCTCCCCATATATATTTATGGAATGGAGTTTGAAACTGAAAAGAAACTTTGTGTTCCCAACAAGCTAGTTGAAGGACGGCTTTCACACACACTTATCTCTCAGAACTGAGCAAGTGGAGAGACGTTCGTTCATCTAGCACCAAGGGAACGGGATGCAGGGGACACTTTTTCTCTGCTTTCTCAGTCTGTTTCCTAGTGCCAGTTTGAATTTCCTGCAGTTTTCACTGTAAAACCGAGTTGGAGATAGTACCTCCCCATATATATGTATGGAATGGAGTTTGCAACTGAAAAGAAACTTTGTGTTCCCAAAAAGCTAGGTGAAGGACGGCTTTCACACACACTTATCTCTCAGAACTGAGCAAGTGGACAGACGTTCGTTCATCTAGCACCAAGGGAACGGGTTGCAGGAGACACTTTTTCTCTGCTTTCTCAGTCTGTTTCCTAGTGCCGGTTTGAAGTTCCTGCAGTTTTCACTGTAAAACCGAGTTGGAGCTAGTACCTCCCCATATATATGTATGGAATGGAGTTTGCAACTGAAAAGAAACTTTGTGTTCCCAACAAGCTAGGTGAAGGACGGCTTTCACACACACATATCTCTCAGAACTGAGCAAGTGGAGAGACGTTCGTTCATCTAGCACCAAGGGAACGGGTTGCAGGAGACACTTTTTCTATGTTTCTCAGTCTGTTTCCTAGTGCCGGTTTGAAGTTCCTGAAGTTTTCACTGTAAAACCGAGTTGGAGCAAGTACCTCCCCATATATATGTATGGAATGGAGTTTGCAACTGAAAAGAAACTTTGTGTTCCCAACAAGCTAGGTGAAGGACGGCTTTCACACACACTTATCTCTCAGAACTGAGCAAGTGGAGAGACGTTCGTTCATCTAGCACCAAGGGAACGGGTTGCAGGAGACACTTTTTCTCTGCTTTCTCAGTCTCTTTCCTAGTGCCGATTTGAAGTTCCTGAAGTTTTCACTGTAAAACCGAGTTGGAGTTTCTACCTCCCCATATATATGTATGGAATGGAGTTTGCAACTGAAAAGAAACTTTGTGTTCCCAACAAGCTAGGTGAAGGACGGCTTTCACACACACTTATCTCTCAGAACTGAGCAAGTGGAGAGACGTTCGTTCATCTAGCACCAAGGGAACGGGTTGCAGGAGACACTTTTTCTCTGCTTTCTCAGTCTGTTTCCTAGTGCCGGTTTGAAGTTCCTGCAGTTTTCACTGTAAAACCTAGTTGGAGCTTCTACCTCCCAATATATATGTATGGAATGGAGTTTGCAACTGAAAAGAAACTTTGTGTTCCCAACAAGCTAGGTGAAGGACGGCTTTCACACACACTTATCTCTCAGAACTGAGCAAGTGGAGAGACGTTCGTTCATCTAGCACCAAGGGAACGGGTTGCAGGAGACACTTTTTCTCTGCTTTCTCAGTCTCTTTCCTAGTGCCGGTTTGAAGTTCCTGAAGTTTTCACTGTAAAACCGAGTTGGAGCTAGTACCTCCCCATATATATGTATGGAATGGAGTTTGCAATTGAAAAGAAACTTTGTGTTCCCAACAAGCTAGGTGAAGGACGGCTTTCACACACACTTATCTCTCAGAACTGAGCAAGTGGAGAGACGTTCGTTCATCTAGCACCAAGGGAACGGATTGCAGGAGACACTTTTTCTCTGCTTTCTCAGTCTGTTTCCTAATGCCGGTTTGAAGTTCCTGAAGTTTTCACTGTAAAACCTAGTTGGAGCTAGTACCTGCCCATATATATGTATGGAATGGAGTTTGCAACTGAAAAGAAACTTTGTGTTCCCAACAAGCTAGTTGAAGGACGGCTTTCACACAAACTTATCTCTCAGAAATGAGCAAGTGGAGAGACGTTCGTTCATCTAGCACCAAGGGAACGGGTTGCAGGGGACACTCTTTCTCTGCTTTCTCAGTCTGTTTCCTAGTGCCGGTTTGAAGTTCCTGCAGTTTTCACTGGAAAACCGAGTTGGAGCTTCTACCTCCCCATATATATGTATGGAATGGAGTTTGCAACTGAAAAGAAACTTTGTGTTCCCAACAAGCTAGGTGAAGTACGGCTTTCACACACACTTACCTCTCAGAACTGAGCAAGTGGAGAGACGTTCGTTCATCTAGCACCAAGGGAACTGCTTGCAGGAGACACTTTTTCTCTGCTTTCTCATTCTGTTTCCTAGTGCCGGTTTGAAAATCCTGAAGTTTTCACTGTCAAATCGAGTTGGAGCTTGTACCTCCCCATATATATGTATGGAATGGAGTTTGCAACTGAAAAGAAACTTTGTGTTCCCAACAAGCTAGGTGAAGGACGGCTTTCACACACACTTATCTCTCAGAACTGAGCAAGTTGAGAGACTTTCGTTCATCTAGCACCAAGGGAACGGGTTGCAGGAGACACTTTTTCTCTGCTTTCTCATTCTGTTTCCTAGTGCCGGTTTGAATTTCCTGCAGTTTTCACTGTAAAACCGAGTTGGAGCTAGTACCTCCCCATATATATGTATGGAATGGAGTTTGCAACTGAAAAGAAACTTTGTGTTCCCAACAAGCTAGGTGAAGGACGGCTTTCACACACATTTATCTCTCAGAAATGAGCAAGTGGAGAGACGTTCGTTCATCTAGCACCAAGGGAACGGGTTGCAGGAGACACTTTTTCTCTGCTTTCTCAGTCTGTTTCCTAGTGCCGGTTTGAAGTTCCTGCAGTTTTCACTGTAAAACCGATTTGGAGCTAGTACCTCCCCATATATATGTATGGAATGGAGTTTGCAACTGAAAAGAAACTTTGTGTTCCCAACAAGCTAGGTGAAGGAAGGCTTTCGCACACAATTATCTCTCAGAACTGAGCAAGTGGAGAGACGTTCGTTCATCTAGCACCAAGGGAACGGGTTGCAGGAGACACTTTTTCTCTGCTTTCACAGTCTGTTTCCTAGTGCCGGTTTGAAGTTCCTTCAGTTTTCACTGTAAAACCGAGTTGGAGCTAGTACCTCCCAATATATATGTATGGAATGGAGTTTGCAACTGAAAAGAAACTTTGTGTTCCCAACAAGCTAGGTAAAGGACGGCTTTCACACACACTTTTCTCTCAGAAATGAGCAAGTGGAGAGACGTTCGTTCATCTAGCACCAAGGGAACGGGTTGCAGGAGACACTTTTTCTCTGCTTTCTCAGTCTGTTTCCTAGTGCCGGTTTGAAGTTCCTGCAGTTTTCACTGTAAAACCGAGTTGGAGGTTCTACCTCCCCATATATATGTATGGAATGGAGTTTGCAACTGAAAAGAAACTTTGTGTTCCCAACAAGCTAGGTGAAGACGGCTTTCACACACAATTATCTCTCAGAACTGAGCAAGTGGAGAGACGTTCGTTCATCTAGCACCTAGGGAACTGGATGCAGGGGACACTTTTTCTCTGCTTTCTCAGTCTGTTTCCTAGTGCCGGTTTGAAGTTCCTGCAGTTTTCACTGTCAAACCGAGTTGGAGCTTCTACCTTCCCATATATATGTATGGAATGGAGTTTGCAACTGAAAAGAATCTTTGTGTTCCCAACAAGCTAGGTGAAGGAAGGCTTTCACACACACATATCTCTCAGAACTGAGCAAGTGGAGAGACGTTCGTTCATCTAGCACCAAGGGAACGGGTTGCAGGAGACACTTTTTCTCTGCTTTCTCAGTCTGTTTCCTAGTGCCGGTTTGAAGTTCCTGCAGTTTTCACTGTAAAACCGAGTTGGAGCTAGTACCTACCCATATATATGTATGGAATGGAGTTTGCAACTGAAAAGAAACTTTGTGTTCCCAACAAGCTAGGTGAAGGACGGCTTTCACACACACTTATCTCTCAGAACTGAGCAAGTGGAGAGACGTTCGTTCATCTAGCACCAAGGGAACGGGATGCAGGAGACACTTTTTCTCTGTTTCTCAGTCTGTTTCCTAGTGCCGGTTTGAAGTTCCTGAAGTTTTCACTGTAAAACCGAGTTGGAGCTAGTAACTCCCCATATATATGTATGGAATGGAGTTTGCAACTGAAAAGAAACTTTGTGTTCCCAACAAGCTAGTTGAAGGACGGCTTTCACACACACTTATCTCTCAGAACTGAGCAAGTGGAGAGACGTTCGTTCATCTAGCACCAAGGGAACGGGTTGCAGGAGACACTTTTTCTCTGCTTTCTCAGTCTGTTTCCTAGTGCCGGTTTGAAGTTCCTGTAGTTTTCACTGTAAAACCGAGTTGGAGCTAGTACCTCCCCATATATATGTATGGAATGGAGTTTGCAACTGAAAAGAAACTTTGTGTTCCCAACAAGCTAGTTGAAGGACGGCTTTCACACACACTTATCTCTCAGAACTGAGCAAGTGGAGAGACGTTCGTTCATCTAGCACCAAGGGAACGGGTTGCAGGAGACACTCTTTCTCTTCTTTCTCAGTCTGTTTCCTAGTCCCGGCTTGAATTTCCTGCAGTTTTCACTGTAAAACTGAGTTGGAGCTTCTACCTCCCCATATATATGTATGGAATGGAGTTTGCGACTGAAAAGAAACTTTGTGTTCCCAACAAGCTAGGTGAAGGACGGCTTTCACACCCACTTATCTCTCAGAACTGAGCAAGTGGAGAGACGTTCGTTCATCTAGCACCAAGGGAACGGGTTGCAGGAGGCACTTTTCTCTGCATTCTCAGTCTGTTTCCTAGTGCCGGTTTGAAGTTCCTTCAGTTTTCACTGTAAAACAGAGTTGGAGCTAGTACCTCCCCATATATATGTATGGAATGGAGTTTGCAACTGAAAAGAAACTTTGTGTTCCCAACAAGCTACGTGAAGTACGGCTTTCACACACACTTATCTCTCAGAACTGAGCAAGTGGAGAGACGTTCGTTCATCTAGCACCAAGGGAACGGGTTGCAGGAGACACTTTTTCTCTGATTTCTCAGTCTGTTTCCTAATGCCGGTTTGAAATTCCTGCAGTTTTCACTGTCAATCCGTGTTGGAGCTAGTACCTCCACATATATATGTATGGAATGGAGTTTGCAACTGAAAAGAAACTTTTTGTTCCCAACAAGCTAGTTGAAGGACGGCTTTCACACACACTTATCCCTCAGAACTGAGCAAGTGGAGAGACGTTCGTTCATCTTGCACCAAGGGAACGGTTTGCAGGAGACACTTTTTCTCTGCTTTCTCAGTCTGTTTCCTAGTGCCGGTTTGAAGTTCCTGCAGTTTTCACTGTAAAACCGAGTTGGAGCTAGTACCTCCCGATATATATGTATGGAATGGAGTTTGCAACTGAAAAGAAACTTTGTGTTCCCAACAAGCTAGGTGAAGGACGGTTTTCACACCCACTTATCTCTCAGAACTGAGCAAGTGGAGAGACGTTCGTTCATCTAGCACCAAGGGAACGGGTTGCAGGAGGCACTTTTCTCTGCATTCTCAGTCTGTTTCCTAGTGCCGGTTTGAAGTTCCTGCAGTTTTCACTGTAAAACCGAGTTGGAGCTAGTACCTCCCCATATATATGTATGGAATGGAGTTTGCAACTGAAAAGAAACTTTGTGTTCCCAACAAGCTAGGTGAAGGACGGCTTTCACTCACACTTATCTCTCAAAACTGAGCAAGTGGAGAGACGTTCGTTCATCTAGCAACAAGGGAACTGGTTGCAGGAGACACTTTTTCTCTGCATTCTCATTCTGTTTCCTAGTGCCGGTTTGAAATTCCTGAAGTTTTCACTGTCAAATCGATTTGGAGCTTGTACCTCCCCATATATATGTATGGAATGGAGTTTGCAACTGAAAAGAAACTTTGTGTTCCCAACAAGCTAGGTTAAGGACGGCTTTCACACACACTTATCTCTCAGAACTGAGCAAGTGGAGAGACGTTCGTTCATCAAGCACCAATGGAACGGTTTGCAGGAGACACTTTTTCTCTGCTTTCTCAGTCTGTTTCCTAGTGCCGGTTTGAAGTTCTTGCAGTTTTCACTGTAAAACCGAGTTGGAGCTAGTACCTCCCCATATATATTTATGGAATGGAGTTTGAAACTGAAAAGAAACTTTGTGTTCCCAACAAGCTAGTTGAAGGACGGCTTTCACACACACTTATCTCTCAGAACTGAGCAAGTGGAGAGACGTTCGTTCATCTAGCACCAAGGGAACGGGTTGCAGGGGACACTTTTTCTCTGCTTTCTCAGTCTGTTTCCTAGTGCCAGTTTGAATTTCCTGCAGTTTTCACTGTAAAACCGAGTTGGAGCTAGTACCTCCCAATATATATGTATGGAATGGAGTTTGCAACTGAAAAGAAACTTTGTGTTCCCAACAAGCTAGGTAAAGGACGGCTTTCACACACACTTTTCTCTCAGAAATGAGCAAGTGGAGAGACGTTCGTTCATCTAGCACCAAGGGAACGGGTTGCAGGAGACACTTTTTCTATGTTTCTCAGTCTGTTTCCTAGTGCCGGTTTGAAGTTCCTGAAGTTTTCACTGTAAAACCGAGTTGGAGCAAGTACCTCCCCATATATATGTATGGAATGGAGTTTGCAACTGAAAAGAAACTTTGTGTTCCCAACAAGCTAGGTGAAGGACGGCTTTCACACACACTTATCTCTCAGAACTGAGCAAGTGGAGAGACGTTCGTTCATCTAGCACCAAGGGAACGGGTTGCAGGAGACACTTTTTCTCTGCTTTCTCAGTCTGTTTCCTAGTGCCGGTTTGAAGTTCCTGCAGTTTTCACTGTAAAACCGAGTTGGAGCTAGTACCTCCCCATATATATGTATGGAATGGAGTTTGCAACTGAAAAGAAACTTTGTGTTCCCAACAAGCTAGTTGAAGGACGGCTTTCACACACACTTATCTCTCAGAACTGAGCAAGTGGAGAGACGTTCGTTCATCTAGCACCAAGGGAACGGGTTGCAGGAGACACTTTTTCTATGTTTCTCAGTCTGTTTCCTAGTGCCGGTTTGAAGTTCCTGAAGTTTTCACTGTAAAACCGAGTTGGAGCAAGTACCTCCCCATATATATGTATGGAATGGAGTTTGCAACTGAAAAGAAACTTTGTGTTCCCAACAAGCTAGGTGAAGGACGGCTTTCACACACACTTATCTCTCAGAACTGAGCAAGTGGAGAGACGTTCGTTCATCTAGCACCAAGGGAACGGGTTGCAGGAGACACTTTTTCTCTGCTTTCTCAGTCTGTTTCCTAGTGCCGGTTTGAAGTTCCTGAAGTTTTCACTGTAAAACCGAGTTGGAGCTAGTACCTCCCCATATATATGTATGGAATGGAGTTTGCAACTGAAAAGAAACTTTGTGTTCCCAACAAGCTAGTTGAAGGACGGCTTTCACACACACTTATCTCTCAGAACTGAGCAAGTGGAGAGACTTTCGTTCATCTAGCACCAAGGAAACGGTTTGCAGGAGATATTTTTTCTCTGCTTTCTCAGTCTGTTTCCTAGTGCCGGTTTGAAGTTCCTGCAGTTTTCACTGTAAAACCGAGTTGGAGCTAGTACCTCCCCATATATATGTATGGAATGGAGTTTGCAACTGAAAAGAAACTTTGTGTTCCCAACAAGCTATTTGAAGAACGGCTTTCACACACACTTACCTCTCAGAACTGAGCAAGTGGAGAGACGTTCGTTCATATAGCACCAAGGGAACTGCTTGCAGGAGACACTTTTTCTCTGCTTTCTCATTCTGTTTCCTAGTGTCGGTTTGAAATTTTTGAAGTTTTCACTGTCAAATCGATTTGGAGATTGTACCTCCCCATATATATGTATGGAATGGAGTTTGCAACTGAAAAGAATCTTTGTGTTCCCAACAAGCTAGGTGAAGGACGGCTTTCACACACACTTATCTCTCAGAACTGAGCAAGTGGAGAGACTTTCGTTCATCTAGCACCAAGGGAACGGGTTGCAGGAGACACTTTTTCTCTGCTTTCTCAGTCTGTTTCCTAGTGCCGGTTTGAATTTCCTGCAGTTTTCACTGTAAAACCGAGTTGGAGCTAGTACCTCCCATTATATATGTATGGAATGGAGTTTGCAACTGAAAAGAAACTTTGTGTTCCCAACAAGCTAGGTGAAGAACGGCTTTCACACACACTTATCTCTCAGAAATGAGCAAGTGGAGAGACGTTCGTTCATCTAGCACCAAGGGAACGGGATGCAGGAGACACTTTTTCTCTGCTTTCTCAGTCTGTTTCCTAGTGCCGGTTTGAAGTTCCTGCAGTTTTCACTGTAAAACCGAGTTGGAGCTAGTACCTCCCCATACATATGTATGGAATGGAGTTTGCAACTGAAAAGAAACTTTGTGTTCCCAACAAGCTAGGTGAAGTACGGCTTTCACACACACTTATCTCTCAGAACTGAGCAAGTGGAGAGACGTTCGTTCATCTAGCACCTAGGGAACTGGAAGCAGGGGACACTTTTTCTCTGCTTTCTCAGTCTGTTTCCTAGTGCCGGTTTGAAGTTCCTGCAGTTTTCACTGTCAAACCGATTTGGAGCTTCTACCTCCCCATATATATGTATGGAATGGAGTTTGCAACTGAATAGAAACTTTGTTTTCCCAACAAGCTAGGTGAAGGAAGGCTTTCACACACACTTATCTCTCAGAACTGAGCAAGTGGAGAGACGTTCGTTCATCTAGCACCAAGGGAACAGGTTGCAGGAGACACTTTTTCTCTGCTTTCTCAGTCTGTTTCCTAGTGCCGGTTTGAAGTTCCTGCAGTTTTCACTGTAAAACCGAGTTGGAGCAAGTACCTCCCCATATATATGTATGGAATGGAGTTTGCAACTGAAAAGAAACTTTGTGTTCCCAACAAGCTAGGTGAAGGACGGCTTTCACACACACTTATCTCTCAGAACTGAGCAAGTGGAGAGACGTTCGTTCATCTAGCACCAAGGGAACGGGTTGCAGGAGACACTTTTTCTCTGCTTTCTCAGTCTGTTTCCTAGTGCCGGTTTGAAGTTCCTGAAGTTTTCACTGTAAAACCGAGTTGGAGCTAGTACCTCCCCATATATATGTATGGAATGGAGTTTGCAACTGAAAAGAAACTTTGTGTTCCCAACAAGCTAGTTGAAGGACGGCTTTCACACACACTTATCTCTCAGAACTGAGCAAGTGGAGAGACTTTCGTTCATCTAGCACCAAGGAAACGGTTTGCAGGAGACATTTTTTCTCTGCTTTCTCAGTCTGTTTCCTAGTGCCGGTTTGAAGTTCCTGCAGTTTTCACTGTAAAACCGAGTTGGAGCTAGTACCTCCCCATATATATGTATGGAATGGAGTTTGCAACTGAAAAGAAACTTTGTGTTCCCAACAAGCTATTTGAAGAACGGCTTTCACACACACTTACCTCTCAGAACTGAGCAAGTGGAGAGACGTTCGTTCATATAGCACCAAGGGAACTGCTTGCAGGAGACACTTTTTCTCTGCTTTCTCAGTCTGTTTCCTAGTGCCGGTTTGAATTTCCTGCAGTTTTCACTGTAAAACCGAGTTGGAGCTAGTACCTCCCATTATATATGTATGGAATGGAGTTTGCAACTGAAAAGAAACTTTGTGTTCCCAACAAGCTAGGTGAAGAACGGCTTTCACACACACTTATCTCTCAGAAATGAGCAAGTGGAGAGACGTTCGTTCATCTAGCACCAAGGGAACGGGATGCAGGAGACACTTTTTCTCTGCTTTCTCAGTCTGTTCCTAGTGCCGGTTTGAAGTTCCTGCAGTTTTCACTGTAAAACCGAGTTGGAGCTAGTACCTCCCCATACATATGTATGGAATGGAGTTTGCAACTGAAAAGAAACTTTGTGTTCCCAACAAGCTAGGTGAAGTACGGCTTTCACACACACTTATCTCTCAGAACTGAGCAAGTGGAGAGACGTTCGTTCATCTAGCACCTAGGGAACTGGAAGCAGGGGACACTTTTTCTCTGCTTTCTCAGTCTGTTTCCTAGTGCCGGTTTGAAGTTCCTGCAGTTTTCACTGTCAAACCGATTTGGAGCTTCTACCTCCCCATATATATGTATGGAATGGAGTTTGCAACTGAATAGAAACTTTGTTTTCCCAACAAGCTAGGTGAAGGAAGGCTTTCACACACACTTATCTCTCAGAACTGAGCAAGTGGAGAGACGTTCGTTCATCTAGCACCAAGGGAACAGGTTGCAGGAGACACTTTTTCTCTGCTTTCTCAGTCTGTTTCCTAGTGCCGGTTTGAAGTTCCTGCAGTTTTCACTGTAAAACCGAGTTGGAGATAGTACCTCCCCATATATATGTATGGAATGGAGTTTGCAACTGAAAAGTAACTTTGTGTTCCCAACAAGCTAGTTGAAGGACGGCTTTCACACACACTTATCTCTCAGAACTGAGCAAGTGGAGAGACGTTCGTTCATCTAGCACCAAGGGAACGGGTTGCAGGAGACACTTTTTCTCTGCTTTCTCAGTCTGTTTCCTAGTGCCGGTTTGAAGTTCCTGCAGTTTTCACTGTAAAACCGAGTTGGAGCTTCTACCTCCCCATATATATGTATGGAATGGAGTTTGCAACTGAAAAGAAACTTTGTGTTCCCAACAAGCTAGTTGAAGGACGGCTTTCACACACACTTATCTCTCAGAAATGAGCAAGTGGAGAGACTTTCGTTCATCTAGCACCAAGGGAACGGGTTGCAGGAGACACTTTTTCTCTGCTTTCTCAGTCTGTTTCCTAGTGCCGGTTTGAAGTTCCTGCAGTTTTCACTGTAAAACAGAGTTGGAGCTAGTACCTCCCCATATATATGTATGGAATGGAGTTTGCAACTGAAAAGAAACTTTGTGTTCCCAACAAGCTAGGTGAAGGACGGCTTTCACACACACTTATCTCTCAGAACTGAGCAAGTGGAGAGACGTTCGTTCATCTAGCACCAAGGGAACGGGTTGCAGGAGACACTTTTTCTCTGTTTCTCAGTCTGTTTCCTAGTGCCGGTTTGAAGTTCCTGAAGTTTTCACTGTAAAACCGAGTTGGAGCTAGTACCTCCCCATATATATGTATGGAATGGAGTTTGCAACTGAAAAGAAACTTTGTGTTCCCAACAAGCTAGTTGAAGGACGGCTTTCACACACACTTATCTCTCAGAACTGAGCAAGTGGAGAGACGTTCGTTCATCTAGCACCAAGGGAACGGGTTGCAGGAGACACTTTTTCTCTGCTTTCTCAGTCTGTTTCCTAGTGCCGGTTTGAAGTTCCTGCAGTTTTCACTGTAAAATCGAGTTGGAGCTAGTACCTCCCCATATATATGTATGGAATGGAGTTTGCAACTGAAAAGAAACTTTGTGTTCCCAACAAGCTAGTTGAAGGACGGCTTTCACACACACTTATCTCTCAGAACTGAGCAAGTGGAGAGACGTTCGTTCATCTAGCACCAAGGGAACGGGTTGCAGGTGGCACTTTTCTCTGCATTTTCAGTCTGTTTCCTAGTGCCGGTTTGAAGTTCCTGCAGTTTTTACTATAAAACCGTGTTGGAGCTAGTACCTCCCCTTATATATGTATGGAATGGAGTTTGCAACTGAAAAGAAACTTTGTGTTCCCAACAAGCTAGGTGAAGGAAGGCTTTCACACACACTTATCTCTCAGAACTGAGCAAGTGGAGAGACGTTCGTTCATCTAGCACCAAGGGAACTGGTTGCAGGAGACACTTTTTCTCTGCATTCTCATTCTGTTTCCTAGTGCCGGTTTGAAATTCCTGAAGTTTTCACTGTCAAATCGAGTTGGAGCTTGTACCTCCACATATATATGTATGGAATGGAGTTTGCAACTGAAAAGAAACTTTGTGTTCCCAACAAGCTAGGTGAAGGACGGCTTTCACACACACTTATCTCTCAGAACTGAGCAAGTTGAGAGATTTTCGTTCATCTAGCACCAAGGGAACGGGTTGCAGGAAACACTTTTTCTCTGCTTTCTCATTCTGTTTCCTAGTGCCGGTTTGAATTTCCTGCAGTTTTCACTGTAAAACCGAGTTGGAGCTAGTACCTCCCAATATATATGTATGGAATGGAGTTTGCAACTGAAAAGAAACTTTGTGTTCCCAACAACCTAGGTGAAGGACGGCTTTCACACACACTTATCTCTCAGAACTGAGCAAGTGGAGAGACGTTCGTTCATCTAGCACCAAGGGAACGGGTTGCAGGAGACACTTTTTCTCTGTTTCTCAGTCTGTTTCCTAGTGCCGGTTTGAAGTTCCTGAAGTTTTCACTGTAAAACCGAGTTGGAGCTAGTACCTCCCCATATATATGTATGGAATGGAGTTTGCAACTGAAAAGAAACTTTGTGTTCCCAACAAGCTAGTTGAAGGACGGCTTTCACACACACTTATCTCTCAGAACTGAGCAAGTGGAGAGACGTTCGTTCATCTAGCACCAAGGGAACGGGTTGCAGGAGACACTTTTTCTCTGCTTTCTCAGTCTGTTTCCTAGTGCCGGTTTGAAGTTCCTGCAGTTTTCACTGTAAAATCGAGTTGGATCTAGTACCTCCCCATATATATGTATGGAATGGAGTTTGCAACTGAAAAGAAACTTTGTGTTCCCAACAAGCTAGTTGAAGGACGGCTTTCACACACACTTATCTCTCAGAAATGAGCAAGTGGAGAGACGTTCGTTCATCTAGCACCAAGGGAACGGGTTGCAGGAGACACACATTCTCTTCTTTCTCAGTCTGTTTCCTATTGCCGGTTTGAATTTCCTGCAGTTTTCACTGTAAAACCGAGTTGAAGCTTCTACCTCCCCATATATATGTATGGAATGGAGTTTGCAACTGAAAAGAAACTTTGTGTTCCCAACAAGCTAGGTGAAGGACGGCTTTCACACACACTTACCTCTCATAACTGAGCAAGTGGAGAGACGTTCGTTCATCTAGCACCAAGGGAACGGGTTGCAGGTGGCACTTTTCTCTGCATTTTCAGTCTGTTTCCTAGTGCCGGTTTGAAGTTCCTGCAGTTTTTACTGTAAAACCGAGTTGGAGCTAGTACCTCACCTTATATATGTATGGAATGGAGTTTGCAACTGAAAAGAAACTTTGTGTTCCCAACAAGCTAGGTGAAGGACGGCTTTCACACCCACTTATCTCTCAGAACTGAGCAAGTGGAGAGACGTTCGTTCATCTAGCACCAAGGGAACGGGTTGCAGGAGAAACTTTTTCTCTGCTTTCTCAGTCTGTTTCCTAGTGCCGGTTTGAAATTCCTGCAGTTTTCACTGTCAAACCGTGTTGGAGCTAGTACCTCCACATATATATGTATGGAATGGAGTTTGCAACTGAAAAGAAACTTTTTGTTCCCAACAAGCTAGTTGAAGGACGGCTTTCACACACAATTATCCCTCAGAACTGAGCAAGTGGAGAGACGTTCGTTCATCTTGCACCAAGGGAACGGGTTGCAGGAGACACATTTTCTCTGCTTTCTCAGTCTGTTTCCTAGTGCCGGTTTGAAGTTCCTGCAGTTTTCACTGTCAAATCGAGTTGGAGCTTGTACCTCCACATATATATGTATGGAATGGAGTTTGCAACTGAAAAGAAACTTTGTGTTCCCAACAAGCTAGGTGAAGGACGGCTTTCACACACACTTATCTCTCAGAACTGAGCAAGTTGAGAGACTTTCGTTCATCTAGCACCAAGGGAACGGGTTGCAGGAGACACTTTTTCTCTGCTTTCTCATTCTGTTTCCTAGTGCCGGTTTGAATTTCCTGCAGTTTTCACTGTAATACCGAGTTGGAGCTAGTACCTCCCAATATATATGTATGGAATGGAGTTTGCAACTGAAAAGAAACTTTGTGTTCCCAACAAGCTAGGTGAAGGACGGCTTTCACACACACTTATCTCTCAGAAATGAGCAAGTGGAGAGACGTTCGTTCATCTAGCACCAAGGGAACGGGTTGCAGGGGACACTTTTTCTCTGCTTTCTCAGTCTGTTTCCTAGTGCCGGTTTGAAGTTCCTGCAGTTTTCACTGTAAAACCGATTTGGAGCTAGTACCTCCCCATATATATGTATGGAATGGAGTTTGCAACTGAAAAGAAACTTTGTGTTCCCAACAAGCTAGGTGAAGGACGGCTTTCGCACACAATTATCTCTCAGAACTGAGCAAGTGGAGAGACGTTCGTTCATCAAGCACCTAGGGAACTGGATGCAGGGGACACTTTTTCTCTGCTTTCTCAGTCTGTTTCCTAGTGCCGGTTTGAAGTTCCTGCAGTTTTCACTGTCAAACCGAGTTGGAGCTTCTACCTCCCCATATATATGCATGGAATGGAGTTTGCAACTGAAAAGAATCTTTGTGTTCCCAACAAGCTAGGTGAAGGAAGGCTTTCACACACACTTATCTCTCAGAACTGAGCAAGTGGAGAGACGTTCGTTCATCTAGCACCAAGGGAACGGGTTGCAGGAGACACTTTTTCTCTGCTTTCTCAGTCTGTTTCCTAGTGCCGGTTTGAAGTTCCTGCAGTTTTCACTGTAAAACCGAGTTGGAGCTAGTACCTCCCCATATATATGTATGGAATGGAGTTTGCAACTGAAAAGAAACTTTGTGTTCCCAACAAGCTAGTTGAAGGACGGCTTTCACACACACTTATCTCTCAGAACTGAGCAAGTGGAGAGACGTTCGTTCATCTAGCACCAAGGGAACGGGTTGCAGGAGACACTTTTTCTCTGCTTTCTCAGTCTGTTTCCTAGTGCCGGTTTGAAGTTCCTGCAGTTTTCACTGTAAAACCTAGTTGGAGCTTGTACCTGCCCATATATATGTATGGAATGGAGTTTGCCACTGAAAAGAAACTTTGTGTTCCCAACAAGCTAGTTGAAGGACGGCTTTCACACACGCTTATCTCTCAGAAATGAGCAAGTGGAGAGACGTTCGTTCATCTAGCACCAAGGGAACGGGTTGCAGGAGACACTTTTTCTCTGCTTTCACAGTCTGTTTCCTAGTGCCGGTTTGAAGTTCCTTCAGTTTTCACTGTAAAACCGAGTTGGAGCTAGTACCTCCCAATATATATGTATGGAATGGAGTTTGCAACTGAAAAGAAACTTTGTGTTCCCAACAAGCTAGGTAAAGGACGGCTTTCACACACACTTATCTCTCAGAAATGAGCAAGTGGAGAGACGTTCGTTCATCTAGCACCAAGGGAACGGGTTGCAGGAGACACTTTTTGTCTGCTTTCTCAGTCTGTTTCCTAGTGCCGGATTGAAGTTCCTGCAGTTTTCACTGTAAAACCGAGTTGGAGCTTCTACCTCCCCATATATATGTATGGAATGGAGTTTGCAACTGAAAAGAAACTTTGTGTTCCCAACAAGCTAGGTGAAGGACGGCTTTCACACACACTTATCTCTCAGAACTGAGCAAGTTGAGAGACTTTCGTTCATCTAGCACCAAGGGAACGGGTTGCAGGAGACACTTTTTCTCTGCTTTCTCATTCTGTTTCCTAGTGCCGGTTTGAATTTCCTGCAGTTTTCACTGTAATACCGAGTTGGAGCTAGTACCTCCCAATATTTATGTATGGAATGGAGTTTGCAACTGAAAAGAAACTTTGTGTTCCCAACAAGCTAGGTGAAGGACGGCTTTCACACACACTTATCTCTCAGAAATGAGCAAGTGGAGAGACGTTCGTTCATCTAGCACCAAGGGAACGGGTTGCAGGGGACACTTTTTCTCTGCTTTCTCAGTCTGTTTCCCAGTGCCGGTTTGAAGTTCCTGCAGTTTTCACTGTAAAACCGATTTGGAGCTAGTACCTCCCCATATATATGTATGGAATGGAGTTTGCAACTGAAAAGAAACTTTGTGTTCCCAACAAGCTAGGTGAAGGACGGCTTTCGCACACAATTATCTCTCAGAACTGAGCAAGTGGAGAGACGTTCGTTCATCAAGCACCTAGGGAACTGGATGCAGGGGACACTTTTTCTCTGCTTTCTCAGTCTGTTTCCTAGTGCCGGTTTGAAGTTCCTGCAGTTTTCACTGTCAAACCGAGTTGGAGCTTCTACCTCCCCATATATATGCATGGAATGGAGTTTGCAACTGAAAAGAATCTTTGTGTTCCCAACAAGCTAGGTGAAGGAAGGCTTTCACACACACTTATCTCTCAGAACTGAGCAAGTGGAGAGACGTTCGTTCATCTAGCACCAAGGGAACGGGTTGCAGGAGACACTTTTTCTCTGCTTTCTCAGTCTGTTTCCTAGTGCCGGTTTGAAGTTCCTGCAGTTTTCACTGTAAAACCGAGTTGGAGCTAGTACCTCCCCATATATATGTATGGAATGGAGTTTGCAACTGAAAAGAAACTTTGTGTTCCCAACAAGCTAGTTGAAGGGCGGCTTTCACACACACTTATCTCTCAGAACTGAGCAAGTGGAGAGACGTTCGTTCATCTAGCACCAAGGGAACGGGTTGCAGGAGACACTTTTTCTCTGCTTTCTCAGTCTGTTTCCTAGTGCCGGTTTGAAGTTCCTGCAGTTTTCACTGTAAAACCTAGTTGGAGCTTGTACCTGCCCATATATATGTATGGAATGGAGTTTGCCACTGAAAAGAAACTTTGTGTTCCCAACAAGCTAGTTGAAGGACGGCTTTCACACACGCTTATCTCTCAGAAATGAGCAAGTGGAGAGACGTTCGTTCATCTAGCACCAAGGGAACGGGTTGCAGGAGACACTTTTTCTCTGCTTTCACAGTCTGTTTCCTAGTGCCGGTTTGAAGTTCCTTCAGTTTTCACTGTAAAACCGAGTTGGAGCTAGTACCTCCCAATATATATGTATGGAATGGAGTTTGCAACTGAAAAGAAACTTTGTGTTCCCAACAAGCTAGGTAAAGGACGGCTTTCACACACACTTATCTCTCAGAAATGAGCAAGTGGAGAGACGTTCGTTCATCTAGCACCAAGGGAACGGGTTGCAGGAGACACTTTTTGTCTGCTTTCTCAGTCTGTTTCCTAGTGCCGGATTGAAGTTCCTGCAGTTTTCACTGTAAAACCGAGTTGGAGCTTCTACCTCCCCATATATATGTATGGAATGGAGTTTGCAACTGAAAAGAAACTTTGTGTTCCCAACAAGCTAGGTGAAGGACGGCTTTCACACACAATTATCTCTCAGAACTGAGCAAGTGGAGAGACGTTCGTTCATCTAGCACCTAGGGAACTGGATGCAGGGGACACTTTTTCTCTGCTTTCTCAGTCTGTTTCCTAGTGCCGGTTTGAAGTTCCTGCAGTTTTCACTGTAAAACCGAGTTGGAGCTAGTACCTCCCCATATATATGTATGGAATGGAGTTTGCAACTGAAAAGAAACTTTGTGTTCCCAACAAGCTAGTTGAAGGACGGCTTTCACACACACTTATCTCTCAGAACTGAGCAAGTGGAGAGACGTTCGTTCATCTAGCACCAAGGGAACGGGTTGCAGGAGACACTTTTTCTCTGCTTTCTCAGTCTGTTTCCTAGTGCCGGTTTGAAGTTCCTGCAGTTTTCACTGTAAAATCGAGTTGGAGCTAGTACCTCCCCATATATATGTATGGAATGGAGTTTGCAACTGAAAAGAAACTTTGTGTTCCCAACAAGCTAGTTGAAGGACGGCTTTCACACACACTTATCTCTCAGAACTGAGCAAGTGGAGAGACGTTCGTTCATCTAGCACCAAGGGAACGGGTTGCAGGTGGCACTTTTCTCTGCATTTTCAGTCTGTTTCCTAGTGCCGGTTTGAAGTTCCTGCAGTTTTTACTATAAAACCGTGTTGGAGCTAGTACCTCCCCTTATATATGTATGGAATGGAGTTTGCAACTGAAAAGAAACTTTGTGTTCCCAACAAGCTAGGTGAAGGAAGGCTTTCACACACACTTATCTCTCAGAACTGAGCAAGTGGAGAGACGTTCGTTCATCTAGCACCAAGGGAACTGGTTGCAGGAGACACTTTTTCTCTGCATTCTCATTCTGTTTCCTAGTGCCGGTTTGAAATTCCTGAAGTTTTCACTGTCAAATCGAGTTGGAGCTTGTACCTCCACATATATATGTATGGAATGGAGTTTGCAACTGAAAAGAAACTTTGTGTTCCCAACAAGCTAGGTGAAGGACGGCTTTCACACACACTTATCTCTCAGAACTGAGCAAGTTGAGAGATTTTCGTTCATCTAGCACCAAGGGAACGGGTTGCAGGAGACACTTTTTCTCTGCTTTCTCATTCTGTTTCCTAGTGCCGGTTTGAATTTCCTGCAGTTTTCACTGTAAAACCGAGTTGGAGCTAGTACCTCCCAATATATATGTATGGAATGGAGTTTGCAACTGAAAAGAAACTTTGTGTTCCCAACAAGCTAGGTGAAGGACGGCTTTCACACACACTTATCTCTCAGAACTGAGCAAGTGGAGAGACGTTCGTTCATCTAGCACCAAGGGAACGGGTTGCAGGAGACACTTTTTCTCTGTTTCTCAGTCTGTTTCCTAGTGCCGGTTTGAAGTTCCTGAAGTTTTCACTGTAAAACCGAGTTGGAGCTAGTACCTCCCCATATATATGTATGGAATGGAGTTTGCAACTGAAAAGAAACTTTGTGTTCCCAACAAGCTAGTTGAAGGACGGCTTTCACACACACTTATCTCTCAGAACTGAGCAAGTGGAGAGACGTTCGTTCATCTAGCACCAAGGGAACGGGTTGCAGGAGACACTTTTTCTCTGCTTTCTCAGTCTGTTTCCTAGTGCCGGTTTGAAGTTCCTGCAGTTTTCACTGTAAAATCGAGTTGGAGCTAGTACCTCCCCATATATATGTATGGAATGGAGTTTGCAACTGAAAAGAAACTTTGTGTTCCCAACAAGCTAGTTGAAGGACGGCTTTCACACACACTTATCTCTCAGAAATGAGCAAGTGGAGAGACGTTCGTTCATCTAGCACCAAGGGAACGGGTTGCAGGAGACACACATTCTCTTCTTTCTCAGTCTGTTTCCTATTGCCGGTTTGAATTTCCTGCAGTTTTCACTGTAAAACCGAGTTGAAGCTTCTACCTCCCCATATATATGTATGGAATGGAGTTTGCAACTGAAAAGAAACTTTGTGTTCCCAACAAGCTAGGTGAAGGACGGCTTTCACACACACTTACCTCTCATAACTGAGCAAGTGGAGAGACGTTCGTTCATCTAGCACCAAGGGAACGGGTTGCAGGTGGCACTTTTCTCTGCATTTTCAGTCTGTTTCCTAGTGCCGGTTTGAAGTTCCTGCAGTTTTTACTGTAAAACCGAGTTGGAGCTAGTACCTCCCCTTATATATGTATGGAATGGAGTTTGCAACTGAAAAGAAACTTTGTGTTCCCAACAAGCTAGGTGAAGGACGGCTTTCACACCCACTTATCTCTCAGAACTGAGCAAGTGGAGAGACGTTCGTTCATCTAGCACCAAGGGAACGGGTTGCAGGAGAAACTTTTTCTCTGCTTTCTCAGTCTGTTTCCTAGTGCCGGTTTGAAATTCCTGCAGTTTTCACTGTCAAACCGTGTTGGAGCTAGTACCTCCACATATATATGTATGGAATGGAGTTTGCAACTGAAAAGAAACTTTTTGTTCCCAACAAGCTAGTTGAAGGACGGCTTTCACACACACTTATCCCTCAGAACTGAGCAAGTGGAGAGACGTTCGTTCATCTTGCACCAAGGGAACGGGTTGCAGGAGACACATTTTCTCTGCTTTCTCAGTCTGTTTCCTAGTGCCGGTTTGAAGTTCCTGCAGTTTTCACTGTCAAATCGAGTTGGAGCTTGTACCTCCACATATATATGTATGGAATGGAGTTTGCAACTGAAAAGAAACTTTGTGTTCCCAACAAGCTAGGTGAAGGACGGCTTTCACACACACTTATCTCTCAGAACTGAGCAAGTTGAGAGACTTTCGTTCATCTAGCACCAAGGGAACGGGTTGCAGGAGACACTTTTTCTCTGCTTTCTCATTCTGTTTCCTAGTGCCGGTTTGAATTTCCTGCAGTTTTCACTGTAATACCGAGTTGGAGCTAGTACCTCCCAATATATATGTATGGAATGGAGTTTGCAACTGAAAAGAAACTTTGTGTTCCCAACAAGCTAGGTGAAGGACGGCTTTCACACACACTTATCTCTCAGAAATGAGCAAGTGGAGAGACGTTCGTTCATCTAGCACCAAGGGAACGGGTTGCAGGGGACACTTTTTCTCTGCTTTCTCAGTCTGTTTCCTAGTGCCGGTTTGAAGTTCCTGCAGTTTTCACTGTAAAACCGATTTGGAGCTAGTACCTCCCCATATATATGTATGGAATGGAGTTTGCAACTGAAAAGAAACTTTGTGTTCCCAACAAGCTAGGTGAAGGACGGCTTTCGCACACAATTATCTCTCAGAACTGAGCAAGTGGAGAGACGTTCGTTCATCAAGCACCTAGGGAACTGGATGCAGGGGACACTTTTTCTCTGCTTTCTCAGTCTGTTTCCTAGTGCCGGTTTGAAGTTCCTGCAGTTTTCACTGTCAAACCGAGTTGGAGCTTCTACCTCCCCATATATATGCATGGAATGGAGTTTGCAACTGAAAAGAATCTTTGTGTTCCCAACAAGCTAGGTGAAGGAAGGCTTTCACACACACTTATCTCTCAGAACTGAGCAAGTGGAGAGACGTTCGTTCATCTAGCACCAAGGGAACGGGTTGCAGGAGACACTTTTTCTCTGCTTTCTCAGTCTGTTTCCTAGTGCCGGTTTGAAGTTCCTGCAGTTTTCACTGTAAAACCGAGTTGGAGCTAGTACCTCCCCATATATATGTATGGAATGGAGTTTGCAACTGAAAAGAAACTTTGTGTTCCCAACAAGCTAGTTGAAGGACGGCTTTCACACACACTTATCTCTCAGAACTGAGCAAGTGGAGAGACGTTCGTTCATCTAGCACCAAGGGAACGGGTTGCAGGAGACACTTTTTCTCTGCTTTCTCAGTCTGTTTCCTAGTGCCGGTTTGAAGTTCCTGCAGTTTTCACTGTAAAACCTAGTTGGAGCTTGTACCTGCCCATATATATGTATGGAATGGAGTTTGCCACTGAAAAGAAACTTTGTGTTCCCAACAAGCTAGTTGAAGGACGGCTTTCACACACGCTTATCTCTCAGAAATGAGCAAGTGGAGAGACGTTCGTTCATCTAGCACCAAGGGAACGGGTTGCAGGAGACACTTTTTCTCTGCTTTCACAGTCTGTTTCCTAGTGCCGGTTTGAAGTTCCTTCAGTTTTCACTGTAAAACCGAGTTGGAGCTAGTACCTCCCAATATATATGTATGGAATGGAGTTTGCAACTGAAAAGAAACTTTGTGTTCCCAACAAGCTAGGTAAAGGACGGCTTTCACACACACTTATCTCTCAGAAATGAGCAAGTGGAGAGACGTTCGTTCATCTAGCACCAAGGGAACGGGTTGCAGGAGACACTTTTTGTCTGCTTTCTCAGTCTGTTTCCTAGTGCCGGATTGAAGTTCCTGCAGTTTTCACTGTAAAACCGAGTTGGAGCTTCTACCTCCCCATATATATGTATGGAATGGAGTTTGCAACTGAAAAGAAACTTTGTGTTCCCAACAAGCTAGGTGAAGGACGGCTTTCACACACACTTATCTCTCAGAACTGAGCAAGTTGAGAGACTTTCGTTCATCTAGCACCAAGGGAACGGGTTGCAGGAGACACTTTTTCTCTGCTTTCTCATTCTGTTTCCTAGTGCCGGTTTGAATTTCCTGCAGTTTTCACTGTAATACCGAGTTGGAGCTAGTACCTCCCAATATTTATGTATGGAATGGAGTTTGCAACTGAAAAGAAACTTTGTGTTCCCAACAAGCTAGGTGAAGGACGGCTTTCACACACACTTATCTCTCAGAAATGAGCAAGTGGAGAGACGTTCGTTCATCTAGCACCAAGGGAACGGGTTGCAGGGGACACTTTTTCTCTGCTTTCTCAGTCTGTTTCCCAGTGCCGGTTTGAAGTTCCTGCAGTTTTCACTGTAAAACCGATTTGGAGCTAGTACCTCCCCATATATATGTATGGAATGGAGTTTGCAACTGAAAAGAAACTTTGTGTTCCCAACAAGCTAGGTGAAGGACGGCTTTCGCACACAATTATCTCTCAGAACTGAGCAAGTGGAGAGACGTTCGTTCATCAAGCACCTAGGGAACTGGATGCAGGGGACACTTTTTCTCTGCTTTCTCAGTCTGTTTCCTAGTGCCGGTTTGAAGTTCCTGCAGTTTTCACTGTCAAACCGAGTTGGAGCTTCTACCTCCCCATATATATGCATGGAATGGAGTTTGCAACTGAAAAGAATCTTTGTGTTCCCAACAAGCTAGGTGAAGAAAGGCTTTCACACACACTTATCTCTCAGAACTGAGCAAGTGGAGAGACGTTCGTTCATCTAGCACCAAGGGAACGGGTTGCAGGAGACACTTTTTCTCTGCTTTCTCAGTCTGTTTCCTAGTGCCGGTTTGAAGTTCCTGCAGTTTTCACTGTAAAACCGAGTTGGAGCTAGTACCTCCCCATATATATGTATGGAATGGAGTTTGCAACTGAAAAGAAACTTTGTGTTCCCAACAAGCTAGTTGAAGGGCGGCTTTCACACACACTTATCTCTCAGAACTGAGCAAGTGGAGAGACGTTCGTTCATCTAGCACCAAGGGAACGGGTTGCAGGAGACACTTTTTCTCTGCTTTCTCAGTCTGTTTCCTAGTGCCGGTTTGAAGTTCCTGCAGTTTTCACTGTAAAACCTAGTTGGAGCTTGTACCTGCCCATATATATGTATGGAATGGAGTTTGCCACTGAAAAGAAACTTTGTGTTCCCAACAAGCTAGTTGAAGGACGGCTTTCACACACGCTTATCTCTCAGAAATGAGCAAGTGGAGAGACGTTCGTTCATCTAGCACCAAGGGAACGGGTTGCAGGAGACACTTTTTCTCTGCTTTCACAGTCTGTTTCCTAGTGCCGGTTTGAAGTTCCTTCAGTTTTCACTGTAAAACCGAGTTGGAGCTAGTACCTCCCAATATATATGTATGGAATGGAGTTTGCAACTGAAAAGAAACTTTGTGTTCCCAACAAGCTAGGTAAAGGACGGCTTTCACACACACTTATCTCTCAGAAATGAGCAAGTGGAGAGACGTTCGTTCATCTAGCACCAAGGGAACGGGTTGCAGGAGACACTTTTTGTCTGCTTTCTCAGTCTGTTTCCTAGTGCCGGATTGAAGTTCCTGCAGTTTTCACTGTAAAACCGAGTTGGAGCTTCTACCTCCCCATATATATGTATGGAATGGAGTTTGCAACTGAAAAGAAACTTTGTGTTCCCAACAAGCTAGGTGAAGGACGGCTTTCACACACAATTATCTCTCAGAACTGAGCAAGTGGAGAGACGTTCGTTCATCTAGCACCTAGGGAACTGGATGCAGGGGACACTTTTTCTCTGCTTTCTCAGTCTGTTTCCTAGTGCCGGTTTGAAGTTCCTGCAGTTTTCACTGTAAAACCGAGTTGGAGCTAGTACCTCCCCATATATATGTATGGAATGGAGTTTGCAACTGAAAAGAATCTTTGTGTTCCCAACAAGCTAGGTGAAGGAAGGCTTTCACACACACTTATCTCTCAGAACTGAGCAAGTGGAGAGACGTTCGTTCATCTAGCACCAAGGGAACGGGTTGCAGGAGACACTTTTTCTCTGCTTTCTCAGTCTGTTTCCTAGTGCCGGTTTGAAGTTCCTGCAGTTTTCACTGTAAAACCGAGTTGGAGCTAGTACCTCCCCATATATATGTATGGAATGGAGTTTGCAACTGAAAAGAAACTTTGTGTTCCCAACAAGCTAGGTGAAGTACGGCTTTCACTCACACTTATCTCTCAGAACTGAGCAAGTGGAGAGACGTTCGTTCATCTAGCACCAAGGGAACGGGTTGCAGGAGACACTTTTTCTCTGCATTCTCATTCTGTTTCCTAGTGCCGGTTTGAAATTCCTGAAGTTTTCACTGTCAAATCGAGTTGGAGCTTGTACCTCCACATATATATGTATGGAATGGAGTTTGCAACTGAAAAGAAACTTTGTGTTCCCAACAAGCTAGGTGAAGGACGGCTTTCACACACACTTATCTCTCAGAACAGAGCAAGTTGAGAGACTTTCGTTCATCTAGCACCAAGGGAACGGGTTGCAGGAGACACTTTTTCTCTGCTTTCTCATTCTGTTTCCTAGTGCCGGTTTGAATTTCCTGCAGTTTTCACTGTAAAACCGAGTTGGAGCTAGTACCTCCCAATATATATGTATGGAATGGAGTTTGCAACTGAAAAGAAACTTTGTGTTCCCAACAAGCTAGGTGAAGGACGGCTTTCACACACACTTATCTCTCAGAAATGAGCAAGTGGAGAGACGTTCGTTCATCTAGCACCAAGGGAACGGGTTGCAGGAGACACTTTTTCTCTGCTTTCTCAGTCTGTTTCCTAGTGCCGGTTTGAAGTTCCTGCAGTTTTCACTGTAAAACCGATTTGGAGCTAGTACCTCCCCATATATATGTATGGAATGGAGTTTGCAACTGAAAAGAAACTTTGTGTTCCCAACAAGCTAGGTGAAGGACGGGTTTCGCACACAATTATCTCTCAGAACTGAGCAAGTGGAGAGACGTTCGTTCATCTAGCACCTAGGGAACTGGATGCAGGGGACACTTTTTCTCTGCTTTCTCAGTCTGTTTCCTAGTGCCGGTTTGAAGTTCCTGCAGGTTTCACTGTCAAACCGAGTTGGAGCTTCTACCTCCCCATATATATGCATGGAATGGAGTTTGCAACTGAAAAGAATCTTTGTGTTCCCAACAAGCTAGGTGAAGGAAGGCTTTCACACACACTTATCTCTCAGAACTGAGCAAGTGGAGAGACGTTCGTTCATCTAGCACCAAGGGAACGGGTGGCAGGAGACACTTTTTCTCTGCTTTCTCAGTCTGTTTCCTAGTGCCGGTTTGAAGTTCCTGCAGTTTTCACTGTAAAACCGAGTTGGAGCTAGTACCTCCCCATATATATGTATGGAATGGAGTTTGCAACTGAAAAGAAACTTTGTGTTCCCAACAAGCTAGTTGAAGGACGGCTTTCACACACACTTATCTCTCAGAACTGAGCAAGTGGAGAGACGTTCGTTCATCTAGCACCAAGGGAACGGGTTGCAGGAGACACTTTTTCTCTGCTTTCTCAGTCTGTTTCCTAGTGCCGGTTTGAAGTTCCTGCAGTTTTCACTGTAAAACCTAGTTGGAGCTTGTACCTGCCCATATATATGTATGGAATGGAGTTTGCCACTGAAAAGAAACTTTGTGTTCCCAACAAGCTAGTTGAAGGACGGCTTTCACACACACTTATCTCTCAGAAATGAGCAAGTGGAGAGACGTTCGTTCATCTAGCACTAAGGGTACGGGTTGCAGGAGACACTTTTTCTCTGCTTTCACAGTCTGTTTCCTAGTGCCGGTTTGAAGTTCCTGCAGTTTTCACTGTAAAACCGAGTTGGAGCTAGTACCTCCCAATATATATGTATGGAATGGAGTTTGCAACTGAAAAGAAACTTTGTGTTCCCAACAAGCTAGGTAAAGGACGGCTTTCACACACACTTATCTCTCAGAAATGAGCAAGTGGAGAGACGTTCGTTCATCTAGCACCAAGGGAACGGGTTGCAGGAGACACTTTTTGTCTGCTTTCTCAGTCTGTTTCCTAGTGCCGGATTGAAGTTCCTGCAGTTTTCACTGTAAAACCGAGTTGGAGCTTCTACCTCCCCATATATATGTATGGAATGGAGTTTGCAACTGAAAAGAAACTTTGTGTTCCCAACAAGCTAGGTGAAGGACGGCTTTCACACACAATTATCTCTCAGAACTGAGCAATTGGAGAGACGTTCGTTCATCTAGCACCTAGGGAACTGGATGCAGGGGACACTTTTTCTCTGCTTTCTCAGTCTGTTTCCTAGTGCCGGTTTGAAGTTCCTGCAGTTTTCACTGTCAAACCGAGTTGGAGCTTCTACCTTCCCATATATATGTATGGAATGGAGTTTGCAACTGAAAAGAATCTTTGTGTTCCCAACAAGCTAGGTGAAGGAAGGCTTTCACACACACTTATCTCTCAGAACTGAGCAAGTGGAGAGACGTTCGTTCATCTAGCACCAAGGGAACGGGTTGCAGGAGACACTTTTTCTCTGCTTTCTCAGTCTGTTTCCTAGTGCCGGTTTGAAGTTCCTGCAGTTTTCACTGTAAAACCGAGTTGGAGCTAGTACCTCCCCATATATATGAATGGAATGGAGTTTGCAACTGAAAAGAAACTTTGTGTTCCCAACAAGCTAGGTGAAGGACGGCTTTCACACACACTTATCTCTCAGAACTGAGCAAGTGGAGAGACGTTCGTTCATCTAGCACCAAGGGAACGGGTTGCAGGGGACACTATTTCTCTGTTTCTCAGTCTGTTTCCTAGTGCCGGTTTGAAGTTCCTGAAGTTTTCACTGTAAAACCGAGTTGGAGCTAGTAACTCCCCATATATATGTATGGAATGGAGTTTGCAACTGAAAAGAAACTTTGTGTTCCCAACAAGCTAGGTGAAGGACGGCTTTCACACACACTTATCTCTCAGAACTGAGCAAGTGGAGAGAAGTTCGTTCATCTAGCACCAAGGGAACGGGTTGCAGGAGACACTTTTTCTCTGCTTTCTCACTCTGTTTCCTAGTGCCGGTTTGAAGTTCCTGTAGTTTTCACTGTAAAACCGAGTTGGAGCTAGTACCTCCCCATATATATGTATGGAATGGAGATTGCAACTGAAAAGAAACTTTGTGTTCCCAACAAGCTAGTTGAAGGACGGCTTTCACACACACTTATCTCTCAGAACTGAGCAAGTGGAGAGACGTTCGTTCATCTAGCACCAAGGGAACGGGTTGCAGGAGACACTCTTTCTCTTCTTTCTCAGTCTGTTTCCTAGTGCCGGTTTGAATTTCCTGCAGTTTTCACTGTAAAACTGAGTTGGAGCTTCTACCTCCCCATATATATGTATGGAATGGAGTTTGCGACTGAAAAGAAACTTTGTGTTCCCAACAAGCTAGGTGAAGGACGGCTTTCACACCCACTTATCTCTCAGAACTGAGCAAGTGGAGAGACGTTCGTTCATCTAGCACCAAGGGAACGGGTTGCAGGAGGCACTTTTCTCTGCATTCTCAGTCTGTTTCCTAGTGCCGGTTTGAAGTTCCTTCAGTTTTCACTGTAAAACAGAGTTGGAGCTAGTACCTCCCCATATATATGTATGGAATGGAGTTTGCAACTGAAAAGAAACTTTGTGTTCCCAACAAGCTAGGTGAAGGACGGCTTTCACACACAATTATCTCTTAGAACTGAGCAAGTGGAGAGACTTTCGTTCATCTAGCACCAAGGGAACGGGTTGCAGGAGACACTTTTTCTCTGCTTTCTCAGTCTGTTTCCTAATGCCGGTTTGAAATTCCTGCAGTTTTCACTGTCAAACCGTGTTGGAGCTAGTACCTCCACATATATATGTATGGAATGGAGTTTGCAACTGAAAAGAAACTTTTTGTTCCCAACAAGCTAGTTGAAGGACGGCTTTCACACACACTTATCCCTCAGAACTGAGCAAGTGGAGAGACGTTCGTTCTTCTTGCACCAAGGGAACGGGTTGCAGGAGACACTTTTTCTCTGCATTCTCATTCTGTTTCCTAGTGCCGGTTTGAAATTCCTGAAGTTTTCACTGTCAAATCGATTTGGAGCTTGTACCTCCCCATATATATGTATGGAATGGAGTTTGCAACTGAAAAGAAACTTTGTGTTCCCAACAAGCTAGGTTAAGGACGGCTTTCACACACACTTATCTCTCAGAACTGAGCAAGTGGAGAGACTTTCGTTCATCAAGCACCAAGGGAACGGTTTGCAGGAGACACTTTTTCTCTGCTTTCTCAGTCTGTTTCCTAGTGCCGGTTTGAAGTTCTTGCAGTTTTCACTGTAAAACCGAGTTGGAGCTAGTACCTCCCCATATATATTTATGGAATGGAGTTTGCAACTGAAAAGAAACTTTGTGTTCCCAACAAGCTAGTTGAAGGACGGCTTTCACACACACTTATCCCTCAGAACTGAGCAAGTGGAGAGACGTTCGTTCATCTAGCACCAAGGGAATGGGTTGCAGGAGACACTTTTTCTCTGCTTTCTCAGTCTGTTTCCTAGTGCCGGTTTGAATTTCCTGCAGTTTTCACTGTAAAACCGAGTTGGAGATAGTACCTCCCCATATATATGTATGGAATGGAGTTTGCAACTGAAAAGAAACTTTGTGTTCCCAACAAGCTAGGTGAAGGACGGCTTTCACACACACTTATCTCTCAGAACTGAGCAAGTGGAGAGACGTTCGTTCATCTAGCACCAAGGGAACGGTTTGCAGGAGACACTTTTTCTCTGCTTTCTCAGTCTGTTTCCTAGTGCCGGTTTGAAGTTCCTGAAGTTTTCACTGTAAAACCGAGTTGGAGCTAGTACCTCCCCATATATATGTATGGAATGGAGTTTGCAACTGAAAAGAAACTTTGTGTTCCCAACAAGCTAGGTGAAGGACGGCTTTCACACACACTTATCTCTCAGAACTGAGCAAGTGGAGAGACGTTCGTTCATCTAGCACCAAGGGAACGGGTTGCAGGAGACACTTTTTCTATGTTTCTCAGTCTGTTTCCTAGTGCCGGTTTGAAGTTCCTGAAGTTTTCACTGTAAAACCGAGTTGGAGCAAGTACCTCCCCATATATATGTATGGAATGGAGTTTGCAACTGAAAAGAAACTTTGTGTTCCCAACAAGCTAGGTGAAGGACGGCTTTCACACACACTTATCTCTCAGAACTGAGCAAGTGGAGAGACGTTCGTTCATCTAGCACCAAGGGAACGGGTTGCAGGAGACACTTTTTCTCTGCTTTCTCAGTCTGTTTCCTAGTGCCGGTTTGAAGTTCCTGCAGTTTTCACTGTAAAACCGAGTTGGAGCTAGTACCTCCCCATATATATGAATGGAATGGAGTTTGCAACTGAAAAGAAACTTTGTGTTCCCAACAAGCTAGGTGAAGGACGGCTTTCACACACACTTATCTCTCAGAACTGAGCAAGTGGAGAGACGTTCGTTCATCTAGCACCAAGGGAACGGGTTGCAGGGGACACTATTTCTCTGTTTCTCAGTCTGTTTCCTAGTGCCGGTTTGAAGTTCCTGAAGTTTTCACTGTAAAACCGAGTTGGAGCTAGTAACTCCCCATATATATGTATGGAATGGAGTTTGCAACTGAAAAGAAACTTTGTGTTCCCAACAAGCTAGGTGAAGGACGGCTTTCACACACACTTATCTCTCAGAACTGAGCAAGTGGAGAGAAGTTCGTTCATCTAGCACCAAGGGAACGGGTTGCAGGAGACACTTTTTCTCTGCTTTCTCACTCTGTTTCCTAGTGCCGGTTTGAAGTTCCTGTAGTTTTCACTGTAAAACCGAGTTGGAGCTAGTACCTCCCCATATATATGTATGGAATGGAGATTGCAACTGAAAAGAAACTTTGTGTTCCCAACAAGCTAGTTGAAGGACGGCTTTCACACACACTTATCTCTCAGAACTGAGCAAGTGGAGAGACGTTCGTTCATCTAGCACCAAGGGAACGGGTTGCAGGAGACACTCTTTCTCTTCTTTCTCAGTCTGTTTCCTAGTGCCGGTTTGAATTTCCTGCAGTTTTCACTGTAAAACTGAGTTGGAGCTTCTACCTCCCCATATATATGTATGGAATGGAGTTTGCGACTGAAAAGAAACTTTGTGTTCCCAACAAGCTAGGTGAAGGACGGCTTTCACACCCACTTATCTCTCAGAACTGAGCAAGTGGAGAGACGTTCGTTCATCTAGCACCAAGGGAACGGGTTGCAGGAGGCACTTTTCTCTGCATTCTCAGTCTGTTTCCTAGTGCCGGTTTGAAGTTCCTTCAGTTTTCACTGTAAAACAGAGTTGGAGCTAGTACCTCCCCATATATATGTATGGAATGGAGTTTGCAACTGAAAAGAAACTTTGTGTTCCCAACAAGCTAGGTGAAGGACGGCTTTCACACACAATTATCTCTTAGAACTGAGCAAGTGGAGAGACTTTCGTTCATCTAGCACCAAGGGAACGGGTTGCAGGAGACACTCTTTCTCTGCTTTCTCAGTCTGTTTCCTAATGCCGGTTTGAAATTCCTGCAGTTTTCACTGTCAAACCGTGTTGGAGCTAGTACCTCCACATATATATGTATGGAATGGAGTTTGCAACTGAAAAGAAACTTTTTGTTCCCAACAAGCTAGTTGAAGGACGGCTTTCACACACACTTATCCCTCAGAACTGAGCAAGTGGAGAGACGTTCGTTCTTCTTGCACCAAGGGAACGGGTTGCAGGAGACACTTTTTCTCTGCATTCTCATTCTGTTTCCTAGTGCCGGTTTGAAATTCCTGAAGTTTTCACTGTCAAATCGATTTGGAGCTTGTACCTCCCCATATATATGTATGGAATGGAGTTTGCAACTGAAAAGAAACTTTGTGTTCCCAACAAGCTAGGTTAAGGACGGCTTTCACACACACTTATCTCTCAGAACTGAGCAAGTGGAGAGACTTTCGTTCATCAAGCACCAAGGGAACGGTTTGCAGGAGACACTTTTTCTCTGCTTTCTCAGTCTGTTTCCTAGTGCCGGTTTGAAGTTCTTGCAGTTTTCACTGTAAAACCGAGTTGGAGCTAGTACCTCCCCATATATATTTATGGAATGGAGTTTGCAACTGAAAAGAAACTTTGTGTTCCCAACAAGCTAGTTGAAGGACGGCTTTCACACACACTTATCCCTCAGAACTGAGCAAGTGGAGAGACGTTCGTTCATCTAGCACCAAGGGAATGGGTTGCAGGAG
This sequence comes from Camelus bactrianus, assembly GCF_048773025.1. NCBI lineage: Eukaryota > Metazoa > Chordata > Mammalia > Artiodactyla > Camelidae > Camelus > Camelus bactrianus. Next base: position 103,978,924 of record NC_133544.1, read on the forward strand.
ACACTTTTTCTCTGCTTTCTCAGTCTGTTTCCTAGTGCCGGTTTGAATTTCCTGCAGTTTTCACTGTAAAACCGAGTTGGAGATAGTACCTCCCCATATATATGTATGGAATGGAGTTTGCAACTGAAAAGAAACTTTGTGTTCCCAACAAGCTAGGTGAAGGACGGCTTTCACACACACTTATCTCTCAGAACTGAGCAAGTGGAGAGACGTTCGTTCATCTAGCACCAAGGGAACGGGTTGCAGGAGACACTTTTTCTATGTTTCTCAGTCTGTTTCCTAGTGCCGGTTTGAAGTTCCTGAAGTTTTCACTGTAAAACCGAGTTGGAGCAAGTACCTCCCCATATATATGTATGGAATGGAGTTTGCAACTGAAAAGAAACTTTGTGTTCCCAACAAGCTAGGTGAAGGACGGCTTTCACACACACTTATCTCTCAGAACTGAGCAAGTGGAGAGACGTTCGTTCATCTAGCACCAAGGGAACGGGTTGCAGGAGACACTTTTTCTCTGCTTTCTCAGTCTGTTTCCTAGTGCCGGTTTGAAGTTCCTGCAGTTTTCACTGTAAAACCGAGTTGGAGCAAGTACCTCCCCATATATATGTATGGAATGGAGTTTGCAACTGAAAAGAAACTTTGTGTTCCCAACAAGCTAGTTGAAGGACGGCTTTCACACACACTTATCTCTCAGAACTGAGCAAGTGGAGAGACTTTCGTTCATCTAGCACCAAGGGAACGGGTTGCAGGAGACATTTTTTCTCTGCTTTCTCAGTTTGTTTCCTAGTGCCGGTTTGAAGTTCCTGCAGTTTTCACTGTAAAACCGAGTTGGAGCTAGTACCTCCCCATATATATGTATGGAATGGTGTTTGCAACTGAAAAGAAACTTTGTGTTCCCAAAATGCTATGTGAAGCAAGGCTTTCACACACACTTATCTCTCAGAACTGAGCAAGTGGAGAGACGTTCGTTCATCTAGCACCAAGGGAACGGGTTGCAGGAGACACTTTTTCTCTGTTTCTCAGTCTGTTTCCTAGAGCCGGTTTGAATTTCCTGCAGTTTTCACTGTAAAACAGAGTTGGAGCTAGTACCTCCCGATATATATGTATGGAATGGAGTTTGCAACTGAAAAGAAACTTTGTGTTCCCAACAAGCTAGTTGAAGGACAGCTTTCACACACACTTATCTCTCAGAACTGAGCAAGTGGAGAGACGTTCGTTCATCTAGCACCAAGGGAACGGGTTGCAAGAGACACTTTTTCTCTGCTTTCTCAGTCTGTTTCCTAGTGCCGGTTTGAAGTTCCTGCAGTTTTCACTGTAAAACCTAGTTGGAGCTTGTACCTGCCCATATACATGTATGGAATGGAGTTTGCAACTGAAAAGAAACTTTGTGTTCCCAACAAGCTGGTTGAAGGACGGCTTTCACACACACTTATCTCTCAGAACTGAGCAAGTGGAGAGACGTTCGTTCATCTAGCACCAAGGGAACGGGTTGCAGGAGACACTTTTTCTCTGCTTTCTCAGTCTGTTTCCTAGTGCAGGTTTGAATTTCCTGCAGTTTTCACTGTAAAACCGATTTGGAGCTAGTACCTGCCCATATATATGTATGGAATGGAGTTTGCAACTGAAAAGAAACTTTGTGTTCCCAACAAGCTAGGTGAAGGACGGCTTTCACACACACATATCTCTCAGAACTGAGCAAGTGGACAGACGTTCGTTCATCTAGCACCAAGGGAACGGGTTGCAGGAGACACTTTTTCTCTGCTTTCTCAGTCTGTTTCCTAGTGCCGGTTTGAATTTCCTGCAGTTTTCACTGTAAAACCGAGTTGGAGCTTCTACCTCCCCATATATATGTATGGAATGGAGTTTGCAACTGAAAAGAAACATTGTGTTCCCAACAAGCTGGTTGAAGGACGGCTTTCACACACACTTATCTCTCAGAAATGAGCAAGTGGAGAGACGTTCGTTCATCTAGCACCAAGGGAACGGGTTGCAGGAGAAACTTTTTCTCTGCTTTCTCAATCTGTTTCCTAGTGCCGGTTTGAAGTTCCGGCACTTTTCACTGTGAAACCGTGTTGGAGCTTGTACCTCCCCATATATATGTATGGAATGGAGTTTGCAAGTTAAAAGTAACTTTGTGTTCCCAACAAGCTAGGTTAAGTACGGCCTTCACACACACTTATCTCTCAGAACTGAGCATGTGGAGAGTCGTTCGTTCATCTAGCACCAAGGGAACGGGTTGCAGGAGACACTTTTTCTCTGCTTTCTCAGTCTGTTTCCTAGTTCCGGTTTGAATTTCCTGCAGTTTTCACTGTAAAACCGAGTTGGAGCTTCTACCTCCCCATATATATGTATGGAATGGAGTTTGCAACTGAAAAGAAACTTTGTGTTCCCAACAAGCTAGGTAAAGGACGGCTTTCACACACACTTATCTCTCAGAACTGAGCAAGTGGAGAGACGTTCGTTCATCTAGCACCAAGGGAACGGGTTGCAGGAGACACTTTTTCTCTGCTTTCTCAGTCTGTTTCCTAGTGCCGGTTTGAATTTCCTGCAGTTTTCACTGTAAAACCGAGTTGGAGCTTCTACCTCCCCATATATATGTATGGAATGGAGTTTGCAACTGAAAAGAAACATTGTGTTCCCAACAAGCTGGTTGAAGTACGGCTTTCACACACACTTAACTCTCAGAAATGAGCAAGTGGAGAGACGTTCGTTCATCTAGCACCAAGGGAACGGGATGCAGGGGACACTTTTTCTCTGCTTTCTCAGTCTGTTTCCTAGTGCCGGTTTGAAGTTCCTGCAGTTTTCACTGTCAAACCGAGTTGGAGCTTGTACCTCCACATATATATGTATGGAATGGAGATTGCAACTGAAAAGAAACTTTGTGTTCCCAACAAGCTAGGTGAAGGAAGGCTTTCACACACACTTATCTCTCAGAACTGAGCAAGTGGAGAGACGTTCGTTCATCTAGCACCAAGGGAACGTGTTGCAGGAGACACTTTTTCTCTGCTTTCTCAGTCTGTTTCCTAGTGCCGGTTTGAAGTTCCTGCAGTTTTCACTGTAAAACCGAGTTGGATCTAGTACCTCCTGATATATATGTATGGAATGGAGTTTGCAACTGAAAAGAAACTTTGTGTTCCCAACAAGCTAGTTGAAGGACGGCTTTCACACACACTTATCTCTCAGAACTGAGCAAGTGGAGAGACGTTCGTTCATCTAGCACCAAGAGAACGGGTTGCAGGAGACACTTTTTCTCTGCTTTCTCAGTCTGTTTCCTAGTGCCGTTTTGAAGTTCCTGTAGTTTTCACTGTAAAACATAGTTGGAGCTTGTACCTGCCCATATATATGTATGGAATGGAGTTTGCAACTGAAAAGAAACTTTGTGTTCCCAACAAGCTGGTTGAAGGACGGCTTTCACACACACTTATCTCTCAGAACTGAGCAAGTGGAGAGACGTTCGTTCATCTAGCACCAAGGGAACGGGTTGCAGGAGACACTTTTTCTCTGCTTTCTCAGTCTGTTTCCTAGTGCCGGTTTGAAGTTCCTGAAGTTTTCACTGTAAAACCGAGTTGGAGCTAGGACCTCCCCATATAAATGTACGGAATGGAGTTTGCAACTGAAAAGAAACTTTGTGTTCCCAACAAGCTAGTTGAAGGACGGCTTCACACACACTTATCTCTCAGAACTGAGCAAGTGGAGAGACTTTCGTTCATCTAGCACCAAGGGAACGGGTTGCAGGAGACATTTTTTCTCTGCTTTCTCAGTTTCTTTCGTAGTGCCGGTTTGAAGTTCCTGCAGTTTTCACTGTAAAACCGAGTTGGAGCTAGTACCTCCCCATATATATGTATGGAATGGAGTTTGCAACTGAAAAGAAACTTTGTGTTCCCAACATGCTATGTGAAGGAAGGCTTTCACACACACTTATCTCTCAGAACTGAGCAAGTGGAGAGACGTTCGTTCATCTAGCACCAAGGGAACGGGTTGCAGGAGACACTTTTTCTCTGCTTTCTCAGTCTGTTTCCTAGTGCCGGTTTGAATTTCCTGCAGTTTTCACTGTAAAACAGATTTGGAGCTAGTACCTCCCGATATATATGTATGGAATGGAGTTTGCAACTGAAAAGAAACTTTGTGTTCCCAACAAGCTAGTTGAAGGACAGCTTTCACACACACTTATCTCTCAGAACTGAGCAAGTGGAGAGACGTTCGTTCATCTAGCACCAAGGGAACGGGTTGCAAGAGACACTTTTTCTCTGCTTCTCAGTCTGTTTCCTAGTGCCGGTTTGAAGTTCCTGCAGTTTTCACTGTAAAACCTAGTTGGAGCTTGTACCTGCCCATATATATGTATGGAATGGAGTTTGCAACTGAAAAGAAACTTTGTGTTCCCAACAAGCTGGTTGAAGGACGGCTTTCACACACAGTTATCTCTCAGAAATGAGCAAGTGGAGAGACGTTCGTTCATCTAGCACCAAGGGAACGGGTTGCAGGAGACACTTTTTCTCTGCTTTCTCAGTCTGTTTCCTAGTGCAGGTTTGAATTTCCTGCAGTTTTCACTGTAAAACCGAGTTGGAGCTTCTACCTCCCCATATATATGTATGGAATGGAGTTTGCAACTGAAAAGAAACTTTGTGTTCCCAACAAGCTAGGTGAAGGACTGCTTTCACACACAAATATCTCTCAGAACTGAGCAAGTGGACAGACGTTCGTTCATCTAGCACCAAGGGAACGGGTTGCAGGAGACACTTTTTCTCTGCTTTCTCAGTCTGTTTCCTAGTGCCGGTTTGAATTTCCTGCAGTTTTCACTGTAAAACCGAGTTGGAGCTTCTACCTCCCCATATATATGAATGGAATGGAGTTTGCAACTGAAAAGAAACATTGTGTTCCCAACAAGCTGGTTGAAGGACGGCTTTCACACACACTTATCTCTCAGAAATGAGCAAGTGGAGAGACGTTCGTTCATCTAGCACCAAGGGAACGGGTTGCAGGAGACACATTTTCTCTGCTTTCTCAGTCTGTTTCCTAGTGCCGGTTTGAAGTTCCTGCACTTTTCACTGTGAAACCGTGTTGGAGCTTGTACCTCCCCATATATATGTATGGAATGGAGTTTGCAAGTTAAAAGTAACTTTGTGTTCCCAACAAGCTAGGTTAAGGACGGCCTTCACACACACTTATCTCTCAGAACTGAGCATGTGGAGAGTCGTTCGTTCATCTAGCACCAAGGGAACGGGTTGCAGGAGACACTTTTTCTCTGCTTTCTCAGTCTGTTTCCTAGTTCCGGTTTGAAATTCCTGCAGTTTTCACTGTAAAACCGAGTTGGAGCTTCTACCACCCCATATATATGTATGGAATGGAGTTTGCAACTGAAAAGAAACTTTGTGTTCCCAACAAGCTAGTTGAAGTACGGCTTTCACACACACTTATCTCTCAGAACTGAGCAAGTGGAGAGACGTTCGTTCATCTAGCACCAAGGGAACGGGATGCAGGGGACACTATTTCTCTGCTTTCTCAGTCTGTTTCCTAGTGCCGGTTTGAAGTTCCTGCAGTTTTCACTGTCAAACCGAGTTGGAGCTTCTACCTCCCCATATATATGTATGGAATGGAGATTGCAACTGAAAAGAAACTTTGTGTTCCCAACAAGCTAGGTGAAGGAAGGCTTTCACACACACTTATCTCTCAGAACTGAGCAAGTGGAGAGACGTTCGTTCATCTAGCACCAAGGGAACGTGTTGCAGGAGACACTTTTTCTCTGCTTTCTCAGTCTGTTTCCTAGTGCCGTTTTGAAGTTCCTGCAGTTTTCACTGTAAAACCGAGTTGGATCTAGTACCTCCTGATATATATGTATGGAATGGAGTTTGCAACTGAAAAGAAACTTTGTGTTCCCAACAAGCTAGTTGAAGGACGGCTTTCACACACACTTATCTCTCAGAACTGAGCAAGTGGAGAGACGTTCGTTCATCTAGCACCAAGAGAACGGGTTGCAGGAGACACTTTTTCTCTGCTTTCTCAGTCTGTTTCCTAGTGCCGGTTTGAAGTTCCTGCAGTTTTCACTGTAAAACATAGTTGGAGCTTGTACCTGCCCATATATATGTATGGAATGGAGTTTGCAACTGAAAAGAAACTTTGTGTTCCCAACAAGCTGGTTGAAGGACGGCTTTCACACACACTTATCTCTTAGAAATGAGCAAGTGGAGAGACGTTCGTTCATCTAGCACCAAGGGAACGGGTTGCAGGAGACAATTTTTCTCTGCTTTCTCAGTCTGTTTCCTAGTGCCGGTTTGAATTTCCTGAAGTTTTCACTGTAAAACCGAGTTGGAGCTAGTACCTGCCCATATATATGTATGGAATGGAGTTTGCAACTGAAAAGAAACTTTGTGTTCCCAACAAGCTAGGTGAAGGACGGCTTTCACACACACTTATCTCTCAGAACTGAGCAAGTGGACAGACGTTCGTTCATCTAGCACCAAGGGAACGGGTTGCAGGAGACACTTTTTCTCTGCTTTCTCAGTCTGTTTCCTAGTGCCGGTTTGAATTTCCTGCAGTTTTCACTGTAAAACAGAGTTGGAGCTTCTACCTCCCCATATATATGTATGGAATGGAGTTTGCAACTGAAAAGAAACTTTGTGTTCCCAACAAGCTGGTTGAAGGACGGCTTTCACACACACTTATCTCTCAGAAATGAGCAAGTGGAGAGACGTTCGTTCATCTAGCACCAAGGGAACGGGTTGCAGGAGACACTTTTTCTCTGCTTTCTCAGTCTGTTTCCTAGTGCCGGTTTGAAGTTCCTGCACTTTTCACTGTGAAACCGTGTTGGAGCTAGTACCTCCCCATATATATGTATGGAATGGAGTTTGCAATTTAAAAGTAACTTTGTGTTCCCAACAAGCTAGGTTAAGGACGGCCTTCACACACTTATCTCTCAGAACTGAGCATGTGGAGAGTCGTTCGTTCATCTAGCACCAAGGGAACGGGTTGCAGGAGACACTTTTTCTCTGCTTTCTCAGTCTGTTTCCTAGTGCCGGTTTGAAATTCCTGCAGTTTTCACTGTAAAACCGAGTTGGAGCTTCTACCTCCCCATATATATGTATGGAATGGAGTTTGCAACTGAAAAGAAACTTTGTGTTCCCAACAAGCTAGGTGAAGGACGGCTTTCACACACACTTATCTCTCAGAACTGAGCAAGAGGAGAGACGTTCGTTCATCTAGCACCAAGGGAACGGGTTGCAGGAGACACTTTTTCTCTGCTTTCTCAGTCTGTTTCCTAGTGCCGGTTTGAATTTCCTGCAGTTTTCACTATCAAACCGAGTTGGAGTTTCTACCTCCCCATATATATGTATGGAATGGAGTTTGCAACTGAAAAGAAACTTTGTGTTCCCAACAAGCTAGTTAAAGGACGGCTTTCACACACACTTATGTCTCAGAACTGAGCAAGTGGAGAGACTTTCGTTCATCTAGCACCAAGGGAACGGGTTGCAGGAGACACTTTTTCTCTGATTTCTCAGTCTGTTTCCTAGTGCCGGTTTGAAATTCCTGCAGTTTTCACTGTAAAACCGAGTTGGAGCAAGTACCTCCCCATATACATGTATGGAATGGAGTTTGCAACTGAAAAGAAACTTTGTGTTCCCAACAAGCTAGTTGAAGGACGGCTTTCACACACACATATCTCTCAGAACTGAGCAAGTGGAGAGACGTTCGTTCATCTAGCACCAAGGGACCGGGTTGCAGGAGACACTTTTTCTCTTCTTTCTCAGTCTGTTTCCTAGTGCCGGTTTGAAGTTCCTGCAGTTTTCACTGTAAAACCGAGTTGGAGCTAGTACCTCCCCATATATATGTATGGAATGGAGTTTGCAACTGAAAAGAAACTTTGTGTTCCCAACAAGCTAGTTGAAGGACGGCTTTCACACACACTTATCTCTCAGAACTGAGCAAGTGGAGAGACGTTCGTTCATCTAGCACCAAGGGAACGGGTTGCAGGAGACACTTTTTCTCTGCTTTCTCAGTCTGTTTCCTAGTGCCGGTTTGAAGTTCCTGCAGTTTTCACTGTAAAACCGAGTTGGAGAAAGTACCTCCCCATATATATGTATGGAATGGAGTTTGCAACTGAAAAGAAACTTTGTGTTCCCAACAAGCTAGGTGAAGGACGGCTTTCACACACACTTATCTCTCAGAACTGAGCAAGTGGAGAGACGTTCGTTCATCTAGCACCAAGGGAACGGGTTGCAGGAGACACTTTTTCTCTGCTTTCTCAGTCTGTTTCCTAGTTCCGGTTTGAAGTTCCTGCAGTTTTCACTGTAAAACCGAGTTGTAGCAAGTACCTCCCCATATATATGTATGGAATGGAGTTTGCAACTGAAAAGAAACTTTGTGTTCCCAACAAGCTAGGTGAAGGATGGCTTTCACACACACTTATCTCTCAGAACTGAGCAAGTGGAGAGACGTTCGTTCATCTAGCACCAAGGGAACGGGTTGCAGGAGACACTTTTTCTCTGCTTTCTCAGTCTGTTTCCTAGTGCCGGTTTGAAGTTCCTGAAGTTTTCACTGTAAAACCGAGTTGGAGCTAGGACCTCCCCTTATAAATGTACGGAATGGAGTTTGCAACTGAAAAGAAACTTTGTGTTCCCAACAAGCTAGTTGAAGGACGGCTTTCACACACACTTATCTCTCAGAACTGAGCAAGTGGAGAGACTTTCGTTCATCTAGCACCAAGGGAACGGGTTGCAGGAGACATTTTTTCTCTGCTTTCTCAGTTTCTTTCGTAGTGCCGGTTTGAAGTTCCTGCAGTTTTCACTGTAAAACCGAGTTGGAGCTAGTACCTCCCCATATATATGTATGGAATGGAGTTTGCAACTGAAAAGAAACTTTGTGTTCCCAACATGCTATGTGAAGGAAGGCTTTCACACACACTTATCTCTCAGAACTGAGCAAGTGGAGAGACGTTCGTTCATCTAGCACCAAGGGAACGGGTTGCAGGAGACACTTTTTCTCTGCTTTCTCAGTCTGTTTCCTAGTGCCGGTTTGAATTTCCTGCAGTTTTCACTGTAAAACAGATTTGGAGCTAGTACCTCCCGATATATATGTATGGAATGGCGTTTGCAACTGAAAAGAAACTTTGTGTTCCCAACAAGCTAGTTGAAGGACAGCTTTCACACACACTTATCTCTCAGAACTGAGCAAGTGGAGAGACGTTCGTTCATCTAGCACCAAGGGAACGGGTTGCAAGAGACACTTTTTCTCTGCTTCTCAGTCTGTTTCCTAGTGCCGGTTTGAAGTTCCTGCAGTTTTCACTGTAAAACCTAGTTGGAGCTTGTACCTGCACATATATATGTATGGAATGGAGTTTGCAACTGAAAAGAAACTTTGTGTTCCCAACAAGCTGGTTGAAGGACGGCTTTCACACACAGTTATCTCTCAGAAATGAGCAAGTGGAGAGACGTTCGTTCATCTAGCACCAAGGGAACGGGTTGCAGGAGACACTTTTTCTCTGCTTTCTCAGTCTGTTTCCTAGTGCAGGTTTGAATTTCCTGCAGTTTTCACTGTAAAACCGAGTTGGAGCTTCTACCTCCCCATATATATGTATGGAATGGAGTTTGCAACTGAAAAGAAACTTTGTGTTCCCAACAAGCTAGGTGAAGGACTGCTTTCACACACAAATATCTCTCAGAACTGAGCAAGTGGACAGACGTTCGTTCATCTAGCACCAAGGGAACGGGTTGCAGGAGACACTTTTTCTCTGCTTTCTCAGTCTGTTTCCTAGTGCCGGTTTGAATTTCCTGCAGTTTTCACTGTAAAACCGAGTTGGAGCTTCTACCTCCCCATATATATGTATGGAATGGAGTTTGCAACTGAAAAGAAACATTGTGTTCCCAACAAGCTGGTTGAAGGACGGCTTTCACACACACTTATCTCTCAGAAATGAGCAAGTGGAGAGACGTTCGTTCATCTAGCACCAAGGGAACGGGTTGCAGGAGACACTTTTTCTCTGCTTTCTCAGTCTGTTTCCTAGTGCCGGTTTGAAGTTCCTGCACTTTTCTCTGTGAAACCGTGTTGGAGCTTGTACCTCCCCATATATATGTATGGAATGGAGTTTGCAAGTTAAAAGTAACTTTGTGTTCCCAACAAGCTAGGTTAAGGACGGCCTTCACACACACTTATCTCTCAGAACTGAGCATGTGGAGAGTCGTTCGTTCATCTAGCACCAAGGGAACGGGTTGCAGGAGACACTTTTTCTCTGCTTTCTCAGTCTGTTTCCTAGTTCCGGTTTGAATTTCCTGCAGTTTTCACTGTAAAACCGAGTTGGAGCTTCTACCACCCCATATATATGTATGGAATGGAGTTTGCAACTGAAAAGAAACTTTGTGTTCCCAACAAGCTAGTTGAATGACGGCTTTCACACACACTTATCTCTCAGAACTGAGCAAGTGGAGAGACGTTCGTTCATCTAGCACCAAGGGAACGGGTTGCAGGAGACACTTTTTCTCTGCTTTCTCAGTCTGTTTCCTAGTGCCGGTTTGAATTTCCTGCAGTTTTCACTGTAAAACCGAGTTGGAGCTTCTACCTCCCCATATATATGTATGGAATGGAGTTTGCAACTGAAAAGAAACATTGTGTTCCCAACAAGCTGGTTGAAGTACGGCTTTCTCACACACTTATCTCTCAGAAATGAGCAAGTGGAGAGACGTTCGTTCATCTAGCGCCAAGGGAACGGGTTGCAGGGGACACTATTTCTCTGCTTTCTCAGTCTGTTTCCTAGTGCCGGTTTGAAATTCCTGCACTTTTCACTGTGAAACCGTGTTGGAGCTAGTACCTCCACATATATATGTATGGAATGGTGTTTGCAAGTTAAAAGTAACTTTGTGTTCCCAACAAGCTTGGTGAAGGACGGCTTTCACACACACTTATCTCTCAGAACTGAGCAAGTGGAGAGACTTTCGTTCATCTAGCACCAAGGGAACGGGTTGCAGGAGACAATTTTTCTCTGCTTTCTCAGTCTGTTTCCTAGTGCCGGTTTGAATTTCCTGCAGTTTTCACTGTAAAACCGAGTTGGAGCTTCTACCTCCCGATATAAATGTATGGAATGGCGTTTGCAACTGAAAAGAAACTTTGTGTTCCCAACAAGCTAGGTGAAGGACGGCTTTCACACACACTTATCTCTCAGAACTGAGCAAGTGGAGAGACGTTCGTTCATCTAGCACCAAGGGAACGGGTTGCAGGAGACACTTTTTCTCTGCTTTCACAGTCTGTTTCCTAGTGCCGGTTTGAAGTTCCTGCAGTTTTCACTGTAAAACCGAGTTGGAGCAAGTACCTCCCCATATACATGTATGGAATGGAGTTTGCAACTGAAAAGAAACTTTGTGTTCCCAACAAGCTAGGTGAAGGACGGCTTTCACACACACTTATCTCTCAGAACTGAGCAAGAGGAGAGACGTTCGTTCATCTAGCACCAAGGGAACGGGTTGCAGGAGACACTTTTTCTCTGCTTTCTCAGTCTGTTTCCTAGTGCCGGTTTGAAGTTCCTGAAGTTTTCACTGTAAAACCGAGTTGGAGCTAGTACCTCCCCATATATATGTATGGAATGGAGTTTGCAACTGAAAAGAAACTTTGTGTTCCCAACAAGCTAGTTGAAGGACGGCTTTCACACACACTTATCTCTCAGAACTGAGCAAGTGGAGAGACTTTCGTTCATCTAGCACCAAGGGAACGGGTTGCAGGAGACATTTTTTCTCTGCTTTCTCAGTCTGTTTCCTAGTGCCGGTTTGAAGTTCCTGCAGTTTTCACTGTAAAACCGTGTTGGAGCTAGTACCTCCCCATATATATGTATGGATTGGAGTTTGCAACTGAAAAGAAACTTTGTGTTCCCAACAAGCTAGGTGAAGGAAGGCTTTCACACACACTTATCTCTCAGAAATGAGCAAGTGGAGAGACGTTCGTTCATCTAGCACCAAGGGAACGGGTTGCAGTAGAAACTGTTTCTCTGCTTTCTCAGTCTGTTTCCTAGTGCCGGTTTGAAGTTCCTGCAGTTTTCACTGTAAAACAGAGTTGGAGCTAGTACCTCCCCATATATATGTATGGAATGGAGTTTGCAACTGAAAAGAAACTTTGTGTTCCCAACAAGCTAGGTGAAGGACGGCTTTCACACACACTTATCTCTCAGAACTGAGCAAGTGGAGAGACGTTCGTTCATCTAGCACCAAGGGAACGGGATGCAGGGGACACTTTTTCTCTGCTTTCTCAGTCTGTTTCCTAGTGCCGGTTTGAATTTCCTGCAGTTTTCACTGTCAAACAGAGTTGGAGCTTCTACCTCCCCATATATATGTATGGAATGGAGATTGCAACTGAAAAGAAACTTTGTGTTCCCAACAAGCTAGGTGAAAGAATGCTTTCACACACACTTATCTCTCAGAACTGAGCAAGTGGAGAGACGTTCGTTCATCTAGCACCAAGGGAACGGGTTGCAGGAGACACTTTTTCTCTGCTTTCTCAGTCTGTTTCCTAGTGCCGGTTTGAAATTCCTGAAATTTTCACTGTCAAATCGAGTTGGAGCTTGTACCTACACATATATATGTATGGAATGGAGTTTGCAACTGAAAAGAAACTTTGTGTTCCCAAAAAGCTAGTTGAAGGACGGCTTTCACACACACTTATCTCTCAGAACTGAGCAAGTGGAGAGACGTTCGTTCATCTAGCACCAAGGGAACGGGTTGCAGGAGACACTTTTTCTCTGCTTTCTCAGTCTGTTTCCTAGTGCCGGTTTGAATTTCCTGCAGTTTTCACTGTAAAACCGAGTTGGAGCTTCTACCTCCCCATATATATGTATGGAATGGAGGTTGCAACTGAAAAGAAACTTTGTGTTCCCAACAAGCTAGGTGAAGGACGGCTTTCACACACACTTATCTCTCAGAACTGAGCAAGTGGAGAGACGTTCGTTCATCTAGCACCAAGGGAACGGGTTGCAGGAGACACTTTTTCTCTGCTTTCTCAGTCTGTTTCCTAGTGCCGGTTTGAAGTTCCTGCAGTTTTCACTGTAAAACCGAGTTGGAGCAAGTACCTCCCCATATATATGTATGGAATGGAGTTTGCAACTGAAAAGAAACTTTGTGTTCCCAAGAAGCTAGGGGAAGGATGGCTTTCACACACACTTATCTCTCAGAACTGAGCAAGTGGAGAGACGTTCGTTCATCTAGCACCAAGGGAACGGGTTGCAGGAGACACTTTTTCTCTGCTTTCTCAGTCTGTTTCCTAGTGCCGGTTTGAAGTTCCTGCAGTTTTCACTGTAAAACCGAGTTGGAGCTAGTACCTCCCCATATATATGTATGGAATGGAGTTTGCAACTGAAAAGAAACATTGTGTTCCCAACAAGCTGGTTGAAGGACGGCTTTCACACACACTTATCTCTCAGAAATGAGCAAGTGGACAGACGTTCGTTCATCTAGCACCAAGGGAACGGGTTGCAGGAGACACTTTTTCTGTGCTTTCTCAGTCTGTTTCCTAGTGCCGGTTTGAAGTTCCTGCACTTTTCACTGTGAAACCGTGTTGGAGCTTGTACCTCCCCATATATATGTATGGAATGGAGTTTGCAAGTTAAAAGTAACTTTGTGTTCCCAACAAGCTAGGTTAAGGACGGCCTTCACACACACTTATCTCTCAGAACTGAGCATGTGGAGAGTCGTTCGTTCATCTAGCACCAAGGGAACGGGTTGCAGGAGACACTTTTTCTCTGCTTTCTCAGTCTGTTTCCTAGTGCCGGTTTGAAGTTCCTGCAGTTTTCACTGTAAAACCGAGTTGGAGCTTCTACCACCCCATATATATGTATGGAATGGAGTTTGCAACTGAAAAGAAACTTTGTGTTCCCAACAAGCTAGTTGAAGGACGGCTTTCACACACAATTATCTCTCAGAACTGAGCAAGTGGAGAGACGTTCGTTCATCTAGCACCAAGGGAACGGGTTGCAGGAGACACTTTTTCTCTGCTTTCTCAGTCTGTTTCCTAGTGCCGGTTTGAATTTCCTGCAGTTTTCACTGTAAAACCGAGTTGGAGCTTCTACCTCCCCATATATATGTATGGAATGGAGTTTGCAACTGAAAAGAAACATTGTGTTCCCAACAAGCTGGTTGAAGTACGGCTTTCTCACACACTTATCTCTCAGAAATGAGCAAGTGGAGAGACGTTCGTTCATCTAGCACCAAGGAAACGGGTTGCAGGGGACACTTTTTCTCTGCTTTCTCAGTCTGTTTCCTAGTGCCGGTTTGAAATTCCTGCACTTTTCACTGTGAAACCGTGTTGGAGCTAGTACCTCCACATATATATGTATGAAATGGAGTTTGCAAGTTAAAAGTAACTTTGTGTTCCCAACAAGCTTGGTGAAGGACGGCTTTCACACACACTTATCTCTCAGAACTGAGCAAGTGGAGAGACTTTCGTTCATCTAGCACCAAGGGAACGGGTTGCAGGAGACAATTTTTCTCTGCTTTCTCAGTCTGTTTCCTAGTGCCGGTTTGAATTTCCTGCAGTTTTCACTGTAAAACCGAGTTGGAGCTTCTACCTCCCCATATATATGTATGGAATGGAGTTTGCAACTGAAAAGAAACTTTGTGTTCCCAACAAGCTAGGTGAAGGACGGCTTTCACACACACTTATCTCTCAGAACTTAGCAAGTGGAGAGACGTTCGTTCATCTAGCACCAAGGGAACGGGTTGCAGGAGACACTTTTTCTCTGCTTTCTCAGTCTGTTTCCTAGTGCCGGTTTGAAGTTCCTGCAGTTTTCACTGTAAAACCGAGTTGGAGCAAGTACCTCCCCATATACATGTATGGAATGGAGTTTGCAACTGAAAAGAAACTTTGTGTTCCCAAAAAGCTAGTTGAAGGACGGCTTTCACACACACTTATCTCTCAGAACTGAGCAAGTGGAGAGACGTTCGTTCATCTAGCACCAAGGGAACGGGTTGCAGGAGACACTTTTTCTCTGCTTTCTCAGTCTGTTTCCTAGTGCCGGTTTGAATTTCCTGCAGTTTTCACTGTAAAACCGAGTTGGAGCTTCTACCTCCCCATATATATGTATGGAATGGAGGTTGCAACTGAAAAGAAACTTTGTGTTCCCAACAAGCTAGGTGAAGGACGGCTTTCACACACACTTATCTCTCAGAACTGAGCAAGTGGAGAGACGTTCGTTCATCTAGCAC
Source organism: Camelus bactrianus (assembly GCF_048773025.1). Classification (NCBI taxonomy): domain Eukaryota; kingdom Metazoa; phylum Chordata; class Mammalia; order Artiodactyla; family Camelidae; genus Camelus; species Camelus bactrianus. The sequence goes on from NC_133544.1 coordinate 103,994,085, forward strand.
CAAGGGAACGGGTTGCAGGAGACACTTTTTCTCTGCTTTCTCAGTCTGTTTCCTAGTGCCGGTTTGAAGTTCCTGCAGTTTTCACTGTAAAACCGAGTTGGAGCAAGTACCTCCCCATATATATGTATGGAATGGAGTTTGCAACTGAAAAGAAACTTTGTGTTCCCAAGAAGCTAGGTGAAGGATGGCTTTCACACACACTTATCTCTCAGAACTGAGCAAGTGGAGAGACGTTCGTTCATCTAGCACCAAGGGAACGGGTTGCAGGAGACACTTTTTCTCTGCTTTCTCAGTCTGTTTCCTAGTGCCGGTTTGAAGTTCCTGCAGTTTTCACTGTAAAACCGAGTTGGAGCTAGTACCTCCCCATATATATGTATGGAATGGAGTTTGCAACTGAAAAGAAACATTGTGTTCCCAACAAGCTGGTTGAAGGACGGCTTTCACACACAATTATCTCTCAGAAATGAGCAAGTGGACAGACGTTCGTTCATCTAGCACCAAGGGAACGGGTTGCAGGAGACACTTTTTCTCTGCTTTCTCAGTCTGTTTCCTAGTGCCGGTTTGAAGTTCCTGCACTTTTCACTGTGAAACCGTGTTGGAGCTTGTACCTCCCCATATATATGTATGGAATGGAGTTTGCAAGTTAAAAGTAACTTTGTGTTCCCAACAAGCTAGGTTAAGGACGGCCTTCACACACACTTATCTCTCAGAACTGAGCATGTGGAGAGTCGTTCGTTCATCTAGCACCAAGGGAACGGGTTGCAGGAGACACTTTTTCTCTGCTTTCTCAGTCTGTTTCCTAGTGCCGGTTTGAAGTTCCTGCAGTTTTCACTGTAAAACCGAGTTGGAGCTTCTACCACCCCATATATATGTATGGAATGGAGTTTGCAACTGAAAAGAAACTTTGTGTTCCCAACAAGCTAGTTGAAGGACGGCTTTCACACACACTTATCTCTCAGAACTGAGGAAGTGGAGAGACGTTCGTTCATCTAGCACCAAGGGAACGGGTTGCAGGAGACACTTTTTCTCTGCTTTCTCAGTCTGTTTCCTAGTGCCGGTTTGAATTTCCTGCAGTTTTCACTGTAAAACCGAGTTGGAGCTTCTACCTCCCCATATATATGTATGGAATGGAGTTTGCAACTGAAAAGAAACATTGTGTTCCCAACAAGCTGGTTGAAGTACGGCTTTCTCACACACTTATCTCTCAGAAATGAGCAAGTGGAGAGACGTTCGTTCATCTAGCACCAAGGAAACGGGTTGCAGGGGACACTTTTTCTCTGCTTTCTCAGTCTGTTTCCTAGTGCCGGTTTGAAATTCCTGCACTTTTCACTGTGAAACCGTGTTGGAGCTAGTACCTCCACATATATATGTATGAAATGGAGTTTGCAAGTTAAAAGTAACTTTGTGTTCCCAACAAGCTTGGTGAAGGACGGCTTTCACACACACTTATCTCTCAGAACTGAGCAAGTGGAGAGACTTTCGTTCATCTAGCACCAAGGGAACGGGTTGCAGGAGACAATTTTTCTCTGCTTTCTCAGTCTGTTTCCTAGTGCCGGTTTGAATTTCCTGCAGTTTTCACTGTAAAACCGAGTTGGAGCTTCTACCTCCCCATATATATGTATGGAATGGAGTTTGCAACTGAAAAGAAACTTTGTGTTCCCAACAAGCTAGGTGAAGGACGGCTTTCACACACACTTATCTCTCAGAACTGAGCAAGTGGAGAGACGTTCGTTCATCTAGCACCAAGGGAACGGGTTGCAGGAGACACTTTTTCTCTGCTTTCTCAGTCTGTTTCCTAGTGCCGGTTTGAAGTTCCTGCAGTTTTCACTGTAAAACCGAGTTGGAGCAAGTACCTCCCCATATACATGTATGGAATGGAGTTTGCAACTGAAAAGAAACTTTGTGTTCCCAACAAGCTAGGTGAAGGGCGGCTTTCACACACACTTATCTCTCAGAACTGAGCAAGAGGAGAGACGTTCGTTCATCTAGCACCAAGGGAACGGGTTGCAGGAGACACTTTTTCTCTGCTTTCTCAGTCTGTTTCCTGGTGCCGGTTTGAAGTTCCTGAAGTTTTCACTGTAAAACCGAGTTGGAGCTAGTACCTCCCGATATATATGTATGGAATGGAGTTTGCAACTGAAAAGAAACTTTGTGTTCCCAACAAGCTAGTTGAAGGACGGCTTTCACACACACTTATCTCTCAGAACTGAGCAAGTGGAGAGACTTTCGTTCATCTAGCACCAAGGGAACGGGTTGCAGGAGACATTTTTTCTCTGCTTTCTCAGTCTGTTTCCTAGTGCCGGTTTGAAGTTCCTGCAGTTTTCACTGTAAAACCGAGTTGGAGCTAGTACCTCCCCATATATATGTTTGGAATGGAGTTTGCAACTGAAAAGAAACTTTGTGTTCCCAACAAGCTAGGTGAAGGAAGGCTTTCACACACACTTATCTCTCAGAAATGAGCAAGTGGAGAGACGTTCGTTCATCTAGCACCAAGGGAACGGGTTGCAGTAGAAACTGTTTCTCTGCTTTCTCAGTCTGTTTCCTAGTGCCGGTTTGAAGTTCCTGCAGTTTTCACTGTAAAACCGAGTTGGAGCTAGTACCTCCCCATATATATGTATGGAATGGAGTTTGCAACTGAAAAGAAACTTTGTGTTCCCAACAAGCTAGGTGAAGGACGGCTTTCACACACACTTATCTCTCAGAACTGAGCAAGGGGAGAGACGTTCGTTCATCTAGCACCAAGGGAACGGGATGCAGGGGACACTTTTTCTCTGCTTTCTCAGTCTGTTTCCTAGTGCCGGTTTGAAGTTCCTGCAGTTTTCACTGTCAAACAGAGTTGGAGCTTCTACCTCCCCATATATATGTATGGAATGGAGATTGCAACTGAAAAGAAACTTTGTGTTCCCAACAAGCTAGGTGAAGGAAGGCTTTCACACACACTTATCTCTCAGAACTGAGCAAGTGGAGAGACGTTCGTTCATCTAGCACCAAGGGAACGGGTTGCAGGAGACACTTTTTCTCTGCTTACTCAGTCTGTTTCCTAGTGCCGGTTTGAAATTCCTGAAGTTTTCACTGTCAAATCGAGTTGGAGCTTGTACCTCCACATATATATGTATGGAATGGAGTTTGCAACTGAAAAGAAACTTTGTGTTCCCAAAAAGCTAGTTGAAGGACGGCTTTCACACACACTTATCTCTCAGAACTGAGCAAGTGGAGAGACGTTCGTTCATCTAGCACCAAGGGAACGGGTTGCAGGAGACACTTTTTCTCTGCTTTCTCAGTCTGTTTCCTAGTGCCGGTTTGAATTTCCTGCAGTTTTCACTGTAAAACCGAGTTGGAGCTTCTACCTCCCCATATATATGTATGGAATGGAGGTTGCAACTGAAAAGAAACTTTGTGTTCCCAACAAGCTAGGTGAAGGACGGCTTTCACACACACTTATCTCTCAGAACTGAGCAAGTGGAGAGACGTTCGTTCATCTAGCACCAAGGGAACGGTTTGCAGGAGACACTTTTTCTCTGCTTTCTCAGTCTGTTTCCTAGTGCCGGTTTGAAGTTCCTGCAGTTTTCACTGTAAAACCGAGTTGGAGCAAGTACCTCCCCATATATATGTATGGAATGGAGTTTGCAACTGAAAAGAAACTTTGTGTTCCCAACAAGCTAGGTGAAGGATGGCTTTCACACACACTTATCTCTCAGAACTGAGCAAGTGGAGAGACATTCGTTCATCTAGCACCAAGGGAACGGGTTGCAGGAGACACTTTTTCTCTGCTTTCTCAGTCTGTTTCCTAATGCCGGTTTGAAGTTCCTGCAGTTTTCACTGTAAAACCGAGTTGGAGCTAGTACCTCCCCATATATATGTATGGAATGGAGTTTGCAACTGAAAAGAAACTTTGTGTTCCCAACAAGCTCGGTGAAGGACGGCTTTCACACACACTTATCTCTCAGAACTGAGCAAGTGGAGAGACTTTCGTTCATCTAGCACCAAGGGAACGGGTTGCAGGAGAAACTTTTTCTCTGCTTTCTCAGTCTGTTTCCTAGTGCCGGTTTGATGTTCCTGCAGTTTTCACTGTAAAACCGAGTTGGAGCTAGTACCTCCCCATATATATGTATGGAATGGAGTTTGCAACTGAAAATAAACTTTGTGTTCCCAACAAGCTAGGTGAAGGACGGCTTTCACACACACTTATCTCTCAGAAATGAGCAAGTGGAGAGACGTTCGTTCATCTAGCACCAAGGGAACGGGTTGCAGGAGACACTTTTTCTCTGCTTTCTCAGACTGTTTCCTAGTGCCGGTTTGAAGTTCCTGCAGTTTTCACTGTAAACCCGAGTTGGAGCTAGTACCTCCCCATATATATGTATGGAATGGAGTTTGCAACTGAAAAGAAACTTTGTGTTCCCAACAAGCTAGGTGAAGGACGGCTTTCACACACACTTATCTCTCAGAACTGAGCAAGTGGAGAGACGTTCGTTCATCTAGCACCAAGGGAACGGGATGCAGGGGACACTTTTTATCTGCTTTCTCAGTCTGTTTCCTAGTGCCGGTTTGAAGTTCCTGCAGTTTTCACTGTCAAACCGAGTTGGAGCTTCAACCTCCCCATATATATGTATGGAATGGAGATTGCAACTGAAAAGAAACTTTGTGTTCCCAACAAGCTAGGTGAAGGAAGGCTTTCACACACACTTATCTCTCAGAACTGAGCAAGTGGAGAGACGTTCGTTCATCTAGCAGCAAGGGAACGGGTTGCAGGAGACACTTTTTCTCTGCTTTCTCAGTCTGTTTCCTAGTGCCGGTTTGAAGTTCCTGCAGTTTTCACTGTAAATCCGAGTTGGAGCTAGAACCTCCCCATATATATGTATGGAATGGAGTTTGCAACTGAAAAGAAACTTTGTGTTCCCAAAAAGCTAGTTGAAGGACGGCTTTCACACACACTTATCTCTCAGAACTGAGCAAGTGGACAGACGTTCGTTCATCTAGCACCAAGGGAACGGGTTGCAGGAGACACTTTTTCTCTGCTTTCTCAGTCTGTTTCCTAGTGCCGGTTTGAAGTTCCTGCAGTTTTCACTGTAAAACCTAGTTGGAGCTTATACCTGCCCATATATATGTATGGAATGGAGTTTGCAACTGAAAAGAAACTTTGTGTTCCCAACAAGCTAGGTGAAGGACGGCTTTCACACACACTTATCTCTCAGAACTGAGCAAGTGTACAGACGTTCGTTCATCTAGCACCAAGGGAACGGGTTGCAGGAGACAATTTTTCTCTGCTTTCTCAGTCTGTTTCCTAGTGCCGGTTTGAATTTCCTGCAGTTTTCACTGTAAAACCGAGTTGGAGCTTCTACCTACCCATATATATGTATGGAATGGAGTTTGCAACTGAAAAGAAACTTTGTGTTCCCAACAAGCTAGGTGAAGGACGGCTTTCACACACACTTATCTCTCAGAACTGAGCAAGTGGAGAGACGTTCGTTCATCTAGCACCAAGGGAACGGGTTGCAGGAGACACTTTTTCTCTGCTTTCTCAGTCTGTTTCCTAGTGCCGGTTTGAATTTCCTGCAGTTTTCACTGTAAAACCGATTTGGAGCTTCTACCTCCCCATATATATGTATGGAATGGAGTTTGCAACTGAAAAGAAACTTTGTGTTCCCAACAAGCTAGGTGAAGGACGGCTTTCACACACACTTATCTCTCAGAACTGAGCAAGTGGAGAGACGTTCGTTCATCTAGCACCAAGGGAACGGGTTGCAGGAGACACTTTTTCTCTGCTTTCTCAGTCTGTTTCCTAGTGACGGTTTGAATTTCCTGCAGTTTTCACTGTAAAACCGAGTTGGAGCATCTACCTCCCCATATATATGTATGGAATGGAGTTTGCAACTGAAAAGAAACTTTGTGTTCCCAACAAGCTAGGTGAAGGACGGCTTTCACACACACTTATCTCTCAGAACTGAGCAAGTGGAGAGACGTTCGTTCATCTAGCACCAAGGGAACGGGATGCAGGAGACACTTTTTCTCTGCTTTCTCAGTCTGTTTCCTAGTGCCGGTTTGAAGTTCCTGCAGTTTTCACTGTAAAACCGAGTTGGAGCTAGTACCTCCCCATATATATGTATGGAATGGAGTTTGCAACTGAAAAGAAACTTTGTGTTCCCAACAAGCTAGGTGAAGGACGGCTTTCACACACACTTATCTCTCAGAACTGAGCAAGTGGAGAGACGTTCGTTCATCTAGCACCAAGGGAACGGGTTGCAGGAGACACTTTTTCTCTGCTTTCTCAGTCTGTTACCTAGTGCCTGTTTGAAGTTCCTGCAGTTTTCACTGTAAAACCGATTTGGAGCTAGTACCTCCGTAAATATATGTATGGAGTGGAATTTGCAATTGAAAAGAAACTTGGTGTTCCCAACAATCTAGGTGAAGTACGGCTTTCACACACAGTTATCTCTCAGAACTGAGCATGTGGAGAGACGTTCGTTCATCTAGCACCAAGGGAAGGGTTTGCAGGAGAAACTTATACTCTGGTTTCTCAGATTGTTTCCTAGTGCCGGTTTGAAGTTCCTGCAGTTTTCACTGTAAAACAGAGTTGGAGCTAGTACCTCCCCATAGATATGTATGGAGGGGATTTTGCAACTGAAAAGAAACTTTGTGTTCCCAACAAGCTAATTGAAGGACGGCTTTCACACACACTTATCTCTCAGAACTGAGCATGTGGAGAGACGTTCGTTCATCTAGCACAAAGGGAACGGGTTGCAGGAGGAACTTTATACCTGGTTTCTCAGTCTGTTTCCTGGCGCCAGTTTGTAGTTCCTGCAGTTTTCACTGTAAAACCGAGTTGGAGTTAGTACATCCCCATGTATATGTATTGAGTGGAGTTTGCAACTGAAAAGAAACTTTGTGTTCCCAACAAGCTAGGTGAAGGACGGCTTTCACACACACTTATCTCTCAGAACTGAGCAAGTGGAGAGACGTTCGTTCATCTAGCACCAAGGGAACGGGTTGCAGGAGACACTTTTTCTCTGCTTTCTCAGTCTGTTTCCTAGTTCCGTTTTGAATTTCCTGCAGTTATCACTGTAAATCCGAGTTGGAGCTTCTACCTCCCCTTATATATGTATGGAATGGAGTTTGCAACTGAAAAGAAACTTTGTGTTCCCAACAAGCTAGGTGAAGGACGGCTTTCACACACACTTATCTCTCAGAACTGAGCAAGTGGAGAGACGTTCGTTCATCTAGCACCAAGGGAACGGGTTGCAGGAGACACTTTTTCTCTGTTTTCTCAGTCTGTTTCCTAGTGCCGGTTTGAATTTCCTGCAGTTTTCACTGTAAAACCGAGTTGGAGCTTCTACCTCCCCATATATATGTATGGAATGGAGTTTGCAACTGAAAAGAAACTTTGTGTTCCCAACAAGCTAGGTGAAGGACGGCTTTCACACACACTTATCTCTCAGAACTGAGCAAGTGGAGAGACGTTCGTTCATCTAGCACCAAGGGAACGGGTTGCAGGAGACACTTTTTCTCTGCTTTCTCAGTCTGTTTCCTAGTGCCGGTTTGAATTTCCTGCAGTTTTCACTGTAAAACCGAGTTGGAGCTTCTACCTCCCCATATATATGTATGGAATGGAGTTTGCAACTGAAAAGAAACTTTGTGTTCCCAACAAGCTAGGTGAAGGACGGCTTTCACACACACTTATCTCTCAGAACTGAGCAAGTGGAGAGACGTTCGTTCATCTAGCACCAAGGGAACGGGTTGCAGGAGACACTTTTTCTCTGCTTTCTCAGTCTGTTTCCTAGTGCCGGTTTGAATTTCCTGCAGTTTTCACTGTAAAACCGAGTTGGAGCTTCTACCTCCCCATATATATGTATGGAATGGAGTTTGCGACTGAAAAGAAACTTTGTGTTCCCAACAAGCTAGGTGAAGGACGGCTTTCACACACACTTATCTCTCAGAACTGAGCAAGTGGAGAGACGTTCGTTCATCTAGCACCAAGGGAACGGGTTGCAGGAGACACTTTTTCTCTGCTTTCTCAGTCTGTTTCCTAGTGCCGGTTTGAAGTTCCTGCAGTTTTCACTGTAAAACCGAGTTGGAGCTAGTACCTCCCCATATATATGTATGGAATGGAGTTTGCAACTGAAAAGAAACTTTGTGTTCCCAACAAGCTAGGTGAAGGACGGCTTTCACACACACTTATCTCTCAGAACTGAGCAAGTGGAGAGACGTTCGTTCATCTAGCATCAAGGGAACGGGTTGCAGGAGACTCTTTTTCTCTGCTTTCTCAGTCTGTTTCCTAGTGCCGGTTTGAAGTTCCTGCAGTTTTCACTGTCAAACCGAGTTGGTGCTTCTACCTCCCCATATATATGTATGGAATGGAGTTTGCAACTGAAAAGAAACTTTGTGTTCCCAACAAGCTAGGTGAAGGAAGGCTTTCACACACACTTATCTCTCACAACTGAGCAAGTGGAGAGACGTTCGTTCATCTAGCACCAAGGGAACGGGTTGCAGGAGACACTTTTTCTCTGCTTTCTCAGTCTGTTTCCTAGTGCCGGTTTGAAGTTCCTGCAGTTTTCACTGTAAAACCGAGTTGGAGCTAGTACCTCCCCATATATATGTATGGAGTGGAGTTTGCAACTGAAAAGAAACTTTGTGTTCCCAACAAGCAAGTTGAAGGACGGCTTTCACACACATTTATCTCTCAGAACTGAGCAAGTGGAGAGACGTTCGTTCATCTAGCACCAAGGGAACGGGTTGCAGGAGACACTTTTTCTCTGCTTTCTCAGTCTGTTTCCTAGTGCCGGTTTGAAGTTCCTGCAGTTTTCACTGTAAAACCGATTTGGAGCTAGTACCTCCGTAAATATATGTATGGAGTGGAATTTGCAATTGAAAAGAAACTTGGTGTTCCCAACAATCTAGGTGAAGTACGGCTTTCACACACAGTTATCTCTCAGAACTGAGCATGTGGAGAGACGTTCGTTCATCTAGCACCAAGGGAAGGGGTTGCAGGAGAAACTTATACTCTGGTTTCTCAGATTGTTTCCTAGTGCCGGTTTGAAGTTCCTGCAGTTTTCACTGTAAAACAGAGTTGGAGCTAGTACCTCCCCATAGATATGTATGGAGGGGATTTTGCAACTGAAAAGAAACTTTGTGTTCCCAACAAGCTAGTTGAAGGACGGCTTCCACACTCACTTATCTCTCAGAACTGAGCAAGTGGAGAGACGTTCGTTCATCTAGCACAAAGGGAACGGGTTGCAGGAGACACTTTTTCTCTGCTTTCTCAGTCTGTTTCCTAGTGCCGGTTTGAAGTTCCTGCAGTTTTCACTGTAAAACCTAGTTGGAGCTTGTACCTCACCTATATATGTATGGAGTGGAGTTTGCAAGTGAAAAGAAACTTTGTGTTCCCTACAAGCTAGTTGAAGGACGGCTTTCACACACACTTATCTGTCAGAACTGAGCATGTGGAGAGACGTTCGTTCATCTAGCACCAAGGGAACGGGTTGCAGGAGACACTTTTTCTCTGCTTTCTCAGTCTGTTTCCTAGTGCCGGTTTGAAGTTCCTGCAGTTTTCACTGTAAAATCGATTTGGAGCTTCTACCTCCCCATATATATATATGGAGTGGAGTTTGCAACTGAAAAGAAACTTTGTGTTCCCAACAAGCTGGTTGAAGGACGGCTTTCACACACACTTATCATTCAGAACTGAGCATGTGGAGAGACTTTCGTTCATCTAGCAAAAAGGGAACGAGTTGCAGGAGACACTTTTTCTCTGCTTTCTCAGTCTGTTTCCTAGTGCCGGTTTGAAGTACCTGCACTTTTCACTGTGAAACCGTGTTGGAGCTAGTACATCCCCATATATATGTATGTAGTGGAGTTTGCAACTGAAAAGAAACTTTGTGTTCCCAACAAGCTAGGTGAAGGACGGCCTTCACACACACTTATCTCTCAGAACTGAGCATCTTGAGAGACGTTGGTTCCTCTAACACAAAGGGAACGTTTTGCAGGTGCAACTTTTATTCTGGTTTCTCAGTCTGTTTCCTAGTGCCGGTTTGATGTTCCTGCATTTTTCACGATAAAACATGTTTGGAGCTAATACCGCCCCATATATATGTATGGAGTGGATTTTGCTACTGAAAAAAATCATTGTGTTCCCAAGAATCTAGGTGAAGTACGGCTTTCACACACACTTAAATCTCAGAACTTAGCATGTGGAGAGACGTTCGTTCATCTAGCACAAAGGGAACGGTTTGCAGGGGCAAATTTTACTCTGGTTCTCAGTCTGTTTCCTAGTGCCGGTTTGAAGTTCCTGCAGTTTTCACTGTAAAAACGATTTGGAGCTAGTAACCCCCCATATATATGTATGGAGAGGTGTTTGCAACTGAAAAGAAACTTTGTGTTCCCAACAAGCTAGGTGAAGGAGGTTTTACACACCCACTTATCTCTCAGAAATGAGCATGTTGAGAGACGTTCGCTCCGCTAACAGAAATGGAACGGGTTGCAAGAGAAAATTTTTCTCTGGTTTCTCAGTCTGATTCCTAGTGCCGGTTTGAATTTCCTGCAGTTTTCACTGTAAAACCGAGTTGGAGCTAGTAACCCCCATATATATGTATGGAGTGGAGTTTGCAAGTGAAAAGAAACTTTGTGTTCCCAACAAGCTATGTGAAGTACGGCTTTCACACACATTTATCTCTCAGAACAGAGCATGTGGAGAGACGTTCACTCCGCTAACACAAATGGAACGTTTTGCAGGGGAAAATTTTATTCTGGATTCTCAGTCTGTTCCCTAGTGCCTGTTTGAAGTTCCTGCAGTTTTCACTGTAAAACCGAGTTGGAGCTAGTACCTCCGTAAATATATGTATGGAGTGGAATTTGCAATTGAAAAGATACTTTGTGTTCCCAACAATCTAGGTGAAGTACGGCTTTCACACACAGTTATCTCTCAGAACTGAGCATGTGGAGAGACGATCGTTCATCTAGCACAAAAGGAACGGGTTGTAGGAGAAACTTATACTCTGGTTTCTCAGATTGTTTCCTAGTGCCGGTTTGATATTCCTGCAGTTTTCACTGTAAAATCGAGTTGGAGCTAGTACCTCCCCATAGATATGTATGGAGTGGAGTTTGCAACTGAAAAGAAACTTTGTGTTCCCAACAAGCTATTTGAAGGACGGCTTTAACACACACTTATCTCTCAGATCTGAGCATGTGGAGAGACGTTCGTTCATCTAGCACAAAGGGAACGGGTTGCAGGAGGAACTTTATATCTGGTTTCTCAGTCTGTTTCCTAGTGCCTGTTTGAAGTTCCTGCAGTTTTCACTGTAAAACCGAGTTGGAGCTAGTACCTCCGTAAATATATGTATGGAGTGGAATTTGCAATTGAAAAGAAACATTGTGTCCCCAACAATCTAGGTGAAGTACGGCTTTCACACACAGTTATCTCTCAGAACTGAGCATGTGGAGAGACTTTCGTTCATCTAGCACCAAGGGAACGGGTTGCAGGAGAAACTTATACTCTGGTTTCTCAGATTGTTTCCTAGTGCCGGTTTGATATTCCTGCAGTTTTCACTGTAAAACCGAGTTGGAGCTAGTACCTCCCCATAGATACGTATGGAGGGGATTTTGCAACTGAAAAGAAACTTTGTGTTCCCAACAAGCTAATTGAAGTACGGCTTTCACACACACTTATCTCTCAGAACTGAGCATGTGGAGAGACGTTCATTCATCTAGCACAAAGGGAACGGGTTGCAGGAGGAACTTTATACCTGGTTTCTCAGTCTGTTTCCTGGCGCCAGTTTGTAGTTCCTGCAGTTTTCACTGTAAAACCGAGTTGGAGCTAGTACCTCCCCATGTATATGTATTGAGTGGAGTTTGCAACTGAAAAGAAACTTTGTGTTCCCAACAAGGTAGTTGAAGGACGGCTTCCACACTCACTTATCTCTCAGAACTGAGCAAGTGGAGAGACGTTCGTTCATCTAGCACAAAGGGAACGGGTTGCAGGAGACACTTTTTCTCTGCTTTCTCAGTCTGTTTCCTAGTGCCGGTTTGAAGTTCCTGCAGTTTTCACTGTAAAACCTAGTTGCAGCTTGTACCTCACCTATATATGTATGGAGTGGAGTTTGCAAGTGAAAAGAAACTTTGTGTTCCCTACAAGCTAGTTGAAGGACGGCTTTCACACACACTTATCTGTCAGAACTGAGCATGTGGAGAGACGTTCGTTCATCTAGCACCAAGGGAACGGGTTGCAGGAGACACTTTTTCTCTGCTTTCTCAGTCTGTTTCCTAGTGCCGGTTTGAAGTTCCTGCAGTTTTCACTGTAAAACCGATTTGGAGCTTCTACCTCCCCATATATATATATGGAGTGGAGTTTGCAACTGAAAAGAAACTTTGTGTTCCCAACAAGCTGGTTGAAGGACGGCTTTCACACACACTTATCATTCAGAACTGAGCATGTGGAGAGACTTTCGTTCATCTAGCAAAAAGGGAACGAGTTGCAGGAGACACTTTTTCTCTGCTTTCTCAGTCTGTTTCCTAGTGCCGGTTTGAAGTACCTGCACTTTTCACTGTGAAACCGTGTTGGAGCTAGTACCTCCCCATATATATGTATGTAGTGGAGTTTGCAACTGAAAAGAAACTTTGTGTTCCCAACAAGCTAGGTTAAGGACGGCCTTCACACACACTTATCTCTCAGAACTGAGCATCTTGAGAGACGTTGGTTCCTCTAACACAAAGGGAACGTTTTGCAGGTGCAACTTTTAATCTGGTTTCTCAGTCTGTTTCCTAGTGCCGGTTTGATGTTCCTGCATTTTTCACGGTAAAACATGTTTGGAGCTAGTACCGCCCCATATATATGTATGGAGTGGATTTTGCTACTGAAAAAAATCATTGTGTTCCCAAGAATCTAGGTGAAGTACGGCTTTCACACACACTTAAATCTCAGAACTTAGCATGTGGAGAGACGTTCGTTCATCTAGCACAAAGGGAACGGTTTGCAGGGGCAAATTTTACTCTGGTTCTCAGTCGGTTTCCTAGTGCCGGTTTGAAGTTCCTGCAGTTTTCACTGTAAAAACGATTTGGAGCTAGTAACCCCCCATATATATGTATGGAGGGGTGTTTGCAACTGAAAAGAAACTTTGTGTTCCCAACAAGCTAGGTGAAGGAGGTTTTACACACCCACTTATCTCTCAGAAATGAGCATGTTGAGAGACGTTCGCTCCGCTAACAAAAATGGAACGGGTTGCAGGAGAAAATTTTTCTCTGGTTTCTCAGTCTGTTTCCTAGTGTCGGTTTGAATTTCCTGCAGTTTTCACTGTAAAACCGAGTTGGAGCTAGTAACCCCCATATATATGTACGGAGTGGAGTTTGCAAGAGAAAAGAAACTTTGTGTTCCCAACAAGCTAGGTGAAGGACGGCTTTCACACCCACTTATCTCTCAGAACTGAGCATGTGGAGATACGTTCGTTCATCTAGCATAAAGGGAACGGGTTGCAGGAGAAACTTTTACTCTGGTTTCTCAGTCTGTTTCCTAGTGCCGGTTTGAAGTTCCTGCAATTTTCACTGTAAAACAGAGTTGGAGCTAGTACCTCCCCATATATATGAATGGAGTGGAGTTTGCAAGTGAAAAGAAACTTTGTGTTCCCAACAAGCTATGTGAAGTACGGCTTTCACACACATTTATCTCTCAGAACAGAGCATGTGGAGAGACGTTCACTCCGCTAACACAAATGGAACGGTTTGCAGGGGAAAATTTTATTCTGGATTCTCAGTCTGTTCCCTAGTGCCTGTTTGAAGTTCCTGCAGTTTTCACTGTAAAACCGAGTTGGAGCTAGTACCTCCGTAAATATATGTATGGAGTGGAATTTGCAATTGAAAAGATACTTTGTGTTCCCAACAATCTAGGTGAAGTACGGCTTTCACACACACTTATCTCTCAGAACTGAGCATGTGGAGAGACGTTCGTTCATCTAGCACCAAGGGAACGGGTTGCAGGAGAAACTTATACTCTGGTTTCTCAGATTGTTTCCTAGTGCCGGTTTGATATTCCTGCACTTTTCACTGTAAAATCGAGATGGAGCTAGTACCTCCCCATAGATATGTATGGAGTGGAGTTTGCAACTGAAAAGAAACTTTGTGTTCCCAACAAGCTATTTGAAGGACGGCTTTCACACACACTTATCTCTCAGAACTGAGCATGTGGAGAGACGTTCGTTCATCTAGCTCAAAGGGAACGGGTTGCAGGAGGAACTTTATATCTGGTTTCTCAGTCTGTTTCCTAGTGCCTGTTTGAAGTTCCTGCAGTTTTCACTGTAAAACCGAGTTGGAGCTTGTACCTCCGTAAATATATGTATGGAGTGGAATTTGCAAATGAAAAGAAACTTTGTGTCCCCAACAATCTAGGTGAAGTACGGCTTTCACACACAGTTATCTCTCAGAACTGAGCATGTGGAGAGACTTTCGTTCATCTAGCACCAAGGGAACGGGTTGCAGGAGAAACTTATACTCTGGTTTCTCAGATTGTTTCCTAGTGCCGGTTTGATATTCCTGCAGTTTTCACTGTAAAACCGAGTTGGAGCTAGTACCTCCCCATAGATATGTATGGAGGGGATTTTGCAACTGAAAAGAAACTTTGTGTTCCCAACAAGCTAATTGAAGGACGGCTTTCACACACACTTATCTCTCAGAACTGAGCATGTGGAGAGACGTTCGTTCATCTAGCACAAAGGGAACTGGTTGCAGGAGGAACTTTATACCTGGTTTCTCAGTCTGTTTCCTGGCGCCAGTTTGAAGTTCCTGCAGTTTTCACTGTAAAACCGAGTTGGAGCTAGTACCTCCCCATGTATATGTATTGAGTGGAGTTTCAAGTGAAAAGAAACTTTGTGTTCCCAACTAGCTAGGTGAAGGACGGCTTTCACACACACTTATCTCTCAGAACTGAGCATGTGGAGAGACGTTCGTTCATCCAGCACCAAAGGAACGGTTTGCAGGAGACACTTTTACTCTGGATTCTCAGTCTGTTCCTAGTGCCTCTTTGAAGTTCCTGCAGTTTTCACTGTAAAACCGAGTTGGAGCTAGTACCTCCCCATATATATGTATGGAATGGAGTTTGCAACTGAAAAGAAACTTTGGGTTCCCAACAAGCTAGTTGAAGGACGGCTTCCACACTCACTTATCTCTCAGAACTGAGCAAGTGGAGAGACGTTCGTTCATCTAGCACCAAGGGAACGGTTTGCAGGAGACACTTTTTCTCTGCTTTCTCAGTCTGTTTCCTAGTGCCGGTTTGAAGTTTATGCAGTTTTCACTGTAAAACCTAGTTGCAGCTTGTACCTCACCTATATATGTATGGAGTGGAGTTTGCAAGTGAAAAGAAACTTTGTGTTCCCTACAAGCTAGTTGAAGGACGGCTTTCACACACACTTATCTGTCAAAACTGAGCATGTGGAGAGACGTTCGTTCATCTAGCACCAAGGGAACGGGTTGCAGGAGACACTTTTTCTCTGCTTTCTCAGTCTGTTTCCTAGTGCCGGTTTGAAGTTCCTGCAGTTTTCACTGTAAAACCGAGTTGGAGCTTCTACCTACACATATATATATATGGAGTGGAGTTTGCAACTGAAAAGAAACTTTGTGTTCCCAACAAGCTAGTTTAAGGACGGCCTTCACACACACTTATCTCTCAGAACTGAGCATGTGGAGAGACGTTCGTTCATCTAGCACAAAGGGAACGGTTTGCAGGGGCAAATTTTACTCTGGTTCCTCAGTCTGTTTCCTAGTGCCGGTTTGAAGTTCCTGCAGTTTTCACTGTAAAAACGATTTGGAGCTAGTAACCCCCCATATATATGTATGGAGAGGTGTTTGCAACTGAAAAGAAACTTTGTGTTCCCAACAAGCTATGT
This sequence comes from Camelus bactrianus, assembly GCF_048773025.1. NCBI lineage: Eukaryota > Metazoa > Chordata > Mammalia > Artiodactyla > Camelidae > Camelus > Camelus bactrianus. The sequence goes on from NC_133544.1 coordinate 104,009,942, forward strand.
GAAGGACGTTTTACACACCCACTGATCTCTCAGAACTTAGCATGTGGAGAGACGTTCGTTCATCTAGCATAAAGGGAACGGGTTGCAGGAGAAACTTTTACTCTGGTTTCTCAGTCTGTTTCCTAGTGCCGGTTTGAAGTTCCTGCAATTTTCACTGTAAAACAGAGTTGGAGCTAGTACCTCCCCATATATATGTATGGAGTGGAGTTTGCAAGTGAAAAGAAACTTTGTGTTCCCAACAAGCTAGGTGAAGTACGGCTTTCACACACATTTATCTCTCAGAACTGAGCATGTGGAGAGACGTTCGCTCCGCTAACACAAATGGAACGGGTTGCAGGGGAAAATTTTATTCTGGATTCTCAGTCTGTTTCCTAGTGCCTGTTTGAAGTTCCTGCAGTTTTCACTGTAAAACCGAGTTGGAGCTAGTATCTCCGTAAATATATGTATGGAGTGGAATTTGCATTTGAAAAGAAACTTTGTGTTCCCAACAATCTAGGTGAAGTACGGCTTTCACACACAGTTATCTCTCAGAACTGAGCATTTGGAGAGACGTTCGTTCATCTAGCACAAAGGGAACGGGTTGCAGGAGGAACTTTATATCTGGTTTCTCAGTCTGTTTCCTGGCGCCAGGTTGAAGTTCCTGCAGTTTTCACTGTAAAACCGATTTGGAACTAGTACCTCCCCATGTATATGTATTGAGTGGAGTTTCAAGTGAAAAGAAACTTTGTGTTCCCAACTAGCTATGTGAAGGACGGCTTTCACACACAATTATCTCTCAGAACTGAGCATGTGGAGAGACGTTCGTTCATCCAGCACAAAAGGAATGGTTTGCAGGAGAAACTTTAAATCAGGTTTCTCAGTCTGTTTCCTAGCGCCGGTTTGAAGTTCCTGCAGTTTTCACTGTAAAACCGAGTTGGAGCTAGCACCTCCCCATATATATGTATGGAGTGGAGTTAGAAACTGAAAAGAAACTTTGTGTTCCCAACAAGCTAGGTGAAGGACGGCTTTCACACCCACTTATCTCTCAGAACTGAGCACGTGGAGAGACTTTCGTTCATCTAGCACAAAGGGAAAGGGTTGCAGGAGAAACTTTTACTCTGGTTTCTCAGTCTGTTTCCTAGTGCCGGTTTGAAGTTCCTGCAGTTTTCACAGTAAAACCGAGTTGGAGCTAGTACCTCCCCATACATATATATGGAGTGGAGTTGGCAAGTGAAAAGAAACTTTGTGTTCCCAACAAGCTAGGTGAAGGACGGCTTTCACACACACTTATCTCTCAGAAATGAGCATGTGGAGAGAAGTTCGTTCCTCTAGGACAAAGGGAACGTGTTGCAGGGAAAACCTTTACTCTGGTTTCTCAGTCTGTTTCCTAGCGCCGGTTTGAATTTCCTACAGTTTTCACTGTAAAACAGATTTGGAGCTAGTACCTCCCCATATATATATATGGAGTGGAGTTTGCAAGTGAAAAGAAACTTTGTGTTCCCAACAATTTAGGTGAAGGACGGCTTTCACACACACTTATCTCTCAGAACTGAGAATGTGGAGAGACGTTCGTTCATCTAGCAAAAAGGGAACGGGTTGCAGGAGAAACTATTACTCTGGTTTCTCAGTCTGTTTCCTAGCGCCGGTTTGAAGTTCCTGCAGTTTTCACTGTAAAACCGATTTGGAGCTAGTACCTCCCCATATATATGTATGGAGTGGAGACTGCAAGTGAAAAGAAACTTTGTGTTCCCAACAAGCTTGGTGAAGGGCGGCTTTCACACCCACTTATCACTCAGAACTGAGCATGTGGAGACAGGTTCGTTCATCGAGCACAATGTGAACGGTTTGCAGGGAAACTTTTACACTGGTTTCTCAGTCTGTTTCCTAGTGCCGGTTTGAAGTTCCTGCAGTTTTCACTGTAAAACCGAGTTGGAGCTTGTAACTCCCCATATTATATATGGAGTGGAGTTTGCAAGTGAAAAGTAACTTTGTGTTCCCAACAAGCTATGTTACGGACGGCTTTCAAACACACTTATCTCTCAGGACTGAGCATGTGGAGAGACGTTCGTTCCTCTAGGACAAAGGGAACGGGTTGCAGGAGAAACTTTTACTCTGGGTTCTCAGTCTGTTTCCTAGTGCAGGTTTGAAGTTCCTGCAGTTTTCACTGTAAAACCGAGTTGGAGCTCGTACCTCCACATATATATGTAAGGAGTGGAGATTGCAATTGTAAAGTAACTTTGTGTTCCCAACAAGCTAGGTTAAGGGCGGCTTTCACACACACTTATCTCTCAGAACTGAGCATGTGGAAAGACGTTCATTCCTCTAGGACAAAGGGAACGGGTTGCAGGGGCAACTTATACTCTGGTTTCTCAGTCTGTTTCCTAGTGCCGGTTTGAAGTTCCTGCATTTTTCACTGTAAAAACGAGTTGGAGCTAGTACCTAAACCTATATATGTATGGAGTGGAGTTTGCAAGTGAAAAGAAACTTTGTGTTCCCAACAAGCTAGGTGAAGTACTGCTTTCACACACACTTATCTCTCAGATCTGAGCATGTAGAGAGACGTTCGTTCCTCTTGCACAAAGGGAACGGGTTGCAGGGGAAACTTTTCTCTGTTTTCTCAGTCTGTTTCCTAGTGCCGGTTTGAAGTTCCTGCAGTTTTCACTGTAAAACCGAGTTGGAGCTTGTACCTCCCCATATATATGTATGGAATGGAATTTGCAAGTGAAAAGAAACTTTGTGTTCCCAACAAGCTAGGTGAAGGACGGCTTTCACACACACTTATCTCTCAGAATTGAGCATGTGCAGAGACGTTGGTTCCTCTAACACAAAGGGAACGGTTTGCAGGAGCAACTTTTACTCTGGTTTCTCAGTCTGTTTCCTAGTGCCGGTTTGATGTTCCTGCATTTTTCACGGTAAAACATGTTTGGAGCTAGTACCGCCCCATATATATATATGGAGTGGATTTTGCTACTGAAAAAAATCATTGTGTTCCCAAGAATCTAGGAGAAGGACGGCTTTTACACACACTTATCTCTCAGAACTGAGCATGTGGAGAGACGTTCGTTCATCTAGCACAAAGGGAACGGTTTGCAGGGGCAAATTTTACTCTGGTTCCTCAGTCTGTTTCCTAGTGCCTGTTTGAAGTTCCTGCAGTTTTCACTGTAAAAACGATTTGGAGCTAGTAACCCCCCATATATATGTATGGAGAGGTGTTTGCAAGTGAAAAGAAACTTTGTGTTCCCAACAAGCTAGGTGAAGGACGTTTTACACACCCACTTATCTCTCAGAAATGAGCATGTGGAGAGACGTTCGCTCCGCTAACACAAATGGAACGGGTTGCAGGAGAATTTTTTACTCTGGTTTCTCAGTCTGTTTCCTAGTGCCGGTTTGAAGTTCCTGCAGTTTTCACAGTAAAACCGTGTTGGAGCTTGTACCTCCCCATATATATGTATGGAGTGGAGTTTGCAAGTGAAAAGAAACTTTGTGTTCCCAACAAGCTAGGTGAAGGAAGGCTTTCACTCACACTTGTCTGTCAGAACTGAGCATGTGGAGAGACGTTCGTTCATCTAGCACAAAGGGAACGGGTTACAGGTGAAACTTTTACTCTGGATTCTCAGTCTGTTTCCTAGCGCCGGTTTGAAGTTCCTACAGTTTTCATTGTAAAACAGATTTGGAGCTAGTACCTCCCCATATATATATATGGAGTGGAGTTTGCAAGTGAAAAGAAACTTTGTGTTCCCAACAAGTTACTTGAAGGACGGCTTTCACACACACTTATCTCTCAGAACTGAGCATGTGGAGAGACGTTCGTTCATCTAGGAAAAAGGGAACGGGTTGCAGGAGAAACTATTACTCTGGTTTCTTAGTCTGTTTCCTAGCGCCGGTTTGAAGTTCCTGCAGTTTTCACTGTAAAACCGATTTGGAGCTAGTACCTCCCCATATATATGTATGGAGTGGAGACTGCAAGTGAAAAGAAACTTTGTGTTCCCAACAAGCTTGGTGAAGGGCGGCTTTCACACCCACTTATCACTCAGAACTGAGCATGTGGAGACAGGTTCGTTCATCTAGCACAATGTGAACGGTTTGCTGGAGAAACTTTTACACTGGTTTCTCAGTCTGTTTCCTAGTGCCGGTTTGAAGTTCCTGCAGTTTTCACTGTAAAACCGAGTTGGAGCTTGTAACTCCCCATATTATATATGGAGTGGAGTTTGCAAGTGAAAAGTAACTTTGTGTTCCCAACAAGCTATGTTACGGACGGCTATCAAACACACTTATCTCTCAGAACTGAGCATGTGGAGAGACGTTCGTTCCTCTAGGACAAAGGGAACGGGTTGCAGGAGAAACTTTTACTCTCGTTTCTCTGTCTGTTTCCTAGGGCCGGTTTGAAGTTCCTGCAGTTTTCACTGTAAAACCGAGTTGGAGCTCGTACCTCCACAATATATATGTAAGGAGTGGAGATTGCAATTGTAAAGTAACTTTGTGTTCCCAACAAGCTAGGTTAAGGACGGCTTTCACACACACTTATCTCTCAGAACTGAGCATGTGGAAAGACGTTCATTCCTCTAGGACAAAGGGAACGGGTTGCAGGGGAAACTTATACTCTGGTTTCTCAGTCTGTTTCCTAGTGCCGGTTTGAAGTTCCTGCATTTTTCACTGTAAAAACGAGTTGGAGCTAGTACCTAAACATATATATGTATGGAGTGGAGTTTGCAAGTGAAAAGAAACTTTGTGTTCCCAACAAGCTAGGTGAAGTACTGCTTTCACACACACTTATCTCTCAGATCTGAGCATGTAGAGAGACGTTCGTTCCTCTTGCACAAAGGGAACGGGTTGCAGGGGAAACTTTTCTCTGTTTTCTCAGTCTGTTTCCTAGTGCCGGTTTGAAGTTCCTGCAGTTTTCACTGTAAAACCGAGTTGGAGCTCGTACCTCCCCATATATATGTATGGAATGGGATTTGCAAGTGAAAAGAAACTTTGTGTTCCCAACAAGCTAGGTGAAGGACGGCTTTCACACACACTTATCTCTCAGAATTGAGCATGTGCAGAGACGTTGGTTCCTCTAACACAAAGGGAACGGTTTGCAGGTGCAACTTTTACTCTGGTTTCTCAGTCTGTTTCCTAGTGCCGGTTTGATGTTCCTGCATTTTTCACGGTAAAACATGTTTGGAGCTAGTACCGACCCATATATATGTATGGAGTGGATTTTGCTACTGAAAAAAATCATTGTGTTCCCAAGAATCTAGGTGAAGGACGGCTTTTACACACACTTATCTCTCAGAACTGAGCATGTGGAGAGACGTTCGTTCATCTAGCACAAAGGGAACGGTTTGCAGGGGCAAATTTTACTCTGGTTCCTCAGTCTGTTTCCTAGTGCCGGTTTGAAGTTCCTGCAGTTTTCACTGTAAAAACGATTTGGAGCTAGTAACCCCCCATATATATGTATGGAGAGGTGTTTGCAACTGAAAAGAAACTTTGTGTTCCCAACAAGCTAGGTGAAGGACGTTTTACACACCCACTTATCTCTCAGAATTGAGCATGTGGAGAGACGTTCGCTCCGCTAACACAAATGGAACGGGTTGCAGGAGAATCTTTTACTCTGGTTTCTCAGTCTGTTTCCTAGTGCCGGTTTGAAGTTCCTGCAGTTTTCACAGTAAAACCGTGTTGGAGCTTGTACCTCCCCATATATATGTATGGAGTGGAATTTGCAAGTGAAAAGAAACTTTGTGTTCCCAACAAGCTAGGTGAAGGAAGGCTTTCACTCACACTTGTCTGTCAGAACTGAGCATGTGGAGAGACTTTCGTTCATCTAGCACAAAGGGAACGGGTTACAGGTGAAACTTTTACTCTGGATTCTCAGTCTGTTTCCTAGCGCCGGTTTGAAGTTCCTACAGTTTTCATTGTAAAACAGATTTGGAGCTAGTACCTCCCCATATATATATATGGAGTGGAGTTTGCAAGTGAAAAGTAACTTTGTGTTCCCAACAAGCTATGTTACGGACGGCTATCAAACACACTTATCTCTCAGAACTGAGCATGTGGAGAGACGTTCGTTCCTCTAGGACAAAGGGAACGGGTTGCAGGAGAAACTTTTACTCTGGTTTCTCAGTCTGTTTCCTAGGGCCGGTTTGAAGTTCCTGCAGTTTTCACTGTAAAACCGAGTTGGAGCTCGTACCTCCACATATATATGTAAGGAGTGGAGATTGCAATTGTAAAGAAACTTTATGTTCCCAACAAGCTAGGTTAAGGACGGCTTTCACACACACTTATCTCTCAGAACTGAGCATGTGGAAAGACGTTCATTCCTCTAGGACAAAGGGAACGGGTTGCAGGGGAAACTTATACTCTGGTTTCTCAGTCTGTTTCCTAGTGCCGGTTTGAAGTTCCTGCATTTTTCACTGTAAAAACGAGTTGGAGCTAGTACCTAAACATATATATGTATGGAGTGGAGTTTGCAAGTGAAAAGAAACTTTGTGTTCCCAACAAGCTAGGTGAAGTACTGCTTTCACACACACTTATCTCTCAGATCTGAGCATGTAGAGAGACGTTCGTTCCTCTAGCACAAAGGGAACGGGTTGCAGGGGAAACTTTTACTCTGGTTTCTCAGTCTGTTTCCTAGTGCCGGTTTGAAGTTCCTGCAGTTTTCACTGTAAAACCGAGTTGGAGCTCGTACCTCCCCATATATATGTATGGAGTGGAATTTGCAAGTGAAAAGAAACCTTGTGTTCCCAACAAGCAATTTGAAGGACGGCTTTCACACACACTTATCTCTCAGAATTGAGCATTTGCAGAGACGTTCGTTCCTCTAACACAAAGGGAACGGTTTGCAGGTGCAACTTTTACTCTGGTTTCTCAGTCTGTTTCCTAGTGCCGGTTTGATGTTCCTGCATTTTTCACGGTAAAACATGTTTGGAGCTAGTACCGCTCCATATACATGTATGGAGTGGATTTTGCTACTGAAAAGAATCATTGTGTTCCCAAGAATCTAGGTGAAGGACGGCTTTCACACACACTTATCTCTCAGAACTGAGCATGTGGAGAGACTTTCGTTCATCTAGCACAAAGGGAACGGTTTGCAGGGGCAAATTTTACTCTGGTTCCTCAGTCTGTTTCCTAGTGCCGGTTTGAAGTTCCTGCAGTTTTCACTGTAAAAACGATTTGGAGCTAGTAACCCCCCATATATATGTATGGAGAGGTGTTTGCAACTGAAAAGAAACTTTGTGTTCCCAACAAGCTAGGTGAAGGACGTTTTACACACCCACTTATCTCTCAGAAATGAGCATGCGGAGAGACGTTCGCTCCGCTAACACAAATGGAACGGGTTGCAGGAGAATCTTTTACTCTGGTTTCTCAGTCTGTTTCCTAGTGCCGGTTTGAAGTTCCTGCAGTTTTCACTGTAAAACCGAGTTGGAGCTAGTACCTCCCCATACATATGTATGGAGTGGAGTTTGCAAGTGAAAAGAAACTTTGTGTTCCCAACAAGTTAGGTGAAGGACGGCTTTCACACACACTTATCTCTCAGAACTGAGTATGTGGAGAGACGTTCGTTCATCTAGCACAAAGGGAACGGGTTGCAGGAGAAACTATTACTCTGGTTTCTCAGTCTGTTTCCTAGTGCCGGTTTGAAGTTCCTGCAATTTTCACTGTAAAACCGAATTGGAGCTCGTACCTCCCCATATATATGTATGTATTGGAGTTTGCTAGTGAAAAGAAACTTTGTGTTCCCAGCAAGATAGGTGAAGGACGGCATTCACACACACTTATCTCACAGAACTGAGCATGTGGAGAGACGTTCGTTCATCTAGCACAAAGGAACGGGTTGCAGGAGAAACTATTACTCTGGTTTCTCAGTCTGTTTCCTAGTGCCGGTTGGAATTTCCTGCAGTTTTCACTGTAAAACCGTGTTGGAGCTTGTACCTCCCCTATATATGTATGGAGTGGAGTTTGCAAGTGAAAAGTAACTTTGTGTTCCCAACAAGCTATGTTACGGATGGCTATCAAACACACTTATCTCTCAGAACTGAGCATGTGGAGAGACGTTCGTTCCTCTAGGACAAAGGGAACGGGTTGCAGGAGAAACTTTTACTCTGGTTTCTCTGTCTGTTTCCTAGGGCCGGTTTGAAGTTCCTGCAGTTTTCACTGTAAAACCGAGTTGGAGCTCGTACCTCCACATATATATGTAAGGAGTGGAGATTGCAATTGTAAAGTAACTTTGTGTTCCCAACAAGCTAGGTTAAGGACGGCTTTCACACACATTTATCTCTCAGAACTGAGCATGTGGAAAGACGTTCATTCCTCTAGGACAAAGGGAACGGGTTGCAGGGGAAACTTATACTCTGGTTTCTCAGTCTGTTTCCTAGTGCCGGTTTGAAGTTCCTGCATTTTTCACTGTAAAAACGTGTTGGAGCTAGTACCTAAACATATATATGTATGGAGTGGAGTTTGCAAGTGAAAAGAAACTTTGTGTTCCCAACAAGCTAGGTGAAGTACTGCTTTCACACACACTTATCTCTCAGATCTGAGCATGTAGAGAGACGTTCGTTCCTCTAGCACAAAGGGAACGGGTTGCAGGGGAAACTTTTCTCTGTTTTCTCAGTCTGTTTCCTAGTGCCGGTTTGAAGTTCCTGCAGTTTTCACTGTAAAACCGAGTTGGAGCTCGTACCTCCCCATATAAATGTATGGAATGGGATTTGCAAGTGAAAAGAAACTTTGTGTTCCCAACAAGCTAGGTGAAGGACGGCTTTCACACACACTTATCTCTCAGAATTGAGCATGTGCAGAGACGTTGGTTCCTCTAACACAAAGGGAACGGTTTGCAGGTGCAACTTTTACTCTGGTTTCTCAGTCTGTTTCCTAGTGCCAGTTTGATGTTCCTGCATTTTTCACGGTAAAACATGTTTGGAGCTAGTACCGCCCCATATATATGTATGGAGTGGATTTTGCTACTGAAAAAAATCATTGTGTTCCCAAGAATCTAGGTGAAGGACGGCTTTTACACACACTTATCTCTCAGAACTGAGCATGTGGAGAGACGTTCGTTCATCTAGCACAAAGGGAACGGTTTGCAGGGGCAAATTTTACTCTGGTTCCTCAGTCTGTTTCCTAGTGCCGGTTTGAAGTTCCTGCAGTTTTCACTGTAAAAACGATTTGGAGCTAGTAACCCCCCATATATATGTATGGAGAGGTGTTTGCAACTGAAAAGAAACTTTGTGTTCCCAACAAGCTAGGTGAAGGACGTTTTACACACCCACTTATCTCTCAGAAATGAGCATGTGGAGAGACGTTCGCTCCGCTAACACAAATGGAACGGGTTGCAGGAGAATCTTTTACTCTGGTTTCTCAGTCTGTTTCCTAGTGCCGGTTTGAAGTTCCTGCAGTTTTCACAGTAAAACCGTGTTGGAGCTTGTACCTCCCCATATATATGTATGGAGTGGAATTTGCAAGTGAAAAGAAACTTTGTGTTCCCAACAAGCTAGGTGAAGGAAGGCTTTCACTCACACTTGTCTGTCAGAACTGAGCATGTGGAGAGACGTTCGTTCATCTAGCACAAAGTGAACGGGTTACAGGTGAAACTTTTACTCTGGATTCTCAGTCTGTTTCCTAGCGCCGGTTTGAAGTTCCTACAGTTTTCATTGTAAAACAGATTTGGAGCTAGTACCTCCCCATATATATATATGGAGTGGAGTTTGCAAGTGAAAAGTAACTTTGTGTTCCCAACAAGCTATGTTACGGACGGCTATCAAACACACTTATCTCTCAGAACTGAGCATGTGGAGAGACGTTCGTTCCTCTAGGACAAAGGGAACGGGTTGCAGGAGAAACTTTTACTCTGGTTTCTCTGTCTGTTTCCTAGGGCCGGTTTGAAGTTCCTGCAGTTTTCACTGTAAAACCGAGTTGGAGCTCGTACCTCCACATATATATGTAAGGAGTGGAGATTGCAATTGTAAAGTAACTTTGTGTTCCCAACAAGCTAGGTTAAGGACGGCTTTCACACACACTTATCTCTCAGAACTGAGCATGTGGAAAGACGTTCATTCCTCTAGGACAAAGGTAACGGGTTGCAGGGGAAACTTATACTCTGGTTTCTCAGTCTCTTTCATAGTGCTGGTTTGAAGTTCCTGCATTTTTCACTGTAAAAACGAGTTGGAGCTAGTACCTAAACATATATATGTATGGAGTGGAGTTTGCAAGTGAAAAGAAACTTTGTGTTCCCAACAAGCTAGGTGAAGTACTGCTTTCACACACACTTATCTCTCAGATCTGAGCATGTAGAGAGACGTTCGTTCCTCTAGCACAAAGGGAACGGGTTGCAGGAGAATCTTTTACTCTGGTTTCTCAGTCTGTTTCCTAGTGCCGGTTTGAAGTTCCTGCAGTTTTCACTGTAAAACCGAGTTGGAGCTCGTACCTCCCCATATATATGTATGGAGTGGAATTTGCAAGTGAAAAGAAACCTTGTGTTCCCAACAAGCAATTTGAAGGACGGCTTTCACACACACTTATCTCTCAGAATTGAGCATTTGCAGAGACGTTCGTTCCTCTAACACAAAGGGAACGGTTTGCAGGTGCAACTTTTACTCTGGTTTCTCAGTCTGTTTCCTAGTGCCGGTTTGATGTTCCTGCATTTTTCACGGTAAAACATGTTTGGAGCTAGTACCGCTCCATATACATGTATGGAGTGGATTTTGCTACTGAAAAGAATCATTGTGTTCCCAAGAATCTAGGTGAAGGACGGCTTTCACACACACTTATCTCTCAGAACTGAGCATGTGGAGAGACTTTCGTTCATCTAGCACAAAGGGAACGGTTTGCAGGGGCAAATTTTACTCTGGTTCCTCAGTCTGTTTCCTAGTGCCGGTTTGAAGTTCCTGCAGTTTTCACTGTAAAAACGATTTGGAGCTAGTAACCCCCCATATATATGTATGGAGAGGTGTTTGCAACTGAAAAGAAACTTTGTGTTCCCAACAAGCTAGGTGAAGGACGTTTTACACACCCACTTATCTCTCAGAAATGAGCATGTGGAGAGACGTTCGCTCCGCTAACACAAATGGAACGGGTTGCAGGAGAATCTTTTACTCTGGTTTCTCAGTCTGTTTCCTAGTGCCGGTTTGAAGTTCCTACAGTTTTCACTTTAAATCTGAGTTGGAGCTAGGACCTCCCCATATATATGTATGGAGTGGAGTTTGCAACTGAAAAGAAGCTTTGTGTTCCCAACAAGCTAGCTGAAGAACGGCTTTCACACACATTTATCTCTCAGAACTGAGCATGTGGTGAGACGTTCGTTCATCTAGCACAAAGGGAACGGGTTGCAGGAGAAACATTTACTCTGGTTTCTCAGTCTGTTTCCTAGTGCCGGTTTGAAGTTCCTGCAGTTTTCACTGTAAAACCGAGTTGGAGCTAGTACCTCCACATATATATGTATGGAGTGGAGTTTGCAAGTGAAAAGAAACTTTGTGTTCCCAACAAGCTAGGTGAAGGACGGCTTTCACACACACTTATCTCTCAGAAATGAGCATGTGGAGAGACGTTCGTTCATCTAGCAAAAAGGGAACGGGTTGCAGGAGAAACTATTACTCTGGTTTCTCATTCTGTTTCCTAGTGCCGGTTTGAAGTTCCTGCAGTTCTCACTGTAAAACCGAGTTGGAGCTCGTACCTCCACATATATATGTATGGAGTGGAGTTTGCAAGTGAAAAGTATCTTTGTGTTCCCAACAAGCTAGGTGAAGGACGGCTTTCACACACACTTATCTCTCAGAACTGTGCACGTGGAGAGACGTTCGTTCCTCTAGGACAAAGGGAACGTGTGGCAGGAGTAATTTTACTCTGGTTTCTCAGTCTGTTTCCTAGTGCCGCTTTGAAGTTCCTGCAGTTTTCACTGTAAAACCGAGTTGGAGTTCGTACCTCCCCATAAATATGTATGGAGTGGAGTTGGCAAGTGAAAAGAAACTTTGTGTTCCCAACAAGCTAGGTGAAGGACGGCTTTCACACACACTTATCTCTCAGAACTGAGCATGTGGAGAGACGTTCGTTCATCTAGCAAAAAGGGAACGGGTTGCAGGAGAAACTATTACTCTGGTTTCTCAGTCTGTTTCCTAGCGCCGGTTTGAAGTTCCTGCAGTTTTCACTGTAAAACCGATTTGGAGCTAGTACCTCCCCATATATACGTATGCAGTGGAGTTTGCAAGTGAAAAGAAACTTTGTGTTCCCAACAAGCTAGTTGAAGGACGGATTTCACACACACTTATCTCTCAGAACTGAGAATGTGTAGAGACTTTCGTTCATCTAGCACAAAGGGAATGGTTTGCAGGAGAAACTTTTACTCTGGTTTCTCAGTCTGTTTCCTAGTGCCGGTTTGAAGTTCCTGCAGTTTTCACTGTAAAACCGAGTTGGAGCTTGAAACCCCCATATATATGTATGGAGTAGAGTTTGCAAGTGAAAAGAAACTTTGTGTTACCAACAATCTATGTTAAGGACGGCTTTAACACCCACTTATCTCTCAGAACTGAGCATGTGGAGGGACGTTCGTTCCTCTAGGACAAAGGGAACGGGTTGCAGGGGAAACTTTTACTCTGGTTTCTCAGTCTGTTTCCTAGTGCCGGTTTGAAGTTCCTGCAGTTTTCACTGTAAAACAGAGTTGGAGCTTGAAGTTCCCCATATATATGTATGGAGTGGAGTTTGCAAGTGAAAAGAAACTTTGTGTTTCCAACAAGCTAGTTGAAGGACGGCTTTCACACACACTTAACTCTCAGAACTTAGCATGTGGAGAGACGTTCGTTCCTCTAGCACAAATGGAACGGGTGGCAGGAATAATTTTACTCTGGTTTCTCAGTCTGTTTCCTAGTGCCGCTTTGAAGTTCCTGCAGTTTTCACTGTAAAACCGAGTTGGAGTTCGTACCTCCCCATAAATATGTATGGAGTGGAGTTTGCAACTGAAAAGAATCATTGTGTTCCCAACAAGATAGGTGAAGGACGGCTTTAACACACACTTATCTCTCAGAACTGAGCATGTGGAGAGACGTTCGTTCATCTAGCACAAAGGGAACGGGTTGCAGGAGAAACTTTTACTCTGGTTTCTCAGTCTGTTTCCTAGTGCCGGTTTGAAGTTCCTGCAATTTTCACTGTAAAACCGAATTGGAGCTCGTACCTCCCCATATATATGTATGGATTGGAGTTTGCTAGTGAAAAGAAACTTTGTGTTCTCAGCAAGATAGGTGAAGGACGGCATTCACACACACTTATCTCACAGAACTGAGCATGTGGAGAGACGTTCGTTCATCTAGCACAAAGGAACGGGTTGCAGGAGAAACTATTACTCTTGTTTCTCAGTCTGTTTCCTAGTGCCGGTTGGAATTTCCTGCAGTTTTCACTGTAAAACCGTGTTGGAGCTTGTACCTCCCCTATATATGTATGGAGTGGAGTTTGCAAGTGAAAAGAAGCTTTGTGTTCAGAACAAGCTAGGTGAAGGACGGCTTTCACACACACTTATCTCTCAGAACTGAGCATGTGGAGAGACGTTCGTTCAACTTGCACAAAGGGAACGGGTTGCAGGGGAAACTTTTACTCTGGTTTCTCAGTCTGTTTCCTAGTGCTGGTTTGAAGTTCCTGCAGTTTTCACTGTAAACCCGAATTGGAGCTTGTAACGCCCCATATATATATATTGAGTGGAGTTTGCATGTGAAAAGAAACTTTGTGTTCCCAACAAGCTAGGTGAAGGACGGCTTTCACACACACTTATCTCTCAGAACTGAGCACGTGGAGAGACGTTAGTTCATCTAGCACAAAGGGAACGGATTGCAGGAGAAACTATTACTCCGGTTTCTAAGTCTGTTTCCTATTGCCGGTTTGAAGTTTCTGCAGTTTTCACTGTAAAACCGAGTTGGAGCTTGTAACCCCCCATATATATGTATGGAGTAGTGTTTGCAAGTGAAAAGAATCTTTGTGTTACCAACAATCTATGTTAAGGACGGCTTTAACACCCACTTATCTCTCAGAACTGAGGATGTGGAGAGACGTTCGTTCCTCTAGGACAAAGGGAACGGGTTGCAGGGGAAACTATTACTCTGGTTTCTCAGTCTGTTTCCTAGTGCCGGTTTGAATTTCCTGCAGTTTTCAATGTAAATCCGAATTGGAGTTAGTAACCGCCCATATATATATATTGAGTGGAGTTTGCATGTGAAAAGAAACTTTGTGTTCCCAACATGCTAGGTGAAGGACGGCTTTCACACACACTTATCTCTCAGAACTGAGCGCGTGGAGAGACGTTCGTTCATCTAGCACAAAGGGAACGGGTTGCAGGAGAAACTATTACTCTGGTTTCTCAGTCTGTTTCCTAGTGCCGGTTTGAAGTTCCTGCAGTTTTCACTGTAAAACCGAGTTGGAGCTTTTAACCCCCCATATATATGTATGGAGTAGAGTTTGCAAGTGAAAAGAAACTTTGTGTTACCAACAATCTATGTTAAGGACGGCTTTAACACCCAATTATCTCTCAGAACTGAGCATGTGGAGAGACGTTCGTTCCTCTAGGACAAAGTAAACGGGCTGCAGGGGAAATTTTACTCTGGTTTCTCAGTCTGTTTCCTAGTGCTGGTTTGAAGTTCCTGCAGTTTTCACTGTAAAACCGAGTTGGAGCTAGTACCCACCCATATATACGTATGGAGTGGAGTTTGCAACTGAAAAGAAACATTGTGTTCCCAACAAGCTAGGTGAAGGACGGCTTTCACACCCACTTATCTCTCAGAACTGAGCATGTGGAGAGACGTTCGTTCATCTAGCACAAAGGGAACGGGTTGCAGGAGAAACATTTACTCTGGTTTCTCAGTCTGTTTCCTAGTGCCGGTTTGAAGTTCATGCAGTTTTCACTGTAAAACCGAGTTGGAGCTAGTACCTCCCCATATATATGTATGGAGTGGAGTTTGCAAGTGAAAAGAAACTTTGTGTTCCCAACAAGCTAGGTGAAGAACGGCTTTCACACACACTTATCTCTCAGAAATGAGCATGTGGAGAGACGTTCGTTCATCTAGCAAAAAGGGAACGGGTTGCAGGAGAAACTATAACTCTGGTTTCTCAGTCTGTTTCCTAGCGCTGGTTTGAAGTTACTGCAGTTTTCACTGTAAAACCGATTTGGAGCTAGTACCTCCCCATATATATGTATGGAATGGAATTTGCAACTGAAAAGAAACTTTGTGTTCCCAACAAGCTAGGTGAAGGACGGCTTTCACACACACTTATCTCTCAGAACTGAGCATGTGGAGAGACGTTCGTTCATCTAGCACAATGGGAACGGTTTGCAGGAGAAATTTTTACACTGGTTTCACAGTCTGTTTCCTAGCGCCGTTTTGAAGTTCCTGCAGTTTTCACTTTAAAACGGAGTTGGAGCTTGTAACTCCCCATATTATGTATGGAGTGGAGATTGCAAGTGAAAAGAATCTATGTGTTCCTAACAAGCTAGGTGAAGGACGGCTTTCACGCACACCTAGCTCTAGAACTGAGCATATGGAGAGACGTTCGTTCATCTAGCACAAAGGGAACGGGTTGCAGGAGAAATTTTTACTCTGGTTTCTCAGTCTTTTTCCTAGCGCCGTTTTGTAGTTCCTGCACTTTTCACTGTAAAACCGAGTTGGATCTAGTACCTAACCATATATATGTATGGAGTGGAATTTGCAATTGAAAAGAAACTTTGTGATCCCAACAAGCTAGGTGAAGGACGGCTTTCACACACACTTATATCTCAGAACTTAGCATGTGGAGACACGTTCGTTCATCTAGCACAAAGGGAACGGTTTGCAGGAGAAACTTTTATTCTGGTTTCTCAGTCTGTTTCCTAGTGCCGGTTTGAAGTTCCTGCAGTTTTCACTGTAAAACAGATTTGGAGCTAGTGCCTCCCCATATATATGTATGGAGTGGATTTTGCTACTGAAAAGAAACATTGTGTTCCCAAGAAGCTAGGTGAAGGACGGCTTTCACACACACTTATCTCTCAGAACTGAGCATGTGGAGAGACGTTCGTTCATCTAGCACAAAGGGAATGGTTTGCAGGGGCAAATTTTACTCTGGTTTCTCAGTCTGTTTCCTAGTGCCGGTTTGAAGTTCCTGCAGTTTTCACTGTAAAACCGAGTTGGAGCTAGTAACCCCCCATATATATGTATGGAGTGGTGTTTGCAACTGAAAAGAAACTTTGTGTTCCCAACAAGCTGTGTGAAGGACGTTTTTCACACCCACTCATCTCTCAGAACTGAGCATGTGGTGAGACGTTAGTTCATCTAGCACAAAGGGAAAGGGTTGCAGGAGAAACTTTTACTCTGGTTTCTCAGTCTGTTTCCTAGTGCCAGTTTGAAGTTCCTGCAGTTTTCACTGTAAAACAGAGTTGGAGCTTGTAATCCCCCATACATATGTAGGGAGTGGTGTTTGTAACTGAAAAGAAACTTTGTGTTCCCAACAAGCTAGTTGAAGGACGTTTTTCACACACACTTATCTCTCAGACCTGAGCATGTGGAGAGACGTTCGTTCCACTAGCACAAAGGGAACGGGTGGCAGGAGAAATTTTACTCTGGTTTCTCAGTCTGTTTCCTAGTGCTGTTTTGAAGTTCCTGCAGTTTTCACTGTAAAACCGAGTTGGATCTCGTACCTCCCCATATATATGTATGGAGTGGAATTTGCAACTGAAAAGAAACTTTGTGTTCCCAACAAGATAGGTGAACGACGGCTTTCACACACACTTATCTCTCAGAACTGAGCATGTAGAGAGACGTTCGTTCATCTAGCACAAAGGGAACGGGTTGCAGGAGAAAGTTTTACTCTGGTTTCTCAGTGTGTTTCCTAGTGCCGGTTTGAAGTTCCTGCAGTTTTCACCGTAAAACCGAGTTGGAGCTTGCAACCCCCCATATATATGTATGGAGTAGTGTTTGCAAGTGAAAAGAAACTTTGTGTTCCCAACAAGCTAGGTTAAGGACGGCTTAACTCCCACTTAACTCTCAGAACTGAGCATGTGGAGAGACGTTCGTTCATCTAGCACCAAGGGAACGGGTTCCAGGAGAAACTTTTACTCTGGATTCTCAGTCTGTTTCCTAGTGCCGGTTTGAAGTTCCTGCAATTTTCACTGTAAAACCGAGTTGGAGCTAGTACCTCCCCATACATATGTATGAAGTGGAGTTTGCTAGTGAAAAGAAACTTTGTGTTCCCAACAAGGTAGGTGAAGGACGGCTTTCACACGCACTTATCTCTCAGAACTGAGCATGTGGAGAGACGTTCGTTCATCTAGATCAAAGGCACGGGTTGCAGGGGGAAATTTTACTCTAGTTTCTCAGTCTTTTTCCTAGTGCCGTGTTGAAATTCCTGCAGTTTTCACTGTAAAACAGATTTGGAGTTAGAACCTCCCCATGTATAAATTTGGAGTGGAATTTGCAACTGAAAACAAAATTTGGTTCCCAACAAGCTAGGTGAAAGACGGCTTTCACACACAAATATCTCACACAACTGAGCATGTGGAGAGACTTTCGTTCATCTAGCACAAAGTGAAAGATTTGCAGCGGTAACTTTAACTATGGTTTCTCAGTCTCTTTTCTAGTGCCGGGTTTAAGTTCCTGCAGATTTCACTGTAAAAACTAGTTGGTGCTGGTACCTCTCATATATATATATGGAGTGTAGTTTGCAACTGAAATGAAAATTTGTGTTCCCAAAAAGCTAGGTTAAGGACGGTTTTCACACACAATTATCTCAGAACTGAGCATGTGAACAGACATTCGTTCATATAGCACAAATTGAAAGGGTTGCAGAAGAATCTTTTTCTATGATTTCTCAGTATCTTTCCTAGTGCCGGTTTGAAGTTCCTGCAGTTTTCACTGTAAAACCGAGTTGGAGCTTGTACCATCCCATATATATATATGGATTGGTGTTTGCAACTGAAAAGAAACTTTGGGTTCCCAACAAGCTAAGTGAAGGACGGCTTTCACACACAATTATCTCTCAGAACTGAGCATGTGGAGAGACGTTCGTTATTCTAGCAAAAAGGGAACGGTTTGCAGGATAAACTATTACTCTGGATTCTCAGTCTATTTCCTAGTGCCGGTTTGAAGTTCCTGCAGTTTTCACTGTTAAACTGAGTTGGAGCTAGTTCCTCCCCATATATATGTATGGAGAAGTGTTTGCAACTGAAAAGAAACTTTGTGTTCCCAAAAAGCTAGATGAAGGACGGATTTCACAGACACATATCTCTTAGAACTGAGCATGTGGAGAGAACTTCCTTCATCTGGCACAAATGGAATGGTTGGCAGGAGAAACTTTTTCTCTGGTTTTCAGTCTGTTTCCTAGTGCATGTTTGAATTACCTTCAGTTTTCACTGTAAAACTGAGTTGGAGCGAGTTCCTCCCCATATATATGTATGGAGTGGATTTTGAAATTGAAAAGAAACTTTGTGTTCCCAAAAAGCTAGATGAAGGACGGCTTTCAAAGACACATATCTCTTAGAAATGAGCATGTGGAGAGACGTTCGTTCATCTAGCACAAACGGAACGGGGTGCAAGAGAAAATTTTACTCTGGTTTCTCACTCTGTTTCCTATTGCCGGATTGAAGTTCCTGCAGTTTTCACTGTAAAAACTAGTTGCTGCTAGTCCATATCCATATATATGTATGGAGTGGAATTTGCAACTGAAAGAAACTTTGTGTTCCCAAAAAGCTAATTGAAGGGCGGCATTCACACACACTTATCACTCAGAACTGAGCATGTGGTGAGACTTTCGTTCATCTAGCTCAAAGGCACGGGTTGCAGGAGGAAATTTTACTCTAGTTTCCCAGTCTTTTTCCTAGTGCCGTGTTGAAGTTCCTGCAGTTTTCACTGTAAAACAAATTTGGAGTTAGATCCTCCCCATGTATAAGTTTGGAGTGGAATTTGCAACTGAAAACAAACTTTGGTTCCCAACAAGCTAGGTGAAGGACGGCTTTCACACACAAATTTCTCACACAACTGAGCATGTGGAGAGACTTTCGTTCATCTAGCACAAAGTGAAAGATTTGCAGCGGTAACTTTAACTATGGTTTCTCAGTCTCTTTCCTAGTGCCGGGTTTAAGTTCCTGCAGATTTCACTGTAAAAACTAGTTGGTGCTGGTACCTCCCATATATATATATAGAGTTTAGTTTGCAACTGAAAAGAAACTTTGTGTTCCCAAAAAGCTAGGTGAAGGACGGTATTCACACACACCTATCTCAAAACTGAGGATGTAAAGAGACGTTCATTCATATAGCACAAATTGAAAGGGTTACAGAAGAATCTTTTACTCTGGTTTCTCAGTCTGTTTCCTAGTGCCGGTTTGAAGTTCCTTCAGTTTTCACTGTAAAACAGAGTTTGAGCTTGTACCTTCCCATATATATGTATGGAGTGGAGTTTGCAAATGAAAAGAAACATTCTGTTCCCAACAAGCAAGGTTAAGCACGGTTTCACACACACTTATGTCACAGAACTGATCATATGTAGAGACTTTCGTTCATCTAGTACAAAGGGAACGGTTGGCAGGAGAAATTTTACTCTGGATTCTCAGTCTGTTTCCTAGTGCCGGTTTTAAATTCCTGCAGTTTTCACTGTAAAAACTAGTTGGTGCTGGTACCTCCCATATATATATATGGAGGTAGTTTGCAACTGAAAAGAAAATTTGTGTTCCCAAAAATCTAGATGAAGAACGGCTTTCACACACACCTATCGCAGAACTGAGCATTTGGAGAGACGTTCTTTCATATAGCACAAATTGAAAGTGTTGGAGAAGAATCTTTTTCTATGATTTCTCAGTGTGTTTCCTAGTGCCGGTTTGAAGTTCCTGCAGTTTTCACAGTAAAACCGAGTTGGAGCTAGAACCTCCCCATATATATGTATGGATTGGTGTTGGCAAAGGAAAAGAATCTTTGTGTTCCCAACAAAATTGGTGAAGGACGGCTTTCACACAAACTTATCTCTCAGAACCTAGCATGTGGAGAGACATTCGTTCATCTAGCACAAAGTGAACGTGTTGTAGGAGAAACATTTACTCTGGTTTCTCAGTCTGTTTCCAGGTGCCGGTTTGAAGTTCCTGCAGTTTTCACTGTAAAATCGAGTTGGAGCTTGTACCTAACCATATATATATATGGATAGGTGTTTGCAACTGAAAAGAAACTTTGTGTTCCCAACAAGCTAAGTGAAGGACGGCTTTAACACACACTTATCTCTCAGAACTGAGCATGTGGAGAGACGTTCGTTCTTCTAGCAAAAAGGGAACGGGTTGCAGGAAAAACTTTAACTCTGGTTTCTCAGTCTGTTTCCTGGTGCCGGTATGAAGTTCCTGCAGTTTTCACTGTAAAACTGAGTTGTAGCTAGTTCCTCCCCATATATATGTATGGAGTGGTGTATGCAACTGAAAAGAAACTTTGTGTTCCCAAAAAGCAAGGTTAAGCACGGCTTTCACAATCACTTATGTCACAGAACTGATCATATGGAGAGACTTTCGTTCATCTAGTTCAAAGGGAACGGTTGGCAGGAGAAACTATTACTCTGGATTCTAGGTCTCTTTCCTAGTGCCTGTTTGAAGTTCCTGCAGTTTTCACAGTAAAACCGAGTTGGAGCTAGGACCTCCCCATATATATGTATGGATTGGTGTTGGCAAAGGAAAAGAATCTTTGTGTTCCCAACAAACTTGGTGAAGGACGGCTTTCACACACACTTATCTCTCAGAACCTAGCATGTGGAGAGACATTCGTTCATCTAGCACAAAGTTAACGTGTTGCAGGAGAAACATTTTCTCTGGTTTCTCAGTCTGTTTCCTGGTGCCGGTTTGAAGTTCCTGCAGTTTTCACTGTAAAACCGAGTTGGGGCTTTTACCTCCCCATATATATGTATGGATTGGGGTTTGCAACTGAAAAGAAATTTGTTTTCCTAAAAAGTTTGTTGAAGGAAGGCTTTCACACACACTTATATCTCAGAGCTGAGCCTGTGGAGATACGTTGGTTCATCTAGCACAAACGGAACAGGTTGCAGGAGAAAGTTTTACTCTGGGATTTCACACTGTTTCCTAGTGCCGGATTGAAGTTCCTGCAGTTTTCACTGTAAAAATTGGTAGCTGCTAGTACCTCCCCATATATATATATGGAGTGTAATTTGCAACTGAAAAGCAAATTTGTGTTCCCAAAAACTAAGTGAAGGACGGTTTTCACACACAACTTTCTCAGAACTGAGCATGTGGAGAGACGTTCTTTCATCTAGCAAAAAGTTATGGATGGCAGGTAAATATTTACTCTGGTTTCTCAGTCTGTTTCCTAGTGCATGTTTGAATTTCCTTCAGTTTTCTCTCTAAAACAGAGTTGGAGCTAGAACCTCCCCATATATATGTATGGATTGGGGTTTGCAACTGAAAAGAAACTTTGTGTTCCCAACAAGCTTTGTGAAGGACGGCATTCACACACACTTATCTCTAAGACCTGAGCACGTGGAGAGACGTTCGTTCATCTAGCACAAACGGAACGGGTTGCAGGAGAAAGATTTTATCTGGTTTCTCACTGTGTTTCCTAGTGCCGGATTGAAGTTCATGCAGTTTTCACTGTAAAAAATTGTTGCTGCTAGAACCTCCCCATATATATATATGGAGTGGAATTAGCAACTGTAAAGAAACTTTGTATTCCCAACAAGCTAATTGAAGGGCGGCTTTCACACACACTTATCTCTCAGAACTGAGCATGTGGAGAGACGTTCATTCATCTAGCAAAAATTGAACAGGATGCAGCGGTAACTTTAACTCTGTATTCTCAGTCGGTTTCCTAGTGCCGGTTTGAAGTTCCTTCAGTTTTCACTGTAAAACAGTGTTGGAGCTTGTACCTTCCCATATATATGTATGGAGAGGAGTTTGCAAATGAAAAGAAACTTTCTGTTCCCAAAAATCAAAGTTAAGCACGGTTTTCACACACACTTATGTCACAGAACTGATCATATGGAGAGACTTTCGTTCATCTAGTACAAAGGGAACGGTTGGCAGGAGAAACTTTTACTCTGGATTCTCAGTCTGTTTCCTAGTGCCGGTTTTAAGTTCCTGCAGTTTTCACTGTAAAACAGATTTGGAGCTAGTGCCTCCCCATATATATGTATGGAGTGGATTTTGCTACTGAAAAGAAACATTGTGTTCCCAAGAAGCTAGGTGAAGGACGGCTTTCACACACACTTATCTCTCAGAACTGAGCATGTGGAGAGACGTTCGTTCATCTAGCACAAAGGGAATGGTTTGCAGGGGCAAATTTTACTCTGGTTTCTCAGTCTGTTTCCTAGTGCCGGTTTGAAGTTCCTGCAGTTTTCACTGTAAAACCGAGTTGGAGCTAGTAACCCCCCATATATATGTATGGAGTGGTGTTTGCAACTGAAAAGAAACTTTGTGTTCCCAACAAGCTGTGTGAAGGACGTTTTTCACACCCACTCATCTCTCAGAACTGAGCATGTGGTGAGACGTTAGTTCATCTAGCACAAAGGGAAAGGGTTGCAGGAGAAACTTTTACTCTGGTTTCTCAGTCTGTTTCCTAGTGCCAGTTTGAAGTTCCTGCAGTTTTCACTGTAAAACCGAGTTGGAGCTTGTAATCCCCCATACATATGTAGGGAATGGTGTTTGTAACTGAAAAGAAACTTTGTGTTCCCAACAAGCTAGTTGAAGGACGTTTTTCACACACACTTATCTCTCAGACCTGAGCATGTGGAGAGACGTTCGTTCCACTAGCACAAAGGGAACGGGTGGCAGGAGAAATTTTACTCTGGTTTCTCAGTCTGTTTCCTAGTGCTGTTTTGAAGTTCCTGCAGTTTTCACTGTAAAACCGAGTTGGATCTCGTACCTCCCCATATATATGTATGGAGTGGAATTTGCAACTGAAAAGAAACTTTGTGTTCCCAACAAGATAGGTGAACGACGGCTTTCACACACACTTATCTCTCAGAACTGAGCATGTAGAGAGACGTTCGTTCATCTAGCACAAAGGGAACGGGTTGCAGGAGAAAGTTTTACTCTGGTTTCTCAGTCTGTTTCCTAGTGCCGGTTTGAAGTTCCTGCAGTTTTCACCGTAAAACCGAGTTGGAGCTTGCAACCCCCCATATATATGTATGGAGTAGTGTTTGCAAGTGAAAAGAAACTTTGTGTTCCCAACAAGCTAGGTTAAGGACGGCTTAACTCCCACTTAACTCTCAGAACTGAGCATGTGGAGAGACGTTCGTTCATCTAGCACCAAGGGAACGGGTTCCAGGAGAAACTTTTACTCTGGATTCTCAGTCTGTTTCCTAGTGCCGGTTTGAAGTTCCTGCAATTTTCACTGTAAAACCGAGTTGGAGCTAGTACCTCCCCATACATATGTATGAAGTGGAGTTTGCTAGTGAAAAGAAACTTTGTGTTCCCAACAAGGTAGGTGAAGGACGGCTTTCACACGCACTTATCTCTCAGAACTGAGCATGTGGAGAGACGTTCGTTCATCTAGATCAAAGGCACGGGTTGCAGGAGGAAATTTTACTCTAGTTTCTCAGTATTTTTCCTAGTGCCGTGTTGAAATTCCTGCAGTTTTCACTGTAAAACAGATTTGGAGTTAGAACCTCCCCATGTATAAATTTGGAGTGGAATTTGCAACTGAAAACAAAATTTGGTTCCCAACAAGCTAGGTGAAAGACGGCTTTCACACACAAATATCTCACACAACTGAGCATGTGGAGAGACTTTCGTTCATCTAGCACAAAGTGAAAGATTTGCAGCGGTAACTTTAACTATGGTTTCTCAGTCTCTTTTCTAGTGCCGGGTTTAAGTTCCTGCAGATTTCACTGTAAAAACTAGTTGGTGCTGGTACCTCTCATATATATATATGGAGTGTAGTTTGCAACTGAAATGAAAATTTGTGTTCCCAAAAAGCTAGGTTAAGGACGGTTTTCACACACAATTATCTCAGAACTGAGCATGTGAACAGACATTCGTTCATATAGCACAAATTGAAAGGGTTGCAGAAGAATCTTTTTCTATGATTTCTCAGTATCTTTCCTAGTGCCGGTTTGAAGTTCCTGCAGTTTTCACTGTAAAACCGAGTTGGAGCTTGTACCATCCCATATATATATATGGATTGGTGTTTGCAACTGAAAAGAAACTTTGGGTTCCCAACAAGCTAAGTGAAGGACGGCTTTCACACACAATTATCTCTCAGAACTGAGCATGTGGAGAGACGTTCGTTATTCTAGCAAAAAGGGAACGGTTTGCAGGATAAACTATTACTCTGGATTCTCAGTCTATTTCCTAGTGCCGGTTTGAAGTTCCTGCAGTTTTCACTGTTAAACTGAGTTGGAGCTAGTTCCTCCCCATATATATGTATGGAGAAGTGTTTGCAACTGAAAAGAAACTTTGTGTTCCCAAAAAGCTAGATGAAGGACGGATTTCACAGACACATATCTCTTAGAACTGAGCATGTGGAGAGAACTTCCTTCATCTGGCACAAATGGAATGGTTGGCAGGAGAAACTTTTTCTCTGGTTTTCAGTCTGTTTCCTAGTGCATGTTTGAATTACCTTCAGTTTTCACTGTAAAACTGAGTTGGAGCGAGTTCCTCCCCATATATATGTATGGAGTGGATTTTGAAATTGAAAAGAAACTTTGTGTTCCCAAAAAGCTAGATGAAGGACGGCTTTCAAAGACACATATCTCTTAGAAATGAGCATGTGGAGAGACGTTCGTTCATCTAGCACAAACGGAACGGGGTGCAAGAGAAAATTTTACTCTGGTTTCTCACTCTGTTTCCTATTGCCGGATTGAAGTTCCTGCAGTTTTCACTGTAAAAACTAGTTGCTGCTAGTCCATATCCATATATATGTATGGAGTGGAATTTGCAACTGAAAGAAATTTTGTGTTCCCAAAAAGCTAATTGAAGGGCGGCATTCACACACACTTATCACTCAGAACTGAGCATGTGGTGAGACTTTCGTTCATCTAGCTCAAAGGCACGGGTTGCAGGAGGAAATTTTACTCTAGTTTCCCAGTCTTTTTCCTAGTGCCGTGTTGAAGTTCCTGCAGTTTTCACTGTAAAACAAATTTGGAGTTAGATCCTCCCCATGTATAAGTTTGGAGTGGAATTTGCAACTGAAAACAAACTTTGGTTCCCAACAAGCTAGGTGAAAGACGGCTTTCACACACAAATTTCTCACACAACTGAGCATGTGGAGAGACTTTCGTTCATCTAGCACAAAGTGAAAGATTTGCAGCGGTAACTTTAACTATGGTTTCTCAGTCTCTTTCCTAGTGCCGGGTTTAAGTTCCTGCAGATTTCACTGTAAAAACTAGTTGGTGCTGGTACCTCCCATATATATATATAGAGTTTAGTTTGCAACTGAAAAGAAACTTTGTGTTCCCAAAAAGCTAGGTGAAGGACGGTATTCACACACACCTATCTCAAAACTGAGGATGTAAAGAGACGTTCATTCATATAGCACAAATTGAAAGGGTTACAGAAGAATCTTTTACTCTGGTTTCTCAGTCTGTTTCCTAGTGCCGGTTTGAAGTTCCTTCAGTTTTCACTGTAAAACAGAGTTTGAGCTTGTACCTTCCCATATATATGTATGGAGTGGAGTTTGCAAATGAAAAGAAACATTCTGTTCCCAACAAGCAAGGTTAAGCACGGTTTCACACACACTTATGTCACAGAACTGATCATATGTAGAGACTTTCGTTCATCTAGTACAAAGGGAACGGTTGGCAGGAGAAATTTTACTCTGGATTCTCAGTCTGTTTCCTAGTGCCGGTTTTAAATTCCTGCAGTTTTCACTGTAAAAACTAGTTGGTGCTGGTACCTCCCATATATATATATGGAGGTAGTTTGCAACTGAAAAGAAAATTTGTGTTCCCAAAAATCTAGATGAAGAACGGCTTTCACACACACCTATCGCAGAACTGAGCATTTGGAGAGACGTTCTTTCATATAGCACAAATTGAAAGTGTTGGAGAAGAATCTTTTTCTATGATTTCTCAGTGTGTTTCCTAGTGCCGGTTTGAAGTTCCTGCAGTTTTCACAGTAAAACCGAGTTGGAGCTAGAACCTCCCCATATATATGTATGGATTGGTGTTGGCAAAGGAAAAGAATCTTTGTGTTCCCAACAAAATTGGTGAAGGACGGCTTTCACACAAACTTATCTCTCAGAACCTAGCATGTGGAGAGACATTCGTTCATCTAGCACAAAGTGAACGTGTTGTAGGAGAAACATTTACTCTGGTTTCTCAGTCTGTTTCCAGGTGCCGGTTTGAAGTTCCTGCAGTTTTCACTGTAAAATCGAGTTGGAGCTTGTACCTAACCATATATATATATGGATAGGTGTTTGCAACTGAAAAGAAACTTTGTGTTCCCAACAAGCTAAGTGAAGGACGGCTTTAACACACACTTATCTCTCAGAACTGAGCATGTGGAGAGACGTTCGTTCTTCTAGCAAAAAGGGAACGGGTTGCAGGAAAAACTTTAACTCTGGTTTCTCAGTCTGTTTCCTGGTGCCGGTATGAAGTTCCTGCAGTTTTCACTGTAAAACTGAGTTGTAGCTAGTTCCTCCCCATATATATGTATGGAGTGGTGTATGCAACTGAAAAGAAACTTTGTGTTCCCAAAAAGCAAGGTTAAGCACGGCTTTCACAATCACTTATGTCACAGAACTGATCATATGGAGAGACTTTCGTTCATCTAGTTCAAAGGGAACGGTTGGCAGGAGAAACTATTACTCTGGATTCTAGGTCTCTTTCCTAGTGCCTGTTTGAAGTTCCTGCAGTTTTCACAGTAAAACCGAGTTGGAGCTAGGACCTCCCCATATATATGTATGGATTGGTGTTGGCAAAGGAAAAGAATCTTTGTGTTCCCAACAAACTTGGTGAAGGACGGCTTTCACACACACTTATCTCTCAGAACCTAGCATGTGGAGAGACATTCGTTCATCTAGCACAAAGTTAACGTGTTGCAGGAGAAACATTTTCTCTGGTTTCTCAGTCTGTTTCCTGGTGCCGGTTTGAAGTTCCTGCAGTTTTCACTGTAAAACCGAGTTGGGGCTTTTACCTCCCCATATATATGTATGGATTGGGGTTTGCAACTGAAAAGAAATTTGTTTTCCTAAAAAGTTTGTTGAAGGAAGGCTTTCACACACACTTATATCTCAGAGCTGAGCCTGTGGAGATACGTTGGTTCATCTAGCACAAACGGAACAGGTTGCAGGAGAAAGTTTTACTCTGGGATTTCACACTGTTTCCTAGTGCCGGATTGAAGTTCCTGCAGTTTTCACTGTAAAAATTGGTAGCTGCTAGTACCTCCCCATATATATATATGGAGTGTAATTTGCAACTGAAAAGCAAATTTGTGTTCCCAAAAACTAAGTGAAGGACGGTTTTCACACACAACTTTCTCAGAACTGAGCATGTGGAGAGACGTTCTTTCATCTAGCAAAAAGTTATGGATGGCAGGTAAATATTTACTCTGGTTTCTCAGTCTGTTTCCTAGTGCATGTTTGAATTTCCTTCAGTTTTCTCTCTAAAACAGAGTTGGAGCTAGAACCTCCCCATATATATGTATGGATTGGGGTTTGCAACTGAAAAGAAACTTTGTGTTCCCAACAAGCTTTGTGAAGGACGGCATTCACACACACTTATCTCTAAGACCTGAGCACGTGGAGAGACGTTCGTTCATCTAGCACAAACGGAACGGGTTGCAGGAGAAAGATTTTATCTGGTTTCTCACTGTGTTTCCTAGTGCCGGATTGAAGTTCATGCAGTTTTCACTGTAAAAAATTGTTGCTGCTAGAACCTCCCCATATATATATATGGAGTGGAATTAGCAACTGTAAAGAAACTTTGTATTCCCAACAAGCTAATTGAAGGGCGGCTTTCACACACACTTATCTCTCAGAACTGAGCATGTGGAGAGACGTTCATTCATCTAGCAAAAATTGAACAGGATGCAGCGGTAACTTTAACTCTGTATTCTCAGTCGGTTTCCTAGTGCCGGTTTGAAGTTCCTTCAGTTTTCACTGTAAAACAGTGTTGGAGCTTGTACCTTCCCATATATATGTATGGAGAGGAGTTTGCAAATGAAAAGAAACTTTCTGTTCCCAAAAATCAAAGTTAAGCACGGTTTTCACACACACTTATGTCACAGAACTGATCATATGGAGAGACTTTCGTTCATCTAGTACAAAGGGAACGGTTGGCAGGAGAAACTTTTACTCTGGATTCTCAGTCTGTTTCCTAGTGCCGGTTTTAAGTTCCTGCAGTTTTCACTGTAAAAACTAGTTGGTGCTGGTACCACCCATATATATATATGGAGGTAGTTTGCAACTGAAAAGAAAATTTGTGTTCCCAAAAATCTAGATGAAGAACGGCTTTCACACACACCTATCTCAGAACTGAGCATTTGGAGTGTCGTCCTTTCATATAGCACAAATTGAAATGGTTGCAGAAGAATCTTTTTCTATGATTTCTCAGTGTGTTTACTAGTGCCGGTTTGAAGTTCCTTCAGTTTTCACTGTAAAACTGAGTTGGAGCTAGTCCCTCCCCATATATATGTATGGAGTGGAGTTTGCAACTGAATTGAAACTTTGTGTTCCCAAAAAGCTAGATGAAGGACGGCTTTCACAGACACATATCTCTTAGAAATGAGCATGTGGAGAGACGTTCGTTCATCTAGCACAAACGGAACGGGTTGCAGGAGAATGTTTTTCTCTGATTTTTCAGTCTGTTTCCTAGTGCCGGATTGAAGTTCCTGCAGTTTTCACTGTAAAAACTAGTTGCTGCTAGTACCTATCCGTATATATGTATGGAGTGGAATTTGCAACAGAAAAGAAACTTTGTGTTCCCAACAAACTAATTGAAGGGCATCATTCACACACACTTATCTCTCAGAACTGAGGATGTGGTGAGACTTTCTTTCATCTAGCTCAAAAGGCACGGGTTGCAGAAGGAAATTTTACTCTAGTTTCTCAGTCTTTTTCCTAGTGCCGTGTTGAAATTCCTGCAGTTTTCACTGTAAAACAGAGTTGGAGCTAGATCCACTCCATGTATATGTATGGAGTGGAATTTGCAACTGAAAAGAAACTTTGTGTTCCCAACAAGCTAGGTGAAGGATGGCTTTCACACAAAATTTTCTCACACAACTGAGCATGTGGAGAGACTTTCGATCATCTAGCACAAAGTGAAAGATTTGCAGTGGTAACTTTAACTATGGTTTCTCAGTCTCTTTCCTAGTGCCGGTTTAAGTTTCTGCAGTTTTCACTGTAAAATCTAGTTGGTGCTGGTTCCTCCCATATATATATATATGGAGTGTAGTTTGCAACTGAAAAGAAAATTTGTGTTCCAAAAAGCTAGGTGAAGGACGGTATTCATACACAGCTATCTCAAAACTGAGCATGTGAAGAGACGTTCTTTCATATAACACAAATTGAAAGGGTTAAAGTAGAATCTTTTACTCTGGTATCTCAGTCTGTTTCCTATTGCCGGTTTGAATTTCCTTCAGTTTTCAATGTAAAACAGAGTTGGAGTTAGTACCTTCCCATATATATGTATGGAGTGGAATTTGCAAATGAAAAGGAAATTTCTGTTCCCAACAAGCTAGGTTAAGCACGGTTTTCACACACACTTATGTCACAGAACTGATCATATTTAGAGACTATCGTTCATCTAGTACAAAGGGAACGGTTTGCAGGAGAAACTTTTACTCTGGATTCTCAGTCTTTTTCCTAGTGCCGGTTTGAAGTTCCTGCAGTTTTCACAGTAAAACCGTGTTGGAGCTAGTACCTCCCCATATATATGTATGGATTGGTGTTTGCTAAGGAAAAGAATCTTTGTGTTCCCAACAAAATAGGTGAAGGACGGCTTTAATACACACTTATCTCTCAGAACCTAGCATGTGGAGAGACATTCTTTCATCTAGCACAAATTGAACGGTTTGAAGGAGAAACTTTTACTCTGGTTTCTCAGTCTGTTTCCTGGTGCCGGTTTGAACTTCCTGCAGTTTTCTCTGTAAAACCGAGTTG
This sequence comes from Camelus bactrianus, assembly GCF_048773025.1. Taxonomy (NCBI): domain Eukaryota; kingdom Metazoa; phylum Chordata; class Mammalia; order Artiodactyla; family Camelidae; genus Camelus; species Camelus bactrianus. The sequence continues at coordinate 104,039,917 of NC_133544.1, forward strand.
GAGTTATTACCTCCCCATATATATGTATGGAGTGAAGTTTGCTACTGAAAAGAAACTTTGTATTCCCAACAAGCTATTTCAAAGACGGCTTACACACACACCTATTTCTCAGAACTGAGCATGTGGAGAGACGTTCCTTCATCTAGCACAAATGGGACGGGTTGCTGTAGAAACTTTTACTCTGGTTCTCAGTCTGTTTCCTAGTGCATGTTTGAAATTCCTTCAGTTTTCACTGTAAAATTGAGTTGGAGCTAGTACCACCCCATATATATGTATGGAATGGAGTTTGCATCCTAAAAGAAACTTTGTGTTCCCAACAAGCTTGGTGAAGGACGCCATTCACACACACTTATCTCTCAGAAATGATCACGTGGAGAGAGTTTCGTTCATCTAGCACAAACGGAACGGGTTGCAGAAGAAAGTATTACTCTGGTTTCTCACTCTGTTTCCAAGTGCCGGATTCAAGTTCCTGCAGTTTTCACTGTAATACTGATTTGGAACTAGTTCCTCCATATATATATATGTATGGAGTGGAGTTTGCAACTGAAAAGGAACTTTGTGTTCCCAAAAAGCTAGATGAAGGACGGCTTTCACAGACACATATCTCTTAGAACTGAGCATGAGGAGAGACGTTCCTTCATCTAACACAAATGGAATGGGTTGCAGGAGAAACTTTTACTTTGGTTTCTCAGTGTGTTTCCTAGTGCATGTTTGAATTTCCTTCATTTTTCACTGTAAAACATATTTGGATCTGGTACCTCCCCATATATATATATATGGATTGGGGTTAGCAACTGAAATAAACTTTGTGTTCCCAACAAGCTTGGTGAAGGACGGCTTTCACACACACTTATCTCTCAGAACTGAGCATGTGGAGAGACATTCGTTCAACTATCATGAACGGAACGGGTTGCAGGAGAAAGTTTTCTCTGGATTCTCAATCTGTTTCCTAGTGCCGGATTGAAGTTCCTGCAGTTTTCACTGTAAAATCTAGTTGCTGCTAGTACCTCCCCATGTATACGTATGGAGTGGAATTTGAAACTGAAAAGAAACTTTGTGTTCCCAAAAAATAATTGAAGGGCGGCTTTCACACACTCTTATCTCTCAGAACTGAGTATGTGGTGAGACGTTCGTTCATCTAGCTCAAAGGGCACGGGTTGCAGGAGGAACATTTACTCTGGATTCTCTGTCTGTTTCCTAGTGCCGTTTTGAAGTTCCTTCAGTTTTCACTGTAAAACATAGTTGGAGCTAGTACCTTCCCATATATATGTATGGATTGGAGTTTGCAAATTAAAAGAAACTTCCTGTTCCCAACAAGCTAGGTGAAGCACGGTTTACACAAACACTTAGGTCACAGAAATGAGCATATGGTGAGAATTTCGTTCATCAAGTACAAAGGAAATGGTTTGTAGGAGAAACTTTTACTCTGGTTTCTCAGTCTGTTTCCTAGTGCCGGTTTGACGTTCCTGCAGTTTTCACAGTAAAACCGAGTTGGAGCTAGTACCACCCCGTATATATGTATGGTTTGGAGTTTGCAACTGAAAAGAAAATTTGTGTTCCCAACAAGCTTGGTGAAGGACGGCTTTCACACACACATATCTCTCAGAACTGAGCATGTGGAGAGACGTTCGTTCATCTAGCACAAACGGAACGAGTTGCAGGAGAAAGTTTTACTCTGGTTTCTCACTCTGTTTCCTAGTGCCGGATTGAAGTTCCTGCAGATTTCACTGTAAAAACTAGTTGCTGCTAGTACCTCCCCATATAAATGTATGGAGTGGAGTTTTCAAATGAAAAGAAACTTTGTGTTCCCACCAAGCTTATTGAAGGGCGGCTTTCACACACATATATCTCTCAGAAATGTGCATGTGGAGAGACGTTCGTTCATCTAGCACAAATGGCACGTGTTGCAGGAGAAACTTTTACTCTAGTTTCTCAGTCTGTTTCCTCGTGCCGGGTTGAAGTTCCTACAGTTTTCACTGTAAAACAGAGTTGGAGCTAGATCCTCCCCATGTATATGTATGGAGTGGAATTTGCAACTGAAAAGAAACTTTGAGTTCCCAACATGCCAGGGGAAGCACGGCTTTCACACAATCTTATGTCACACAACTGAGCATATGGAGAGACTTTCATTCAACTAGTACAAAGGGAAAGGGTTGCAGGAGAAACTTTTACTCTGGATTCTCAGTCTGTTTCCTAGTGCCGGTTTGAATTTTCTGCAGTTTTCACTTTAAAAGCGAATTGGAGCTTACGTCCCCATATATATTTATGGAGAGTAGTTTGCATCTGAAAACTAACTTTGATTCCCAACAAGCTAGGTTAAGATGGCGTTCACACACACTTTTTTCTCAGAACTGAGCATGTGGAGATACGTTCGTTCATCTAGCACATAGTGAACGGGTTGCAGGAGAAAATTTTTGACTGGTTTATCAGTGTGTTACCTAGTGCCGGGTTGAAGTTCCTACAGTTTTCACTGTAAAACTGAGTTGAAGCTACATCCTCCCATATATATATATGGATTGTAATTTGCAACAGAATAAAAACTTTGTGTTCCCAACAAGCTAGGTGAAGGACGGCTTTCACACACAATTTTGTCTCAGAACTGAGCATGTGGAGAGACGTTCGTTCATTTAGCACAAAGGGAAATGTTTGCTGCGGTAACTTTAACTATGGTTTCTAAGTCTGTTTACCAGTGCCGGAATATGTTCCTGCAGTTTTCACTGTAAAAACTAGTTAGTGCTGGTTCCTCCCATATATTTAAATGGAGTGTATTTGGCAACTGAAAAGAAAATTTGTGTTCCCAAACAGCTAGTTGAAGGACGGTTTTCACACACACCTATCTCAGAACTGAGCATGTGGAGAGATGTTCGTTCATCTAGCACAAAGGGCATGGGTTGCAGGAGAAACATTTACTCTGGTTTCTCAGTCTGTTTCCTGGTGCCGGTTTGAAGTTCCTGCAGTTTTCACTGTAAAGACTATTTGGAGTTTGTACTTCCCCATATATATGTATGGAGTGGAGTTGCCTACTGAAAAGAATCTTTGTATTCCCAAAAAGCTAGGTGAAGGACGGTTTTCACACACACATATCTCAGAACTGAGCATGTGGAGAGACGTTCGTTCATATAGCACAAATTGTAAGGGTTGCAGAAGAACCTTTTACTCTGGTTTCTCAGTCTGTTTCTTAGTGCCGGTTTGAAGTTCCTTCAGTTTTCACTGTAAAACCGAGTTGGAGGTAGTACCTCCCCATATATATGTATGGATTGGTGTTTGCAAAGGAAAAGAATCTTTGTGTTCCCAAGAAACTAGGTGAAGGACGGCTTTCACACACACTTACTTTTCTGAACTGATCATGTGGGGAGACTTTCGTTCATATAGCACAAATTGAAAATATTTCAGAAGTAAGTATTACTCTGGTTTCTCAGTCTGTTTCCTACTGCCCGTCTGAAGTTCCTACATTTTTCAATATAAAACAAAATTGGAACTAGTCCCTCCCCATATATATATATGGAGCGGAGTTTGCAACTGGAAAGAAACATTGTGTTCCCAACAAGCTAGGTGAAGTACGGCTTTCACGCACACTTATCTCTCAAAACTGAGCATGTGGAGAGACGTTCGTTCATCTAGCACAAGGGAAACGGGTTGCAGGAGAAACTTTTACTCTGGTTTTTCAGTCTGTTTCCTAGTGCCGGGTTGAAGATCCTGCAGTTTTCATTGTAATACAGATTTGGAGCTAGAACATCCCCATGTATATGTATGGAGTGGTATTTGCAAATGAAAAGAATCTTTGAGTTCCCAACATGCTAGGGGAAGCACGGCTTTCACACACACTTATGTCACAGAAGTGAGCATATGGAGAGATTTTCGTTCATTTAGTACAAAGGGAAAGGGTTGCAGGAGAAATTTTACTCTGGATTCTCACTCTGCTAGAGCCGGTTTGAATTTTCTGCAGTTTTCACTTTAAAACCGAGTTGGAACTTACGTCCCCATATGTATTTATGGAGAGTAGTTTGCATCTGAAAACTAACTTTGATTCCCAACAAACTAGGTTAAGATGGCGTTCACACACACTTTTTTCTCAGAACTGAGCATGTGGAGATACGTTCGTTCAACTAGCACAAAGTGAACGGGTTGCAGGAGAAAATTTTTGACTGGTTTCTCAGTGTGTTACCTAGTGCCGGGTTGAAGTTCCTACAGTTTTCACTGTAAAACAGAGTTGGAGCTACATCCTCCCTATGTATATATATGGAGTGGGATTTGCAACTGAAAAGAAACTTCGTGTTCCTAACAAGCTATGTGAATGACGGGTTTCACCACCACATATCTCTCAGAATTGAGCATGTGGAGAGACTTTCGTTCATCTAGCACAAAGGGAAAGGTTTACAGGAGAAATTTTTACTCTGGTTTCTCAGTCTGTTTCCTAGTGCCGGTTTGAAATTCCTGCAGTTTTCAGTGTAAAATCTAGTTGGTGCTAGTACCTCCCCATATATATATATGGAGAGTAGTTTGCAACTGAAAAGAATCTATGTGTTCCCAAAAAGCTATGTGAAGGACAGCTTTCACACACACTTTTCTCTCAGAACTGAGCATGTGGAGAGACGTTCGTTCATCTAGCACAAAGGGAATGGGTTGCAGCCGTAACTTTAACTATGGTTTCTCAGTCTGTTTCCTAGTGCCGGTTTTTAGTTCCTGCAGTTTTCACTATAAAAACTAGTTGGTGTTGGTACCTCCCATATATATATATGGAGTGTAGTTTGCTACTGAATAGAAACTTTGTGTTCCCTAAAAGCCAGTTGAAGGACTGCTTTCACACACACTTATTTCTCAGAACTGAGCATGTGGAGACACTTTCGTTCATCTAGTACAAACGGAACGAGTTGCAGGAGAAAGTTTTACTCTGGTTTCTCACTCTGTTTCCTAGTGCCGGATTGAAGGTCCTGCAGTTTTCACTGTAAAAAATAGTTGCTGCTAGTACCTCCCCATATATATATATGGAGTGGAGTTAGCAACTGAAAAAAGACTTTGTGTTCCCAACAAGATAGGTGAAGCACGGTTTTCACACACACTTATGTCACAGAACTGAGCATATGGTGAGACATTCGTTCATCTAGTAAAAAGGGAACGATTTGCAGGAGAAACTTTTACTCTGGATTCTCAGTCTGTTTCCTAGTGCCGGTTTCAAGATCCTGCAATTTTCACTGTAAAACAGAGTTGGAGCTAGTACCTCCCCATATGTATGTATGGAGTGGAGTTTGCAACTGAAAAGAAACTTTGTGTTCCCAACAAGCTTGTTGAAGGACGGCTTTCACACCCACTTATTTCTCAGAATTGAGCATGTGGAGAGACATTCCTTCATCTAGCACAAAGGGAAAGGGTTGCCGGGAAACATTTACTCTGGTTTCTCACTCTGTTTCCTAGTGCCGGATTGAAGTTCCTGCAGTTTTCACTATAAAAATTAGTTGCTGCTAGTTCCTCCCCGTATATATATATGGAGTGGAGTTTGCAACTTGAAAGAAAATTTGTTGTCCCAACAAGCTAATTGAAGGGCGGCTTTGACACACAATTATCTCTCAGAACTGAGCATGTGTAGAGACGTTCATTCATCTAGCACAAAGGGCACGGGTTGCAGGGGAAGCATTTACTCTATTTTATCAGAATGTTTCCTAGTGCCGTTTTGAAGTTCCTGAAGTTTTCACTGTAAAATTGTTTTGGAGCTAATACCTCCCCATATATATGTATGGAATGGAGTTTAAAAATGAAAAGAAAGTTTGTGTTCCCAACAAGCTAGGTGAAGTACGGCTTTCACACACAATTTTCTCTCAGAACTGTGCATGTGGAGAGACGGTCGTTCATCAAGCACAAAGGGAAAGGGTTGCAGCGGTATCTTAAACTATGGTTTCTCAGTCTGTTTCCTAGTGCCGGTTTTAAGTTCCTGCAGTTTTCACTGTAAAATCTAGTTGGTGCTGGTACCTCCCATATATATATAAGGAGTGAAATTTGCAACTGAAATGAAACTTTGTGTTCCCAAAAAGCTAGTTGAAGTACGGTTTTCACACACACCTATGTCAGAACTGAGGATGTGGAGAGACGTTCGTTCATATGTCACAAATTGAAAGGGTTGCAGAAGATTCTTTTACTCTGGTTTCTCAGTTTCTTTCCTAGTGCCGGTTTGAAGTTCCTTCAGTTTTCACTGTAAAACAGATTTGGAGCTAGTACCTTCCAATATATATATATGGAGTGGAGTTTGCTAATGAAAAGAAACTTTCGGTTCCCAACAAGCTAGGTGAAGCACAGTTTTCACACACACTAATCTCACAGAACTGAGAATATGGAGAGACTTTCGTTCATCTAGTACAAAGGGAACGGTTTGCAGGAGAAACTTTTACTCTGGATTCTCAGTCTGTTTCCTAGTGCCGGTTTGAAGTTCCTGCAGTTTTCACAGTAAAACCGAGTTGGAGCTAGTACCTACCCATATATATGTATGGATTGGAGTTAGCAACTGAAAAGGAACTTTGTGTTCCCTACAAGCTTGGTGAAGGACAGCATTCCCACACACTTATTTCTCAGAACTGAGCATGTGGAGAGACGTTCGTTCATCTAGCACAAGGGAAAGGGGTTGCAGGAGAAACTTTTACTCTGGTTTCTCAGTCTGTTTCCTAGTGCCGGGTTGAAGTTCCTGCAGTTTTCACTGTAATATAGATTTGGAGCTAGAACTTCCCCATGTATGTTTAAGGAGTGGTATTTGCAACTGAAGAGAAACTTTGAGTTCCCAACATGCTAGGGGAAGCACGGCTTCCACACACACATATGTCACAGAACTGAGCATATGGAGAGACGTTCGTTCCTCTAGTACAAAGGGAACGTGTTGCAGGAGAAACATTTACTCTGGATTCTCAGTCTTATTCCTAGGGCCGGTTTGAATTTTCTACAGTTTTCACTTTAAAACCGAGTTGGTGCTTACATCCCCATATATATTTATTGAGAGTAATTTGCATTTGAATATTAACTTTGTTTCCCAACAAGCTAGGTGAAGACGGCTATAACACACACTTGTTTCTCAGAAATGAGCATGTGGAGAGACGTTCGTTCATGTAGCACAAAGGGAACGGGTTGCAGGAGATAATATTTGACTGGTTTCACTGTCTGTTTCCTATTGCCGGTTTGAAGTTCCTACATTTTTCAGTGTAAAACCGAGTTGGAGCTTGACATTCCCCATATATATGTATGGAGTGGAGTTTGCAACTGAAAAGAGGCTTTGTGATCCCAACAATCTAGGTGAAGAACGGCTTTCACATACACATATCTCTCAGAACTGAGCATGAAGAGAGAATTTCGTTCATCTAGTACAAAGTGAACGGGCTGCAGGAGAAAATTATTGACTGGTTTCTCAGTCTGTTACCTAGTGCAGGGTTGAAGTTCCTGCATTTCTCACTGTAAAACAGAGTTGGAGCTAAAACCTCCCCATGTATTTTTATGGTGTGGTATTTGCAACTGAAAAGAACCTTTGTTTTCCCAACAAGCTAGGTGAAAGACGGGTTTCACACACACATATCTCTCAGAATTGAGCATGTGGAGAGATGTTCGTTCATCTAGCACAAAGGGAAAAGTTTGCAGGAGAAATTTTACTCTGGTTTCTCAGTCTGTTTCCTAGTGCTGGTTTGAAATTCCTGCAGTTTTCAGTGTAAAACCTAGTTGGTGCTGGTACCTCCCCATATATATATATGGAGTTTAGTTTGCAACCGAAAAAAATCTTTGTGTTCCCATAAAGCTAGGTGAAGGACGGTTTTCACACACATTTATCTCTCAGAACTGAGCATGTGACGAGACATTCGTTCATATAGCACAAATTGAAAGGGTTGCAGAAGAATCTTTTACACTGGTTTCTCAGTCTGTTTCCTTGTGCAGGTTTGAAGTTCCTGCAGTTTTCACTGTAAAAAAGAATTGGAGCTTGTACCTCCCCATGTATATGTATATAGTGGAAATTGCAACTGAAAAGAAACTTTGAGTTCCCAACATGCTAGGGGATCACGGCTTTCACACAGACGTATGTCTCAGAACTGAGCATATGGAGAAACGTTCGTTAATCTAGTACAAAGTGAACGGGTGGCAGGAGAAACTTTTACTCTGGATTCTCAGTCTGTTTCCTAGTGCCGGTTTGATTTTTCTGAAGTTTTCATTTTAAAACCGAGTTAGCGCTTACCTCCCCATATATATTTATGGAGAGTAGTTTGCATCTGAAAAGTAACTTTGATTCCCAACAAGCTAGGTGAAGACGGCTTTCACACACACTTGTTTCTCAGAACTGAGCATGTGGAGAGACGTTCGTTCATCTAGCACAAAGGGAACGTTTTGAAGGAGAAAATTTTTGACTGGATTCTCAGTCTGTTTCCTAGTGCCGGGTTGAAATTCCTGCAGTTCTCACTGTAAAACAGATTTGGAGCTAAATCCTCCCCATGTATATGTATGCTTTGGAATTTGCAACTGAAAAGAAACTTTGTGTTCCCAACAAGCTAGGTTAATGACTGGTTTCACACACATATATCTCTGAGAATTGAGCATGTGGAGAGACTTTAGTTCATCTAGCACAAATGGAACGGGTTGCAGGAGAAATTTTTACTCTGGTTTCTCAGTCTGTTTCCTAGTGCTGGTTTGAAGTTCCTGCAGTTTTCACTGTAATAACTTGTTGGTGCTAGTAGCTCCCCATATATATATATGGAGTGTAGTTTGCAAATGAAAAGAAACTTTGTGTTCCCAAAAAGCTAGTTGAAGGACGGTTTTCACACAAACCTATCTCTCACATCTGAGCATGTGAAGAGACTTTCGTTCATATAGCACAAAATGAAAGGGTTGCAGAAGAATCTTTTTTTCTGTTTTCTGTGTCTGTTTCCCAGTGCCGGATTGAAGTTCCTGCAGTTTTCACTGTAAATCAGAGTTGGAGCTAGTCATTCCCCATATATATGCATGGAGTGGAGTTTGCAACTGAAAAGAATCTTTGTGTTCCCAAAAAGCTTGTTGAACTACGGCTTTCACATACACTTATCTCTCAGAAAATTGCATGTGGAGAGACATTCGTTCATCTAGCACAAATGGAACGGGTTGCAGGAGAAACTTTTACTCTTGTTTCTCAGTCTGTTTCCTAGTGCACTATTGAAGTTCCTGCAGTATTCACTGTAAAACAAAGTTGGAGCTAGTACCTCCCCATATATATGTATGGATTGGAGTTTGCAATGAAAGGATACTTTGTGTTCCCAACAATCTAGTCGAAGGGCAGCTTTCGCACACACATATCTCTCATATCTGAGAATGTGCAGAGACGTTCGTTCATTTAGCAAATTGGGAACGGGTTGCAGGAGAAAGTTTTACTCTGGATTCTCAGTCTGTTTCATAGTGCCGGGTTGAAGTTCCTGCAGTTTTAACTGTAAAACAGATTTGGATCTTGAACCTCCCCATGTATATATATGGAGTGGAATTTGCTCCTGAAAAGATACTTTTTCTTCCCAACAAGCTAATTGAAGTACGGCTTTAACACACACGTATGTCTCAGAACTGAACTTATGGAGAGAAGTTCGTTCATCTAGCACAAATGGAAAAGGTTGCTGGAGAAATTTTTACTCTGGATTCTCAGTCTGTTTCCTAGTGCCGGTTTGATGTTCCTGCAGTTTTCACTGTAAAACCGAGTTGGAGCTTGTACCTCCCCATATATATATATGGAGTGGTGTTTGCAACTGAAAAGAAACTTTGTGTTCCCAACAAGCTAGATGAAGGGCGGCTTTCACACACACTTATCTCTAAGAACAGAACATGTGGAGAGACTTTCGTTCATCTAGCCCAAAGGGAAAGGTTTGCAGGTGAAAATTTTTCTCTGGTTTCTCATTCTGTTTCCTAGGGCCGGGTTGAAGTTCCTGCAGTTTTCACTGTAAAACACTGTTGGAGCTTACATCCCCATATATATTTATGGAGTGTAGGTTGCATATGAAAAGAAATATTGATTCCCAACAAGCTAGTTGAAGATGGCTTTCACACACACTTGTTTCTCAGAACTGAGCATGTGGAGAGACGTTCGTTTATCTAGCACAAAAGGAACGTGTTGCAGGAGAAACTTTTACTCTGGTTTCTCAGTCTGTTTCCTAGTGCCGGTGTGAAGTTTTGCTGTTTTCACTGTAAAAGTGAGTTGGATCTAGTAACTCCTCATATATATGTATGGATTGGAGTTTGCAACTGAAAAGAAACTTTGTGTTCCGAACATGCTAGGTGAAGGACGGCTTTCACACACAGTTATCTCTCAGAAAATTGCATGTGGAGAGACATTCGTTAATCTAGCACAAAGGGTACGGTTTGCAGGAGAAATTTTTCTCTGGTTTCTCAGTCTGTTTCCTAGTGCAATATTGAAGTTCCTGCAGTTTTCACTGTAAAACAGAGTTGGAGCAATTACCTCCCCATATATATGTATGGAGTGGAGTTTGCAAGTGAAAAGGAGCTTTGTGTTCCCAACAAGCTAGGCGAAGTGCAGCTTTCACACACACATATCTCTCAGAACTGAGCATGTGCAGAGACTTTCGTTCATTTAGCACAATGGGAATGCGTTGCAGGAGAAAGTTTTACTCTGGTTTCTCAGTCTGTTTTCCTAGTGCCGCATTGAATTTCCTGCAGTTTTAACTATAAAACAGATTTGGATCTTGAACCTCCCCATGTATATATATGGAGTGGAATTTGCTCCTAAAAATAAACTTTGTGTTCCCAACAAGCTAGTTGATGGACGGCTTTCACACACACGTATGTCTCAGAACTGAGCATATGGAGAGACTTTCGTTCATCTAGCAAAAATGGAAAAGGTTGCTGGGAAACATTTACTCTGGTTTCTCACTCTGTTTCCTAGTGCTGGTTTGATGTTACTGCAGTTTTCACTGTAAACCCGAGTTGAAGCTTGTACCTCCCAATATATATATATGGAGTGGGGTTTGCAACTGAAAAGAAACTTTGTGTTCCCAATAAGCTAGTTGAAGGACGGCTTTCACACAGACTTATCTCTCAGAACTGAACATGTGGAGATACGTTCGTTCATCTAGCCCAAAGGGAAAGGTTTGCAGGAGAAAATTTTTCTATGGTTTCTCAGTCTGTTTCCTAGGGCCGGGTTGAAGTTCCTGCAGTTTTCACTGTAAAACAGTGTTGGAGCTTACATCCCCATGTATATTTATGGAGTGTAGGTTACATCTGTAAAGAAACTTTGATTCCCAACAAGCCAGGTGAAGACGGCTTTCACACACACTTGTTTCTCAGAACTGAGCATGTGGAGAGACGTTCGTTTATCTAGCACAAAAAGAACGTGTTGCAGGAGAAACTTTTACTCTGGTTTCTCAGTCTGTTTCCTAGTGCCGGGTTGAAGTTTTGCTGTTTTCACTGTAAAATCGAGTTGGAACTAGTAACTCCTCTTATATATGTATGGATTGGAGATTACAAATGAAAAGAAACTTTGTGTTCCCAACATGCTAGGTGAAGGAAGGCTTTCACACACAATTATTTCTCAGAACTGAGCATGTGGAGAGATTTTCGTTCATCTAGCACAAAGTGAACTGTTTGCAGGAGAAACATTTTGTCTGGTTTCTCAGTCTGTTTCCTAGTGCCGGTTTGAAGTTCCTGCAGTTTTCACTGTAAACCAGAGTTGTAGCTAGTACGCCCCCTAATATATATATGGATTGGTGTTTGCAACTGAAAAGAATCTTTGTGTTCCCAACAAGCAAGTTGAAGGATGGCTTTCACACACACATATCTCTCAGAACTGGGCATGAGGAGAGAATTTCGTTCATCTAGCACAAAGTGTACGGGTTGCATTAGAAACTTTTTTTCCGGTTACTCAGTCTGTAACTTAGTGCCGGTTTGAATTTCCTGCATTTTTCAATGTAAAACCGAGTTTGAGCTAGTATTTCTCATATATATGTTTGGTGTGTCGTTTGCAACTGAACAGAAACATTTTGTTCCCAACAAACTAGTGGAAGTACGGCTTTCACACTCACTTATATCTCAGAACTGAGCATGCATAGAGACTTTCGTTCATCTAGCACAAAGGGAACTGGTTGCAGGAGAAACTTTTACTCTTGTTTCACAGTCTGTTTCCAAGTGCCGTTTGAAGTTCTTGCAGTTTTCACTGTAAAACCGAGTTGGAGCTTGTACCTCCCCATTTATATTTATGGAGTGGTATTTGCAACTGAAATGATATTTTGTGTTCCCTACAAGCTAAGTGAAAGTCGGTTTTCACACATAGTTATCACTCAAACTGAGCATGTGGAGAGACGTTTGTTCATCTAGCACAAACGGAACGGTTTGCAGGAGAAATTTTTACTCTGGTTTCTCAGTCTGTTTCCTACTGCAATATTGAAGTTCCTGCAGTTTTCACTGTAAAACAGAGTTGGAGCTAGTACCTCCCCATATATATGTATGGAGTGGAGTTTTCAAGTGAAAAGGAACTTTGTGTTCCCAACAAGCTAGGCGAAGGGCAGCTTTCACACACACATATCTCTCAGAACTGAGCATGTGCAGAGACTTTCGTTCATTTAGCACAATGGGAATGGGTTGCAGGAGAAAGTTTTACTCTGGTTTCTCAGTCTGTTTTCCTAATGCCGCATTGAATTTCCTGCAGTTTTATCTATAAAACAGATTTGGATCTTGAACCTCCCCATGTATATATATGGAGTGGAATTTGCTCCTGAAAAGAAACTTTGTGTTCCCAAAAAGCTAGTTGATGGACGGCTTTCACACACACGTATGTCTCAGAACTGAGCATATGGAGAGACTTTCGTTCATCTAGCAAAAATGGAAAAGGTTGCTGGGAAATTTTTACTCAGGATTCTCAGTCTGTTTCCTAGTGCTGGTTTGATGTTACTGCAGTTTTCACTGTAAAAAATAGTTGCTGCTAGTACCTCCCCATATATATGTATGGGGTGGAGTTTGCAACTGAAAAAAGACTTTGTGTTCCCAACAAGATAGGTGAAGCACGGTTTTCACACACACTTATGTCACAGAACTGAGCATGTGGAGAGACGTTCGTTCATCTAGCACAAAGGGAATGGGTTGCAGCCGTAACTTTAACTATGGTTTCTCAGTCTGTTTCCTAGTGCCGGTTTTTAGTTCCTGCAGTTTTCACTATAAAAACTAGTTGGTGTTGGTACCTCCCATATATATATATGGAGTGTAGTTTGCTACTGAAAAGAAACTTTGTGTTCCCTAAAAGCCAGTTGAAGGACTGCTTTCACACACACTTATTTCTCAGAACTGAGCATGTGGAGACACTTTCGTTCATCTAGTACAAACGGAACGAGTTGCAGGAGAAAGTTTTACTCTGGTTTCTCACTCTGTTTCCTAGTGCCGGATTGAAGTTCCTGCAGTTTTCACTGTAAAAAATAGTTGCTGCTAGTACCTCCCCATATATATGTATGGAGTGGAGTTTGCAACTGAAAAAAGACTTTGTGTTCCCAACAAGATAGGTGAAGCACGGTTTTCACACACACTTATGTCACAGAACTGAGCATATGGTGAGACATTCGTTCATCTAGTAAAAAGGGAACGGTTTGCAGGAGAAACTTTTACTCTGGATTCTCAGTCTGTTTCCTAGTGCCGGTTTCAAGATCCTGCAATTTTCACTGTAAAACAGAGTTGGAGCTAGTACCTCCCCATATGTATGTATGGAGTGGAGTTTGCAACTGAAAAGAAACTTTGTGTTCCCAACAAGCTTGTTGAAGGACGGCTTTCACACCCACTTATTTCTCAGAATTGAGCATGTGGAGAGACATTCCTTCATCTAGCACAAAGGGAAAGGGTTGCCGGGAAACATTTACTCTGGTTTCTCACTCTGTTTCCTAGTGCCGGATTGAAGTTCCTGCAGTTTTCACTATAAAAATTAGTTGCTGCTAGTTCCTCCCCGTATATATATATGGAGTGGAGTTTGCAACTTGAAAGAAAATTTGTTGTCCCAACAAGCTAATTGAAGGGCGGCTTTGACACACAATTATCTCTCAGAAATCAGCATGTGTAGAGACGTTCGTTCATCTAGCACAAAGGGCACGGGTTGCAGGGGAAGCATTTACTCTATTTTATCAGACTGTTTCCTAGTGCCGGTTTGAAGTTCCTGCAGTTTTCACTGTAAAATTGATTTGGAGCTAATACCTCCCCATATATATGTATGGAATGGAGTTTAAAAATGAAAAGAAACTTTGTGTTCCCAACAAGCTAGGTGAAGTACGGCTTTCACACACAATTTTCTCTCAGAACTGTGCATGTGGAGAGACGGTCGTTCATCAAGCACAAAGGGAAAGGTTTGCAGCGGTAACTTAAACTATGGTTTCTCAGTCTGTTTCCTAGTGCCGGTTTTAAGTTCCTGCAGTTTTCACTGTAAAATCTAGTTGGTGCTGGTACCTCCCATATATATATAAGGAGTGAAATTTGCAACTGAAATGAAACTTTGTGTTCCCAAAAAGCTAGTTGAAGTACGGTTTTCACACACACCTATCTCAGAACTGAGGATGTGGAGAGACGTTCGTTCATATGGCACAAATTGAAAGGGTTGCAGAAGATTCTTATACTCTGGTTTCTCAGTCTCTTTCCTAGTGCCGGTTTGAAGTTCCTTCAGTTTTCACTGTAAAATAGATTTGGAGCTAGTACCTCCAAATATATATATATGGATTGGAGTTTGCAACTGAAAAGAAACTTTGTGTTCCCAAAAAGCAAGGTGAAGGATGGCTTTCACACACACATATCTCTCAGAACTGGGCATCAGGAGAGAATTTCGTTCATCTAGCACAAAGTGTACGGGTTGCATTAGAAACTTTTTTTCCGGTTACTCAGTCTGTATCTTAGTGCCGGTTTGAATTTCCTGCATTTTTCAATGTAAACCCGAGTTTGAGCTAGTATTTCTCATATATATGTTTGGTGTGTCGTTTGCAACTGAACAGAAACATTTTGTTCCCAACAAACTAGTGGAAGTACGGCTTTCACACTCACTTATATCTCAGAACTGAGCATGTATAGAGACTTTCGTTCATCTAGCACAAAGGGAACTGGTTGCAGGAGAAACTTTTACTCTGGTTTCTCAGTCTGTTTCCAAGTGCCGGTTTGAAGTTCCTGCAGTTTTCACTGTAAAACCGAGTTGGAGCTTGTACCTCCCAATTTATATGTATGGAGTGGTATTTGCAACTGAAATGATATTTTGTGTTCCCTACAAGCTAAGTGAAAGTCGGTTTTCACACATAGTTATCACTCAAACTGAGCATGTGGAGAGACGTTCGTTCATCTAGCACAAACGGAACGGTTTGCAGGAGGAAATTTTATTTTTCTTCTCAGTCTTTTTCTTAGTGCCGGTTTTAAATTCCTGCAGTTTTCACTGTAAAATCGAGTTGGAGCTAGTATTTCAACATATATATGTATGGATTAGAGTTTGCAAGTAAAAAGAAACTATGTATTCCCAACAAGCTAGTTGAAGTATGGCTTTCACACACAATTATGTCTCAGAAATGAGCATATGGTGAGACGCTCCTTCATGTAGCACAAAGTAATCGGGTTGCAGAAGAAACTATTACTCTGGATTCTCAGTCTGTTTCCTAGTGCCGGTTTGAAGTTACTGCAGTTTTCACTGTAAAACCGACTTGGAGCTAGTACCTCTCCATATATAGTATGGATTGGTGTTTGCAACTTAAAAGAAATTTTGTGTTCCAAACAAGCTAGGTGAAAGACGGATTTCACACACACTTAACTCTCAGAAATGAGCATGTGTAGAGACGATCGTTCATCTAGCACAAAGGGAATGGGTTGCAGGGAAAATTTTTACTCTGGTTTCTAAGCCTGTTTCCTAGTGCCGGGTTGAAGTTCCTGCATTTTTCACTGTAAAACCAAGTTGGAGCTAATATCTAAGCATATATATATATGGAGTGTTGTTTGCAACTGAAAAGAAACATTTTGTTCCCAACAAACTAGTTGAAGGACGGATTTCACACACAGTTATCTCTAAGAACTGAGCATGTGGAGGGACGTTTGTTCATCTAGCACAAAGGGAACGAGTTGAATGTGAAATTTTACTCTGGTTTCTCAGTCTGTTTCCTAGTGCCGGTTTGAATTTCCTGCAGTTTTCACTGTAAAAACCATTTGGAGCTAGTACTTCCCCATATATATGTATGGATTATAGTGGGCAACTGAAAAGAAATATTGTGTTCCCAAAAAGCTAGGTGAAGGACGGCTTTCACACACAATTATGTCTCAGAACTGAGCATATGGAGAGACGCTCCTTCATCTAGCAAAAAGGGATCGGGTTGCAGGAGAAAATTTTACTCTGGATTCTCAGTCTGTTTAATAATGCCAGTTTTTAATTTCCTTCAGTTTACACTGTAAAACCGATTTGGAGCTAGAACCTACCCATATATATTTCTGGAATGGGGTTTGCAACTGAAGAGAAACTTTGTGTTCCCAAAAATCTAGATGAAGTACGGCTTTCACACACACTTATCTCTCACAACTGAGCATGTGGAGAGACGTTCGTTCATATAGCACAAAGGGAACGGGTTGAAGGAGAAACTTTTACTCTGGTTTCTAAGTCTGTTTCCAAGTGCCGGTTTTAAGTTCCTGCAGTTTTAACTGTAAACCGATTTCGTGCTTCTACCTCCCCATATATTTATATGGATCGGAGTTTGCAACTGAAAATAAACTTGTGTTCCCAAAAAGCTAAGTGATGGACGGCTTTGACACACACATATCCCTCAGAACTCAGCATGTGGAGAGACGTTCATTTATCTAGCACAAAAGGAATGTGTTGCAGGAGAAACTTTTACTCTGGTTTCTCAGTCTGTTTCCTAGTGCCGGTGTGAAGTTTTGCTGTTTTCACTGTAAAAGCGAGTTGGATCTAGTAACTCCTCATATATATGTATGGATTGGAGTTTGCAACTGAAAAGAAACTTTGTGTTCCGAACATGCTAGGTGAAGGACGGCTTTCACACACAGTTATCTCTCAGAAAATTGCATGTGGCGAGACATTCGTTCATCTAGCAAAAAGGGTACGGTTTGCAGGAGAAATTTTTACTCTGGTTTCTCAGTCTGTTTCCTAGTGCAATATTGAAGTTCCTGCAGTTTTCACTGTAAAACAGAGTTGGAGCTAGTACCTCCCCATATATATGTATGGATTGGAATTTGCAACTGAAAAGAAACTTCGTGTTCCCAACAAGCTATGTGAATGACGGGTTTCACACACACATATCTCTCAGAATTGAGTATGTGGAGAGATTTTCGTTCATCTAGCACAAAGGGAAAGGTTTACAGGAGAAATTTTTACTCTGGTTTCTCAGTCTGTTTCCTAGTGCTGGTTTGAAATTCCTGCAGTTTTCAGTGTAAAATCTAGTTGGTGCTTGTACATCCTCATATATATATATGGAGTGTAGTTTACAACTGAAAAGAATCTATGTGTTCCCAAAAAGCTATGTGAAGGACAGCTTTCACACACACTTTTCTCTCAGAACTGAGCATGTGGAGAGACGTTCGTTCATCTAGCACAAAGGGAATGGGTTGCAGCCGTAACTTTAACTCTGGTTTCTCAGTCTGTTTCCTAGTGCCGGTTTTTAGTTCCTGCAGTTTTCACTATAAAAACTAGTTGGTGTTGGTACCTCCCATATATATATATGGAGTGTAGTTTGCTACTGAAAAGAAACTTTGTGTTCCCTAAAAGCCAGTTGAAGGACTGCTTTCACACACACTTATTTCTCAGAACTGAGCATGTGGAGACACTTTCGTTCATCTAGTACAAACGGAACGAGTTGCAGGAGAAAGTTTTACTCTGGTTTCTCACTCTGTTTCCTAGTGCCGGATTGAAGTTCCTGCAGTTTTCACTGTAAAAAGTAGTTGCTGCTAGTACCTCCCCATATATATGTATGGAGTGGAGTTTGCAACTGAAAAAAGACTTTGTGTTCCCAACAAGATAGGTGAAGCACGGTTTTCAAACACACTTATGTCACAGAACTGAGCATATGGTGAGACATTCGTTCATCTAGTAAAAAGGGAACGGTTTGCAGGAGAAACTTTTACTCTGGATTCTCAGTCTGTTTCCTAGTGCCGGTTTCAAGATCCTGCAATTTTCACTGTAAAACAGAGTTGGAGCTAGTACCTCCCCATATGTATGTATGGAGTGGAGTTTGCAACTGAAAAGAAACTTTGTGTTCCCAACAAGCTTGTTGAAGGACGGCTTTCACACCCACTTATTTCTCAGAATTGAGCATGTGGAGAGACATTCCTTCATCTAGCACAAAGGGAAAGGGTTGCCGGGAAACATTTACTCTGGTTTCTCACTCTGTTTCCTAGTGCCGGATTGAAGTTCCTGCAGTTTTCACTATAAAAATTAGTTGCTGCTAGTTCCTCCCCGTATATATATATGGAGTGGAGTTTGCAACTTGAAAGAAAATTTGTTGTCCCAACAAGCTAATTGAAGGGCGGCTTTGACACACAATTATCTCTCAGAAATGAGCATGTGTAGAGACGTTCGTTCATCTAGCACAAAGGGCACGGGTTGCAGGGGAAGCATTTACTCTATTTTATCAGACTGTTTCCTAGTGCCGGTTTGAAGTTCCTGCAGTTTTCACTGTAAAATTGATTTGGAGCTAATACCTCCCCATATATATGTATGGAATGGAGTTTAAAAATGAAAAGAAACTTTGTGTTCCCAACAAGCTAGGTGAAGTACGGCTTTCACACACAATTTTCTCTCAGAACTGTGCATGTGGAGAGACGGTCGTTCATCAAGCACAAAGGGAAAGGGTTGCAGCGGTAACTTAAACTATGGTTTCTCAGTCTGTTTCCTAGTGCCGGTTTTAAGTTCCTGCAGTTTTCACTGTAAAATCTAGTTGGTGCTGGTACCTCCCATATATATATAAGGAGTGAAATTTGCAACTGAAATGAAACTTTGTGTTCCCAAAAGCTAGTTGAAGTACGGTTTTCACACACACCTATCTCAGAACTGAGGATGTGGAGAGACGTTCGTTCATATGGCACAAATTGAAAGGGTTGCAGAAGATTCTTTTACTCTGGTTTCTCAGTCTCTTTCCTAGTGCCGGTTTGAAGTTCCTTCAGTTTTCACTGTAAAACAGATTTGGAGCTAGTACCTCCAAATATATATATATGGATTGGAGTTTGCAACTGAAAAGAAACTTTGTGTTCCCAAAAAGCAAGGTGAAGGATGGCTTTCACACACACATATCTCTCAGAACTGGGCATCAGGAGAGAATTTCGTTCATCTAGCACAAAGTGTACGGGTTGCATTAGAAACTTTTTTTCCGGTTACTCAGTCTGTATCTTAGTGCCGGTTTGAATTTCCTGCATTTTTCAATGTAAACCCAAGTTTGAGCTAGTATTTCTCATATATATGTTTGGTGTGTCGTTTGCAACTGAACAGAAACATTTTGTTCCCAACAAACTAGTGGAAGTACGGCTTTCACACTCACATATATCTCAGAACTGAGCATGTATAGAGACTTTCGTTCATCTAGCACAAAGGGAACTGGTTGCAGGAGAAACTTTTACTCTGGTTTCTCAGTCTGTTTCCAAGTGCCGGTTTGAAGTTCCTGCAGTTTTCACTGTAAAACCGAGTTGGAGCTTGTACCTCCCAATTTATATGTATGGAGTGGTATTTGCAACTGAAATGATATTTTGTGTTCCCTACAAGCTAAGTGAAAGTCGGTTTTCACACATAGTTATCACTCAAACTGAGCATGTGGAGAGACGTTCGTTCATCTAGCACAAACGGAACGGTTTGCAGGAGGAAATTTTACTTTTCTTCTCAGTCTTTTTCTTAGTGCCGGTTTTAAATTCCTGCAGTTTTCACTGTAAAACCGAGTTGGAGCTAGTATTTCAACATATATATGTATGGATTAGAGTTTGCAAGTAAAAAGAAACTTTGTATTCCCAACAAGCTAGTTGAAGTATGGCTTTCACACACAATTATGTCTCAGAAATGAGCATATGGTGAGACGCTCCTTCATGTAGCACAAAGTATTCGGGTTGCAGAAGAAACTATTACTCTGGATTCTCAGTCTGTTTCCTAGTGCCGGTTTGAAGTTACTGCAGTTTTCACTGTAAAACCGACTTGGAGCTAGTACCTCTCCATATATAATTATGGATTGGTGTTTGCAACTTAAAAGAAATTTTGTGTTCCAAACAAGCTAGGTGAAAGACGGATTTCACACACACTTAACTCTCAGAAATGAGCATGTTTAGAGACGATCGTTCATCTAGCAAAAAGGGAATGGTTTGCAGGGAAAACTTTTACTCTGGTTTCTAAGCCTGTTTCCTAGTGCCGGGTTGAAGTTCCTGCATTTTTCACTGTAAAACCAAGTTGGAGCTAATATCTAAGCATATATATATATGGAGTGTTGTTTGCAACTGAAAAGAAACATTTTGTTCCCAACAAACTAGTTGAAGGACGGATTTCACACACAGTTATCTCTAAGAACTGAGCATGTGGAGGGACGTTTGTTCATCTAGCACAAAGGGAACGAGTTGAATGTGAAACTTTTACTCTGGTTTCTCAGTCTGTTTCCTAGTGCCGGTTTGAAGTTCCTGCAGTTTTCACTGTAAAAACGAGTTGGAGCTAGAACCTCCACATATATATGTATGGATTGGTGTTTGTAACCGAAAAGAAAATTTGTGTTAACAACAAGCTAAGTGAAGGACGACTTTCACACACACATATCTCCCAGAACTAGGCATGTGGAGAGACGTTCGTTCATCTAGCACAAAGGGAAATGGTTGTATGAAAAACTTTTACTGTGGTTTCTCAGTCTGTTTCTTAGTGCCGGTTTGAATTTCCTGCAGTTTTCACAGTAAAACCGAGTTGGAGCTTGTACTTCCCAATATATATGTATCGAGTAGTTTGCAAATGAAAAGAAACATTGTGCTCCCAAAAAGCTAGGTGAAATACGGCTTTCACACACAATTATCTCTCAGAAATGAGCATGTTGAGAGTGTTCGTTCATATAGCACAAAGAGAAAGGGTTGCAGAAAAATCTTTTACTCTGGTTTCTCAGTCTGTTTCCTATTGCTGGTATGAAGATCCTGGAATTTTCATTTTAAAACCGAGTTGGAGATAGTAAATCCCCGTATATATGTATGGAATGGATTTTGCAACTGGAAAGAAACTTTGTGTTCCAAACAAGCAAGGTGAAGGACGGCTTTCATACACACTTATCTCTCAGAACTGAGCATGTGTAGAGACGTTCGTTCATCTAGCACAAATGGAACGTGTTGCAGGAGAAACTTTTACTCTGGTTTCTCAGTCTGTTTCCTAGTGCCGGTTTGAAGTTCCTGCAGTTTTCACTGTAAAACATTTTTGGAGCTTACCTCCCCATATACATATATGGAGTGCAGTTTGCATCTGAAATGAAACTTTGATTCCCAACAAGCTAGGTGAAGACGGATTTCAAACACGCATATCTTTCATAATTCAGCATGAGGAGAGACGTTCGTTCATCTAGCACAAAAGAAACGTGTTGCAGTAGAAAATTTTACTCTGGTTTTTTCAGTCTGTTTCCTAGTGCCGGTATGATGTTTTGCAGTTTTCACTGTAAAACCAAGGTGGAACTAGTAACACCCCATATATATGTATAGATTGGAGTTTGCAACTGAAAAGAAACTTTGTGTTCCCAAGATGCTAGGTGAAGTACGGACTTGACACACACTTATCTCTCAGAACTGAGCACGTGGAGAGACGTTCGTTCATCTAGCACAAAGGGAACGGGTTGCAGGAGAAACTTTTACTCTGGATTCTATTTCTGTTTCTTAGTGCCGGTTTAAATTCCTGCAGTTTTCACTCTAAAACAGAGTTGGAGCTAGTAACACTCCATATATATGTATGGGTTGTAGTTTGCAACCGAAAGGAAACTTTGTGTTCCCAACAAGCTATGTGAAGGACGGCTTTCACACACACTTATCTCTCAGAACTGGGCATGTGGAGAGACTTTCTTTCATGTAGCACAATAGGAACGTGTAGATGTAGAAACTATTTCTCTTTATTCTCAGTCTGTTTCCTAGTGCCGGTTTTAAGTTCCTGCAGTTTTCCCTGTAAAATAGAGTTGGAGTTATTACTTCCCCATATATATGTATGGAGTGGAGTTTGCAAGTGAAAAGAATCTTTGTATTCCCAACAAGCTATGTGAAGTACGGCTTTCACACACAATTATGTCTCAGAACTGAGCATATGGAGAGACGCTCCTCCATCTAGCACAAAGGGATCGGGTTGCAGGAGAAAATTATTTTCTGGATTCTCAGTATTTCCTAATGCCTGGTTGAATTTCCTGCAGTTTTCACTTTAAAAGAGTTTTGGAGCTAGTACCTCCCCATATATATATATGGAGTGGGGTTTGCAACTGAAAAGACACTTTGTGTTCCGAATAAGCTAGATGAAAGACGGCTTTCACACACACATATCTCTCAGAACTGAGCATGTGGAGAGACGTTCGTTCATCTAGCACAAAGAGAACTGTTTGCAGGAGAAAGTTTTACTCTGGTTTCTAAGTCTGTTTCCAAGTGACGGTTTTAAGTTCCTGCTTTTTTTACTGTAAACCGAGTTCGTGCTTCTACCTCCCCATATATATATATGGATTGGAGTTTGCAACTGAAAATAAAATTGTGTTCCAAAAAAGCTAGTGGATGGACGGCTTTCACACACACATATCTCTCAGAACTGAGCATGTGGAGAGACGTTCGTTCATCTAGCACAAAAGGAATAGTTTGCAGGAGAAATTTTTTTCTCTGCTTTCTCAGTCTGTTTCCTAGTGCCGGTTTGAATTTCCTGCAGTTTTCACTGTAAAACAGAGTTGGAGCTATTACCTCCCCATATATATGTATGGAAAGGATTTGGCAACTGAAAAGAAACTTTGTGTTCCCAACAAGCTAGGTGAAGGACGGCTTTCATACACAATTATCTCTCAGAACTTAGCATGTGGAGAGACGATCTTTCATCTGGCACAAAGTTAACGGTTTGCAGTAGAAACTTTTACTCTGGTATCTCAGTCTGTTTCCTAGTGCCGGTATGAAGATCCTGCAATTTTCACTTTAAAACCGAGTTTGAGCTTGTAAATCCCCGTATATATATATGGAATGGATTTTGCAAATGGGAAGAAACTTTGTGTTCCCAACAAGCAAGGTGAAGGACGGCTTTCACACACACTTATCTCTCAGAACTGAGCATGTGGAGAGACGTTCGTTCATCTAGCACAAAAAGAACGGGTTGAAGGGGAAACTTTTACTCCTGTTTCTCAGTCTTTTTCCTACTGCTGGTTTTAAGTTCTTGCAGTTTTCACTGTATAACCGAGTTGGAGCTAGTACTTCCCAACATATATGTATGGAGTGGAGTTTGCAAGAGAAAAGATACTTTGTATTAAAAGAAGCTAGTTGAACTACGGGTTTCACACACAATTATGTCTCAGAACTGAGCATATGGAGAGACGATCCTTCATCTAGCACAAAGGGATCGGTTTGCAGGAGAATCTTTTACTCTGAATTCTCAGTTTGTTTCCTAGTGCTGGTTTGAAGTTCCTGCAGTTTTCACTGTAAAACCGATTTGGAGCTTGTACCTCCCCATATATATTTATGGAGTGGTGTTTGCAACTGAAAAGAAACTTTGTGTTCCCAACAAGCTAGATGAAGGACGGCTTTCACACACACATATTTCTCAGAACTTAGCATGTGGAGAGACGTTCACTCATCTAGCACAAATGGAACGGTTTGCAGCAGAAAATTTTACTCTAGTTTCTCAGTCTGTTTCCTAGTGCCGGTTTGAATTTCCTGCAGTTTTCACTGTAAACCGAGTTCGTGCTTCTACCTCCCCATATGTATGTATGGAATTGAGTTTGCAACTGAAAATAAACATGTGTTCCCTAAAACTAGTTGACGGACGGCTTTCACACACACATATCTCTCAGAACTCAGCATGTGCAGATACGTTCGTTCATCTAGGAAAAAAAGGAACGTGTTGCAGGAGAAAATTTTACTCTGATCTCTCACTCTACTTCCTAGTGCCGGTTTGAAGTTACTGCAGTTTTCTCTGTAAAACAGTTTTGGAAATTACCTCCCCTATATATTTATGGAGAGTAGTTTGCATCTGAAAAGAAACTTTGTGTTCCCAACAAGCTAGGTGAAGGACGGCTTTCACCACAATTATCTCTCAGAACTGGGCATGTGGAGAGACGTTCGTTCATCTAGCACAAAGGGAACGGTTTGCAAGAGAAACTTTTATTCTGGTTTCTAAGTCTGTATCCTAGTGCCAGTTGAAGTTCCTGCAGTTTTCACTGTAAAACCGATTTGGAGCTAGTACATACCCATATATATGTATGGAGTGGAGTTGGCAACTGAAAAGGAACTTTGTGTTCCCAACAAGCTAGTTGAAGAACGGGTTTCACACACACTTATCTCTCAGAACTGAGCATGTGGAGAGACGATCGTTAATTTAGCACAAAGGGACGGGTTGCAGGAGAAAGTTTTACATTGTTTTCTCAGTCTGTTTCCTAGTGCCGATATGAATATCCTTCAGTTTTCACTTTTAAACCGAGTTTGAGCTAGAAAAACTCCGTATATATGTATGGAATATATTTTGCAAATGGAAAGAAACTTTGTGTTCCCAACAAGCAAGGTAAAGGCCGGTTTTCACACACACTTATCTCTCAGAACTGAGCATGTGGAGAGACGATCGTTCACCTTGCACAAAGGGAACGGGTTGCAGGAAAAACTTTTACCGTGGTTTCTCAGTCTGTTTCCTTGAGCCGGGTTGAAGTTCCTGCAGTTTTCACTGTAAAACTGAGTTGGAGCTAGTATCTTCGCATATATATGTATGGAGTGTAATTTCCAACTGAAAAGAAACAATTTGTTCCCAACAAACTTGTTGAAGGACGGATTTCACACACACTTATCTCTCAGAACTGGGCAAGTGGAGAGACGTTCGTTCATCTAGCATAAAGGAATTAATTGACGGTGAAAATTTTACTCTGGATTCTCAGTCATTTTGCTAGTGACGGTTTGAAGTTCCTGCAGTTTTCAATATAAAACAGAGTTGGAGCTAGTACCACACCATATATATGTAAGGATTGGAGTTTACAACTGAAAAGAAACTTTGTGTTCCAAACAAACTAGTAGAAGACGGTTTTCACACACACATATCTCTCAGAAATGAGCATGTGGAGAGACGTTCGTTCATCTAGCACAAAGGGAAATGGTTGCAGAGGAAACTTTTACTCTGGTTTCTCAGTCTGTTTCCTAGTGCAGGTTATATGTTCTTCCAATTTTCACTGTAAAACCGATATTGAGCTACTACTTCCCCAAATATATCTATGGAGTGGTATTTGCAACTGAAAAGAAACTTTGTTTTCCCAACAATCCATGTGAATGTCGGCTTTCACACACACTTCTATCTCATAAGTGAGCATGTGGAGAGACGTTCGTTCATGTAGTACAAGGGAACGGGTTGCAGAAGAAAATTTTACTCTGGTTTCTCAGTCTATTTCCTAGTGCCATTTTGATGTTCCGGCAGTTTTCATTGTAAAACACTGTTGGAGCTAGTACTTCCCCATATATATGTATGGATTGTAGTTTGCAACTGTAAATAATCTTTGTTTTCCCAACAATCTAGGTGAAGCACGGCTTTCACTCACACTTATCTGTTAGAACTGAGCTTGTGGATAGACGTTCGTTCATCTAGCACAAAGGGAACGGGTTGCAGGGGAAACTTTTACTCTGGTTTCTCAGTCTGTTTCCTTGAGCCGGGTTGAAGTTCCTGCAGTTTTCACTGTAAAACCGATTTGGAGCTAGTACCACCCCATATATATGTATGGAGTGGAGTTTGCAACTGAAAAGACACTTTGAGTTCCCAACATGCTAGTTGAAAGAAGGCTTTAACACACAATTCCCTCTGAAAAGTGAGCATGTGTAGAGACGTTCGTTCATGTAGAACAAAGAGAACGGCTTGCAATTGAAACTTTTACTGTGGTTTCTCAGTCTGTTTCCTAGTGCCGGTTTGATGTTCCTGCAGTTTTCACTTAAAATAGTGTTGTAGGTAGTACTTCCCCATATATATGAATGGAGTGTAGTTTGCAACTGAAAAGAAACTTTGTGTTCCCAACAAGCTAGGTGAAGGACGGCTTTCACACACACTTCTCCCTCAAAACTGAGCATGTTGAGGGACGTTCATTCATCTAGCAAAAAGGGAACGGGTTGCAGTAGAAACTTTTACTCTGGTTTCTCATTTTGTTTCCTAATTCCGGTTTGAAGTTCCTGCAGTTTTCTCTGTAAAACCGATTTGGAGCTAGTACCACCCCATATATATGTATGGGTTGGTGTTTTCAACTGAAAATAAACTTTGTGTTCCCAACAATCTAGGTGAAGCACGGCTTTCACACACACTTATCTCTCAGAACTGAGCTTGTGGAGAGACGTTCGTTCATCTAGCACAAATGGAACGGATTGCAGGAGAAACTTTTACTCTGGTTTCTCAGTCTGTTTCCTTTTGCTGATTTGAAGTTCTTGCATTATTCACTGTAACACCGAGGTGGAGCTAGTAGCTCCCCATATATATGTATGGGGTGTAGTTTACACCTTAAATGAATCTTTGTGTTCCCAACAAGCTTGGTGAAGTACGGCTTTCACACACACTTATCTCTCAGACCTTAACATGTGGAGAGACTTTCTTTCATATTTCATCATGTGGTGGGACGTTCTTTTATCCAGTTAATAGGTAGAGTGTATTTTAATAACACCTTCTCTGATTTCTCTGTTAGGATTCAACTGTCGATTTTCATGTAAATCTTGTTTGCTCTTTAAAATGTTTTTGCAGTTGTGCTTGCCCTGGGATATGTAAGTAATGTATTTTCTCTAGACCAGTAGCTCTGTTTTTCCAAGAATTTATGTGAAGTACTTCTCCAACACACATACTGATGTGGAAATTCACCATGTGCTGAGGCGTTCTATCATCCAGTATTTAAGTTAACTAATACAGAAACACTTACTCTGTTTCTCTGTTTGTTTCTCAATGCCGGTTTCCAAGAAAAGTTTTTTGCACTGGAAAACCGATTTGGTCCTAATACATAGCCATATATATGAAAGCAGTGTAGTTTCCCCTGGCCAAAATCTCTGGTTTCCCAACAAGCCAGTGGAAACGTGGCTTCCATACGCATACAGACCTAAAAATTTAGCATGTATAGAGGCATTATGTCATCCAGCATAAAATACAAGTGGACTTCTAGAGACACATTCTCTGATTTCTCAGAATGTTTCCTGATGCCGGTTTCAAAGTTAAAGCCGTTTCCTGTGGATAACCGTTTTGGAGATTGTGCCTCCCTTTACATATATAATTAGTGTAGATGCTCTAAGACAGAAGCTCTGTGTACCCAAAAATCTAGTTTTACAACAGCTTCCACACAGATTGAGATGTCAGAAGTGATCATGTGGAGAGGCTTTGTTACATCCGTCATAAAAGGTAGAGTGACATGTAGAAACACTTACTCTCTTTTCTCAGCATGATTCTTAAAGCCGGTCTCTAGTAAAATCGGTTTGCAATGGAAAAGCGCGCTGGAGTTTTTGCCTCCCCTTTGATATGTAACTAGCCTATTTCCCCGTGGCCAGAAACTCTGGGTTTCCAAAAACCTAAGTGAAGGAGGCTGCAACACATATTCCGTTCCCAAAATGGTACATGTGGGGACACATTCCTTTATTTAACGTAAACAGCAAGGCTACACCTCAAGCACTTACCATGGTTTCTCAGCATGATTTCTAGAGTAGGTTTAAAGCTAAAAGCATTTTTCGCTCAAAAACCTTATTAGAGCTTGTTCCTTCTCTTATATTTATAGGTCGTGCAGTGCTCCTAACACCAAAATTCTGTGTTCCAACAGGGTTGGTGAAGGATGATTTGCAAACACATTCGGTTTTCTCTCCTCCTCACACTTCTGCTAAGGGAACCATGCAGGTTGTCTATTCTGGAAGCCAAGGAAAGTTTTTTCATTTAGGATCAGCCTTGGAGAAAACAGACCTGCTTCTGCTTCTGCTTCTTTTCCCTGCTAGATTTCCTCTTGATGCATTTCCAGATCCTCACGGGTGAGTTCCTGTAACCAAGAAATAATTTCAAAGAAAATGAGCAGGTTTCCGTAAGGCCGCTACTTCTTTTATATTCTTGCTTTTTAATACCTCATTTCCATCTCATTATCTCCAGGTATCTTATTTCTATGTTCTTTGGTTGGGGCTGAAGTCTAATCAGCAATAGTGTAGAAATTATTGCTTGATATTACTGATCTATTTTCTTTCCATGGATATTTGAATTATCATTGGATTTTAGGGAAGATACTTTCTTTAAAAAAATTCTGGTAAGTATCTTGTGGGTGATTCTGATTCTCTTTGTCTAGAATTATAATGCTTAATTTCTGAATAAGTGATGCTTTCATAGAGCTCAAAATTCCAAAGGTTTGAGCGCCACCACTGTCCCGAAGCCTTTCAAACTTTTCCTTGGGGGCACTCAGAACTGCGTGTGTCTCTGTGTGTGTGTGTGTGTGTGTGTGTGTGTGTGTGTGTCCTTCTGGACTTAGTTTAGCCTGAAATGAGCAAAAGGAAGTACCCCTCTTTTTACACAAACAGCAGACGACTTTCACAAATTTATAACTTTTAAAAATATATGAACTGTAATGTTGTAGAATTTTACAAGAGGCAGTGACCTTCAGAGCTGTCAATAATGGAGGCAGAACAGTTGGAAGGACAGCAGGTGCTCGTGCTCAGTGGCTGAAGTCACAGAACATCCACGGCCACCTCTGGTTAATCTTATAGAGTTGGTGCTGTCTGCAGGCATTCAGGGCTGTGCCCCCCTCCCCACCAAATATATATATTAGGAAAACTGGTGAGCCTCAGTATGAGAAACAATAAAGTATTAGAAGGGGAAATTGAGTATATTGTTTTTTAAAAAAAAATTAGCATCCAGGTAGTTTAATTTCAGCTCCTAATAGACTGATGTGATGACATTGACAAGGATGCGTAAACACCTGTAAGATCAAGGGACAGGACCGGAGACTCTGAAGCAGCAATCACCACACACAACCTTCACTGCTGTCCTTGACAACCTTATTGAATTGCTTGATTTAAAATAGACTATAGATGTTAAAAATCATCATTTTGAGAAAGCAGATCTTTTGAAATCTTATATATTAATGTAACTGAATTGGATAAAGAAATGCTAAATGTGTAATAAAGTATCCAAAGAGGTAACGATTACTGTAAACACCACAAATTGAAGAGGACCACAGCATAATGTGCATATATAGTTTAATGATCTGGAAGAATCACTCACCATTGTATTCAAGACATCTAGAGATGATGTTAAATGTGGTTGTCCTTGGATAGATTTTTGTGAATGTTAGAATGAAATCAGGGTCAAGCACACAAGTTTAGTTTAAAAGCAAAAGGTGAAACAGACTTCTTTTCAAAAAGCTATTGTGTCTGGTTAGAAATCATCGAACCCTTGGGTCAAGGGAAGGAAAAAAAACCTAGTGACCACGTGACTGTTTCAGGAGCTGGTAGTAAAATGAAAGTTGACAATAGTGTAAATTAGATATGATATTGATGTCCAACTGACCCAATGATTTTTAGTCCATGTGTAAAAAATGTATCAAGGAATAAATACTGATTTATGTGTTCTCAGCTCTGTTGCCCCCCTTCAAGCCTGCATTCTGGTTGGGAAAATAAGAACTTCTACTGCAGGGAGGAGGATTTTCAAAAAAGGAGTGTCCCCCAACCGAGAAAATAAAGAAAAAGTAGACGACCACTGTAGAGACACAGGGAGATCTGTTGAGCCAGATGACACTTGCTTTACTGTCAATTAGTTGGAGGCACAGCTTTTTGATGAGTTGGGAAACGTATTGCTGCCTTTCTCAAGGTATTGCCCACGGCTCTTGAGAAGTGATGAAGTGGGGCCAAGGAATTAGCCTCCGAATGCCCTTTGCCATGGATGTTGTCTCTATTTTCCACTTTTAAGGTTTAGCTTAGACAAGTTGCCGTGTCTTGCCAAGTGAGCTACAGACAGTAAGTACATCTTGAAGCACACAGCTCTTTCCTCCTCACTGCAGCAGAGAACCTCTGCATTGGAGCATCCTGAGATGTCATTGGTGGTCATTTTTCATGTTAGGAATCAGTAAGGATGCTATGTCCACATGGATGAGGAGGGTAAGGTTTCAGTCTCTAAAGTGTAATCATGGGTTTACCTTTTCACTTAAAGAGTCTCACATCAACAAATGCGGGTCTGTTCTGGACCAAGAAGAAACAAGTGTTTCAAAAATAACAGCTTGAAAGGTCAGTGGGACATGCCAGGCATCTTCTTCATGTCTTCAAGTTCGGGTATCAAACATGGGTTTCCTATCCTGAGTGATACTGACAATTTGTCATGCTCTGTGCCTCATGTATACCAAAGGCTTTCCTAGATAAAATGTCTAGAAATGGTATCATTCTTGATATCTGTTAAACAGGGGAAGATGAAGGAATTAAATTTAGTCCCTAATGTGCATTGATTTTTTTAAAGACATCAATTTTATAGAAACTTTTGAAGAATTAAAGTGACAGAAAATTGCAAAGCACCTTCTCCTTCTGGTAGAAAACTATTCTGTTTTCGTTTTTTGAAGAATGTGACATAGAATCAGTACTAATATTGTTTGTATTGTACTTAGTGTTTACAGAGTGATTCACAGATATTCTCCTATTTCATCTGTGCAATGACCTCTGGAAGATAAGATTTCCTAGTTATGCTTTTTAATGTCTGTTTCCTAACTCTGTCTAAAAGCAGATTGATTGAGCTCCATTTTCTCAATTTAGAAGGCTGGACTGATTAATTGTGTCAGAACATTCCAGGAGGCAGAGGAAAGGAAGAGACAGGGGTTCTACATGATGGAAGCTGCTCCTGAAATAATTTGACCAGCAGCCTTATCCATTTTTCCCAAGGCTGGAAAGAAAAGACAACCCAAGGCAAGGAAAACAGGGAGCCCACGAGACTCCAACCTTGGCACGTTGAGTCAAGGCTGTCCTCCTGTGCCTTGGAGAAGAGGATGCTTTGTGTCTCTGTTCTATAATCTCTGTTTTGCTTTTTCTCCACAGTGTCTTGTTTTACTAGCATATGCTGAAACTTGATTTACATTTCATAGCATTAAAACAAAAATCAGGAACTCTTTATCATTTATTAACAATTTGGTAAATAGTTTTTGGTGAATCTTTAACTTTATTATTAGGACTTACCGTGGCAATGTACAACACCTACTTCCCCAGAAAACAGCAGCAGCTTACACATGCTAAACTTGTATTTCCCTCTTACATAAAGAAGTCAAGCAATCGGTACCACAGGGCTGGTTTGCATGAAGGTCCCAGGGTCAGAGAACCAGATGCCTCTTATTTTCAGCCCGTCAACTTGATGACCCAAAGTGTCTGCCTGAGGGTCAAAAATCAGGCCCACATTCCAGGCAGCAGAAAGGAGGGAAGAAAGGTGCTTCAGTTCCCTTTTGGGTTGGTTCTGTAAAGTCCCAGGTAGCTTTCCTGCTTTTACCTTGCTTTAGACAGAGGGCTGAGAGACAGCTTGCTATGAGGTAAGCTCAGCTCAAGACCAGCCATCCCCCTCGAGGGGAGGGGAGGGAGGGGGCAGGGAGGCACTGCTCATCCTGCACATGGTGTAAGACAACACGATGAGATGCCGGGGGCCTCCGCAATCCGTCCATTGCTTTGGGCTGCACTGATCAGTTGGTAACGGTTGAGATTTTCCCATAGAAGTGCGTGTATGCTTGAACAATTGCTCGGTTCATTTAAACTAGTGGCTACCAGAGCACATTGGAGAACACATTTGTTCTCACCTTCTAGCCAGTGACTCTCCCGCCATGTTTCTGTCCTACTGTTCATTTCCACCTTATTTTCCAAGACTCCCAGAGGAAATGTAAGCAGCCTGATGCTCAAATGCTTTTCTGTGTGATTCCCCCCTTGTTCTTTGAAGGAAAAACAAATTGCCTAGAGAACAGTGGACGAAATGCCAACCCTCCATTTCTTTAAGGGTCTGAGATTTGGTGTTAGGAAATAGAAGAAATTTCCAGAAACACCCTTAAGAAACATTCTTTCTTTCAAATGTGATTTGGAACAAAAAGGACAATATATTTTATAGCACAGCTTTTAAGACAAATGAATTGGCAGTAAGTTCGCATAATGAAACTTCCAACGTCTTTATATTTCTCCTGGAATTTCCATGGTTCTTGGTGTAAATTTTTAATACTTAATACCAGCTTTCTATTCTTTCTCTTCCTGTAGTTGTAGAGTTAACTTGAAAATAGCTTGTTGTGTCACTGAGAAAGCCTCCTGGTCAGCCTTCTAGTTAAACAGCTTGTGTGCGTTTCGGTGGCAGGTGTGCTAAATAGAAGTTTTCAGGCACTTGAGGGATGCCCATCACACCAGCACTGCGGGAGCCTATTTCTCACCCACGACAAGGTGAGACCCTCCTTTCCTCTGCTGCCTTGCCCAGGCCCTCGCATTCTGGTTCTTTCTCACCACCCATTTTCATAAAGTTCAGCCCTGCACCAGCAGAGCAAGTCTTGGTTTCTCAAAGACCAGGAACTTAGTTCAAGGTTTTCTGTTAAAGGACAGTGTATAAAATCAGGCAAATTGATATGTCTTTTGAGGCCTCAGGATCTCTGCATTTAAAACAAGAACTTGAGTTACAATACTATTCTCTTCCACTTTTGAAATTCTAAAACTCCACACAATAGCTTTTTTAATTGCTAAAATTTTTTTCTAGACTATATTTTTCGAAGATTCACAAATATCTGTTAATTTATATTTAAAGATGTTATATTTAAGAAATGGAATAATTATTTACATTTAAATAGGAATTTAAGTCAAGAAATATTTGATACTGAATGTTTACTCTGAGTTCAAGTATGTAAGCTTAATTTTTGTGGTACTGTCAATAAACCACAAAACGTGAGAGTTGTTGGTTAAAGTTTATCTGGGGCAAAATAAGGACCAGAGCCCAGGTGACAGCATTTCAGAGAGCTCGGAGGAACTGCTCTGAAGAGGAGGGGGAGCTCAGAATTATATAAGATTTCAGTGAAGGGGGACGTGCGGTCCAATACAAGTTTAGGCAGAGGCTGCTGCTAGTCAAGAAGCAGGTGTCTCTGTTAATGATTTTAGTGCTTTTCTAGATAGGAGGGGATGTAAGAATTTGGGCGCATAAAATTTCCTGAAAATGTCTAACTATCTGAAGACTCTTCTGCCCATTTTCCCAGAGCACAGAATGCCCCATTCCTGATCTCCACACTTAACTACTTTCAGAGGGTGTTGAAAGTCAGCAGCTGCAGTGGCTCATGACTT
This sequence comes from Camelus bactrianus, assembly GCF_048773025.1. NCBI lineage: Eukaryota > Metazoa > Chordata > Mammalia > Artiodactyla > Camelidae > Camelus > Camelus bactrianus. The sequence continues at coordinate 104,073,280 of NC_133544.1, forward strand.
AACCAAATCAGAGGCAGATGACAAGTGCCAATTTTTAGTTGACAATATGTATATATTGTAGGAAAAAATGTTACTTTCCAACCCTACCCGTGTTCTAGTTTTAGTTAGAGATCAACGGATAACTGTGTTCGATGACTTAGGTCAGACGAGGGGGCGACGGGGTTGTCTCGTGAGCCGGCCAGTGCTCTATGTCAGCCTCCTTGATCACATTCAATTTTCTTTCTCTTCAAACAGTATGCTTCTGATTTTGTGAAGTTTGGAGCCTGTCCTGAGCACATGGGTTCTGGAGGTGGCCCTGTTCCTGTGGTCTTTGTTTATTCTGTGAATTATGGTGTGAATCTTTATGTGCCCAAGCTTCATCATAATTTCAAACTTAAAGGATTTAAATATGGGAGATGGATGCCACGTTCTGGGAATAGATTTTCAGGATAACAGCCAGGATTGGTAAAAAGGAGGGAGAATGGATACAGCCTTCAAAAAAGAAATGCTATTTTACAATTTCTTGTAGACAAATTAAAGTTCTTGTTGGGATTCTATCAGGAATGTTTAATTGGGAGACTTGCCTCCCATTTTCATGAAACAAAATAATTTTATTATTTGTTTAGTGCCTACTGTCTGGCAATGAAGTAGCCCCTTTGCATACAGTTTTATCATTTAATCTCTACAAAGAGTCCCAGGAGAACACATGTGTCACCGGTGAGGGAACCAAGGTCATCCAGGGTATGTGGCTGGAAGGCAGATGGGCTGGAGAGCTTACCCTCCTTCAGGCTGAGACAGAGACACCAAGGTTTATTGACAAGCATGTTGCAGAATGGCTTACTTAATACTTTGCTTCCTTGATGAAGTGGATCTCTTGAAATTGTTTATGTCTGGCTTATATTCCCCTCTCTCCTCTGCCTCAGGACTTCTCATAAGTAGAATGAATTCAGCCTGAACTGATTCAGGAAAATCAGAAAATATAAAATTAGCTCACACAAATGTCTGATTAGTCCTTGTAATTCAGTAATTCCTAAAACTCCTAGAAATGCAAGGAAGGTGTGTTACCTCAGGGACTGAGTGCATTTGAAGAGTGAGAAATTTAGTGTGATCTGGTAAAGGCACAGGCTCTATAGACAAAGATCCGGGTTTGGATCCTGGCTCCACCAAGCACTGGAAACATGACCACACATAGCCTCAGTTTCTTCATGTGTTAAATGGGCTGATGGAGCTCACCTCTAAGCAGTCAGGTCAAAATAAGATGGTACGAGTGACTCTCAGGCAGAATGCTTGGCAAAGTGCTAGTTGCTCTTGCTGCTTTATAATGTCTTCTTAGGTAATTCTGTTGTCCATTGGCTTGCAAATATCTCCTCATTTGATTTAAGAAATATAGCATGCCTTAAGAATTTTAAAATAAGGAATGAAGATTTACTGGTTAATGCTGGGTGTATTTTTATAGGTCATTTATTAAAAACAAGTAGTTCTCTAAACAGAATTTATTCAGTGTGCCTAGAATATGATTCAGTTAAAAATGATTTTCCTTTAAATTCTTTTCAGAAATTTTCTGTGATATTTTTATCGAATAGTAGTTGAAGTTTTCTGAGGAGGGGTTACATTTTGAAAAGATTATTCTAGTAACAATTGATATATTAAATAAATGATTCATATCCCTGGACAGCGTAAAGCCCTGTTTTTTTTAAAATATATATAATTTTGGGGCTTAGTTCTATGTCATTTTATTGGGCAGAAGTATTTCCCATTTCCATTTTACAGGCAGAGAAGATGAGTCATACGATACTCATTACACAAGAGCAGCAGAGGCTGATTAATTTGGGCAGAGGAGGAAAAGTGTGTGGAGAAAAAATCCTTATTCTCAAACTGGACACATTCTGCAGTGCTGTGCAGCTGGAACGGTTTTGAATTTGCTTCTGGGCTGTCCTAGGTTTCGGCCCATGTGCCTGGAAAGGTCACTCGGGCAAACATGCTAATTTAAGAAGTTTGTCATTCTAAATGCTCTTAAGAGGATTAAACAAAGTCCACAGTAAATAAATGAACATGTTTGGAATGTTTTCCACCCTCATGTAATTTCCAGAAAACAGACATGATTCACTTGCTAAACCAAACACACAGGTATATTAATGAGCCTGGTTCACATGACTGGACAGCACGGAGGGAGCCTCATCTATTGGCGTGGGTTCTGCTGCAGGAACCGCACCTGAAGGTTTAATTAGAATTTATTTCCAGCGAGTGCTGCTCCAGCCTTTTTCTCCCCAATGTAAGAAAGCGCCCTCCTTGCCTGGCCATTAGTCTGCAGAACCCCGCGGCTCACACACTCCCCTGCTCATCAGGATGCTGATGGAGCCAGCTTGCTTAGACACACTTAGCTACACTCGCAGCGGGGATCATCAGTCTCTTCTGTGTGTTCACATCCACGTGCAGGGGAGAAAATCGAGTTTTGCTGGAGACAAACGCTAATTGACCACCAGTTGTTTCAGAGGGACTGTGATGTTGAAAATTGGAGTCCCTTTCATTTTTATATGTTGGATGCAGACAAACTGCACGGCGACACCCCCACTGTAAGTACACCTACCAGGGAGGGGGTCAGAATTTTGATCTGCAAGTATTCAGATCCTGGCACTGGTCAGCTTACAGTGTTCTCGATGGGTTTGGGAGACTGTTTCTGTAGTGATTTATTTGGTTTCCAATAAATTTGCACAGCCGTCTCCTTCAGTCGAGTTCTGATGAGTTCAGTTGGGAGGGGCATGTGAAATTGGGGCAGGCAGAGAGGTGCAATGAAGACTAGACACCATCTGGTTACCTCTCATTTTTTATGGGCCCCAAAATGCTTGTCTTGTTTTCTTTTCTCCTCCGTCTACCCCTTCAGGTCAGGGAGTCGTCTTCAAGAATTTCATCCTAAAATATAAAGTAATGAAGAAGGCAGTGTGTCCCTTTGGTTGATTTCATTTGACTTGGGTTCATTGTTAAAGATTTTCCAGTGAGGAGTTTGTGAGCTTTTAAAAGCTGGAAGTGCAGCACAACCAAGGAGAGAAAGTCAGAGAAACGAGTCAGCGGCCCCTGTGAGGTCTGCAGGACGAAGGCAGGAAGTGGGGCGGAGGCAGCACCGTGGCCTCCCCTGTAGCCCTGAGGCCAACGTGGGCATGAAAAGCCAGCTTCTCTTGTCGCCATGTGTTCTACCAGGTCTCCAACTAAAGGAATGCGAGGAGATTTGGAGAGGCCTTACCTTTTACCCTCTTGTCAAACATCTTAATGCTGACTGTATTTATTCAAGATGACACAGAGATCACCTGCAGAGCTTGAGGGAGCGGTGCTTGCTTCCTGACTTGCCCGCCCCAGGCTCACTCATCAGACTCCTGATTCTTGCAGGCACTGCAGTGCCCGTGGGGGGTGCTCTGCTCCTGGGGGGGTCTCTGCTCCTGTGGGGGGAGCTCTGCTCCTGGAGGAGCTGGGCACTGGAGTGCTCACATTGGAGCCGGTCGCACAAGCGCTGATCCCTCACCACGTGATGAGCCCTTTGTGTAAGTAGTAGAGGTGGGAAACAGAGTCTTCCTGTGTCTACGGAGTTCTCCAGTAAAGCCAACTTGGAGGAAAGAAAGAAAATGCCTACTGTTCCATGACTGTGTCCTAAGGGTTTAAAGCTCACTGCGGGGCACACGTGAGATCTCATCCAGTAAATACTCTGGGGTCTTGACTCTGACATGTCATGAATTTGGCATTCTCATAATGTTATTTCTCTTAAAATATGTCTAAGCAATCATTTTTGTGTGATGGTTATATGTGCATAAGTGTCCTGAAGAAACTGTTGTGGATGGAAGTGTGGGCATCAGTGGTACCAGAATGGCTGGTGGTCCTGGGGGTTGCCCGAGCTGCACACCATTTGTTACCAGCAGTCTTTCAGGTCGCATCTTATTCCAGAGCTCACCGGGGCTCCCATCTCTCACTATGTGTCTTGAGAGAATATTTGTTCAGAGGGTAGGGGACAGGGTGCTTCCAAGTCTGGGTTCTGGGGTTCCCTGTCTAAAGGTGGCACTGGCACAAATCCTTTATTCATGGGGTAATTAAGCCACACAGTCTCGTGGTTAATTTGGCCTCCCTGTACTTCTTCATGTTAGGAGCTGGAGGGCTTGGGTAAGGCCCCCAAACCTGTTTTTGGTAAGCTTTCAGCCCTACCACACAACCTGGGTTGTCCCATTTCAGTCACATGACTTTGATTTTTGCAGGTAGGTGTGACTCCTGGACAGTGCCTGGGACTTCCAGGTTTCCCCTACAGTAGGAACACTGAAGAAATTTCAACCCGTAAGTTGTGTTTGGGGGCCTCGAGGACAAGTAGGGACCCACAGAAAGATATCTGGATGGGTGGCGATCAGGCCCGAGTCTTGGAAGGACAGAGATTCCATTATTGTTTTAACAGTGAACTTAAGGGAGGAATTCGGGAAGGTCTGATGCAATTGAGGTTAAAAATATTATCTGGCTTTTATTGTTAGCAGTAGTGGTTTTTAAACCTTAGACCCATTCCCGCTTTTTATAAAAAATATTTTGCAACCTTTCTTTTTTGGTGCCCGGAATTGAACATCATGGAAAGTGTAACCTAAGTATAAATATGATAAACAAATAGACAGGTAGATGGAAAAATGGGGTACCTAAATTCTTATATTATGGGGTATTTTATATTTTTGCTAATTAGTGACCTCTCAGGACAAAAGGCACATACAAAGGGAGTCACTTCTAATAAACTGTTTTTCCAAGCCTTACCTAAATGGGAAACAAGTGGCTTCAGAATGTTAGAGCACCTCCCAGGTCCCCGGGGAAATCTCCTTGTCAGAGTTACACTTGCTGATGGTGTCCTGTGCCAAGTGCAAGCAGATGCGGTTTGGAAGCTGCCCGGGGGCTGACTCCGGGGATTCCTTCTCCGTCTCAGCTCTGAGGGAGCCTTGCCTTTCCTGACCACAACCACAGAGGCGATTTTGAATCTCTGAAAACTGCCATACCAGTGTATATCACAACCCCCACAAGATATGTTGAATAAAGTAGAAAACTTTAAGTGCCTCCTTTAGGATAGAAATAGGATATAAAATAAATCATGATTTAAAAAATTCTAGTGCCCGAATAAGTGCTACATTACACTGGCTGCATTATTAGGTTAGACAACTTCATTACTGCTTTCCATACCACATCTTCTAGTTAGTTTTTATTTATCTTTTTTTCCCTAAAGAAAAAAATCATATGATGCATTCTTGTGTCAGAGGTGACAAGAAGAGAGCAAGTGTAAAACCGGAAATCGTGATGCTGGTCAGTCTAATATCAGCTCCGTCACTGCACAGATCATCTTAACTCATTTTACTGCAATTTTTGGAATTACCTTCTCACTTGGAAAATTCCCTGTGTCAGTTAGATTTGCTAGTAAAACAATTTTTTTTCTTACTTAGTGCATCGGTGATGTTTTCAAGATGATAATAAATTTTGCCCATGGCATTTAAACAGTTGCTTCTTCTCGTAATTCATGGTTCACGGTCTTGTATTTGTCACAACTGGAGAAATGTGTTTTCTGTGTGCAAATTCTCATTGCTTTGGTGACGCAGGGACACTTGTCCTTACTGGATGGAGTATGATAGTAGTTGTTTGAATTCTCTCTCTAAATCTGGAGTCCTGTGTTATGATTCCTGTTAACTTAAAAAATATGAATATTGCTATTTACCTAAATAGATAACATCACACCAGTGATGTATATCAAATTGGTCCAACTAGGAATTCCAATATTAAATGAGACAGTAATTTCACAACTCACTATTCCAAAAATTTGGATTGATGGTTCAATTATACCAGGGACATTACCTGTTGTAATTGAATCAATCATTGCTTTCTTCAATAAAAGTTTCCATTCCATCTGCTCTTTTGTTTTATTGTCCTTCTGTGTTTTGTTTGCTTTCTTTCCCAAATATATATGATTTTGGATTTTGTCATTGAAAATCCTTGCTGGTTTTGCTACCTCATGCTGCAGAGAAAGCCTTGTGACTGTTTTATAGTCACTGATTTCATGGTTGTATGAGTGCTTAATGCCACCTTGCAGGGATGTGGAGACCTAATGAAGTGTGTGCATAAAAGGCTTAGTCTACATTGAGTGCAGGGTTAGTGTGAGCAGCCCATGTCATCAGTATCATAGTTAATCCATTACAATCATCCTCTGTTAATCAGTGTTATCATTCTAACGTCTCCAGGAGAGGAAATGTAGTATTCTAAATGCAAATCTTTGCCACTCTTTTAGTCAATTCAACACCTTTAAAGCTTTGCTGTAATAGGACTGTGTGCCTGGTATCCCTAATTTTGCTTCTCCTGACCCAGGACGCGGTCTCCACAGCTGATGATCCATGAGACACTGGATTCTTGGTCCCATGGCTCTGTGTGTTCTGGGACATCTGGGGACTTCAGCACTCTTTTAGGGGCTTTGGGTCCCACCTCTTCATAGCATTGCTGAGATGAGATCTGTGGGTTCACCCTCATTCTTGAGTGTATGGTGCATTTTTTCTAGAACCAACACACGCCACCGTGGCAGCACTGCTTTGACCACATGCTGGGGCAGCGTGTGCTTGTCAGTTCTTGGGTTTAAATTTTCTGTTCAAATTTCTAAAATGGGGTACATTGACAGATACACTCCATGTAAACAGAAGCTCTGTGGGGTTTTCAGCAACTTCTAAGAGCATAAATATTCCTGAAGCAGCTAATCTTCCTCCCAACAAGTGAGGAGCAAGCCGGCAAGTCCTGGGTGCCTGTGGCGGCCAAGATGTGCAGCCCAGGCTGCTCACCGAGGAGCAAGGAGAAAATCTAAAAAACCTACTTCCATGCTGTCTTTCACAGAATCTCAGAACTGAATGTTTTAATATTTAAAGAGGGGTGATTAGTTTTTTTATATATTATTTTATTTTTTTTCTTTTTCAGTATTATTAGGTATAATTATTACAGTTCAACTCCACATACACATTGCATGTAAATACATTTATAGAGTATACTGCATTTTTTTAGTTACATATATGTACTAATTATTGTTTCTAAGAACAGATTAGAGTTTCAGATTTTTAAACTTACATAGTTACCAGAGGAATAAAGCCAACTACAAAAGAATAATAAACAGAATATGGTAATCCAATCACAAAGGACAGTCATATGTGCTTAAGCATATTCAAGAAATCAAAATAACAATTAGTTCATTTGTGGTCTTATTATTATTGCTATTAATTTTAGATTCCTCATAAATGAAGTCTTATGGCATTTTTCTTTCTCTTTTCACCCCACTTCACTTAGAATGACAGTCTTCAGGTCCATCCATGTTGCTGCAAATTGCATCTGTTATGGCTGAGTAGTATTCCATTGTAGATATGTATCACCTTGTCTTTATCCAGTCATGTGCTGATGGACATTTGTGTTGTTTCCATGTTCTTTGTTCTATGTCCCTTCTGGCAACAATTACTGATTTTAAATATTTTCCACCTTAAAATCCTTCCTGAAGGAGACGTGGTAACAGGAATCAAAAACAGTTACAGCACAGGGTTGTGTGTGATGGGCCCTAGGGGCTTTGTAGGAAGGTTGGCAGAAAAGATTTCAGATTCTGATCAAATGATTCCTCCTCTTGTAGCCCTGCTGACCGCCTCTCTCACGGCCTGCCCTACTAGTCTGACCAGTCCCTTCTGTGAATCCCACTGAATTGTGCACAAATTTTTTCCAATTGGTGTCATCCCGCAGGGACCTTAGGTGAGGCATCTAAGCTCCTGTGTTGGTTTCTTCCATCAGCCCTTAACTTCCTTGGGAGCCAGGACTGTCTCATTGCCCCAAGGATTCCTAATGCCTAGTGAGATGCCTGATACAGCTGGTACTTAACGAGCACATAAGTCAAATGGAAAAACCTGATCAAAGAAATGGCCCTCATTTTTCAGACATGCCTACTTGAGTACATAGGGTAAAATGACATGTTTTCTTGAATTTGCTGTCAAATACTTCAACAAAGGACAAGTAAAAGAACAAAGGTCTGAATAAAGGAAATATGGAAATGTTTGTGAATTCCTTAATATGGGTGATGGGCTTATTGTACTATATTTATTGATGTATACTTAAGTTATTTTATAATTTTCTTATCATTAGCTGAATAGCAAGTATTAATACGTATTAATTGAAATCCTTTGAGCCGACCAAACTTACCCCACACAAAATCCTTAATGTCCTAGTAGTGTGTCTTACAGAAATCTTTTCCCATAAAGACAGGAAAAAAGGGAAAGACAGATCTGTGCAGTATTTCCACAATGTCAAAAGACCAAAGACCGACACAAAGAAGAGATTCTAAAAAAGATAAAGAGGCTGAAATCAATGTCCTGAAAACCTAGCCAAGAATTCTAAATGTCCCAACTTAACTAACCTCAGCACTGCCGCATCAAGAATGGGGCAAGTAGAACCTTGAGGATTTTTTTTTAAATAAATAAATAATGATCCAGTTCCTACCACAGGCAATTATGGTAAGAGTGATTATAATTTCTAACACCAACTAGTGTACAAATTGTAATTTATACTTGATTCAAACTGCTTCTTCTATAAAATATGAATCTTTTTATTCTTAAGACAGATTTGTGGCATATGACCTAGTGATAAAATTTTCAACTCGCTTGTATTCAAAAAGTTCACCAATGTGAGAGTTTATTACAACAACTATTGCTTTTTGGGAAACCCATGTGCCTTGTCACTCTCTTCCATAAGATTTCCTGTGGAAAATTCAATCCCTCATTCAGGAAGGGGCTGAGCAAACAGTCTGATGGAAAACCTTCATACACTGCAACACAAGAAAATGAAAATGACAGTGAGCAGCCCGTGAAGCTGGCAGACACACACAGCTCACGGCTGTGTTCCCGCCATGACTTTCTGTAACCAGCAGGGAAAATGTGCATTTCAAGAAATAGACATAAACACTTTTCAGGACCTGAGCACATAATTTCCCTTTCAGGGTTTAGTGGGCTTCCATTTAATTCTATGAGAAGTGTTTAAAACAACAGAAAAACAGCTGAGATATGTTTAAAGTAATATTTGTCTTAGTGAAAATAAAGCCTGCTGATAGTTATCATTTTTACTTTATTTGATCTCACTCTCCTACTTTACCTCCCCAACCTCCTCCACAAAATGATGGTGAACGTCCCCTCCTGGGTCAGAAGGCTAAGTAGAAATTACCAATCACATGGAGGTGTGCTTTGTTGTTTTATTTTTCAAAAGAAACATGTTTCATTCATGTGATTTAAAATTAAGATCAAGAAACACTCTATTCAATGAATGGTAGCCAACACATGTCGTCATAGCTGCTCATCAGGTTTGGCCCCACGTTACACACATTTACATGGACATGTGACATGTGCTGTCATGGGACATGGTGAGTGGGGACAGGGTCTCTGCTCTCACAGGGCACACAGCCTGGTGGGGGAGGCAGTGTTCAATCATTGCCTTTTTTTAATGTACTTACAAATTATGGGAAATGCTATTTAAAAAGAACAAAGTGAGTCAATGAAAGTGAAAAATTCAAGGACAGTATTTAGGTGAGGGAAGACAGGGAACCTCTTTGAAGAGCTGACACTCCACTGAGACCCAAAGGACAACTCCGGTGCTGCAGGTGAAGGGCAGGGACACATTGATAAAGGGCTGATATCCAGAATACACCAAAATCTCTTTAAACTCAACAAGAAGAATGAATAACCTGCTTAAAAAATGAGCAAAATGCCTCAACACACACCTCAACATGGAAACTAGATGCCAAAGAAATCTATGGAAACATGCTCCACAGCATCTGTCATCAAGGGGCTGCAGACTGAAACAGTGAGGTATCACTGCACACCAGTCAGAACTGCCAAAACTCAGAACACTGACAGCACCAAATGCTGGTGAGGATGTGGAGCGTCAGGAATTCTCTTGCATTGCTGGTGGGAATGAAAAATGGCCCAGATACTTTGGAAGACGGTCTGGCAATTTTTTACAAAACTAAACGTACTCCTACCATATGATCTGGCAACTGTGCTCCTTGGTGTTTACTGAACAAAATGGAAAATTACGTCCACACACAAATCTGCATACAGATGTTAATAGCAGCTTTATTCATAATCACCAGAACTCAGAAACAACTAAGCTGTTCTTCAGTAGGTGAATGGATAAATAAACTGTGGTCCAGGCAGAAAATGGACTATTTATGGTGTTAAAATGAAATGAGTTATCAAGGCATGGAAAGACATGGAGGAACCTTAAATGCATATTACTAAGTGAAAGAAGCCAATCTGGGAAGGTTCTGCAACTGTCTGATTCCAACTGTATGGTGTTCTGGAAAGTAAAAACCACAGAGACTAAAAGATCAGTTACTGTCAGAGGCTAGAGGGGAAGGAGTAATGAATGAGGTGCAGCACGGAGCATTTTTAGGGTCACTAAGACAGACTACTCTGTATGATGCTGTGATGGTAGAAACGTGTCATTGTACATCTGTCCAAACCCACAGAGTGCACACCACCAAGTGTAAATCCTAGTGTCAAGTATGGGCTCTGGGTGATGATGACGTGTCAGTGTAGGTTAACCCATTGTCGCAAATGCACGCTCAGGTGCAGGCGTCAATAGTGAGGAGGCTGTGGGGACAAACTGCAGTTCATACACCCAATCCAGCCCCAGCCACTGCTGTGAATAAAGCTCTGTGGGTGTGTGGACTGTCCGGCTGCTCTGGCGTCTGAACAGCAGAGCTGAGCAGCTGCACCAGAGATCAGGAGGTTTGCAGATCCTGAAATATTGACTCCCAAGCCCTTGACAGAAAAAAGTCTGCTGTGTCCTGTTCTACACGAATCACAATTCACCCTGATGAGACAGGAGAGCAGGGCCCAAACAAGGCATGGTTAATCGGACTGAAGCAATGTTTTAGTTCCAAAACCTTTGTTGAAGTCCTGCAGAATCAGTGACAGACTGTAGCCAGGAAGCGTCTGCAGAAGGAGTCGGTAGCAGGCCTTCCCGCGAGGCTCCGGGATGCCGGGGGCCACCCACTTGAAGAAGACGTACTTGCAGTGGAAGCCGATCAACTCATAGTTTGGAGAGGATGCTGCACTGCTGAATTCTCTCCTAGGAACGCTGAAGCACAGGTAGAAAAGCAACAAGCATCTGAATGAAACATGTAAGTGAAAAAAGACACATAAAAAAGGTTTTCCCATAAAACAGAGACCTGATGACACAGGAAGGAAGAGGAAGGCTGACTTCGTGCACTGATGGGACCAGATGCAGAAATGCAGGGAAGCAGCACTGTGCAGATGCTCCAGACCCCCTCCTGCCCCACCTCTCCACGTTCATTCTGTCCTTTTCTAGAAAGGCCTGTATTCCCTGAAACAGAGGAATCTGCTCCCTACACATGAGACACAGAGAAAGGAAGGAGCAAAAGAAAGGGAAAGTAAAGGAACAACGTTTCATCTAGACCGTAGTATTTGGGCGGGACTTTCACCAAACACACATCTTCTCAAAGCACAGAGCACACAGTGAGAGGCTGACAGAGTGACTGCTACTTCTGCTACTTAAGCACCAGCTACCTGCCAGCACAAGCTGCGCCCCTTACTGAATCATTACAATCATCTCAGAAACTATTACTACCACGGCTCACAGGCAAGGAAATCTGAAACTCGGGGAGGAATTATTATCATCCTGGACAATGTCCCACGACCCAGAAGTGTCAGAGCCTCCTGCAGACCCTGGACTAAAATGCTCCACTTCACCACGGGCCCTGAGCCTCAGGCTGAGGCCACATCAGGTCTGCACGGGCCCAGAGCACGAGTATGTGGGACAGGGAATGGTCCCACTCGAAGTGCCAGGCCAAGGCCCTCAGAAACCTATGAAATGAAACCAAATCCCCAAACTCATTTCCAACCCACTGCCCTGTCCGGGAGGACTGCTTGGCACATCTGGCTTATCACCTGTGCACAGGCTGAGCAAGGGGCCCAGACAGTGACGTGACATCCCAGTGGAAGTGGCTCTGAGACCACTTCATCACAGGACAGACTCTCCCGGTTTCCAACTTTAACTCTCCATGCCATTTTCAACTGGAAAGTAAGTTTAGACTTGTTTTCCTCTCCTAGAAACAAAGAGAGTGGTAATATCAGCAGGAAACTCAAGACTGAGGAAGAGTCTCCTGGCCATCTGGAAGGATAGGCCGGGGAGGGAACAGAGACAGGGATCAGAAAGACCCGTATTCCAGTCCAAAGTCTGCAAGTCACTCGCTTTGACAGTTTACTTATTAATACAGGTGAAAAAATCTAATTATGATTGTTGGGAAAACTAATTGAAATAACTTATGCCACTAGCATACGTCTAAAATCCTTCATGAGTGTCCCAGAAATGGAAGTGATCGTGGTTAGTTACTGTCTGCCAAGTCTTGGGTGCTAAGCCCACATCAGCCAGCGAGAGATGTGCCAGAGAATGCCTCACCAGCCAGCAGCCTTCTCCAACTTGGAAACTCACAGTGTCTGAAAAACAGGAAGTGGTGGATGCTTTGGGACACTCTGGAGGTAGCACTCCAGTGATGACTTTAAAAAGCTGGGGAGAATTTAGGGGACCATACAGTTCAAATACAGAAAACACATTCCATGTCTGCCCACATTCATCTCTAGTCATGATGATTCAGAGAGGAAATACATATTCAAACGTACACCATTTTCCCACATAAGTGCATCAAAACAATTTGGAAAGAATGTAACTTTCTTCTCTAGATCACACAGCGAGGATTACAAGGTTTGTACTGAGAGCCCTACTTGTAAAACATCTGCTAACATAACTGGGTCCACTATCAGTCCATTCAAAGAGAAGGATGGAAAAGAACAAAGCCAAGCTAATATGCTCCTGGCTTTGGTGGGTTACAATGTCACAAAGGAGACGGACAGGTCATCAAGGAACCACCCTGCCGTGATCACGGAACCAGGAAACGGGGTGGGCGGCAAGATGTATGACGCAGACGCAGCTGTGCCCGCGCTTCTAGGCAGGTATCCAAAGTCACCTCGACATGGCGTCCAATGCTTGTGCCCACGTCCTCATCACCTGAGATGTATTTAAGAGAAATGAAAACTAATAAACGGAAAATACCTTTGGTGGTCACACCGTCCAAAGAGCAAAGTCACAGTTAGACAACTGGCCATCCCGGTTCCCTGGGATTCATTCTTGGAGAAACTTAAAAACCACTCCTCTGTCCTCAAGAAGTGCTACCTACTTGTCCGATCTGTGGCTCAGGGATACAGCACGTTCACGTGGACTTCAATGTCTGCACAGATTTGACTGTCTTTCTCCAGGTTCACTTGTCCGTTCTGAAGAGGCCTGAGTTAAGTCCATCCTCCGTAAGATCAATTCCCTCCAGTGAAAACTCATCGAGCCTGCAATTAAAAGCCAACTGAACAGGACTGTCCTCAGCTAAAAATGTCACCCACCCTTCACTGCTTTCTTAATTTCCTTTCCTGGCTAATTGGACAGACTAAAACCTCCCTCCACCCAGCTCCCCAACTATGTCAAAAAGAAAGTAAGGTCCATAAAAGAGGAGACAACTCCATAGTCACCTCTGAATTCCTAGCATATACTAATGTCAATAAATAAAACTATGATTATGGCTTCTTTCCTTTAAAACCTTTCTGGTTATTTAAATGAGACCTTGGAAGAGAGCTGTTTGGGTCTAGTATCTTGATCCAGAAGACTCAGGAGGCCTTTTTCAGAATGGCTGTTCACTGATTCATTCAAAACACAACTTCTCATTCCGGGAGGAGCTGTGATTTTCTGCCAGGAGATTGTGCTCACTCTCATGCCAGAACAGATTTAAACTAAATCCTTACTTTGGATTTGTTATTTTTCCCTGCTTCCCAAAAAATTGACTTTCCTTAATTTCTTGCCTTGAGGAATTATATTTTTCTTTCTTTCTAATTCACCCTTTATTAAACAGGATTCTCAGGATGTGCTTGGCCTTACATAGGATGAGCCATTCAACTCCCAGTGTGAGAGGCCTGGGGCTTACCTCCCGCCCTCCTGCCAGGGCAACTAACACTCAGTTCAGGAGCCAACCGGCACCCCAGGGCTTCTAAGGCTCGTGTATCTCCCAGAATCCCTGCTTTCTGGTTTGACTTGGATTCTGAGGATTTCCCCTCACTTTCTTGAAAATTAGCTGTGCAGCTTGAAAGATGAGGAAGACAGGATTTATTTCTTAATCAGCATTTTAAGGAACTAGTGTAATGAACATTTTCACGAGTTTCTAGAACCCTCCATTGCCGAGACAGAAAACACAATAGATAGTTTCTAAATTTAGGTATCATGTGCATAGTTTCTTTGCTTTTCTTTTCTTAACTACTAACACACATTTTTTAATTAAAAAAAATAAGGCCCGAAGTAGGATAGAAACTTGAAGGGGCAAACAAAATTTAAGGGCAAAGAAAGAAAAATGATAAGTACTCTACAAAGTTAATATAATACATACACTTTGGATCAGATCAGCAATTCTCAGTAACAGCTAATTGAAATATGACCATGAGGTAAAACGTCTCTCCTGTCAGGAGATGACCAAGAGATAATAGAATTAAAACAACAAATTAAAATTCTAAGTCTGGCGAGGTATAGAAGGCTACCAGCTAAATGTGTCTTCTTCTGGAAAAGAGGGAGGCTCACCAGCTCTTTACTGTGGAGCCTGAGCCTAGGGGAGGGCGGTGAAGAACCGCCCTGTAAGTACCCAATTAGGAAAGTGGGTGATGAATAAAGAGACGTGAGCTTTGATGACAGAGATGATACTACTATTCACTTGTCCTGTAAAGTATGTCTTCACGTTCAGTGATCAATACCTCGGCGTCCTCAGGGATTGAGATTATAGGAAAATGCACAGCAAGGGCCCAGACCTCCTCTGTGAGCTCGTGACACTGCACTTAGTTGTCTCAAGGGCAACTCCAACTCCACCTGCAAAGAGCTGACTTCACGGTGCTCCTCCCATAGCCATCCTGCCCAGGGCCCCTGGTTGGGAGGGAAGGTCTCTCTGCCCCTCCCAGCTCAGGCCCATCACTCACATATGTGACTGGACCCCTCCTTCAGGGCTCAGATTTCCTCAGTCACCGAGCCCCACCACCCAAACCTGACCTACCAGGTACTCACAGGCACTCACTCAGCACTGACTCTGGGCTGGGGACCACGCTGCACACTGTGCGAATGTTATCTCACTGGATCTCCACAACAGTCCTGGGAATTGGGTACATCACTGCTTCAATTGATTAGATAAATTGTTTCACTTCCTTGAGTGCGTCATCCAAAATGACACGTCTACTGAGCCACAAACATGGGACTGAAAACCACTTGAAAATTGAACACTGCTACACCTCGCAGCCACCCTACTCTGATTCGTGACATCACTTTCGGCCGAGCCTACTGAATGTTTGCAAGCATTCTACAAACACAAAAGTGATCTAAGAGAGCACCCCACTCCCCTACTTAAAATCTGTCAATGACGGTCCACTGCTCTTCAGAGAAAGCCTCACCAGGCCTGAGCACAGCCCAACGGCCCGGCATCCACGTTCCCTGCATGGCCGTGCCGCCTCACCCACCACGCATCACAGTGCCGTGTCCAGGACTGGGATGCTGACTCCGTAGAACACGGGGCTCGTCTCACTCGAACAATGATCACCCTCTTCAGTGGTCACCCTCTTCAATGCTGACTCTCAGAAAAATGTTTTCTCAGGATGAATCAATATCTTTTTCCTTACAACTTCCAGTCATTGATAATGAGCTCCCCCAAAAACAGAGAAGACTTAATCCTCAGTCTCCTTATCTGTAAAGTGGGAATAACAAGGAAATATGTAAGGTTTTCAGAGAAATAAAATTCATGTGAGTCTGAGGGACAATTCCCAACATACAGTAAGCACTCAATATGGGCTTACTTAGTATTAATAAGAATAAGTTGCATTCCAGCAACCTTAAATCAATGTTTTATGGCTTTGTCCAACAGACTACTGACAAACAGTTGGACGAACCCCTTTGAGCAGATCAGCACAAGTGTATTGGGAGGGGTAAGCGCTGCCTCCAGTTACAGCTCAAACACTTACATGTTGTTTGAGCATTTAGTTGTCGTTATTGAATAAAGACAGGTGTTCTTTAGTCAAAGCTCCTGAAACATAAATCTTCAAAAATAGATACAAATTAGGTTTCAAGTACAACATTCTCACTAGAAATTATTTGAAAATGATTATCTTAGCTCCTCTGTACATCAAAAGGGCATGTTCTTAATGTATCTGACTATATACACTGAAAGGATTGTTTAAAAGAAATTAAGATGAAGCCATCCTAAATAAGCTCTCAGTATCATCTGCACAAAGCCCCACCCAAGGGTCTAATTTCTCACTACCACATAGGTGTTGAGGTAGTTTAACCTGGGTCTTGGTTTCTTATAACATGGGGGTCAGAAGAGTTGTGGATAGATTTATGTATCAAATATAAACCTAGTGTATTTGATGTGTAGGAATCCTAGAAATAAACAAATTGATATATAGTCCCACCCTTAAGAAGCTCAGCCTTTCCATTTACAACAGCATTAAAAATAAAATGGGAGATACATTTAACAAAAATTTACAAGATTTGTACATTGAACAATTTGAAGTATCACTGAAAAAATTTTAGAAGATCTACATATATGGAAGACATCCCATGTTCATGGAATAGTAGACAATATTGTTAAAAATGTTAAGACTCCCCAAAGTGATCTACAAATTCAGTGGAATCGCTATCAAAATTCCAGCTGACTTCTTTGCAAAAATTGAAAAACTGATCCCAAAATTCATATGGAAGTGCAAGGGACCCAGGTCAGCCAAAGCAATCTTGAAAAAGAAGAGCAAAGTTGGAGGACTCACTTTAAATGTTACTACAAATCTATAGTACTCAAGTCATTATGGTACTGTCATAAGTTTGGATACATAAATCTATGAGACACAGTAAAAATTCCAGGGGGGAATCTTACATTTACAGTCAGTTTTCAACAAGGGTGCCAACAACACTCCATTGAAAGAACAGTCTATTCAACGAATGGTACAGGGAAAGCTGGGTATCTGCAGGCAAAAGAATGAATTTAGAATCTGAAACCCCCTATTGTATATAACAAATAAAAATTAATTGAAAATGGATCACAGACAGAAACGTAAATTCTAAACCTATAAACTTTCTAAAAGAAGACATAGTATAAATCTTTGTGGTCCTAGGATAGGTTATGGTTTCCTAGATACAATACCAAGAGCAGAAGTGATAAAAAAAAAAAACCAGATAAACTGGACTTCATCAAAATTAAAACCACTTGTTACAAAAGACATCATCAAGAAAGTGAAATGAAAGGGGAAGGGGGTAGCTCAAGTGATAGAGTGCATGCTTGGCAAAAAATAAATAAATAAATAAAATAAATGAATAAACCTAATTACCTCCCCTATAAAGAAATTGTCTTAATGTTTAAAAAAAGTAAAGTGAAATGACAATCTGCAGAATAGTAGAAAAAATTTGCAAAGCATATATCTAATAAGAGACTAGTATCCAAGATATAAAACAAATGCTTACAACTGAACAATACAAAGAAAATCGACCCAATTTTTAAATTTACCAAGGAATTAATTAGATACACAAATGGCCAATAAGCATATGAAAAGATGCTCAGCATCACTAGTCAAATCAAAATCAAAATGAGATCTCATTTTACACCCACTAGGATGGTTATAATCAAAACACGGACAATAACAAGTGTCGGTCAGGAGGCAGAGGAATGGGAACCCTCAATATGCAGCCATTGGAAAGGGGCAATGGTGCAGCTTCTTTGGAAAAGTCTGGTGTTTCCTCAAAAGTTTAGTGTTATCATATGGCTCAGCAATTCTACTCCTACATATAGGGTCATCCCTCAGTATCCTCAGGGGATTGGTTTCAGGAACCCACCACCCTGGATTCCATAATCCAAGGATGTTCGAGTCCCTTTACAACCAGCCATCTGGATCCATGAAGTGGAAACTACAGATATGGTGGGACAACTGTACAGCCAACAGAATGAAAACATATTCTCACAAAAATTTGCACATCAATATTCATAGCAGTATCATTCAGAGTAGCCAAGGTTACAAACAATATTCATCCATCAATGAATGGGTAAAAAAATTATCAAGAATAGTCCCAAAAACTTTTGGTCATTGAACCTTTGACAAAGGAGGTGAGAACATACAATGGAGTAAAGACAGCCTCTTCAGAAAATGGTGTAGGGAAAACTGGACAGCTGCATGTAAATCAATGAAGTTAGACTACTCCCTCACAGCACACACAAAAATAAATTCAAAATGGCTTAAAGACTTAAACATGTAGACAAGACACTACAAACCTCTTAGAAGAAAACGTACGCAAAACATCTAACATGCATCTCAGCAATGTTCTCCTAGAGCAGTCTACTCAAGCAATAGAAATACAAGCAAAAATATACAAGTGGGGTCTAATTAAACTTACAAGCTTTTGCACAGCAAAGGAAACAGTAAGCAAAACAAAAAGACAACCTATGGAATAGGAGAAAATATTTACAATAAATGAGACTGTCAAGGGGTTAATTCCCAGAATATATAAACAGCTTTTACACTTGATAAGAAAGAAAAATAAACAATTCAATCCAAAAATGGGCAGAAGTGCTAAAGAAACTTTTCTCCAATGAAAACATACAAATGGCCAATAGGCACATGAAAAAATGCTCAATATCATTATCAGAGAAATGCAAATCAAAACTGCAATCAAGTATCACCTCTCACCAGTCAGAATAGCCATCATTCAGAAGTTCACAAACAATAAATGCTGGAGAGGCTGTGGAGAAAATGGAACCCTCCTACACTGTGCTGGGAATGCAGTTTGGTGGAGCCATTGTGGAAAACAGTATGGAGATTCACCAAAAGACAAAAAATTGACTTCCCCTATGACCCAGCAATCACACTCCTGGGCATATATCCAGAAGTAACCCTAATTCAAAAAGACACCTTCCCCCAAATGTTCACAGCAGCACTATTTACAATAGCCAAGACATGGAAACAACTTAAATGTCCACTGACAGATGACTGGATAAAGAGGTTGCAGTATATTTATACCATAGACTACTACTCAGGCATAAAAAATAATAAAATAATACCATTTGCAGTAACATGAATGGACCTGGATAATGTCATTCTAAGAGAAGTAAGCCAGAAAGAGAAAGAAAAATACCATATGAGATCGCTCATATGTGGAATCTTAAAAAGAAAAAAAGAAAACAAAGAAAGAGAAACTTATCTACAGAGCAGAAACAGACACAGAGACATAGAAAACAAACTATGGTTACCAGAGGGGAGACGGTGTGGGAAGGGATATCTTGCGAGTTCAAGGTTTGCAGATACTGATTATGTATAGAATAAACAGCAAGTTTATACTGTATAGTACAGGGAAATATGTTTAATAACTTATAGTAACTTATGTTGAAAAAGAATATGAAAATGAATACATGTATATTCCTATATAACTGAAGTGTTGTGCTGTAAACAAGAAACTGATGCAACAGTATAAACTGATTAGACTTCAATGAAACTATTTTTAAATAGACCAAAAACAAACAAACAAAATAAGATATTATTAAACCAAAAGAATAAATTACTGTTTCAGGCTACAACATGGATGAACCTTAAAAAATTATGCTGAAATAAGCCAGACACAAAAGGACAAATACTGCTCTTTTAGGTGAAGTGTATCTAAGTGTTCATTGTACTACTCCTGTAAATTTTCCAGAAGTTTGAAGTCTATCAAATTAAAAATAAAATGTATTATTCATTAAAAACATAAAACGATTCCTCACAGGAGGGCTTTAAATAATAAATGAAAAAATGCATGTAAATCTCCTGGAACAACACTTTGCACATCCACAGACAGTCACTGCTGTCACTGCCACTCAGAGGTTGTTACCAGCGCTGATGAGAGCTGCCTCCACTCGCTGCCCTGCAGACAGGTGTGAGGGCCTGGGGTCTGACAGGCAGGGTGACCTGGAACCTGAGTCAGACACAGCCACGCCCCAGCCTCTGTGTTACCCAACTTTCTTATACAAGCTGCTACATGTAACGTAAACATGCTAGAGGGATGTATATTACAACATAGGCAATACAGTCAATGTTTTACAATAACTATAAATGGAGCAACTATTTTACACCTGAAACATATCATATTGTAAATCAGCTATACTTTTAGAAAAAATTAAAAAATAATGTAAAAATGTTATAACTTTAATATCAGTCCAGTTTTTAAGTAACTACTAAACAGCTTAGAATGTATAAAAGCATTTAAGTGTGATGTTTATTTACATATTTATTTACTTTCAGCCTCCTGCTAAAAGAGAATTTAAACAATTTTTTAAACACAGCTTAACAACCATAATAACAAAAAGACAAAAGTGAGAGTGAAAAGAAAATGGAGATTCAATACTTAAATGAAACCAGGGGGAGGTAAAGTCATAAAAATGGATGCCATGAAGTCAGGGTAAGTGTTAAAGGCCGACTAGAAATTCAGCTGTAAGATTTTTGGCAGCTAAAGCAAAAAGAAAAAGGTGAAGGGGCGGGTGGTAGAGTTCAGTGTTAGGGCGTGTGTAGAGCATATACGGGGTCTGGGTTCAAGCCCCAGGGCCTCCACTAACAGATAAATACACCTAATTACCTACCCCCCAAAAAAGAGCCCCAAAGAAAAGAAAAAGAGAAATTTGTTTCCTAAAAAAACCTGATATTAAATTTAGATTAAATACTTAAAAAAAAAAAAAGAAAAATAGAAACAAATGAGTGACACAAGCGATAATGCCCATGAGATAATTCTGCGGTGGCAGCTGGCAGGTCCTCATGTCCCACGTGGGAAAATCTGAAACATCCTTCACACCACCCAGAGTCATCCTCAGCCTACCCCACCGCTCCCCCTGTTAAATGCAGGAGCATAGCCAGGGCCGGGCCTTTGTTCTCTTTGTGTCTTCACAGTGAGACAGGATGGAAGGGGGCAGAGCACAGCCATTCAAGGAAGGCCACAGCAATTAACATCAAAATGGTGAAGGATTCAACCCCCAATAGGCCTTGAGGCTCAGGATGAAGAGATTTAAGTTCTAGCAGATCTTGAGCTTCATTATACTCCCATTGTAATAGTAACATGGTGAATAACATGCCCCCAGGCACCATGGCAGTCCCAAGGCTAGCCATAAAAGGTCAAAGGGTGGGAAATGGCCAACTCCCTGTGAATTCCAGCCCCTTGTCCTTAGGCTGGTCCTTCTACTTATTAGCATATGAAACCACCAAGCTCATGAATACAAGCAACACAGCACCGCCTAGGGGTCACACCTCTCTCTCCCGCTTCAGAGAAGGCCCACACTCTGTGGAGTGTGTACCTACTTTTAATCTGAGATTCAAACCCCAATACCTCGTGGTGTTTCTCTTGCCTTTCAATGAATCTCTCTGAATACATCTACATTTACTCAACAGTGGCTTGCGCTTGAATAATTTCCTGCATGAAGCCAAGTACCCACATCTGGTAGGGCACATCCAAGGGGCTCAACTAAAGCCTGGGACACAGCCCTTCTCATACCCCACTTATTTTTTTTGTATCAACAGGACTGGGTTGTGAAGGGAGCTCTAAGGCCCCGGCTAAGGGACAGAAGCAGCCCCAAGGGCTCAAATTGGCGGGCAGCCTCTCCCCCAGCAGGGGCCCTGGGGTCTGCCCGGTTCTCTGTGTTTCTTTGTTGTGCTGACTCCCCAGCCACAGAGCGTTCTCCCTAGGCCTGTCCCCACAAACCCTTCTCTCCAAAATACAAGCACATCATGTCACAGTCCTCTTGTTCAACCAGGAAATGTTCAGCCCAATATTTCCCTCCCCAGTAAAGTACCTAACTGTCCTCCCTCCCATCCCACCACTTCTTTCTTTGTGAGAACTCTGCACTCCCCACCCACCATCCTGAACACAGGTGCCTTGCTGGCTGGGACCGAGATGTTTCAGTCTTACACAGCCTGCGTCCTTTCACTTTCCCATTTCTACCTTTAAAAGCCTTTCCTGAGTCTCCTACACATCTGATTCTGAACTTCACAAAGTGCTGAGTTTACGGTCACTATGTGCATACATGCCAGGTTTTGACTAGGTTTCCTTCACAAGATCCTCATTAAGGAGCTGCATCAAGAAGTTTAAAGAGGCTATTCTTACATCTGAGCAGAGGAGCCTGAATAAAATTTAAATGGCTTTGAATAGACTGTTAACCAGGGACAGAGAGGTCGCAGGTCCTAGTCAAAAGTGTCATGAGGCAAAATGTTCTTCAAAGGCTCAGAGTGGCTTCTGAACACGGAGTCGGCAGGGAGGAGGTGACAGGCAGTGAGTGGAGTGTGTGACAGAGCTTACGCTCCCCCAGCTTGGGAAGAATTGAATTTTTTTCTAGTTTTCCAAACAATTTCTTACTACCTTTTTCTCCTATTGTCACATACCATTTCCTACGAATTAAGAAAATCAATATCAGTCATTTGGGCCACTTGGGAGAAGTTACATGATGCCATTCACAGGGCTGGGGCATGACAGCCACACCAGTCTAGGTTGAAAGACCAGTGGGGGTATTTCCAAGGTGATCACGGTCATGCAGCAAACTCCTCAGCTTCAATTACCTCATCTCAAAACTGGGGCCAATAAAACTACCAAGCAAAGTGTGTGAAGATTATGGCCAACATCTGTTTACTAGGTAAGTGCCCATGATAGCTGCCGCTTAATGGGGAATGAGTATGACCAACGAGGCCCAGTCTTCCTGGTCACAAACGCCGTGCCTTCCTGCCTTGGTGCAGCAGCAGAGCTTGTTTAGCTGAGATGAACGCCCCCAGAGCAGCCCCGACGGGAAAGCTTCCAGCACTGCACGGCGAGGCCTGTTCCTTTCCTTCTCAGAGCTGATCACAGTTTGCAGTCATCTGTTCTTATGTTTATCCTTTTTGTAACTGCCTCCACCCCGGAGTTTTGCTCAAGCAGCACAGGGCCATGTGTGTCTTGCTGCCTGCTGGATATTCTGTGCTGGGTGACAGTCGAACACACATCTGTCTCTGGTGCTTAATGAAGAGGGCAGAAGGCCCAGAGGCCCATGCTGAACTGAGGCCCCTGCACCCAAAATTATGGTCTGACTTTGGGCAAATTACACAATCTTCTTTACCCTGAGATTCCTCATCTGTCCATGAAAATAACTGCCCATGGCACACAGATTTGCCAAGATTAAAGGAAATAACCAAATTCACAACCTATTGAAGGGGCTACCAGTGCATCCTCAACAGACAAATGCTGCCTTTACGGCTCTGACACACGTGAAGTGGGACGTCCACACACAGTGAACACTGCTAAGTGCCAGTGTGTTAAGTGCTTCATGTGTGCTATAATACTCTTTACAACTTACAACAATCCCAGGTAGAAACGAATATTATCATGCCCATTTCACAGATTCATCAACAGGTTAGGAGAGGTTACATTCTAGTCCAAGGCCCCATGGTGAGGAAATGGCGATTTAAACCTGAATCTGGGCCCAGGCCTGGGCTCCATCTCTCTCCCATCCACCTGACCACTTGCCTATGAAATCCATGTGTCCAATACACAAGTTTGCAGCCGGCCAGCTCTTGAATGCAATGTTTGCCACCATTTCTCAATGTTCATTAATTACCAGAAACTGTTCTCAGAAACCACTACAGAAAAGAAAGGTGGGCTTACGTCCCTGCCCACAAAGAAAAGGAATTCTGCCTTCTCCTGTAATGTGCAGAACACCTTCCCTACACCACCAAATACTTTTGTATGCTTCCTCAATGTTTATGTTTGCACACGGCTTATTAAATTAGAAGGTACCTGAAGTAATTCCATCTCGGTTGCTTTCCAAGTTTGCAGATTATCCATAATCATTCTGTGACCGAAAATACTGCAGTGTGAATGAAAATACTGCAACCATGTCAGTAAACAAAGAATGCTGAAACCGAGTCATCAGCGGCTGCCAACACACCCCAGCGAGAACAGGCCTGCAGCCCAGCCTCTACAGCCACTCACAACGGTGCCCTCTGAGCAGACTCAGAATAAGAAAGGACATGATACTTGCCCTAGATAGCTAGGTGCTTGTCTAAAGAATGAATTCAGTGAGTCAAAATGTTTGCTTCCTCCCATACATGGAAAAGCACTAAATTCTTGAACTTGAGATACCTGGCTTTCTTTAGATAACAAGCAAACTTTTATTGTTCCAACAACCTTGTCTTTGTTGTAAAGCTCCTATATATCCTAGCTCCTCCTCAACCTCTTGGGTACAGTCCCTCTGAGCGATCTGAGAGGCTGTCATCCCGGCTCGAGTCCTCCCGCCAAATAAAACATAACTCTTAACTTTTAGGCTGCACATGTATTTCAGTCAAAAGTTTTGGACACCAGGAAGGGACCCAGAGAAGACTTCTCTCCAGCTGAACTCTCCGAGTTACTGGAGCCTTGGTACCAGCATTGGCACTTTGTGCCCATCTGCCTCCTTGGGGAATCCAGATGAATTTGGGTGAGTCTCTCCTGGTTCTCAGATCTCCCATATTGGTTGATGATCCTGAGTTTTATTTGGCGGTGTATCCAGGTACCTGGCCCTCCAGTTGAAAGAGACTGGGGGGAATTACCCACCAAGTGGAGACATACTGGGTGGGGCCTGGTTGAAAGATTACAGGAAACACCCACCTTTAGGAGATGTCTGAAGTGGGGCTGGTGTAAACATACCAAGAAAATACTCACCCAGTGAAAACGTCCTGAGTGGGTCCAAGTTGAAAGACACTGGGTTCAGGACTGAGTGGTTAGGTAAGAGGCTGGTCTAATGTTGTCCTCGATTTGGTTACCTCCATTGAATTTTTCGGAAAAAAAGTAAAACTCTTAAGAGGAACCTTTAAACTACAAAAATGGGACCCTCCTCCTGACTGGTAACAGCTTTCTTGGGTGACGGAGAAACTTTCAGGAATGGTAGAGGCAAAGACTTCATGCCATAGTGTTGTCCCTGCGGGAAATCTTACCAGCAATTTTATTCTGAGAACCTGACCTTACAATGGGGAATAGAACTTCCAAAAAAAATTTAAAAAAAAATAAAAACACAGAACAGAACAGAAAAAGAAATGACAGATTGCCAGCCTCCAACTAATACACTAGCCAGGTTTATATACGTACAAATCTTACAACATTAATTAGGAATTAGAAAAAAAAAAAAACTCACCCTGAAAGTAACTAACCAGGCCTGATAAAATATTTTTTGGAATTCTGAACTTATAAGAACAAAATCCCATTTAGGGGGAACTTGGATTTCTCTTCCTGTGTCCTTGAAATGTAAATGTTTTATCTTTCTCTGGGTGTTTTATGTGTGTGTATGTATGTATATATGTGTTTCTTTTTTTTAAACGAAACCTTCGACTTTGTCATACAAAAGGTACAAGTATTGTGGACATATTGTGGCCACGCAAATAAATTGGGATTCTCAAAAATCCTTTGATTGTACCAATTTTCAGATATTTTGCCATCTTAACCATTGTTGCATCAGCCTGGACCACAAAGGCTTTTAGCTTTTGGAAAGTAAACTTTTGAATTTTATTTAAGCAACACCCCCACTCTCATGTGGAAAAGCCTCTTCATCTTGTTGGTTTAAAATCACTATATATATATATATATAAATTGATGGCCATGTGATGGATCATTTAATTTGGGAAAATTTAAATTGGTGAAAGTTGAAAGAGCCTCTCATTATAAACAGCCTTTTTATTGGTACCTATTAAAATCAAGTTTAAAGGTAGAAAAATATATCTAATGGTTAACCTAAGAAATTAGTTAAAAAAAAAAACTGGTTTGAAAAGCTACATTTGTGTTTTTCCTTTCCGATCATTGGTTTTAGAGATGCTAATAAATACTTAGAATAATTAATGTTAATTAGGCTGGATAACTGGAAAAAGGATTGTAAAAATGTCGGAAAAAAAAAAGATAAGGTGCTTATACCAAATGGATAAATATTTTTATATGGTTATTTTGAATGAGACAAATAAAATGGACATTTTTGGATTTAGATACAAGGTTTTGATACTACACTATGTAAAGTAAAAAAAAAGGGCCAAAGAGATCACCTACTGCCCCCCAACATTAAAGTTCAAACAAGTCCGCTTTAGCACAGTTTAAAATATATGTATTTATAGAGCTAAAAAAAATACATATTTATAGACTGAAATACTTGATCAATGATTGGGACAACAGACCTATTAATCAAATTGAAAATTGAGAAGGGCCTAAGCTCTTTGGCTGAAACTTGGGAATCCCAGAGACTTTTCTATATAATTAGATAAAATGCACAAAAAAAAAAAAAAAAAAAAAAAAGCTTCTGACACTCCTTCTAGAAATAGGAATTACTGATTAAACCTAATAAATATAAAAATTAAAGGTACAAGATTTAATAAAATTGAGATAAAAGTTTGTAAAATTGGTATATTAAATGGGCTTTATATAAAACTTTTGCTTAATTATATTGTGGGATAGATATATTTCAATGGAAAAACGCTTCCCCTTCTTGGTATTATAAGGCTGGGCACATATCTGTCCCTTAGAAAATATTAATTGAACAAAGTAAAGGAAACCAATAGAGTTTTGTGAGCCTTCCAATATAACGTAAAATTAAAAAGTAATATTCAGTGGCTAATAGACAATAAAATAAGAGGTTTACCCTGGGTTTAACTTATAACTCAAGGAAAAGAGACCTCACTAAATACCTTATGCAAGCTTTGGAAGACATGCTAAAGTAAATTTTAAAGTTTTAAAACATGGAATTCTTTGTCTACAACTCTTCTCACTGATGCAAAAAAGCCAATTAAGGAGATACAATTGGACCTGGGAGACAGAGCAGTTCTCTGGGGAACTGGAAGCGTCTGTCTTTGTCTTGCAGATCAGAAATATAAATACAGCAAACAGTGACCTAGGACTGAGCCTAATTAGCTCAACGAGATAATACTTAAGGCCAAGAAATTTTTGGCATTTTAGAACTCAGAACTCTGACGCGTCCTTCAGCATTTGTCAAGAAATCTTAAATGTCGGTTTAATAAATAGTAAGCCTTAGTGATTTGAGCAAGCAAATTCAGCTTACTCCAACTATTATTATACCAATCTTATAAGTAAGTTTTAAAGTGAACCTATGAGATATCTAGCTTTTGTCTGTTTATAAGCCTGTGTACACATTATAGATGTGAGATATTTCTACAGCTGAAAAAAAAAATCAAAGTCAAAGATCTCTGCTTAATTGATGTAAAAAAAATAAGAGCTTACAAATTAAGTATTTTTAAAATAAAAACTGACCAAATTGACTTTCAGCGTCACGTGAACTAGAAAATATTCAATATTAAGATAATATTTGATATTGTTTAGATTAAGTATGTTCTAATTAATATAGACATCTTTAAAGTCATCAATATTAAGTACAATACCTTTACTGTACCTAGTTTTAATGAAAGTCAAATAAGATCCTTTTATATCTGTTCCAGAATTGCCAAGAAAAAATAGTAATGTGGTGTAGTAAAATTTTAAGTAAATTAAATGCAAATGAGATGAGAGCTTTGGGTAAATTTTTAAAATATATTTTTAAAATGTATGGTTAAGATAATCTCTAAATGTTTGGTATCTTTAAATTCTAGAGTTGTGCTAAATTAAGTTAAATGATAGGATTTAATTAAATAGCTATGACACTTTCAGATAAAATAAGATTGAAATATGAATTATTTAACATTTAACTTACCCTTACAGAGAAACTAAAGGTGTTTAGAAATATTAATAAATGGTTGGTGCTACCCTGAAATAATCTCTATTATTAAGGGTATAATCTCAGTATCCTAGGAAAGTAAGATAAATGTGTAAAGGAAGATATATGAATGTAATTATATTTTGTTAATAAAAAATACTGACTTTCTTCTGAAGTTGGTTACTTCTGAATGGAAGAGAAAATAAAGGACACACTAATGTGAGTATAGAAAGCTGTGGAACGCTTGTAGAAGAGGAACCCTGAGGAAAGAGTTTTGTACGTTGTCGGAATTGTCTAAGTTTAGAATCAACTTGGGCAAAGTAAATGAATGTTAGAAGTAATCTGGTACAAGACTAGATTTGGTTTTCTCTCTGTTAAGATGACAAAATTTTCTAAAAATGTTAATCCACTTTCAGTAACAAATTGTAAAACTTCTTACACCACATAACTGACCTGTTCTGCTTTTACCATTAACGTATTTTCTTGTTAATGAAAAAGAACTACTTTACAGTGATCTATAGGTTTATCTGACCAAGTGTTCTGAAAACTTTTAACAAGCTCCCCAAATATCAATTTCTAATCAAAGTTCTTTTAATCTCCAGTTAAGTTTGGGATGCTACAGAGGGCCCCTGAAACATCCCAAATAGAGATTTTAAAATAGTAAGTTTCATTTGGCATGTTAAATAGCATGGTATTGTCAAATGAATAATAGATCTTCCTAGGTTATATTGTATGAGAAAATATTATTAATATAGATATTCTAGAAATTATATGGATTCCCTAAAATTCTGGTATATCTGAAATGTTACCAGTCATAATACTAGTTATAGTGACCAGCTTTCTTAATCGATTATAGTGTAACGTTGTTTAACCATGCTTTTAAATCACTTGTCATTTATAAAGTTAATTGTTTCCTTCTGATGATTTTGCAAATTGCTTTCTCTTCAAGGAGATTTATTGATTTCAAATAAATTTCAAACTATAGCACTGAACTAAACTGGGTAAGAAATTTTAAAGGTCTAATGAAAACTCTGAGTAAAAGAATTAGTTACATGGGACTGAGTAAACTGGTGAATATGGTTATAATTTTTTATTTTGTCTGAAATACTACTGGCTTTTAACCTGTTTCCCTGACATAAAGAAACTCTTCTCCTTAAGCTAGTTATGATTCACAGAAATTTGATAAATTATACTTATGTACACAGACTTGGAACAGTTATCTTTTCTATCTGATCCCTCAAGAGACTAAAAACTCTAAGGTCCCCAATGGCTCTATCAGACAAATGAGGAAGATCATCTCCTAACAGATATAGCAATCTCAAAGTATTTTAAGGATTTTAAAGAGAAAAGAATTTACCTAAATCTGTAAGGCAGAAATCCATGACAAGCCCTTGACGAGGCATTCCAGGCCTAAGAAAACCTTATTAACATTCTACCCTGAGAGTCCTTATTAAAAGTTCAAACACAGCCAATTTAAAAAAAGCCTATATAATCAAATGATCAGAAATATCTTGTAAATAAATTAATCTTGATTTGACTATATTTGAGAAATCTGAGGGTAACTTTAGAGAGAAAAAAGATTATATTTTAGTGGATATTAAATTCTAGTTTTGTTAATTGAGGTCTATATTTACTAAGACATTTCCCAGATCATTCCTTGCTGTTATGCCACATTGCTGTAAAGGTTAATTGAACTATGAAAAGAATACTCTAGGTTTGTTTCTGAAGCTCAGTAATCTATCCTTGGGTAAAGTTACAATGCCCCATGACCTGCAGCCAGGGGATTATACATACTGGAACAGGCATGACTTAAAGAACTGTCTCCAACCTGAATGGAAGGATCCTTTATCAGGTACTCTTAACTAGACCGTACATACCAAAGCTGAAGGAAATGGGCTTTTGGATTCATTTCCTATCAAAAACATCCCCTGCAGTGCACTGGCCTATAGAGTACTGCTCACCTTAAAACAATGCCCAAATGGAGAAGAATCTACCAGGTCAGGATGAGAAGAAGACAACATCTGAAGAAGACTGCAGACCCAAGACACCGAACCAGGCCTGTATGCCAATTACTTTGATAATTTCTCCTACCTTTGATAATGAACTACTCCAACTGTTAAGTTCATGGTAAATTACCTATGTCTAGTACTTCTGTGTTACCTTGGTGGGTTTCCCTACTCCAAGGCTCTAACTAGATAGCCCTCAGAAACATTATTCTAAAAAGAAAATTATAGTTCTGTTTAGGCCACTGTTGATCTTACAAGGTGGGACACCTCACCTGGCTAATTAATACCTGCTCTGACCCTGACCATAAATATGAAATTTCTCATAAGATCACTCAAACTCAATCAGGAACACAAGGAAAATTTTAACCCAAAAATATAACTTCTCGACTATTAAATTCTTACTCATGACTTTATAAATGTTACTAGCTGAATTACTTATATCCTGTCTATATAATAAAATTGTTGTCTGTTACATTTCCAAATGTGTAACTAGGCCTACAATATTGATGATGGCTAAACATCTTGAAGGAATAGATAAAATTTATAACTCTGTGTAAAATAATTGTAATAGTGTGATTCTAGTTATGGTAATGAGCAATGAAGGGTAAACAATTCCTGGATCATAATAGACTAGTAAGACAGGCGATCCAGAGAACTTTTAGTATCAACAGGGTCTGATAAAAAACTAACACCTTGAATGGCAGCTCAGAAGATACTTCACCTGAACTAGGAATGAGCCATCCTAGCACCGTGGGACAAAATTGGTCATGAAACGTCTCTCAAAATATTGGTCGAATTTAGGACCAAGGGGGGGCACTGTGAATGAAAGTACTACAGTGTGAAAGAAAATACTGCAACCATGTCAGTAAACAAAGAATCCTGAAGCCAAGCCATCAGCAGCCACTGCCACACCCCAGCGAGGACAGGCCTGCAGCCCAGCCTCTCAGCCACTCATATTGGTGCCCTCTGAGCAGACTCAGAATAAGAAAGGACAGGATACTTGCCCTAGTTAGCTAGGTGCTTTTTAATGTATGAATTCAGGGAGTCCAAATGTTTGCTTCCTCCCATACATAGAAAATCACTAAATACTTGAACTTGAGATACCTGGGTTTCTTTAGATAACAAGCAATCTATTATTGTTCCAACTACCTGGTCTTTGTTGTAAAGCTCCTGTATATCCTAGCTCTTCCCATACCTCTTGGGAGCAGTTCCTCAGAGTGATCTGAGAGGCTGTCATCCCGGCTAGAGTCCTCCCGCCAAATGAAACACAACTCTTAATTTTAGGCTGAACGTTTATTTCAATGAAGTCCCAGAATAGACACAACTCATCACTTCTGTAATGGAATACACTGGATCAGGAAACAACAGCGTGTTCCAGTCCTGAAAAAATACTGGTTCCTCTTTCTTCCTCTCATTATACAGTCCCACCAGAACTCATTACTTTGCTGTCTGCTCATCTGGTAACCAAACTCAGAGAAGAGTCAACTCAGCAGACTGCCCTACTTGGGAGAACAGCTGGCAAAAGCACTGTGGGTTGCCTTCCCTCCTGAACGCTCTGCTGACCCCTAGTGTCCTCCGTGGAGACCAGGGCAACAGAGCTGTTCCCAACAGCTGCAAAGTCCGACACGCTAAGAAAATCATTTTATTTTATATGATATGTTACGTATATACCCATCTCTGAAAACAGCTTTGCAAGAAGCCCAAATTTTCAACATTAATCTGCAAAGGCAAATGCTGCCCCCAAGGGAAAACAAGTCTTAAAACGATGCTAAGGCCTCCAAAGTCCCCTCCAGGACCATCAATCAAACTGCCTGCAGGCCTGCAGCTGCAGGCGGCTACATGTCTGTTTTTAAAGCAACCCCTTCCTGCCGTCAGGTGCTACAATGTCCCTCTAAGCCCTCCCATCTGTGGGTAAGAGCAGCCAATGCAGAACCTTGCAGGGAAGCACTGACAAGACTGGACACAGAGGATCAGAGCTAAACTAAGCCTTCTGATGACACGAGCTTGTCACTGTGTCATTTTACAGATGAAGATATATAGAGAGAGGTGGGGTGATCTTGCTCAAAGTCACACAGCTAATAAGTGGCAAAGTCTATAACTCTGCTTCCTCCGGCGTGATGCCCCAGCTGGGATGGCCACAGGGTTCTCTCGTGCCTGCCTGACCCGTCCTTTCTTGTCACTAATAACGCACCACAGGGTCAGACACTTGTCTGACTTTTCAGCATCTTTTCCCTCCAGTCTCTCAGGAACAAGGCTGCTCGGGCCACTGTATGACTTCCAGCTTCCCAAACCCTCCGTGATCAGGGTGGTCTTGCCTGTGCATCCAGCACCCTGCTCAGAGGCTCTTCCTCCCCTGCAGGAGGACATTTCTACTCTCCGCAGGGACACCCCCTCAGGGAAGCCCTCTTCTCGCCCTCAGCACAGCAGGTGTCCCAGGCCACATCCAGAGCTGCCCCATTAGGACTGCAGGTGCCCAGGTGACTAATCAGACTAGCAGCCTCAGAGTCAGGGTTTATGCCCGGGTCTCATTGCAAACCTACTGCCTACCTCACAGTCCCCAGCCAGCAGGTCACCTGGAAGTCACAGCAAGTGCCCCACCCAATCCAGAAGTCTCTTCATTTGCCAGCACCAATGAAGACTGGTTTCCAACCTTTGGCCAGTTTTGCACAAAAAGGCACCTTCCACTGTGAACCAGGGGGTATTGCTTATGCTACCCACCCTTACTGGAAACGTCAAGGGAAACCAAAAGGCCTTTTCTCGACACTTTTTTGATGACACCCTCCCACCCACAATACTCAAATGTTCAAGAGAATTGGGTCCACGTGATTTTGTTTTCCTTACGCTAAGTGGCTCAAAACACTGTGGGATTCTTTCTCTTTTGAGGGTATTTGTACTAAGTTTATAGGCTTTAATCTGCTTTTGTCTCTCTCTTCAGTATCCCTAGCAGTTGCCACTTCTTACTCCCTTCAGCAGCCTCCCTCCCAACATCAAGTCTAGAAAATCAGCTGTGATGAGGGGCCCAGGGGCAGTCACAGAAGTTGCAACAAAGGCACAGAGAGGCGATATAATTTGCCCAAGGTGATCAGATGCAACCCCTAACAGTGTGTGTCACGTCCCTCTGTTTAACTCTTATGCTAAGCAAGTTAACTTTTTGTAGATTATAGTTATAAACAGATGAGGTATCAAAATATATACAAGGACACACATCAACTCTAAGATGTTGATTAACTCCACTATTTTGTTTCTATTTATTTTATTTCTGTTAAAAAAATTAAGAACCTCTGCACTCAATATAACAAAATGTTACTGGGTTTTAAATCCAGAATTTAGAGGTTTTGTGTGTCATTACTCATGCTTATTTGTATGTTCACAAGACAAAATGATTTGAAAGTCTCTCTCCCCTCCCTCTACTCACTACTGGCTCTCACCAGAGCTCCCAGTCCACACATCTAACAGCCTTTCATTTTACCCACAGCTGAACTCATCAGATTTTCCCCAGAACTCCCTCTGCAGGTTTCCCTCATTACAGCACAGTAGGACTATCATTTACCTCATTAATCCACCCAGAAACCTGGGCCTTACTCCATTCTAACTTCACAGACAGCATTCATCCTTTCCTTTTTACCATCGAAACATGTCTTCAATCTGCTCGCTTTTACCCACTGACCGTCCCACCGCTCAAGGGAAAGCCACCAACACTGCACACCTGGACTCACGAGTCTCCCAAGTGGCCCTACAGCCCCTCTCCCCTACTTGAGACAAATGGGATTGTGTCACTCCCGCGCTTTTAGGACTCTTTACAAACCCACTTTTCTTAGAAGAAACTCCAAGTTCTTCACCTGGTGAAGGTCTTTGCCATCAAACTCTCAGCTCAGGGAAGGCAGGACACGCCCTCTCCCCTTGGCCCCACCCTCTGGCAGAGCATCAGCATGGGAGGACCTACTGAGCTACACCAGCCTGTATTCTAAACCTGGTCTTGATTTCTTAGCAAACTGCTTCACTTATCCATACAAATCCAAGGTAGATTAGAAAGATTTTAGATGTTGAGCTAGACTATTGATTTGGGGATTTTGCACTAGCAACCTGCAAGTACATGTTCTAACGATTCTGTCTTCTAAAAACCACACCCAGATTTAAGTAGTACTTGTGGAATGTCTTCGGAGTAAAAGGGAATGTACTTTTACAGACTTTATATTTTATAACATGAACAACCCGCACAGGGTCACAAATGGAACTGCCTCACAAGTGACAGAAGACAGGTGAGAGGCATAAAGCAACAGCTCACAAAGATGGTAAGAGCAACGTTGATTCCCCAACCCCCGAAAAAATTCCTCAATGAACTGAAAACTCTGAATTTTGAAAGTAAAATACTATCATATAAAGAAATAAGATAAATAGTCCTCTTCATCAGGGTTTCAAGATCTGACTCCAGAATTTTTAGCAGGCTATACTGAATCCTAGCACAGGAAAATCAGATAGACTAGTGGTGAGTAAGTTCCAGGGAAATGGCAGTAATTCCTCCACTTGTAAAAGGACATACACTCACCTCTCAAGGTGAATGTAAACCGCATTCTGGAGAAATCCGGAAGCTCCCAGGCTCTGCTTCTGGATGGCAAGTACACGGAAGCTTTGAAGCATGCTTCTAACTGAGTCACCGGCATTCTTACACTGCAGGGGGAAACGGAGGCCCTCAGTCATGAGCTGAGGTGTTCCGGTCGTGTCTCACAGCCCGTGCCTCGGGGACTCAGTGCCCTGCATCAACCCGGCCCCAGGCGAGGACCCGCAGCGTGGCCCACCCAAGCATGAGGTGCCCTGTGCTTGAGAAAGCCCATCCCCGATGTGGGCAAGAGGTGCTAGTGGGGTTGTGTGAACCTATAAATGCACACAGAAATACACCTACATACAATGAAGTGATACAATTAAGAGTAGCAGGCTATTTAACAAAATTTCAATTGTCAGTGGAAATTTTACCATTCATTTCCACTTGTCCCCTGCACTCTGAGACAGGCTTAGGCTCTCTCACACCTGCAGCTCTGATGCAATCGTGAAGTCATTTTGCTTTGCTGCAAGTGTCTTCGCTCCCCGTGTCACTGTGACTGTCGTCTCTTAACAGAGTCAGATGTCTTCCTGGATCTCTCCCTGAGTTCCTTGCTCCTGCTTCTCAGATCCTAAGATAAAGGGCAAGTGAAGACACATGACTATAAAAGGCACTGTGGACTTGACTAAAGCCTTCAGTGACCCCTAGGTGAGTGCTGCCCACCCTTTACCTTCGATTCTCAAGGTTCTGCCCAGGGTGACATCCAGACAGGATAGCGTCCTGAGCCAATTAAATGCTGTGTGGCTTGGGCGCACGGACAGGTGCAGAAGCTGGTTCCAGTGCCGGGCACCTACCGACCTCTGCTCGTCTCTCTCCCGAAGCCCCACTTCCAAGCCCCCAGGCTACCTAATCTTCTGTCCTTGTCTTCTACTTTACTCCAAGCCCTTTTCGTCTTCCTTTATTCCCTACTTATCCCCAGCTGGAGTGATTTTTCAATCACAGTATCTGAAAAAAATTCCTGCAGCTGGAAAAGAGGTCTCCAGAGGTCAATGCCCATATGCTGGTTCTTGAAGAGAGCCCCAGGTTGGGAGACCCTCACCAACACTCACAGGGCATCAGACATGTTACAGGGTCAACCACCCCCAACAAGAGTTTGCTGTGACCCCAAGGCACGGACATCATCCCTGCTCACAAAAATGTAGTTGGCTCATTTATCCATTATTGAGAAGAAAAAATTAAAAATTGTTCATGTTCCTTACTAAAATTATTTATGAGGTGGAAAAAGGAATTGTAATAGAAAAGAAAAAATTTGACTTCATGTTAGATGTGTTCCTTTGGCTTTAAACCTCTGCCCTGTTTTCTAGGCTCAGACATGCTAGCTCTGCACCTTTTGTAAAAGAAAGTTGCCTTTAGCCTGAAATATCCAGGAGGGCCTATTCTTCGGGCTCTGATCTTTAAGGATGTTAGTTCTTCTACACTTATGTAGAGATGGCAAGTTGCAAAATAGAGAATAACCTGGTTTTTTTTTTTTTGAGGCTTTAAAGGGTCACCGTGATTTGACCCACATGGACAGCTGCAAGAATAAAGGATTCCAAGGAAATCAATTCGTACAGCAAGAAGTTTGCAACAACCAACCACACCCCCGCCCCTTTTTAGTAAAAAAGGAGACTGAATTCTGACTTGGGGAAGAGGGTTCTCCAGGATATCAGTATGCCATCTTCTGGGTCTGCCAGCTTTTCAAATAAAGTCACTATTCCTTGCTCTAACACCTCATCTCCCGTTTTACTGGACTGTCATTCAGGAAGCAGAACTAGCTTTGACGTGGTAACTAAATGACTTCATTGGAGGTAGTATGTCTCCACTGTTTCCTCATTTCCAATATGTCACAACCTATAAATTTTATATGCTGTTTAGCAACACAACAAAAAAACCTAACATAGGGAATTGATTCCATGGAAATAAAATTATTTCTACTCCCTCAAAGCTTTTTTCTTTTCCATTTTATTTGTTTTGCTTATTGAAAAGAAAATAAAAGTCAAATCTATTTATTTCATGTATTTTTGTTATAGCTGCATATTTTAAATACTAAAAAGATATTTAAATTGCAATAAAAAATTGTTCATATATTAGTGTAAAGATATATAAACAATCAATGTGGATTAGGAAAGGTATGGATATTTACTAAAAATCCACTGCACATCCAGTCTTTTACAAGCATATCCTGTAATATAAGCTCTATGATCCAGGGGTCCACCACCCACATTCTCACTGCTGAGTTCCTTAGTAATCAACAACCAAGGCACCAACATAGAACCACGTGATCAGTATTTTAGGTATAAATGAGGGAATTAACTCATTCAATTCTATAAAAAAAAAACTTAAAATATTTACTGAACTTACTTACAGACAAAGAAAATTGGACACAAAGAAGTACAGTTTCTTCCCCAAGGTCACAAAGCTAATAACTGGTAAACGCAAGATTTGAACTCATCTTCCTGATTCTAAAAACTAGATGGAAATCCCATTTGACTGTGGAGGGTCCAGCAGCACAGCCTATCACCATATCTTTGTTCAGATCTAGCCTTAGACAGCCTGAGACAGCACCCCATTCCTATGGAACTCAAGGCAACTGATAGCAATAAGGATTTTATATTCAGTAGTTTCTTAGGCCTCATTTGTATAAAGTGTAAGCAGGTCAGCAGAAAATCTCTGGGAAATATGAGTGGATCCAGAGCTTTTTGCTGATTAGAAACTCAGTCCATCAGGAGAGAGTGGCCTTCCCATGAGAGGCCACATGGACATAAACTAAAGGCAGGTGAGCAATGAAAACTAGCAAGACCCTGGAACTCAAGCAAGAAGGACCCCGGCCATCCCCTGCCCAGTTGCCTCTTTGCCCGCATGGACACGATGGCAGAAGACCCACGTTCTTGTTCAAGTTACACCATCATGGATTCTCACCCATAAAAAGTTACGGCTCTATGCTCTTAAGTACTTTCCAACTCAAATATGATGAAACCAATATCTCAGCAGAATGTCTATAACTCCACTTCCTCTCTTCTATTGGGAGAATATTTCTATGGCAACAAAGCAGAAATCCAATTAAAAACACCATGCAAGAAGCCGGGAGAAAGTCTGCATAAGAGACCTTGTTCTCATGCTCAGTGAATGGAAAAACAGAAAAAGTGTTCCTTCTCCCTCAGCAAGTGGGAGGTAGCCTGATTGTGTGTGTGTGTGTGTGTGTGTGTGTGTGTGTGTGTGCGTGCGTGTGTGTGTAAATCAAATACAATGAATTCTGGGATATTTACAGATTTTTTAATCTTACTGTCATTTCATGAGGATGAGACAACCTTTAAAGTAATTTGAATCTAGTGTTCTGAGACATTCTCAGGCTCTTTTGGTGGAGGAGGGGAAAGGGGAAAGGAAAGTAGGAAAGAAGTAAATGAAGCAAAGGAGTAAGAATACTGCTAGTGAAAGGCAAGACATTAATTTTGTTCCTAATTACATCACACACAAATTATGGACTGGCTTTCCCCCATGTCTTGTCAAGCACTGAGTTGCAGAAGAAAGGTGACAGCCCATTTCTTACTGAGCTTGTGATTGTACGTGGCATCTTATAGACACAAATCATTTACCCTGATCAAACACTCTAGCAGCAGGCCGTAATTCTCCTGTTTTGAGAGACAAGAAAACAGGAGTTCAAAGAGGATGTATAACTTGACAAAAGTCAGAGGACCAGTAAACAAGACAGGATGAATTCAAACTCAGATCTGAATGCAGAGTCTGATCTTCCCACTCCCAGGGCTGGAAAATCCTTAACACACAGGCTCCCCAGCTCCCCTGCAGTGTTCCTGGCACCAAGCATTTCCCATGGTGATGGTCTCCAGTTCTCACAGACACAGCGTTCTGTGCAGCCAATGGCCTCCATCGGACCTTGATCATCTACCTGCCACGCCCAACATGCTTCACCATAAAGGCAGGAATGCTGGCTTTCAAGTGCATAAAAAGCCATCCCCAGTCTAACCTGGGCTCTTCTGCAGCTTCTCCAGCCTAAAGGCAGCCATGAAACTGCTCAGAGTTTGTACATGAGCCACACTACCTCTCTCCATCTGTCTCCCCAAATATACTACTTAGCTATGACCATTTTGATAATCTTGGAAACAAATTTTTAAAAACAGAAAAGAAAGGATTCTGGAACAGGTACTTAATACTTACAATTTTAAATGACAATTTACAAAGTGAGTATTTACAAACCGACTCTGCCTTCCTAGGTGTCAGTTTTAACAGTTACAAAATATAATATCAAAAAATTCTCACTTACAAAATTAACAAAGACATCAACAATAATCTGGAATAAACTCAAAATTAAAGCCCATGTTCTACATGGAGAAAACTACTGGAATCTACTGAGGAGTAAAGTAAGAGGTGTGAATGTAGAGACATCAACATATTGCATGGAGGAAAGCATTTTTGTAAAGATGTAAGTTCTCCTAAAGATAATTCAAAACTTACTAAAAAATCCCATGAAAACCCTTATCTGTTTTTATTTTAACTTGAACAAAGTATTTTAGAATTCTTCAGGAATAATAAAGTCATAATACTAGCCAAGAAAATTTGGGATGGAAGAAAAGAATCAAAAAAAATCACACTGTCTGTTATTAAATAAATTTTTACAATATGTAAGATATAGCACTGGAGTAAAAAAGTAAAATTGACAGAAATAAACCATGAGCTCAAAAAGAGACTCTAGTGTACATAAGTATATTGTACAGGTGGGATTTCAAATCAAAGAGCAAATTATGAATTCAATAATTGTCCTGGGACAATCAGAGAATCACCTGGAAAGAACAAATTCTATTCCTGTGCTAATGACCACAAGAAAAATTACAGATAGTGATGTAAATATTAAAATACTATTAACAACAAATGCAACTCTTTGCTCATATTAATTCAACTTCTCCTCACTATAACAAGTACTATTATCATTTCCATCTTAGAGATTAAAAAAACTTACAGAAGAGATTTATATCATTATAAGAAAGTGTTTCTAAGAATAATACCAAAGATAAAACCCAAAAGGAAGACATTTACAATCTTAAAAATATTTTGGGCCACAACGAAAATAAAAAAACCTACTGAACAAAATGAAAGGCAAGAAATGACAAGAAAAAGCTCTGTGATACATGTTGATGAAGACAAGGGTTTAATGTTCATAACATACAAAGAGCTGTCACAAAGCAACAAGAAGCTCCCTCACTTAAATGTGTGCAAAGGACAAAAGGGATCATTCACTTTTAAAAAGTCAGATGGCTAATGAGTTAAAAATGCTCAATACCTCACTGGTCATCAAATACAAACTAAAACAATGAAAAAGCACTTTTGCTCATCATATTGGCAAATATTTATAAAAGATATTCTAGCTAGTGTCCATCTGTGAGAGAACAAACGGTGAGCGACATTTTGGAGGACGACATGTCAATGGATATGTAAACTCTGAAAAACGTGTGTACACACAGACTCAACTCAACTTCTAGGAATCATTTCATTTAGAAAAAAATCAGTTCAAAAGATGTACTCATCAGAGCATTTACACAGCACTGTTTACAATGGTGGGATGAAAAGCTGAAGTGAAATCATATCCAGTGATAGAGAATTGGTTACATAAGTTATTCTACAGCTTTTCATTCCCCACTGGAGAAGCAATTTCTAGAGTCACTTGAAAGGAGCCTGTGATGATTGTAAATGTCACATCCAGGGGCTAAATTTCCAGAAGCCTTAACTAAAGGAATACACATACAAGATCACAGGTATGTTTGTACAAGAGGGATGCCAGTCAAACATCCTTTCTGACAGTGGAAAATGGAGAAAACTTAAGGGTCCAACATCAAGAAAATGATGCGGTAAATCACGGCAAGATGTGGGCTCTGAAGGGGCCGGCTATTCGGCATGCTCCAGGGCCTTGTCCACATCACTCTCCCACCAAAGTTGTCCTTGCACAAGAGACCACACCTGCACATCAGGAGACCCCTCTACTCTATCTGAAAGGACCGGGTGAGTCTGGAGTGGGAGGACGTCTATGATATACCCGTGAGTGAATAAAGCGAGCTGCAGAACACATATAGTATGGCCTTATTTTTCAATAAAGCATATATACACACACATATACATAGATTTCTCATATACGTGTATGTATGTAGGTATGTATGTATTTATGGGTATATATATATATATGTCATAGGCATAAAGGTCATGAAATATATACACCACATTGTCAACAGCTTTTACACACAGGAAATAAGGGGAAGGGAGTTAGGGGCCTTTCGGTACCACCACAGTTCTCTTTTCAGTATTTCAGTTAAGTATACTTGTATATAAAAGTTTATTTAAGTCCGAAGTAAAATGGACGATGCCTCCACAAGACAGAATGCTATACTGGTCATTAAAAATCATGCCAGGGGAGATAGAATATTGCAGAAAAACATGCAATAAGCCGAATGGAAAATGGAGGTCTCCACACAGTAAACAGGCACAGAGTGATTGCTGGTTTTTATGACAGAGGTGATACACACTGATGAAAAGAACAGAAAATAGATGTTAAAGTGTTAATTACTGTCTCTGAGTAGTGGGACAAGGATACCCTCTTTTGCCCCTTTTTTCAGACTTATTATATTAAATACACATTATTTTTCATCTGAAAAAAGCATTTTTAGATGTCTAGTAACATGCATTGGAGAAAATACATCAGTACTTACAGAAACAAATAACTAGGAGACACCGCAGCAGCGTCATACAATGTAGAACGGGCGATCCTGAATAACAACGCACAGTTACATAAGGACACACAAAGTGAGAGCACCTGCTGTAACAGGGCATAGCCCCCTTCTATTTGTCAGTTGTGTCTTCAGGGCTGAGGCAGTTCTGAGCACGGCCAGTGTCAGTGCTGGTGTCTGGATGGATGCCACTGGAGGTGAGGGCACCTGCAAGCTGAGAGGAAGAACAGAAACCATCCTCTGCTTTTTCTGTCTTGTTTCTTTGTTACTGTAAAAGAGAGGCATAAATAAGATAAACTAAATCTTCCCTGCTGTAATTTAAGTAATGAAACCGTTTTTAAAGTCTTCACAGCTTATATTCTGCCTATAACTGTCTTTACAGCAAAGCATCATATTTACTAAATATTAATTAACTCAATTAACTCCCTGTTGAAACCTATTAAAGAACATGAAATGCACTACGTGAAAGCACCACGCCTGCAGTGACTACCTCAGCTGTCTAGACGGCAGTGCAGTCAGCCCCAACCATCCAGTGGCCCTGAGCTCCTGATGCTGCTAAGAGAGCACACTGCCGCCTCAGATGGAGAGGAACTGTGAAAGCATTTTCTGAAGTCAACAGCACTGACAACATAACTGACAAATCTCAGGGTTCGTGGAGGATGTCATTTTCGGTTTCTGGCCAACACCCGTCAATGAGCAGAACCACCCCATTCTGAGCCATGGGACACACGTGGGAAGCAGTTTTGGAGAAATTTCCATGTACAGAATGTAACCAACTATACATAGAACTCTGACACAGGAAAAGATGAAATACTCTGATTTTGGAAGACATTCAAAATATTCTCCTAAGCCTTAGTAGCTGGAAATGCTGGGCTTCTCCTCATCCACTTATTTATTTCACATCCAGTGAGAATCTCCCACAAACCCTGTTTCCCTGTGTCTGCTGGGAGCCTCAGGCACACTCTTGCTGTCGATCTTATAAGTCACAGCATTCTTATAAGTTTTATATGTCTCTTGCCTGCAACCATCACACAAGCTCACCTCCTAGCCTCACTGTCTGAACTTGGCCCCATTTTGTCACCTGTTTATTTGGTATCTGTTCTTCTGTAAGCTGCCTAATATGCTTCTTGGAACAAGTCAGAAGAATGAGTGGGTTGATAAATGGACAGTTGGACAGGTGAGAGATGGGCAGACAAATAGAGAGACTCCAAGAAAAGGGGAAAGAAAAGGGGAAAGAAAATTTCCTCTGCAGAACCCTCTTCTAGTCAGGGAAGAAAACCACCACGGAGAAGAGTGAAGAGGCAGGTGGCTTAGGATATTTTCCTGGATTCCATGAAAAGTCACACCAAGAGATGAGAGGGTTGAACTATAAATAATAAAAGAAAAAAGCATGCATGCTTGAAAAATATATCTACAATATGTACTTTCTGAAGAATAGATTCAAATCAGCAGGGCCCAATTACACAATCCTTGGGTATTTAGAGAAGTGAGAATCCCACATTGAAACCACAAGACATCCCTTTGGTGCACTGAGAGTCTACACGGGACGGTCATAAAGCTGTCTCCGCAAATCCATTCTATCCTGCACTTACGAGGAACGAACAGCTGTGCTCGGGCTGCCCACGCACACCATTTACACCCCACAGCACCTCTACGGGGGAAGGACGCCTAGCGAGCCCCGTCTCTGCAGGACAGGAAACAAGTATGGGAGAGGCTAAGCCGATCTACCAGTTCTCCATGTCACAGGACTGGTCACTCCAGAGCAGGACTCGATCTCAAACCCATGTTTGTAACCACAGTACTACCGTGCTATATGTGCTTTTTGTGTCTATAATACATTTGTTTCTGGCATGAAAGGATATTTAATAAATTTTCGGTTGTCTTGTCTATCTCATTAGCTCACAATCAATCTTTATACTGTTGAACTGTACTATTTCAAAAAGAGTACAATGGAAAGAGCAGGGGTCAGAATAAGTGGGGCTGCATTCTTTATCTGGTACCTCATCTCATCCAAGTCCCCAACCAGGGAGAAGGAGCAAATGTTTTCATCTTTTAAAGAGAGGGCTCCAGTGATGGTGACTTATTCAACTCCAAAACCAAGGCTGGGGGAAGGGCACAGGCAGCAACCAGAGCAGTATCACCTGTAGAATGGTGGAAAAAGCTCATGGGAGGGCTCAGGGGGTCAGCCTGATTTAATTTCAATCGATAAAAGAATAACACACTCTAAAAATAATACCATGCAATGGATTTTCACTTTCTTGACATCTAGCAAGTTTCCACAGCCCACATGTAACATTATCATGTACCAGTGAAAGGAAGAGTGTACAGACAGGGAAAATCAATGCCA
The DNA here is from genome assembly GCF_048773025.1 of Camelus bactrianus. Classification (NCBI taxonomy): domain Eukaryota; kingdom Metazoa; phylum Chordata; class Mammalia; order Artiodactyla; family Camelidae; genus Camelus; species Camelus bactrianus. The sequence goes on from NC_133544.1 coordinate 104,116,733, forward strand.
CAGGCAGGCTGAAAACCAGACTGGATGAAAGGAAGATAAAGGGCATAGTTAAGAGGAGGGGAAAGGCTGGGAAAAGACATCATCAGAAGGACTCTCAAGCATCATCCAACAATCATATAATCATTCATTCAAGAGAGGGTTACTGAGGTCCTATTTTGTGCAAGATTTTACACAGGGCAAAGAAAGAGCACAGCGTACATGGTGGCAGCAATTGGCGGGGCTCAAATACACTTCTGATCCTGGTAACTTGCACACTTTTACTCAGTATAAAGGCAAAGAAAAAAAGTAAAATAATACTCTGTAAACACAATGCATTGTTGAAAAAAATTAAAGAAACCCTAAATACCTGGACAGACACACCACGCACATTCCTGGATCAGAAGACAGCGCTCTTGGGATGGCAGTGCTCCCCAGAGCGATCCATACATACAACGTGGTTTCAATTACAATCCCAGCAGGCTCCTCTGCAAAAACTGACTAGCTGCTACTAAAATTCATATGGGAATTCGAGGGTCTAAGTAACCAAAACGTACTTGAAAAAGAAGAACAACATGAGAGGACTTGTAATTCTCAATTTCAAACCTTACAAATGTATCTCCAAGTGATATTAGAGGCCATTTTTAAGTTATTATTGTGTTTATCCTTATTTTCCAAATTCTCTAAAATGAATATATCTTTTACAATAAGAAAAATAAAAAGTAAGGTATCTTTTAAAACATGCACACTGATTAATTCATTGGGAAAAAAATATTTTAACTATAAAGAGGTAAACAAATATCTAGTGAAAAAGGACTACTTAAAAAAAAGAGTGCATTTACATTTTTCATAAATTGAAATCTGAAAAGCACAAACACATCAAGATTCTAAGGAGACCGATGCAACATATTAATATTTATTTCCAAAATTCTAACTTAACAATGAAAACTCAAGAAAGGTAAAATCGTGGTTGACAGCCAACTGCAAACACATGGAAAGCAAAGGCCTAGAAATCACAGTTCCTTTAACTTTGCTACTACCTCAGTAGGAGAGGAAATTCCTCACTGAGAGAACAGTGGAATCCCATGCATAAGACAGGATACCCAGTACAAACTGCACTAGAATCAGGGGTGATTTTCTTAGAAGAACTCTAAGGCTACAACATTGCTGAATATCTATAAAAACATTGACAGACAGATTAAAACACAGTCATATATATTATGAAGAAACATATGAAGTCTGCTCCCATGTTGCATAGAAATACAAATGTATTTATTCATTTATGGGCACTGATTACTTTATCCCAGGTAGAATATTTCAACTAAAACAAATAATCAATAATACACTCCTCTTGTTAAATCTACTTGGTAAGTTACTCTGCTATGTAAACATAATGTGTCTAAGATAGTTCTAAAATTAGTGAAAAAGATCTTTTTATGGTTCCCTGAACTCTTCTCAAAATTCCAAGCTAAATTTTAAAATAGATCAGAGCAGTATTTCTATATGATCTTTTCCCTCGTGAAATGAACAACACAGTCTGTTGTAAAAATTCTATCCTTAAAATGGTTCACGAGCACTGTATCCTAAAAAAACTGCTGGACAGCAAGGCACTATCCAGACAATGTGACCAAACCAATGAAACACAAGGAAGACAGTGACCCTATTCTGGAGGGCTTATATATGTGTCAACACAGGGGTTTTTATTTGACTGGTTTGATTGGGTAGCAAAATAAAATCACTCAAGTACTTTCTTCTCTGAGCATTCTGTAAGTCATGACTGTGTTTTTAGTGTCATGAGCAGGAAAGACTTAAGCATGACTTGATTAGGTCAACTAGCAACAATCATCACTGGAGAGTGAGTAATAAAGAAGTTAACTGATAGCAATGCTTCTGCCTACATGAGACCTAAAATAAACCTACACTGACCTATGCAAGGAAAATGAGGAGATGAGTTCCCCAAAGAGAAAACAAACTAACAAGAAATCAAAAATGGAAACACTTCTTCATTAACGATTCCAGGAAGGAGTGGAGCATGTTGGTGAAAAGCACAGATGTTGGGGACAAACATGAGGGTCTGAACTCCCACAGCACTGGGTAGCTGTGACACTGATATGTCAGTGAAATTTTCTGCATCTCAGTCTCCTGTCCATAGACTGGGGACAACAAAAGCACCCGTCTCCTAGAACGGTCCTAAATTATGTTATTTTATATATAAAAGTTTAAATAATATACCTCAGATTTTAAATATTACCCCAAAAGCACAAGGAACAAAGAAAACAGAGATAAATTGGAGTTCATCAAAAGTGAAAACTTTGCTTCAAAAGACACAATCCAGAAAGTGATAAAACAACACACAGGAGAAAATTTTTTCAAATCATTTATCTGATTAGGAATTCGTATCTCCAAAAAAAAAAAAAAAATCTCCTACAACTAAACAATACAAAGGCAACTCAATTAAAAATTGAATAATGGATCTGAAAAGGTATTTTTCAAGTAAAATATACAAATGTCCAATAAGCACTAAGAAACGATGTTCAATATCATTAGCTGTAATGGAAATCAAGTCAAAACCACTAGGAGAAACTGCTTCCCACTCACTACAATAGGATATACTCAAAAAGAGAGTAACAAACAGTAATGAGGTTACAGAGGAAGCGGAGATCCCAGCCCTTGCTGGTGAGGACTTAACACAGGGAGGCCACTTTGGAAAACAGCCTGGCAGGTCCTCAGAGAGTTAAACATTTGGTTTATGAATGACCCAGCCTTTCTGCTCTCTGGGCACACACGTAAGAGAACTGAAAACAAGTGTCCACATAAAAACTACTACAGGAATGTTCACGGCGCCATTATAGATCACAGACAAAAAGCAGAAACAAACAAAATGCCTATCACCTGATGAATGGGTAAACAGTGGGGCCCAGTCATACAGTGGAATATTATTCAGCAATTGCAAAGCATAGAGTACTGACCCAGGCCACAACTTTGACAAACATTGAAAACGTTACTCAGTGTGAAAGAAGTCAGTCATAATAGACGGTTTCATTTACATTAAATGACTCGATTTACATGAAAATGTCCAGCACAGGCAAATCCTCATAGAGAGAAGAGTGGCTCCTTGGGGCTGGGGGAGGATGGGGAAGATGTGAATAACTTCTTATGTATACGGGGCTTCCTGTTGGGGGATGAAAATTTTCTAAGATTAACTGCAATGCACAATTCTGGTCATAGAGTAAAAACCGCTGTATATTTTAATGGGTGAATTGTATTCAAACTGTTAAGAACAAAAGCACCTCGGGCCAGTACCTTCCCATAGTAAATGCAAATTGCTAACTTTTATTACAGGAAGAAGAAACTGCCCTCAGCATGAAAGCAGGAGATCATCAAATGTGGGTACACTGAAATTGGACAAGAGCATTTCACTTGAAACAGTGACTGCGTGTACAAGAAATATTCAGAAATAGGAAAATCAGTTTGACATCACGAAGAAGCATTCTGCTTCAAATGAAGATCAAGGATTCGGCAAGCCCAGCTGCTAAAAATGACCAGAGAAGAAACCTGGTTCTTAAAACAAGCACCAGAGCCAACAAGGAAATGGTGGTGAGGAAAGCAGGAGGCCGAAAATCTGGAACAGTTAGCTACAAATAATTTCTCCACTGAAAATTCAAATATAAAATGAAAGTGATGCAATCCTGTGTTGACCTCACGTGAATGGGCTTCCTCCGGTGCACGACAGTTCTGTAACCCCGAATGAGAGACTCAGGAGAATCAGCATGGTTCCTGAGAGCCCAAAGTGACTGCCCACCAGCACGCCGACCACCATCACATCTGCCAGGGTTCAATTGCAGAGAAGAGACCAACTTCTGAAAGGCACAGGAAATGTTGACCAGGGAAGAAAAGGCTGCAGTCAGTCCTGGGACAGAGGCCCTGTGAGCAGAGGCCAGAAGGCTGCAGGTGAACTGGAGTTGCCCTGGGGCAGGAAGGGACCACAAGGAAGTAGATCTCAATTCTCTACTCTCTCTCCCTCGGGTAGGAGAGATAAACCTGCATCCTTATCACCTGGAACTGTGGGTTCTGGCTGGCAGAAATCTTACAGACATGGAATGATTATTCAAGACTGGAAAAAGTCCAGCAATCGATAGGGAGTAGGGAGCCAACTCCACGAGCCTATCAAATGCTCCCATATTTATTGTGTATAATCAAAGGAAATAGTCATTAACAGTTGTGTGATAGTAAGCAGGAACTTGGGGAAAGTGGATGAGACAGAGATTATAGAATCCACCATGAGTACAAAGTCTTAGTATATCTTTAGGGAAGTCATGGGGTGAGGGGAAGCAAATACATTCTTTAGATATGTGAATTACAAAGCAGACCACCAGACCTGCCAGGTCCTTATTTTGGGGATAACAGACTATCTAACAGCACACAAGCCCAGCGTTTATAGCTGAGGGCCTGGGTCATTGCTTTGAAATGAGCAGAGTGCTATCTAAAACCTCAACTATGCAAGCAAAGCATTGTCTCTGCTTTTTAAGGCAAGGAGACAGGAGTGAGGATGCACAGGCGCTTGCTTGCAAAGCAGTTACTAAGCATAATTTTTCTTCTTAAAGTTGACAGGCGGCCTGGGTCTGCTACAATTTGTTAACCCAATCAAGGGCTCCCACATGGAACCATTATGGAGAATACCCTGGGATGACAAATCCTGGTTTTGGGTCTTTTCCTGCCAGCTTCAGCCACTCTAGAAGGGTCTATGCACATCCCTGAATAACGATCCCACAGAACCACCCACACTCATAACTCCTGGTGCTTGAAACTTAATTTTAGCTCTACACAACTTAACTTAGAAAAGTTTCAGAAATAAAAGGTATTATATACTTTTTACAGCTCATCATAGGACTGATTTTTCTGATTGCTCTAAGCTGCTTCTACTTGGTAAAGCACCTAGCTCTGCTGGTGAATTCAATACTTTCCATTGGGCATAACTAGCCAGTTTGAGCTCGCTAACTTCAATTGGTCAAATACCGATACACTTAATTGATTTTATTGTTCATCAATTTCAGCCTGGAGGTGAGGGAGTGTCACTCTGTTCCTCAGCCCACCCTCAACTGTTTTCTCATCAGCAACTCAGGCCTCCTGAAAACAAACAAAAAAAAGCAAATTTTTCCCTTCTTCTACACATTCCACAAAACCAACAGGAAACATCAGCCTGAAGAAAGTATTCAACACAAATGTTAAAACAAAAATCTGTAAACCTGAAGTATCTCCATCTCCGAATCATGATACACAATGCCATAAGAGTAAGTGTGTCAGGCACAAAGCATGCGTCAGCCTAACTACCTGATTTATATTCTTCAAATGAAGGAAGGTTTTCCTATTTTTTATTATCACTCTTTGTCATTGTTTCTGATTAAGCCAAAAAATAGTTTATGAAATTATTTAGCACTGCAATAACAGATTTTTGTTGTATCAATTACAGAAGGCATTCAGAGGGGATAGGAAAACCCACCTCTGTAAAAAATTCAAAATATCTTCCCCTGTTAAGAACACGTATACAAAATGCAACAGGGAATTCAAATTCTTGTGGAGAGGAGCAAAAGCCAAAGAAACAAAGCAAAAGTAACACTATGAGTCAATTCAAAATTCACTGGACAAACATGCTCAATGCATTCAATGAATTTTAAAGGCACATTGCAAACAATTCACTTAATGATATGCAGGGTAGAGGAAGAATTTCCCTCTTTAACACACAGCAGAAATCAATAGGGTGCTCCACCAAACAACGACCAAAGAACAATCAAGTTTTTAACAGTTCTGATAAATCAGCATGTTCTAAAGATGAAAATCCAAAAATTTTAAACATTCATTCACACCACAATGAAACAAGCACTTAAAAAAACCAAAAAAACCCAAAGAAACTAAGCACATAGATCATGTACATAGATCAATGAGAATTTCTTTTGCTGCTGGAAGAAAGAACAGGCTATAGCCTTTTCCTTGAAAAATAAAACTACTTTTAAAGATAAATGTTAAAACACATTTCATCATTCATGTTGCCTTGAAAAATCTGAGGCACTTGTATCTGATTAGAAAAGCAATTCTGAGTAATAGTATGTTACAATTCAGCGCCAGTTTGCTTTAGAAGAAAAGAGAAAAGAAAAGATACTGTTTCTCATCCTGCACAGAGTGTGAAGTGCCTCCCGGCCTCTTTCTCCTCCCTTTTTCTAAGCTCATGCTCCCCAACCCTTCTGAAACAAGTATGAGAACGACTTATTCCCACCAATATGCCAAATGACAAAAGAATATCAATTTATTTGTGTAAATATATGCCTACACCTTGAACTGGAAGAGAAAGGTATCAGAAGGCTATATGGAACTTATTTCTACATTCCTGAAATCACACACACAATCGTTCACACAGACACAGACATATTCCCCCTGGATTACTGGGCACTTCACAAGCTTAGGACTTCCAACATCTAGAAGATAAATTTGTAGTTAGTTTAACATAAAAAACTGTCAGCTTTTGAAAGCCTTGATCATCTGCTAAACTATCCAATTATCAAAGAGACCCAATTAGCCTTCTCTGTAGAATGTAATTTCCCATGATGGCAAAACAGACCCTAAGAAGTACTGGATCCAAGTCTCGTGTTTATCACTAGCTATGATCATTTTTAAGCACATTAACAGATTCAGAAAGGTTTGTCCCAACAACATTTATTCTTCTTGATATAGTATATGTGTTCAAATGCCTATACAGAGACTATGTCCCATGATGGTTTTTAAGAGCTCTTTTGTGTATTACAATATTTATTTTTAAGTGCAGACAAGGAGGGTGGGTGTTACTCAGTTGTAGGCCACCTGCTTAGCATGCAAAATATCCTGGCTTCAGTCCCCAGTACCTCCAAAAAAAAAAATAAATAAAAATAAGTGCATATTTAAAAATGAGTAAGGTTATAAAAAAATGCAGACTAAAAACCACTGCAATCTAGGAGCCACAATTACAATAAAAAAAACAAGTGTTTCTATCAAATATTGACTATATGCCAATCACAGAGACAAACACAAGTCACACCTGATAACCATCACGTGTGATTCTCAGCAACTGTACTAAGTAGACACAGATGAGAAACCCGGCACTGCGGATGAGGAGACGGAGCTCAGAGGAGCCAGGGACGCTGACCGTCCTGCTCCCCATGACAACGCGTCTGCGCAGGGCAACCGCTGACGGAGCTGCACTGAGGGGACACCCAGCTGCATGGAACCTTGTGGCACTGGGGAGTCCCAGAATACACAAAAATTGTTCAGTGAAAAACCAGCTCAAATATATTACACTGTGCCACATCCTTTAAACAGGGAACATGACTGAGAACTTTTTGATGCCTCTGTGTCCTTTCTGCCATCATCAATATTTGCCCTCTCAGCGAGACCAGTGATGAACTGGACCCCATATGAAGTGCACTCAGATGGAAGATCATTTGAAGCTGTTTTGTGAAGTTTGTAGGACTCTGTCTATGTCTCACACAGGCGGTCATCCATCACTTCTCCCCGGTGTGGACGTACCACCTGAAATCACTCCTTTCTGCTTTTTAAAGTCCCTTCATCTACTCCAGAATTTTCAGCAGCAAAGAAGCAGCTCAACCACAGACAGTGGACAGCTTCTCACCAAAGGGACTTGAACAGCCCATCGGACTACCTGGAAGCCCTTTTCTTCTATTAAACCCACCTCCGGGTACTTCATTATTTTCTGATTGGTGGACTTGGCCTCTCACTGGCCTTCTCAGAAAGCTTCCAGCCTCACATCCGGGGATGGGATAGGACCCTGATATTGGGGTAAAAAAGTGCGGAAGGCGGACATCATCCATTCAGGTCTGCATGGGTAGAAGTGCCACAACGTGCTCAAAAATTATGCAGTCAGCACCCCTGGGCTCCCATGGGCTGATTTTACATTAACCAAACGCATGAGACACTGATGCAAGAAAACCAGAAACTTAACTTATTAATGTAACAGAAGCCGTGAAACTATGAACCAGACTGAAATATCAGAGTTTAACCACGAGTACATTTTCTCCTCAATGGCCCAATCACGGGCAGGCAGTCACATGGCAAGCATGGACAGAAGTAGAGCAGGAAGGGTTTCTAGATTAACTCAATGGACTAAATTTCTGTTATACCAACAGATCTACTGCCTGGAAAACAACGCTAATCACGGTGCACTCTTCATGGACAGTGGCCGAGACACGACTGTGAGCACCTGTGTGACTCTCCTTTCCCTGTCCTTTCTGGGCTAATGGATGTACAGACTTACAGAGATCAAGGCATGCAGATACAACTAAACACTCAAAGCCCGCTTCTGTGAGCCTCAAAACCAGACAGCCAGGGTTTAAATACCAGCTCTGCCACTTACTAGTTCTGAGACCTTGGCCAACTTACACTCTGTGTGCCTCAATTTCCACACTGTAAAGCTGGGATAAAAATCAAACCTTCCTTACTCACTTGTTGAGAAGATTGAAGGATTCATTTCTGTAAAATGCTCAGAAAAGAATGTAGCACATTTTTGGTGCTCAACAAATGTCAACTTAATATTACAGTGGTTTACAAGTCTCCCTTCTAATCATCTTCTGTGTTTCCTGGCTCATCTAAGTCCCAAAGAAAATCCTTATTTCTCCTTTTATAAACTCTTGGGGTGCACCCTTATGTTCCATCCCACCACGTCTTTAAACTGAGGGAGGGGATGCCTCCTCCCCACTCCTCTGGGCCATGGAGAGTGCATCTCCCTTCACACCCCTGAAACCTTGCCCACAGCTAGCCCTCCTCACACTAACAGAATGAGGTGTGATTCCAGGGAGACAAGCAGGGCATGTGAAACCCTTCCTTTCCCTGCAGTGTTGCCCACCCTTGGGAAGCACCCGGGATGCTCAGCTCCATGGCAGGACATCCCTGTGCATGATGGGGCAGATCCTCTCAAGGGAAGGCTCGCTGTGGCCCAGAGATACCTGGGACAGGGTAAGTCTCTACTTCTGGGACACAGTATCATGACACTCATTTACCCACAGCCCTGAAGTTCATGGAGAAAGTGGCTTCATCAGTAACAAAGAAGACATTTAACGCCTGCCTACTCTTTTGTGTCATCTCTCAGTTGGCTGCTGGAGACAACATGTGTATAAGTATTGGATCCCCTTAATCCCAAACATATATGAAGTAACAAAAAATTCTGTGGCTTAACATTGTTTCAGGGCCACTGTGTAACAGTTCTGACTCTGCTGATGCTAAATTATGGGTATAGGAACTATGGAACCTCCTCAAATATCTTTCATCATAAAACCAGCTTTTCTTATTTTCCTGCTTCTTAGTAGTTGCCAAAGACCGTCAAATTATGGCTTCACACAAAACAGCAGCAAAAGTTTAAGAGCCCTCTTGACATACCCACTGTGGTAAACACTTTACATAACTTCTAATTCTCACAATTCTACAAAGCTGATATGAGCGTCCCCATCTCACAGACGAGGGAAAGACTCAGAATGAACTGACTCAGGCTCACGTGGTTCAGTGGCAGCACGTGCAGACAAACCCAAGTCAAAACATTACACCCCTTCTTATATGTACCAAATCATCTCCCACTAATAAGCACACAGCGGCGGGGTCAATATTCAGGGAACTCAATACACTTTTCACCTTTAAGGTGTTCCAGAGGCTGCTTAGAGCTGTTTTATAAAATTCACGTTCACTGGTTTCTAACACTGGAAGAAAAGCCCGATTTTGCCATTGTTTGCACAGCAAGTCTGAAAAGTACACAGCGAGATGACAGAATAAAACTAAGATATAAGCAGAATAATTTTTCCAGGCAGACAGACACAATGGACATTGTGGTATTCTGAAGCATTAAGCAAAGAAATCAAAATAAAATCACGTTGTTTAAGCCTTCTTTTAAAAACAGGAAAATTAAGACTGTAAGAAGGTGCAACAGTGCCACCTATGGCTAAAAAGACCTTCCAGGTTGCCGGGAATCATGCAACACAAAAATTGCCTGTAGGATGAGAAACGAGGATCAGGTAACTAAAAGCTTGTGTACCACATACTGCACTTTGCTTCAGGGGAAGGGAGGGTTATTCAGTATTTAATCTGATATTGCTAATAGTCCTGAATATAAACAAAAGACATAGGCTCATGGAAACTCATCTTAGAAGAGGGAAGAATACAGTCCAGCCACTTCATTTTACAGGACGGGAGACTGAGAACTGGGATCTGTCCTCCTGTCAATCCGGAGCAAATTTCCCCTAGGCCTTATGTCTTGAACTGTAGCAAAAACCAACAGATCTGTACTAGGCCTATGTTCATAAAAGTCACGTCTGTATTTATCCAAAAGCAGATAATCTAAGTATCTTGCAAAATACTTCTCAAAGAGCCAGAAATCATATAAGTTTGTTGAAATACAAAAACATTTATTTACATAGTAAAACAGCATGAGCTTTATTCTCTCTATTAAAAATTGACACATCAAATCAATGTTTTGATATTTTAAACCTGTTAAGAGTGAAGGAAAAAAATCAAAATTTTCTTTAATCACAAAAGTGAGAAGCTTACTCTCAGAAAATGATCAATGTGGATTTTTCTAAATTTAATGGATCTGTTCAGGATCAGACGAATTTAAATGTCTGAGGGGATGGTTACATGGCAACATGAATTCTGAGATGTAACAATACATATTCTGAGTAAAAATCTTCAAGGTCGTCTGCTTAAGGCAATTTAACTAGTCCCTGTCTCATTAGAATGATACAGATTTCATTAAAACTTCATACTGCACACACAAAAAACGTATCATTGTTACTTTAAACCATATTCATATATATCATATATAAACATATTGAATATGCATCAGAAATAAGCCACCTTCTTTAGTATTCAGTGTTGATCCTTCTAAACTATCTGGCGTTGTGACAGCATATTTTTATTAAGCACATCTTGGGTGCTTTGTATACAAGGCGTCTAACTCTCACAGTCAGACAACTTAAACCATATTACACAAATTTCACAAATGAGGAAATGTACTTAAGTCATGAAAACAAATTACATATTCATCATCAGGAAAGAAAAGAGTAAAGATTTTAGTTACAATATTCACTGACAAACTTTTCTTCAATACTAAAACTACATAAAACCAATTAAGTCTTTGTAAGTTTATCTGTCAATAAGGGCCACTAGAGAAAAACATGTAACATCATAAGCAATGGTTGGACTTTCAAAGCCCACTTCTCTTTTGCACAATAATTATTTTAAATGTTTTGTTTTAATGTTTACAGAGCACTAAAATAAAAAATACTAAATTTTTAAGTCATTACCTGTGAATAAAACATTTCTGAAAATGTGCAATTTTAATTTATGCCACTCTGTCTCACATTCTCACTGGTGTCTCTCCTTTCAAGGCCTCATCAGGCTGAGATCACTAAAATCGGCCATTTATGGACTTAGAGGTGTTCGGGAAACCACTCAATGGAAGGCTGATTAGAGGAGCAATTAAAAATGCATCCTGTGCAGCCAGGGTTCCAGAACAGAGGTAGCCACCACCAGCTGCGTATGATTTGGGACAAGCTGCTCCATCTGAAAAATCCCTCAGCTGCAAAAAAGGAGACACTGATACCTACCCTCAAACACCTGCTATGAAATAAAACATGAGGAAAGCATTTTAGCCTTAGGTAAGTGTCCACTCACAGCGAGTTTGGTCATTATGATGATGAGGATGGTTGTTAATAAATGAAGCTAGACCAAAAAGTAGAAATCACCATAAAGGAGAAACATTTTAAGTCAATGAACATTTCCTTTTGGATGGAATGCAGAATATTCTATAGATTTTTTTTAATACACCAAGTTTTGTCCATTAATTATAGATTTACAGGTTCATGGATAAGTCTCCAGAAAAAGAATTAGAGGCCTCTAAACTCTGAATATTAAGAAAGTAAAGTTTAAAAAAAAACAGGGGGGAGATTATACCTCATTTGGGAGAGTATGTGCTTAGCATGCATGAGGCCCTCAGTTCAGTCCCCAGTAACTTCATTTAAAATTTTTTTTAAGAAATGGAGAATTAAAGCAAAATGATGGAGGAATACAGAATTTTTTTAGAAACACAACTCAGATTTAAGATGGGGAATAAAACATCCATTTCTCAGAGGAAATCTTGAGAACTATGTAAACTGGATCTGAGATGTCTAGTCTTTTAACATTACTCAAGAATTCATATTACCAAGTCTTAAAACTACCTGAAAACCCACAGTGGTGATAGTGATCATAACAGCTGCCAACACGGATCGAGTTACGGCTAGGACTGCTCTGTTCTGACATCTCTGCCCCTGAGGCCTCACCAGGCTGAGAGCACTAAATTCGGTCATTCATGAGCATCACATGTAATTCCTACATTTGTGCTTCTCACTCCCCCCTCCCCAGCCCCTCTGAGGGAAGCATTGTTATCATCTTCCCCACCTGCAGATAAGGCCACTGATGCACTTAGACTAAACCCATTCCAGGTCACATCAGCATTAAAGGACGTCTGTATTTCTGCTGTTTTCCTTTTGACAAAGGAATCTGATATATCAATTCAAGAGAGACTGTTATATAATCAAGTCTGTCTGGTCTTCACCTCAAAGAGCAGATAATATAAATTCCTGATGTAGGATGAGGCTGCCGCCACAAACTGACTCAGCTTGAAATTAATATCCAAGATGAAGCAGCGGATACACGTAAATATTCACGAGTGTCAACTCCGCTCACGGTTCTGGGCCCTTCATTGCCTGAACGGGGGTGAATACTCCACCAGTGTCAGGGAGGGAAGCGTGGCTTTTCCAGGTCTCACCCAGGCTTCACGGGCTGTTTCCCCCCACAGACTGTCCTCAATGATTAAAAAGCTCTCAAGATTTTTACACCAAGCAAAACTGAAAGACATTTCTGCAGATGGAGCAATTTCTCAGGCTTAAACCTTTTTACCTACACTTAGCAAAGGGGAAAAACGAAACATGACTCTGCAAAGTGTTTGAGCCTCACCACTCACAGGAGTAGAAAGCTCACAGCAGAAGATGACACTTCATATTGCAGGATGAGAACAAAATAAAGCCGCCCCCAACCACAGGCACTCCCAGGGACAGCACTAAGCAGTCTTCTGCACACTCACGGCTGTGCAGCCCTCACCACCATCTATCTCCAGAACACTCCATCATCCCAAAAGAAACCCCCTGTCCACTAGTAGTCACACCCCATCCCCCCTCCACCCAGCCCCTTGCAACCATCACCTGCTGTCTGCCTCTGAATGTGCCTATTCTGGGCATTTCAGATCACTGAAATCAACAATATGTGGCCGTTTGTGTCTGGTTCCTTTCACTTAACATGCTGTTATCAAGGCTCGTAGATGATGAAGTGGTATCAGCATCTCTCTCTGTTTTTTTTTTTTTGAAAACGTTAAAGTTTATTAGAAGGTGGTAAGTACTATCAAAAAGAGTAGAGTGGAGCATAAGTTATTGGGTTTCAAAGGGAAAAGGGCAGGTTGACCAGTCAGGGTGGACTTCCCAGAACAGGTGGACTTTTTCATCTTCCCCTTTATTTTTTTTTCTTTTTTATTCACTCTTACGTCTGAATAATGTTCCACTACATGGAGATACTACATTCTGTTCATCCATTCAGCAGCTATGTATGGACGAGGTCCAGAAGAATGAGTGTAAGTGGTGACTAGCAGGGATGGCATTAAACTAAGGGCAAGTTGTGCTTTAAAAAAAAGCCAACCAATGGAGGCACAAGGAAATTCACTGTGTTTCTGAGCAAAGTGCATGCTTGCTTTGGCAGCATTACCATGCAGGGCTGGGGCGGATATTGGCAGGAATCACGGGGAGGGAGTCACCTGAGAAGACGCCCCACTGCAAGTAGCTCAGCCAGTTCTCCTCCCTCATCCTGTATTGTTAGAGCCATGTTTCTTGGTTTCTCTTATTTCAAGTAATAGCACTTTAACTATACATCTGATCATCTGCATCAGACCACCTTACCTCCAAGCCACAGAAAATCATTCACTGACCGGAACAGCTCCAGGACATAACGGTGATGGATCAGGGAGTAATGCAGCATCCCTGCCTGCAGGCACAAACCCCACATGTGCCCTGGTGATGTCCGGAAAATAAAATGCATGGAAATATCTCACTGCTGGTACACGACATCTAACTCTAAATTTCTCCAAAATCATGCTGGCAAAGCATTACTCAACCCTCTCACTACAAAAAAAAAAAAAAAAAAAAACAAACAAAAAAAAAAAAAAAAAAAAAAAAAAGCGGCTAAGAAAGCAAATTTAGGCTCTTCCATTGAAAACCAGCAACCATCAATGTCAGTATCTGAGCTGGAATGCTCCTGACTTCAAAAACCTCTGTGCAGTTACTTTTGAATCGTGAAAGGCCCATATATATTCCACGTAGATTATATTACAGTAGGATTTTTCATTTCAAAATTTCCAGTTGCAACATTAGCACAAGAAAGTTTATGTTTCAGATTTCAAAAAATCAATTATCTTCCACATTCTTAATGTTGATCCTATTATTATTTTATAAAGGGAGCTATGCTGCATATTATAAACCAACTATTTGGTTTCTGCAAACAAGACCTTTATGACCTCATTATTTCAGAGCAAACTTTAATGATGCTTTGAGAGGTGGGGCCTGGGGCGCTCCCTAACAGCTCTTTAAATACTGACAAGGATGTGCTATTAAGTAATGTAAAGTCTATAAGTCCACATTAACTCAGAAACCAAAGAAACTACACCAAAGCCTTACTTTATCATTTTTATATATTCCTATTCTTTTGAATATTAATGTTCTTAAAAGATATGATTTTTTTTGAGAAAGATAACAGCTTTATTACATTTCCTCTCACCAAGAACGCAATTTTTATCAAGAATAAAACCCCTATGGAAATCCAAAAGACGGGATATTTCTACCGAAGTGTACATACAGATCTGAACACAACCTAAATCCTATCAGATCTCACGTGAACGAGCTCAACAAAGTCCTGGACTACCCTGGAACTTAGCTCTTCTGTTCCAAATATTGGCTGAGCTAAGATCATCAGGCAAGGCAGGGAAGGAAAGAAGAGGAAAGTCCACCTGGCAGCCTCCATCTGTTTTCTTCCAGCCAAAAGGCGCCGCTAGGGTGGCCCCGCTAACAATCCCTCCCCATAAGAAAATCCGTCATCCACACTGCCCCTGCCGTCCCCAAGCAGCCCCAACGCCCCTCTCCCACGGGTCACCTCCCAGCCTGTGAATGGTCTTCTAATGACCCCCCCAGTTGGTGGCACCCTCCCCCTCTTCCCCACTAAACACACACACACACACACACACTCAGAGCAAGGGCAGCCTTCCCAAAGCACAAATTTGATTACATCACCCCCACTTCAAACCCTTCAGAGGCTCCCTGGTGGAGTTCTAGCCCCACCCCCGACACTGCTCACTCAGCCTCACCACATTTCCCAGGTCCCCAGTGACCTCAGGGGCCCCCTGAACTGCTGCTACTTCCCACTTGCCTCCAGGCTCATTTTGACTGTTTCTCAAGGAAGCCTTCCCTCCCCCCAACCTCCGCACTTTGTTCCTCTGTTCCTAGAACATACTAGGCTAAGTAAACTTCTGACACTGCTAAGATCCCAAGAAGCAAATACATTTTGCTTACTAATGTGGGTCCACTCTCTCTCCCCTGGCCACTCAGAAGTGCTCGTGTTATGAATAAATGAATGATGGGGTGGGACTCAAAGGGACAGACATACCTGCTCTCGCCCATCCCGACCCTTCTTTCTGTAGAATATCAGAAGCAAAACCAGAAGTACCTTTTCTGAGGGTCACTTCCTGCTGACACCCTTCACTGCCTCCTGTGTCAGTTCTAGTAAAACCCAAACTCATCCAAAGCCCTCCACCCAAGGCCATCTCCAGTGTCCTCCCCAGCAGGGCACCCTCCACCCTGGACCACACAAGGCACACTCCCTGAGTTTCCACCCCACAAGCCTCCAGGCCTCTGGCCGGGCTGCTCCTGCCATGTGAGCCATCCTCTTGATGCCTTCTCCTGGCTGACACTTACTATGTCCTCACAACTGAATGTAGAGCCCATTTCTTCCAGGAAATCCTCTTTGATAATGTCCTTTAGGTCTTGACTGGGCTCCATTTACATCAGCACTGCATGGAGACCAACTGGGTGTTTGCCTGCTCCTTTGAGACCACGAACTCTTGGGGGCCACGTGTGAAGGAGTGAGAGATTACAAGAGGGGTGGGAGAAGCAAAAAGCAAAAATCACAGCCCAAGTCCCAAATTCAAGGTTTCTTTCTCAGAAAAAAAGAATAAAATATTTCACACGTATGCAATATGGTTACTATTTTTGTGGCTTGTGGACAGCAAGAGCTTGGTATTCTAGTCCAAAACCCAGGTTACATGCAAAGAAATGTATATATTCATATCCAAAGGAAACCAGAGCTGCTCAACAACAGTTTGCAGTTAGAATTGAAAGGAACTTTGATAAAGGCTATCTCTCTCTCTCTCTTTTTTCTTTTCTAGCATCATATAATTTTAGAAGTATTTGCGTGACTAAGAGATGGCTACAGCCCATGATTCTGCACTGGAGTGTTTGGGGCTGAGGAAGCCCAGATTACATGCACTGTGTAAATGCAATCACACCAACACAAAGAGAGCGCCCTGGTGGTGGAGCTGATGTTCCAAAGCAGGCAGCCTTAATCTGTAAGAGAACTCTAAATAGAAAGGAAGAAATGCAATGTTCTGTACTCAAATTCATTCGCTATAAGGGCCATGAAATGATAGTATATCTTGTCTAATGAAACCCAAAAATAAATTGTCAACGTCAATTTTCTTCATCTGACCATTTTATGCTAACTTTATATATGAAACCCTCACTCCATACGGAAAGCTCAGGCCTACGCTGCAGCACAGTTACATCCTGCGGAAGAAAGTCTATCAAGGGAGAACTAGAGAGTTTCCCTTCAGAAGCTGCTAAGTCTGGTTTTGCACCTGTACATCATTTGCAACCACTTCATCATCAAAGGAGTAAGACCTTACCTCTGTGGGGTGAAAAGCACTGCGGTGCTTCCGAACCATCAAAGAACACTGAGATTTGTGAAACAGTCCTGAGGCACATAAGTTGCACTTTTTCTGAAAGGCTCCAAAACTGACCCACTTCACCATTCCACGTACAACAGGGAGGTACCAGAATTAGTAGAGAAAACATGCACTTGAAATCTGACAAGGCCCTGCTTGAATCTTGCTACAGCATTTACTAGCCGCAAAACAGACCAATTCCTTAACCCCTCTGAGAAGGCTTCCCAGTCTGCAAAAGGGGGCTGCCACCACCCACCTGGGAGGCATGGATGTGAATGCAACATGCAAGTAGGGCGGCCGACTGGTACCTGACACGGGGCCTGGGTAGTTTCCCTCCGCTGCCCTCCTCCCCCTTCAAACTTGCTCTGTTTCCCCCAGTAAGGGTCAAGACCCCGGAACAGACTGCCTGATTCTTCTGTGAGTCCCCAGATACATGACTTTCCCTTAAGAGGCCAGAAAAACAACTGTCTCCTCCCCAGTCACCATCAATGTTCTTAACATTCTGAGAATTTTTAACTCTATTTTGCAGGGAGACTATTCCAGAACTGTACAAGCACCATTCTCCAGGTTGGCTCCTCACCCAGTGCCCATCCCTTCTCACCTCAGATCCCCTGTCTGATTGCCTTCTGTTCATGGGAAAGTGAGTCCAGTAGGGTGAGGACTTCCTAGGCCTCTCTCTCTCCCTCACAGATGAGTGTGACTACCTTCTCCCCACTCCAACTCTAGCTTCTGAGGAGACACCCTTCCCGGACCCTGGACCCTGCAGCCTCTGCATCGTCCCAAGACGCGCACACATGGCCAGAACCTTCCCATAAGATTTCTTCCTGGGTGGCCCTCCCCATTCCCCCGCCCCTTAAGGATAAATGGTATTGCTCTGAAAATCGCAAATGCTGCCACTGACTGACACACCAAAACTGCATTGTCTGGGCTTTCCTCCAACCGAGGCACAGCCCTGCCCCCCCCTCAGCCTCAGTCTGCACCTCTCGAGATGAGCTCATCCACCTACACGGCTGTGAACACCAGCTAAGAATGACGACTCCCAACGTGTATCTCTAGTCCGGCACCTTCACCTGAGCCCCAGGCTCATAGACCAGGGTGAGTCATTGAAGTCCTAACTTGGATGACAAATGGAATCTTAAAAATGCCTCATGTCCACCATTTACTCTGGAATTCGATTTCTGGAGGTACCTCCCAGGATCCCCATATTAGTAACAGCACCAGCACCCACCTATGTGTTTGAGGTCACATTAAATTTCCCCTGTTCCCTCCCCCTAGCCCTGCCCTGGAATCTGTCTTGTAATTTCCATTGCTAAGCCCATCTCAAGTCTGGTTCTGCAGGGACCACGGCCGGAAACCCACAAGCTCATAGCATGGTGCAGTGAGTCACAATCTTCTGAAGGGTGCTCCCTGGATGGGGAGGCATCTCCTGGCATGGGTCACCTCAGTAGGCACTGGATTCTCACAAAGGAGGCCCAGGAGAAGGGACTCAAGGTTCTCCCGTGGTCTGAATTTTGAAGGGCTCGAGGTCTGTGGAAGCTCCTAATTAGCAGACACACTTGCCAGTGAGCAGATGAGGATGGAGGAACCCAGGCAAGGCTGTTCTCACTCTGAACTCTGGGCTCTCAGGAGCCACGGGAAAGGCCTGTGTCCAGGGCACAATCCAGCCATCACAGATCCAAGCCTGCATTTGCCTACCCGGACAGCCTAGACTCCTTCTATTTGTTACACTTTCATCTGTTCTGTTCCCCCCGAGAATGTGATGGACTCTTTCAGAAAGCCTGGCCTGTCCCAAGTGAGACCAAGTCAGTGAAGGGTGAAGTGTCGACATTTGGACCAGAGCATGAAAGAAGAAACAAGGCCTCATGGCCAGCATGATGGTGGTGGCCAAACACTTCCCCCAGGTGAGATGAACCAGAGTGGGGGTGAGAATCCAAGGTCCTAGGTCGGTCAAAGCTTCTTCCTACACGGCTGACTTAGGTGTTGGAGACTCACTTGGCAAACTAACAACACGGCCGTCAGTGGTGGACGTCAGCTGCAACAGACACAGAGTCAGCTACTTACTGAAAACATGTGTTAAAAGTAAAGTCCTGTGCAGGGAGGACTGCATGGCTGCTGAGCCAAACCACAGACCTGGCTCTGCATGCCCACTGGCTGAAGCAGAGAGGAAGCCACGGTCCCCTTTAGCGGACCCTGTGTCCACCAGATCCAGGTGAGCCAGCTACTTAGGAGAAGGCCATGTTTTCCTGATACTCAGAAAAAAACAGCCTCGTTAAGGGAACAAAAGAGTGGCATGGATTTTAGACCCACTTCTGCCCCTTTATGAAGGCAAAGTAAAGAAAATGGCACTGGGAAGTTGAATGCAAAAAAAAAACAAAACGGTGACTTCTTCCTCCAACAGCTGCTCACCCACGAGCTGGCCACTTCCTCACCAGTGACCGCCGGCCAGGCAGCACCATCATGCACGTCACAGAGCGACAGCCAGGAACCGCGTGCCGAGTCCGTTTGTGGAAAAGCAGGAATTGAGCAAGATGCTGCAGACTTTGACTTTACAAGTTTAAATACTCCATGAAAATAATCCCTCAGCAGTGGTCTAAATCAATTTGTATCTCACTCCTTCAAAACATTCAAACAAATTTAATAAGGGCGCATTTGTCACCAAATATAAGGAGGTCCAAACAGGTTCCTCAAAGCAAGGATTTTAACAGGTATCAAACAACAGTGGGTGATGTGATAACAAAGCAAACATTCCAAAAATTAGAACATAAAAAGATGACTAGGATAATACATGGATCAAGGCATCTGTTAAGTTTTTGCCTTTTAAAGTGATGGAGACAGCACGGAGGGCGATCCAGCTATTTCCAATGCAGGGTGTGCACAGCCCACCTTTTCAGATGCAACAACATACTCAAAGGCCAGTACAAGAGAAAAAGGGAAAAAGAAAAAGGAAAAGAGGAACAAGCGAAAATTAGAAACACACAAGAACAAAAATGAATTTGACAGCCTGTACAAGAATTTACGTGAGCGTGTGAGGCCAGGGGCGCAGGGACAGTGAGACCCATCCTCACCTCCTGCTCCAGGGAAGGCAGGGGCTTGTGTGGAGTGGCGCTGCCGGGGGACACCAACATGGTCAGAGCCCCAAACCAAAACTCCACCTACATGCGTCTAGATAGTTTTTCAGCTACAAATTATGGTCACATTTCAGGCTGGACTGCTTTACTCACTCCCACCAAGAGTAGCAGGAGAGGATTAGGCTCTGCTCCTGCACCAAAGCATTGTTTTATAAATTAATGACTGTAGAATAGTAAAAGGAACAATGGATTAAAAGTGACTGGAGAAGAACGTGCTTGACCCGAGCCCACTGGCTGCGTTATCTCACTGACGTTCAGATGCTGGCTGGGTTCTTTTTGTACCAAAACAGACAGACCCACCAGGAGGGAGGTTTAATGCGCTGCTGTATTTTGATGCCGAGAACCATGCCTGGTACACGAGGTTCTGCGTAAACAATGGTGACAGTGTCAAACACTATGGGCTAAGCACACATCCAACTACTCTGCGAATTCCCAAGGACAGACTTGAAAAAGCAAAAACAAGCTGGCATTCTCTGGTGGGTCTACAGACTCAGAACCAAGCAGTTGCTGAGCAAAAATGTCACCAGTGCCTCCTATGACAATAGAGGAGGCACTGGCCATGGGGCTGGGGCAGGGCTCCAGGCTTCCACTGCTCACACAGCAGTCTGTCCAGGGGGAGAAGTTGGTCCCTGCTTACGTTGCACCGATGCACCTACCTGGACTAACGCCTGGGGGCTCAGCAGGAGGTGACAAGTGAGGTGAAAGGAGGCAGTCTGGGAGAAGCCCTGTGCTGGCAGCTGTGCATTCAGCAGTGCCCAGGCTCCTAAACCTGACACCTCATCTCCAAGGAGCAGAAGGGGAGTGTGGACATGTAGATCACAGGGCCCTGTGAGGACAAGTACAGATCATGGCCACGACATTACCTGCCCCTTCCTTAAGCCATAGAAGAATGTCCAGGGAGGAACTGAAAATTCATCCAGAGTTTGCCAGGCAACACACGCAGGTGGGACTTGGGTCCCCTGTGCCTCTTACTCACAGGGCTGGTCTGGACTTTCTTTTTATCAATTCTCTGGCACCTTCTCCTCCAACTGACCAACAACCAGAAATTAGGATCTGATCTTAGGTAAGTTCAAGAATCACAGATCACCGCCTCCACAGCGGACCCAGCTGCAGGTTCTAGGAGCTCCGACCGTCACCTGTGAGACCACCATGAGCGCTCTCCAGACTCAAGGCCCAAGGCCGTAGGCCGGGGAGACACAGATTCCCTCACTCTCCGCAGCAAAGGGGGACCACCTCTCTGCAAAGGCATCTCAACCTCTCCTGCCCGAGGGACAGCATGATGGACACACGGGGAAACAGAGCAGAAGGTGGGGAGTAGGCAGCCCAGAAGATCTCGTCTGCACTTTCAAGGCAAAGTGAGGACTTTGACATAATCACAGGGACAAAGTGAATATGAACCTTTCCCTGCTCTGTCCCAAACTCCGTGACAAGCCTTTTCCTGCATAAGGAGTTCTTTCGGAAGTCCCTGGCGGTGTTTCTGATGTCTTAACCTGGCATGGTGACTGTCAGGCATGAAGAGAGGGCCTGAGCCATGCAGGTGCTGCGCCTAGGAGTCAGGAGACACCGGCTCCACCCCCACCTCAACCAGAGCCTCATTCTGCATCTTGAGATTCAGCATCTCATCTATAAGCAAAGGGATGTGACTATCCCAGGACAGGCTGCCCATCAGTAATGAAATGAGATCCATGTAAAGAAAGTTTCCCAGTTGCCACATTAAAAAAGTAAACAAAGAACTAAACAAACAAACAAAAACTAATACTAGAAACTGATTTTAAGAACAGATCTTACTTATTCTACTGTATGTAAAATACTATCATATTGACATGTAATCAATATAGAAAGTAACAAGATAGTTTACATTCTTTTTCCTAGACAAGTCTCAGCATCTGATGTGCATTTGACCTACAGCACCTCTCAGCTCAGACCAGCCACCTCCCCAGAGCTCCTAGCATCAGTGTCTGTGGCTAACCTATTGGACAGCAACTCCAAGGGTCCCACCAGGGTTCCTGTCTGAAAAGTGGGAGGCAGTGTCCACACTAACCCTAAAAGGATCTCTCTGAAACAAAGGTGGATTCACTTTTAAATGTCTGTAAGCCGGCGGGCTGCACCTCCCTCCACCCTTGGCTACTAGACAGCCCTCTTCCTTGCTGATCCCTTTCTGGATGTAGGGAAGCAACCTGGCACAGAACCAGGGTGGACGGGCCGCCAGGTAAATTACCTTCAGTCTGTGTCAAGTCCCATGAAGTCCTCCTACTCAAACAGGATGCAGAGGAGCGGGATCTTGTCCCCAGAGTTGTCGGGGGCCTCATCCAGCCACTTAGACTTGAGCAAGATGAAGAGTGACTCAGTGAAGCCCTCAATCCTCTTCACCACACTGCAGTCCTTGTAGATTGAACGCCACATCGGTGCATGTCTGCTCGGCTACCTCCCCATGCAGCACAAAGACAAAGAGCTGAGAGTCATTAAGCGTGGTGCCATACAGCTCCCCTGCACGTGGAGCTTATAGAAGGCCTTGGCCAAGAGGCAGTCCGCAATGGTGACAAGGCCCACGACCTTGCGGTTGGTCTGGGGTTCGCTCCACCCATTCTCGGGCGCATAGTGGTGCCTATAGTAGACACAGAGTACCCACTGGGAGCCGCAGGGGATGATCCGGCTCACCAAGGAGATTTGCTTATAAATGCAAAAGAAATTCTCCTCTGAGATGATCCCAACGGCTTGGACCACCACGGGGAGAGTCTTGTAGTCCTCAGCACTCTGAACATAGTCAGGGATGCTCATGTTGCAGGCCCTGCAGAGAGGGGAGAGGAGATCGAGGTACATACTGTGCTGCGGGCTGCGGGCCCCTCTGGGTTGCGGTGACCTGGTGTGTACCAGCCAGAAGGCAAGGGAAGTCCAAGCAAAGCCGGGGGTACAGTTTGTCCTCAGAGTCTGCACATGGCTACCGTAGCTCGGATCACATTACGCAGCTTTTGGTCTAGGCTTCCGGGGCCTGCAGAGAAGGATCAATTATTGTTTACTGTACCAAGCACCTAGCCAGACCCTTATGCATAGTCAGTCCTCAAAACTGCTGAATAAAGAAATGAACAAAGGAACTGCTTTCCCGAACCCGCTTCAGCAGAATATAAACAAAAGAACTACAGTGGGATCAAAACATCTGGATTTCAACTCCAATTTATTTGAACTCCTAAGCTGCAGAATAATGGATAAGAAAACTTGCCTTGGGTAGGAGGGTACAGTTCAGTGGTGAGCACGTGCTTAGCAAGTACAAGGTCCTGGGTTCAATCCCCAGTACCTCATTTTAAAAAATGAAACAAATAAATCTAATTACTCTCCTCAAAAAATATTTTTAATTCAAAATTCAGAAAACACCTTGCAATTGACACAACATTGTAAACTTGAGTATACTTCAATTAAAAACAAATCCTTGCCTTATAAGAATATATCTGGATTATGGATATGTAAAATATAAAATGCCTAGGGTAACACCTGCATAAAAAACGGGAAATGTACAAATCTACTATCCCTCCTTTATTAACTACATTTCCTTTGGGGGGTTTATAACTTCGCAGAGCTAATTTTCTCAGATTAAAAAAGAAAATATTACCTGATTATCAGTACTGCTGAAGAATCTGATAACCCTATGAAAGCATCTGACCCACTGAGGTTAGTCAATAAAAGTTTGTTGAATGAATGAATAAACAAGAAAAGTGAATGCTGCTGCCTGCCACAGACCATCATAATGGTACTGCCTGGAAATTCCAAGCCCACATTCCACCTGACTCTACATTAACCATGTGGGTGACCTGGGCACGCCTGTGTGCTATTCTCTGAGACCCAGGTTAATCATGAATAGAAATGAGGGCAATAACACAAACCTCAAAGGGTTAGTGAGTCAGTAATGAATTGTATCCCAACTTTGCAAGGTGGGAACATTAAGGAAAATTGGGCAAAAGACTATAGGCCCTCTCCATATAATCTCTTACGACTACATGGGAATCTACATTACATCTTAAAATAAAAAGTCTAATTTTTTAAAGAGGCTATTGAGGTTAAATGAGCTCACTGTCTCAAATAAGGAACACACAGTATAAATAGAACAATGCCCAGACCATGAGATACACTCAATTTCCCACTGAACCCACATATCCCTCCAACTTAAGAGCACGAGGATGGGTCCTCATGGCCAGAGGACACTGCACCTGAAACTAACAAAGCTAATGTTCCCCACTTCCAACAGCCCCTGTCACCACCCTAGGTCTAATTTTGTATTCGTAATTTTTTTTCTTTTTATTAAATAGAAACCCCCAATTGCATAGCCTTCAGGTCACCAAAAACTGACCACAGAGATCATGATGGCAGCCTTTCTTGGTGAAACAATAAAATGAAAAGCCATTTCCACAAGGCCTCTGTGTAAATATACTAGGGAACATCATCCTGGACTGAGAGGAAGAGGACTGGGGAGGAGGGGGCAATCTGAGGCACACAGACCCATGGGCCACCTGTCCCATGATGGACTTTAGACTCAACCCTCACTTCCCAGAAACTTCAAAATACACACAGACAGATTGCTATGGACAAGATATTTTTTTTTTTTTTAAGAAATCCCTGACTCCTTAGCAGGTCTTGTTTCTACAGAGACACAAATGGTTTATGTGTATAATGTTTCACAAAAGCCTTAAAATATTATCACCCCAACTTCACACATTAGGAAACTGAGGGAGAGAGGTTTATCACATTGTGCAAGATTAGAGAGAGGCCACGTCAGTCACCGTATTTAAACCTAAGCCCCTACTCCAGTGCTCACACTAGAAAGTGTGACATACTGATCCTTTCCTGCTTTCTCCTTGCAATAAATCACTGAAGAGTCTTTTCTATGACACCTGGAATCACAATCACATCAATTTTCCACAAAGAGCTATGTCACTCCTTGGAGGACTTATCAAAATCTAAAGTGTTGGGATGGGAGGAGAGATTTGCATTTTCTGTTTCTCAAAGGAAATATGGCTTAAAAAGAAACTGAAAAGGACCTATCTAGTCTAAGCCCTCATTGTGCAGAGAAGGAAATGGAGGCTCAGAATAGATGAGGAAAGGGCCTTATGAACAGATATTGCCTCAGCATAGCATCAAACCTTCCCTCGGCACTTCTGGGGGAGGATCTGGGAGGCCCAGGAGAATATGTGTTAGAAAAAGGAAAGAGAAGAAGCATACAAGTCCCTGTATCTACAACACCATACCATGAAGTTCCACCAAATTACCCAGTATGGGTGCAGCCAATATTAAGGTGGGCTAAACGGATTATAGAAACCTGGAATTCTCAACCATAGTGGAAATTCCAACATTTAATATGCTTTCTTCCCAGTTCAAGCATCAGCTCAGTGGGCGCTCCATACCAGGGACGACACTAGGCCTGGAGTTCTCCCAAATACAGATCTCTATTACCACATGTGCAAAACACATAGAGGCCCACCAGAAGAAAAATGCCCACAGATAAGATGGAATTACTGAAACTGATAGCAGCCAACCAGCATATATTACTAGGAAAAATGGTGCTGCCAGAAATGGATTCATGGACATAGAAAGCAAACTGTGTTTAGCAGGCAGGAAAGGGGGGATTAACAGATACACATTAATAAATATAAAATAAATGACAAGGACCTACTATATAGTACAGGGAACTATATTCAATTTCTTGTAATGAGTTGTACTAAAAACAATCTAAAACATATATATATACATATGAATATGTTTATAACTGAATCTCTGTTGTACACCTGAAACTAACATTGAAAATTGACTACACTTCAATGAAAATAATTTAAAAAATTAGTAAAAATAAAAGCAACGCCATTAAGAAAAAAATAGAAGAAAACTGTAATCCCCTTAGCTGTAGGTGGTGGAGAATTCTGGTTAGAAGCACCAAGTCCACTGGATCACTCCAGCACTGACTGAAATCTTTCTCACCATGAGAGAGTTACTTGGCTTCACTGAGGTTACTTTACTCTCCTGTGAAAGGCAACAGTTGCAACTAACGATGTATAGAATCTCATCATTCACAAGCTCCAAAATTAGTGAGGACTTCCCATGGGCCAGGCTCTGGACAGATGAAAAGATAGGGTCCCAGATTTATTCATGCGTAGAAGAAGTTTAAGCCATAAAGACATTAATTCTTTCTGTTTTGATAGACAGATTCAAGGCAATTCTGATTAGAATACCAACCAGATATTTCATGGAATGTAACAAGTTAATTTAGGGTCAGGAACAGCCAAGAAACTTCTTTAGAACCACCACTGGGGAGGGGTAGTTAGGTCATTAATTTCCACTGTTCTTTCTGAAGTGATGAAAACGTTCTGGAATAATAATGGTTGCACCACTGTGAATATGCTAAACGCTGCTGAATTGTACCATTTAAATGGATGGACTTCACAGTGTGTGAAGAATATCACAATAAAGCTGTTAAATGAAAAAATATTTCTTGACAATTATTTTTCAATCTATACAACTAGGCTGCCCCACAATTTAAGAAAAAGAAAAAACCAAAAAAAACCAAAATGTGCCAGGAGCTCTTTAGGACTGCAATGTCCCTAGGTCTTCAACGCCTCTGGCGGTGCTGTTCCTGTTAACACATACTAGCTGGGCTGGACTACTTAGGGACTGTAACTGGATTCCTAAAATCAGCGGTCACATGTTTCACTCTGGGAGAGGGAAGGAAGGAGGATGTCGCAGCCTCATGCCTTCAGTTCATTTCTAACTGAACAAAGCCCTGCTTTCAACACTGTAATCCCTCTCACTATAAAAACACGTGACATGAACAAGCACCGCCATCATAACAACTGAAAGTGTTCAAGGTACTTACCTGGGGCAGAAACACTGAGGGAGGAGAAGGAAGCTCACTCAGCACTGGCTCTCCCTTTTCCTGACTCCAACAGGAGAAGCTTGGCTTTAAAGCTGGAGACTCTCAGCCCGGGGAGCAGCACCCACGCTGCTGAGCTTGTCCTCAGGGAGCGGGAAAGGGAGAGGAGGGGATCCCCAGGGTCGCGGGGCAGGGAAAGCGGCGGTGTGTGGACGCGGGCTGCAGCCCCGCTCGGAGGCCAGACCCAGTCCCAGCTGCTCGCTCACGTCCGGGTCCACAGACCACGCCGGCCCGGGACACAGCCCTCCTAGGGGCAGGGACGGGCCGGCGGCTGAGGAGAGGAAGCCTGGGAGGAGAGGACTCGCGAGCGGGAGAGGGGAAGGGGACGCCAGCCGCGGACTGAGGGAAGCCCGGCTGGGGCGAGAGGTGGCAGGTGCACACCTGGCCCTGGGCAGCTGTGACCGGGGTGCCGGGGCAGGTGGCGCAGTCAGAGGGGCCTGGTCCAAGGAATTCAGCTGAACACACGCAGACTCATGCCCTCGTGTGCTGTGACAAGCGGACCACCCTCCCGCAGCCGCCTGACCCCTTTCCCGGGAGACCCCAATTTGCACTTCCACAGCCAGAGGCCCAGGCTTCTGGAAGGAGCGAAAGCCTACAGGGAGACAGAGTTGAGAAGCCTTTGGTGCCGATCCCCGGCTTGGAGCTGGGGTTTCCAACCTGGCGGTCCAGCGGGCACCGACTGCGCATGCGCAGGAGGGCCAGGGATCCTCTTGGTTCTGTGAGAAAAGCTGGGGCAGCAATGGAGGGAGAAGATGGGAGAAGGAGGGGAGGAGGGGAAAAGTGGAGTGAGACAGATGGACAGGAGGTGCAGAGAGAAGGGAGGGAACTGGAGAGGGGAGGGGAGTAGCGGAGATGGGGAGAAAAAGCTTTACCTCTGGGGGCACCACAAAGGAGGAGGCAGTCCTGCCTCTGTAACCTTCTCTAACACTTCAAGACCCACAGCTCAAGCTTTACCTCCCTGGCCCAGCCCTCCAGCCAAGGCCTCTGCAGAACCCCTATGGTGATCACACCCGTTGTCCCCACGCAGAGCTGGGTTTCCTGTTGCTCTGGGAACCAAGCACCCGAAGGTGTTGTCGCTCAGAACTACCTTGGGAAGAGTACATATTCAGCTTTTACACGCTGGGAAACAGGCAGGCACGATCTCTGCCTTGGCTCCACTGTCCCAGGTGTTGGGCTGGTGGGGAGCGGGAGGTAGATCAGAGCCCCAGACAGAGCAGACTGCCTCAGTGTTGGTGCATAGTCCCTATCCCTCCTGGTTAAACCACACCCCACCCTAGTGGAACCATCAAGGGCTCACAGCAGTTCCCTGGGTGTGGGAAAGCTGTCCTCAGTTCCAGTGCCCAGCTTGCTAGGTAGATAGAAGTGTTACCAAGTCCAAATTCATTCTCCTCAGTTTAGGACAGGCCAATAAGTTCGGAGACCAGGTTTTGGGGCATGGAATAGCAAGTTTCTGTAGACCTAGATGGCAAACTAATGTCCTGGAAAACCATCTCCCCAAGTCAGAATTCAGGCTCCTTTCCTACGTGCTTGGTTGTAGCAAACTTCTTGGTGTAGGAATTCTTTTTTGTTAGAATCCTTTGTTCTTGCAGCTATCTGCCTGGGTCAGATCCCTGTAAACCTCCAACAAAACAAACGTTATTTTCTATTATGTAACTTGTTATCTTTATATGAATGGAAAAGTGTTAAATATCCTTAAAGGTCAGAGCCTACAAAATAGGCTCTCCTGTATATTTTAGGCTCTAGGCAACATTGTTTTACAAGCAAGATGAAGCCTAGGAGACAGAGCACAGTGTTAAAGTCAAAGGAACAAATCTAATATGGAGTCAGATTTGTTCTTTTCTATTACAAGGGCAGAAGACACTTGAGGATTTAAATCCCTTTAAGTTAAAAATAAGTAATACTTTAAAGGAATTTCCATACATAGATCGGAATGTGCATAGCATATCTGGAAAACACACAAAGGATTGTAAACCGTGACATCTCCAGGGAGGGCTGAAAGAAGAGAGGATGAAGGAAAACTTCTTTCACTTGTGTATTTTTGTGCTCTGTTTGAATTTTTTTAACCACATGCATGTATTTCTTTTTCAGTAAAAAAAATTGTAATGGAGCAAAGGAGTAACTAGCACAGCAAATACAGCAGCCATGGAATCACTGAACCATCACTTTTGATTTAAGCCAGGAACCATTTATTGACTCTCTCCTATGTGCCCAGTGCTCTTTTAAGTATTCCTTTATTATTATTATTATTATTATTATTATTATTATTATTATTATTATTATTATTATTATTATTATTATTATTATTATTATTTTATAAAATTATAACATGCTATCCCTCACCCCTGCCCTTGGTTGGTGGAAAACCCACTGAGTTTTTATTGAGTTGTTTTCCAAGGTGTAGGGATGAGTTATAAACAGAAAACATTTTCAGGGCAAAAGATTCGGAGTGATTTCCAGCAAGCCAGATATCTATGAAGAGTTTTTAATAGAGGCACCCAGAGGCTGAGAGAGAAAGCCTCCAGGACCCTATAAAAAGCTGCCCAAAGTGCCTTCTTCATGGTACAACTGAACTAGGAAAGAACAAATCTGACTCCATCTTAGATCTCTTCCTTTGACTTTAACAAAGCCAAGTTAATACGCTCCAGTCTTTTCATGGGTTATGACGTCACAGAGGAGACGGACAGGTCAACAAGGAACCACTCTGCCGTGATCACGGATCCAGGGAATGGGAAGGGAGGTAAGACATATGATGCAACCTCAGCTGTGCCCACGCTTCTAGGCAGGTACCCAAAGTCACCTCGACAAGGTGTCAAATGCTTGTGCCTACGACCTCATCACCTGACATGAATTAAAGAGAAATGGAAACCTATAAAAGTCCAATACACTTGGTGGGTACACCGTCCAAAGTACAAAGTCACAGTTTGACAACTGGCCATCACAGTTCCCTGGGATTCATTCTTGGAGAACCTTAAAAACCACTCCTCTGTCCTCAAGGAGTGCTGCATATTTGTCCTATTTTTGGCTCAGGGATGGAGCTCATTCAAGTGAACTTCAATGTCTGCACAGATTTGACTGTCTTTGTCCAGGTTCACTTGTCCATTCTAAAGAGGCTTGAGCTAAGTCCATCCTCCATAATATCTATTCCCTCCAGTGAAAACTCATCGAGCCTGCAATTAAAAGCCAACTGAACAAGACTCTCCTCAGCTAAAAAGTTCACCCAATCTTCACTGATTTTTTAATCTCCTTTCCTAGCTAATTGCAACAGACTAACAACTCCCTCCACCAAGCTCCCCAACTATGTCAGTTTGTCTCCCCAAACAGAAAGTGAGGTCCATAAAAGAGGTGACTCCATAGTCACCTCTGAATTCCTAGCATATAGTAATGTCAATAAATAGAACTATGATTATGGCTTCTTTCCTTTAAAACCTTTCTGGTTATTTGAATGAGACCTTGGAAGAGAGGTGTTTGCGGTCCAGTATCTTGATCCACAAGACTCTGGAGGCCTTTTTCGGAATGGATGTTCACTGATCCATTCAAAACACAACTTCTCATTCCAGGAGTAGCTGTGTTTTTCGGCCAGGAGTTTGTGGTCACTCTCATGCCAGAACAGCTTTAAATTATACCCCTACTTTGGATTTGTTATTTTTCCCCTCTCCGAACAAAATTGACTTTCCTTACTTTCTTGCCTTGAGGAATTTTTTTTTCTTAGTTCACCCTTTAGTAAACCAGGCTTCTTGGGATCTGCTTGGTCTTACATAAGATCAGCCACTCAACTCCCACTGTGAGAGGCTTGGGGCTCAACTCCTGCCCTCCTGTCAGGGCATTTGAAACCCAGCTCAGGAGCCAAATGGCCCCCCAAGTGCTTCTAAGGCTGGCTTACTTCCCAGAATCCCTTTCTTGTTTGTCTTGGATTCTGAGTATTTCCCCTCACTTTCTTGGCAATTAGCTGTGCAGCTTGAAAGATGAGGAAGGAAGGTTTTATTTCTTAATCAGCATTTTAAGGAACTTATGTAATGAAGGTTTTAACGAGTTTCTATATCACTCCATTGCCGAGACAGGAAACACACAAGATATTTTCTAAATTTAGGTATCATGTGCATTTTTTCTTTGCTTTTCTTTTCTTAACTAACAGATACTGTTTAATTAGAAAAAATAAGGCCCCAAATAGGATAGAACCTTGAAATGGCATACAAAATTAAAGGGCAAAGACAGAAAAATGAGAAATACTCTACAAAATTAATAAAATGCATACATTATGGATCAGAGCAGCAATTCTCAGTAACAGCTAATTGAAACATGACCATGAGGTAAAACTTCTCTCCTGTCAGGAGATGGCCAACAGAAAATAGAATTAAAACAGCAAACTGAAATTCTATGTCTGGCGATGTACAGAAGGCTACCAGCTAAATGTGTCTTCTTCTGGAAAAGAGGGAGGCTCACCAGCTCTTTAATGTGGAGCCAGAGCCCAGGGGAGGGTGGTGAAGAACCGCCCTGTAAGTACCCAATTAGGAAAGTGGGTGATGAATACAGAGACATGAGCTTTGATGACAGAGATGATACTAATATTCACTTGTCCTCTAAAGTATGTCTTCACGTTCAGTGATCAATACCTCGGTGTCCTCAGGGATTGAGATTATAGGAAAATGCACAGCCTGAGCCCAGACCTCCTCTTTGAGCTCGTGACATTGCACTTAGATGTCTCATGGGCACCTCCAACTCCACCTGCAAAGAGCTGACTTAACGGTGCTCCTCCCACAGCCGTCCTGCCCAGGGCCACTGGTTGGGGGGCAAGGTCTCTCTGCCTCCCCCAGCTCGGGCTCATCACTCACAGATATGACTGGACCCATCCTTCAGGGCTCAGATTTCCTCAGTCACTGGGCCCCACCACCCACACCTGTCCAACCAGGCACTCACAAGCACTCACTCAGCACTGACTTTGTGCTGGGGTCCATGCTGCACACTGTGAACACGTTATCTCACTGGATCTCCACAGCAGTCCTGGGAAGTCAGTACATCACTGCTTTAACTGATTAGATAAATTGTTTCACTTCCTTGAGTGCATCATCCAAAGTTAAACGGCTACTGAGCCACAAACATGTGACTGAAAACCACTTGAAAATTGAACATTGCTACACCTCGCAGCCACCCTACTCTGACTCATCACATCACCTCCTGCCGAGCCTTCTAAATGTTTCCAAGCATTCTACAATACAAAAGTGATCTATGAGAGCACCCCACTCCCCTACTTAAAATCTGTCAATGACAGTCCACTGCCCTTAAGAGAAAGCCCCACCAGGCCTGAGAACAGCCCAATGGCCTGGCATCCTCATTCCCTGCGCAGCCACGCCGCCTCACCCACAACGCAGCTCTACACTGGCCGTGTCCATGACAAGGATGCTGACTCCTTACAACCTGGGGCTCATCTCAATCGAACAATGATCACCTTCTTCAGTGGTCACCCTCTTCATTGCTGACTCTCAAAAAAATGTTTTTTCAGGATGAATCAATATCTTTTTCTTCACAACTTCCAGTAATTGATAATGACCTCCCCCCAAAAGAGAGAAGACCTAATTCTCAGTCTCCTTATCTGTAAAGTGAGAATAACAAGGAAATATGTGAGGTTTTAAGAGAAATAATATTCATGTGAGGCTGAGGGACAATTCCACCATACAGTAAGTGCTCAATATGTGCTTACTTAATATTAATAAGAATATATTCCATTCCAGCAAACTTAAATCAATGTTTTATGGCTTTGTCCAACAGACTACAGACAAACTGTTG
The DNA here is from genome assembly GCF_048773025.1 of Camelus bactrianus. NCBI lineage: Eukaryota > Metazoa > Chordata > Mammalia > Artiodactyla > Camelidae > Camelus > Camelus bactrianus. Next base: position 104,149,629 of record NC_133544.1, read on the forward strand.
GACGAAACCCTTTGAGCAGATCAGCACAAGCGTACAGGGAGAGGTAAGCGCTGACTCCATTTACAGCTGCAGCCAACCAGCACTATGGGGTGGGGGCAGTTTGCTCAAACTCTTACATGTTGCTTGAGCATTTAGTTGTCATTATTGAATAAAGACATGTGTTCTTTAGTCAAAGCTCCTGAAACATAAATCTTCAAAGATTGATGCAAATTGGGTTTCAAGTACAACACTCTCACTAGAAATTATTTGAAAATAGTAATCTTAGCTCCTCTGCACATCAAAAGGGCATGTTCTTAATGTATCTGACTAAATACACTGAAAGGGTTGTTTAAAAGAAATTAAGATAAAGCCATCCTGAATAAGCTGTCAGTATCATCTACACAAAGCCCCACCCAAGGGTCTCATTTCTCACTTCCACATAGGTGTTCAGGTAGCCTAACTTGGGTCTTGGTTTCTTATAACACGGGGGGTGGGAAGAGATGTGGATAGATTTATGTAGCAAATTTAAACCTAGTGTATTTGCTGTGTAGGAATCCTAGAAATAAACAAATTGATATATACTCCCAGCCTTAAGAAGCTTAGCCTTTCCATTTACAACAGCATTAAAAATAAAATGAGAGATACATTTAACAAAAATTTACAAGATTTGTACATTGAACATTTTGAAGTATCACCAAAGAAAACTTTAAAATATTTACATATATGGAAGGCATCCCATGTTCATGGAATGGTAGACAATATTGTTAAAAATGTTAAGACTCCCCAAAGTGATCTACAAATTCAGTGGAATCGCTATCAAAATTCCAGCTGACTTCTTTTCAAAAATTGAAAAACTGATACCAAAATTCATATGGAAGTTCAAGGGGCCCAGGACAGACAAAACAATCTTGAAAAAGAAGAACAAAGTTGGAGGACTCACTTTAAAGTTTACTAAAAAGCTATAGTACTCAAGTCAGTATAGTGCTGCCATAAGTTTGGATAAATAAATCAATGAGACACAATAAAACCCAGAGGGGAAAAACTTACATTTACAGTCAGATTTCCACAAGAGTGCCAACAACACTCCATTGAAAGAATAGTCTATTCAACAAATGGTGCAGGGACAGCTGGGTATCTGCAGGCAAAAGAATGAATCTGGAATCTGGACCCCCATATTGTATATAACAAATAAAAATTAATTCAAAATGGATCACAGACAGAAACATAATAACTAAACCTATAAACTTTCTAAAAGAAGATGCAGTATAAATCTTTGTGGTCCTAGGATAGGTTTTGGTTTCCTAGATACAATACCAAGAGCAGAAGTGACAGAAGATAAAGGCAGATAAACTGGACTTCATCAAAATTAAAACCTTTTTCTTACAAAGGACATCATCAAGAAAGTGAAATTACAGGGGAAGGTTGTTTCTAAGGGATAGAGTACGTGCTTAGCAAGAAAAATAAAATAAATCAATACATCTAATTACCTCCCCTATAAAGAAATTGTTTTAATGTTTAAGAAAACTAAAGTGAAATGACAATCTGCAGAATAGGAGAAAAATTTTGCAAAGCATATATCTAATAAGAGACTAGTATCCAGGATATATAACAAATGCTTACAAGTGAACAAGACAAAGAAAATCGACCCAATTTTTAAATTTGCCAAGGATTTAAATAGATACACAAATGTCCAATAAGCATATGAAAAGATTCTCAGCATCACTAGCCAATTAAGTATCAAAATGCGATCTCATTTTATACCCAATAGGATGGTTATAATCAAACATGGACAATAACAAGTGTCGTTCAGGAGGAAGAGATACCTTATATGTGGCCATTGGAAAGGGACAATGGTGCAGCTTCTTTGCAGAAGTCTGGTGTTTCCTCAAAAGGTTAGTTATATGGCTCAGAAATTCCCCTCCTACATATTGAGCCATCCCTCAGTATCCTTGGGGGGTTGATATCTGGAACCCCCACCCTGGATACCATAATCCAAGGATGTTCGAGTCACTTTACAACCAGCCATCTGGATCCATGAAGTGGAAACTACACATAAGTTGGGCCAACTCTACAGCCAAAAGAATGAAAACATATTCTCACAAAAAACTTGTACATCAATATTCATAGTAGCCAAAAGTTACAAACAATATCCATCCATCAATGAATGGATAAACAAAATTACCAAGCATAGTCCCACAAAGTTTTGGTCTTTGAATCTTTGACAAAGGAGGTGAGAACATACAATAGAATAAAGACAGCCTCTTCAGCAAATGGTGTAGGGAAAACTGGACAGCTGCATGTAAATCAATGAATTTAGACTACTCCCTCACAGCATACACAAAAATAAATTCAAAATGGCTTAAAGACTTAAATATGTAGACAAGACGCTATAAACCTCTTAGACGAAAAGATAGGCAAATCATCTGACATACATCTCAGCAATGTTCTCCTAGAGCAGTCTGCTCAAGCAATAGAAATACAAGCAAATATATATAAGTGGGATCTAATTAAACTTACAAGCTTTTGAACAGCAAAGGAAACAGAAAGCAAAACAAAAAGACAACTTATGGAATGGAAGAAAATATTTGCAATGAATGAAACTGACAAGGGCCTAATTCCCAGAATATGTAAACACCTTCTACACTTGATAATAAAGAAAAACAAACAATTCAATCCAGAAATGGGCAGAAGACCTAAACAAACATTTCTCCAATGAAAACATACTAATGGCCAATAGGCACATGAAAAAATGCTCAATATCATTATCAGAGAAATGCAAATCAAAACTGCAATCAAGTATCACCTCTCACCAGTCAGAATAGCCATCATTCAGAAGTTCACAAACAATAAATGCTGGAGAGGCTGTGGAGAATAGGGAACGCCCCTACAGTGTGGTGAGAATGCAGTTTGGTGGAGCCATTGTGGAAAACACTATAGATGTTCCTCAAAAGACAAAAATTTGACCTCCCATATGACCCAGAAATCCCAATCCTGGGCTTATATCCAGAAGTAACCCTAATTCAAAAAGACACCTACACCCCAATGTTCAGAGCAGCACTATTTACAATAGCAAGACATGGAAATAACCTAAATGTCCACTGACAGATGACTGGATAAAGAGGTTGTAGTATATTTGCACATTAGACTACTATTCATCCATAAAAAAATAATAAATTAATGCCATTTGCAGCAGCATGAATGGACTTGGAGAATGACATTCTAAGTGAAGTAAGCCAGAAAGAGAAAGAAAAATACCATATGAGATCGCTCACATGTGGAATCTAAAAAAAAATAAAACAACCAACAAACAAAAAGATAAACTTATCTACAGAACAGAAACAGACACAGAGACATAGAAACCAAACTATGGTTACCAGAGGGGAGAGGGTATGGGAAGGAATAAATTGGGAGTTCAAGATTTGCAGATACCGACTATGTATAGAATAAACAGCAAATTTATACTGTATAGCACAGGAAAATATATTTGGTATCTTATAGTAACTTATGTTTAAAAAGAATGTGAAAATGAATACAGGTATGTTCCTATATAACTGAAGTGTTGTGTTGTACACAAGAAACTGATGCAGCATTATAAACTGACTAGACTTCAATTAAAATATGTTTAAACAGACCAAAAACGAACAAAAAGAAAAAGGATATTATCAAACCAAAAGAATAAAGTACTGATTCAGGCTACAACATGGATGAACCTTCAAACTTTATGCTAAAATAAGCCAGACACAAAAGGGCTAATTGTGCCCTTTTAGGTGAACTGTATCTAAGCATTTATTGTACTATTCCTGTAAATTTTCCGGAGGTTTGAATTCTATCAAAATCAAAATAAAGTGTATTATTCATTAAAAACATAAAACGATTCCTCACAGGAGGGCTTTAATTATTAAATGCAGGAATGCATGTAAAGCTCCTGGAACAACAATTTGCATGTCCACAGACAGTCACTGCTGTCACTGCCACTCAGGGGGTGGTGCCAGCGCTGATGAGACCTGCCACCACTCGCTGCCCTGCAGGCAGGAGTGAGGGCCTGGTCTCTGACAGGCAGGGTGAGCGTGAACCTGGGTCAGACACAGCCACGCCCCAGACCCTGCAATAACCAGCTTTCTTATACAAACTGCTCCATGTAACATAAACACACTACAGGGATGTATCTTACAACACATGTAATATAGCCAATGTTTTACAAAAACTATAAAAGGAGCATAACATTAAAAATTGTGCATCTATTTAACACCCTGAAACTTATATCATATTGTAAATCAGCTATACTTTTATAAAAAATTAAAAAAGTGATTTTAAAATGTTATCCCTTTAATATTCCATTTGGTTTTTAAGTAACTACTAAACAGCTTAGAAAGTATAAAAGCATTTAAGAGTGATAAATTTGTTTACATATATATTTACTTTCAACTTCCTGCGAAAAGAGAATTTAAACAATTTTTTAAACAGAGCTTAACAACCATAACAACAAAAAGACAAAAGTGAGAGTGAAGAGAAAATGGAGATTCAATACTTAAATGAAACCAGGGGGAGGTAAAGTCATAAAAATGGATGCCATGAAGTCAAGGTAAGTGTTAAAGACCGACTAGAAATTCAGCTGTAAGATTCTTGGCAGCTAAAACAAAAAGAAAAAGATGATGAGGTGGTGGTAGAGCTCAGTGGTAGAGCGAGTGCTTAGCATGCACTGGGTTCTGGGGTCAAGCCCCAGGGCCTCCACTAACAGATAAATACACCTAATGGCCTAACCCCCGAAAAGAGCCCCAAAGAAAAGGAAAAGAGAAATTTCTTTATGAAAGAAATCTGATATTAAATTTAGATTAAATACTTAAAAAAAAAAAAGAAAAAGATGAGTGACACAAGCGATAATGCCCGTGAGATAAATCTGCGGTGGCTGGTGGCAAGTCCCCACGTCCCACGTTTGAAAATCTGAAACATCCTTCTCACCACTCAGAGTCATCCTCAGCCCACATCACCCCTCCCCCTGTTAAATGCAGGAGCACAGGCAGGGCCTGGCCTTTGCTCTCTCTAGGTCATCACAGTGAGACAGGATGGAAGGGAGCAGAGCACAGCCATTCAAGGAAGTCCACAGTAATTAACATCAAAATGGTGAAGCATTCAACCCCCAATAGGCCTTGAGGCTCAGGATGAAGGGATTTAAGTTCTAGCAGAACTTAAGCATCATTATACCCACAATGTAATAGTAACATGGTGAATAACACAACCCCAGGCATCATGGCAGTCCCAAGGCTAGCCAAAAAAGGTCAAATGGTGGGAAATGGCCAACTCCCTGGGAATTCCAACCCCTTGCCCTTAGGCAGGTCCTTCTACTTATTAGCATATGAAACCACCAAGCCCATGAAAACCAGCAACACAGCGCCAACTCACGGGCACCCCTCCCTCTCCCTCTTTGGAGAAGACCCACACTCTGTCTGTGAAGTGTGTACCTACCTTTTTTTTTTAGTTAGCATTAAAGGTTTTTATTTCAAAATACAGACGTTTTCTAAGCATTACAGCCAACAGATGACACTTAAAATTCAGCAACTCTTTGTTTACGCTTTAGCCCTAGCTCTAAAAGATTTCATGTTTAAAAAAAAAAAAAAAGAGAGAAAGAAGAAATTGAACAAAATAAAAAACCCTGCCATATTTGAAAGAATTAAGATCAACTGTAGTCAAATTTCAAATAAAAATGCATTTCACACAAAATAGAGAAAATGCTCAGAAAGGGTTTTATATCTGGAACCATTACTTGAAAACTTCCTCACATTCTTTTTTTTTTTTTTTACATTTTTTATTGATTTATAATCATTTCACAATGTTGTGTCAAATTTCGGTATTCAGCACAATTTTTCAGTCATACATGCACATATTAACACTCATTGTCACACTTTTTTCTCTGTTAGTTACCATAACACTTTGTGTAAATTTCCCTGTGCTGTACAGTATAATCTTGTTTATCTATTCTACAATATTGATATCCCAGTACTTACTTTTAATCTGAGCATCAAACCCCAAAACCTCGTGGTGTTTCTCTTGCCTTTCAATGTATCTATCTGAATAAATCTACCTTTACTCAACAGTGGCTTGCTTTTGAATTCTATCCTGCATGAAACCAAGGACCCACATCTGGTGGGGCACATTCCAGGGGCTCAACCAAAGCCTGGGACACAGCCCTTCTCATGCCCCATGTTTTTTTTGTATCAACAGGACTGGATTTTGAAGGGAGCTCTGTGGCCCCAGCTAAGGGACAGAAGCAGCCCCCAGGGCTCGAATTGGTGGGCACCCTCTCCCCCAGCAGGGGCCTGGGGTCTGCTCAGTTCTCTGTGGTTCTATGTTGTGCTGACTCCCCAGCCAGAGAGAGTTCTCCTTAGGCCTATCCCCACAAAACCCTTCTCTCCAAAATACAAGCACATCATGTCACAGTCCTCTTGTTCAACCAGGAAATGTTCAGCCCACATTTTCCTTCCCCAGTAAAAACCTAACTGTCCTCCCTCCGATCCCACCACTTCTTTCTTTGTGAGAACTCTGCACTCCCCAAACACTATCGTGAATGCAGGTGCCTTGCTGGCTGGGACTGAGAAGTTTCAGTCTCACACAGACTGCGTCCTTTCCCTTTACCCTTGCTACCTTAAAAATGTCTTTCCTGAGTCTCCCACCCATCTGATTCTGAACTTCACAAAGTGCTGAGGTTACAGTCACTATGTGCATACATCCCTGCTTTTGGCTAGGTTTCCTTCTCAAGATCTTCATTAAGGAGCTGCATCAAGAGTTTTAAAGAGGCTAGTCTTACATCTGAGCAGAGGAGCCTGCATAAAATTTAAATGGCTTTGAATAGACTGTTAACCAGGGACAGAGAGGTCGCAGGTCCTAGTCAACAGTGTCACGAGGCAAAATGTTTTTCAAAGGCTCAGGGTGGCTTCTGAACACGGAGTCAGAAGGGAGGAGATGCCAGGCAGTGAGTGGGGTGAGTGACACAGGGTACACTCCCCCAGCTGGGGAAGAATTGGGTTTTTTTCTATTTTTCCAAAAAATTTCTTACTATCTTTTTCTCCTATTGTCACATACCATTTCCTATGAATTAAGAAAATCAATGTCAGTCATTTGGGCCACTTGGGAGAAGCTACATGATGCCATTCACAGGGCTGGGGCATGACAGCCACACCAGTCTAAGTTGAAAGACCAGCGGGGTTATTTCCATGGTGATCACGGGCATGCAGCAAACTTCCCAGCTTCAAGTACCTAATCTCAAAGGTGGGGCCAATAAAACTACCTAGCAAAATGCATGATGATTATGGCCAACATCTGTTTACTAGGTAAGTGACCGTGAGAGCTGCCACTTAATGGGGAATGAGAATGATCAATGAGGCCCAGTCTACCTGGTCACACGCGCCTTGCCTTCCTGCTTTGGTGCAGCAGCAGAGCTTGTTTAGCTGAGATGGACGTCCCCAGAGCAGCCCCGACGAGAAAGATCCCAGCACTGAACGGCGAGGCCTGTTCCTTTCCTTCTCAGAGCTGATCACAGTTTGCAGTCATCTGTTTTTATGTTTATCACTTTTGTAACTGCCTCCCCTCCGGAGTTTTGCTCACGCAGCACAGGGCCAGGTGTGTCTTGCTGCCTGCTGGATATTCTGTGCTGGGTGACAGTCGACCCCACATCTGTCTCTGGTGCTTAATGAAGAGGGCAGAAGGCCCAGGGGCCCATGCTGAACTGAGGCCCCTGCACCCAAAATTATGGTCTGACTTTGGGCAAATTACACAGTCTTCTTTACCCTGAGATTCCTCATCTGTCCATGAAAATAACTGCCCATGGCACACAGAGTTACAAGGATTAATAGAAATCACCAAATTCACAACGTATTTAAGGGGCCAGAAGTGCGCCCTCAACAGACACATGCTGCCTTTACGGCTCTGACACACGCGAAGCAGGGCGGCTGCACACAGTGAACACTGCTAAGTGCCAGTGTGTTAAGTGCTTCATGTGTGCTATAATACTCTTTACAACTTACAACAATCCCAGGAACAAACGAATATTATCATGCACATTTCACAGAAGCACCAACAGGTTAAGAGAGGTTACATTCTATTCCAAGGCCCTATGGTGAGGAAATGGTGATTTAAACCTGAATCTGGGCCCAGACTTGGGCTCCATCTCTCTCCCATCCACCTGACCACTTGCCTATGAAACCCACTTGTCCAATACACAATTTCCAGCTGGCCAGCTCTTAAATGCATTGTGTTCCAACTTTTGTCAATGTTGGTTAATTACCATAAATTGTTCTCAGAAACCACTACAGAAAAGAAAGGTGGAATCACGTCCCTGCCTACAGAGGAGAGGAATTCTGCCTTGCCTTCTCCTGTAATGTGCAGAAAGCCTTCCCTACACCACCAAATCCTTTTGTATCCTTCCTCCATGTTTATGTTTGCACACGGCTTATTAAAGTAGAAGGTACCTGCAGTAATTCCATCTCGGTTGCTTTCCAAGGTTGCAGATTATCCATAGTCAGTCTGTGAAAGAAATTATTACAATGTAAATGAAAATACTGCAACCATGTCAATAAACAAAGAATGCTGAAACCAAGATATCAGCGGCTGCCAACACACCCCAGCAAGGACAGGCCTGCAGCCCAGCCTCTACAGCCACTCACAACGGTGCCCTCTGAGCAGACTCAGAATAAGAAAGGACAGGATACTGGCCCTAGATAGCTAGGTGTTTGTCTAAAGAATGAATTCAGTGAGTCCAAATGTTTGCTTCCTCCCATACATAGAAAAGCACTAAATTCTTGAACTTGACATACCTGGCTTTCTTTAGATAACAAGCAATCTGTTATTGTTCCAACTTCCCTGTCTTTGTTGTAAAGCTCCTATATATCCTAGTTCCTCCCCAACCTCTTCTGAGCAGTCCCTCAGAGCTATCTGAGAGGCTATCATCCCAGCTCAAGTCCTCCTGCCAAATAAATCATAACTCTTAACTTTTAGGCTGCACATGTATTTCAATCAACAGTTTTGGAAACCATGAAAGGACCCAGAGCAGACTTCTCTCCAGCTGAACTCTCCGAGGAACTGGAGCCTTGGTACCAGCAGTGGCCCTTTGTGCCCGTCTGCCTCCTCGGGGAGTCCAGATGAATTTGGGTGAGTCTCTCCTTGTTCTAGGATCTCCCATATTGGTTGATGATCCTGAGTTTTATTTGGCAGTGTATCCAGGTACCTGGCCCTCCAGTTGAAAGATACTGGGGGAGAATTACCCACCCAGTGGAGACATGCTGGATGGGGCCTGGTTGAAAGATAACAGGAAACACCCACCTTGAAGAGACATCCAAAGTGGGGCTGGTGGAAACATACCAGGAAAATACTCACTCAGTGGAGACGTCCTGAGTTGGTCCAAGTTGTAAGACACTGGGTTCAGGACTGAGTGGTTAGGTAAGAGGCTGGTCTAATGTTTTCCTCAATTTGGTTACCTCTACTGAATTTTTCAGGATAAAAGTAAAACTCTTATGAGGAAACTTTCAACTCCAAAAATGGGACCCTCCTCCTGGCTGGTAACAGCTTTCTCCAGTGACAGAGAAACTTGCAGGATTGGTAGAGGCAAATAATTCATGCCATATAGTTGTCCCTACGGGAAAACTTACTAGCAATTTTATTTTGAGAACCCGACCTTAGAATGGGGAATAGAACTTTCAAGAAAAGAAAAAAAAAAAGAAGAAAACAAAAAGAAATGACAGATTGCCAGCCTCCATATAATACCACAGCCAGGTTTATACACGTACAAATCTTACAACATTAATTGCAAAAAAAAAAAAAAAAAAAAAAAAAAAAAACAAACCTCACTCTGAAAGTAACTAACCAGGACTGTTAAAAACATTTTTAGGAATTCTGAACTTATAAAACAAAATCCCCTTTAGGGGGAACTTGGAAGTTTTTTCCTATGTCCTTGAAATGAAAACGTTTTATCTTTCTCTGGGTATTTTATTTTTGTGTACGTATATATATGTTTCCTTTTTTTTAAAGGAAACCTTGGAATCTGCCATACAAAAGGTAGAAATATTGTGTACATATGGTGGCCACGCAAATAAATTGGGATTCTCAACAATCCTTTGATTGTACCAATTTTCAGATATTTTGCCATCTTACCCTTTGTTTCATCAGCATGTACCACAAAGGCCTTTAGCTTTTGGAGAGTAAACTTTTGAATTTTATTCAGGCAACACACTCACTCTCATGTGGAAAATCCTCTTCATCTTATTGGTTTAAAATATATATATATATATATTTTATTTTATATAAATAAATATATATAAATTGATGGCCATATGTTGGATCCTTTAATTTGGAAAAACTTTTAAATTGGTGAAAGTTGAAAGAGCTCTCTTTATAAACATCTGTTTTATTGGTACCTATTAAAATCAAGTTTAAAGGTCGAAAAATATATCTAATTTTTAACCTAAGAACTTAGTTAAAAAAAAAAAACTGGTTTCAAAAGCTACATTTGTGTTTTTCCTTTCCAATCAATGGTTTTAGGCATGCTAATAAAAACTTAGAATAATTAATGTTAATTAGGTTGAATAACTGGAAAAAGGATTGTAAAGATGTAGGAAAAAAAAGATAAGGGGCTTATCCCAAATGGATAAATATTTTTATATGGTTATTTTGAATGAGATAAATAAAATGGACATTTTTGCATTTACATACAAGGTTTTGATACTACACTACGTAAAGTTAAAAAAAAAAAGAGCCAAAGATATCACCTACTACCCCCAACATTAAAGTTCAAACAAGTCCGTTTTATTTACCACAGTTTAAAATATATGTATTTATAGGGCTAAAATATATATATATATATATAAATATATATAGACTGAAATACTTGATCAATGATTGGGACAACAGACCAATTAATGAAATTAAAATTGAGAAGGGCCTAAGCTCTTTGGCTCAAACTTTGGGATCCCAGAGGCTTTTCTATAAAATTAGATACAATGCACGAAAAAAAAAAAAGGCTTTTGGCACTCCTTCTAGAAAAAAGAATTATTGATTAAACATAATAAATATAAAAATTAAAGGTATAAGATTTAATAAAATTGAGATAAAGTTTGTAAAATTGGTATATTAAATGGGCTTTGTATAAACATCTTGCTTAGTTATGTTTTGGGATAGATATATTTCAACGGAAAAACGCTTCCTCTTCTTGGTATTACAAGGATGGGCACGTATCTGTCCCTCAGAAAATATTAATTGAACACAGTAAAGGAAACCAATAGAGTTACATGAGCTGTCCAATATAACGTAAAACAAAAAACTAATATTCAGTAGCTAATAAAAAATATAATAAGAGGTTTACCCTGGGTTTAACTTATAACTCAAGGAAAAGAGACCTTACTAAATGCCTTATGCAAGCTTTCAAAGGCAACATAAAGTAAACCTTAAAGTTTTAAACATGGAATTCTTTGTTTACAGCTCTTCTCACTGATACAAAGAAGCAAATTAAGGAGATACAATTGGGCCTGCGTGACAGAGAAGTTCTCTGGGGAACTGGAAGCGTGTGTCTTTGTCTTGCAGATCAGAAATGTAAATACAGCAAACAGTGAGCTAGGACTGAGCCTAATTAGCTGAACGAGATAAAACTCAGGGCCAAAGAAATTTGTGCCATTTTACAACTCAGAACCCTGATGGGTCCTTAAGATTTTGTCAAGAAATCTTAAATGTCTGTTTCATAAATAGTAAGCCTTAGTGACTTGAGCAAGCAAATTCAGTTTACTCCAACTATTATTATACTTATCTCATAAGTAAGTTTTAAAGTGAAGCTATGAAATCTCTAGGTTTTGTCTGTTTATAAGCCTGCATACACATTGTAGATGTGAAATAATTCTACAGCTGAAAAAATAAAAATCAAAGTCAAAGAGCTCTGCTTAATTGGTGTAAAAAATAAGAGCTTACAAATTAAGTAGTTTTAAAACAAAAACTGACCAAATTGACCTTCAGCTTCACGTGAACTGGAAAATATTCAATATTAAGATAATATTTGATATTGTTTAGTTTAAGTATGTTCTAATTAATATAGACATCTTTAAAGTCACCAATATTAAGTATACTACTATTACTGAACCTAGGTTTAATGAAAGTCAAATAAGATCCTGTTATATCTGGTGCAGATATGTTAAAAAAATAATAGTAATGTGGTGTGGTAAAATTTAAATAAATTAAATGCAAATGAGATGAGAGCTTTGGGTAAATTTTTAAAATATATTTTTAAAATGTATGTTTAAGATAATCTCTAAATTTTTGATATCTTTAAATTCTAGAGTTGTGCTACATTAAGTTAAATGATAGGATTTTATTAAATAGCTATGACATTTTCAGATAAAATAAGATTGAAATATGAATTACTTAACATTTAACTTCCTCTTACAGAGAAAATAAAGGTGTTTAGAAATATTAATAAATGGTTGGTGCCACCCTGAAATAGTCTCTATTATTAAGGGAATGATCTCAGTATCCTAGGAAAGTAAGATAAATGTGTAAAGGAAGATATAAGAATGGAATTATATTTTGTTAATGAAAAATAGTGACTTTCTCCTGAAGCTGGTTACTTCTGAATGGAATAGAAAATAAGGAACAAACTAATATAAGTATAGAAAGCTGTGGAAGGCTTGTGGAAGAGGAACCCTGAAGAAAGGGATTTGTACATGGTCGGAATTGGCTAAGTTTAGAATCAACTTGGGCAAAGTAAATGAATCTTAGACATAAACTGGTACAAGAGTAGATTTGGTTTACTCTCTGTTAAGAGAACAAAATTGTCTTGAAATGTTAATCCACCTTCAGTAACAAATTGTAAAGCTTCTTATACCACTTACCTGATCTGTTCTGCCTTTACCTTTGACGTATTTTCTTAATGAATAAGTACTACGTTACAGTGATTTATATGTTTATGTGACCAAGTGTTTTGAAATCTTTTAACAAGCTCCCCAAAAATCAATTTCTAATTAAAGTTCTTTTAATCTCCAGTTAAGTTTGGGATGCTACAGAGGGCCCCTGAAACATCCCAAAGAGAGATTTTAAACTAGTAAATTTATTTGGCATGTTAAATAAATGGTATTGCCAAATGAATAATAAATCTTCTAAGGTTATATTGTATGAGAGAACATTATTAATATAGATACTCTAGAAATTATATGGACTCCCTAAAATTCTGGCATATCTAAAATGTTACCAGTCATATTTCTGGTTATAGTGACCAGGTTTCTTTATCGATTATAGTGTAAAGGTGTTTAACCATGCTTTTAAATTTTTGTCATTTATAGACAGTTAATTGTTTTCTTCTGATGATTTTGCAAAATGCTTTCTCTTCAAGGAGATTTACTGGTTTCTAATAAATTTCAAACTATAGCACAGAACTAAACTCGGTAAAAAATTTTAAATGTCTAATGAAAACTGATTAAAAAATTAGTTACATAAGACTGAGTAAACTGGTGAATATGGTTATAATTTTTTATTTTGTCTGAAATACTACTGGCTTTTAACCTGTTTCCCTGACATAAAGAAACTCTTAACTACTTATGATTCACAGAAATTTGATAAATTATACCTATGTAAGCAGACTTGGAACAGTTATCTTTTCTCTCTATCTGATCCCTCAAGAGACTAAAATCTCTTAGGTCCCCAGTGGCTCTATCAGACAAATGAGGAAGATCATCTCCTAACAGATATAGGAATCTCAAGGTATTTTAAGGATTTTAAAGAGAAAAGAATTTACCTAAATGTGTAAGGCAGAAAACAATGACAAGAACTTGATGTGGCTTTCCTGGCCTTAGAAAACCTTATTAACATTCTACCCTAAGACTCTTTATTAAAAGTTCCAAAACAGCCAATTTAAAAAAGCCTATATGATCAAATAATCAGACTTAACTTGTAAACAAATTACTCTTGATTTGACTATATTTGAGAAAAATGAGGGTAACTTTAGAGAGAAAAAAGATTATATTTTAGTGGATATTAAATTCTAGTTTTGTTAATTGAGGTCTATATTTACTAAGACGTTTCCCAGATCATTCCTTGCTGTTATGCCACATTGCTGTAAAGGTTAATTGAACTATGAAAAGAATACTCTAGGTTTGTTTCTGAAGCTCAGTAATCTATCCTTGGGTAAAGTTACAATGCCCCATGACCTGCAGCCAGGGGATTATACATACTGGAACAGGCATGACTTAAAGAACTGTCTCCAACCTGAATGGAAGGATCCTTTATCAGGTACTCTTAACTAGACCGTACATACCAAAGCTGAAGGAAATGGGCTTTTGGATTCATTTCCTATCAAAAACATCCCCTGCAGTGCACTGGCCTATAGAGCACTGCTCACCTTAAAACAATGCCCAAATGAAGAAAAATCTACCCAGGCCAGGATGAGAAGACAACGACATCTGAGGTAAGACAGCTGACCCAAGACACCGAACCAGGCCTGTATGCCAATTACTTTGATAATTTCTCCTACCTTTGATTATGAACTACTCCAACTGTTAAGTTCATGGTAAATTACCTATGTCTAGTACTTCTGTGTTACCTTGGTGGGTTTCCCTACTCCAAGGCTCTAACTAGATAGCCCTCAGAAACGTTATTCTAAAAAGAAAATTATAGTTCTGTTTAGGCCACTGTTGATCTTACAAGGTGGGACACCTCACCTGGCTAATTAATACCTGCTCTGACCCTGACCATAAATATGAAATTTCTCATAAGATCACTCAAACTCAATCGGAAACACAAGGAAAATTTTAACCCAAAAATATAACTTCTCGACTATTAAATTCTTATTCGTGACTTTATTAAATTTACTAGCTTTATTACTTATATCCTGTCTATATAATAAAATTGTTGTATGTTACATTTCCCAATGTGTAACTAGGCCTACAAGATTGATGATGGGTAAACATCTTGAAGAAATAGATAAAATTTATAACCCTGTATAAAATAATTGTAATAGCGTGATTCTAGGTATGGGAATGAGCAACGAAGGGTAAACATTTCCTGCATCATAATAGACTAGTAAGAAAGGTGATCCAGAGAAATTTTAGTATCAACAGGTCCTGATAAAAAACCTAACACCTTGAATGGCAGCTCAGAATATTCTTCAATTTAACTAGGAATGAGCCATCCTAGCACCGTGGGACAAAATTGGTCATGAAATGTCTCTCAAAATATTGGTCGAATTTAGGAGCAAGTGGGATCACTGTGAATGAAAATACTACAATGTGAATGAAAATACTGCATCCATGTCAGTAAACAAAGAATGCTGAAACCAAGTCATCAGCAGTTGCTGCCACTCCCCAGCGAGTATAAGCCTGCAGCCTAGCCTCTCAGCCACTCACAGTGGTGCCCTCTGAACGGACACACAGTAAGAAACAACAGGATACTGGCCCTAGATAGCCAGGTGCTTGTCAAAGAATTGAATTCAATGACCTAAATGTTTGCATCCTCCCATACATAGAAAAGCACTAAATTCTTGAAATTGAGATACCTGGCTTTCTTAGATAACAAACAAACTTTTATTGTTCCAACTACCTGGTCTTTGTTGTAAAGCTCCTATATATCTCAGCTCCTTCCCTACCTCTTGGGAGCAGTCCCTCAGAGATATCTGAGAGTCTGTCATCCCGGCTCGAGTCCTCCCGCCAAATAATACATAACTCTTATCTTTAAGGCTGAATGTTTATTTCAATCAAGTCCCAGAATAGACACAACTCATCAATTCTGTAATGGAACACACTGGATCAGGAACCAAAAGCGTGTTCTAGTCCCGAAAACCAAGGGTTCCTCTTTCTTCCTGTCATTATACAATCCCACCAGAACTCATTACTTTGCTGTCTGCTCAGACCAAACTTAGAGAAGAGTCAACTCAACAGAGTGCCTTGCTATGGAGAACCCCCTGCAGAAGCAAGGCGGTCAGCCTGCTCTCCCGCACGCTCTGCTGACCCCTACTGTCATCCATGGAGACCAGGCCAACTTAGCTGTTCTCGAGACCTGCAAAGTCCCACACATTAAATAAAAGCATTTTATTTTATACCATATGTTACGTATATACCCATCTCTGAAAACTGCTTTGCCAGAAGCCCAAATCTTCAACATGAATCTGCAAAGGTAAATCCAGTCCCCAAGGGAAATCAAGTTTTATGACGATACTAAGGCCTCTAAAGTTCTCTCCACTAACTTCAACCAAACTGCCTGAAAGTCTGCAAATGCAGGCGGCTACATGTATGCTTTTAAAGCAACCTCTTCCTGCCCTCAGGCACTACAATGTCCCTCTACGCCCTCCCATCTCAGGGTAAGAGCAGCTGCTGCAGAACCTTGCAGGCAGCACTGACAGGACTGGACAAAAGGATCAGAGCTAAACTAAGCCTTCTGATGACACGAGCCTGTCACTCTGTCACTTTACAGATCAAGATATATGTAGAGAGAGGTGGAGTGATATTGCTCAAAGTCACACAGCTAATAAGTGGCAAAGTCTATAACTCTGCTTCCTCCGGCGTGATGCCCCAGCTGGGATGGCCACAGGGTTCTCTCGTGCCTGCCTGACCCGTCCTTTCTTGTCACTAATAACGCACCACAGGGTCAGACACTTGCCTGACTTTTCAGCATCTTTTCCCTCCAGTCTCTCAGGAACAAGGCTGCTCGGGCCACTGTATGACTTCCGGGTTCCCAAACCCTCCGTGCTCAGGCTGGTCTTGCCTGTATTTCCAGCCCCATGCTCAGAGGCACTTCCTCCCCTGCAGGAGGAAGTTTCCACTCTCCACAGGGACACCCCCTCAGAGGAGCCCTCTTCTTGCCCTCAGAATGGCAGGTGTCCCAGGCTACATCAAGAGCTGCCCCATTAGGACTGCGGGTGCCCAGGTCTGCTAGTCAGACCAGCAGCCTCAGAGCCGGGGATTATGCCCGGGTCACCCTGCAAACCTACTGCCCGCCTCACAGCCCCCAGCCAGCAGGCCACCTGGAAGTCACAGCAAGTGCCCCACTCAATCCTGAAGTCTCTTCATTTGCCAGCATAGCTGATGACTGGTCTCCAACCTTTGGTCAGTTTCACACAAAACAGCAGCTTCCACTGTGAAGAGGGGTTTTCGCTCCTCTGCCCCATCCTTACTGGAAATGTCAAGGGAAACCAAAAGGCCTCTTCTCAACACTTTTCTCATGACATCCTCCCACCCACAATACTCACATGCTCAAGAGAATTGGGTCCACGTGATTTTGTTTCCCTTACGCTAAGTGGCTCAAAACATTGTGGGATTCTTTAAATTTTGAGGGTATTTGTACTAAGTTTATAGGCTTTAATCTGTTTTTTTGTCTCTCTTCAGTATCCCTAGCAGTTGCCACTTCTAAATCCCTTCAGCAGCCTCCCTCCCAAAATCTAGTCTAGGAAATCAGCTGTGATGAGGGGTCCGGGGGCAGTCACAGAAGATGCAACTAAGGCACAGAGAGGCTACAAAATTTGCCCAAAGTGATCAGCCTCAACCCACAACATTGTGTGCCCCGTCCCTCTTTTTAACTCTTATGCTAAAGAAGCTTTTGTAGATTATGCTTATAAAGAGATGAGGTATCAAAATATATACAAGGACACACATCAACTCTAAGATGTTCATTAACTCCACTATTTTGTTTCTATTTGTTTTCTTTCTATTAAAAAAATTAAGAAACTCTGCACTCAATATAACAAAATGTTACTGTGTTTTAAATCCAGAATTTAGAGGTTTTGTGTGTCATTACTCATGCTTATTTGTATGTTCACAAGACAAAATGATTTGAAAGTCTCTCTCCCCTACCTCTACTCACTACTGGCTCTCACCTGAGTTCCCAGACCACACATCGAGCAGCCTTTCACTTTACCCACAAGTGAACTCATCAGTTTTCCCCCCGAACTCCCTCTGCAAGTATCCCTCCTAAAAGCACAGCAGTACCATCATTTACCTGATTAATCCACCCAGAAAGCTGGGCCTTACTCTATCCTACCTTCACAGACAGCATTCATCCTTTCTTTTTACCATCTAAACATGTCTTCAATCTGTTCGCTTTTACCCACTGACAGTCTCACCACTCAAGTGGAAGCCACCAACACTGCCCACCTGGACTCACAAGACTCCCAAGTGGCCCCACAACCGCTCTCCCCTACTTGAGTCAAATGGGATTCTGTCAGTCCCGCGCTTATAGGACTCTTTTCAATCCCACACTTCTTAGAAGAAACTCCCAGTTCTTCACCTGATGAAGGTCTTTGCCATCAAACTGTCAGCTCAGGGAGGGCAGGACATGCCCTCTCTCCTCAGCCCTGCCCTCTGGCAGAGCATCAGCATGGGAGGACCTGCTGAGCTACACCAGCCTGTATTCTAAACCTGGTCTTGTGTTCTTAGTAAACTGCTTCACTTATCCATATAAATCCAAGGTAGATTAGAAAGATTTTAGATGTTGAGCTAGAATATTGATTTGGGGATTTTGCACTAGCAGCCTGCAAGTACATGTTCTAATGATTCTGTCTTCTAAAAACCACACCCAGATTTAAGTAGTACTTGTGGAATGTCTTCGGAGTAAAAGGGAATGTACTTTTACAGACTTTATGTTTTATAACATGAACAACCCGGACAGGGTCACAAATGGAACTGCCTCACAAGTGACAGAAGACAGGTGAGAGGCATATAGCAACAGGTCACATAGATGGTAAGAGCAAAGTTGATTCTCCAACCCCCCCTCCAAATTTCCTCAAAGAACCGAAAACTCTGAATTTTGAAAGTAAAATACTATCATATAAGAAATAAGATAAATAGTCCTCTTCATCAGGGTTTCAAGATCTGACTCCAGAAATTTTAGCAGGCTATACTGAATCCTAGCACAGAAAAATCAGATGGAATAGTGGTAAGTAAGTTTCAGAAAAACTGCAGTAATTCCTCCACTTGTAAGTGGACATGCACTCACCTATCGAAGGTGTATGTAAACCGCATTCTGGGGAAATTCGGCAGCTCCCAAGCTCCACTTCTGGATGACAGACACGGACAGCTTCAAAGCATGCTTTTAACTGAGTCACCGGCATTCTTACACTGCAGGGGGAAACGGAGGCCCTCAGTCAAGAGCAGAGGTGTTCCTGTCATGTTTCACAGCCCGTGCCTCGGGGACTCAGTGCCCTGCAGCAGCCCGGCCCCAGGCGGGGACACGCAGCATGGCCCACCCAAGCAGGAGGTGCACTGTGCTTGAGAAAGCCCATCCCCGATGGGGGCAAGAGGGGCTGGTGGCTTTGTGTGAACCTATAAATGCTCACAGAAATACACCTGCCTACATTCAAGTGATACAATTAAGAGTAGCAGGCTATTTAACAAAATTTCAATTGTCGGTGGAAATTTTACCATTCCTTTCCGCTTGTCCTCTGCACTCTGAAACAGGCTTAGGCTCTCTCACACCTGCAGGTCTGATGCAATAGTTGTAAAGTGATTTTACTTTGCTGCAAGTGTCCTCGCTCCCCGTTTCACTGTGAATGTCCTCCCTAACACACTCAGATGTCTTCCTGGATCTCTCCCTGAGTTCCTTGCTCCTGTTCCTCAGATCCTAAGATAAAGGACAAGTGAAGACACATGACCAGAAAAGGCACTGTGGACTTGAACAAAGTCCTCTGTGACCCCCTAGGTGAGTACTGCCCACCCCTTAATTTTGATGCTCAAGGTTCTGCCTAGTGTGACGCCCAGACAGCAGAGAGTCCTGGGTCATTAAAGGCTGTGTGTCTTGGGCACGGGGACAGGTGCAGGAGCTGGTTCTGGAACCGGGTCCCTCCCCACCCCTGCTTCTCTCTCTCCGGAGGCCCTACTGCCAAGCCCCCAGGCTCCCTGATCTTCTGTCCTTCTCTTCTACTTTACTCCAAGCCCCTTTCCTCTTCCTTTATTCCCTAATTTTCCCCAGCTGGAGTGATTTTTCAATCACAGAATCTGAAAAAATTTCCTTCACCTGAAAAAGAGGTCTCCAGAGGTCAATGCCCATATGCTGTTTCCTGAAGAGAGCCCCTGGTTAGGGGGACTGTCACCAAGGGTCATGGGTCATCAGGCATGTTGCAGGGTCAACCACCCCCAACAAGAGTTTGCTGTGACCCCAAGGCACGCAAAGCATCCCTGATCACAAAAATGTATTTGGACCACTTAACCGTTATTAAGAAGCAAAAATAAAAAAAAATTGCCCATGTTTCTTAATAAAATTATTTATGAGGTGGAAAAAGAAATTGTAATAGAAAAGAACAAATTTGACTCCATATTAGATGTGTTCCTTTGGCTTTAAACCTCTGCCCTGTTTTCTAGGTTCAGACTTGCTAGCTCTGTAGCTTTTGTAAAAGAAAGCTGCCTTTAGCCTGAAATATCCAGGAGAGACTATTCTCCGGGCTCTGATCTTTAAGGATGTTAGCTCTTCTGCACTTATATATAGATGGCAAGTAGTTAAACAGAATAAACTGTGTTTATGTTTGGAGGTTTTACAGGGGCACCATGATTTGTCCCACATGGACAGCTGCAAGAACAAAGGACTCCAAGGACAAACAATTCATACAGCAAGAAGTTTGCAACAACCAACCACACCACCGCCCCTTTTTAGTATAAAAGGAGACTGAATTCTGACTTGGGGAAGAGGGTTCTCCAGGATATCAGTATGCCATCTTCTGAGTCTGCCAGCTTTTCAAATAAAGTCACTGTTCTTTGCTCCAACACCTCATCTCCTGATTTATTGGCCTGTCATGCAGCAAGCAGAATGAGTTTGGACTTGGTAACAAAATGACTGCATTGGTGGTAGTATGTCTCCACTGTTTCCTCATTTCCAATATGTCACTACCTATCAATTTTATATGCTGTTTAAGAACACAACCAAAAAACCTATGTTAGGAAATTGATTCTACAGAAAGAAAGTTATTTCTACTCCTTCAAACCTTTTTTTCTTTTCTATTTTATTTTGTTTTACTTATTGAAAAGAAAATAAAAGTGAAATCATTTTATTTCATGTATTTTTGTTACAACAACATATTTTAACTTCTACAGAAAGATTTAAATGGCATTATAAAATTGTTCATATATTAATATAAAGATGTATACACAATCAATGCGGATTAGGAAAGGAATGGATATTTACTAAAAATCCACTGCACATCCAGTCTTTTACAAGCATATCCTGGAATATAATAAGCTCTAGAATCCAGGGGTCCCCCACCCCCTTTCTCCCTGCCAAGTGCCTTAGTAATCAACAACCAAGGCACCATCATAGAGCCAAGCGATCTGTATTTTAGGTATAAATGAGGAAATTAGCTCATTCAATTCTAAAACAAAAACTTTAAATTAAATACTGTACTTACTTACAAACAAAGAAAATTGAACACAAATAAGTACAGTTTATTCCCCAAGGTCACTAAGCTAATAACTGTTAAAGGCAAGATTTGAGCTCATCTGCCTGATTCTAAACACTAAGATGGAAATCCCATTTGACTGTGGAGGGTCCAGCAGCAAAGCCTATCACCCTATCTTTATTCAGATCTAGCCTTAGAAAGCCTGAGACAGCATTCCTATGGAACTCGAGGGCTAATGATAACACAAAGGATTTTATATCCAGTAGTTTCTTAGGTCTCATTTATATAAAGAGTCAGCAGGTCAGCAGAAAAACTCTTTGAAATATGAGTGGGTCCAGAGCTTTTTGCTGATTAGTAACTTTATTTTTCAGAACAGAGTGACCTTCCCATGAGAGGCCACATGGACCTTAACTAAAGGCAGGTGAACAATGAAAACTAGCAGGACCCTGGAACTCAAGCAAGAAGGATCACTGCCATCCCCCACCAAGTTACCTCTTCACCCATGTGGGCACGATGGCAGAAGATCCAGGTTCTTGTCCAAGTTACACAATCATGGATTCTCACCCATAAACAATTACGACTCTATGCTGTCTTAAGTCCTTCCCAACTCAAATATGATGACACCAATATCTGAGCAGAATGTCTGTCTCCACTTCGTTTCTTCTGTTAGGAGAATAATTCTATGGCCACAAAGCAGAAATCCAACTAAAAACACCATGCATGAAGCCAGGTGAAAGTCTGCGTAAGACACTTTGCTCTCACGGTCAGTGAATGAAAACTCAGAATAAGTGGTTCTTCTTCCTCAGTAAGTGGGAGGTAGCCTGATTGTGTGTGTGTGTGTGTGTGCATGTGTGTGTGTAAATCAAATACAATGAATTCTGGGATGTGTACAGATTTTTTTATCTTACTGTCATTTCAGGAGGATGAGACAACCTTTAAAGTAATTTGAATCTAGTGTTCTGAGACATTCTCAGGCTCTTTTGGTGGAGGAGGGGAAAGGGGAAATGAAAGGAGGAAAGAAGTGAATGAAGCAAAGGAGTAAGAATACTGCTAGTGAAAGGCAAGACATTAATTTTGTTCCTACTTGCATCACACACAAATTAGGGACTGGCTTTCCCCCAATGTCTTGTTGAACACTGAGTTGCAGAAGAAGAGGCAACAGCCCATTTCTCACTGAACTTGTGACAGTACGTGGCATCTTATAGACACAAATCATTTACCCTGATCAAACACTCTAGCAGCAGACCGTAATTCTCCTATTTTGAGACACAAGAAAACAGGAGTTCAAAGCGGGTATATAACTTGACAAAAGTCAGAGGACCAGTAAACAAGACAGGATGAATTCAAATTCAGATCTGAATGCAGAGTCTGATCTTCCCACTCCCAGGGCTGGAAAATCCTTAACACACAGGCTCCCCAGCTTCCCTGCAGTGTTCCTGGCACCAAGGATTTTCCATGGCGATAGTCTCCAGTTCTCACAGTCACAGTGCTCTGTGCAGCCAATGGCCTCCATGGGACCTTGATCATCTACCTGTCACGCCCAAAAGGCTTCTCCATAAAGGCAGGAATGCTGGCTTTCAAGTGCATAAAAAGCCATCCCTTGTCTTACCTGGGCTCTTCGGAGGCCTCTCCAGCCTAAATGCAGCCATGAAACTGCTCAGAGTTTGTACATGAGCCACACTACCTCTCTCCATCTGTCTCCCCAAATATACTACTTAGCTATGACCATTTTGATAATCTTGGAAACAAATTTTTAAAAAGAGAAAAGAAAGGATTCTGGAACAAGTATTTAATACTTACAATTTAAATGACAAGTTACAAAGTGAGTATTGACAATCCGAATCTGCCTTCCTAGGTGTCAGTTTAAAGAGTTAAAAAATATAATAGCAAAAAATTCTCACTTACAAAATTAACTAAAACATAAACAATAATCTGGGCTAAACTCAAAAATAATGCCCATGTTCTACATGGAGAAAACTACAGGACTGTACTGAGGGATAAAATAAGAGATGTGAATGTAGAGACATCAACATATTGCATGGAGGAAAGCAGTTTTGTAAGGATGAATGTTCTGTTAAAGATAATTCAAAACTTACTAAAAAATCCTATCAAAACACTTATCTGTTTTTTTTTTTAACTTGAACAAAGTATTTTAGAATTCTTCAGGAATAATAAAGTCATAATACTAGCCAAGAAAATTAGGATAGAAGAAAAGAATCAAAAAAAAAATCACACTGTCAGATATTAAATAAATTTTTACAATATGTAAGTTATGGTGCTGGAGTAATAAAGAAAGATTGACAGAAATAAACCATGAGCTCAAAAAGAGACTTTAGTGTACATAAGTATTTTGTACAGGTGGGATTTCAAATCAACGGGCAAAGTATGAATTCAATAATTGTCCTGGGACAATCAGAGAATCACCTGGAAAGAACAAATTATATTCCTGTCATAAAGACCACAAGAAAAATTGCAGACAGTGATGTAAATATTAAAAAGTACTAATAACAGCAAATACAACTCTTTGCTCATATTAATTCAACTTCCTCTCACTATAACAAGTACTATTATCATCTCCATCTTAGAGATTAAAAAACCTACAGAAGAGATTTGTACCATTATAAGAAAGTATATCTAAAATAATAACAAAAATAAAACCCAAAAAGAAGACATTTACTATCTTAAGTATATTTTGGGCCACAACAAAAGTAAACCTACTGAACAAAATGAAAGACAAGAAATGAAAAGAAAAACTGCGTGATACATATTGATGAAGTCAAGGGGTTAATGTTCATAAAATACAAAGAGCTGTCACAAAGCAACAAGAAGCTCCCTCACTTAACTGTGTGTGAAGGACAAAAGGGATCATTCACTTTTTAAAAGTCAGATGGCTAATTGAAAAATGCTGAATACCTCACTGGTCATCAAATGCAAACTAAAACAATGAAAAAGCACTTTTGCTCATCATATTGGCAAATATTTTTAAAAGTTGTTCTAGCTAGTGTCCATCTGTGAGAGAACAAACTGTGAGCAATGTGTTTGGAGGACGACATGTCAATGGATATGTAAACTCTGAAAAACGTGCGTACACACAGACTCAACTCCCCTTCTAGGAATTGTTTCATTTAGAAAAAAATCAATTCAAAAGATGTACTTATCAGGATATTTTCACAGCACTGTTTACAATGCTGGGAAGAAAACTGAAGTGAAATAAAATCCAGCGATAGAGAAATGGTTACATAAGTAATTCTACATCTTTTCATTCCCCACTGGAGAAGGAATTTCTAGAGTCACTTGAAAAGAGCCTGTGATGAATGTAATTGTCACATCCAGGGACTAAATTTCCAGAAGCCTTAACTAAAGGAATACTCATACGAGATCACAGGAATATTTACAGAAGAAGGATGCCAGTCAACCAACTTTTCTGACAGTGGAAAATGGAGAAAACTTAAGTGTCCAACATCAAGAAAACGAAGCGGTAAATCACGGCGAGCTGTGGGCTCTGATGGAGCCGGTGTTTCGGCATGGTTTAGGGCCTTGTCCGCAGCACTCTCCCACCAAAGGTGTCCTTGCACAAGAGAACACACCTGCACATCAGGGGACCCCTACACTCTATCTGAAAGGACCAGGTGAGCATGGAGTGGGAGGACGTCTATGATATACCACTGAGTGAATAAAGCGAGCTGCATAAAACATATATTATGGCCTTATTTTTCAATAAAGCATATATACACACACATTACATAGATTTCTCAGATTCGTGTATGTATCTATGTATGTATGTGTATATACATAGGCATAAATGTCATGAAATATATACACCACATTGTCAACAGTTTTGCCCTCAGGAAAAAAGGGGAAGGGATGTAGGGGCCTTTCAGTACCACCACAGTTCTCTTTTCAGTATTTCAGTTAAATATACTTGGAATTTAAAAGTTTATTGAAGTCCGAAGTAAAATGGACGATGCCTCGACAAGACAGAATGCTATACTGGTCATTAAAATCATGCCAGGGGAATTAGAATATTGTAGAAAAACATATAAATGCTGAATGGAAAATAGAGGTCTCCACACATAAACAGGCACAGAGTGCTCACTGGTTTTTATGAGAGAGTTGATACACACTGATGAAAAGAACAGAAAATAGATGTTAAAGTGTTAATTATTATCTCTGTGTAGTGGGATCAGGATAGCCTCTTTTGCCCATTTTTTCAGACTTATTACATTAAATACACATTATTTTTCATCTGATAAAAGGATTTTAAGATGTGTAGTACCACACATTGGAGAAAATACATGAGTACATACAGAAACAAGTAACTAGAAGACACCACAGCAGCGTCATGTAATGTAGAATGGGCGATCATGATTAACACCGCACAGTTACATAAGGACCCACTAAGTGAGAGCACCTGCTGTAACAGGGTGCGGCCCCCTTCTATTTGTCAGTTGTGTCTTCAGGGCTGAGGCAGTTCTGAGCACGGCCAGTGTCACTCCTGGTGTCTGGATAGATGTCACTGGAGGTGAGGGCACCTGCAAGCTGAGAGGAAGAACAGAAATCATCCTCTGATTTTTCTGTCTTGTTTCTTTGTTACTTTAAAAGAGAGGCATAAATAAGGTAAACTGTGAAACTTCCCTACTGAAATATCAGTAATGAAACCATTCTTAAAATCTTCACAGCTTATATTCTGCTTATAACTGTCTTTTCAACAAAGTATCATATTTATTAAATGTTAATTAACTCAATTAACTCCCTGTTGAAACCTTCTATTAAAGAACATGAAATGCCATATGTAAAAGCACAACGCCTGCAGTGACTACCTTAGATGTCTTGACGGCAGTGCAGTCAGCCCACACCATCCAGTGGCCCTGAGCTCCTGATGCTGCTAAGAGAGCACACTGCCGCCTCAGATGGAGAGAAACTGTGAAAACATTCTCTGAAATCTACAGCACTGACAAAATATAACTGACAAATCCCAGGTTCCTTTGAGGCGGTCATTTTCTGTTTCTGTCCAAACACCATCAATGAGCAGGACCACCCCATTCCTGAGCCATGGGACTCATGTGGGAAGGAGTTTTGGAGAAATTTCCAGGTATAGAATGTAACCATCAATATGTAGAACTCTGACAAAATAAAAGATGAAATACTCTGATTTTGGAAGACACTCAAAATATTCTCCTAAGCCTTAGTAGCTGGAAAGCCTGGGCTTCTCCTGAGCCACTTATTTATTTCACAGCCAGTGAGCATCTCCCACAAACCCTGTTTCCCTTTGTCTGCTGGGAGCCTCAGGCACACTCTTGTTGTCGATCTTATAAGTCACAGGGCAGAGGCGTGTGTCTCACGCCTGCAACCATCACACAAGTTCGCTTCCTAGCCTCACTGTCTGAACTTGGCCCCATTTTCTCACCTGTTTATTTGGTATCAGTTCTTCTGTAAGCTGCCCGAAGTGCTTCTTGGAACATGTCAGAAGAATGAGTGGGTAGATAAATGGACAGATGGACAGGTGAGAGATGGGCAGACAAACAGAGAGACTCCAAGAAAAGGGGAACAAAGAAAATTTCCTATGCAGAACCCTCTTCTAGTCAGGGAAGAAAACCACCACGGAGAAGAGTGAAGAGGCAGGTGGCTTAGGGCTGTTTCCTGGATTCCATGAAAAGTCACACCAAGAGAGAGGGTAGAACTATAAATAATAAAAGAAAAAAGCATGCATGCTTGAAAAATATATCTACAATATGTACTTTCCAAAGAATAGATTCAAATCAGAAGAGCCCAATAACACAATCATTGGGTATTTACAGAAGGGAGAATCCCATCTCCAAACCACAAGTCTTCCCTTTGGAGCACTGAGAGTCTACACGGTACGGCCATAAAGCCATCTCCACAAATCCATTCTATCCTGCACTTACGAGGAACGAGCAGCTGTGCTCGGGCTGCCCACGCACGCCATTTACACCCCACAGCACCTCTACGGGGGAGGGACGTCTAGCAAGCCCTTCTTTGCAGGACAGGAAACAAGTCTGGGAGAGGCTAAGCTGACCTACCAGTTCTCCATCTCACAGGACTGGTCACTCCAGAGCAGGACTCGAACTCGGACCCACGTTTGTAACCACGGTACTAACATGCTCTGTGTGCTTTTTGTGTGTATAATACATTTTTTTCTGGCATGAAAGGATATTTAATAAATGTTCAGTTGTCTTGTCTATCTCATTAGCTCACAATCAATCTTTATACTGTTGAATTGTACTCTTTTCCCCTGGAGAAAGGAACGGAAAGAGCAGGGGTCAGAATGAGTTGGGGCTCCATTCTTTATCTGGTACCTCATCTCATCCAAGTCCCCAACCAGGGAGAAGGAGCAAATGTTGTCTTCAACTTTTAAAGAGAGTGCTCCACTGATGGTGACTTACTCAACTCCAAAACCAAGGCTGGGGGCAGGGAAATGCAGCAACCAGAGCAGTATCACCTGTAGGAAGGCGGAAAAAGCTCATGGGAGGGCTCAGGGGGTCAGCCTGATTTAACTTCAATCGATAAAAGAATAACACACTCTAAAAATACTAGCATGCAATGGATTTGCTCTTTCTTGTCATTTAGCAAGTTTCCACAGTTCACATGTAAGATTATCGTGAACCAGTGAAAAGAAGAGTCTACAGACAGGGAAAATCAATGCCACAGGCAGGCTGAAAACCAGACTGGAGGAAAGGAAGGGAAAGGGCATCATTATGAATAGGGGAAAGGCTGGGAAAAATACATCATTACAAGGACTCTCAAGCATCATTCAACAATCATATTATCATTCATTCAAGAGAGAGTTACTGAGGTCCTATTTTGTGCAAGATTTTACACAGGGCAAAGTAAGAGTGCAGCGTCCATGGTGGCAGAAATTGGCGGGGCTCAAATACACTTCTGATCCCGGTACCTGGCACACTTGTCCTCAGTATAAAGGGAAAGAAAAAAAGTAAAATAATGCTCTGTAAACTCAAAGCATTGTTGAAAAAAATTAAAGAAGACCTAAATACCTGGACAGACACAAAACGCACATTCCTGGATCAGAAGACAGCACTCTTGGAATGGCAGTGCACCCCAGAGCGATCCATACATACAACGTGGTTTCGATCACAATCCCAGAGGGTTCCACTGCAGAAACTGACTTGCTGCTGCTACAATTCATATGGGAATTCGAGGGTCTCAGTAACCAAAATGTGCTTGAAAAAGAACAACGTGAGAGGACTTGTAATTCTCAATTTCAAACCTTACAACTGTATCTCTAGGTGAGGTTAGAGGCCATTTTTAAGTTATTATTGTGTTTATCCTTATTTTCTAAATTCTCTTCAATGAAAATAACTATTACAATAAGAAAAATAAAAAGTAAGGTATCTTTTAAAACATGCACACCAATTCATTCATTGGGAAAATAATATTTTAACTATAAAGAGGTAAACAAATATCTAGTGAAAAAGGACTACTTAAAACAAGAATGCATTTATATTTTTCATAAATTGAAAACTGAAATGTACAAACACATCTAGTTTCTAGGGAGACTGATGCAACATATTAATAGTTATTTTCAAAAATTCTAATTGAACAATGAAAACTCAAGAAAGGGAAAATTGCGATTGATAGCCAACTGCAAACACATGGAGAGCAAAGGCCTAGAAATCACAGTTCCTTTAACTCTGCTACTAACTCAATAGGAGAGGAAATTCCTAACTAAGGGAAGAGCGGAATCCCATGCATAAGAAAGGATACACAGTACAAACTGCACTAGAATCGGGGGTGATTTTCTTAGAAGAATTCTAAGGCTACAACATTGCTGAAAAACTATAAAAACACTGACAGACAGATTAAAACACACAGTCATATATATTATATAGAAACGTATGAAGTCTGCTCCCATGTTGCATAGAAATACAAACATATATGTTCATTTATGGGCACTGATTACTTTATCCCAGGTAGAATATTTCAACTAAAACAAATAATCAATAATACAACCCTTTTGTCAAATCTAGTTGATAAGTTACTCTGCTATGTAAACATAATGTGTCTAAGATAGATCTAAAATTAGTGAAAAAGATCTTTGTATGCTTTCTTGAACTCTTCTCAAAATTCCAAGCTTAATTTTAAAATAGATCTGAGCAGTATTTCTATATGATCTTTTCCCTCGTGAAATGAACAACAGTGTCTGTTGTCAAAATTATGTCCTTACAATGATTCACAAGCACCGTATCCTAACAAAACTGCTGGACAAGAAGGCACTATCCAGACACTGTGACAAAACAAATGAAACACAAGGATGACAGTGACCCTATTCTGGAGGGCTTATAATCTATTCCAACACCGGGGTTTTTATTTGATTGGTTTGATTTGTTAGAAAAATAAAATTACTCAAGTACTTTCTTCTCTGAGCATTCTGTAAGTCATGACTGTGTTTTTAGTGTCATGAGCAGGAAAGACTTAAGCATGACTTGATTAGTTCAACTAGCAACAATCATCCCTAGAAAGTGAGTAATAAAGAAGTAAACTGATAGCAATGCTTCTGCCTACATGAGACCTAAAATAAACCTACACTGACCTCTGCAAGGAAAATGAGGAGTTGAGGTACCCAATGAGAAAACAAACAAACAAGAAACCAAAAAAGGAAAGACTTTTTCATTAACGATTCCAGGAAGCAGTGGAGCATGTTGGTGAAGAGCACAGATGCTGGGGACAAACATGAGGGTCTGAACTCCCACAGCACTGGGTAGCTTTGACACTGATATGTCAGTGAAATTTTCTGCATCTCAGTCTCCTATCCATAGACTGGGGACAACAACAGCACCCGTCTCCTAGAACGGTCCTAAGAATTAAGTTATTTTATATATAAAGGTTTAAATAAAATACCTCAGATTATAAATATTACCCCAAAACACAAGGAACAAAGAAAACAGTGATAAATTGGAATTCATCAAAATGTAAAACTTTTCTTCAAAGGACACCATCCAGAAAGTGAAAAAGCAACAGGAGAAAATTTTTTCAAATCATTTATCTGATTAGGAATTTTTATCTTCAAATTAAAAAAAAAAAAAAAACTCCTATAACTCAACAATAAAAAGGGAACTCAATTAAAAAGTGAATAAAGGATCTGAAAATGTATTTTTCAAAGAAAATATACAAATGGCCAATAAGCACAATCAAACGATGTTCCATATCATTAGCTGTAATGGAAATCAAGTCAAAACCACTAGGAGAAACGGCTTCACACTCACTACACTAGGTTATAATAAAAAAAAGAGAAACAAGCTCTAATGAGTACACAGAGGAAGCGGAGCTCACAGCCCTTGCTGGTGAGGATGTAACGCTGTGTGGCCACTTTGGAAAACAGTCTGGCAGGTCCTCAGAGATTTGAACATTTGGTTTATGAATGACCCAGCCTTTCTGCTCTCTGGGCACACACGTAAGAGAACTGAAAACAAATGTCCACATAAAAACTCCTACAGGAATATTCACGGCACCATTACTCATCACAGCCAAAAAGCAGAAACAACACAAATGACTATCACCTAATAAATGGGTAAACAGTGGGGCCCAGCCATGCAGTGGAATATTATTCAGCAATAGCAAAGCATAGAGTACTGACCCAGGCAACAACGTGGACAAACATTTAAAAGGTTACTCAGTGTGAAAGAAGTCAGTCACAAGAGACGGTTCCATTTACATGAAATGACGTGTTTTACATGAAATGTCCAACACAGGCAAATCCACAGAGAGAACAGTGGTTGCCTGGGGCTGGGGGAGGATTGGGAAGATGGGAATGACTGCTTGTGCATACAGGGCTTCCTGTTGTGGGATGAAAATGTTCTAAGATTGACTGCAATGCACAATTATGGGCATAGAGTAAAAACCGCTGTATATTTTAATGGGTGAATTGTATTAAAACTGTTAAGGACAGAAGGACCTAGGGCCAGTACTTTCAAATAGTAGATGCAAATTGCTAACTTTTATTACAGGAAGAAGAAACTGCCCTCAGCATGAAAGCAGGAGATCATCAAATGTGGGTAAACTGAAATTGGACAAGAGCATTTCACTTGAAACAGTGGCTGCGTGTACAAGAAATATTCAGAAATAGGAAAATCAGTTTGACATCACGAAGAAGCATTCTGCTTCAAATAAAGATCAAGGATTCGGCAAGCCCAGCTGCTAAAAATGACCAGAGAAGAAACCTGGTTCTTAAAACAAGCACCAGAGCCAACAAGGAAATGGTGGTGAGGAAAGCAGGAGGCCGAAAATCTGGAACAGTTAGCTACAAATAATTTCTCCACTGAAAATTCAAATATAAAATGAAAGTGATGCAATCCTGTGTTGACCTCACGTGAATGGGCTTCCTCCGGTGCACGACAGTTCTGTAACCCCGAATGAGAGACTCAGGAGAATCAGCATGGTTCCTGAGAGCCCCAATTGACTGCCCACCAGCACGCCGACCACCATCACATCTGCCAGGGTTCAATTGCAGAGAAGAGACCAACTTCTGAATGGCACAGGAAATGTTGACCAGGGAAGAAAAGGCTGCAGTCAGTCCTGGGACAGAGGCCCTCTGAGCAGAGGCCAGAAGGCTGCAGGTGAACTGGAGTTGCCCTGGGGCAGGAAGGGACCATGAAGGAGCAGATCTCAAATCTCTACTCTCTCTCCCTCTGGTAGGAGAGATAAACCTGCATCCTTCTCACCTGGAACTGTGGGTTCTGGCTTGCTGAAGTCTTACCTACAATAAATGATTACTCAAGACTCTGTGGAAAAAGCCCAGAAATCGATAGGGAGTAGGGAGCCAACTCCACAAGCCTATCAAATACTCCCATATTTATTGTGTATAATCAAAGGAAAAAGTCATTAACAGTTGTGTGATAGTAAGCAGGAACTTGGGGAAAGAAGGGATGAGAAAGTGTTTGTAGAACCCACCATGAGTACAAGTCTTAGTATATCTTTAGGTAAGTCATGGGTTGAGGGGATTAAGATACATTCTTTAGATATGTGAATTAAAAAGCAGACCACCAGACCAGCTAAGTCCTTGTTTTGGAGATAATAGACTATCTAACTGCACACAAGCCCAGCGTTTATAGCTGAGGGCCTGGGTCATTGCTTTGAAATGAGCAGAGTGCTATCTAAAACCTCAACTATGCAAGCAAAGCATTGTCTCTGCTTTTTAAGGCAAGAAGACAGGGGTGAGGATGCACAGGTGCTTGCTTTCAAAGCAGTTACTAAGCTTTTTTTTTTCTTCTTAAATTTGACAGGCCGCTGGGTTCTGTTTAAATTTGTTAATCCAATCATGGGCTCCCACATGGAACCATTATGGAGGACACCCTTGGGTGACAAATCCTGGCTCTGGGCCTTTTCTTGCCACCTTCAGCCACTCTAGCAGGGTCTAGGCAGATCCCTGAATAATGATCCTACAGAACCATCCACACTCTTAACTCCTGGTGCTTGAAACTTAATTTTATCTCTACACAACTTAACGTAGAAAAGTTTCAGAAATAAAAGATATTATATTCATTTTATATCTCATCATAGGACTGATTTTTCTGATTGCTCTAAGCTGCTTTTTCTTGGTAAAGCAACTAATTCTGCAGGTGAATTTAGTACTTTCTTTGGGCATAACTAGCCAGTTTGGTCTCGCTGAATTCTATTGGTCAAATACTGATACACTTAATTGATTTCATTGTTCATCAGTTTCAGCTGGGAGTAGAGGGAGTGTCACTTTATTCCTCAGCCCACCCTCAACTCTTTATCATCAGCAACTCAGGCCTCCGGAAACCAAAAAAAAGCATCTGTTTCCCTTCTACACTTTCAACAAACCCAACAGGATACATCAGCCTGGAGAAAGAATTCAACACAAATGTTTAAACAAAAATCTATAAACCTGAAGCAACTCCATATCCGAATCATGATACACAATGACATGAGAGTAAAGCATGTGTGAGCCTGACCACCTGATTTCTATTCTTCAAAGGAAGGAAGGTTTTCCTATTTTTTATTATCACTCTGTCATTGTTTCTGATTAAGACAATAACTAGTGTATGAAATAATGAAGCAGTGCAATAACAGATTTTTGTTATATCAATTACAGAAGGCATTCAGAGGGGATAGGAAAACCCACCTCTGTAAAAAATTCAAAATATCTTCCCCTGTTAAGAACACGTATACAAAATGCAACAGAGAATTCAAACTCTTGTGGAGAGGAGCAAAAGCCACAGAATCAAAGCAAAATCATTATTATGAGTCAATTCAAAATTCACTGGACAATCATGTTCAATGCATTCAAGGAAATTTAAAGGCACACTGCAAACCATTCACTTAATGATCTGCAGGCTAGAGGAAGAATTTCTGTCTTTAACAGACAACAGTAATCAATAGGGTGCCCCACCTAACAAGGACCAAAGAACAATCAAGTTTTTAACAGTCCTGATAAATCAGCATGTTCTAAAGATCAAAATCCAGAAATTTTTTAACATTCATTCACACCACAATGAAACAAGCACTTAAAAAAAAAAACAAAAAAAAAACAAAGAAACTAAGTGCATAGATCATGTACATAGATCAATGAGAATTTCTTTTGCCGCTGGAAGAAAGAACAGGCTATAGCCTTTCCCTTGAAAAATAAAACTACTTTTAAAGATAAATGTTAAAACACATTTCATCATTCATGTTGCCTTGAAAACTCTGAGGCACTTGTATCTGATCAGAAAAACAATTCTGAGTAATAGTAGGTTACAATTCAGTGTCAGTTTGCTTTAGAAGAAAAGAGAAAAGAAAAGCTACTGTTCCTCAAATCCTGCACAAAGTGTGAAGTGCCTCCCGGCCTCTTTCTCCTCCCGTTTTCTAAGCTCATGCTCCCCAACCCTTCTGAAACAAGTATGAGAACCTCTTATTCCCAATATGCCACATGACAAAAGAACATCAATTTATTTGTGTTAATATATGCCTACACCTTGAACTGGAGGAGAAAGGTATCAGAAGTCCATATGGAACTTATTTCTACCTTCCTGAAATCACACACACAATCGTTCACACAGACACAGACACATACCCCCTGGATTACTGGACACTTCACAAGCTTAGGACTTCCAACTTCTAGAAGATAACTTTGTAGTTAGTTTAAAATACAAAACTGTCAGCTTATGAAAGCCTTGATCATCTGCTAAACCATCCAATTATCAAAGAGACCGAATTAGCCTTCTCTGTAGAATGTAATTTCCCATGATGGCAAAACAGACCCTAAGAAGTACTGGATCCAAGTCTCGTGTTTATCACTAGCTATGATCGTTTTTAAGCACATTAATAGATTCAGAAAGGTTTGTCCCAACAACATTTATTCTTTTTGATATAGTATACGTGTTCAAATGCCTATACAGAGACTAGGTAACATGATGGTGTTTAAGAGCTCTTTTGTGCATTGCAATATTTAATTTTAAGTGCAGACAAGGACGGTGGGTGTTACTCAGTTGTAGACCACCTGCTTAGCATGCACAATATCCTGGCTTCAGTCCCCAGTAACTCCAAAAAAATAAATAAAAATAAGTGCATATTTAAAAATGAGTAAAGTTATAAAAAAATGCAGACTAAAAACCACTGCAATCTAGGAGCCACAATTGGAATAAAAAAAACAACTGTTTCTATCAAATATTGACTATATGACAATCACAGAGACAACCACAGATCACACCTGATAACCATCACGTGTGATTCTCAGCAACCCTACTAAGTAGACACTGATGAGAAACCCGGCACTGAGGATGAGGAGACGAAGCTCGGAGGAGCCGGGGACGCTGACCATCCTGCTCCCTGTGACATCACGTCAGCCCAGGGCAAGCGCTGACAGTGCTGCACTGAGGGGACACCCAGCTGCATGGAACCTTGGGGAACTGGGGAGTCCCAGCAAACACTAAAAATTTTTCAGTGGAAAACCAGCTCAAATATATTACACTGTGCCACATTCTTTAAAAAGGGAATGTGACTGAGACCTTTTAGTTGCCTCCGTGTCCTTTCTGCCATCATCAGTTACTTGCCCTCTCAGCACGACCAGTGATGATCTGGACCCCTTATGAAGTGCACTCAGATGGCAGAGCTTTTAAAGCTGTTTTATTAAGTTTGTAAGACTCTGTCTATGCCTCACACAGTCGGTCATCCATCACTTCTCCCCGGTGTGGATATACCACCTGAAATCATTCCTTTCTGCTTGTTAAATTCCCTTCATCTAATCCAGACTTTTCAACAGCAAAGAAGCAGCTCAACCACAGACAGTGCACAGCTTTTCACTAAATTACTCGAACAGCACATTGGACTACCTGGAAGCCCTTTACTTCTATTTAACCCACTTCCAGGTACTTCATCATCTTCTGATTGGTGGACTTGGCCTCTGACTGGCCTACTCAGATAGCTCCCAGCGTCACATCCGGGGATGGGAGAGGACCCTGCAGTTGGGAGAAATCAGTGAGGAAGGCGAACATCCTCCAGTCAGGTCTGCACAGCTAGAAGTGCCACAACGTGCTAAGAAATTATACCGTCATTAACACTGGGCTCCCAAGGACTGGTTTCAAATTAACCCAACTCATGAGACACTGATGCAAGAAAACCAGAAATTTAACTTCTTAATGTAACAGAAGATGTGAAACTATGAACCAGACTGCAATATCAGAGTTCAACCAAGAGTACATGTTCTCCTCCATGGCCCAATCATGGGCAGGCAGTCACATGGCAAGCGTGGACAGAATCAGAGCAGTAAGGATTTCTAGATTAATTCAATGGACTGAATTTAAGTTATACCAACAGATCTACTGCCTGGAAAACAATTAACGCTTATTACGGTGCACACTTCATGGACAGTGGCCGAGACACGACTGTGAGAACCTGTGTGACTCTCCTTTCTCTGTCCTTTCTGGGCTAACTGATACACAGATTTACAGAAATCCAGGGATGCAGATACATCTAAATACCCAAAGCCCGTCTCTGTGAGCCTCAAAGCCAGACAGCCAGGGTTTAAATACCAGCTCTGCCACTTACTATTTCTGTGACCTTGGACAACTTACCCTCTGTGTTCCTCAATTTCCACACTGTAAAGCTGGGATAAAAATCAAACTTTTCTTACTCGCTTGTTGAGAAGATTGAAGGATACATTTCTGTAAAATGCTCAGAAAAGAATGTAGCACATTTTTGGTGCTCAACAAATGTTAACTTAATATTACAGTGGTTTACAAGTCTCCTTTCTAATCATCTCCTGTGTTTCCTGGCTAGACTATGTCCCAAAGGAAATCCTTATTTCTCCTTTTATAAACTCTTGGGGTGCACCCTTCTGTTCCATCCCACCACGTCTTTAAAATGAGGGAGGGGATGCCTCCTCCCCATTCCTCTGGGCCATGGAGAGTGCTTCTCCCTTCACACCCCTGACCCCTGGCCCACAGCTAGCCCTCCTCACACTAACAAAATGAGGTGTGATTCCAGGGAGACAAGCAGGGCATGTGAAACCCTTCCTTTCCCTGCAGTGTTGCCCACCCTTGGGAAGCACCCGGGATGCTCAGCTCCATGGCAGGACATCCCTGTGCATGATGGGGCAGATCCTCTCAAGGGAAGGCTCGCTGTGGCCCAGAGATACCTGGGACAGGGTAAGTCTCTACTTCTGGGACACAGTATCATGACACTCATTTACCCACAGCCCTGAAGTTCATGGAGAAAGTGGCTTCATCAGTAACAAGAAGACATTTATCGCATGCCTAGTCTTTTGTGTCATCTCTCAGTTGGCTGCTGGAGACAACATGTGTATAATATTGGATCCCCTTAGGCCCCAACATATATGAAGTAACAAAAAATTCTGTGGCTTAACATTGGTTCAGGGCGACTGTGTAACAGTTCTGACTCTGCTGATGCTAAATTATGGGTATAGGAACTATGGAACCTCCTCAAATATCTTTCATCATAAAACCAGCTTTTCTTATTTTCCTGTTTCTTAGTAATTGCCAAAGACCATCAAATGAAGGCTTCACACAAAACAGCAGCTAAAGTTTATGAGCCCTCTTGACATACCCACTGTGGTAAATACTTCACATAACTTCTAATTCTCAGAATTCTACAAAGCAGATATGAGCGTCCCCATCTCACAAACGAGGGAAAAACTCAGAACGAACTGACTCAGGCTCACGTGGTTCAGTGGCAGCACGTGCAGACAAACCCAAGTCAAAACACTACACCCCTTTGTATATGTACCAAATCATCTCCCACCAATTAACACACATCGGCGGGGTCAATTCTCAGGGAACTCAACACACTTTTTAGCTTTAAGTTGCTCCAGAGGCCGCTTCTTGCTCTTTTATAAAATCCCGGCCCACTGATTTCTAACACTGGAAGAAAAGCCCGATTTTGCCATTGTTTGCACAGCAAGTCTGAAATGTTCACAGCGAGATGACAGAATAAAACTAAGATATAAGCAGAATAATTTTTCCAGGTAGACAGACACAATGGACATTGTGCTATTCTGAAGCATTAAGCAAAGAAATCAAAATAAAATCATGTTTTGTAAGCCTTCTTTTATAAACAGGAAAATTAAGAGTGTAAGAAGGTGCAACAGCGCCACCTATGGCTAAAAATACCTTCCAGGTTCCCGGGAAACATGCAACACAAAAATTGCCTGTAGGATCAGAAAGGAGAATCAGGTAACTAAAAGCTTGTGTACCACATACTGCACTTTGCTTTGGGGGAAGAGAGGGGTATTCAGTATTTAATCTGATATTGCTAATACTCCTGAATATAAACAAAAGACACAGGCTTATGGAAACTCATCTTAGAAGAGGAAAGAATCTAGTCCAGCCACTTCATTTTACAGGAGGGGAGACTGAGACATGGGATCTGTCCTCCTGGCAATCCATAGCAAATCTCTCCTAGGCCTCATGTCTTGAAATGTAGCAAAAACCAACAGATCTGTACTAGGCCTATATTCATAATAGTCACGTCTGTATTTTTCCAACAGCATGTAATCAAAGTATCTTGCAAAATACTTCTCAAAGAGCCAGGAAATCATACAAGTTTGTTGAAATAAAAAAAAATTTATTTACATATTAAAACAGCCTGAGCTTTATTCTCTCTATTAAAAATGTGATATGTCAAATCAAGATGTTGATATTTTAAAACCTGTTAAGAGTGCAGAAAAAATATCAAAAGTTTCTTTAATCACAAATGATAGAAGCTTATTCCCTGAAAACGATCAATGCGGATTTTTCTAAACAATTTTTCTGGTCAGAATCCCACGAATTAAATATCTGAGTGGATGTTTACACGGCAACATGAATTCTGAGCTTTAACACTACACATTCTGTGTAAATAATCTTCAAGGTCGTCTGCTTAAGGCAATTTAAGTATTCCTTGTCTCACAAGAATGATACAGATTTCATTAAAACTTCATACTGCACTAAGGAAATAAAAAACTGAATCCTTGTTATTTGAAGCCCTATTCATATATATCATATATATACATACTGAATATGCATCAGAAATAAGCTACACTTTTTAGTATTCAGAGTTGATACTTCTAAAGTATCAGTCATTGTGACAGCATATTTTTATTAAGCACCTCTACTGTGCTTTGTATACAAGGCGTCTAACTCTCACAGTAAGACAAGGTAAACGATATTACTCAAATTTCACAAATAACGAAATGTATTTAAGCCATGAAAACAACTAACATATTCAACATCAAGAAAGAAAAGAGTAAGGATTTTACTTACAATACTCACTGACAATCTTTTCTTCAATACTAAGACTTCATAGAACCAATTCAGTCTTTGTAAATCTTTCTGTCAATAAGGGCCACTAGAGAAAAACAATAACATCATTAGCACCGGTTGGATTTTCAAAGCCCACTTCTCTTTTGCACAATAATTATTTTAAATGTTTTGGTTTAAGTGCTTACAAAGCACTAAAATTAAAAAAAAATAACTTTTTAAGTCTTTACCTGAGAATAAAACATTTATGAAAATGTACAATTTTAATTTATGCCACTCTGTCTCACATTCTCACTGGTGTCTCTCCTTTGAAGACCTCATTAGGCTGAGATCGCTAAAATCGGTCATTTATGGACTCAGAGGAGTTCGGGAAACCACTCAATGGGAGGCTGATTAGAGGAGCAATTGAGATTGCATCCTGTGCAGCCTGGATTCCAGCACCGAGCTAGACACCACCAGCTGCGTGTGATTTGGGACAAGCTGGCCCATCTCTCAGTCACTCAGCTGCAAAAAAGGAGACACTGATACCTACCCTTAAACACCTGCTATGAAGTAAAACATGAGGAAAGCATTTTAGCCTTAGGTAAGTGTCCAATCACAGCGAGTTTGGTCATTATGATGATGAGGATGGCTGTTAATAAATTAAGCTAGACCAAAAAGGAGAAATCACCATAAAGGAGAAACATTTTAAGTCAATGATCATTTCCTTTTGGAAAGATTGCAGAATATTCTATTGATTTTTTTAATAAACCAAGTTTTGTCCATTAATTATAGATTTACAGGTTCATGGACAAGTCTCCAGAAAAAGAATTAGAGACCTCTAACCTCTGAATATTAAGAAAGTAAATTTTTTTAAAAAAAGGGGGGAGATTATACCTCATTTGGGAGAGTATGTGCTTAGCATGCATGAGGCCCTCAGTTCAGTCCCCAGTAACTTCATTTAAATTTTTTTTTTTAAAATGGAGAATTAAAGCAAAATGATGGAGGAATACAGAAATTTTTTAGAAACACAACTCAGATTTAAGATGGGGAATAAAACATCCATTTCTCAGAGGAAATCTTGAGAACTATGTAAACTGGATCTGAGATGTCTAGTCTTTTAACATTACTCAAGAATTCATATTACCAAGTCTTAAAACTACCTGATAACCCACAGTGGTGATAGTGATCGTAACAGCTGCCAACACGGATCGAATTCCTGCTAGGACTGCTCTGTTCTGACATCTCTGCCCCTGAGGCCTCACCAGGCTGAGAGCACTAAATTCGGTCATTCATGAGCATTACATGTAAGTCCTACATTTGTGCTTCTCACTCTCCCCTCACCAGCCCCTCTGAGGGAGGCATTGTTATCATGTTATCCACCCGCAGATAAGGCCACTGAGGCACTGAGACTAAACCCATTCCAGGTCACATCAGCATTAAAGGACGTCTGTATTTCTGCTGTTTTGCTTTTGACAAAGGAATCTGAGATATCAATTCAAGAGAGACTGTTAAATAATCAAGTCTGTCAGGTCTTCACCTCAAAGAGCAGATACTATAGATTCCTGATGTAGGATGAGGCTGCCACCACAAACTGACTCAGCTTGAAATTAATATCCAAGATAAAGCAGCAGATAAACGTAAATATTCACGAGTGTCAACTCCACTCACGGGTCTGGGCCCTTCACTGCCTGAACGGGGGTGAAGTCCCCACCCGTGTCTCGGAGGGCAGCGCGGCTCTTCCAGTTCGCACCCTGGCTTCACGGGTTAGTTCCCCCCACAGACTGTCCTCAATGATTGAAAAGCTCTCAAGATTTTTACACCATGCAAAACTGAAAGACATTTCTGCAGATGGAGAACTTTCTCAGGCTTAAACCTTTTTTGCCTACACTTAGCAAGGGGGAAAAAAGAAACATGACTCTGCAAAGTCTCTGACCCTCACCACTCACAGGAGTAGAAAGGCCTCAGCAGAAGATGACTCTTCACATTGCAGGATGAGGCCAAAATAAAGCCGCCCCCAACCACAGGCACTCCCAGAGACAGCGCTCAGCAGTCTTCTGCACACTCACGGCTGTGCAGCCCTCACCACCATCTATTTCCAGAACACTTCATCACCCCAGAAGAGCACCCCTGTCACTAGCAGTCACTCCCTAACCCCCCTCCACCCAGCCCCTTGCAACCATCACCTGCTCTTTGCCTCTGCATGTGCTTTTCTGGGCATTTCAGATCACTGAAATCAACAATATGTGGCCGTTTGTGTCTGGTTCCTTTCACTTAACATGCTGTTATCAAAGCTCGTAGATGTTGAAGTGGTATCAGCATCTCCCTCTTTTTTTTTTTTTTTTTTGAAAACGTTAAAGTTTATTGGAAGGTGGTAAGTACTGTCAAAAAGAGTATAGTGGAATATAAGGGATTGGGTTTCAAAGGTAAAAGGTCGGGTTGAGCAGACAGGGTGGACTTCCCAGAACAGGAGGCCTTTTTCATCTTCCCTTTTATTTTTATTTTTTCTTTTTTTGTCACTCTTACTTCTAAATAATGTTCCACTAAATGGAGATACTACATTCTGTTCATCCATTCAGCAGCTATGTATGGAGGAGTTCCAGAAGAATGAGTGAAGAAGGTGACTAACAGGGATGGCATTTAAACAAAGGGCAAGATGTGCTTTAAAAAAAAGCCAACCAATGGAGGCACAAGGAAATTCACTGCATTTCTGAACAAAGTGCATGCTTGCTTCAGCAGGATTACCGTGCAGGGCTGGGGCGGATATTGGCAGGAATCACTGTGAGGGAGTCACCTGAGAAGACTCTCCACTGCAAGCAGCTCAGACAATTCTCATCCCTCATCCTGTATTTTTAGAGCCATGTTTCTTGGTTTCTCTTATTTCAAGTAATAGCACTTTAACTATATATCTGATCATCTGCATCAGACCACCTTACATCCAAGCCACAGAAAATCATTCACTGACCGGAGCAGCTCCTGGACATAATGGTGATGGATCAGGGAGTATTTCAGCATCCCAGCCTGCAGGTATAAACCCAACATGTGCCCTACTGATGTCAAGAAAGTAAAATGCATGGAAATATCTCACTGCTGGTGCACGACATCTGCCCCCAAATTGCCCCAAAATCATGCTGGCAAAGAACTACTCAACCCGCTCACTACAAAAAAAAAAAAAAGCTAAGAAGGCAAATTTGGGCTCTTCCATTGAAAAGCAGCAACCATCACTGCCAGTATCTGTTGTGGAATGCTCCTGACTTCAAAAACCACTGCGCATTTACTTTTCAAACGTGAAAGGTATATATGTATTCCACGTAGATGATATTACAGAACGATTTTTCTTTTCAAAATTTCCAGTTGCAACATTAGAACAAGAAAATTTTTGTTTCAGCTTTAAAAAAAATCAATTATCTTCCACTTTCTTAATGTTGATTCTATTTTTATTTTATAAAGGGAGCTATGCTGCATATTATAAACCAACTGTTTGGCTTCTGCAAACAAGAACTGTATGACTTCACTATTTCAGAGCAAACTTTAACGATGCTTTGAGAGGTGGGGCCTGTGGCACTCGCTAACTGCTCTTTAAATACTGAGAAGGATGTGCTATTAAGTAATGCAAAGGCTCTAACTCCACATTAACTCAGAAACCAAAGAAACTACACCAAAACCTTACTTTATCATTTTTAAATATTCCGATTCTTTTGAATATTAAATTTCTTAAAAGATATGATTTCTTTTTGAGAAAAACAACAGCTGTATTAAATTTCCTCTCACCAAGAAAGCAATCTTTATCAAGAATAAAAACCCCTATGGAAATCCAAAAGACGGGACGTTTCTAGCTAAGTGAACATGCAGATCTGAACACAAACTTATGTCCTATCAGATCTCACTCGAACGAGCGCAACAAAGTATTGGGCTACCCTAGTACTTATCTCTTCTGTTCCAAATGTTGGCTGAGCTAAGATCATCAGGCAAGGCAGGGAAGGAGAGAAGAGGAAAGTCCACCTGGCGACCTCCATCTGTTTTCTTCCAGCCACAAGCTGCCGCTAGGGTGGCCCCG
Organism: Camelus bactrianus; assembly: GCF_048773025.1. Taxonomy (NCBI): domain Eukaryota; kingdom Metazoa; phylum Chordata; class Mammalia; order Artiodactyla; family Camelidae; genus Camelus; species Camelus bactrianus. Next base: position 104,192,710 of record NC_133544.1, read on the forward strand.
CTAACAAGCCCTCCCCAAAAGGAAATCCGGCATCCACACTGCCCCTGCCATCCCCAAGTCACCCCGACGTCCCTCTCCCACTGGTCACCTCCCAGCCTGTGAATGGTTTTCTAATGCCCCCCAGTTGGTGGCAACCTCCCCCTCTTCCCCGTTACACACACACACACACACATAGCCAGGGCAGCCTTCCCAAAGCACAAATTTGATTACATCAACCCACTTCAAACCCTTCAGAGGCTCCCTGGTAGAGTTCTAACCCCACCCCTGACCCTGACCCTGACCCTGCTCACTAAGCATCACCTCAGTATCGTGGTCCTCAGTGACCTCAGGGGACCCCTGAATTGCTCCTACTTCCCACTTGCCCCCAGGCTCATCTTGACTGTTTCTCAAGGAAGCCTTCCCTCCCTCCAACCTCCACACCTTGTTCCTCTGTTCCTAGAACATTCTAGGCTAAGTCAACTTCTGACACTGCTAAGCTCCAGAGAAGCTAATAAACTTTGCTTATTAATGTGGGTCCACTCTCCCCTAGACACTCAGAAGTGCGCATGTTATGAATAAATGAATGAAGGGATGGGTCTCAAAGGGAGAGACTTACCTGCTCTCGCCCATCCCTGCCCTTCTTTCTGTAGAATATCAGAAGCAAAACCAGAAGTACCTTTCCTGAGAGTCACTTCCTGCTGACACCCTTCACTGCCTCCTGGGTCAGTTTTAGTAAAACCCAAGCTCCTCCAAAGCCCTCCTCCCAGGTCCTCTCCAGTGTCCTCCCCAGTAGGGGCACCATTCACCCTGGACCACAGAGGGCACTTTCCCCATGTCCCCACCCCACAAGCCTCCATGTCTCTGCCCGGGCTTCGCATGCCACCTGAGCCACCTTCTTGACTCCTTCTCCTGGCTGACTCTTATTCTGTCCTCAGAACTGAATGTAGAGCCCATTTCTTCCAGGAAGTCCTCTCTGATAATGTCCTTTAGTTCTTGGCTGGGCTTCCTCTAGAGAAGCACTGCATGGCAACCAAATGGTGTTTGTCCACCCACTCCTTTGAGACCATGACATCTTGGAGGCCACATGGGAAATAGGAGTGAGACGACAAGAGGGTAGGGAAGAGCTAAAAGCAAAATCAGAGCCCAAGTTCCAAATTTAAGGATCCTTTCTCAGAAAAAAAGAATAAAATGTTTCATACGTGTGTCATTTGGCTACGATTTTTGTTCGCTCATGGAAAACAAGGGCTTGGTGTTCTAGTCCAAAAACCAAGTTACATGCAAAGAAATGTATATATTCATATATAAAGCAAGCCAGAACTGCTCAACAACAGTTTGCAGTTTAATTCCAAAGGAACTTTGATAAAGGCAATCTCTCTCTCACTTTTTTTTTTTTTTTGTGGAATCATATAGTTTCAGAAGTATTTGTATAACTAAGTGATTGCTACAGCCCATGATTCTGCACTGGAGTGTTTGGGGTTGAGGAAGCCCAGATTACATGCACTGTGTAAATGCAATCACACCAACACACTGACAGGCGCCCTAGTGGCTGAGCTGAATTTTCAAAGCAGACAACCTTACAATGGAACACAGTTCTAAGTAGAAAGTAAGAAATGCAATGTTCTGTACTCAATTTCATATGTTATATGGGCCATTAACCGATAGTGCATCTTGTCTAATGAAACCCAAAAATAAATTGTTAACGTCGATTTTCTCCACCTGATCGTTTTATGTTAACATTGGTTATCAAACCCTCAATCCATACGGAAAACTCAGGCTTACGCTGCAGCAGAGTTACATCCCGTAGAAGACAGCAGATCAAGGAAGAACTGGAGAGTTTCCCTTCAGAAGCTGCTAAGTCTTGTTTTGCACCTGTATGTCATTTGCAACCACGTCATCGTCAAAGGAGTAAGACCTTACATCTGTGGGGCGTAAAGCACTGCGGTGCTTCCTAACCATCAAAGAATACTGAGCTTTGTGAAACAGTCCTGAGGCACTTAAATCACACTTTTTCTGTAAGGATCCAAAACTGACCCACTTCACCATTTCAGGTACAACAGGGAGGTACCAGAATTAGTAGATAAAACATGCCCTTAAATCTGACAAGGCCCAGCTTGAATCCTGCTACAGCATTTACTAGTCACTAAATGGACCAATAACTTAACCCCTCTGAGAAGGCTTGCCAATCCGCAAAAGTGGGCTGCCACCGACCACATGGGAGGGATGGATGTGAATGGAACATGCAATTAGGGCGGCCAACTGGTACCTGACACGGGGCCTGGCTAGTTTCCCTCTGCTGCCCTTCTCCCCCTTTAAACTTGCACTGTTGCCTCTGGTAAGGATCAAGCCCCCGCAAGAGACTGCACAATTCTTCTGTGTATCCCCGTATACATGACTTACCCTTAGGAGGCCAGAAAAACTGCCTCCTCCTCAGTTACTGTCAATAATCTTTAGACTCTGTGTTTTTTTTAACTCTATTTTGCAGGAAGACTATTTCAGAACTGTCCAAGCACCATTCTCCAGGTTGGCTCCCCTCACAGCACCCATCCCTTTTCATCTCAGATCCTCTGTCTGATTGCCTTCTGTTCATGGGAAAGAGAGTCCGGTAGGGTGGGGACTCACTAGGACTCCTTCCCACTGTCACAGGTAAGTGTGACTACCTTCGCCCCACTCCCCACTCCAACTCCAGCTTCTGAGGAGTCTCCCCTCCAGGACCCTGCAGCCTCTGCATCTTCCCAAGATGCACACGTGGCCACGAACCTCCCTTTATATTTCATCCTGGCTGGCCCTGCCCACCACCCACCCCTTTAAGGATAAATGGCATTGCTCTGAAAATCTCAAATGCCACTGACTGACACACCAAAGCTGCATTGTCTGGGCTTTCCTCCAACCGAGGCACAGCCCTGCCCTCCCTCAGCCTCAGTCTGCACCTCTTGAGAAGAGCTAACCCACATGTAAGGCTGTGAACTCCAGCTAAGAAGGACAAATCCCAATGTGTATCTCTAGTCCGGCACCTTCACCTGAGCCCCAGGCTCATAGACCCGAGTGCCTCTTTGAAGTCCTAACTTGGATGACAAATGGCATCTTAAAAATGCCTCATGTCCACCATTTACTCTGGAATTCGATTCCTGGCAGGTACCTCCCAGGGTCCCCATTTAACTAACAGAACCATCACCCACCTAGGTGTTTGAGGTCACATTCAATATCCCCTGTTCCCTCCCACCAGCCCTTCCCTGAAATCAGTCCTGTTATTTCCATTGCTAAGCCCATCTCAAGTCTGGTTCTGCAGGGACCATGGCCGTCACCCCATAAGCTCACAGCAGGGTGCAGTGAGTCACAGTCCTCCGAATGGTGCTCCCTGGAGGAGGAGGCATCTCCTGCCCCTGGTCACCTCAGAAGGCACTGGATTCTCACACAGGAGGCCCTGGAGAAGGGACTCAAGGTTCATCTATGGTCTGAGCTTTGAAGGACCCGAGGTCTGGGGGAGCTCCTAATTAGAAGACACACCTGCCAGTGAGCAGAAGAGAATGGAGGAACCCAGGCAAGGCTGTTCTCACTCTGACCCCTGGGCTCTCAGGAGCCACAGGAAAGGCCTGTGTTCAGGGCACAGCCCAGCCATCGCAGATCCAAGCCTGCATTTGCCAACCCGGACAGCCTAGACTCCTTCGATTTGCGACACTTATTTCTGTTCTGTTCCCCACCCAGAATGTGGTGGACTCTTTCATAAATTCTGGCCTGTCTCAAGCGAGACCAAGTCAGTGAAAAACGCAGTGTCGACATTTGGACCAGAGCATGAAAGGAGAAATAAAGCCTCATGGTCAGCATGATGGTGGTGGCCAAACCCTTCCCCCGGGTGAGATGAACCATGGTAGGGGTGAGAATGCAAGGTTTGGTCGGCCAAAGCATCTTCCTTCACTGCTGACTAGGGTTTTGGGATCTCACTACGGAAAAGTAACGACACGGCCATCATTGGTGGACGTCAGCTGCAACAGACACAGAGTCAGCCATTTACTGCCAATGTGGGTTAAAAGTAAAGGCCAGTGCAGGGAGGCCTGCACGGCTGCTGAGGCAAAACACAGACCCGACTCTGAATGCCCACTGGATGAAGCAGAGTGGAACATACGGTCCCAAATAGTGGTCCCTGTGTCCACCAGATCCAGGTGAGCCAGCCTTTTCGGAGAAGGCCATGTTGTCCTGATACTCAGAAAAAACAGCCTTGTACAGGGAACAAAAGAGTGGCATGGATTTTGGACCCGATACTGCCCCTTTATGAAGGCAAAGTAAAGTAAATGGCATAGGGGAAGTTGAATGCAAAAAAAAAAAAAAAAAGTGACTGCTTCCTCCAACAGCGCACCCTGCAGCTGATCACCCCCGAGCCTGCCACTTCCTCACCAGTGGCCACCAGCTAGGAAGGGCTATCACGCACGTCACACAGCGACAGCCAAGAACCACGTGCTGAGCACTTTTGTGTAAAAGCAGATATCGAGCAAGGTGCTGCAGAATTTGACTTTAGAAGTTTAAATACTCCATGAAAAGAATCCTTCAGCAGCTGCCTAAATCAATTCCCATCTCACTTCTTCAAAACAAAAAAACAAATTTAATAAGGGTGCATTTGTCACCAAATATGAGGAGGACCAAACAGGTTCCACAAAGCAAGGATTTTAACAGGTATCAAACACCAGTGGGTGATGTGCTAACAAAGCAAATATTCCAAAAAATTAGAAAATTAAAAGATGTCTAGGATAATACATAGATCAAGGCAGCTGTTAAGGTTTTGCTTTTTAAAGCGATGGAGACAGCACAGAGGGCGATCCAGCTATTTCCAATGCAGGGTGTGCACAGCCCACCTTTTCAGACCAACAACATACTCAAAGGCCAGTACAAGAGAAAAAGGAAAAAAGAAAAAGTAAAAGAGGAACAACTGAAAATTAGAAACACACGAGAACAAAAATGATTTTGACTGCCTGTACAAGAACTTACGTGAGTGTGATGAGGACGGGGACGTGGGGACGGTGAGACCCACCCTCACCTCCTGCTCCAGGGAAGGCAGGGGCCTGTGTGGAGTGGCACTGCCGGGGGACACCAACATGGTCAGAGCCCCAAACCAAAACTCCACCTACATGCGTCTAGATAGCTTTTGAGCTACAAAATGTGGTCGCATTTCAGGCTGAATAGTTTTCCTTACTTCCATCAAGAATAGCAGGAGAGAATTAGTTTCTGCTCCTGCACCAAAGCATTGTTTTATAAATTAATGACTGTGTGCTAGTAAAAGGAACAATGGAGTAAAAGTGACTGGAGAAGAAATTGCTTGACCCCAGCTCACTGGCCACGTTATCTCACTGACGTTCAGATGCTGTCTGGGTGCTTTTTGTACCAAAACAGACAGACCCACCAGGAGGGAGATTTAATGCGCTGCTGTATTTTGATGCCGAGAACCATGCCTGGTACACGAGGTTCTGCGTAAACAATGGTGACAGTGTCAACCGCTATGGGCTAAGCACACATCCATCTACTCTGCCAAATCCCAAGGACAGACTTGAAAAAGCAAAAACAAGCTGGCATTCTCTGGTGGGTCTACAGACTCAGAACCAAGCAGTTGCTGAGCAAAAATGTCACCAGTGCCTCCTATGACAAAAGAGGAAGCACTGGCCACGGGGCTGGGGCATGGCTCCAGGCTTCCACTGCTCATGCAGCAGTCTGTCCACGGGGAGAAGTTGGTCCCTGCTTACGTTGCACTGATGCACCTACCGGGAATAATGCCTGGGGGCTCAGCAGTAGGTGACAAGTGAGGTGAACGGAGCCAGTCTGGGAGAAGCCCGGTGCTGGCAGCTGTGTCTTCAGCAGTGCCCAGGCTCCTAAACCTGACACCTCATCTCCAAGGAGCAGAAGTGGAGTGCGGACATGTAGATCACAGGGCCCTGTGAGGACAAGTACAGATCATTGCCACGACATGCCTTACCCCTTCCTTAAGCCATAGAGGAATATCCTGGGAGGAACTGAAAATTCATGCAGAGTTCTTCAGGCACCACACGCAGGTGGGACTCGGGTCCCCTGTGCCTCTCACTCACAGGGCTGGTCTGGACATTCTTTTTTTCAATTCTCTGGCACCTTCTCCTCCAACTGACCAACAACCAGAAAGTAGGATCTGATCTTGGGTAAGTTCAAGAATCACAGAGCACCGCCTCCACAGTGGACCCGGCTGCATGTGCTAGGAGCTCCTACCTTCACCTGTGATACCGCCATGAGCACTCTCCCGACTCAATGCCCGAGGCAGTAGGCCGGGGGTACATAACTTCCCTCACTCTCCCCAGCAAAGGGGGACCACCTCTCGGCAAAGGCATCTCAACGTCTTCTGCCCGAGGGACAGCACAATGGACACACGGGGAAACAGAGCAGAAAGTGGGGGGGGTAGGCAGCCCAGAAGAGCTCGGCTGCAATTTCGAGGCAAAGTGAGGCCTTTGACCTAATCACAGGGACAAAGTGAGGATGAAACTTTCCCTGCTCTGTCCCATACTCCGTGACATGCCTTTTCCTGTGTAAGGATTTCATTCGGAAATCCCTGGCAGTGTTTCTGATGACCTAACCTGGCATGGTGGCTGTCGGGCATGAAGAGAGGGCCTGAGCCTTGCAGGTGCTGGGCCTAGGAGTCAGGAGACACCGGCTCCACCCCCAGCTCAACCAGAGCCTCGTTCTGCATCTCGGGATTCAGCATCTCTTATCTAAGCAAAGGGATGAGACTGTCCCAGGACAGGCTGCCCAACAGAAATGAAATGAGATCCATGTAAAGAAAGTTTCCCAGTTGCCACATTTAAAAAGTAAACAAAGAAGCAAACAAAAAACAAATATTAGAAAGTGATTTTAAGAACAGATCTTACTTACTCTACTGTATGGAAAATATTAACCATTTGACATGTAATCAATATAGAAAGTAACAAGGTAGATTACATTCCTTTTATTAGATGTCTCAGCATCTGATGTACATTTGACCTACAGCACATGTCAGCTCAGACCAGCCTCCTCCCCAGCACTCCTAGCATCAGAGTCTGTGGCTAGTCTATTGGACAGCAACTACAGGGGTCCCACCAGGGGTCCTGGCTGAAAAGCGGGAGGAAGTCTCCACAATATCCCTAAAAGGATCTCTCTGAACCAAAGGCGGATTCACTTTTAAATGTCTGTAAACCAGCGGGCTGCACCTCCATCCACTCTTGGCTACAAGACAGCCGTCTTCCTTGATGATCCCTTCCTGGATATAGGGAAGCAATCTGGCCCACAGCAAGGGCGGCCGGGCCTCCAGGTAGACTTACCTGCTGTCTGTGTCCAATCCCATGAAGTCCTCCTTCTCAAACAAGGTGCAGAGGAGGGGGATCTTATCCCCAGACTTGTTGGGGGCCCTATCCAGCCACTTGGACTTGAGCATGATGAAGAGTGACACAGTGAAGTACTCGATACTCTTCTCCACCAGCCTGCAGTCCTCGTAGATTGAAGGCCACGTCGGTGCGCTTCTGCTTGGCTACCTCCCCATGCAGCACAAAGAGCTGAGAATCATTAATGATGTGCCATACAGCTCCTCTGCACGTGGAGCTTCTTGAAGGCCTTGGCCGAGAGGCAGTCGGCAATGGTGACAAGGCCCACTACCTTTCTGTGGGTCTGGAAGATTCCCCACCCATTCTCGGGTGCATAGTGGTGCCTGTAGTGGATACAGAGGGCCCAATGGGAGCCTCAGGGGCTGATCTGGCTTACCAAGGAGATTCGCTTATAGATGCAAAAGAAATTCTCCTCTGAGATGATCCCAATGGCTTGGACCACCACGGGGAGAATCTGGTCGTTCTCAGCGCACTGCACGTAGTCAGGGATGCTCATGTTGCAGCCCCTGCCAAGAGGGGAGAGGAGATCGATATACTTACTCTGCTGTGGGCTGTGGGCCCCTCTGGGTTGCGGTGACCTGGTGTGTACCAGCCAGAAGGCAAGGGAAGCCCAAGCAAAGACGGGGGTACAGTTTGTCCTCAGTGTCTGCACATGGCTACTGTAGGTCGGATCACATTACCCAGCTTTTGGTCTAGGCTTCCTGCCCCTGCAGAGCAGGGTCATTTCTTGTTTTCTGTTCCAAGCACCTAGCCAAACCCTGATGCAAAGACAGTGTTCAAAACTGCTGAATAAAGAAATGAACAAAGGAACTGCTTTCCACACCCCTTTAAGCAGAATATAAAGAAAAGAACCACAGTGGGATCAAAACATCTGGAATTCAACTCCAATTTATTTGAACTCCTAAGCTGCAGAATAATGGATAAGAAAACTTGCCTTGGGGAGGAGGGTACAGTTCAGGGGTAGAGCACGTTCTTATCAAGTATGAGGTCCTGTGTTTAATCCCCAGTACCTCATTTTAAAAAATGAAACAAATAAAAAAACCTAATTACTCTCCTCAAAAAATATTTTTTAATTCAAAATTCAAAAAAAAGCTTGCAATTGAAACAACATTGTAAATTTGACTATACTTCAATTAAAAAAAAAAATCCTTGCCTTACAAGAAATTATCTGGATTATGGAAGTTTGCAAATGTTAAATGCCTAGGTTACAACCTGCATAAAAAGGGGGGATGGTACAAATTTACTATCCCTCCTTTATCAGCTATATTACCTTTCGGGAGGTTATAACTTCTCAGAGCTAATTTTCTCAGATTAAAAAACAGAAAACATTTCCTGATTTTCAGTACTGCTGAAGAATCTGATAACCCTATTAAAGCATCTGACACACAGAGGTTATTCAATAAATGTTTGTTGAATGAATGAATAAACAAGCAAAGTGAATGCTGCTCCCTGCCACAGACCATCATAATGGTACTGCTTGGAAATCCCAAGCCCACGTTCACCAGACTCTACACTAACCATGTGGGTGACCTGGGCAGGCCTGTGTGCTTCTCTAAGCCCCAGTTTAATCATGAATAGAAATGAGGGCAATAACACAAACCTCAAAGGGTTAGTGAGTCAGTAATGAATTGTACCCGAATTTTGCAAGATTGAAACGTTAAGGAAAATTGGGCAAATAGTCCATAGGCCCTCTCCATATTATCTCTTACAAATACATGGAAATCTAAGTTACATCACAAAATTAAAAGTCTAATTTTTAAAGAGGCTATTGAGGTTAAATGAGCTCACTGTCTCAAATAAGGAACACACAGCACAAATAGGACAATCCCTAGACCTTGAGATACACTCAGTTAAATTTCCCACTGAACCCACTGGTCCCTCCAACTTCAGAGCACAAGGAAGGGTCCTCGTGGCCAGAGGCCACTGCACCTGAAGCTAACAAAGCTAATGGCCCCCACTTCCAAGAGCCCCTGTCACCACCTTAGGTCTAAGATAGTATTTGTAATTTTTTTCTTTTTATTAAATAGAAACCCCCAATTGCATAGCCTTCAGGTCAGCAAAACCTGACCACAGAGATCATGATGGCAGCCCTTCTTGGTGAAACAATAAAATGAAAAGCCATTTCCACAAGAACTCTGTATAAATCTACTAGGGAACTTCATCCTGGACTGAGAGGAAGAGGACTGGGGAGGAGGGGGCAATCTGGGGCACAGAGGACCATGGGCCACCTGTCCCATGATGGACTTTAGTTTCAACACTCACCCTCCAGGAACTTCAAAATACACACAGGCAGAGTGCTATGGACAAGATTTTTTTTTTTTTAAAGAAATCTCTGACTCCCTAGCAGCTCTTATTTCTACCGAGACACAAATGGATTATGTGTATAATGTTTCACAAAAACCCTAAAATACTATCACCCTAACTTCATACATGAAGAAACTGAGGGAGAGAGGTTTATCACATTGAGAAAGATTAGAGACAGGCCACATCAGACACCGTATTTAAACCCAATCCCCTGCTCCATTGCTCACACTAGAAAGTGTGACATACTGCTCCTTTCCTGCCCTTTCCCTGCAATAAATCTCTGAAGAGTCTTTTCTGTGCCACCTGGAATCACAGTCATATCAGTTTTCCACAAAGACCTATGTCACTCCTTGGAGGACATATCAAAATCTAAAGGGTTGGAATGGGAGGAGAGATTTGCATTTTCTGTTTCTCAAAGGAAACATGGCTTTAAAAGAAACTGAAAAGGACTTATCTAGTCTAAGTCCTCATTGTGCAGAGAAAAAAACGGAGGCTCAGAAGAGATGAGGAAAGGCCTTATTACCAAATATTGCCTGAGTGCAGCACCAAGCCAGCCCTGGGCACTGCTGTGGGAGGATCTGGGAGGCCTAGGAGAATGAGTGTTAGAAAAAGGAAAGAGAAGAAGCATACAAAGCCCTGTCTCTACATCACCATACCATGGAGTTCCACCAAATTACCCAGTATGGGTGCAGCCAATATTAAGGTTGGCTAGAGAGGTTATAGAAACCTGGAATTCTCAACCATATTGGAAATTCCAACATTTACTATGCTTTTTTCCCAGTTCAAGCATCAGCTCAGTGGGCGCTCTCTACCAGGGACTACACGAGGCCTGGAGTTCTCCGAAATACAGATCTCTATTACCACGTGTGCAAACCACATACAAGTCCACCAGAAGAAAAACGCCCACAGATAAGATGGAATTACTGAAACTGAAAGCAGCCAACCAGCATATATTAACTAGGAAAAATGGTGCTGCTAGAAATGGACTCATGGGCATAGAAACAAACTGTGGTTAGCAGGCAGGAAAAGGGGGATTAACAGATACACATTAATAAATATAAAATAAATGACAAGGACCTGCTATATAGCACAGGGAATTATATTCAAGTTCTTGTAATGAGTTGTACTAAAAAAATCTAAAACGTATGTATATATATATGCATATGTTCATAATTGAATCTCTGCTGTACACCTAAAACTAACATTGTAAGTTAACTACACTTCAATAAAAAATAATTAGAAAAATAAAAGCAAGTCTTTAAAAAAATAAAAGAACACTGTAATCCCCGTAGCTGTAGGTGGTGGAGAATTCTGGCTGCAAACAGCAAGTCCACTGTATCACTCCAGCACTGACTGTCACCCTTTCTGACCATCAGAGAATCACTTAGCTTCACTGAGGTTACTTTTGTCTTCTGTGAAAGGCTACATTTGCAACTAACAATGTATAGAATCTCATCATTCACAAGCCCAAAAATTAGTGAGGACTTCCCATGGGCCAGGCTCTGGACAGAAGAAAAGATAGGGTCTCAGATATATTCATGGGTAGAAGAAGTTTATGCCATAAAGACATTAATTCTTCCTCTTTTGATAGACAGATTCAATGCAATTCTGATTAGAATTCCTACCAGATATTTCATGGAATGTAGCAAGTTATTTTATGGTCAGGAACAGCCAAGGAACTTCTTTAGAACCACCACTGGGTAAGGGTGAATAGGTCATTGATTTCCACTGTTCTTTCTGAAGTGACGAAACTGTTCTGGAATAATAATGGTTGCACCACTGTGAATATGCTAAAAGCTGCTGAATTGTACCATTTAAATGGGTGGACTTCATGGTGTGTGAAAAATATCACAATAAAGCTGTTATATGAAAAATAATTTCTTGACAATTATTTTCCCCTCTATACAACTAGTCTGCCCCACAATTTAAGAAAAAGAAAAAACCAAAACAAACCAAACTGTGCCAGGAGCTCTTTAGGACTGCAATGTCCCTAGGTCTCCAAAGCCTCTGGTGGTGCTGTTCCTGTTAACACACACAAGCTGGGCTGGGCTAGTTAGGGACTGTAACTAACTTTCTAAAATCGACGGTCACACGTTTCACCGTGGGAGAGGGAAACCTGGAGGATGTCACATACTCATGCCTTCAGCTCATTTTTAACTGAACCAAGTCCTGCTTTCAACACTGTAATCTCTCTCACTATAAAAACACGTGACATCATCAAGCACCGCCATCATGACATCTGAAAGTGTTCAAGGAACTTACCAGGGGCAGAAACACTGAGGGAGGTGACGGAAGCTCCCTCAGCACTGACACTCCCTTTTGCAGACTTCACCAGGACAAGCTGGGCTTTACGGCCGGAGGCTCTCAGCCCGGGGAGCAGCGCCCACGCCACTGAGCTGGTACTGAGGGAGCGGGAAAGGGAGAGGAGGGCAGCCCAGGGGTCACGGGGCAGGGAAAGTGGGGGATTGGGGACGCGGGCTGCAGCCCCGCTCGGAGGCCAGCCCCAGCCCCAGCTGCCACGTCCGGGTCCGCAGACCCCGCCGTCCCGGGGCACAGCCCATCCAGGGATGGGGACGGGCCGGTGGCTGAGGAGAGGAAGCCCGGGAGGAGAGGACTCACGGGCGGGAGAGGGGAAGGGGACTCCAGCTGCAGACTGAGGGGAGACCGGCTGGGGCGAGAGGCAGCACGTGCACACCTGGTCCTGGACAGGTGTGGCAGGGGAGCCGGGCAGGTGTCGCGGGCAGAGGGGCCTGGCCCAATCAATATAGCTGAACATACGCTGACTCGTGCCCTCACGGGCTGTGACACTTGGACCACCCTCCCGCAGCCGCCTGAACCTTTCCCGTGAGCCCCCCACCTTGCACTTCCACAGCTGGAGACTCCGGCCCCGGGGCAGGAGCTAAAGGTTTACCGGGCGACAGAGCTGAGAAGACTTTGGGGCCGATCCCCGGCTCAGAGCTGGAGCTTCCAACCCTCGGTCCACCTGGCACTGACTGCGCATGCGCAGGAGGGCCAGCGATCCTCTGGTTTCTGTGAGAGAAGCTGCGGAAGTGAGGGAGGGAGAAGATGGGAGGAGGAGAGGAGGAGGGGAAAAGTGGAGGGAGACAGACGGACAGGAAGTGCAGAGAGAAGGGAGGGATCTGGAGAGGGGACGGGAGTAGCAGAGATGGAGAGACAAAGGTTTACCTCTGGGGGCATCCTGAAACAGAAGTCAGTCCTGCCTCTGTACCCTTCTCTAACACTTCAAGGCCCGCAGCTCAAATTTTCCCTCCCTGTTCCAGCCCTCCAGCTGAGGCCTCTGCAGAACCCCTACGGGATCACACCCGTTGCCCCCACGCGGAGCTGGGTTTCCTTTTGCTCTGGGAACCAAGCATCCGCGGGTGTTGCCGCTCAGAACTACCTTGGGAAGAGTACATATTCCCCTTTTACACGCTGGGAAACAGGCAGGCACGACCTCTGTCTTAGCTCCACTGTTCCAGGTGTTGGGCTGGTGGGGAGTGGGAGGTACAAGATCAGAGCCCCAGACAGAGCAGACTGCCTGAGTGTTGGTACATAGTCCCCATCCCTCCTGAGTAAACCTCACCCCACCCTACTGGAACCATCAAGGGCTCACAGGAGTTCCCTGGGTGTGGGAGAGCTGTCCTCAGTTCCAGTGCCCAGGTTGCTAGGTAGATAGGAGTGTTACTGAGTCCAAATTCATTCTCCTCAGTTTAGGACAGGCCAATAATTTCAGAGCCCAGGTGCTGGGGCATGGAATAGCAAGTTTCTGTAGACCTTGATGGCAAACAAATGTCGTGGAAAACCATCTCCCCAAGTCAGAATTCAGGCTCCTTTCCTACGTGCTTGGTTGTAGCAAATTTCTTGGTGTAGGAATTCTTTTTTGTTAGAATCCTTTGTTCTTGCAGCTATCTGCCTGAGTCAAATCTCTGTAATCCTCCAGCAAAACAAACGTTATTTTCTTTTCTGCAACTTGTTATCTTTATATGAATGGAAAAGTGTTAAATATCCTTAAAGGTCAGAGCCTTCAGAATAGGCTCTCCTGTATATTTCAGGCTCTAGGCAACACTGTTTCACAAGCAAGATGAAGCCTAGGAGACAGAGCACATGTTTAAATTCAAAGGAAAAGATCTAGTATGGAGTCAGATTTGTTCTTTTCTATTACCAGGGCAGAAGACACTTGAGGATTTAAACCCCCTTAAGTTAAAAATAAGTAAAAGTTTAAAGGAATTTACATACATAGGTGGGAATATGCATAGCATATCTGGAAAAGCACACAAAAGATAATAAACAGTGACATTTCCAGGGAGGGCTGAAAGAAAAGAGGGTGAGGGAAAACTTCTTTCACTTGTGTATTTTTGTGCTCTGTTTGAATTTTTTTAACCATATGCATGCATTTCTTTTTCAGTTAAAAAAATTGTAATGGAGCAAAGGAGTAACAAGCTCAGCAAATAGAGCAGCCATAGAATCACTGAGCCATCACATTTAATTTAAGCCAGGAAATATTTATTGACTCTCTCCTATGTGCTCAGTGCTGTTTTAATACTTATTTTATTATTTTTATTATTATTTTAATTTTAATTTTAATTTTAATTTTTATTTTATAAAATAATTACATGCTATCCCTCACCCCTGCCCATTGCTGGTGGAAAACCAACTGAGTTTTTCTTGAGTTGTTTTCCAAGGAGTAGAGATGAGTTATAAACAGAATGCATCTTACGGGCAAAACAGTTGGAGTGGTTTTCCAGCTGGCCAGACAGCTATGAAGTGTTTGCTATAGAGGCGCCCAGAGGCTGAGAGAGAAAGCCACCAGGACCCTACAACAAGCTGCCCAAACTGCCTTCTCCATGGCACTACTGAAATAGGAAAGAACAAATCTGACTCCATGTTAGATCTGTTCTTTTGAATTTAACCCTGTGCCCTGTTTCCTAGGTATAGTCTTGTTGGTTCTGCACGTTTTGTAAAACAATGTTGCCTAGAGCCTGAAATATACAGGAGAACCTATTCTCAAGGCTCTGACTTTGAAGGATATTAACACTTTTCCATTCATATAAAGATAACATGTTACAGAATAGAAAATAACATTTGTTTGTTGGAGGTTTACACGGATGTGACCCGGGCGAAGAGCTGTAAGAACAAAAGACTCTAACAACAAAGAATTCATAAACCAAGTTTGCAAAAACCAAGCATTCCTGCTTCCCCTTTTTAATATAAAAAGAGCCTGAATTCTGACTTTGGGGAATGGTTCTCCAGGACATTAGACTTCCATATTCTCAGCTGGGTTTCCAAATTAAAGTCGCTATTTCTTGCCCCAAAACCTGGTCTCCCGATTTATTGGCCTGTAATGCATGAGCAGAACAAGTCTGGACTTGGAAACACAAACATACAGTGAAAGTACCCATTTGGTATATTAAATGACCTGCTTCCACTCGTCTTCCTGACGTTTTCTTCTCTTGACAACTCCTGCTATGTTTATGAAAACCCTGTCATGTGGACACATTTCCATCTCAAGCCACTACCCTTCCAGGTAAGAACTGACGCCAAGAAGTCAATGGAAGTTACTAGAATGTATTACCTGGCCAGAAAAGAGCAGAAGTTGTTACTGCCTTATGTTCAGGAGCAGGCTGGGACACCTGACAAGATGTCATAAGTACAGATAGACATCTGGGCACCAAAGGAGAAGCTTCTAAGCCTCCATGAGGGACTTGTTGGATAGGAAGGAAAGGTCCCAACCTATATCTCTGATCCCACCACTAGCTTCCTGGGCGAGGCTGGACAAGTCACTTAAATTCTCTAGGCCCGTGCTGTCCACCATGGGAGCCACCAGCCACATTCAGGATTATGAAGTTATTCTGTAGCCAGACAGAATTATAAATACACATTTTATTGCAAAGGTACAGCAAATATAATATTTAAAAACATTATTTGTTATCTTTCCCTAACAAGTTATTTTTGTATGTGTAGCTTTCTGTGGTTTGCAATGCCTGCGACTAATGTTTCCCTTACAGTGAGTTATTTTGAAACTATAAGTTACTGGACACAGTACCCTCATATCACACTTGAAAAAAATTGATCCACATAAGCAAGGTGATCTGACTTAGTAGTTATGAGCAGGGGCTCTGTGGTCAGCCTGCCTGAGTATAAATTCTCACTATGCCTCCAGGGGTTTCTGTGTGAATCTTGGAAAAATTATTGTTGTTGTTGTTGTTGTTGTTGTTGTTGTTGTTTTTATTTGTGCCTCTTTTTCCTTCCCTTTTAAATAGCGAGGAATATGTAGACTCTATCTCGTACCGTGTTGCCAGGATTAAATGAGTAAACGTCTGTGCTGCCCACTTCCCTGGGTTTCAGCATTCTCCAGGCAATCAGTGTCAAACTCAGAAGCATTCTCCACTGTCTTCATCAGTCTGGGATGCTGTAACAAATTACCATGGGCCGGGTGGCTGAAACAACCAGCATGTTCCTTAAGTTTTGGAGGCTGAGGTCAATGCATCTGGGAGATGATAGCCTTCATGTCTCGAAGATGGCTGTCTTCCCACTATCTTCATGGGCCAGAGAAGCAAGCAATCTGTGGCCCTTTATAAGGGCACTAATCCCATTCATGAGGGCTCTACTCTCATGACCTTATTTTATCCTAGTAATCACTTCCCAAAGGCCTCGCCTCCCAATACCATCACCCTGGGAGATGGGGTTTTGACATATGGATTTTGAGGGGATGCAAACATTCAGTCCACACATCGGCTAACTCTCCCCAACATGCAGTCTTCAAACCTGTAGCTAATTTCAAAGTAATGTTTATATCTCTCTGCCCATTTCCATTCCTGCATCCACTAACACTGAAGAACAGTTATATTTTATTCCTTATTTTTCTGGTAGAGATTTAATTGATTCCTCTACTCCAATGCTCTCCTCACACCAAACAGTCCTATCAATAGCCCTGCCAGGTAGGTCTTCCTTAAAACACCTTCCCACTGCACCTGGTTGTTTTTTAGGTGTAAATGTCAGAATCCTCTCCACACCCCAGCCTAGAACTTTAATCCCATACACTACCGCTCACAATGTTATTTTTCTATTACCACTGTAACAAACTTCCATAAGCTTAACAGCTTAAACCAGCACAGAATTATCACCTTATGGCTGTGGAGGTCAGAGATCCAACACAGTTCTCATTGAGCTAAATTCAAGTTGCCAGCAGGGTTCCTTCCTTCTAGAGGACCTAGAAGAGAATGTTTCCTCGTTTTTGTTTTTTTTTCCAGTTTCCAGAGGTCACCCACCTTCCTTAGCTTGTGTCCCACGACTTCCTCCATTTTCATGGTCAGCAGCCTTTCTGAACACTGCTCCATGGCTACACCTCCCTCTGATTTTAAACTCAGCTGGGCTATGTCCTCCATTTTAAAGACCCCTGTGATTACATTGGGCCCACCTGGACAATCCAGGCTACTCACCCTATTGTCTCATCTCAGGATCCCCTTCTCCCCTCCCATTCAGGAATTATGTATGTGGCTGTGACACTCACCTTGTGTGACATTTCCTCCCATGAGCAATTTAAGGTTCAAGGCACTTATGAATGACTTTTTGTTTTTCTTCCTTAGTCTTTCTACCTTCAGTATGTGTGGTGAGATTATATGAATCCTTTTTATTTGTGGCCCTCCATTAAACTTTAATAATGTATCATGGGCTTAAAAGGCTAATAGAGAATTTAGAATACAGAAATCCTCTAAGATATTTCTCCTAATATATCTGTCATCCCTTTTGCCATGTACAGAAACATGTCACTGTTGGCTAACCTGTGGCGGGGAGGAACATGATTCTGCCATCACACTCCCCTCATTCTCACCAATGTGCTGATCACCTAACCAAGGATCTATGCTCCCCGCTTCACTCACTTCCTCTTCCTGTCCACTGACTCCTGTTCCCACTGCTTCCTTCATTCACCACATCAGGATTTCATGACCACATTCTTCTCTAAATAAAATGGATATCTTGCATCTAATGTCTGATAACTGTTCTTATTGTATATGCACACATTGACCTACACATAACCCCGCCCATCTGTTTATTTTCCTAGAATTTTCCAGAGGAATCAGTTCCATGATGATGATGATGATGATACTGACAGTGATGACAGGGTCCTCTCAAGGATTCTGACAAAGAGGGAATCAACAAAGGGAGGGAATCATTGCAAAATTGCCCCAGAAACAGGCTTAAAAGTAAATAACTGCTAAAGTGTTTAATGGAATTGGCTAATATTTAACTATTTTTAAAACTTTGTAACACTGAATTTAAAATTTTAATGGGAATTTTCATTCACCCCCTAACCAAGATTCAACTCTAGGACCAAAATCTAAGGATTTCTATCTTCTAACAAATTGTCCACTAGCCTTTTAAACACGTGATCCTTTAAAAAGCGTAAGTGCTGGGCTGAAAATAAGCAGGATTCATATAATCTCACCAGACACAGTGAATGTGGAAAGACCAAGGAAGAAAAACAAAAAGCCATTCATAATGTCTTGAAACTTAAATTGCACACAGGAGAAAATGATAACCACGGTGAGAGTCACACCAACATGACGCCTGAGTGGGAAGGGGAAGCTGATCTTCCTCATCAGACATTTATGCTGATTTGTTAGATGCCAACACAGTTTCCTCTTTGGATTTGCTTATAATAAGTTTGGAAGAGTTTAGGCTCTACCAAGAGCAGACTAAACATTTTCCCCTGCTGTCAGGTCACTTGACTGAATGTCCCCACAAGAAGGATATGATTATGTTTCAGAGGGAAGTCATCCTGAGAAGTAATAGGATTTTCGAGGGCAGAACTGCAGGTTCGGGCATGGAGGGCTGGAGGAGGGCTAGAAGGGACACTGGAAAAACAGCAGGAGTGAGTTCAGATACTGCTGCTCAGGTCGCCAAAGTCAGCAGTGCTATCTCTAAGGATATGTCATTCTCCCAAAAGTTCCATGAGTGAAGGAGAGTGAACACTAAGCAGGTTTTTAAGACACAGCAGCACATAATTTGCATCACAACTCAATTACAGTATGTTTTCATATTTGGAAAATAATTAGCCCATTGTTCTTTGAAACTGCAGCAGTAGTAATAGAAATAAAAAAGACTGAGCCGTCTTGGAGACAACAATCAATAAACAATTCTAAATCTGCAGGATTCCTTGACAATATGCAAGCAATGAGATAGATGTGTGCTGCAGATACCTCTTACTGCAAGGCTCACTCCTGCAAAGCATAGAATTAGTTTTCTCAGCAGACGGAGGGAAACAAGTCAAGATTCCTAATCTTGAGAGGTTTACTATATGGCAGGAAAGATCAGACAAGTGCATAAAGCCAAATATGAATAAATGCAATCGAATATTATGAAATGTGAATGGAGCACAGATGAAAGAGAAATTACTTTCACCTGGGATCTAGAGAGACCTCTTCAGAAAATGTGGCTTTGGAGATGGCCAAAGACATGGGTGGAATTTTGGCAGAAGAGGATGTAAGGAATTTAAAAACTGATTCTAAAATTCATATGAAAATTCAAAGGATCCCAAATATCCAAAACAACTTTGAACAAGAAAAACAAATTTGGAAGACTTACACTATCTGATTTTCAGACTTTTTTTTATAAAGCTACAGTAATCAGAAAGTATGGTGTTGGTGTAAAACAGGGAAATAGAATAATGGAACAGAATAGAAAGTTCAGAACTAAACGAACACTTATATAGACAATTGATTCTCAAAAGGATTCAGTGGAGAAAAGGATCTTTTCTACAAGTAGTGCTGGAATTGTTAGATAGTGATATGCAAAAAAAAATGAACTTTGATACACACCTCACAAAATATACAAAAATTAACTCTAAGTGGATCATAGGTCTTAATAGGAAATCTAAAACTATAAAACAGCTAGGAGAAAAAGCATAGGCTTAAGCTTTATGATCTTGGGTTTGGCAAATATTTCTTTGCTATGACACCAAAAGTATAATCTATTTTTAAAAAAGTAACTGATAGAGTGAAATTTACAAAAATGAAGACTCTTCAAAGCTGTTCTAAACACTGCAAAGCAAATGAAAAGACAAGCCATAGACAGAAGCTATTTGCAAATCATATATCTGGTAAAGGTCTTTCTTTGTGTCTGATCCAGAATAAAGAGGTTTCAAAACTCAATAATAATGCAAACACCTGAATGAATGAATGAATGAGGCCAGAAAACACACTTCAGTAAAGATATCCAGATGGATAATAAGTATATGAAAAGATGCTGATTAAAGATGCCATTAGTCATTAGAGAAATGCTTTTAAAAACCACAGTGAGATAGTAGTACACATACATACTAGAATGTATACGATTAGAAAGACTGACCTTACAAAGTGCTGGCAAGGAAATAGAGCAACCAGAACTGATACACACCACGAGGAATTTACAATAGCACAACCATTTTGGAAAACTGTTTAACAGTTTCTTTAAAAATGGTAAACACCTATCTGCCATATAAGCCAGACATTCCTCATCTGATGCTTTAGAAAATAAAAGCATATGTCCATACAAAGAATTGTAACCAAATATTCACTGCAATAATATTTATAATAGCTCAAGTTGTAAACAACCCATGCATCCATCAAGAAGTAAATGAAGAAACAAAGGATGGTCTATCCAAACACTGCTCACAATAAACTATTCAGGAAAAACTCAGCACTAAGCAATACTCTGCTATAAGAAAAATAAGCTATTAATACCGGAACACAGATGACTCTGAAAATAATTACACTGAATGAAAGAAGTCAGACAACATAAAGTAGATACTGCATGAATCCATTCATACAACGATCTTGAAAATGCAAACCAGTATGTTGTGATAGAAAGCAGATAAATGGTTTCCAGGGGAATAGATGGGGAGGGAGGGAGAGACAACAAAATTCAGGAGAAGAGTTTTATGGGTGATGGGTATGTTCACTGTCTTGAATGTGGTCATGGTTTCTTGGGGATACACTTATGTCAAAATGTATTAAGTTGTACACTTTAAATGTGTGAAAATTATTTTGCCAAATATACCTCAAAGCTGTCTTAAGAAAAAAGGCACTTCTGTCCTGACACAACTCAGGGCCTGATTGGAGTGAGATGATCAGTCCCTCACCCTGTCTGCCTAATGGGAAGGTAGAAAACCTCTTACGGAAGATAAGATATGGATTTTTCATTTGCAATGTCTGCCATTAATAAAGAATTTCTAGACATGAAACATGTCAAGACTATATGATGGATAAAATGAGAATAAGTAATATTAGACAAAGGATGCAAACCCCAGGTGATGTAGGCATAAAAGGCTATAAAATACTTTTAATACATTCAAGAAAATAAAGAAATGATGGGAGAATATATTACAGGGTCAAGACTTTCAACAGAGAAATATACTGGAATGTATTTTTAAGAAAAATCAAACAGATACTCTAGAACTGAAGCTTTCAGCTCTGGAAACAGGTAAACAGAGCTAGTTAGGATCCCTTTTAAGTAAAACTTTCAGTAATGCCGGATAAAATACAACAAAAGTAACACAGAGCTAACTATGGAGAGAGAAGTTCCCAGGTGACAATACAAAGAGGATACAACGCCAAAATGATAATCTTGTGAGCTGATGCCACCACACCCTGGAGGGAAGGGGTTTTCATCTGCACATAAATAGGGATACAATGTCCATTTAGGAAACAGGGTCCATACCAGATGTAGAAGAGTCTTCCTTTATAGAAACCTCTGCATAAGACGTATTGGAAGTCTTGCCTCTTCACTGAAAGGGAGACTCAAAGTTCTCCACATGTGCACACAGGAGAGGGGTGAAACAACCGGTTCTCTAGGGAAAAACAAAGTCTGCGTTAAAAAAATCTAATCTCCACGCCCCTGCTTTATATGAATGTGGAATCCAAATTGATACTCCACTGAAGATTCCAGAATTCCCAAACCAAAATATATAATAATTCAAGGTTGATCATATCACCTGGAGCCTTAGGATAATCAACAAAAAATTGTTCTCTAGGGAAACTTTAAAAACCAAGATGTAAGGGACAATCATAGGAAAAAAAATGTACTCACTATAGAGAAGCTCCCACAACTCTACACACACACAGACACACAACTAAAAACTGAAGGAAATCAGTGCCACTGGGAAGAATGATCTAACCATAAAACACAAGATGATTAATATTCCAGAGACTAAAATTATGAAACAATCTAAGAGAGAGCATAAAAGAAGTATGACTGAATCATTAAAAGATAAAATGAATCTTATATAACATAATGAAAAATCAGGACATCATGAAAAAGAAAACAGATCAATTTTGTAAAGAACCAAACAGAACTTATGGAAACAAAATACAGATGTCATTTGGTATATAAAATTCAATGAATGGGTTAAGTAACATTTTAATCTTCAATATCTATGGTGTTCATTAAAATTCAACAGTAATCTCTAAAGTAATTGTTTAAAAAGAGAATAAAAATAAAGAAGTTAAAATGAAGAACGCAAAATAGGCCAATCACTATTCTAAGTTCTTCATCTATTTTATCACTTAATGCTCACAGTCTTTGAGGCGGATAGTACCACTTATTGTACATGAAGAAAGTGAGTCTCAAAGAGATTACATATACTGGTTACACGGTTAGCAAGGGAGGGAAACAAGCCCGGATAGGCTGTCTCTAGACACCATGCTCTTAACCATGACTGCAAGGTATATAACAGGCAGGAGAAAAGGAGAGCAAAGCAAATAGAATTCAGAAAACAAGATGCCAGAAATAAAACATCATCACTAATCACAATGTATTTAGATGAAATAAATAATGAGTAAAAAGATTTACAGATTTCATTAGTTTATCTGAGACAAAGCAGAATTAAAACTTAAAACTGGTTGAAAGCTTAGAAGAATAACAGAAAGAAGTCAAAAGTTAGAGCCAGAAAGAGAGACACCTGAGAAATACTAATCAATGGAAAGGGAATCACTCAAGCCTCCCTCAGGTTCATAGGTACCTGAAACCCACCTTGGCCTGACACTTACCAGCTCTGTGCCTGAGCGAAACTCTCAGTCCCCCGGAATCTTCGTTCACTCACCTGTGAATGTAAGGAACGATCCCTCCTTCCATCCGGCCAATTTGTATTGACTGCTGTGCCACGGGTACAGGTCAAGCCACCTGAGGTCCGTCAGTGAACAAATAAGGATCCTTGTCCCTGTAGGACTGAGGAGGAGCAGAACATAAACTACAGTCTTGACAGCCATGTGAAATATATGGTATTCTAGAAGGTGATAGAAATAATATGATCAGGGAGAGGGGGTTTCTGGGGCAGAGACAAGGGGAAGGCAGTTTCCAGGTTAAAATGAGATGGCCAGAGCTGGGCTCACTGAGGACCTTGAGAACGGGGTGCTAGTTGCTGAGCTCCCTCTAACACAGCACCGCACACTGGGTGACGTGAACCACTGAGGCTCACTGTCTCACAGCCCTGGGGGCGGGGTGTCTGCAGGCAGGGTGTCAGCAGGGCAGGCTCCTCCTGAGGGCTGGGAGGGAGAGGCTAGTCCAGGCCTCTCTCCTTGGCTTGGAGACGACCGTCTTCTCTCCACATCTCATCACGTCATCTGCCATGTACGCATGTCTCTGTGTCCACATTGCCCCTTTTTATCTGGACACAAGTCATACTGGATTAGGGCCCACCCTAATGACCTCTTCTTAACCAATGACATCTGCAACAACCCTATTTCCAAATGGGGTCATGTTCTGTAGTCCTGGAGTTTAGGACTTCAGCATATGAGTTGGACAGAGACCGGCCAGGGCAACAGGCCTGTGGGTGCATGTCTGATGTCCCCAAGGGACAGCAGGGAGGCCAGTGTGGCTGGAGCGGAGTGAGCCAGGGAGAAAACCGGAGATGAGCTTAGCTTGGGGAGGGGGAGGAAAGCTGTAAGGTCACCATAAGGACTCTCACTTCTTCACTGAGTGAAATGAGAAGCCATTGCAGGATTTTGAGCAGAGAAGATCACACCCAAGGTTTCAATCATGCCTGACTTAGGTGATGAGGATGAAAATATTTAGGCTTTTGAGCTGATAATAGTTAGACTACATGTTGGACTTTGAGTTGATGGTGTAGTAAATGAGACTCTGGAGGGTGTTGGGATGAGGTGGATGCATTTTGCATGTGGGATGGACAAGAAACAGTGGGGCCAAAGGGAAGAACTCGGTAGAATAATGGTCCCCAATATGTCCACGGTCTGATCCCTAGAACCTAGAAATGTCAGTGTGCATGACAAAAGGGACTCTGCAGGTGTGACTGTCAAGGACCTTGGGATGGCAGATCACTGTGGGAAAGCAAACGTCATCATGGAGGTCCTTGGAGAGAGGCAGATTGGTCAGAGACAGAGATGTGATGTGGCAGCAGAAGTCACAGTGACACAGGGCCCTGGGCCAAGGAGTGTGAGCACCTCTGCAAGCTGGGAAAGGTAGTAAGATGAATCCCTCCCAAGAGCCTCAGTGTGGAACGTAGCCTTGGCCACACGTTGGTTTTAGCCCACTGACATTGACTTTGCATTTCTGCACCCTAGAACAGTGAGACAATGGATGTGTGTTACTTTAAGCCACTGAGTCTGTGGTCCTTTGTTACAACAGCAATAGGAAAAGAGCTCAGGAGCTAACATGAACATGAACCCCAGGCTGCTTTCTGTGCCGGCAGGAAGTCCTTTGTCTCTGATCCTAGGGGAGTGTCCTGTCTTCTGGCAGAATCCACAGACTACCTCATGCTAACCTGGCAGCTTGCAGGGGGTCAAATCTTAACCCTGCACAGTTCTTGATATTTAGTTAATAAAAAAGATGGTGTCATCATGGGTAATTTTCCATCTTTTAAATACAATTCAGTCTTCTAATTGAGAGACTATGTAAATAGTTTTCAATCTTTATAATAAATAACTGGTTTTATTTGGTTACTTAAATTATGAATAATAATATTCACATTAGTAAAAGTTATTAAAATCAACATTTTTCAATGAAAATATCAAATATCTTTTTGCATGAACATGTATTAACTACAAGAAATATTCCATGCTTTCTTCTACGATTTAGTGTTAGAGTCTTAAAGAATAATATTTTCCTCAAAAGATATTATGGCGAGGGGATTTCTTTTGGTGGTACAGTTCCTACATAAAATCTGGTGCATGGCTCAGGCCACTGGGAACCTAGAGATGATAGAAATAAGGAGGCATTATAAACACAGAACAATTTTTAAAGGAATTAAAAAACTGGATGTGTGAAAACAAAGAATCAGAGAATATTCTGGTGAAATAAAAGTATTTTTCAGCTTAAGCAAGACACTGGGTGAATAAATCTAAAATGAAAAAACCACCGAGAGATTAGCAGCAGTCATGCATGCAGTGTGACTGATCAAAACCAAGTTGTTCCCAAACCAGTCTGCAGGCTTGATGCCTTCATGAATCAAGTCTGTGTGGCACCAGGCCACCTCGAATAAATGTTGATGAGGTATTTATATGCCCTTCACCATCCCAGCTCAAAGCCCACACACGAGCTACATGACCATCGCCTACACATCTGCAAAACGCCCATCATGGTGAATAGCACTTTTCTTGCTCAGTAGCCAGTGGCAGGGCACTGTGAACAGACAGAGATACAGGGACACAGGGACACAGAGGCACCTCCCTTTACTCTGCTGATAACCTTCCGTGCATTCCTGGGGACAGGATTGTCATAAAATGCACCATGGATTGATCCTCCTCCTAGGAAAGGAACAGTAGGGCTGTCCTCAGGTTTGAGCAAGGGTGGCCTGGGGATCTCAGAAGAGCTGTTTCAGCACAACCAATAGAAATGATGGCCACTGTGACCACGAGAGACGTCCCCTGCCATCTCAGTAGGCACTTGGGCTCCTGACAAAAGCTGGGCTCAGTAAAGGGTTGAGTAGAAGGCACAGACCTGAGGGATGCCCCAGCAAGAGACAGGAGGTAGGGCCTTGTTTATACTGCTCTGGGTGTATCCCAGCCTCATCCGAATATGAAATCAGAAATTTGCAAAACAGCAGAGCTGGGATGGATCACCTACTCCAGACTCCTCTCCTTACAGTTTAAAGGGTGGCAGCCCTGGGAGGCAAAGCAACGTGCTAAAGGCAGAGCGTTGATGTGGCAGCACCAGATTAAATGCACCGTGCCAATCCCCATTCAAGGCCGCTAACACTGAGTATGGGGCCAAGGTTTCCAACTAGGAGAATGAGGCAGTGTAAATAGTTTGTTCCCCCCAAAACCCCAAATGTTTTTTAAAGGCACAAAACTCACCTTAACTAGCTCTCTTCTGAGGGGCTCTCTTCGGTCTCTGTCTTTCTGTCTGTCTCCATTTCTCTCTCTCAGACACAAACACATACAATTATGTGAAAAGGGACTTCCTGCCATACAAAGACAGACTTCACATCTTCAGAGAAACACTTGACAAAGCACATTTCCAATTCAAGTCTTTGTGTGAGGTCTGGGCAACTGGCTTATCTTCTAGAACAATTGGTGGTTCCAAAATCAGGAGATCATCTTCCCCAAAGGAAGATTTCTGGTCAGTGTTGATGAAGCTGGGGGTGTCACATTTCATGAGCCCATTCGGCTCCTCTGGCCACCTGCTGCATCTGATGGCTTCCTGGAGCTGAACATCCCTGTCAAGGGCTATGGTTGGGATAGCAGATTTGGCCTTGTCCAAGTGGCCCACTTCATTGATGTAGCAGTGAAAGAGGGACCTAGGTTCGTCATTGCCCTGTCAGAGAACACCTTGGGCACCAGCGGTCTTCCAAAGTCTGACACAAAGCTGTTCAGTCTGAATCTCTTCTCGGGAGACCCTGCATTGCTATAAAGAAAACCAAAATAAAAGATCGCTCACACTCTAGGTCGGTGACCTGAAGAATCATAGTTTTTGCCATCTACTGAGAGCAAGTCCCTGCACAGAGCATGCTGACAAGCACTGGAAGTGAGAGACATCACTTCTGAACACATACAATTAAACCCAAGGCAAAAGTCTCAAGTGAGGGACCTTGGACCATCCTGAAAAGACATCGTTCCCTGAGAATTCTCGGTATTGCTGAATAGCACACCAGTGTTTCTCATTGGGACACTCAGATCATCTTCATCAGAATTAGTTAAAGTGCTTCTTAAAATGCAGAATTCTGGGGTGCAGACCCGCAGCGTCTCCAGAGGTAGGGACCTGTAGTCTGTACTTTTAGAGCAGCCGAGATCACTGAACACGCTCAGGTTTAGCACTGCATTCTACATCGGGTCACCTGAGCATCGACAATGCTGTCTCACATGGTGGGTGGGTTGCCATGTGTGTCAGGGTGCTGTCCTACCCACGAGACTCCCCTGATTCTCAGAAATGACAGTGCTGCCCCATTGGGCAAAAAATACCACCATTTCACAATGCATACGCAGGGCGCCGGACTGACAGATACAATCAGTGATGGGAGAGGGGACAAAACTCATGTTCCTGATCCCTTGTTTCACTTACTATGGGACAAATGATCAATTCAAGGGTAATAAATCAGTGAATGAGTGAATAACATGACTCTCGTTATTCCCACGAGTGCCTGGAAGAGCAAGCCTGGGCACACTGAGAAACATAACAGCCCATCTACTTAATTGCCATCCTCCCCAGATCTATGTAAAGGTTACTTCCACCCAGGCAGTGACTCATGAAGGGCAAGAATCATGTCTGAACACACTCTCAAATCCAGAACAGAACCTGACAACAATTAGCTCTGGAGTCTGTGTTTAGCGAGTGTGGAATCTCAGT
Source organism: Camelus bactrianus (assembly GCF_048773025.1). Classification (NCBI taxonomy): domain Eukaryota; kingdom Metazoa; phylum Chordata; class Mammalia; order Artiodactyla; family Camelidae; genus Camelus; species Camelus bactrianus. Next base: position 104,220,129 of record NC_133544.1, read on the forward strand.
GATGCCAGCTCTTACAACTTGCCTTCCCATCCCACCCATCATGATATGGCCCTTATGACCAGTTCTCCCGGGACTGGGGCCACGGAACTCATTTACAGGACTGGAAGAATCTGATCATGTAAACCACCCCCCAGAATATCATCAAGAGTCACCTGCATTTCAGGGATCAGTAATCCCAGAAGCTTTGCAGTTCAGGCAGCTGAGGGATTTTTATATCAGCTCTGTCTTCTACTGTGACTGCCTGGGTGACATCAGACAAGGAATTCTCAAAAGCCTGAGCTTTTCCTTTCAGAAATAATCTAATTAACAATTCTCATTGAGCACTTAACAAATGTGATGTGAAGATCAATGATTTACACAGGAGTACAACATTCATTAGGTCGTGGATTTTGAATCAGAGAAAAATCATTTGAGAAAGATTGACAGAATGTAGCTTTAATGCAAATTTAAGTATTCTTACCTTTCAGCAAATCATCTTCTTCCCCTACTTATCACTTCACCCAAGTTTAAAAGATGTTTGAGAACAGGGATGATTGTGCCAGGAATCTGTGACCCAATAACCTAAAATGTCTCCTAGGAAAAAAAGGGGAGTAACACATTTTTAAAAAGTATGGTGAGGACAGCAGGGCCACCCCCCAACTCCACACTAAGGAGCTCTGAGTAATAGCTTTCCTGCCTGCCTGGGGCATCAGCTGATGTGAAAACCCACCCAGAAAACTCACTGTCCAGCAGCTCTTCTGTAACACAGGCTACACTTTCTCAGGATTAAGAATTGGGTCCAGTAACCCCTTCGCTGAAGAATAAAGACAAAGGAGAACAAGAGAGTTCTTCCCCTCCCCAGGGGAGAGCCCAGACCTTGGGCTGCATGCACTGCCCCCACCTCCCAGGAGAAGGAAAAACTGGAGAAGGACGCCCTGCGAAACTAGGGCAGCAAAGTTAGAGATGGGAACAAGTAGACCAGCTGGCCTGGGACAGCACCCTCCGTCGCTGCCTTGGCAGCTGCCTCCGCCCCCTCAGCACATCCTGCCCACCTCAGGTGGCTAAGCTGTCAGGGAAACTGTGCTTTGCGACCTGGGGCAACAGAGACTGCCCCCAGGCCAAGCTGCTGGGAAGATGGGAGCTAAACCACCAGCTCCCAAGCGGCAGGCTCCATACCTTCGACATCACCCCGCCACCCCCGCACCTTAACGCACCCCCGGGGCAATATGACCCTGAGAAGTGTGACCTGGGAACGAGGGGTGGCAGAGGCCGCCCCCATGTCAGGCCTCCAGAGAGATGGGAGGTTATCCTCCAACTCACAATAGGCAGCACCCCTCTCCTCCCCACCCCCTGATCTCACAGTGCCCACCTCCCAGGAGCAACCTGACCTGGTGTGATGTGTCACACGAATATTGGGCGGGAGAGGCCATCCCCAGGCCACGTCAGGGGAAAGGAGAAGAAGTAGCCCCATTAGGCAGCTGTTACGGCCGGCTGCCCCTGCCCCTCGACATCATTGCGTCCTCCTCCCAGGAGCAAGCTGACCTGGAGAAGGGCATCCGGCTTCTTGGGCAGCAGAGGACACCCCCAGGATTGGCTGCGGGGAAGAGGGGAGCAAATTGATAAGCTCCGTGCTGCAGGTCCTCTACCGCCGCCGTCGCCACCCTTGCACCTTAAAGACACCGCCCAGGGCGACCCTTCCCAGCAGGCTGAATGGGACAGGTGTGTCTGGTGATCTGGGGCAGGAGAGACGACTCCCACACCAGGCAATCGGGGAGACGGGAGCCAATCCACCAACTCCCCAAGGCATCCCCATCCCCCCGCATCAGCCACCACTCCTGCCCACTGACCTCACGGTGGCTGCCTCTAGGGAGCAGGCTGACCTGGAGATGGACGTCCGGCGAACTTGGGGCAACAGTGACTGCCCCCAGAGCAAACCATGAGGGGAAATGGGAGCAAATGGACCAACTTCATGGGAAAACCCGCCACTGCTGCCACCACCCCCAACGTACCACGCCCACCTCCCGGGGTCAGGCCGACTAGGATACACGTGTCCCGTAACCCAGGCCAACAGAGACCGCCACCAGGACAAGCCCCGGGGAAGATGGGAGCAAATGGGCCCGCTTCCCCGCTGCAGGCCCCTGACCCCCGCCACCCCTGCACCCTGACTACCCTGCCTCCCACCCCCAGGTAGCTAAGTGGGACAGGGGTGTCCCGGGACCTGGGGCAGCAGAGGCTGCCTGCAGGCCATGCGGTGCAGACATGGAGCTAATACACAAGCTACCCCGGGACAGCCTCCCTATCCCCGCAGCCACCACTTTACCAGCTCCCTGACCGCACCACACGCATCTCCCAGGAGCAAGCTTACCTGGAGTCGGACCTCAGACAAATCTCCGGCGGCAGAGGTCGCCCCCAGGCCAGGCTGCGGGGGAGAGAAGAAATGGAGCAGCTCCCTGGAACGAACCCCCTCCCCCTGGCGCCGCTGCCCCCGCCTCCCAGGAGCAAGCTCACCTGGAGACTGGAGTCCCACCTCTGGGGCAGCGGAGGCCGCCCCCAGGCTCCGCCATGGAGGAGAGTGGAGCGAATTGACCGGCTCCCCCGCGGCAGCCCCCCTACCCCTGTGGTCCCCGCACCTTAACGGCACCGCCTCCACTCACCACTCAGCAAGCTGAGTGGGACAGGTGTGTCCGGCGACCTGGGGCAGCAGAGGCTGCTCCCAGGCCCGGCAGCTGGGAGAAGGCAGCTATTCCACCAGTTCGCCAGGGGCAGCCCCGCTCCGCCCCCCTGTCGCTGCCACCGCCCCCTGACCTAACCGCCCCATTTCCCAGGAGCAAGCTTACTTGGAGTCCAACATCTGGTGAATCTCCGGCGGCCAAGGCCCCCCCAGGCCAGGCTGCAGGGAAGAGAAAAAATCGACCGGCTTGCCCGGGCAGCCTCCCACCCGCCGCTGCCGCCGCCTCCACCGCCCCAAAACATTGCACTAGCCTCCCGTGGTCAGGCTGACTGCGAGGATGTGCACTTGCCTGAGCACCTCCCTGCACCCCGACACTCCCTGTACCTCTGCACCACTGCCACTCTCTGCACTTCTTCACTGCCTGCACCCCCACATTCCCTGAACTGCCTTCACCCTCCACAGCCCCTGCACCCCTGCCACCACTTACACCTTTGCATTGCATACAGTCCTGCACCCCTGTATGTCCCACACACCACCTCTTTGGCCTGTGGCAGAGTCTCTGCTGTTAGGCCAATGCACAGGAACTCACATATTTGCCAGAATATGATGCATCAGTGGACGTCTGTGGTTGGCTGCAGGAAGGTACATGTTCCCGGTCACTAGCCTGGGCCACTAGGGTGATCTCTGTGAGGTCACCCAGGAACGGCTCAGAGATGCTGTTCTCTGGGAAGAGAGGAGTAAAAACCGGTCTTGAGGGCAGAGCTGTGCTCACCAGGCCGTCCACGCTTCATGTTTTACACAGGGCTTTGGAGAAGTGAAATGGATCCGGCCAAGACATGCCTGCTGTGCGCCCACCTCAGTCCTGGGCTCTGAGGCAGACCGACTGGCTCCCACCATCAAGACACATGAATGGGCACCTGAATGGTCCCTTTGAGGCATCCCATCAGTTCTCAGGAAGAAGTCTGGCTGCTTCCACCCCATGGTCCTCCCTCCCATGGTGCTGGCCTCAGGAAGGTTCCTCATTTGGGGAAGAAGGCAGCCCACTCCCTATGCCACCCCTCACCTTTCTCTAACCCAGGCTGGTGCTTTCTCTGCCCTTCAGAGTCTGGAAAGCCATTCCTCTTCAGTTATGTCCCTTCTGAAATGGACTTGCTTCCACTCAATTCTAGGTGAGGACGCACCATGGAATGCACTGGGTAAGAGAACCAAAATAAATATTTTTTTTCTGTGAGGTTTTCTGTTTATCTACTGGGATGGGCTGTGTGTAGTTTGCTACAGCCATTGGTGTGAGAGCCTAAAGCTGCCTGTGTGTCCTTGTTTTCATCCCCCCGCTGTCTTTGGGTTTTCCCTAGACACTCCTGAGACATTTACTTCTTTTAATTTTATTCCTGTTGTTACACAGAGGCCCTACTGACATGGAGGTAAGGTGTTGGGGTAGCAGAACAGAGCAGGGCATATATACTCCTGTGATTAGTTCTCATTGAGCCTGTGCCCTGAGCTGTGACCTCCACAAGTGTGTCTCTTTCCCCTCACCCCAATTTGGGTGACACAGAAGGGATTTCCCTTCCCCCAGGCTGGTTAGGCTCTGGTAAAATAATTTCTCATTAAAAAAAAACACACAACCCCCCACAATGGAAGAGAATGTTCTGGGTGTATTTCAATAGAGCTATTTTATCCTTTCCTGGCAGGAAGCATGAGGAGTTTTCCTATGATATTCACTCTGAGAACAGGGTACGGTCCTGGAAGTAAAATGCATGAAAAAGAGCAGGGGGCCCCTCTGACTGGCCCCTGAAGTTCTCACTCAGACTTCCCCACGCTGAGCCTCCAGCTGGCCTCAGGGAACTGTTAAATCTGCCTGCCCCCGGGTTTCTTGCAAAAGCGGGTTCTGCCCTGGGAGCTGTGACTCTCCAAGCCTGCCCAGCTGCCTCTCTGGGTTGGGAGCAGCTTTCCCCCTCAGTTTTCTTGTGGATCTAAGAAGAGCAGTGGGTTTTCAGCTCCCTCAGCTCTGGTGTTGTTTTCAGGACAGAAGGAGCAACTTCTGAGCTCCACACGAGCTGGACCAGAGGCTGGAAGCCTCCCCTCCTCTGCCTCCATGCAGACAATCAGTGGCTGTGGTTCTAGCCGAGTTTCTGAAGATGTGGATTTAAACATACACATCCCAGCCCCCACAGGAGCACACAGTCCCATAAGTCCCTACAACATCCACTGGTAACTACGGAGCTGATGAGGACACGGGTTTCGGGGCTGCAGAGGCCTGACTGCAAGACTTGCTCCGTGGCCTATTAACGTGGTTGCTCTGGGCATTGTCTGAAGTGGCTTGCTTACCGCACCTGGTACATGGGAAATATAAAATAAGTACTAGAACCTCCACTTTTTCTCCCTCTTGGGCCTTCCAACATAAAAAGTAATAAGTGAACTCAGATGGCCTAGTCACCACAATAAGGTCAGAACAGCCTGGCTCTCCTGAGTGATAGGCAATGACTTGCACCTTAACTCGGAACAGTAGGGGAACTGCCTTCCTCTAAATGGGCCTCTCCCCACACCAGGCATGCTCCCAGGTGAGACGGGGCAAACTCCCCCATTGAGGTGTGTGCTGGTGGCTTCAGTGTGACCTGGCCCTGCCGGGACTTGAACCTGCAGTGAGGTGGAGGGTCAGGAGGAGGGTGGTCCCTGCTGGGGCAGCAGGGGGCCAGGTAGCACCCTGCCCAGCCTGGTGCCTTGGGCTTCCCAAAATCTCCTACGGCCCCCGGGTCGGCTCTGGTCTGGGCCACTCCATGCACCCTCCCAGTATCTTTTCATTAAGTCCCTTTTTTGCTTTTATCAGCCAGAGGTGGTTTCTGTTGCTTGTTCAGTGAAACAGTGCATCAGGAAACCAGACTATTTCTAAGATCAGTAAAATACCAACTTTGGTCAGCTCGCCGGGCAGACCGTGCAGCACAAATTCTGGCACAGGGCTGTGCAAATGCCTTACATGAAGGGTTCTCATCATCTGTCTTCAGAGATGCAGAAGCTGGTGGTTCAGGTAAATCCTCAGGGATTGAGGAATCCAAAGCTGGTTGGCTTCAAAGACTAACCGGTTGGACCAGACCCCTGAGCTGTGGTCAGAAGCCTGGCTCAATGTCACACAGACTCAGCACCCTAAGTGTCCGGTGGGGCCGGTGCTGTTTCCTTTACAGGCTCTCGTTGGGGAGTCACTGTAGCCCCTTACACTCAGCAGGGAATCCAGCAATCTTAGACCCCACCCAGAGTGTTCCATGACACAAATCTCGGGAGTGTTTAATTTTCATCTTTGTTTAGGAGGATGAAGGTGGGGAAAGAGGAGAGATAAATTCACACTTAGTGACACCAAGTCACAGCCAGTACCTCCTCCTCGGAGAGCTATGTGTTCCCACAGTGCGGGCTGGGGGGCTGGGCAGAGCCCCTCCTCTGGTCACAGAGGGACTCACTCCTCTGGCTGCAACTGATGGGTTGGACAACCAATCCAGAGGGGACAGAGCATCTTTCCCGGGAATTTGGAACTGACACACAGAAATTAATTTCACTCATCTGGGGATTGGGAGCAATCAAATGAAACCAGAGCAGGAGAGAAAGTTACAAGTGAATGAGAGAGACAGAGAGACTGAACTTGTGAGAGCAAATAGTGGGAAGGAAGGAAAACAATGAGGGGACAGAGGAATTCCAGCTCCTGGCTGTCTAGTGTGTCCCAGCCCATCAACGAACCTGCGGGCTGGTTAACATGATTCCAGGTTTGCAGATTAGGAAACAGGCTGAAAGAGACGGGGGATGGCTTCGGGTACACAGTTAATTTAATTGCCACTGGACCCCTCACTTCCCACTGCCTGAAGGCACCATGATCGTCACAGGGACCCTGCTTTGCTTACAGCCCAGCACCCTGATCAAAGGGACCCTGCGGGAGTGGGAACTTCTCTGAGTGTGGAGAGTTCCCTGCACCGAGATACCATGCATCAGCCGGCTCCCGCTCACCCCAGGTTAACGTTTCCCCAGCTGTGCAGTCTCCCGACAAGCTTCCCTCCCTGCCAGGCACCCCTGTCCTTAACACCGAGTGTACTGCAGGAATTCAGGCACAGGGATGCCCAAAGCAACACGAGCCCACCGGCTGTACAAACAGCAGACTCCCAGCCCCACCTGGGCTCTATGGGGATTGTAGGTGTCCTCACCTTTCATGTATCTAAGGCAATCTGTTTCTTCAGCTGGAGGCTGCAGAGAAAAATAAAAGGTCCAAAACATCGTTCAGTGAGGAATTCCTCCAAGGACCTGACTCCAGAGTCTACAACCAGGTGTGCTGGCCGCTCCTACCCCCGGACTTGGGGTGAAGGTGGATTATTGATCAGCACAATCGCCGGTGGCCCAGCTCCTGAGCTTGGCTGCCCAGAGGGGGCTGGGGGAATGGGTAAGGCCAGAGCACTCAGGAAGAGCACAGAGGCCCTGCCCTCACACCTCCGCAATTGTAAACCGTTCCCCAAATCTCAAGGCATCGGACAGAGTGCAGCCACCACAATAATGAGATGCTCCCATCTCTTCACTCACTCCTGTCGGTTCACTTACGTGCTGAGCATCCACTGGGTCACAGGACATGACACACAGAATGGCCTAAGGGACAGGCTTGGTACTTCCTCCTGGATCCTGTTCAATCTGATGGAAGAATGATCACTCATGAAAGGTTTCTCAAAAGGATACATAGACAGAAGACAAATTGCAGACTGAATCAAATTTTAAAATATAAATGAAGATCCCCCAGTCCCCCCACCTAAGGTTAACAGCATAAAGAAAATAGATCTTGCCTTTGATCACCAAGGAAGTGGTCACCCCCTCTCAGGAGGAAAGGAGAGTTATTCTTTAAGCAGGACACAAAAGTGCCCCATCGGATTGGACCAGGACCTCTGCATTCATTCAGCAAATCTGTATAAGCTCTTACTACACATGGGAATCTAGTAAGTATACCCGTTCCCAAGGGTCTTGGGCTTTATTAGTCAACAAAATAGACATGACTCCCCATCACTGGGGGCTCAGAGTTTTAGCAGAGGAAACAGGCAGCATGTTGGGGGTAGCAAGAGCTTGGGGAAATGAGTGATATGAGCAAACTCAGGTGATGATGGTGGGATGGGAGGCAGGCAGGAGGGAATGAGGCAATCCTGGCAGATCTCATGGAGTAATGAACTTGAAGCAGAATAGATCCGGAGAAAGAAGGAAGAGCCGGATCCAGAGGACCCCAGAGTGATGGGGAGAGTGTAGGCTGAGAGGCAGAGCATGCCCGGTCCTGGAAGTCTTTGGGACGACTTTGGTTCCTAATGGAATGGTGACCATTTTAGTGAGTTTTGATGGGATGGTTGATGTTCAATTTATGCTTTTGTTTTGGTTTTTTTTGGGGGGAGGGTAATTTATTTATTTTAGTGAAGGTGCTGTGGTTTGAACCCAGGATCTCATGCATGCTAAGCATGTGCCCTATCACTGAACTACACCCACCCCCTCAATGTCTGCTTTTATAGGCTCCCTCTGACTCTGTGTGGATGAGATTGTAGAAAAGCAAAGATGGAAGAAGGAGGCTATTTGGTGTCCAAGAAGGGGCTGAAGGTGGCTTCTAGGAGGGTGGGGAACAGGGAGTAGGTGGTTAATGAAGACAGAGTAGCCAGAATTTTCTAACAAGCTGTATTTGCTGTGTGTGTGTGTGTGTGTGTGTGTGTGTGTGTGTGTGTGTGTGTGTGTGTAAGAGAAAGAGAGAGAAAGAACATGGTTCCAACATCTGGACCCGGAAAATGGGATGGATGTCCTCTCCATCCACAGGGGATGGGACAAGATGGGGCTGAGCAGGTGGAAAGGGGCTGGAATCAGCTCAGTTCTTCAATGTCATGGTTAAGGAGTCTATTAGATATTGCCACAGAAATGCCTAATAAGTAGAGGAGTTTGAGGTTTTTTTCTTTCTTATTAACATTAAAAAATATAATTTAAATGTATTGATTTTATTATGTGAATGAATTTGGAACTTTGTTTCATGCCAAGGTATATGTTATAATAGCCAAATGGAAAATATATCAGAAAAGGGGAGAAATGAGGGCTTTCACATAAACTGACTGTCCATAACGTAGGTAAAATTACAATAAAACCAGTCTTCATGCAAAAACCTCATCTTGGTGTTACATAAAATTAAATGAAAAAGGACTATGTTGATGTATCATTATTTCATGTTACATAATAGCCCCAAACAAACACACTGTTTAACTATGAGGCTTGTAGAAATACTATTAACTTTATTGACATAAATACAGAAATGCAGAAAGGTTCTAAGGTAGAATAAGCATCTTAGTGGAAATAATAGAGATCTGAGCATTTTACATGATATGTATGGACTGATTCAAAATTTGGAAAAGTAATTTACACAGTAGAACATATGTATGAATGTGAAAGCAAGATGAATGAAAGAAAAAGTATATGAGTATCAGGGAGAGAGTTCCAAATGGAAAGGGCAAATCAGGGAGTTTGGACATTCGAGAAATTGATGGCATGTCAATTTCCAAGTCTGGTTGCTTCCACCAAAGGTATAGCAGAGAGATAGAGGAGAGACCCAGGACCCAACTCCGGGGCACATTCGCAGTAAATGTTTGGAAAAAAGAGGAGACGTTGGCAAAAGACCAGCCAGTGGATCAAAAGCAGAGGGATAGGCTGGAGGCCAAGTAAAGCAGGAACACGGGGGAGGAGGGATGGAAGAGCTGGGTCGAATGCTGCCAAAGGGCCACACATGATGAAGACTAAAAACTGACCACTATATTTAGCAACGTGGGGTCACTGATGGCCTTGACAGAGAAGTTTCCATAGAGCGAGGGATCAGGGGAAAAGCCAGAGTGGGTGCAAAAGGGGATGGCTCAAGAGAATATGTAGACAGTGAGTTTAAACTACTCATTAAAGATTTGCTGCAAAGACATGGGGTGGCAATTGGTGGGGGCGAATTAGGGTCAATGAATGCTGTTTGTTTCTTTTAAGAGGATGGACTTTTATATACTAATGGGAGCCAACTAGCAGGAGAACAAAATAGATGAGGTAGTGACAGAGAGGATGGATGTGGGAGAGACAGCCCAGAGAAGATTGGATGGATGGGCCCCCTGGTGACTTTTGGATGATCTGGCTTTTGATGTCACCTGTAATAAGAGGTGGGGAACCCAGAGTGAGGTCACAGACATCAGAAGGTGAGCGGATGTGCTAGGAGTTGCTGGTGAAAGTTCTCTTCTTTTGGCTTCAGTTTGCTTGGTTAAAGTAGAAAAGTAAACTTACCAGCTGAGGAACGAGGAGGAAGAGTTACTGGAGTCATGAGCAGAAGATACGAAAGAGCCTTCAGGGACAATGGGACAGTGAAAAGAGCAGGGGGAGTAGGGGGAGTGTGCTCTCAGAAAGTTACATTTTATCTTTGAGGTCCCCAATTGTTGGATGTGTGATTGTCCATCCTGCTGTGTACGAAATAAAAATTGAGTATGGTTCAGGGAAAATGCTATTTCATTCTAAGAGGCTGCCTGTTTCTCAGGAATGGTCATCTTAAACTGCAAACATTAAAAAATGTTGAAAAGAAGAACTTGTGTACCCAATGACCAACTATTTTCTATAAATTTGGTTGCTATTTAGTTCCCCTATCAATACCACAGAACCGATACTGCCTAGGATGGAGATACATCGATGCTTAAATGGAAATGAAATCTGTATCTTTTTCCTAAACTCCATGGCTTCCTTAACATCCCATTCCCCTTGGAATTTAGGGGTGTCCGGTATAAGAAATGAGAAACAGTCTGAGAAAATCCTGGCTCAGAATTACACAGCACAACCTCAGTTCAGTATACAGCCGTAAAAATGTTTAGAAGCAAAACTCCATAACTACTCTTAAAGAATTTTGCAAACCTGGGCCTGCCCAGATGTTTCCAAACTGGAAAGGTACTCCAATCATTTGACCGGTACGGGAACCAGAGGCTGGTCAGCCTTTTCTGTAAAAGCCAGAGAGTAAATATTTTCAGTTTTGCAGATCATTTTGTTGTAACCATGCAGGTCTGCAATAAGAAAGTGAAGAGCACTGGGAGACACGAAACAAATGGGCATGCCCACACCCTCCCTTCCACTCAGGGCAGCTTCTCTGTGGTGGGGAGCTTTGCCACAATGACTTGTTTCTTTGTTTCCATTGGTTTCTTTGTTTCCACCTTACTGCTCAAGCTCAGAACTTCAAGTGAGCCTGGTCCTTCAGCATCCATGCAGAGAGAAGGCTGAGTGGGGGTGGGGACCGCACCTGACAGAGGAGAGATGGCTTGTCACCATGACATGAGACAATCACACCTTCCGGGATGAAAGGGAACAAAGATAAGGGAGGGGAACAGCAGTGGGACCCCTGGGTCACCTGCCAGGCTTTCTCTCCCTCCACGGCCACCCTGAGGGCCTGGGTGGTGTTGGAACTCAGCTACAGTGATTAGGCTGAGGGGACTCAGGATAAACGACCCTCCGTCTCCATACTGGGTTCCAAACGCAGCCTCTCTAAGTCTACCCTCTGAGTTTCTGGAACTCAGCTGGAAGAATACATGATCAGGCCAGACCCAGAGCCCAAGCCAAACACGACAGGGGTCACATGGGGTTGTAACCCCGTGCTCAGTGGTCGGGGTCTCCTTGCAAATCTGCAGAAATCCCTGTTCTGCCTCATTCCTGGGAGAAACCCCATATCTCCTCCTGCTCTGTCTGTTCTTCTATTGAGGCTATTGTCCTGGAGGGATGCAGAGTCCTTGAACCTGGCCCTCCAAACGTACATAAGCAGCCTGTTCAATAAAACAAATTATGCACTTTTTCACATGTGCCAGTTTTTGATTCCAGAAAGCCTACGGGACTCTTTCTCACTGTCTCCTGTGCCCCCACCACTTGGTGGCGCTCTCCTCATGGAAACCCGATTTCCCACAACTGCACCCTGCCTCCCAGCTTATCAGAGGGGAGTGACCCACAAAGACACACGTGTTTGTGAGGATCCTGTCGCCCAGCAGAAAGCCTACTCCTGGAGTCACGGACAGGGATCTGGCATCCTGAGCCGCTCAGCTCTAGTTGAAAGCCTAAACTTGGGACCCCGAACATTGCTGAATGACTTTCTGAGTCACCTGGGCTGGAGGGGCCTGATTTTTCTTTCCAGGAATGGATGTAGCACAGCCTCCATTTTCAGGGCTGACATTCATGATGGATCTAGTTCCCCCAACTGCACCCCAGGAAGAGGCCCTTCCATCCCACTGGTTAGAAACCCAGCCCAGGGGAGTTCCAAAGCACCACATCGCTGTCAGGTCCAGCATCCCTGCAGAGTGGCCCCTGCCCCTTAATGAGCCCCTTCCCTGGGCCTTCCCTGCCCAGACATGACCACACCCCAGGTGGTGCTGGGGAAGGCAGGGAGTGCAGTGAGTGGTGGGGGGAGCAGAGCCCCTTGCTCTGGAGTGAGGGTTCTTGGGGAGACCACAGAGCAAGGCACACACCACCCCCACCCTATACCCCAAACTCTTAGCCCCGCCAACACAGGGGCCGCTCTGCTCCCTCTCACCGTGGCTCTCCTGTGAGACTGCACTGAACCTGGCATCTGGCACCCCAGCCCTACCTCCCCTCTTATGACAGATCCCGTCTTCTTGGAAACTGCCTAGCAGCGCGTATGCAAGCCCGGCAGTGGACCTGGCAGATCTGCACTTCAGGTGCCCTACCTGGCCAGCCATGCGTGCCTGGGCTCAGTCCTCTATCTTGCCCACCGGTAGACTGGGTCCACGTCCGGTGCAAGCGGAGGCCACGGAGCCCAGGCTGATCCCCACACACGGACAGGTGAGGGTGCCCCCGCCCCGCTGCCCCACTGCCCCGCCCACTGGTGGCAGCACCGCCCCAGCCTCCAGCCAGCGCCATCAGCAGGTCAGGAATTCCGTGCGGCCCCGCCCGCTCCGGCCCCACCCAGCTGCCCATAAGCCTCCGCCCACCCCCGTCCTGGCCGCTCCCTGGCTCCCATTGGCTCCGCAAGTTCTGCCCTAGCACATCTAGACTGGGGAAGACACACGATGCAAGCGCTAGGGGAGAGCCCCGCGGCTTTGCCATGGTTACAGGCGCCTCGCTCCGCGCGGGCCGGCATGTGCTTCTGGGGCGGGAAGCGGGCTTCGGAAGTGTGCAGCTGCCCGGGACCATGGCGGTGTTTGCTGCTGGGGATGGTGGCTTGCACGGCCGGGCGACTAGTTCTGGCCTGGTCAGTAGGCGGCCAACATCCTGTCTGGGGCGGCATCTCACAGATGGTAAATGTACGTCCGCGCCGTGGGGGGGCCGGTGGACAATAACCGGGGTGGGATCGGGGTTGGGGCGGTGGCCGGGGAAGGCTGTGGTGCCGGGGAGCATGTTGGGGCGGGGCGGGGCAGGGCTTGGGCACAGCCTCAAGCTTTCCTCCCCCTCAGGCCCTGGGGCTGGGGCCGCGAGTCTGGGTCACCCTTGGTGGCCGCGGCCTCCCAGAACCCCCCGGGATGGGCAAGCAGAGGACTCCTCTTAGATGAAGCGGGTCCTTACCCGGGTTTTGAAGAGCCCCAGAGTCAGGTGTTGGAATGAGGTGGTTTATCAGCCTTGTTTATCTGCAGGGAAATTTCAGTTCCATCCAGATGTTGGTTCCTTCAGTCAACCTCAGGAATAAGACACAAGGGTCAGTGCCGATAAGTAGTTATCTAGGGCATGACTCAAAATAAACTATGCGGGGTGTAGGGATGGTAGATGGGACCCTCTCTCTTGAAGTTAGCAGTCTTCTGGGATTAGAGGCCCCAGCTGAGGATTACATCCTCATCTGCAGTAATGGATGTTGTGAGAAACACACAGAGAAGGGAGGGATGTGGTGGTGGTAACTCATTACAGAATCCAGGACCCTTGCCTGGCTCTTGTGTAGAAGAGTCTCTCCTTGGATAGGGCAGCAGTTATCAAGGTGTATCCAAGGCCCCTGAGGTGCAAGACCATTTTCATAGAAACGCCGGGATGTCACCTGCCTTTTGCACACTCTTGCTCTCCCGAGTTCCTGTGGGATTTTCCAGGGAAAACCTGGCCTGTAATATCACAAAACAGGGTACGCAGATGCAGATAGGAGAATTCAGCTCTCACCAGTCCAAAAGAGATTTGCAGAAATTAAAATCACTGCTATTCTTCTCACTAATGATTTTTGTTTTGAAAAATAGAATTATATTTTGTTTAAGAGTATTAATGGTAACATACAGTAGACTGTTAATATTTTTAAGTGAATTCATACACTTTTTCTAACTTCTTATTTAACTTCTAACACAGGAAATAGTGATAGATTTAACTCACATAAATAGCAGCCTTTTGGATTTCTCAGTAATTGTTAAGAGTGTATAGGGTTCTGTAGAACAAGAATTTTGAGAGCCCCTGGAGAATGGGTACTCAGGTGCTAGTCAGGTGCTTGGTGTTAGACGGATGCCAAGATGTCTTCCGCAACTGCTCCCGGACTTGAAGTAATTGGCCACATGGAGATGGGTGGACTCTGCCTCCACTTTACAAACCAGAAGGTGCTGAATGTGTCTGGATTGTAGTCCACGGGCTGTGCAGGGATTCCCGTTGTATCTGTTCTATCAAAGCCAGGATTCCTGTGCAGAGGCCTGGCACTGAAGATCCGCTCTCCTTTGCTCCCTGCCAGGTACCTTCTGTGTGACTTCAAACCTCCAGAGGGCTTCAGCCTCCGTAGGAACTTCTGAATCCACATTGCCTTCCTCCTGAAGACCCTGCTGAAGATGGAGGAGCCGGTACTGGAGCTATCCCCTTGGGGCCACCTGTACAACTGGCAGAGCCCCAAAATCAACCAGGTCTGGATTCCCTGGTCCGACTCCTTTGACCTCCCAAGTCTCAACAGATACATCCCTGACATTGAGTACGAGCAGTTAATTGCAGGTGAGGTGGTCATTTAACTGGGGCCAGGTGGTCGTTGTTCTGAACGTTCAGGTCATTCCGATCTGAACAACAGGCCATCTTACTTTGGGTTTGTCTGTCTGCTTAGGGGCCCTGCTCATGTTTCCCACACTGCAGGTGAATTTGGTTTTTCCATAGTTTTTTCGGGAAATCAATTTGAAGTGTATGAGCTCTATGTTCCCTCACCTCTGAAAACCCTGGCCTCCTGGTGAGATGGAGTGGTGGCAAGGAGGCCACTGCCACAGAGGCCTTGTCCCAGAAGGACTCACTCCCTGTGCTGTTTTGTTAGTTTCAGGTATACAGCATAGTGATACAGTTGTAAATATACATAGTCTATTCTTTTTCAGGTTCTTTTCCATTATAGGTTGCAAGATACAGAATACTGTTCCCTGTGTTCTACAGTGAATCCTTGTCGTTTGTCTTTTTTACATATAGTAATTTGTATCTGTTAATCCCAAACTCCTAAGTTTGTTTTATAAGTCTGTGAGTCTGTTTTTGTTTTATAAATAAGTTCATTTGTATCATTTTTTAAAAATTCCACATATAAATGATATCATATGATACTTGTCTTTGTCTGACTTATTTCACTTAGTAAGATAATCTCCAGTTCCATCCAAGTTGCTGTAAATGGCTTTATTTCCTTCTTTGTTATGACTGAGTAATATTCTGTTATATCCTAATACCACATCTTTATCCAGTCATCTGTCAGTGGACGTTTAGTTTGCTTCTATGTCTTGGCCATTTTAAAGAGTGCTCCTGTGAACATTGGGGTGAAGGTATCTTTTGGAATGAAGGTTCCCTCTGGATATATGCCCAGGAGCAGGATTGCTGGACTAGGTGATAAGTCTTTTTTTTTTTTTTTCTTTTTGACTTTTGAGGAAACACCATACTGTTTTCCACAGTGGCTGCACCAAACTACATTCCCACCAACAATGTAGGAGAGTTTCCTTTTCTCCACAGCCTCTCCGGCATTTATGGTTTGTGGACTTTTCAATGATGGCCATTCTGACAGGTGTGAGATGATAACATTGTAGTTTTGAGCTGCATTTCTCTGATAATTGAGCGATATTGAGCATTTTTTTTATATGCCTATTGGCCATTTGTGTGTCTTCATTGGAGAATTGCTTGTTTAGTTATTCTGCCCATTTTTGGATTTGGTTGTTTATTTTTTTCTTATTAAGTTGTATGAACTATTTATATAGTCTAGAAATTAAGCCATGGTCAGTCTCATCTTTTGCAAATATTTTCTCCCATTCCATAGGTTGTCTTTTAGTTTTACTTATGGTTTCTATTGTTGTGCAAAAGTTTATAAGTTTAATTAGGTCTCATTTACTTATTTTGGCTTTTATTTCTGTTGCTTGGGTTGCTTAGATTGCCCTAGGAAACCATTGCTGAGATGTATGACAAATAATGTTTTGCCTATGTTTTCTTGTGAGAAGTTTATAGTGTCTTGTCTAATATTTAAGTCATTAAGCCATTTTGAGTTTGTTTCTTTTTGGGTTTTTTGCGACTGTATTGTATGCTTTTGATTTGTGGTTACCTTATTCTTCAAATATATCAACTCATTACTATATCTATTTTCTTTAGACTGATAATCACGAAAGCTCCAACACATCCTAAGAATAATGAAGAAAAAAAAGAAAGAAAAAAATCTATATTTTCTTGCTCCTCTCTCCCATTCCCACCTTTTTTTATTTTGATGTCCTTTTTCATTTTTACATCTTTATGTTTATTCCCTTGTAACTCCTTATTGCATTTCCAACTATGGTTTTCCTGTTTCTATAGCACCCTGCTTCCTTTCTATTTAGAATAGAATATTGTAATGTCTCTGTTAGGTTCAATATTGCTGAGTTATCTCCCCTCCCCCCTCCCCCTTCCCACCCCAGGCCTCTGAATACTCAGTCCAGGAAAGCTAAGTCCATTCTAGCCTTCATCGGTTCTGGGAAAGCAATCTTCAGAGTGGGAAAAAACATTGAAAAATAATATTCTGTGAGTTGCTTTCTACCCTAGTCCAGAGATGAGAAACATCTGAAGGTGGAGGAAAAAAGTTGGAGGTGGGGAACACAAAGTCTTTTCTCCTTTTGCTACTGAAGAAATGATTGATTTTGTAATTAGTGATGGTGCCCTTTAAATTGGTGAGATCGAGATTCCACAGCTTCAGCGCCTGTGAATAACCAGCCGGGAGAAAGCTCTCTAGGGCCCCTGCAGTGATAAAGGCAGCCTCTCTGAGCACCTGTTGTTCTGTATTCTTCCTGCCTCCACACGTGTTCACTAGGCACCGTGCAGGACAATGCAGTTACCCAAGGTGGAGGACGGGGAGACCCCTGCTGTGTGGCGAGCCACAGGAGCCCACACTTGAAGAACAAAATGTAGAGTAGTGGGGCGGTCATATGAACAGAGGATGGTTGAGACCCAGGATAGTGTCCTGGAGTCCAGCAGGCGAGGCTGGCGGGGCAGATGGGGCCCTGCGGCATGGGCAGTCCTTGAGGGATCTGAAGCAAAGATAGGAACCAAGAGACTGGATTCGTGTGGGGGTACGGCGCCCCCTGGAGGCTGTGGGGCATCTCAGCGAGCCCAGGGGGAGTGGGCACTTCCCCAAAGCTGGGTTGACAGGTCACAACCAACTCACTGGGGACCGAGAGGCACTGAGACATTTTTAACATTTTGTCCCTCTTCCTGGAAAAGAAACTGCTGCCAGTTAAATAGCCTGTGTCATTAGTGAGAATTAAAGACATGAAGCAAGAGTGCCTCAAAAGTCATCCATTGTGTAGTTGTTAATAAGTGTCAAATGCAAACTTGAATAGATGTAATGAAGCATTCATCAGAGGATTTTAAAATCCTTTAAAATAAAAATTCTTGCTGCCTTTGTTCTTCATTTCAGGGTTCACTTGGTGATAATAATAGTAATCAAAGCAATAGCAAACCCTTACAGAACTCTGTCCTGCTGTTCCATGAATGCTGTGTTCATGACAACCCAATGAGTTCGCACCAGTATGAGTTCCACTTTAAAGGTAAGGACATTCATTAATCACACGGCTAATAAATGGCAGAGCTGAGACTTGAACCCAAGATGTCTGGCCCCAGAGCCCCCTCTCAGCCCCTTCACTGCAGCTCATCACTTGGCATGCCTGACACAGGCCAGCATTTAAGAGCAGCGTGACCTTGGCCAAGGCTGCTTCACCGCTTGGTCTCTGATTCCTCATCTGTAGAATGGGGGTGTGGGCAGTGAACTATGTGAGCTCAGTGATCACTTCTTCTGGCTCTGCTATTCTACTGCTTTGAGATAGTTTGGTAAGTATCCGCGCCCATACATGGCCCACAAATGGGCTGGCGCTTTGCTAGGCTCTGGGTTACGGAGAAAAGTAAGATCAGCCTGCTTCTCCGAGGAGCCTGTGTCCCTCCACGGGAAGCAGCTGCGAGGCCCAGGCTCCCTCGCTGGCAGTCGGGGGCTGAGCAGGAACGTCTGATAAGAGAAGATGGAGGCAGAGCCCCTCCAGGAACAGTGGTGGCCACACAGCTCTCTGAAGAGGGAGCATCTGTCCAGGCTGCTGAGAGGGGGGTCCTCATGAGGCCAGTAGTCCCCCCAACCTAAGCCCTCAGGACAAAGATCCAGCCATCCCTTCAGTGTCACCATAGAGCCAGTCCATCCTCATCACTGTGCCTCTGTGCTCCTTTGTCCTGGGGCCTCTCTTCCCCCTACACCCAGAAGACTCTTCTCCCTCTCTTCTCTGAGTGCCCCCTCACTTCACCCGTGGTCCCTGCTTCCTGGGCCACCATCACTGGAGTTGACACTTTGCCCCCTCACAACCCCAGTTTGACCAGGAGCCTGTGTTGGTCTCCTTGTGCTCACTTTCCACCTTCAGATGATTGCTCCTCCCCTCGTGGGAGCACCTGGAAAGCCCAGATCCTTTCCTATCAGTGCCTGCCACCCTGGCCTCCCTGATCATCTGCCTCAGTCAGGAGCACCTGGACCACGAGCTCTGTATTGCCTCACCTCCTAACATCAAGACGTCAAAGTTCATTCTCCCTCCTCCACCTAGTGTGGTCATTTTAGGGTCTTCTTCTCCGTCAGCCTGAGCCAGCCACCCCCAATTCACCCTACCCCCGGGTTCATACCTGGGCATGTCTTCACCCAAGTTCCAGCCTCTCTCCTTTAAGTGAACACCTCTAGCCGTCCAGCTGCTTCTCCACCAGCCTCCCTGGCCCTCCTTCACCCTCACTGGGGCATCATGCACTGACTCTGCTTTCCTGCCTGTCCATGTTCCTCTTACTTCCACTTCCCCACCTTCCAGCTCTGCATCCACAGTCAGCACTCTCTTTGTGACAGACAAAACCCCCTTGAGCCTTGAACTTTTCAGCTCCTCACCAGGCCGACTTCCATCTCGGTTCACCCAGCTCTACTTGTTCTGAGCCTGCAGGCAGCAGGCTCTCCCAGCACAGGTTTCTAAGACTACAAATCAATTCCCACCATGTTGCCGCTGCCAGGCAATCCTCCAGGATTTTCCTAGTGAGCACATTTCCCCACTTATCACTCAGTGGTGTTAACATTCTCTGCTCTCTGCACACCTCGAAGCTTCCCTCTGTCTCTTCCCTGATTCCCAGCAGATGGCCTTGGCTCCTGCTTCAGAGAGAATGACATGTTACTGGAAAGGAACTCGCTCACCTGCAGCAAATCTGCTCATATCACCTTTTATCTGTCTCTCTCCCACCTGGATTCTAGCTGTAGTTGTTCTTAATTTAGTGAGTTTAGTTGACATATATATACATAGTTAAAAGAATAGCACACTATAGGCCACCTTCTAGGGCTTACATTTTCAATTTAACATAGAGTGTATGATTCATCCATTTCATTGAATGTACCTGCAGTTCATTTGTTTTAACTGATCTTAAATATTGTGTGTGTGAAAATATCACGAGAAGGGTAAGCCAGGATTCAGGATGATGGTTATTTCCTATGAGAAGAGGCCAAGAGCAGGATAGGGAAAGAGGACACAATATGTCACTGTCAATATTCCTGTTATGATGCTGGGTGATATGTTCATAACTGTGTCTTATAATATTAATTTTAATAAATAAATACCTCTGACAGGCACCTACGATGAGAATGTGTCATGAACCAAGACATACAATGGGTAATATTACATCATTATTGTTATGTAATCTTGTTATATTATATATTAATCATAATCTTACATTATTTGTTATGGGTTATATATTATATAGATGCATGAATTATATATTATGTATATAAACAGCTACATATGTATTATATACTATCTGCTAATAAATAAACAGAAGATAATATGCTAGTATATATTCTATTATGTATTATTTAATAAATAATAACACACTCTATCCTGTTATATGACATGGAACATAATCTTTAATAAAATAAGAAATCTGTCAATATATATTGATAATTAATAAAATTTTAAAAAAAGCCCGCAGCTTTTAACACCGACACCACTCCAGCTGTCACTGTCTTTTCTCTTCCCTTTCATGGCCGAGGTCCTCACAGTGCTATCCGTTCCCCCTTTCATCTCCTTATCCTGAACCTTCCTCCTCCTCCCATCCCTTGCTGCCTTCTGCCCCGTGGCCCCTCTAGTCACCAGCGGCGTCTGGGGCACTGATCTGCGAGCACGGTCTCAGGCCCCAGCTCACCTGCCTGTCTGCCGCCTCTGTCATGGCTGGTGGGGGCGGGGCGGGGGTCAGAGTGCACCCCTTGTCCTGGAAGAGAACACAGCACAGACTGTGACCAGCAGCAGGTGTGGCCGGGACCTGCAGGACTGGGGGGAGAGCCAGACTGTCTGCATCCAGACCTGGGGCGCTTGGAGTGTGAAGAAGCCCCGTCCTCACTGCCCCTGAAGCGAGGAAAACACCCTCAGGTGAGTTAAAGTGCTTATGACCTAGGTCTGTTAGCTGGAAAGGACAAACGGGCCCCTAAGGGGAGGGTAGTTGATGTTCCAGGCCCCACCAAAGCCCTAAGGGCTGGTGGGGAACCAGGTTGGATGCTCCACTGGACCCAGTCCCCCCTCGGGGGTGGAGCTTTCGGGAACAAGCAGAAAGCTCTTGGTCTCTGGGGGGAATGGGGCAGTTTGGGAGCATCCCTGCAGCGAGTCAAGTGAAGTCAGGGCCTGTGGGATCTGTTTGTATGGCCACATCGAGCCTCAGTAGAAGCCACAGCAGGAGTGGATTCCTGTCTCTCCAGCTGTCATCCTCGTGTCTGAGTGCCAGGCTTCAGACCCGATCCCCTGGGGCTCTAGGACAGTTACAGACAGAGGCAGTTCGGAGAGGCCTCAAGAGGTCGGTACTGGCCATCCTGCCGACACGATTACACGAAGATCAAGCAATCCATTGATGGGAAGAAAAGAACCATGATCACATCTGGATGCCAAGCTTAGACGTGGTGCATGGGTGACATTTATTGACAATCCAGCGAGGTTCTGGCCAGAGTTAGAGGCCAGGGCAGCAAGCCGGGAGTGACACTGAGGAGCATCATTGTGCAGAGGCTGGACTGGTGGTCTGCAGACTCCTCCCAGGAGAAGCCTCAGTGTTTGGGAGGTGGCTAACATGTCTCCTTCGTGTCACCAGCAAGTGATGCCACCTGCAGAAAATCAGCTGTGATCATGAGATGGATCAGCCCTGGGTGATGTGATAAAGCCTCCTACAAGAGGGGGCACCAGATGGACAGTGAACCAACCAACAGGCTGATGAGATTCCCACCTGTGTTTATCTTGCTTTCGTAGCCAAGAATGAGGAGAGAGTTGCATGGCTCACCATAAACATTTTAACAACTTGAGAGGGTTCCATGTCTCATTGCATTTAAGTGTCACCTGGAGGAATTCAGGCAGTGTTTAGACCCAGTGGAGAGTAACAGCCTCTCAGTTCCTCTTCAACCTGGCAAGCCCACCATCCCTCTATGGCCAGACCTTGGCAAGTGCATTCCCTTGTTTGAACAAAACCCTTCCCACGCACGCCTGTGGTAAGCTTTTGTTTTTTTTAATTAATGGGAATGATGATACATTACAGCCTCCTCAGACCTTTCCTTAGGGCTTCTCGCCTTAGACCCTGGCAAGGGGACATGCTGCCCTCGGTCCTGCACTGCAGACTGTCCCTCTGGCCCTGACACTTCCTCTGGCCACGCCCTCCATTGGGTGGCATCAGCAGGGCCAAAGGGACATGGTCATTGGCTCCACCCCGTGCTCTAGGAACCCAGGACACCAAATGCCCTGCCTCAGCAGCCCCTGACCCATTTCTAGTGCCTGCACCGGCTCTCCCCGGAGTTCAGATTCCCAGGACTCACAGAGAGACCAAAGGGCAGCTGTTTGCATGGAGGTCATAGGCAGAGCCCGGATGTGAAATCTGAGTGTCCCCCTGTGCACATCCAAGGCCCTTTATGGCAAGGGATGGACCCAGGATTGGGAAGAAAAGGATCAGGCTAGTGATCAGAGTCTGGGAATCAGGTCTCCCCACACACTCACTTTCTTTGCAGGACTCCACTGAGTCTGGGAATTCTAATTTTGAACCTGGCCTTCCCCCTTATAATAAATATATATTTGTAAAGGCAGGACTTTAGAACCTACTGCACTTAAAATGTTTAGATATATAGGATGTGAGCTCCCAGGTATGCTCTGGAACTGCACTTCCAAAGGTCCAGAGCATTTATGTTGGCTCTACTGAGACTGTAAGTGGCAAAGACCATCTCCAGCGACGAAGGGCTCCTGCTTCACTCTCCGAAGTCAGGATCTTCTGAGCAGATAAAACAATGGACACTGAGACCCTCAATTGTAAATTGATTTAGAATAATGCCAAAGGTGTGTATGACGTGTGTGCGCACGAACGCACCTGGGGAATTGTGTGGTACATGACTGTGTGTGTGTGGCTGTGTGCACGCGCCCCTGTTGATGTATGTGGTTGTGTGCATGCTATGTGTGTTTGTGGTACATGAGTCCATGTACTTGTGTGTGTAGGGATATATGTGGATCAGAGTCAGTGTGTCTGCACGTGTGTTTGCGTGTACGTTCATGCATTAGTTTTAACAGTAGAAGCTGTCCTTTAGAATTCTGAAGTAGTAAAATCTGTATGATGTCTTTCGCTGTATAATTCAAAATTAAAAAAATCTTCAGTCATCAGAAATTTATTCCCCCCCGATTCTGATTTTTTTTTTTTACCATATTGATATGTCTTCATTTTACTGATGAGGAAACTTAGCTTAGAGATGTAAACTGACTCAACCAAGGGCATGGAACTTGCACGCCCAGGGCCAGGACGCAGTCCAAGCCACTGTGCTCCAGAGGCCTGGAGCCCTGCTCACGATCACGCGTGGCCTCATGGCAGGGGAACAGATTTTGATGGCTGCGGCCAGCGTGCAGGCTGCCCAATCCGGGGACTCGGGAAGCCTGGCAGAGAGTACCAGACAGCAGACAAGAGTGAAGCCCTGCTCAGAAATCAGATAGGTTCCTAGGTCTTGGATGAGTAAGGAGGCTTACTGCTCATCCTTGATCCCTTTGCTGGTGGCCAAAAAGGACCAAGGCCCACGAGAGCACTTCTGGGAGCTGCCTGCCAAAACCTGGAAAAGGACTGCTCAGGACTGGCTCTGCAGTAGGAGCAGAGGAAGGAAATGTCGCCTCTTGGTGGACATTATTGGTGATGGCAGTAGGAGGCCTAGCAGCCTTGGTATGGGAGTGGCAGGACAGGGTCCTAGTGGATGATCGTTTTCACCTCTCTTAAAAATCATTGCTTCATATATTGTATCAATTTTGTGGTTTATTTTAGGATGGTAAATATGGTCTCTGTTACTCCATATAAGCTGGATTGATTAATTTTTTTATTGTTAATTTTCTCTTCAATGATTTGGAAGCTATATTGCCTTTTAATGAAAATTCTCTCTAAATTTTTATAAATCATCTCTAAGTTCATAACTTTCTATGTAATTGGACCAGTATTCCTATAACACTATCAAAAATGAAATAATCTATTAGATCCTGTTCCACAATAATGATAAATTTAGCATATTTTACCTCTCTGCTGTTCCAGATTGTGTGTGTGTGCGTTTGTGTGTGTGTGTGTGTGTGTGTGTGTGTGTGTATGTGTCCTCCAGTTACTATTTTTTGACAGTTGCTTTCAGTTTGTTATATTAACAATGAAAATATAGGTATAAACTTCTTGGATTTCATTGCTCACTATCACTATTTAATACAATGTCTTTCCCACTTTTGAGTTATTTACTTATCGGGATTTTCAAATCAACTGGACACATGATTGGCTAAGTTTTTCCAAGCAGTGGACTTGGAAACCTTTCATGTCTATATGCTGCTTTATGTTCTCCTCCTCAACAACTCTCAGCATGTTGTTGATGGCCCAAGCCTTGTTTTAAAATATGGCATTGTTTTTCATCACCAAAAAACAAAAACAGTTTTCTTGATTTAAAGTGCTGTCTTTTTATGACTGGCTAGTCTTGTCTGCTGGATAGAGGTTTCCTTAACCTTCCCCCTTCTTTTCGCCATAACTCGGATTCATTGTGATGCATGTTTTTACCATTTCTCAGATGGGCTTCCACTTTGACTTCTGCTTTAAACCATCACCCCACTATTTTTCTCCATGTTTATTCCTGAAAAAGTGAGCTCTCTATTGGATTAAAGATGGTTCCCATCCGAGATGTGTGGCTCCCTGTCCAAAGGTCCAAATGAAGAGAAAAGGAAAGATTCCTGTTTCCAGTGGTTACATTTTGTCAGCTAAGAGATCTAGTTATCCGTGTGGCTCGGTGGAATCTGCAATATCTTTGCTCAGAGTTTCCTTTTTCTGGCTTACTAGGGGAGCAGCAATAGCTGAGGTCACGGCACTGTGGCCGTTGTCAGGATCCCGGGGCTGAGGAAGCCCCTCTCCCCCCTTGTTATTTTAATCTTGCAAACTGGGTCCCAGCTATGCGAACCCTGCACATGGTGGCCAGGATCGCCCCCCCCACGTGACGTGTCTCCAGTTCCTCGGCATCCCTCACTGATAGCAGCTAGCTCCAGTAAGGGTGCGAGCCGGCTTCCAATGCAGTCCTTCCTCCTTCCTCCCCAGGCAG
This sequence comes from Camelus bactrianus, assembly GCF_048773025.1. NCBI lineage: Eukaryota > Metazoa > Chordata > Mammalia > Artiodactyla > Camelidae > Camelus > Camelus bactrianus. Next base: position 104,244,785 of record NC_133544.1, read on the forward strand.
GCCCTCCTTTCCCACTGGTTGTCCCTATACCTTCTCTCCTGCGCTGCTACATAAGCTGAAGGAATTCCTCAGTGTTTCCAGCAGGTAGATGGTGCTCTTCTATGTTTGGAACCCTTCAGTGTTTGTAGTGGAAATTTAGGAGGTGGAAAGGAAGAGCTTGGGGGTTCTCCGTATCTAGGGGCTCCCTATCCAGCAGATTCAACTAACTGTGGATTGAAAATACTCGGGAAAAAACACAAAGTTTGAAAAAACAACACTTGAATTTGCCATACATTGGCAACTACTTACATAGCATTCATGTTGTATTAGATACCATGAGTAATCTAGAGATGATTTAAAGTGCACAGGATGACACAGCAAAAGAGAATGTGACAACGAATGTAAGTGTATATTCATGTATAACTGAAAAATTGTACTCTAAGCTGGAATTTGATGCAACATTGTTAAATGACTATAACTCAATAAAAAATGTTTGTGTATATATATATATATATATATATATATATATATATATATATATATATATATGTACATGGGAGGGTGCACATAAGTTCCATGCAAGTCCTATGCCATTTTATACAAGAGGAGTCAGCATCCATGGATGTTGATGTCAGGGGGGAGTCCTGGAAACAGTGCCCCATGGTTACCAAGGGATGACTGGAAGTCCAGGCTCCTTATCCCAGCCTGTCAGGTCCCCACATGGTCTGAATCCTACCTGTACCACACTTCCCTTGTCACTCTCCTCCAGACCTGGCAGACTGCCCTCTTATTCTTGAACAGGCCACACTCACTGTGCTTCATGTCTGGCCCCTAGAAATACCCGTTACTTTCTGAGCATGGCTCTGCTTTCACAAAATGGGCTGCATTTTCACTAGAGAAGACAGTGTGGAATTTTCTTTAAAAGCTGAAAATAGACTTAACTCATGATCCAGCTTTCCCACTCCCGGGCATATGTCAGAAGAAAACTCTAATTCAAAAATTCACATGCACCTCAATGCTTACAGCAGCACTATTTATAATAGCCAGGACATGGCAACAACCCAAGTGTCCATCGACAGCTGACTGGATAAGATGTAGTAGTATATTTATACAAAGGTATACTACTCAGCCATTAAAAAGAACAAAATAATGCCATTTCCAGCAACATGGATTGACATAGAGATAGTCATTCTAAGTGAAGTAAGCCAGAAAAAGAGAAAAATGCCATATGATATCACTTATATGTGGAATCAAAAAAGGCACAAATGAACTTAACTACAAAAGAGAAACAGACCCACAGACATAGAGAAACAAACTTACGGTTACCAGGGAGAGAAGGGGATGGGAAGGGATAAATATGGGAATTGGAAAAGTGTCCCTCTTGGGGAGTTATGGAAAAGTTAGCTATCTTGATTGTGGTGATGGTTTTCTGGGTGTAGACATCTATCAAATTCATCAAATAGTACATGTGAAATATGTGTAATTTACTATACAGGAATCATACACAATAAAGGTGCCTGTAAAAAAAAAAAAAAAAAAAAAAAACAAAAAAAAAAACAAGAAAAGATTGGCGGCATTGTGTCCTACGTTTTTTTGTGTCTTTAGTGAGTGGGTCTTCAAGTTTCCGGTCTGCCATATTTTCTGAACCAGAAGTGCCCTCCTTCCCTTTTCTTTGATAAAATGTCAGTGGGTGGCATTTATTCCCGTGGCTTCAACTTCTCTCTGTCCACTGATTAACTGTCAAATCTTTTCCAGCAAGCACATCTCAGTTCAGTCCCAGAAATATACTTATAATTGACAAGTAGACATTCCCACTTGATTAGCCCATAAAAATCTCAAGCTCTGTGTGTTTGAATTTACACTCGCTCACAAGTAGGTTTACTTCTTCAAACAATGGCATCACTATCCCATCTGTTTTCCGTGCCATACATCTGGGAGTTTTCCTTTACTTTTCCACTCCCTCACCCCCATCAATACTACAATTCTATTCCTTAATATCCCCCAACTAAGTCCCCGCCCCTCACTCCCCACTGCATTAATTCCCACCCCTTGCTAGTCTCCCCAGTGCTGTTCTTTAGAGTGAACAATCCACTTTGCTCACTTTTAATGGCTAATCTGTGTCACTCTCCTCCTTAAAACCCCAAAGAATTCCCCACTGCGTATGTGAGGAAGTCCAAGCTCCCTGATTTAACGTCACACCTTCTCATAACCTAGTTGCTGCTTTTTTCAGACTCAGCTTCCGTTAGTTCCCCACAGCCTCTAGCCTCACTGACCTTCCTTCCTTAAGTGCAAAGTGCTCTTAGACACGACCAGACCTCTGCACTAGACACGCAAGCTGCCGAGAATCCCGTGCCCAGCACGCACTCTCCTGGCCTAGAGATTTGCTGGAATCCTTCAGATGTCAGTGCAGAAAGCATTTCCTCTCTGACACCTTCCCTAACTTCTAGAACCCTGCCCCAGGCAGTGCAAGAGCCCCTCTGAACATACAGTACACATGATGCCAAGTGAATCTTAACACATTGTTTTGAAAACCTATTTAAATTTGTCTCTTCCACGACACACTGTGATCTCCTTGAGGGATGGGGGGCTGTGTGGTATTTGTCTAGACAGCTAATGTCTGGCACAGACCCCGGGCCATCGGAAACAGTCTGCTGACTCATCAAGAAGAATTGTTGTCTTTGCGACGTAAGAAAGACTACATCATCTCTGATCTTACACCATCCGGCAAGGGTCAAAATAATTTCACATAGAGCTACACAGGAAAAATATGTGTATTCTTTTTCTCTTTGTGAGCCCAAGATCATAGGCATCCTGGAACGGAGGTGTCACTCTAAGCTGTCTGTCCCCTAGGCTGTCACGTCCAACTTCAACATATTTTTTAGAAGTTGTAGGGATACGTGTACATCACCCCATCTTAGAGTAAACAGCGCTTCATCCTGACCCAGTTTAAGGTCCATATGAAAATCAGAAATCTTCCAAACTGAAGCCTGAGGAAATATTTCCTGTCTCTCCTTCCAGTCTGTCTGCCATCTTCATCCCACATCCCCACTGCTCACCTGCATCAGACCACCTTCCATCTATAAACATTTTCAGTGGGACACTTGGATGAGAACTAATTACAGCAGTAATGAAAATGGTCCCATGAACGTAGGCTCTGCACAACAAGGATGCTTTGACGGGAGGCCTCAGCTGTGGCCTGCAGGGTCTGTTCACGTTTTCTGCCTGGCTTCCCTGCAGACGTTGTGCAGAAAATCAAGCCTGCAGTCAAAGTCATAGAAGGCCCAAGTAATCCAGAAAAATAGAGTGAGAGTCATCTCCTTGGGAATATTTTTGAAAACAATCCACTAACAGGAAGAAGAGGTTTAAGAGGTTCATTTCAGAGCAGATGATGTCCAACTGCTGGTGGGTCAGTTTTGTCATTGTTGCTCGCTAGTTGGCTTTCTGATGCTTCTAACACGTCTCTGTTTAGAGAAGTGGCCTGAGTCTACCCTCAGAGCAGAAAGGTGAGCTGGGCCTGGCGACAGCCTAGCTCCTATGCTGTGTAGTACCCCGCTGAGAATGAAGGGATGGCCCAGGGCTTCCTCTGACTCTCTCCCTAAGTTATAAACTCTCTGAAGGGAAAATGGAGTAAAAAATTCTTAATTCAGTATGGTATTGTCAAAGTATAAAAATAATTGTCTTTGGAGTGGAGGGTATAGTTCAAGGGGTAGAGTACGTGCTGGGTTCAATTCCCAGTACCTCAATGTAAAAAAATAATAAGGAAAATTCTGTTTTAAAAAAAGAAAAATAACAAAGAAGACAAGAGATCTCAAACAATCCAACTTTAAAAGAAAAAAATTTTTTACATAGTAATCAGTTCAGTCTTTTGCTAGATTAGGAGTTTGGGATTAACAGATACACACTACAATGAATAAAATAAATAACCAACTCCCAGGTCCTTAATAACCTAGTTCAACCTGGATACTTTCTCTTTTTTCCCCTAAGCAACCCATGGAAACCTCTGAAATTCTCACCTTATAAAAGAATTCATTTAAAGGTGGTATGAAAGTTACTGGTTAAAACAGTTATTTGTGGTTCCATGAATATAAGTCTAGTAAGAAAGATAGACAATAAGCCAGTAAGCAAATAAATATATTATGTACTGCCAGGTGCTAATAATTGCCACAAAGAAACATAAAACTTATTAGGAGAGAAAATGTTTGAATAAGAAATATGTGTGTGCTATTTTAAATAATGTAGTCAGATCAGTCCTCTCTGAGGGTAAAATAATTTGAACAATGTCCTGAATGAAGCAAAAGAATAAGCCATGTAGGTAACAGACAAGAAAAGCCTCCCAGCCCGGGAGAAATGTAAGTATGAGACTTGGAGTTACAAACACAGCTGTCCCAGTGGGGACCATCTGGGCGGTGAAGATGGGCTGGAGCAGAGCGGTGAGACCTGAGGCTGCAGAGACAGGTGAGGGACCGGATCACACAGGGCCTTGGTAGGGACTCTGGATATCCTTCTGAATACAATGGAAAATCACGAAAGTATTTTGCAAAGCGGAACAACTTGATCCGATTCATACTTTAATAAGACCGTTGTGGGTAATATATGGGGAAAAAGCAATTGAAGCAGGGCAAGGTAAGCTGATGGGAAGCCAATGGGGAGAGTGCTGCTGACCTGGAGACAGACACCGAGGTTGGGCTGGGATGATGGCGGGAGACGGGCTGAAAGGGGGACACGATTTGACAGTAATGGTCACAGGACTTAATGCTCGAGTTGGACACAGACACAGAGTGGTTCAGGGTGATAGGTATGTGATATTTGGGGCTGAGCCACAGTTTTTGTGCAGAGACCTGACAGGAGAATAAAGTGGGGACGTTGACATCGGTAAGAAGGGTTGGTGGGTGTTTAATTCCCCCTAGAGCCGCGTCTCTGTTTCTCTGTAGATGAAGTCAGCAGATCAGGGATGGGTGTTCCTAATTCTGCAGTGAATTGCGTGTCCTTCTCATCGACAAATTCGAGAGGCCGTCCTGCCCATCCAATTGCAACATCTTGAATCTGCTTCTTTCTATCCAGGAGGAGATTTCCAACTAAGATGCCAAACAAAAATTCCCATGCCCAGAGTTAGAGCTGTGTGCCTTTGGAATGATCTCAGAGATGCCTCCACAGAGGCTTGGTGTGCTCTCTCTTCCTCAGAGCACACAGTTCCCTTCAGTCCAGTGGGTCTCAGCAGAGAAGATTTCACAAATAGCCCCTCTCAGGCCCTGGGGACCAACCTTCTGCTTGGTCGAGCTCTGAAAATTAGCACGAATTCCGGGCAAAGGGCCTTCTCCAGGGCGCCATCTGGCAGATTACATGAATACAGTGTACGAAAGAGTGGGAGGGTTGATGGTATAAATGGATTTTACTTTTTGCTCTGAATCTGATTCTGTCCTTCCCTTTGGATAAGGAAGAGTTCTTAGGCCAGACATGATTCTCCTTTTTTCTTTCTATTTGATCATCCAAGAGGTTTAGATAGGGTATTTGTTTTAGTGTAAGAATCTTTAAAAAAAAACAAAACAAAACAACTATGCAAATAGCATCTTGTTAGGTATTTGGACAAGTAAATTCTCCCAGCAGTATTGAACCCCCTTGTTCCTCCAGGGGGTCTCCAAAGGTATACATGTTCCAAATCTGACCCTAAACCAATGAGCCTTTTTGTTTTAAGCACTTCACCATGGACAAAATATGTCACTAAAGAAGGTGAGAAAAGAGCAGGTCCCCATCATCCAGAGTCCCTCCCAAAGAGCCCGCAGAAGTAAAGAGGGGATGAACGAGAGAAACGGTTTATTTATACACACGCAGGAGCCAACCAGAAAAGTAAGTACCATGTTAAATGGTGAAAGTTAAAGGCTTTTTTATCAACCTAACTTAATAGGGCAAAGGGAGAGGAGAGAATTGGCTTCCATGACAGGTTTTCTTCTACATCTATTGAATCTCAGGTGTCTTCAGCTTAAGTGCTTTTGTATTAACCATGGGTTCCATCTGACTTTCCATTCCTCGAACTTTGTTCTTCTTTTTGAAGATTCACTCATGTATTCTGAGCCCCTGGATTTTCCACGTGAATTTTAGATTGATTGTCAATTTCTGCAAACACCACCTGGGATTTGGGTAGGCATTCTTTGAATCCTTAGGTCTATTCGTGGACTATTGTCATCTTAGTAGAATGAAGCCTTCTGCTCCATGAATATGGGATTATTCTCTGTGAATGTAGGTCTTAGTTTCTCTCAACAGAATCTCTAATCTATTGTAGTCTTAAGTGTACAAGTCTGGTACTTCTTCCTCACCTCTTTTGGATGCTGATTCAGAAGAGACACGACCTCCTGGAGAAACTCAGCTGCCACGGATCTGACATGGAACTGCATCCTGAGAAGACTTTAAATTCTTTTAAAAATAGGATTAAAGTACTTTAATTACTCCATAGATGAGTAATGAATGGGTCACATTAAGATAGGATTTTAATCCTTTTAGAATTAGTAGAGTAATATAGACTCAGTACAAAAAATTGAAATATTGCCTAAAAGAGAAGAGATTTGTAATTCCCACCCACAGAGGTGACTGTCATGAATGATTTGGTGCTTATGTCTCAGTCTCTGTGTCTCTCAGTATGTCTCTCTCCATCTCTGTCTCTCACATACTCACAATCAGATCAATTTACATCTATATTGATTTCACACATATGTGGTCGTGCAGATGGGACCCTGGGTGCAGACAGTGGGTCTGCATACTTCCACCCTGAGGCCTCCCTTGACATTGGGTTGAGACCAGACACCCACTTTTTCAACTGCACGGCATTCATTCATCCAAATGAACCAGAACAAATGGACCCCATACACTCTTCATCAACATTTGTATTGCTTTAATTCAGACTGTTTCAACCAGTGCTGTGATGATCACCCTTGAAAAGGCATCTTTGAATAGGTGTGTAAGGATTTTAGTAGGATGAACTGTAAGGATCAGAACTTCTGGGGAAGAGATGTGTCTGTGGCCCTTTGATGCGTCCTGCACCCTGTTCTCCTGAAGAGGAGCGTCCCTTCACTCTTCACTCCAGGGGATCTGCTGGAGCCTCTGCCTGCTTACATTGTCACCAGGGCTGGTTGTCACCTGACTAAAGACCTGCCAGTGTGATGGTGACTGGTGCTCTCTCTGCAGTGTTTCCGTCTGCCTGTGTTCTCACCTGAGAGGTCAAGCATCTCTAACACACACTGGCCACCTGCATTGCCTCTCGTTGGAACTGCCCATGTCTGTTCTGTTTCTGTTTAGAACAGTGCGTTTTGAAAGGATTTTGGACTACAGGGATGGGAATCCTTTCTCTAACCTTGGGTTATGAGGAATGATTTTTCCAGGTTTTGGTCTCACTTTCAAGCAGTTTTTCTGGGCTTTTGCTAATTTTTTTGATTTGTTTGGTTTTGTTTTTGCCACAGGAAGAGCTAAGCATCTCCCTTATGTCTTCTGGCTGTGGTGTCACAGGGGGAACAGTAGTGTCTACCCTGAGAATATGCACAGAGTTACTAAAAGGGCTTCATTTTGTACATCACATCTTTAATCCCCCTGGATATCCCCTTAAAATGATAAAAATGCTGTTTCAAGTGAAAACAAAAAAATTCCCCAGCCCCAGCTGAAAACAAGTGGGCAGGGACAAAAGAAATCTTTTTTAAAGTTTCATTGACAGGGAACACCAAGGAGAGGTAAAGACATGCAGAGAGAAAGAGGACTTGTGGTTGTCAGGAGCTGGGTGAGGAGGGAGGGGAGTGCGCACTCTGGATCCAAGGTTTCACTTTGAGGAAAGACATAGTGTGAAACTAGATGGTAGTGATGGTCGCACAACATTGTGAATGCCTCTAATGCACCTCAGTTGCACAACTTAAAAGGGGAAAAGTCTATATTTTATTAATGAAACTCTAAAAAGAAAAATAAAGCATGCCATAAATGACGTGAAACAAAAAAGGAAACTAAAGAAAACCAAACAAAAACATCTCCAGAGGAAGGGAAGTCAAGTTTGGGAGGGGGAGGGGACTGATAGTGGGATTTTGGAGAACATTTTGGAGAAGAAGGTGTGGGTGGGTGCAGAGGGGGCTTTGGCCCAGGTGGTGGTGATGCCTGAACTGGTTCTCCGTTGCCCAGCAGTCCAGCTGCAGATGCAGGTTCAGGAGGAGCTGCAGGAGCGGCAGGAGGGAGCTCGGGGTCTCCTGCTGGATCCAGATCGTCCTTTTTTTGGTCTCTGACATCTTCCCCTGCCCCTGCCTACTCTGTAACTATTGGATGTGGAAAGAGTTTTAAGTCTTGTGGAAGAGCTCATGCGGTGTGAGAGGAAAAATTTACCCACCTGCCTCCCTTTCCATGTGCCTCTTCAAGGACAGAAAACTTCCCAGAGCTTTCCAAACAGCTCCCACCCAGAAAGTGCCCACAGGATGTGTTCTGTGACTGAATTTTTCCAGACAGGTGGTCTGAGGCCATTCTTTGCTCTGGTCCCAACAGTAGCCTCTGGGGACACCTCCTTGTGTGGCCCAGCCCTCGCCCCTCCCTCACCTACACACATGCATCAGCCCTGCCTTCCTGACCTTCGGGCTCTGTTTCTGGGGCTCCTGGTCCTCCACCTGACTTGCAGCGAGGTGGGCACGGTGCTCCATGTCAGAGCCGGGTGTGCTTAGCAACCCGTCATCCCCGGACAGGTACCTGCGGAGAGCCCTGGGTGTTGTCTGGGTCGGAGGCCTGCCCCACTGATTATTGGGCCATGGTGGAGGGGACCCCGCCATATCCAGACCCACCTGGATCCTGCGCTAGCCCTCAGAAGGGTGGCACATCAGCCCTTCAATTGGGGAGGGGGCGTTGGTGTTCTTATTCATCAGCTTCTGTTCAGTATGTGGTATCTGGCTCTGCAATGACAGTGACCAGCAGCTGACCTGGCCTGGAAGTCTCAGAGCCCTGCCTGGCCAGGAACACTCCTGCTTCTGTCCACTCGACCCTCTGCTGCCAGATCAGACCGAGACCTTGTTCAGCTCAGACACCCGGGAGGGAAAAGACATACCCAGAATGCATGGGCTCCACCTCGGGCAGCAGGAAACTTCCCTGGCTCTCAACATCCCAGCCAGCCAGCTTTGACCTGGGCTGTGGATGTGACTGGTCCCCAAGGCCTCTGACCTGCTCTTGCTTGAGGAAGAAACCCATCCCCAATGTGACTGCCCCACCTCCACCAGCCAGGATGGGGCCATGGGGATACCTGGGTGGGATTTGAGTGGTGGCCCGGCCTGGACGGGCCTGCACTGGGCCTCCCTGTGTTACCTTTGGGTCTCTCTGGCCAAAAGTCCAGAGGCGCCTTGGGTGAGACCTGACCCAGCGCCAGCAGCGTTGGCACAGCCCCTCGCTGCGTGCTTTCTGGGGTCTGCAGCCTCGGGATATTGGGATGCATCAGAACATGCCTCTGTCTCCAATCAAGTGAGCTGAGTAGGGACTTCTCTACAGAGTGGGTGCCTGGTGACTTTGGTTCCAAGTTCTGCTGGGCTCTATTGCCAGGGAAGTGAGATCACTTCCTGGGGTCCACTTACACAAGCTTCCTCCTGACACAGCTCCCCAAGGGCCTTTCTGGGCTGCTGATCTCTCATTTCTCACTCCATGCCATGTCCACACACAGGGACACCAACTCAGCCCCCCTCATAGCCCTGGGGAGGCCTGGATGCAGCCAGTGATGCAGCACTGAAGACACAGCTGGGCTCAGACATGGCTCCCCCCACTCAGCAGTGCTATCACCATGGAAAAGCCACGTGCCTCTCAGGGTCTCCCCAAACTCATATCAGCACCGTGGGGATCATTCTGGCCCCTGCTTCCTAGAGAAGCCATCCTGTCTCTAGACCTAGAAACACCTACTGCATCTGTCACCCCCATGGGCTGGCATCACAGGGAGCTTGTGCACAGACTTAGCAAAGGAAGGACCCCACAGAGGGCTGGCGGAGTGCAGAGCAGATGCCGCACAGGCCTGGGTCTGCCCTGAGGTCTGGAGACAGTCACTTTCCTTATTGCTTGCTTCCCAGCTCCCAGTCGTGTGACTAAATTTAAATACAACTCTGACATCGTCCGCTCTGGCATACAACCTCCTAGGTCATTCTGTCATGTTGACATACAGGCCCAGTGTCCCATCTCGGCCTCTGTGGTGGGCTTCCCCACAATGGCTTCATATTTTTTGCCTTCAGTTCCCACGCACTTGTGTGATCCCCACACCCTCCCCTGGAGGGTGGATGGACTTTGACACCAGGTTCTGACATGCAGAATGACTTGTGAAAATGTGCGTGAGTTCCACTCCTTCCCAGCTACAGTGTCCCTTCTCTTTGTCTCTGTTTCTCAGTGCCTCTCTCTCTGTCTTGTCTCTCTCTCTGTTTCTCTGTCTCCCCTGCTTCTGTGTTTCAGTTTGTCTGTCTCTTTTCCTGTATGTATGTGTGTATATATTTATGTGTATATGTGTGTATTTATGTGTGTGTATTGTTTGGGCCCAGGACAGGTCACTTCTGAAAATCCCTTGATGGCATATTGATTATTTTGAATTCATGTTACTAAAGAAAAATTATCTTTGAAAATTGTGCAAGCACTTTGGTGGGGTCTGCTCTAAGGATCAGCACTGCTGGGGAAGGGATGCACCTGTGGCACTTTGATGAGTCCTGCAACTTGTTCTGCCGGAGAGGAGTATCCATTTGCTCTTCCCTCCAGGGGGCCTCCTGAGGCTTCTGCCTGCTCACATTGTCACCAGGGCTGGTTGTCACCGGGCTAAAGACCTGCCAGTGTGATGGTGGTCAATGCTGTGTCTGCAGTCTGTCCATCTGCCTATGTCCTCACCTTACAAGTCGAGCATCTCTAGCACACACTGGCCACCTGCACTGCCTCTCGTTGGAACTGCCTGTGTGTGTTTTGTTTCTTTTCAGAATACTGGGCTTCAAGAGGTTATTGGACCAAAGGGATGTGAAGATTTTCTCCGACCTTGGGTCATGAGGAAAGCTTTTTCCAGGCTGTGTTTTTTCTTTCCAGCTGTCTTTCTTGGCCTTTGATTTCTGCTTTAGTTTGGTTTTATTTTGCCACAAGAAGAGCTAAGCATCTCCCTTCTGGCTCTGGTTTCACACTTAGAACAGCAGTGCCTACCACGAGATTATGCACAGAGTTACCAAAAGGGCTTCATTTGGTACGTCTCATCTTTAATCCATCTGGATTTCCCTCTCAAAATACAAAAATGCTAATTCACGTGAAAACAAACAAACAAAAAATTCACCCTTCCCTACTTAAGATATGTGGGAAGCGAGAAAAAAAAAGCCAGCTTTTATATGATTTCATTGATAGGGAACCTCCAGGATAGGTAAAGACATAGAGAGAGAAAGGGGATTAGGGCTTCTCATGGGCTAGGGGAGGTAGGATGTGGGGTGCGCTTTGTATACAAGCTTTTAGTTTGAGGAAAGCAATTGTCTAAACCAGTGGTGTTGGTCTCACAGCATTGTGAATGCACTTAATGCTCCTTAAAATTGCACAATTTAAAATGGGAAAAGGCTAAACTTTATTCTTATAAACTTAAAACAAAAATAGAATATGCTATAATAGAAAAGAAAAAAATCTGACTCCATAGAAGATCTGTCCTTTTGGCTTTAAACCTGTGCCCTCTTTTCTAGGCTTAATCTTACTAGCTCTGCACCTTTTGTAAAACAATGTTGCCTTTAGCCTGAAATATACAGGAGAGCCTATTTTCAAGGCTCTGATCTTTAAGGATATTAACACTTTTGCACTTATATAAAGACGACAAGTTGCAGAATAGAAAATAACTTTTGTTTTGTTAGAGGTTTTACAGAGGCACTATGACCTGGTCTATGTAGACAGCTGCAGACCAAGATAATGGCAGACTAATATCTTGGAGAATCATCTTCCCCAAGTCAGACTTTAGGCTCCTTTTCTAGTAAATAGGGGAGGGGCTGTGGTTGGTTGTTGCAAACTTGTTGGTGTAGGATTTCTTTGTTCTTGGAATCCTTTGCAGCTGTCCACGTGGGTCAGATCATGTTGTTCCTGTAAAACCTGTAACAAAACAAACTTTTTCTATTCTGCAACTTGTTATCTTTATAGGAGTGCAAAAGTGTTAATATCCTTAAAGGTCAGAGTTTTGAGAATAGGCTCTCCTGTTTATTTCAGGCTAAAGGCAACATTGTTTTACAAAAGGTGCAGAGCTAGCAAGACTAAGCCTAGAAAACACGGCAGAGGGTTGAAGGAAAAGGCACAGATCCAATATGGAGTCAGATTTGTTCTTCCCTATTACAGTGCCTTTGGGTGAGAGCTAAGAGGATGATTCCTGGGTGGGTCCTCTACTGTCCCAGGATGGAGTTCAGGCAGGATCCCTGCCAGATTCACCATGACTTTGGACCTGATCTCCCGCAGAGAAAGTGACAATTTTTGGATTAAAATTACCTGTCAAAATCCCTTCAATTGCCTGTAAACTATACCACAGCAGGGGATGTCTCATTGGCCAGTCAATTGCCAGTCTCCCCTGATGCAAGGGACCAGCGTTGCTGTGGACTCCATGGTGGCCAGGCCAGTGCACCTTCCTACTTTGCTCTCCAGCCTTGGCTTCCTAACTTTGACACTTTAAAATCTCCCGTCCCTCTTCCCTCTGGCCTGGTGTGAATGAACAATATCCCTGCACCCACCTGGGCTGAGACCAGGCCACACACACAGCCCCATGCACACAGCCCACCATCTGCTGTCTACCCCTGGGCTCAAGTGCACCCTCTGAACTCCCCCAACCCAAAGGTCCGCATGCCCATTGCCTCCACCCTAAGGGTCCAGACCACCATCAGGACAATCAACAACCCAAGGCCCACAGGCCAGTGGCTGGCAGCCTGGGATCACCCTGACCCATTGGGTCAGTTGAGGAACAGGCTGCGGGGATCAGGATGCCAGGGCAGGAATTGGAACCGCCTTCACCCCAGCCTGCCTCGCCCTGTAGCCTCAGACATTAAATATGAAGGTGCTCACTAGGCTGGATCTCCCACTGGTGGCAGTAGTCATCATTACTGGAGCCCAGATTTCCCCACCCCAACCACAGGGTGAGGGGTGAGGGAGTGAGCTTAGGGTAGGGGTGCACTCAGAGTGAAGGGGATCCCATGGTGAGGGGGTACAGGTTGAGGGGTGTGGGGCCCACTCAGAGTGGAACTGACCTGGCTGAGAGGTGAGGGGGACAATTTCAGGATGTTGGGCGTCCTGTGGTGAGGCATGAGGGGTAAGCTTGTGGGTGTAGGGGCCATAGGTTAGGACCTAGCAGGTTGGAGTGTCAGGGCAGGGACATTGGTGTGAGAAGGAGCACTGTATTCAAGGTCTGGTGGGAGACTGGGCCTGGCCAGGGGTGGGAGGGTAGTAACAGGGAGGGGAAGGTGAGCAGGGGAAGTGGGGCTGGCGGGGTGTGGCCTGGCTCAGGGCAGTCGTTCTAGTTCAGTGCCAGGACCCAGTCGGTGGTGGGGTGAAGGCTCTGGGGATGGAGACCTGGCGGGACGAGCAGGAGGGGCCCCACCTGATTCCTCCCGGCCTCAGTGGCCTGGGCCTGTAAAGCAGGAGACCCACCCGGGCAGTTTACGCTGCAGGCAGGAGGAGGAGGGGCGCACACGTGCAGACGGACAGACGCGCAGACGCCGGAATCCGCCCAGAATGCGTGGAAGCTGGCGGGACCCGGTTGCTCCTGGACCAGCTCCTGGAAGAGGAACACGGCTTGGGGTCTGGGCCGCTGTTTGCCCTCGGTTCGGCTGCCGGGCAGTTAAGGGGGCGCTGGTGGGGGCGCGCTGCTCAGGGAGCTGGTGGGTGACACCTGGGCTGTGCAGCTGGGGAGGCGCACATTGAGGGGTGCAGAGGTGAGGTCCAGGCCGCGCGTCCCGTTAGGACACTGAGGCGGGTCCCAGCCGCCGCTGTAGTTCGTGGTAATCCCGCTATTAGTAGTTCCTGAACCCCGCATATTTGCCGCCGCTTATGTCCGTGTTTAGGAAAACAGGCACAGCCCTGGGAGGTGGGAGGGCACCGGACGGCTCCGGAGCATCTCCAACTGGCCCTCAGACCATGGCCTGCTCCTGGGAGGCGGGTGCGGTGCGGTCGCGGGAACTCGGATGGAATGGGGGCTGCCCCATGTGAGCCCCTGGATTTGCTCCCATCTTCCCCGCGGCCTGACCTTGGGGGCGGCCTCTAAATTCCCAGGTTCTTGTGACTCATGTTACAGGTCAGGATGCTCCTAGGAGGTGGGTGCGGTGTGATCAGTGTGCTGGGAAGGCTGCAGCAGCAGCGGGAAATAGTTGCAACCCCTGCGCTCTCACAAGGCAGCCCCAATCCAACCATCGCAGCCGCCGCCATTCCCTGACAGCACAGCACCCGCCTTCCAGGAGCATGCTGACCTGTAACCTGAGTTCCATGAAACTGGGGCAGCAGAGGCCAAGCTCAGGCCATGTGCTGGGGAGTTTGAAGCAAATCCACAGGCACCCATGGGCGGACCCCATAAGCAGCCACTGCCTTCGACCACACAGCGCCCTCCTCCCAGGAGCAGGCTGACCTGGGGACCGTGCCTGGAGCAGCAGAGGCCAAACCCTGGACAGGCCGTGGGGGAGATGGGGGCAAATCGACCAGCTTGCCAGGTTGCTGCCCATCTCCCTGCCACTGCCCCAGGTTCGTGGATCACTTGTTTTCAAGTCAGTGGGTTCCTGAGAGGCAGGCGCAGTGCAGTCAGGAGGTGGGGGCTGCGGGGAGGGCTGCTGCCCCAGGGGGAGCAGGTGGACTTGCTCCCATCTCCCCCAGGGCCAGACCTGGGTATGGCCTCTGCTGCCCCAGGTTTGCCGGACACATGTCATGTCAGCCTGTCCCTGGGAGGAGGGCTCAGGTTACTCGGGGCAGCCTCAGTGGCTGAGAAGGATTTTAGAAGTGGGCTCTAGCCCAGCATAACTAACTCTCCTTTCTTCTCTTTTTTCCTCAGTCGGTGGCTGTATCAGCTTTTTCATTATAGGTTATTGATGGATAATGACCATAGGTTTCTGTGCTATACAGAAGAAACTTTATTTAAAATCTATTTTTATATATAGTGGCTAAAATTTGTAAATCTCCCAGATTTATCCCTTCCCATCCCCTTTCCCTGGTAACCTTAAGATTGTTTACTAAGTCTGCAAGTCTGTTTCTGTTTTGTAGATGAGTTCACAGTGTCTTTTCCTCTCCTTTTTTAGATTGCACATCTGAGTGGTATCATTTGGTATTTTTCTGTTTCTGGCTGGTTTCACTTAGAATGACGATCTCTAGCTCCATCCATGTTGCTACAGATGGTTTTATTTTGTCCTTTTCATGGTAGAGTAGTATTCCAGTGTATAAATATACCACAAGTTTTTATCCAGTCATCTGTTGCTACATTACCTTGCCTCCATGTCTCAGCTATTGTATACAGTGATGCTATGAATACTGGGGTGCAGGTATCTTTTCACATTGGAGTTCCTTCCAGTTATATACCCAGAAGTGGGACTGCTGGGTCATAGCATAAGTCTACTTTTAGTTTTTTGAGGGATTTCCATGCTTTCCATAATGAGTACACCAAACTGGATTCCCACCAGCAGTGTAAGAGAGTACCCTACACTCTTCTTCCTCTCTAGCATTTATCATTCATGAAATTCTGAGTGATGGCCATTCTGACTGGAGTGGGCTGAAACCTCATTGTAGTTTTGATTTGCATTTCTCAGTTTATTAGTGATACTGAGCATTTTTTCATGTGTCTATTGGCCATTTGTGTCTTCATTGGAGAAATGCTTGTTTAGGTCTTCTGCCTATTTTTGGATTGAGTATTTTTTTGTTGTTGTTATTAAGTTGTATGAGCTGTTTATATATTCTGAAAATTAAGCCTTTGTTAGTCGTATCATTTGCAAATAATTTCTCCCATTTGTAGGCTGATGTTTTCTTTTACTTATGGTTGCCTTTGCTGTGAAGAAAATTATGAGTTTAATTACGTCTCATTTGTTTGTTTTTTTCTCTTATTTCCATTGCCTGGGTAGATTGCCCTAGGAGAATTTTGCTAAGATTTATGTCAGATAAAGTTTTGCCTATGTTTTCTTTTAGGAGATTTATCAAGTCTTGTCCATCTGCAGCTTAAGCCTGTACTCTAGATCTGTGCTTCAGGTTTGAATTTTGAGCTTCTTAGAGAACACCTACTCATAGCTCATATGTCAGATTCAACATGTCTAAAGCTGATTTCATAATCTTTTTTCTTGCAGCGTCTCCACTTATTCAGCGGGATAATAATTCTTCTGGTCTTGAATAGCCAAAGGCTTGGAATGGTCTTTGATTCATCTTTCTCTCACCACCCTCCACATTTTGTCAGCTTCTGGAACTGTATGTTTTTGGTTTCAAGTGTCTATTCTGATTGCTGATACTCTGATGAAGAACTTTCATCCCTGATACGTGAATTTTTCCTTCTGTTGAATTCTTGGATATTCTCTCACCCCCCCTTTTCAGTCAACCTATCATTTTGACTTTCCAACATCTAGAGTCAAGTCAAAGACTTACCACAACCAGATCTCAGACAGGTAGTCTCGACCATCCATCATTTTGGCCTTACCTTATGTGTTCCAATCATTATGTGACTTAGACTCCTAGGGTAACCTGTGCCTTATTAAAAACCAGGAGTCACCAGCCTTTTCCTATCCAGTCCTCAGTTAAAACAGCTTAGAATTGCCCTGAGAACTAGTTGGAGCCCCATCCCCTTCATAGAGTCTTCCCTATTTACTCCAAATACTTCTAGCTCCTCTTTGTATTTCTGCACTGTTCATGATCAGTAGCCTGTAATCTAGGCTTTGAGTACTGACTTGGTACCATTCCCGGGTGGTTTCCAATGTGTCTCCTCACTTAGCTGGTAACTGGATAAGACTCCCTTGTTCAGCCTCCTTTATACCCCTCACCCTGCTTAGCATCGGGCAATAGCAGGCATCCAGGCAGTGCTTACCTACTTTATTTATTCACAGGGGTGGTGGTGTGGATTATAGCTAATAACTATTAATTCAGTTTTGCAATTAAAAAACAAAGCCAAGAAAATCCATAAAACTCCATGTTAGTTTAGTGCTTTACCTCAACCGTTTTCTTAACTCTGTGTTTACATTCACATAGTGTTCAGTGCTTGTACAGTTCCCTGAGTCAAGCAGGTGAGATGTCATTATGCTTGACTTTCGCGTTACATTCATATTGGTTATACTTGTGCAATGACAAAACCTTCTTTTATAAGTAAACAGCCGGAAGCCCAGAGAGACTATCAGCCTAACCCAGGGTCACCTGTTTAGTGTTTGGCACAGGCCAGGACTGCGATTCATATCTTCCAGCTGCTCCTCTTCCAGTGCCTTTTCATTCCAGTGCTGGGAAATGTAGCCCCATCAGCCAAACGGCCAAGTCACATTGCTGTCCCTTTACCTGCCAGTGATGGCAGTGCTACAAAAAGTGGCAAAGGAAAGGTCAGAAATAGGAGTGATAAAAGACATGGAAGTGCTGGAAATGGATCCTCAGCCTCCACCTCCCTATTTGAGCACCTCACAGGTGTCCCACTCTGATAGTGCTGTTCATTGTTTATAACATGGTCTTTAAAATCAGACTGATCTTTTATAAGACATGCTTTTATCCTGGTCCCTTTCCTGCTAGTAGTCACCATCATGGGCACAAAGTGCCTGACTGTGCTGTGTTTGTCACGTAGGTGGGAGGGAAAGTGGGAGAGGGAGCGGGTTGAACAGAAGCCGAGCTTTTTACAGCTCTGTTGTTCTAGGACCAGAGCTGTTCCACTCCTGCTTTCATCACCTCTCCACCTCCGAGTCCCAGCCACCCACTCCTGCCTGCTTCCCCACACGCCACGTCCTGGGGGAGGACAGGGTGGTGGGCAATGCCCCTCCGCCCTCCGCTCTGGGAGGTGTAGGAGTCTGCTTTAACTTTTGAGCTGTTTTGGTAATTGGGCTTTTCCAGCTTTTCTAGACATCTCCTTTCCAGCTCTGAGAAATTGGAGATGGAACTTAACCATACATGGTCTATACTAATGTATTCAGTGGCATTAATGTGATGTTGTCTGTAAGGTGTTCTGTGACTGGATAGGAGGTTTTTTATCTCACAGGATGCTTCACATCCAATTCTAAAGGCCTACAGGCAGTATGTGTAATTCAAGTTCTTACATGTCTGTAGGGCAGACATGAACTTTTTTTGGCAATATGACCATATGTTCATAGATTACAGTTAGTCTACTGGCTCTGTATCTAATAAAAGTTTAAATTCCAAACACTAGAAAAATTGCAGAACATGTCTTTTTGCCTGTTACTAGTTGCAAAAACTGAAAGCACAACTCTACCACAAGCCACAGTGTTCCCAGTGGAGAAAGCCCTCTACTCTTGCAACCTCTAAGTAATGAGGTGGTTCTTTGGGTGAGATGAGGGATGCCAGAATATTTTTTTGGGAAACTAGAGTGGCATGACAAGTATTCTGGGACTGGTTACAGTTGAATCTCTACTTCCTATATCCTGGACTGATTACAGAGGCAATGTTAGTGCGGTAACCGGCTTCTGAATGCAAGTGTAGCAAGGAAGACATCAGATAAAATAGAAGGGATATAAAGTAATGGAGGGACTTCATAACAGTACAAATGGTGACTTTGACACCACCAGCTGTTGACATGAACTTGGCAGGAACTTGTGAGAAGTGATGTGTGTCATTGCAAGCAGGAGAGTCCTGCAGCTTTTGGGGTGAACAGCCAAAGGGGAGAGCAGAGATGGTGGCCACCTGGGGGCTGAGTATTTGTGTCCTGAATACGAAAATGTCTGGCCCCCTGTTCAGTATTGCAGCCATAACTTCACATGACTCAGGGCATTATTTCCACCAGAAAACGATAAAAACTTAAACAACCTCTGTTTCCCAAAATGTTTGTACTCCATCTGAGATGATTGTCCTGTGGTGGGAGGTAAGTGGGTGATGGGGCCTATTACATCACCCCCTTTCACTAAAAGTCTACCTCGCTGCTTTTCACCCCACTCCTAGAGGTGCTGTGATTCTGTTACACCTAGACCTGTAAGACGGGCTTGCCTGAATCCTCAAGTGAAGAGGGATGGTTATGTGCAGTTTTAAAAAAATTGCTTGGGTCATGTGGTCCTTTGTTCCCTCCATTGGAAATCACTATTCCACAGCAAATAGTATGCACCTATAGAGAGTATATTGTTTGTAAGTTGTCTTCAGAAGTTTTGCAGTAGGCTTAAATATTTGCTTGGTGATGGCATCTTGATTTGAGGCAGCCCTCATTAGGGGCTTTATTTGCTTCCTGTCTGAGAGTTCCTTTACTGGCAGTAGAGTGTTCCTAGGCAGAGTTAGATAGTTACCTGGTCTGAGAAGACGACCCTGCCTGCAGCTGGGAATTGGCAGAAGAGTCATTTATGGATGGAAGGCTTTAGGATTATCTGGTAGCAGAGGTCTGGGATCCAAACCCTGGGAAACCTCAGCTCTTGTAGAGTATGTTCTGTAACAATAGGCTATTGGATAATTTTAATACTGGTTATGGGATGTAGAGTTGGGGAAAGACTTAAAAGTGAAAGAACCTTAATAAAGAATCTCCAAATATTTTAAAGAAGACAGTTCTCAGAATGAGAGCTTTTCTGGAAAAGACTAGTTATTCACTTCACAGGGGAAGCAGGGAGCAGGTGTAACTGCACTTACGGTAACTTAAAAGGTAAACCTCATCCTCCCACTTAGCTGTGTCCTGGTGTACGTTCATCTCCCACGTCTGTAGTTTTAGACATGATGTGTCATTTTCTGGTACTCCATTCTGCTTGTGAGTGAGAGACTGACACAAAGTCACATAGCAATTGAAAAATTGCACAAAGGACTTTATTGTTAAAAATGTAGACCTGTGGCAGGGTGCTGCATTTGCAAGTGACTTTCAGTACAGAGAACACTTAAAAGAATACAGTGTTATTTCTTTTTTTATTGCTTTAAGCCTTTGAATAGAAGGTTTTCTTTGCAGAGTTTCTGGAGTACATCAGAAAAAGGGGGAACTGAAAAATAGCTTTAAGAAAACACCAGTATAGATGTTGCTTGTTGTATGGTATCTGTCTTAAAGTTAATTCTTTAAGGCAGGAAGTTCTAACTCTCAATTTCTTAAGCAAATACAGACATTTTTGACTCTTAATGACATTTTTGTTGGGCAGAGCTGCTTTTGCTTTCATTCTGAACATTGAGAGGCCTTCTATGATAGTTCTACCACTCCTTAATATTTTATTTTCCCTCTATTGTGAACTTAGATTATTAAGCTTGAAGCAGATATAAATATCATTAACTTGCTACATATGTAGATATTCAGTGTTACATGGTCAGAAAGTTTGTGTATGTTGCATGTATCTACATAATCCCCCTTTTCCAATTGTGTTCCTGATGAAAGGATGGTGGGAAATGGCATTATGGGGATATGTCTTACATTATACAGTGTTTCCCCTGTTCCCTCTACCAGATCTGGATGTTCTTTCATCTTTCGGCTTCTAGACTTAGTAGCTCTTATTCTTAAGTCAGGTGTAACTCATCCCCCTGAACACACACACACGTACACGCACACAAACACCCCCCACACACACACACATGGCAGTAGGGAGTAGCATGCACCATCCCATTCTCCCACACCAGCTCTGGACCCACCCACTGGAGGCAGTGTCTTGTACTAATTCATTTTTAAGTTCCCTTTAAAAACTCGAGTGCTCGGGAAAGAGGACCGATATCCACACGTAATAGTCAGACCCTCAAGGGACCAGGTGTCTCTCAATTAGTGTTGATTCTGGGACTCAGGACACAAGCAAGGGTAACTTCTATGGTTAATGCCAGGTTATCTTAGTGTTTGAGTGCCTGGGTTTCGTGGTGTCCTTTACCACCTGGGTGATCCATGATTCCCACATTTCTCTCTCCCGCTAGACTTTTTTCCTCCAACTCTGGACTCATCATCTTTTGCTGATTTGACGTCTTCACTTGGAACTCTGATATCTTAAAATGAGCATGTGTAAAACTGAGCTCTTGGTCCTCCTATTCCCCAAACTTCTGCAGCCTCCCCCATTCAGTTAGTGGAAACTTAATCCTTCCAGCTGCTCAGGTAAAAAAAATTGGAGTTATTCTGACTCTCACTTACATACCACATGAATTCTGTCAACAGGTCTTGTTAACACTGCCTTTATAACATATCTAGAACCCAGACACTTCTCACCATGGCTCCTGCCTCCACTGCTGTTTCCATGCCCTGAGCCACTGTCCTCTCCTGTGCAGCCCTCCTAAGTGTCTTCCCTCCTTTTATCTCTGACCCACGTCGACTATTCTTACCCGGCAGTCAAGTGAGCCTTTGAAAACCTAAGTTAGATTGTGTCGTCCTTCTGCAGTGCCTCCCCATTTCACTCCGGGTAAAAGCCACAGTCCTCACAAAGTCCTCCAAGGCCCTACAGGATCTGCATTGCCCCCTCCCCGCCGCCCCAGCCCTGTTCCCTTCATGGAACACGCGAGATGTATGCTGGCCTCTGCACTGGTTTTTCCATCTGCCTGGGCCTTCTCAACTCCTAGTCCTTGTTCTAAACTCAGCCTTCAGTTTGGCCTGCTCTGATATTTAATACAACATCACCCTCATCCCATACTCTCAACTTTCTTTACCTTTCCTGTTTTTCTTTTTTCCATGGTTTCTCTTTCCTAACATGCCACCTCCTCTGCTGCTCTGTTGTGTGAATTGTCATCTCCACCCACAGCCCCAGCTAGACTCCAAGCTCCTTGAGGTCAGGACTTTTATTTAGTTTATTGATATATTCAAGGTGCCTAGACTAGTCCTGGGTACATAGTTGGCTGTCAAAAATTATTTGCTGAATAAATTAAAATACTTTTAAAAATGAATCATCCTTTCAGGAACAGGTAAGGAAAGGAAGCTGCATGAAGGGAAATGGTGCAGTAAATAATGTTTGCCTGTTCTTTGTGTGAGATATATATATATATATATATATATATATATATATATATATATTCTTAGGTTTAATTTGGTATCCCAGTTTCTTAATTTAATAGCTATATTGAGTTATAATTTACAGGCCATAAAATTCACACATTATAATTGTACAAGTCAGCCATTTTAGTTATTTCTAGAGTTGTGAAACTGTGTCCTCAAAAAGTCCCCTTGTGTCCGGCCATATGCAGTTAGCCCTCCCCACAGTGGCACCCTGGTTTTGTTTGTTTTTGGTTTTTTAGCAACTACATCTCAAAAGAATGATTTACACAGCAGAACTAATACAGGTTTGCACTTTTAGAAGTTGCCCACTTAAATATGAAATCAACCGTCATTGCTGAATGTAGGTAGTTGTATTAGACATCGGTGAGAAGAATGGACTTGAGTGTCAGACTGGCTGCAGTCTTACCCAGCTCCACCACTTACCAAGTTACCCAAATTATTTTCTGCCTCAAGCTCTTCATCTGTTATATGGGGGTAATAATAGCAGCTTACAGAGTTGTTGTCAGGATTAAGCAAACAGGGAAACAAAATTTAGTACATTGGTCAGCTTATGTTATTACCTAAAAACTAGCCTTGCAACTAGAGAGCAAAATTCGAATAATTTCTAAGTTTCTGAAGTTTGTGTAAAATATGATCCAGTTCCTGCCTGGTTTGTAAATATATATGCCTACTGCAGAATGTAAAAGCAGGTTGATTTCCAGCAGAAAATATCATTTCTCAGCATTTCTTTTGAAGGTAGTTGCAAAACCATTTTTACTAAATTTTCTGTGCCCATCTCTGACAGAGCTTTGACACCAGGGTGGTAATTATCTACTTTTTTGTTAAAATCATGCTAACCATCAGAAAGTGTTCTGAATTATATTTTAGACTTTATGTTGGGAAATACTGTGAGACTTCCTCTAAATGAATGGGCGGGAGGGAAATTCATTGTAGCTCTTGTAGACTGATAAGCCTGCACTAAATTATCTTTTTTAAAATTTTAATTAATTAGTTATTTTTTTTGCAGGGGGGTAGTAATTAGGTTTTTATTTATTTATTTTATTTTTAGAGGAAGTACTGGGGATTGAACCCAGGCCCTTGTGCATACTAAGCATATGCTCTTTGACTTGCGCTATATCCTCCCCCATAAATTACTTTTAATAAGGTCTCTTTCTCTGTTTTGTTACTTTGTTTTATGTACAGATGCACAAAGCAGGGTCATCAGAAGCCTCTTAATGCCAAAGATTATAATACTGAAAAACATTGCCCCTTGACAGTGAATCCTTGGCATATGAAGAAAAATTGTAAAGTCCTGAATGAATTAAGAAGATATTGTTACATTAACATACATGTAACCATGGCTCTCTTAACTTTCTTTTTCACTTTGTAATGAAGATACTCCCCACCCGTCAAGGTTGCTTTCCTTGAGATAGGGAATATCTAAAGCCTTTTCTGTAAGTAAGAGAGCAGGTAATTTATCAGAAGTGTGAATGGTGTAATCTGCTCTGTCTAGTATGGCAGCCACCAGCCACGTGTGGCTGTTGTGAATTGAGATGTTCTATAAGTGGAAAATATATAATGGATTTTCAAGACTTAGTACAACAAAAAGAATGTAAAATATTTATTAATAAGTTTTAAAAGTGTTAATCACACTTTCGAAATGATAGTATACTGGATATTTTGGGATAAATACAATTATTACTGGAATTAAATTCACTTGTTTCTTTTTATTTTCTAAATGGAATTACTGGAAAATTGTGACTTGCATTATGTTTCTGTTGGACAGGGCTGGCTTCCAACTTATTGCAAATAATATGAAAAGAAAACGTTTATTAAAAATTTTGTAATCGAATAGTTGATTTTTATCATATTAGTTTCAGGTGTACAACAAAGAGATTCAAAATTTTTACATATTATATTCCACTTAAAGTGACCATAAAATAATGGCTGTAATTCCCTGTGCTGTATGATACAGCTCTGTAACCTATCCATTTTATTTTATTTTATTTTATTATTTTTTCACATTTTTAACATTATTTTAATGTAGTATAGTCAGTTTACAATTTTTGGTATACAGTATGATGCGATCATTCACTTTTTTTAACATTTTTATTGATTTATAAACATTTTAAAATGTTGTGTCAAATTCCAATGTTCAGCACAATTTTTCAGTTATACATGAACATATATATATTCATTGTACCTTTTTTTCTTTGTGAGCTACCATTAGATCTTGTGTATATTTCCCTGTGCTTTACAGTATAATCTTGTTTATCTGTTCTACAATTATAAAATCCAGTCTATCCCTTCCCACCCTCTACTCGCTTGGCAACCGCAAGTTTGTATTCTATGCCTATGAGTCTATTTCTGTTTTGAATTTATGCCTTTTTTTTATTTTTGTGTTTTAGATTCCACATATGAGCAATCTCATATGGTATTTTTCTTTCTCTTTCTGGCTTACTTCACTTAGAATGACATTCTCCAGGAGCATCCATGTTGCTGCAAATGGCATTATGTTGTCAGTTTTTATGGTTGAATATTATTCCATTGTATTAATATACCACATCTTCTTTATCCAGTCATCAGTTGATGGACATTTAGGCTGTTTCCATATCTTGGCTATTGTAAATAGTGCTGCTATGAATATTGGGATGCAGGTGTCATCCTGAAGTAGGGTTCCTTCAGGATATAAGCCCAAGAGCAGAATTCCTGGGTCATACAGTCTGTCCATTCCTAGTCTTTTGAGGAATCTCCACACTGTTTTCCACAGTGGCTGCAACAAACTGCATTCCCACCAGCAGTGTAGGAGGGTTCCCTTTTCTCCACAGCCTCTCCAGCACTTGTCATTTGTGGATTTTTGAATGATGGCCATTGTAACTGGTGTGAGGTGATACCTCATTGTAGTTTTGATTTGCGTTTCTCTGATAATTAGTGATATTGAGCATTTTTTCATGTGCTTATTGATCATTTCTATGTCTTCCTTGGAGAATTGCTTCTTCAGGTCTTTTGCCTACCTTTGGATTTGGTTGTTTGGTTGTTTCCTATTAAGTCGTATGAGCTGCTTATATATTCTGGAGATCAAGCCTTTGTAAGTTTCCTTTGCAAAAATTTTCTCCCATTACATAGGTTTTTTTTTTTTTTTTTTTTTTATGGTTTCCTTTGCTGTGAAGAAGCTTGTAAGTTTCATTAGGTCCAATTTGTTTATTCTTGCTTTTATTTCTTCTAGGAGAAAATTTTTGAGATGTATGTCAGATAATGTTTTGCCTATATTTTCCTCTAGGAGGTTTATTGTATCTTGTCTGATGTTTAAGTCTTTGATCCATTTTGGGTTGATTTTTGTGTATAGTGTTAGGGAGTGTTCTAGCTTCATTGCTTTAAATGTTGCTGTCCAGTATTCCCAACACCATTTGTTGAAGAGGCTGTCTATTTTCCATTGTATATTCTTGCCTCCTTTGTCCAGGATGAGTTGACCAAATGTTTGTGGGTTCATTTCTGGGCTCTCTATTCTGTTCCATTGGTCTATATGTCTGTTTTTGTACCAATACCATGCTTTCTTGATGACTGCAGCTCTGTAGTATTGTGTGAAGTCTGGGAGAGTTATTCCTCCAGCCTCTTCCTTTCTCTTCAGTAATGCTTTGGCAATTCTAGGTCTTTGATTGTTCCATATAAATTTTATTATGCTTTGTTGTAGTTCTGTGAAATATGTCCTAGGTAATTTGATAGGGATTGCTTTAAATCTGTAGATTGCCTTGGGCAGTGTGACCATTTTCACAATATTGATTCTTCCAATCCAAGAGCATGGGATATCTTTCCATTTTTAAAAGTCTTTTTTAATTTCCTTTATCAATGGTTTATAGATTTATGTGTATAACTCTTTCACCTCCTTGGTTAGATTTATTCCCAGATATTTTATTACTTTGGGTGCTATTTTAAAGGGGATTGTTTCTTTAGTTTCTTTTTCTGTTGATTCATCGTTAGTGTAAAGAAATGCAACTGATTTTTGAACGTTAATCTTGTAACCTGCTACCTTGCTGAATTCTTTGATCAGCTCTAGTAGTTTTTGTGTGGACCTTTTAGGGTTTTCTATATATAGTAACATATCATTGGAATATAGTGACACTTTTATGTATTGTTTTCTAATTTGGATTCCTTTTACTTCTCTCTCTTGTCTGATTGCTGTGGCCAGGACTTCCAAGACTATATTGAATAGGAGTGGTGATAGTGAGTATCCTTGTCTTGTCCCAGATTTTAGTGGGAAGCTTTTGTGTTTTTCACCATGGAGTACTATGCTGGCTGTAGGTTTGTCATATATAGCTTTTATTATGTTGACATATGTTCCTTCTATACCCGCTTTGGTGAGGGTTTTTATCATAAGTGGGTATTGAATTTTATAAGATCTTTCTGCATCTATTGAGATGATCATGTGGTTTTTGTCCTTTCTCTTGTTGATATGATGTATTATATTTATTGGTTTGCATATGTTGAACCATCCTTGTGTCCCTGGGATGAACCCCACTTGACCATGATGTATAATCTTTCTTATGTGCTGTTGGATTCTATTTGCTAGTATTTTGGTAAGGATTTTTGCATCTGTGTTCATCAGTGATACTGGTTTATAATTCTCTTTTTTTGTGGTGTCTTTGCCTAGTTTTGGTATCAGGGTAATTGTGGCTTCATAGAATGAATTTGGGAGTTTTCTCTGTTTTTCAATCTTCTGGAAGAGCTTGAGAAGGTATGGGATGAATTCTTCTTTGTATGTGTGGTAGAATTCCCTGGTGAAGCCTTCTGGTCCTGGACATTTATTTGTAGGGAAGTTTTCTATTACTAATATGATTTCATTTCTAGTGATTTGTTTGCTCAAGTGGTCAGTTTCTTGTTGATTCAGTCTTGGTGGACTGCATGTTTCCAGAAACTTATCCATCTTCTTTATGTTATCCATTTTGGTTCCATATAGTTTTTCATTATATTTTTGCATGTTATTCTGTATTTCTATGCTATTTGTTGTAATTTCTCCACTTTCCTTTCTTAATTTGCTTATTTGTGCTTTGTTTTTTCTTTGTGATTTTGGCCAGAGGTTTGTCGATTTTATTTACTCTTTCAAAAAAGCAGCTTTTGGTTTGATTGATTTTTCTTTTTTTTTAAATCTATTTTATTTATTTCCTCCCTGATCTTTATTATTCCCTTCCTTCTGCTGACTTTCAGGTGTTTTTGCTCTTCTTTTTCTAGTTCTTTTAACTGGTAGGTTAGACTGTTTATTCTTTTTTGAGGAAGGCCTGTATCACCCTAAACTTCCCTCTTAGCACTGGCATTGCTGCATCCCATAAGTTTTGTCTGGTTGTGTTTTCATTTTCTTTTGTCTCAAGGTATTTTTTAATTTCAACTTTGATTTCCTCATTGACCCCTTTTTTTTTTAATAGCATGTTGTTTAATCTCCATGCTTTCCTTTTTTCCTTCTTTGTTTCTCTGTAGTTGACTTATAGTTTCACGGCATTGTGGTCAGTAAAGATGTTTGAGATAACTTCTATCTTCTTAAAATTCTTGAGGCTTCTTTTGTGCCCAAGTACATGATCAATCCTAGAAAATGTTTCATGCGCACTTGAACAGAATATATATCCTATTGTTGGGGGGGTGTAATGCTCTGAAAATATCCACTAAATCTAATTTTTCTATTGTACGATTTAATTTCTATGTTACCTTATTTATTTTCTGTCTGAAAGATCTTTCTAGTGATGTTAATGCGGTGTTAAAATCTCTGACAATGATTATATTCCCATCAATTTCCTCCTTTATCTCTGTTAGTAGTTCTTTTAAGTACTTAGGTTCTCCTATGTTGGGTGCATATATATTGATGATTGTAATATCCTCATCTTGTATTACTCCTTTAATCATTATAAAATGTCTTTGTTTAACTTTCTTTATGGCCCTTGTTTTAAAGTCTATTTTGTCTGGAATCAGTACTGCTACACCTGCTTTTTTAGCTTTTCCTTTTGCATGGAATATCCTATTACATCCTTTCACTCTCAATCTATATGTGTCCTTCTCCCAAAATTGTGTCACTTGTATGCAGCATTTTGAAGTTTCTTGCTTTATTATCCAGTCTGCCACTCTACATCTTTGACTGGAACATTTAGTTCATTAACATTTCTGTAATTAATAATAGATCATTGTTTATTGGTATTTTGAACTTGTTTTTCATTTGATTTGGTATTTCCTCTTTGTTCCTTTCTTCTTCCTTTTGTGGTTTGGTAATTTTTCTTTGTAATATCTTGGATTGTATTTAGTTTTTGTGACTCCCTTGTAAGTGTTTGGCTTGTGGTTACCCTTTTTTGTAAGTCTATTAACCTATTACTGTAACTGTGTGTACTAAACAGATAGTAATATAATCTCAAACCCATCCTACAGAGAATAAAGAAAAATTTTTACAAAAAAGATGAAAGAAAAGAAAATACTTTATAATTTCTTGCTTCCCTTTCCCACTCTTAAAGATATAGATGTCCTCTTTTACAATTTTGTTTTTTATGTATTTGTACTGCATGGTGGTTATCACCTTTCTGGTTATGAGTTTCTCATTTTTGTAGCATCCTACTTCTTTTCTATTTAGAGCAGACTTGACAATATTTTTTTAGCATGGGTTTAGTGTTTCTAAACTCTTTTAGTTTTTGCTTGTCTGTGAAGATCTTTATCTCTTCTTCTATTCTAAAGGATAGCTTTGCTGGATAGAGTATTCTAGGCTGCATTTTTTTTTTCATTCAGGACTTTCAATATATCTTGCCACTCCCTTCTGGCCTGTAGTGTTTGTGTAGAGAAATCCGCTGAGAGCCTTATGGGGGTTCCTTTGTAACTCTATTTGTTTTTCTCTTGCCTAAAGGCATTTAGGATCATTTCTTTATCCTTGACTCTGGCCATCTTGATTAGGATATGTCTTGGTGTGGGTCTGTTTGGGTTCTTCCTGTTTGGAACCCTCTGATCCTCCTGTACTTGGATATCTGATTCCATCTTTAGGTTTGGGAAGTTTTCAGTCATGCTTTATTCAAATACCTTTTCAATGCCCTTTGTTCTTTCTTCCCCTACTGGAACCCCTATTATGTAGATTGGCACATTTTATATTATCCCATAGGTCTCTTATGCTATTTTCATTTGTTTTTTATTTGTTTATCTTGTAGCTCTTCTGATTGTGTGCTTTTTGTTGTCCTGTCTTCTATGTCACTTATTCATTCCTCTGTATGATACAGCATGCTTTGGATAGCCTTTCAACCAGTTCTCATTTCAACCAGTGAGTGTAGGTTTGAAAACAGTGTATAATCAAAAATAGAAGAGCAATTTGAAGCAGAATAGCAATCGTTTAGATGTCTTTTAAACACCTTAATAAAAAGGAGGAAAATATCAACACACAATATTTGGAACCTGCGAATAATCAATAACAGGAGATCAAAATCAGAGAATTAAAAATGAAATGAGGTTGCTTTTTCAAAAGGTATTAAAATTGTGAAAATATAAAACTGTTTAAAAAGTAAAGATTAAAAAGGTAATGAAAAATAAAACATATAAAAAAATTAAAAAAAAAAGATGTGTTCTCCTAGAGACTGTGTGCTCTTAATTGTTTTATTGAGAAGTCTTTCTGTTGTCTCCCTGTTTTGCAAACTCAGCTTGCTGTTTCCAGAGGCCCTCTGTTGGCATTTTCATCTGTGCTGCTCACAGTGCCTGTCAGCAAGAAGATAGAGCCCCTCCAACATTGGGTCAGGTCCTGCTCTCCCTCGTGTTGGGCGGGCGGGTCACTCACCCTCCAGATGCCACAGTCAGTGCTGTGCCCGGTGTTCTGTAGGCAGGCTCAACTTCAATAACAGATTTATGGAGATACAATTCACATACCATAAAATGCAGCCTTTTAAAGTGTACATTAGGAGTTCTAAGTACATTTCAGGGTTGTGCAGCCATCACCCCCAAAAGGAACCAGTACCCTTTAGTAAGTCACTCCCTAACCTTCCTTACCCTTAGCCCCTGGCAGCTGCCATTCTGCTTTCTGCCTGTATAGATTTGCCTGTTCTGGGCATTTCATATAATTAGAACAGTACAGTATGCTAACTTTTGTGATTGTCATCTTTCATTTAGAGTGACATTGTCAAGGCTCATACATGGTGTAGCATATATAAGTACCCCATTCCTTTTGGTGTTCAGATAATACACCATTGTTATAGATACACCACATTGCTTACCCATCCATCAGTTGATGAGGAATAATTCTGCTACAAATGCTCATGGACAAGTTTTTGTGTGAACACATATTTTCATTTCTCTTGAGACTATATCAAAAAATGGAGTTGCTGTGATGCATTCTACTTTCAACGTTTTGAGGAATTGCTAAAGTGTTTTTTAAACTGACTGTACCATTTTACATTTCCACTAGTAATATGTGACGAGTCCAGTTTCTCCACATCCTCATCAACACTTTTTATTACCAGGTATATATTTATATACCATACATCATATATATTTGTCATCATAGTTGGTATGAAGTATGTCATTGTGCTTTTGATTTCTGTTTCCCTAACGTTTACAGATGTTGAAAATCTTTTCATGTGCTTATTTGCCATTCGTATTTCTTCTTTGGAGAAACATGTATTCAATTTTTTTGCCCATTTTAATTGTATTTGTCTTTGTATTATCACGTTTTAAGTCTTCTTTGTCTGTTCTGGATAAAAGTCCCTTATCAGGGAAAATATTGGAAATATTTTCGCCCATTCTGTGGATTATCTTCTTACTTTCTTGATGAAGTCCTTTGAAGCACAGAAGTTTTTAATTTTACTGAAGTCCAGATTACTTCATTTTTTTTCTTTTGTTGTTTGTGCTTTTGCTGTCATATCTTAGAAGTATTTGTAATCAAAAGTCCTGAAGATTTTCTCAATGTTCACTTTCTAAAAGTTTTATAACTTCAGGTCTGTGATTTATTTTGAGTTAATTTTCTTAAATGGTGTAAGATAAAGGTTCAATTATCTTTCTTTCCAGGTGTATATTCAGGTGTCCCAGAATCATTTTTGTAAAGATTATTTTTTCCCCATTGTATTGTCTTGGCATCTTTGTCAAAAATTAACTGGCTGTGTGTAAGAGTTTGTATATGGACTCTCAGTTCTTTTCTATCAATCTATTGTCTGTCCTTTATGCAAGTACCACACTGTATGGATTACAGTTTTGTTAGTGAGTTTTGAATTTGGAAACTTCAAAACTTTGTTCTTTTTCAAGACTATTTTGACTATTCTGGGTATCTTGAATTTCCATATTAAATTTAGGATCAGCTTGTTCATTTCTGCAAAAAAGCCAGAACTGCATTGAATCTATAAGTCATTTTGAGGACGATTGCCATCCTAACAGTAATAAGGCTTCTGATCCATGAACACAGAGGAGCTTTCCATTTATTTTAGGTCATCTGTAACTTCTATTCATAGTATTTTATGGTTTTCAGTATACAAGTTTCACACATTTTTCTCAATATTCCACACATTTTTCTTAGTATTCCTAAGTATTTTATTCTTTTTGATGATATTATAAATTAAAGTGTTCCCTTCATTTTATTTTTAGATTATTTACTCCTGTTGTATAGAAATATAATTACTTTTTTATATATTGATTTTTGTCTTACAACTTTGGTTGGACTGGCTTATTTTAATTCTTTTTTTTTTTTTGGTGGATTCTTTATGGTTTTAATATATAATATCATGTCATCTGGAATAGAAATAATTTTATTTCTTTCTTTCTAATCTAGAGGATTTATTTTCTTTGTCTGGTTGCTTTAAATAGAACCTCTAGTACAATGTTGATCTTGGGAGGAAAGAATTCAGTCTTTCACCATTAAGTATATTTGCTCTAGGTTATTCATAGATGTTCTTTGTCAAGTTGAGGAAGTTCTCTTCTATTCCTAGTTTTTATCCATTATTCTATTAATATGTCATATTACATGAATTGATTTTTGTATGTTGAACAAGCTTTGCATACCTATATACATCACACTTGATTGTGTTCTGTTTTATATGTTACTGGATTGGATTTGCTTGTATACTGTTGAGGATTTTTGCATTTATATTCATAAGCGATAGTCTGTAGTTTTCTTGTGATGCCTTTGTCTGGTTTTGGTATCAGTATTATACTAGTCTCATTGAATGAATTGGGAAGTGTTCCCACGTCTTTATTTTTAGACTAGTTTGTGAAGCATTGTTTTCGTTTTTGTTTTTGTTTTTGTTTTCCTTTAAGTAGTTGATAGAATTCACCAGCAAAGCCATACGGGCCTAGCGTTTCCTTGTGGGAATGTTTTGGATTACTATTTCAGTCACTACTTATTGTAGGACTATTCGAGTTTTCTATTTCTCCTTAATTAGCTTCAGTCACTTATGTCCTTCTAGGTATTAATCCATTTCATCTAGATTATCTCATTTGTTGGCTATATAATTATTCATGGTATTCCCTTATATTCCTTGTTATTTTTGTAAGGGCAGTAGTGACATCCTTCCTTTCATTTCTCATTTTAGTAATTTGAATCTTCTCTCTTTTTTTCTTCAATACTAACAAAAATTTTGTCAATTTTGTTGACTTTTCAAAGAACCAACTATTCTTTTTGTTGAATATTCTCTGTTGTTCATCTATTCTCTGTTCCATTTATGTCTGCCTTTTGTATTTTGATTGGAATGTTTAATTCATTTACATTAATGTAGTTTCTTATCAGGTTGAAGATACATCTGCTATCTGCTTTCTATATGTCTTTTTTCCCCATTCCTCTATTACTACATATTTTGTGCAAAGTAATTATTTTCTAGTGTGCCATTTACTTTGTTGTTTATTTCTTCTCCTTCTCCTCCTTCTCCTCCTTCTCCTCCTTCTCCTCCTTCTCCTCCTTCTCCTCCTTCTCCTCCTTCTCCTCCTTCTCCTCCTTCTCCTCCTTCTCCTCCTCCTCCTCCTCCTCCTCCTCCTCCTCCTCCTTCTTCTTCTTCTCCTTCTCCTTCTTCTCCTTCTCCTTCTCCTTCTCCTTCTCCTTCTTCTTCTTCTTCTTCTTCTTCTTCTTCTTCTTCTTCTTCTTCTTCTTCTTCTTCTTCTTCTTCTTCTTCTTCTTCTTCTTCTTCTTCTTCTTCTTCTTCTTCTTCTTCTTCTTCTTCTTCTTCTTCTTCTTCTTCTTCTTCTTCTTCTTCTTCTTCTTCCTTCTTTCTTCTTTCTTCCTTCTTTCTTCTTTCTTCTTCTTTCTTCTTTCTTTTTTGTATTTTCTTAAGTGGTTGCCCTGGAGATTATAATTAACATCTTGTTTTCAAGCAATCTAGTTCACATTAATGCCAACTTAATTTCAGTACTACACAAAAACTTTGCTTTGGTATGAATCTTTTCCCTCCCTCTCCTCATTCTGTCACTGTCATAAAAACTACATCTTTATGCATTCATAAGCCCTTCTATACAGTTTCATAAGTATTATTTTATGCAGTTGTCTTTTACATCAAATAGAAGAAAACACTTACATGTAATACTCTATACTGTTTTATTTTTTACTCATGTAGTTGTCTCAACTACTGCTCTTTATTTTTCAGGTGAGTGTCCTTTCATTTACACCTGCTGGACTATCCTTAGTATTTCTTGTAGGGCAGGCCTGCTAGCAATGTATTCTTTCAGATTTTGTTTTTGTAGGAGTGTCTTAATTTCTCCAATAATTTTTTTGAAGGATCATTTTGCTGGATATAAAATATGTGGCGATAGTCTTTTCTTTTTATCACTTTGACGATACCATCCCACTGTCTTCTGGTCTCCATGGTTTTTGATGAGAAATCAACTGTTTCTCTTACTGAGGAGCCTTTGTATATGTTGAGCCACTTTTCTCTTTCTGCTGTCAGGGTTCTTTATTCTTGCCTTTGACACACTGAGTCTGATCTGCCTATGTTTAGATGTCTCTAAGTTTATACCATGTGGAGTTGTTGAGCTGCTGGGAAGTACAAATTAATGTTTTCATTAAATTTGGGAGGTTTTTCAGCCATTATTTCTTTTCTATTCTTTCTGCCTCTTTTTTCCTCTCCTTCCTTCTGGCACTCCCATTTTGGGTGTATTGGTATTGCTGATGGTGTCCCACCTATCTCTGACACTGTGTTCATTTTTTTACATTCCTTTTTCTTTCTGTTCCACATACTGTGTAATCTCAATAGTTTTAAGTTAACTGACTTTTTCTTCAACCAGTTCATATCTACAGAGAAACCTCTTTAGTGAATTTTTCATTTTAGTCATTATATTTATATCTCTAGAATTTCTAATTTGTTTTTAATATAAATTTTATCTGTTGATATTCTCTGTACAATGAGATAGTCACATACTTTAGTTCTTTAGTATTGGTTTCTGTTAGCTCTTTGAAGATATGTATAATTGCTCATTTATGTCTTTCTCTAGTAAGTCCAGTGTCTGGGCTTCCTCAGGGAGTTTCTATTGACTACATTTCACCCTGTGTTATGGCAAAACTTTTCTGTTTCTTTGTGCATCTTGTAATTTTCTGTTGAAAACTGGACACAAAATATTACAATGTTGCAGACCTGAAAGCCAGATTTTCCTCATCTCCAGGGTTTATTGTTGCTTCCATTGTCATTGCTGCTGCAGCTATTTATTTAGTTACTTTCCTGAACAAATTCTGTAAAGTCTGTATTCTTTATCATGCATGGCCATGAGATCAGTGTGTGTGCAGAAAGCCTAGTTGTCATCACTGTAATAATGATTGGACAGTGATTTCTTTCAATGCCTGGAGTTAATCGTTTGAGCTGTTGCCAGGTGGCTGTGTGTCTGCGTGCTGAGGGATGCCCTCAGCACCGGCAGGCAGTCTGCAGCTCTTCCGTAGCCTTTAGTTCTTGCTTATGCAGAACCTCAAGTTCAGCCAGAATTGAAGGCTTAAGATTTTCTCAGATCTTTCCTTGCCATGTGCCACACATGTGTACGGCCTTCTACAATTCTCAGAATTTTTTGGAGCTTTTTAACCATAGCTTCACCCCCAGAACGTCTCATTACTCAATTTTGCCTTCTAAGTTTCCTACTCAGCATCTAGTTAGCCTCTACTGGTACCACTGACTCAGGCAGCTGTAATGTTAAATACTCACTGTTGCTTGTTTTCCACAAACACTCTGGGGATAGGCTATTTGCACAGCATGAGTTTGAGATAGGTCAAATAGTGACAGCTCTCTGGGGATGGGTTTTTTGGGTAACTTCAAACCCCTTCTGCCCCTACCTTGATTGTGAGACTGTTGCTTTTAAAGGCCACCATTTAGGTGAGGCTACGGGGATGGGGGTAGATCAAGTTACAATGCCACAAAACTCACTATCTTTATGGAGATTTAGCTATTTTTTTCTCAAATAAACACTTCCCAGATTGCTGGAAGCCTTTGTTTAATTTCCAGAGATCTGCAGAGGTCAATTTTGACAAATTTTGTCATTGTCATTGCTTCACAGAGGAGTAAGTTTTCCAAGATTTTTACTCAGATATTCTAGAAGTGTATCCCATGTGCATTTGTTTTTAACTGAGCTATTTGCAAGAATAACTAATTCTGCAGCTCCAGCCCCATTCACATAAGAGTCCATTTGCATGGCTTCTCCTACAGGAAGCAGTTTGTAACCTTTTGTCAGTTTGTTGTTTTTCTTATTAAAGTGTAGGGGTTTTTAAAAAATACGCTCATGAATAGCCCTTTGTCATTTTTACATGTTACAAAACTTCCACTAGTCTGTGGCTGTTTTTTTTAAACTCTTTTTTAATTGCTTTAATGAAGTTCTCACTTTTAAGGATTTTTAGTATATCAATATGTGGGTGCAGATCACACAGGCGAGACATTTAACTACTGTCTAAACCTCAGTCTACTCTGATTCACTGTCTAGAACATCTGAACACATCTACTGAACCCCGTATACCAATGGATGCTGATAGCCCTAATTAAAAAAATGCTTTTTAAGCAAAACATAATAACCTTGACACTGGAAAAGACACATCTCAAATTTCCTAGCTGATCTTGCTTTCTGTGATCATTAGCTACATCATGTTTATAGAGCCGACAGGCATATTGAGCTACTGATTTTATTTCATCGGATTTTAGAATGCAGAACACTTTTCAGGCCAACTTATAGCACCGTACGTGTATCTTTAAGGATATGTACATATGATGATGTCTTTATTTTAAGTACCTTATTTTATTTTAAGTACCTACTGCAGTGCACCTCATTAAGGAAACCATGGAACTGCAGAACTGAAATTTTTCATACCACCATCATCCCATAGCATCTCTTTTGCACTTAGACTTTATGTGGCAGAGTATTTTTCTGCTCCCTAGAAATGGTCAATTTTGAAAGAAAAACAAACCTCTTCTAATAAATATAGGCCAAATCACACACTTATCTAATCAATGGCTAAACTTTTAGTCCACACCAATCCATCTACTCATACTGACTCAGAGTCCTCAGCATCGACAACCAATCCTTGAAGTCAGGGTCCTCAGTACACCTTCTATCCCCTCCCCATTCCTTGTTGTTTCTGACCTACTTCTGTCCAAAGCGTCCTGCCAGTCTCTTCACTGCCTGACTGCAGTTTTTAATTTTTACCTGAGTTCCAGACTGGGCCCAGTGATTTCCAGAGAAACATCAGAAACCTGGCTCATCAGGTGGTGTGGGGAGGATTTCAGGAAGCTGTTACCCTAACTCACTTGCAGATCAGTGAGTGGCTGTTGTGACCATTCCTTCTAGATCTCTGCCATGCTGGTTGCATCCACCCCAGCAAAATAACGTAGCTCCTCCACCCACCTCTGCCTCCATTCATCTGGGTTGTTGCTTTCAGTGACAGATGCTGCTGATGGGCATTTTAAATATACATATACATATGTATATATATATATACACACATATATATTTTAATTGAAGTATTGTCAGTTACAATGTGTCAATTTGTGATGTACAGCACAACATTCCAGTCATTCATATACACACATATATATATGACTTCCTTTTCATATTCTTTTCATTAATGTTTATTACAAGGTATTAAATATAATTCCCTGAGGTACACAGAAGAAATTTAGTTTTTTATCTATTTTTATATATAGTAGTAAATATTTGCAAATCTCAAACTCTGATGGGCATTTTTAAAGCCACATCTGGAACCCTTGCTGCAGGAGAGTCTGAGAAATATATTTTCAACCTCATAGCATTTTGGTTAGGAAGTGGGAATAAAGGCTGAGCTGGCTCACCTACCTTGTCTGCCTTCGTGAGTAAAGAGGTCTGGAGATTCAAGGCCCAATGAAATGTCCCAGCCCTTCAGCAGAAAACTCTTAAGGCAACCAAAATGCTCCCATCTACCAGAGCATGACTTGTCCTTAGATACTGCTGGACATAACCACCAACGCTGTCTAAGGCATCATATTCATCTGGTGCATACTTTCTTTAGATGTCTAATATCCTGATTAACAGGAAAGCTGGTTTGGATTCCCAAGGTCACAGGCAGCCTTCTGCCTGACTTTGGTGTATATATGTTCATAGAAGAGTCCTCTATCTCTTATCAGCTACAGCTGCCTGGTGTGTGATTTGCCAGAGAATGTGAGTGCAGTGCTCCCAACCAGAATCCTAGCAGTTGTTTTATTGAAGGAAGAGAGAGAGCAAAAAAGGCAGAACAGTTCTTGTCCAGCCTCAAACACAGTCACCCCCACACAGGGCTTTCGCTCTGGAACACACAGAATTGCAGGTCAGCAGCGATGTGGCCCTGATGTACTCCAAAATATGGCGTGGTTATACTGGACTATCTGTGTCTTTCAAGGACCCTGCAAAGTTCTCTGCTTTGTGAAATGGGAAACTAAGGATCTCCCACCCATGTCTGTAGCTCCCAGGGTTTGCATCATTACTGGTTTTGAGGATTTGCTGGCAACTCATTCTTTTTCACCAAGTCATTTCTCGATTACATGGCAGTCCTGTGACTTCCTTATCAGAACTGGTCCTTAAGTTCGGGATTTAGTGGAAGTTGCCATTTTACCCTGTAAGTTCAAGGTAAGGGAGGAGGAGGAAGACCGCACAGATCAGAATTGCCGTTTTGCTTTTTATTGTTATTGTTTTCATAAGCCGTCTCCTGTTGTCGAATAGACACTGAGCATATGAATGACTGTTACACTTCCATTTGAAGGATGAGGAAAATGACACTCAGAGAGAGGAGGCAAATTGCCTGAGGTTCCAAAAACAAAAAGGGATGAGCACAGAATAAGATCCCTGCAAATTTCTTGGCTGTCATCAGCCTTTAGGTCACTGATAGAGTGCCGTGTGTAGTAGTAAAGTTGTAGCGTGCATTTAGAAGGGTGCATATATTCTTGTTTTTGTTGATACAATCACACTGTTTTGTCTGGGACTCTGAAAAAGAGTAGTGGGTTAGAAAATGTTGGTTTCTCATCCTTGGCCCTTCCTCCTTCTCACAGATATGGACCCTTCCATCTGTAGCAGGAATAAGACAGCCCCAGCCTTCCCTCCTCATGAGATCAGTACTCATTTGTTTCATCCCTGCCCACCAGTAGGTGATAAAGCACAGAACAATTTTCATGTCCTGCTTCAGTGATTCTTGTGAAATTAGGTGTTTGAAGATAGAAACTCATGATAGGATGCTGCTTTTTTATATAAAGTGCAGTAATTTTCTTAGCAGAGAAGGAAATTGAAGATTTTCTTCATTGAAAATCAATAATTTCAAGAGCATCTGTATTTCTGATGTGTAGATTAAAATGACAAAATCTAGAGGGATTACAGAAACACAAGGAAGATACCAAAAGTGTCTTTAGAGAGCTTTTCTAAGAATGGACTTCTAAAGAGACTGTTAGTTGACAGAGACCCTCTTCTCACCCATAGTCCCTCTCCTTAGGTTGCAAAGGGCCAGCGTTTCCCCTGTGTGCAGTCCTGGTTCTTCAAGTGAGTTGTGGGGCAGGGTGGAGCACATGGGGCTGCCTTCAGTTTGTCCGTCCTGAGTAACCACTAGCAGTCAAAGGGCAAGTGTGTTGCAATCTCTTGAACCAGCCGCCATGCTCTCTGGGGTATGTTCTCATCTCAGCTCATCCCGGCTCAGGTGAAGGCAGAGCAGAGAGTGGTGGCAAGAGGTCAGCCATGAGTAGCCGGGAGCAACTGGAGTCAGCTGGGACTCAAGTGGCTAGGAGTTCCAGGTGGAATCCCAGGACTTCCCACAGCTCATTCATTCAGCTAATACTTCTCCAGAACCTGCGATGTGCTGGTGCTTCCATTGTGAACAGAACCAAATCCCTGTCCTCATGAAGGTGACATTCTAGTGGACATGAGAAATGACACACAAAGAAGCAGATCTAGGTCAGGACACATGAGTGCTGTCTATTTTGGAGTGCACAAGGTGAGATCCTTTGGGAAGGAATGTATGATACACAAAAATGTGGGGGAGAGGATGGCCGTATCTCAGGTCTTATTTGGATCCCTGGGATGCACCTCGCCAAGTGTGGGTCCTTGGTTTGCACAGGAACAAATTCAAGAGCAAGCCACAGTTTGGTAAATGTAGATTTATTCAGAGAGATACATACTCCATAGACAGAGTGGGCTGTTTCAGAAGGCAAGAGGAAGGCCATGAGGCGTGGGGGTTGGGTGCTCCAGTTTAAAGTAAAATTAGATACACACTCCACAGACAGAGTGTGGGCTGTCTCCCTCAGCAGAGAGAGCATCCACGAGGTGTGGGGTTGTTACTTTTAATGCACTCAGTATATTCATAGGCTAACAAGTGGGATGAATATTCCAACAGCTTTGGGGAAGGTGCTGAGATTCCCAGAAATTGGGCCAGCACTCACCCTTTGACCTTTTATGGTCAGCCTCGAACCTGTCCTGGCACCTGTGGGAGTGCCATTTAGCATCCTGCTGTATTTTGGTGAGTGTGTATTGAAGCTCAAGATCTACTGAGAGTTGACTTTTCCACCATCTTGGTGCTAATGGCTGTGCCATTCCTTTAATGGCTGTGTCCGGCCCCCTTCCCTTCTGTCTCATGAAGGAGCTCTGTACTGATTGCACAATTGCAGAGCAGGGGACAGAGTGGAAAGAACTTCATAAGTGGAAGGTGGAAGGCAGTGTTGGCAGTAGAATTCTCAAGTGAATTATAAAGAAAGGGTATTCTGTTTGCTGGGGGTACCTGGTGTCCCATTAGGGAGCTGTGAGCCTTGGGGACATTAGTGAGTGGGTGGCTCACTGTGTATACTGTGTTGCTTCTTAGGTGGCCCGAGGACAGTTGGCTTATAGGTGACCCATTCACTCAAGCAGGGGTCTCTTGCGGATTTTCTGCATGTGAGGCTAACATGGGTCACACGGGGGGCAGGACCGGCCAGTCACAGCTTGGTCCACAGTCACCTAGTGCCCTCAAATCTTTCATCCCATGGATGCATCACCTCCCCCTGGATGGGGACAAGGGCACAAGTGGTGGGGCAGCTTCTCAGTGGTGGAGGTATTGCTCTCCAGACCCAACACTCAACAGCATGGACCCCTGGTGTTGGCCACAGTCTTGGCTAGATGAGGCTGTTGGGTAGCTGAGCTCATGAGATGTGTGTCCATGCTTCCATTCTCACCAAAAGCTCTACTTTGAAGGTTCTGGTCAGACAGCCACAAATACTCCCTAGCCCATGAACAAAGAGCAGTCTCCTTCACTTGGGGAAGGGCACACAGAAGGAGAACGGATCTTCCCGAGAGCAGGAGAGGCCAAATCCATTCTGCCATCAGGGGTCTGACAGACGAGCCAGCTCCGTTCCTCTTACTAGTTGTTTACTTGGAGGATCTGGGGTATTTGGGTGACCTGCAAGTGTCAGGAAATAGTACACGAGGGCTTTGTAGATTTTCTGGTCCGGTGTTAACTCACCCCATTGTAGCTGTTGTGCAAGGAAACAAAACTTGGTGGACAACAGGCCATGGCCTCTGCTCCCTGGTGGAGCCAGGAGGTTACAATGATAAGTATGACTGCGGTGGCATAATTTCTATGTTGCGAGGCCAGATGGCCTTACATATCTCTCATGCTGGATGTCTAAGTTGCAGAGGGAAACAGGATTCCATCCAGCTCTGCAGCCAAGGAGGAGACCAGAAGTGGCCTCCGCCACCAACTGTGAGCTCTTTGCCTCCACTGACAGCAGCATCTATAGCAAAAAGTTGGGCTGCCACCTGCGTTTCCATGTAAACATCAGAGTAGCCACAACAATGGCCTCGTGAGGGTTGGTGTGCCCAAGGAAACGGTGTGTAGGTTGGAGGGAGGAGTGCCGGGGTCAGACACCAGGCTGGCAGGCAGGCAGTTACAACATCTGTGCAGCGCAGGCACCATGGAACTGTGCCAAATGGAGGCGGGTTTTGGAGCAGGGAGCCTGGGCATTGCTGTGTTATTCGTAAGAAGATCCTGGGCTCTGGAACCAAGAAGGCATTGGCTCGACTCCTGACCACAACCCTCATCTTGGCAAATGTTTGAAGCTTTCTGTGCCTGTTTCTTGGTGTCTCAGATGGGGACAATATTAGCAATTACCTCTGAGAGTCAGGAGGGCCTTTATAGATGTCATTTCATTACACTCACAGCAGCCCATGAGCACGGTTCTAGGTCCCCCAGTTTACATGTGGCAGACGGGTAACCTTTTAATCAGTAATCACGCAGCTAAGAATGGTCAGAGCCAGCATTTGTATTTGATCCCTGTGTCCAGATTATTTCTACTCTCAGTCACTATTACTGGAAAACTAGTAAATTCAGAACAAATACTGCTGGGAAGTGGGTGCTTGAAACATGTTTGTCATCTTCTCCATTGGGGACTGTTGAGTTCACTTTCCTCACAGCCCGTCAGAGTCTCCCTGCATCTTCGGCTGCCACTGGTGGGGTCTGCAGGACTCCAGGCAGCTTCTCCTTGCTCTCTACCCCAAGGCTCTCTGCTCTCTACAGGTTGATTCTCAACCCTGACTGCTCAGTAGAGCTAATGTCTAAAAACAATAGAATATGGGGAGGGTATGGCTCAGTGGTAGAGCACGTGCTTAGCATGCAAGAGGTCCTGGGTTCAATTCCCTGTACCTCCATTAAAATAAATGAAGCTAACTACCCCCAAACAAAAAAAAAAAAAGGAAAGAAGTATTTAAAAAACAAAAAACAGTACAAAGGCCCCACTCCAGGCTGGGGTGCACTATTTTTTAAAGGTTCCCAGATGCTTCCCATGTGCAGGAGGGTGAGAGCTACCCCTCTACACCTCTTCTCGTGAGCTTGTCCACTCACACACATTAGCCTCTTGAAACAGGAAAACTACTTATGTCAGCCTAGAACTTTCTCCAGATTTCTAGACTTTTATTTGCCTACTGGACATCTCTCCTGGAGCCCACAGTCACCCAGCCAGAACTGAATCAGTTGTCTCCTCTCATGACTTGCTCCTTTTCCTGCCATTCTTATTTCAGGGAATGGCACTATAATTTAGGACACTGCCAAAGCCAGAAAGCTGGCCGGCATCTTTGACCTCTTCCTGCCCTTCCATCACACCAGTGGCCAATCCGTCCACCTGCTGAAATGTTTTCTTCTCTCTCCTCCTGGTGGGGCCTCAGCAGGCCTTCACATGAACCTGCCAATAAGTCTCCCTACCTCTATCTTGTCTCTTTCTAGATCACTTTGCATGTCTCCTCTACCTTGGAGGCACACAGAGTCCTGTGTGATGTGCACCTGTGATCTCTCCACCTGGTTGCCTCACCTGCCTCCCACACCCTGTGCTCACTTCTAGACTATTTGCAGTTCCTGGAAGGGACCTGGCTCTCTTTGGCCTCCCTCCATTTCATGTACAGCTCCCCAGGGAGAAATGGCCTTAATATTATACCTTCACCTGATCACCTCTAGGGCATCTCAGAACTCATCACAGTGGTCCCCTCTGGGACAGCCTTCGCTACAGTTCTGGCTCTCTGTCCCGAGCACCCTGTGCTAACTCTTATCCAAGCTCTCTTAACATGCTTCCTCAGTCATCACTTCATGATGTGTCCTGTGCACCTAGGAGCTCCTGGAAGCAGGGAAGGTGTCTTTTTTCTCTTTATTCTCAGAGCATGGTAGAGACTCAGGTATAATGGTGGAGGGAACAGTGGTTATTCTGTAATTTCTTTATAGTTGGGGCCTAGATGTATCAGTCCGGCTGGAAGAATGGCTTAGGGGATTTACCCTGAAGACACATTTTCAATTAACATTTCATGTTGTTTTTGTCTATTATTTTAAGTTATGAGTCTTAAAACAGAATGACGATTTCTAAAAATTACTTTACAAAAGATTGAGGAATATGGCAATTTTCCAAATTTAAGAATATTATT
Organism: Camelus bactrianus; assembly: GCF_048773025.1. Taxonomy (NCBI): domain Eukaryota; kingdom Metazoa; phylum Chordata; class Mammalia; order Artiodactyla; family Camelidae; genus Camelus; species Camelus bactrianus. Next base: position 104,288,064 of record NC_133544.1, read on the forward strand.
TTAATTTTGTGTGACTGGGGTGGTGGAAAATAGAAATGCAGGGGCTACTAAAGCATTCTCATCCCCTTCCCCACCCTCAGGTCCTTCTGACAGAAGAGACAGAGAGATGTGAGGAGAAGACTTGGAGGGTGGACCATGCACTGCTTTTAAATTATGATGGTTGCTTGTGCTTTTTTTTAACTTTCTTTTGTAATGGAGGTACTGGTGCTTGATCCCAGGACCTTGTACATGCTAAGCATGTGCTCTACCACTGAGCTATGCCCACCCTTCCCCCGATATTTGTGTTTTAGTGGGCATAATGTGCTGGTAGCAGGTACTTTAGCATCAGACACAGTCGCCTGCCTCTGACCATCATGTTAATACCTTTTTCCCCTGAGCTAGAGAGTTACATAGTCTGTTTTCCCAAGTTCAATAAATTATCTACATTTTATTTTTTCTTAAAAAAAGGCATTAACTCATGTTTCTCTTTAGTATTGCCTATAAATAAAATCTGATTTTATTAACCATTAACCAAAGTGTTAAGGGTAATAAATATTAAGTACAGATTTCTGAAGCATCAGTCATCACTGAAGATCCACATTCTGCTGTTCTCTCTCTCTGTTAGTCACCTTACTTCTGGAGATCTGGAAGCGGCGCCAGGCAGAACTTTAGTACAAATGGGACAAGGTTGAGCAGGAAGAACAAGTCTGGTCAGAATAGGAGGTGCAGTGTCCCCACGTGGAGATAGATGAGATTACCCAGGAAATGCAGGTGCTGTTTAGATGCACTTTAGTCTGTTTACTTCTGGACTTGTCAGACTTGGCTGTATGTTGGAGTCATCAGGGGACCTTAAATGTTGGTGCCTGGATTCCATCACTGCAAACTCTGATGGTACTTTGTGGCCTGGGGTGTGTTCTGGCATAGGGAAGTTTTTAAAGCTCCTCTGTTATTCTTATGTGCAGCCAAGGTGAAGGAGCACTGCCTGGAATGGTGGACATGGAAGAGAAGTGTGGTCCTTCCTTCATAATAACAGTAAAAAGGGGGAAAAGAAAAAGACTATTATAAATGTATCAGAAAAGAGGCATTGATTTGTATCCTTTTGTAGCACCAATAAAAAAATGGAAAAAAAAATAGCCGCTATGACATAGATGTAGAAGGAAAGACACATTGGTTTTTATAATTGTCTCCCATTTTTTCACATGTGCTTTCATTAATGTGGCCTCCTTTTCGTCGTAGACTAGGTGCCCCTATGTCTTGAACTAAGTCCCAGTCACTGCTCCCCCTTCTGGTTGGGATGTGCACAAAGAAGCATGGCTCTCATCCTAAAGTCAGAGAAAGGGTAGAGGAAGCAGGGAAACCTTTGTTGAGGTGCCAACAGTGTTTGAGCACTAAGCTAGGCATTTTATATAATTGGAAATGTAAATTTATTGCTGCCACTCCTGCTGCAAAATTAAAAAAATAAAACTATATATCTTTGTATCAACATTCCAGAGCTATGGAAAGATGACTTTTTGAGTCATCTGTATTATTGCTTCTTTCCATCAGCTGAGATAATTTAGAGCTGATGGTACTTGCAGTCAGCAGCAGCAGGACAGTAGGTTGTGAGCATGAATAACACTTGGAAAGAAAATGCTTTTACTAGGAGCATCTGAAAATGTCTCCAACTATAGACTTTATAAATTGAATCACAGATTTACAGAATGTTGGCACTGAAAAGGTCTGGAGGGAGCAGATCAAACTCCACTTTTTATAGATGGAAAAAAATGAGGTTCAGCCATCAATAGAAGGTGATATTTGTCTTTTACAATGTAATAAGCTTCTAATATCCTTTATGAAGTGTTCCCATTGTTTACAACTGAAGATGGGGGTCAAAGCATATGTCAGTGAAATACTGTACATTCAGAAATGAAAGCTGAAACTTAGACAAAATTAGATGTTCATAATGTTTTTGAGTCCTGAGAAACAAAAACCCATCATATTGGCAGCATACAAAAAATACTGAAGAAAAGATTTTTGGTCATTTAAACTGCCAATTTTAAATTTAAATTTGCCAACTAATAAGTTTAAATTTCCATTGGAACATGCTTGTTGAAAAATTGAAGATGAAGACTCATTTCACTTTTTGTTCTTCCTTATTTAAAAAAATTGTTTAACTTTTTTGTTTAGTTTTTTTTAATTGAAGCATTTTACTTTAATTGTGAATGCATGTTATATTGTTTAGAGAGGCCAGCATTGTGGTAGTGAGACCTTGGGAATGAAGTTGCCTAAATTCATATTTGAACACAACAGCTTGCTTCCTGAATGATCTTGGACAACTGAACTTCTCTGTGCCATAGTTTCATATAAAATAAGAATAAGAGAGTTGCTTCCTCATGACTGTGGTAATGACAGGTCGAATTAATGTACAGAATCTACTTGGAAGATTGTCTGGCACAGAGAAAGGGCCATGTACTTAGTTACAGCTATTATTATACTATATCTGCTTTTATAATCCAGGTAAATCTTGAGTCTTACTGATTTCATCTCTAAAAAAATCTAAATATAAACTCAAAAATTGAAATTCTAAAACTTCATAGTTGTAGCTAATTAACACATAAAGCTCAACCAAGAAACACACAGTGGAGACGAGTTAGCTGCAGACACCTGTGAAAATTTCTGTCCTGCACGGACTCTATGCTGTCACTACCGTCACTTCTGAAATCTAAGGCAAGCTCAGGAATAGAGCTTTACAGCTTGACCTCATCAGGTACCCAGACCCCCAATCTCAGACCATGGCAGGGAAACAGTTTACTGTTCACATGTGCATTTTCAAAACATAGTATTAAAGTGAACACTGTATATATTTTGTTGGGTGTTTGACATCGTTACTAGAAAAGAAAAAAAAAAAAAAAAGGGAAAGAAACCCATGCAGTTACGAATAAGGAGGCTATGTCTGAAAATTATTATTATTTTTTAAATTATGTTTAGGATTTAGTGACCAGTTAGGAGAAAAATCATTTCATTGGTGTAATCCCTTGATGGACTAAACTTGTTCTTTTCTTTTTTTAATTATGAAGAAAAGCATGTTCCATTTACCACCTGGGGAAAGTGTATATATATAGCCCTTTGTGCAAGTGCTCTTTTTCTGGGTAAGAACCTGCCACAGACTTTTTAAAATCTAATGTGAAATGCTAAGAAAGCTCAAAGTCAAGCTGGGAACTATGTAGTCTCATAAAGAAAACTGTTTCCAGAGCACATCTGAGCCAATGCAGGGCACCACTCTAGAGGTTCCACAGTCTCTTCTGCTCACAGTGCTTCCCCCAGTTCTTTTCACCTCATTTGTTCAAATCAGATCAGTGGTTAGGATTCTCGAGGGTCTGATTAAGAGACCAGATGGAGGCATTAAGATTTCTAAAATTTTCCAAGAGTAACAACCAAGGTAAAGTATGTAAGAATAGCCTAACAAAAGGAGACTAGGAACTATAAAAAAATAAATAAATAAAAACTACTGAAAGACAAAAAAGATGCTTTAATCACATGATTCTAGATTAAAAGACCATATCTCCAAAATAACAAAAGTTATAAAATTGATTTGGGTTTTATTGTGAATAAAATCATATTAGTAATATAATAATTAATAAGATAATGAGAGTTTTACTATCTCAACAATAACCAGATTAGAAAATAGGACAGGAAGTCCAGATATGGGCTCTGATATCAATAATAATTTAATATAAGAGATGGACGGCAGTACAAATCAGGGAGATAAATAAAGGTTATTCAGTAAATGGAACACTTGTTAGCTACTTGGGGGGAAAAGAAAAGATTGAAATCATACAGTGAACCATACATTATGATAAATTCCAGAAACATTTAAAAAAGTAAAACAATTAGAAAAAACTAGATATAAATATGGATGAATATAAACCTCTATATGAACAGTAAGTTTCAGAGGAAAATATATAAAGATTTCAATGCATCAGAAGCATCCTAATTTTAAACAAAACACCAGAGGATGTTATTTGTTTACAAATCTGACAAGGGGCTAATTCCTTCAATACATAGAGAGTTCAGATCACTTCATAGGTAACACCAAAAAATCTCAGGAGGGTAGAAGGCAGAGAATACAAACACAGATTCACAAAGGAAAAAATAGATGTCACACTCCAATGGTAATTCAGTCAGTGCACATTAAAATGTATTAGTTTTCCACCTCTCAAGTGGCACAGCTCTGTTTATGAGGATGAAGGGCCAGTGATCACCAATCCCATGCCTAGGCTACTGGATATTTTTTGTGAAGTATGATTGATTTACAATCATGTGTTAATTTCTGGTGTACTCCTCCAGCCTTCTTAGAAAGCAGTCTGGCAGATCATATCAAGTGTCAAAAATATTCATATGTTTTGATCCACTAATTCAGCTTTCAAAATCTTTTAATCAGGAAGTATTTCAAAATGGCAGGGAAAAGTCAGTATGGATGCAAGTCACAGACATAATTTTATACGTATATATATATATAAAATCTCAGTTAAAATATTCTTCCAACCCTTCACATAGTAGAATATTATGCAGCCGTGAAAAATGTGTCCATGAAAATATTTTATGGGTCAAAATGTCATGCTCATGATAGGCTTCAGAATAAAATTAATATATAAAATGATTTTTAATATACAAATCACAGTTCTGAAGGAATTATGTCTATAGGTAGAAGCATTTTCCTTATTTTATTTTTATTCATTTTCAGAGTTGGAGTCTTTTGATTGTAGGTGACAAAATCAGTCTCCAATTGGTTTAAACATCAACCAAAAAATGGGGATGCATGGGCTTTTATTGGTTCCTGTAAATGAAAATCTCAGTTCTGAGGTCTGGCTCCAGTCAAGGAGAGATACTGTAGCCCAGATGATGTCAAGGGCTGGTTTTGTCCTGTCTTCATTCTGTGTCCAAGAATGTCTCAGCATGCTGCTTCTAGGCACTCAGCATCCCAGATCACACATCCATCCAAGCCAAGAGAGGTCTCTTTTGGCAGCTTCCTCTCTTGATAGTGGAAACTCATCATTCACATGGGCACCAGCATGTATCTCCTCACATAACAGTGGCTCTTACTGGGTTAATTGCCAATTCTCAAATCATGTGCGAGGCCAATAGAATGAGGGATATTATTTGTCTTATACCTGTGGTGCTTCAGAAAGAGTGGGTCAATCAAGCTTAAATCACAAGACTAAAAACAGAAGGGAGGTTATTTATCCTAAAGCAAAATCTGGGTCCTCATCTAAGACTGGGGACAGATCAAGGACAGCAGTTCTGTCCACTACTGAGTACTTTCAAATTTTCTTTAATGAGCAAATATTAAAATTATGATCATAAAAGGTGATAAGTAAGAAACTTGAGGAAGGGAAATGGAAAGCTTTCCTGTTTCTTAAGGAATACTGAACCCATTGAGTGCTTGGAAGAAAAATGGAAATGTGTCAAGTTTGTAAAAGTTCTGAAATGAATTAGAATTGATTTCACAGACCATGAAGGAGACAGTGCTCTACAGTTAGTGTGTCTTTGGGCTCTTTGAGTATTTCAGTTCTTTCACTTAATAGTTGCTTCATTTGGGGCAAATTGCATCATCTCCATGTGGCTCTATTTCATCATCTATAAAAGAGATATAATATTCCCTTCCCCACAGGGTGATTGTGAGGATTTAGAAAAATAGATGTGTGCTGAAGCAATAGAAAGCATTTAAAGAATCTAAACTATTATGATTATTTAATACATAATTAAAAAATTATTATGCAAACTTTTTAAAAATGCATACTATTTAAATGGCCTATATGTGCTGTACAAGAGAGGAAGGCTTAATATACCTTCTATAATACATTTTTCTCAGCCTTAACTAATTTTCACATTTAATCACACACACACCAAAAGTTACTCCTTTCACAAGCATGAAGCCTTAAGTGTGAAGAAAAGGATAATGAAAGAGAATAGAGGAGGAAATAAAATGCTTTCTCTGCAAAATGATGGCTTAACAACTAAGAAAAACAACTTTTTAAGACTTTGGTCACCATATTCCTAGCTAATACTTAGGTAGAGTTTTTCACATGCCTGTGGTTAATGTTCTAATTGTTTTCACAATTAGTAAATAATTGACTCATCACAATAATCCTATAAATTGGTATTATTATCCCCCCATTATATGGGTGAGGAGATGGAAGCCCCTAGAGGTTAAGAAATTTGCACAAGGCCCCACAGCTAGCATCGGAGCTGGGATCCAGATGCAGGAGTGTGGCTCCAGGAGGGGCTTGTAATCACTCCCTCTGCTCTCCCCGGCAGGTGCAAGCCAGCCTCCCGCTGTTACTGTAAATAACATGATATGGTTCACTTAGTCTTGAAATTCACGTTCTTTGTAGCTTTCTCTCTGGGGCAGCCATCAGGAGCGGCCAGGGACACTGAGTACATGCTTCTGGACTATGACCAAGAAGGTAGATGGAAGGAAAACAGTTTAAAAATGGGATCTTTAATGTGCATTCTTCAGTGGCCAGAAAAAAACATGCCTAGTGAGGAACTGAAACCCTATCAGGCACGTGCAAATTATGCTTCAGACACCCCTGTTGCCCTTGGGTCCACACAGTCAGAACTACAATGGATCAGGGACATGAATCTTGTGCAAATGCAGGGAGTAGGAATACCTGCCATTTTAAGATCTCAAGGAGTATGAAAACATGTGAAGCTTTCATCAGCAGAGACCTGCTCTCACTTCCACTATTTCCCTCAGGGCATGTCCACAGCTTCACTTGTCCTGTTAAGAATGAAGATGACAGCTAGCAACTGCTGACCCCTGAATCAGTGATAGGTTCTCCCTTAAAAGGAAGCATATCCCCTTCATGGGTTACAACTAGTTCATAACATAAGTAATTCTATAGATGTAGAAGGGATACTTTCATTGGTTCTGCTATCACAGAATTGTCTCCAAAAGAACATGCCACCAGTTACTCCATTTTCAGCCATTTAATGATATACTTAACAGGCTTCCTTCTTTAGTGCAGTTTTAGGTTTACAGAAAAATTCACAGAAAGTGGAGTTCCCATATATTCCCTATGCCCTGCACACAGCTGCTCCTGCTGTCAGCATGTTATATTAGTGGATGCACTCATTCTTTTTGACATTCTTCATTCCTCCTCCCCTAAAATTTAACATGCCTGATATTCACGTCTCTTGTGGCATTTACATGCGATTTACATCACTTTTCACGTTTATGTGAGGTTTACAGCACGTGCATGTTTTCTGTTTAAGCGTGGATTGGGGGCAAGTTTTCTGTGTAAAAATACGATCATTAGTGAGCCTTATGCTGCTAGGTTTTTGGGTTGTCAGGTCTTGTTGACCATTGCTTCAGTTATTGGGATCATTGTCTATGGACTTTCAGTGTTCATTGTTTTTTCAGCAGAACTTCCCTAGAACCTGAATGGAAGAGACCCAATCCAGAAGTACCTGACTGTGCAGGTGGGCCATGCCCATCACTGCTTCCCTCATCAGTTTTATCATCATCGTCACCCTGAACGCCATATATGAGAAAGTGGCAATCAAGATGACTGAGTCTGTTAAGCTCCTTCTGCAGCTGAGGTCATTTCTACACCAGTTTTAGAACCAGGTCAAAACAGAGACTTTATCTTTTAGGCACTTCAATTCCAGTACATTACAGTCTTTAGAAAACTTCAAGTGTAAACGTATTTTCTCTAGCCTATATGAGAAGTGAATTAGCTGCAGCTTTGCATTAGTAAAAGGGATAAAGAAAGCTTTAGAATGTCCAAGCTCTGTGTAAATATGTCAGTGCTTAATAATAATTTCAATTACATTAGATCATGTACCCTATTGTTGAAAGTAAATAGTCTCTCTATTGCAAATAAGTGGAAGAGGTTCGTGGTTCCAGTGGCAAATTTGCTTGTGCGTTAAGGAGAGGACAAGTAATCACACTGTTTTGTGTCCTCCCCCCATGCTGTTCCTGTTAGTGTAGCTCCATTCTCATCAGCTGTGGCTTCTATAACAAATGTTTCTTCTCTCTGGCTTGTATCCCAGCCAGCAGCTTAGCGGCCCAAGTTAACTGCTTCCCACACACTGCATGTGGCTGGGTCATTCTCCCAGTTGTCTGCTCAGTGGTCATCTTCTGAAAACACTAAGACCAATTCAAATTTTGAACTAGGAGGATGTTTTATGTTCCCCAAATGCTTCTAGCAAGTTGCCCCATGTTTTGTTTGTTTTCTTCAATAGTCCTACCTTCCTGCTGTTCAGGGAGACAAGAGAATTTCATTTAGCAGGATGTTTAGAAGTAGCTTTCTTTCAACTTACACCTGACAGAGGACAGTTCTTGCCCATTGGATACTGTTGTGCTTATAAATTTTAAGGAACGGGTGACTTTTTTTTTTTTTTTGCCTTGTGTGATATTGCATTCATAGTGGGAGAAACTCTTACAACAGTGTGTACAGTTGGAATTAATATAGTAGATATGTTAAGGAATTCAAAACAGCTTATATGGAAAAAAGTGTGAATTGTGTATATATATATATATATATATATAAATATATATACATATTTAGCGTGTTAACTCATGTGTCCGTGGCTTTGATTAGGGTCTCAAGGCTGTTCACAGTTTTACAGACTTAACTTTTCTTTATTCTAGCTGCAGAGCTCCCAAGGACCAGACTGACTATGAGAACAACCTAGCCATGAAGGTGTTCTTCTTCCAGTTTGTCAACTAGTACTCCTCGTGTTTCTACATCACATTCTTTAAGGGCAGATTTGTGACTTATCCGGGAGATCTGGTGTATTGGCTGTGAAAATACAGAAATGAAGATGTGTGAATACAGCTTTGTGTTCTGACAGTCTAACCTGTTTCAGGTTTTCTCTTAGTTGCCCAATGAAGAGTGTCTTTACTCTCTGTTCCTCAGATTTTTTTAGGCATAAAATAATGACTTTATTTCATTTTAGAGCTACCTAAAATTTAAATGAGATTTTCTTTCTAATATTCCAGTGTGACCCAGGTGGCTGTCTTCTTGAACTGAAGACACAGCTGACAATAATCATGGGAGAACAGTCAATCTGGAATAACATACAAGAGGTGTTACTTCCGGGAGTACTAAGTCATGTGACCTTGGGGTGAGAATGGCCCACCCATCCACGTCATTTTCCTGCGTGCCCATCTCTACAACGGGGGAGACTCTCTGCTTATTAAAGCTCTCCAGATAAGATGATCCAGCCAACAGTGTAAACGTACCTGCTGTTTAATAATTATGCTTAGATACCTTCCTTTTTATGTTTAACTTAAATCCTCAAGTGCTATAGTTTCTGCTTATGAGCCCATCATTAGGGACTGACTGATCAGAGCCCTTTGAGAGATGGCCCTTTTTAGGGCCGTGAACTAAGTTTTCCCACAACTTCCCACAACTTTCTCCTCCTTTTACACATGCATTTAAAAATCCATAACAGGAATTTGTTGAGTGCCTAGTATGTGCTAGTCACTGTATTAAATGTTGTACACATATGTGTGTGTGTGTGAGCATGTGTGTGTACAATTTAATCACCCAAACAATCCTTATTCTTATCTTCCTTTTGCAAATGAAGATCCTGTGGCTTAAGGAGTGTAAATGATTTGCCCAAGCTCTCATTGCCAATAAGAGACCACTGTGGGACTCACATGTAAGACCCTATCTCTCTGAATCCATGTTCTTCTAAGAACAGAGACTCTCTTGTGGTCCTAAGGCACAGGGTTACATAATGTTTTAAGAGACACTTGTCTAAAAGAATAACTATAGAGGTTTTGACTTACTGTTCTCTTCCTAAAAATGAGAAAAGCAGATGTTAGCAAAGGTCACACTGTACTTTTGATTTTCAAATATGCCCAATCCCATATCAAAGTGGACAGTCCAGGGTTATCTGTAATTTCTGAACATTTCAAGGAGCTTACAGTATTCACTTTCTGTTGCTGCTGTAACAAGTATCCCCAAACGTCATGGTAGTAGGAAGAAAAAAGAAAAAGTCTCCGCTAAACAACACAAATTTAACCTTGTAGCGTTCTTGAAGTCAGAAGCCTGCTGAAGTCAAAGTATTGGCAGGGCTGTTTCTGAAGGCATCAGGGGAACATGTATCTTTGACTTTTCTGGCTCCCAGAGGCTACCTGCGTTTCTTGGCCTGTGACTTCTTTTCTCTCTCTCAAGGTCAGCACGGTTGTGTGTCTCTGACTCTGATTCTGTGGTCACATCTCCTCTCCTCTCTCCCCTCTTTTGCCTCCCTCTTCCTCCTTTAACGACCCTGGTGATTACACTGGGCCCACTTCTATAATCCAGCTCGTCTCTCTTAGAGTCGGCTGGTTAGCAACCTTAACCACTTCTGCAACCATAGGCCCCCTTTGCCAGTGAACCTGATCTCTTCCTATGTTCTGGGGATTAGGAAATAGACATCTTGGGAGGGGAATCATTTTTCTGCCTACCACACTAAGCTTTTTAAGATAATTTCTGGGTTTGAGTTTCTGTTCTCATGAAACTGTTGATCTCTCTTCTGTCTTGCCTTCCACACCAGCATTCTGCTCCTGGCCAACCTAACTACAGATCTCACCCCTCTCTGTGTGTCCCCCAAAACCAATTACACAAGCAGGCCTTACTTATGTTTGGAGCAGGGAGGAGAAACTCAAACATCTTGAATTTTGAAATAAAAAACCTCTATCATTTTAAAATCTTCCATGCCACTATAAAAAATTTATTTTTTTAACTTCATTTTTTAATTTTTAAATTATTTTAAATTTTGTTACTATTTTAAAACTTTACTTTTTTTCTTATCATCCTTCATTGTAGGCTCCAGAAACCTGCTATTCTGCCCACCGCATCCAAGTTCCCTTTATTGTTTCTCCTCCCTTCCCTAACCTTCGTTCTCTCTCCATTATTACCTAGTTTCTGTCCATTCTCTTTATAGGGCAGTTAAATTATTTTTTCTTTCTTTCTTTCTGTTTTTGCCGAGTGAACACCTTTGGGTGTCAGTGTGCCCTTCCACATTTCTTAACAAGAGCTTCATCTTTCAGCTTCAGTATGGATTATTGGGGTATGTCTCTAAACAAAGGCATTTCCCTTGTCCCCCAGCTCACCATGCCCCTCAAAAAAAAAAAAAAGATTCTGATCTTCGCTGTGAAATGAATCTTTTTTTCCCTACTGTGCAGTAGACAACTCTTACCCTGAGCTCACAGTCAGATTTTTCCAGAGGAGTAAAAGTAGCTCATGTGCAAATAATACTATTTTCCTCTGTGAAAAGAAATAGATCAGATAGAGGAAATATTTAGCTCAGATTACTCAAAAGCATTTCCTGAAGGAAATAGGTTAATTATTTAACACTAAATTTTGTTGAATCTGATTATCAGTGTGCTATTTTAACCAATCAAAGAGAAGGATATATTTCCTAAATTGATACTGAGCAATTCATGTGAAATGAAACTTGCTCACATGAACTAGTTTAAAGTAAAGGATGCATTATAGTATCTGTGGTCTGTTTATACCTTCGCTTAAGTAAGCACAATATTGTAGGTTCCAGTGAGCTGAACTTGCCTCCATGTATTTCTACTATGGGCTGAAATATTTAGGGAATATGTTTTGAATTATGTTTCCCTTGTTTGAAAACCAGGAAAGCTGAATGATAGCCAAGTTTGAGGGTGGCTTGTGTTTTCCTCAATGCCTCTTCTTCTTGTATAAGGTGCCTGTTTCCTTCTTATTTTTTCATATAAAATCCTAACATACCAAAGATTTATCAGTTACTCTTGCTGCACCAAATCTATACCCATCCTCAAAAATACATAGGAAGGGAAAAGAAAACTTATCAACGTTAGCGACTACTTTCATGCTATTTAAAAATGTCTAAAGGAACATAATGAAATGAATTTCACCATAACTCACCTGCCTCCACACCCGCAATTAATGTGGGGTTCTTGAGAAGGATTTTGGATCAAATGAAGAAGGACAGTGATGCCGTGATCCAGGCTCCCTCTGGGGTCTCCCTAGCACTTGGATCAGCACCTGGTATATAGTAGGTCTCAGTCTGAGCCACCTGAGTGAGTGAGTGACTCACAGGAATCGAATGCATAACATCAGTGAATTAACAGCATTCTTTTTAGGACTCAGAGAATAAGCTGAGAGCCCTGTGGCCTTCCCAGCCTCACATACTATTTTGATACTTGGGTCATTTCTGGGAATGTTATTCTGTACTTGACAAAAGGCTAGTACAATTCCAGGGTTAAGCAACTTCCCTAGGGAAATTTTATGATAAAATATTAAGAAAAATAGTTAAATGCCCAAAATGTCATAGCATTGTCCTTTGGTGTTTAGATAATGCATGGCTGTAATTTTCTTACTTTATATGTTTTCTACATTTTCCACCGTGGGTATGCACTACTATATAGTAAGAAAAAGCAAATGTTTAAAAGAGAAAATCTCTCTTCACCAGATATGATTTGGTTAGAGGATGAGTCAGATACATATAATAGGAGAATCTTAAATACATTTATCCATAATTCACTCTTTAAATTCAGGAACAGGAAACTCAGGAATGAAATAGATTCAGAGAATCAAAGATACTTGTATTCAAGATTAGCAAGTGGGAATGTCCTCAACAGAAACGGTGATAATCTATATTGCAGGGATTAAATGTGATAATGAAGGTACAAAGACAACATGAAGTAGAAAATGCCACGTGGCAAGCAGTGAGTAAAGGGCAATTTACTGTGATTATGCCAATATGTGTGGTCAATTCCCAAGCACATGATTGTCTAACCCTGCTAGAGGGAGAAAACTTCCAGCCTTGACTGGAGAGGGGGGCGTATCCAGTGTCTGTATTTTTTAAAATGTCTACAGGTTCTTCTCATGTGCAAATTGATATCCCTGCACAAGAACCATATCCCAACAGAAAACCCAAAAGACCGAGGACAATGATGCATAGATGACAACCCAAGCTTTTCTGTCACAGAAGAGTGGTTCCACTCAGGAAGACTGAACAAGAGGCTCAGAGTCTTAGCTAAGGACAAGCAAGTCGGGACTTCTAATACGACCTAATGCCATCGACAGGGGAGGGCAGTTCAGCACATGAAGGGAGCGCCAGTTGAGTTAACATGAAGTTTCATCCTGTATCCAAACTGTGTTGGATTTGGGTCCCGGAGGGTAAAAGCCCTCCTTCCCTGGGGCATGGACCAGATTCCACAGGAGGCTGAGACATGAAGTATGAGGCAGAGAAAAATTCCCCAGGAGACTCCCGAGTCTGGGTACCAGGGAGGGTGATGGATGAGCGTGGTCCCAGCTCCACCAGCACCGCAGGGCTCTGAGTGGCTGTGGAGCTGTGCGCTCCCGGCCGGACCTCAGAACTGACTGCAGCGCTCTGGGCTGCGGCCTGGGGAGTGGCTTCAGCAGCAGGATGTCCCCGTCATTCTCGTAGGTGCTGCAGTAACCCCCACCCCTGTGGCCACGGCGTTCCCAAGCCAAGGGACTTAGTGACTTCAACCCTATTTCCAGGTGACCACTGCCGGTTAGCCTGTGGTGCTGAAAAGGAAGATCCCACATGGGGTTTTGATTTGTTAGGGGGGTTTCTGATATCTGGCCTGCTTTTAATCATTTCATCCTGACAGCAGCCTGGGCAATGGAAGTTTCATCTCCCAATTTTATTTCAACGTTTTTTGTTGAAAGTATAGTTGGTTTACAATATTGTGTTAATTCTTGGTGTACAGCATAGTGATTCAGTTATACATACATATATATATATATATATATATATATTCCTTGTCATATTCTTTTTCACTATAGGCTATTAAAAGTTACTGAATGTAGTTCCCTGTGCTATAGAGTAGGACCTTGTTGTTTGATGCAAAAATTACTAAAGTATTTGCAGACTAAACCTAGCCATATATATGACAGAGTTGTGTTTATCTCAGGATTTAAATGTGGTTTTGATCTCCAGGATCTCTTTATCAACTTATCATAAGTAAAGAGCCTGTGGACCACTTTTCAGACAAATGTTTTAAAATCATAAGATTTAGAGAATAAAGAAGGAAGATAATTATAATGCAAAGCCAATATCAAGAAATAGAAATGGGCATTTGTGATACAGTAATATCTGAATTATTTGAAGAACGTGTTGAATAAGAGGATCCAGTGGTGGGTCTACTAACCGCGATATTCTGCCATAGCAGTGAGTGTAAATCATCTTCTGAGATCCTCAATAATTGCATTTTGAATGTAAATAAACTTAAATAACAAATAAGTCATGAAGTGTGGGTTCAGATTCAGGGGTATCTTGAGTCCATATCCCCACCACTTCCCAGAGCTCCCTGCTCTTCCCCTAAAGTTATTGAAAGAAATGGGGAAAGTTTGTGAAGCAAAGGGCATATTCCATTGCAAAGAAATCTCGTAGCAAAGCTGGGAGCATGGCCAGGGAAAGGTTAATGCTGAGACCAGAGACAGTGGGAAACCTAGCAGGGACAGCTCTTTACAAGTCACATCATTTAATCTGTGTGTGTCCAAGTGTGTGTGCATACAGACGTGTGGGCATGTATGATGTATACACCTGCCTTTCGTGTGAAGCCGCCTCACTGTCCAAATTTGAAATCCATCCAAACGTGAAGTGCAGTCAGCCGAAGCTCAGCCAGACGCTAAGTTGTCTGTTGTTGCTCTGTCTCTTCTGCTGAACTCCATGAGTAAACCACACGCCAGCTGTTGCTTTCAGGGACAACAGCTCTGTAGGCTACAGGTTCATACCTTGTTTCACTGCCAACTCTGAATTCCTTTCAGGACAAATTGCCATTTGAAAAAGGGGGAAGCATTCAGTTGGCCCACAAGCCTCTGAGTGAGGGAAAAACATAACCTTAGAGACAGCTCTGTGGGACAGCATCCAGGAGGGGGCAGAACATTGGGCTGTGAGACGAGGCTGTGTTTCTTTCAAGCTCTGCACTGACTTTGAGGCGGCATGTCACTTCTTTGGCCCTTGATTTGTTCAGCTTAAATTAGGATCTTGGTCCTATTTGATCCAACGTTAGAGTATCACTTCTCTGCTCGGTGAACCTCCATGGCTCCGCAATACCTTCAGAGGGAAAAATGCCCACATCCTCACTGCAGTCTCTTAGGCTCCACCTCCAAAACCACCACTTATTTCCTATGCACTCTGGCCCACACCAGCCTCCATGCTGTCTGTCCAGCGTGAGGGACCTCCAGGCCTGTGATCACCGTTCCCTCTGCCCCTCCTCTGCCCGGCCCTTCCCTCTGTCTTTGCCTTATTCAAAGGTCACTGCCCCATCCCCACTCCTCCCTACCACACATTCCTCTTCCTCCTTTATTTTCCCCACAGCACTTATCACCAGCTCACATACTCTGTATTTCTTTTTTTACTTATTTTCTCTGACGATTTTGAGACTGGAAAAGCCACGGTGGATAATAGAGAGAAATGGGGGGAAAAAGACAAATGAGGGAAGGTATCTTCTAAAAGCTAAAGTGCCCACCTGAAAAGGAGGTAGGAGATAAAGTAGTAGTCTTTACAATTTTGGTAAACCCAAGGTACGTAGTAAGGACTAGTTTTCACAATATTTGGGGGGTAGGGAGGGAGCAATAAAAGGAAATTTATCCTGAAAACAAGAAATTAAATTCTTGGGAAGATGATGTTTTCACCTTGAAATATCAGTAATACTTTAATGACCTTGGTCTGATAATATCCTGCCTTATAATTTGATCTGTTTGGCAGCTGGGTCATGAAACTAATGGTGCCACACTTTTGGGAGCAGAACAGAGCACCCCACAATGGGAAAGGGACAACCATCTGTATCCCATGGGCAAACTGGGCTTATTTTATGAATACCTTGTAATGAGCAAGTCGTCAGTGGAGATTTCTGTGCTGTTGGTTATACTAGGGTATGTTTTGGGTCTCAGAAGCATCGGTTACCAAGCCAAACAATGACCTAGCATACCGAAATGGAGCCCGCTTTTCTCCATTAGATGCAATTATGCAATCAGGCTTTCAAATAGGGTGTCTGTGTGTATCTTTGTCAATATTTATGTTGTACTAACCTGAAGATTTACTGCCAAGGAATGAAATGGAATACACATTCAGGTACGTCTCCACCATTGATTCTCAGATCCTTCTGGTCATGTCCTGTAAGGATGAACTCAGAAGCGTTACTAGATGTGAGTCAGATTGGGCTGTAGCCCGTGTGGCACAGCTGTTGGCTGATATCCTTCTAAACAGAGTCATGTGAGCCTGCAAGCCTGTGCAGAAAGCCTGCAAGAGAATCCTGCCTCATGGCAGCAAGGGTCACAGGGGCACCCCTTCCACTTCTCACACCTGCCTTTGACGTTGTTCCTACTTCTTCTGGCCGATGGTTTCTGTCTGGTTCCTTGACTGACCTCATTGCACATCACAGGTTTGAATGCAGGATGAATTTGCTGATCTGGAGTATCGGTTGAGCACAAAACCCCTCCTTCTCCAATGTCTTTGTCCATTTCTGTACATTTGCTTGGGCTCTGTTGCTCTTTGTTTGAACTTGATTTTGAGCTCTCGGTTGCCTTTAAATTGTTGCATCTCAAAATTGATTTCCATAGGAAACGTCATCTTTTCTATTATGCATGGCACACTTTTATGTACTAGAAGGCTGATGATGTGCACGTTTTGTATCTGAGCCCTTTCAGCTACCACTGCCTTGAATTAGTTTTTTTTTTTTTTTAAGCTTAGGAAACAGGAAAGGATTTTGGTCAATAAGCTTTGCATTTACGCATGCATGTTCATGTCTGCAAAGGCACCCCTTTGTGCTTCCTGCTTATAAGTCTACAGATAGAGGGAGTTTTTTTTTTTCTAAATTACATTCTATATATAAAATAATTGCTTTTAAAAATATACATTATACATGGAAATGCATCTGGTTCCCTCGGTGAATGAAAGGTCATCTTGTGGCATCTTCAGTTAGCGATGCTTTGTGGACTGGTGACTGATTTGAGTTTCATTTTTGCTTTTGTTTTGTTTCATGACCAGTTTCCATTAAGGGTGCAGCTGCAGTCCCTGGTGTAGAAGTTATGTTCGTTTATTCTGCTTATTTTCAAAAGGACTATAAGCCAATGACCTGTTATTCCAAAATGAGTCATAATTGTAAATAATTTTATTGGGGCTATTATCAGCATTAATAATAACAACAACATTCTGGGGGCAGAATATCATTTGTTATTTTAACACACATAAAAAGCCTTGGAAAAAAGTTATTGTTCTAGTTAAGTCAAATAAAGGGCATTGAAAGGAAAAGTTGTATGCTTTTGGGAGAAATTGGTAGAACTTTTAGAAGTTTATAGTCTCATTAAAATACCAATTAAATAATTCAGCCTCCCCCTACCCTGCAAAACAGGATGGAGTAACAACTATTCTAGAGAGATTTTTCAGATTTATTCATTTTCTTATTATCTAAATAATCCCTAAAGAATTAGAAAATTCGATCCATTTCTGAGAGTAGGCAGTATGTTATTCTGTATTCAATGCTGGAGTGAAACATAGTTTGTGTTCTTTTCGTTCATGGGAGATAGAATTTCCAAGTGCTTTTTGAATTATTTTTGTTCCTCTAAAATAAAGTGCCTTTGGAGTTGATCTCCTGACCACAGTTTCCTCCTCCCAGTTTTTCCTATGATCATTAATGTCAGCCCACCTGCATTTTTACTTACGCCTCTTAGCTGCTGAAGGGGAACATCTTCTGACATGACCCTGGAGGCCTCCACCCATGCTTCGTTAGGACTCACACCCAGCCACTAACCCACCAACCCTAGTCTCCTTCGCCTGAAGTACTTTTCTCTGCTTTTCTGCCTGGAAGGACTCTTGCCAAGACTTGGCAGGAACCCCTCCACATTTTAGAGATTTTCTGCTCTCCTTTCTAGGCATGAATTGCACTTGATTCTTGTCTTGATTTTGTGTGATCTTGTCTGTGTCCATTGTACTCCCCGGCTTGACTGACCCTGTCGGAGGCAGCAGTCAGGCTTTGCATCTTCCCGTCCATGTTCGGAGCACCACAGCCTGGACTCTGGTTCTCATACATGTTTAAATGACTAGAGCTTGGAGTTTCAACACACTCACATACAACTGTTAGATGAGATTTTGGTAACATTGCCTCCAAGGCACCCACAAATTTCTATATGGCATATGATTTTTTCTGAGTGAAATTTCTCTTTTATTTGTTTTAGTGAATTCCCCACCATCCTTTGAGATTATAAGAGCAACCCTGAGTTGTTAACCAAAATAGCTCTCCCCCAACAGTGAATGATCCTGCCATCTGATAACTCACATATGGGACATAAAAGAAATAACCAATCAGTCTTAAATTCTGGAAGCCATAAGATACCATTTTGTACTTAGAGCACCAACAGCACAAACACAGTCTCTCAAGAATTTGGCGTTGCCTTCCCAGAGTGCAGGTGCCGTAACTGAAATGCAGTGAGTGATGAAGTGAGAGCTCTTCCTCTCTGGTACTGCCTCTTCCACCCTTGCGGTGTTAACTTGATCTTCCCTTCATTCATTATGTTCGCCATTTAATTTACTGCAGTTAATATCAGTTGTTTTTCAACATCTCCTTAAACCCGCACCCTTCATTCCCTCTCTCTCCAGTGCTATCCCACCCACACCTCTCCTGCGCTCTTCAGGACCGGGCCTGTCTGCCCCACGCCCTCACCTCTGTTCTGTCTGCCCACCGCCTGCACTGACATTTCCTTGTCTCTGCAGAATGAACTTTCCAAAATGGCAGCTGAGTAACGGGGGATTGTAGACCTCTCATCTCTTTACTCATTCATTCATTTATCCATCCAACAAACATTGAGCACCTGCTATGCCAAACACTGTATCAACTACTGCAGAGACCAAGACAGGTAAGACTTGGAGTCTGCACTCCCCAGGCCAGGCGAGGCTTGGTGAGTAGTTGATGGATTGCTAAGCAGGTGAACACATATTGGACTTCCTAGAGCTGTAAATATTTAAACTGAATTTTGAAAGATGAAAGGACGTTAGATTTCTAACTTGTGGTAGAGGGAGTAGACACTTCATGCAGAGAGGTAGAGACATATAAGAGTACACAGCATTAAGCGGCTTGGCCAGACTGAATAACAACAAGTAGGGCTAGAACAAAGGATCCATAGGTGGGAATATCAGGTACACAAGGCCTCTGTCATAATGGGTCTTGTGTGCTTAGACTTGAATGTATCCTTAAAGAAACAGGGATACATTGGAATATTTGTAAGCAGGAGAATTGCATAATGTTTATATTGAAGAAGATCTGGTTATTCTGGCAGCAGAAAGGAAGATACTATTTTTGGGAGGAGGCCCATATTTTGGAGGGAAAGGATATTTCAGGGGCCACCCCAGGTAACCCAGACAAGTGGTGCATGCCTGCAGAGAGGCCCTGGGCAGAGTTAGAGAGACATGGGTGGCAGAAGTGGTGACTGATGCAGAGGTGAGAGCAGGGCTGGGGCGACGGGCCACAGAGCTGCTGAGGTGACTTTCCAAGGACCCATCCGGAAAGTGGATCTGCAGGGGGAGTGTAAGGGGAAGAGCTGGTTTCGAGGAGATGGCTCTGTGTGTGGCATTTTGAGTGTGAAGTGTCTATGGGAGATTTGAGGGGTGGTTAAGCTGGATTCACCAGTCAGGGGCTCAGAGGAGCTGTGAGTGAGGCCGTGGGGGTGATTCGGTCCTGCCAAGCGGAGGACTGAAGACAAGGCCCTGGGGATAAGGGCCATGCACCTGGCAAATGGAAGAAGAGAAATCCACCAGGAGAAAGAAGAATAGCAGAGCAGTTGGGAGAAAACTAGTTGAGGCAACACAGAGAAGGCTGTAACCTGGCTTAAGAAGGGATTTGAACACTGACTAAAAGGAGTATAGTGAGAAAGGGTGGTGTGCAGGGTAAAAAAGCAAGAGCTAAAACCCACATTTAATTGCCAAGACTGGGGAAAAGGAGGAGGAGGACTATACTTAGGTAGACTTTAAAAAACAGATCTATGTGTATCTGTGTGTGTGTGCATATGTACACACACAATTTTCTGCCTCGGCTTTTTAAATTTATTTAAGTAAAACAAAAATTAAGGGGGGAAAACATTCCACTGAAAGGAAAATATTTGTCCACGGCAAAAGCTAACTGGTAATCAAATAAACAGGAGCTGAAAATTTTGACTGTTTTGAAACAAGCAGCCACCGTCGGTGCAACTCCTTTCTCAGTGCTGTGGTGAGGGCCGTGGGGTATGCAGGGCTCAGAGCCGTGGAGGAGTCTTCAGCGCAGGTACTTCTCCAAGAAACTGGACTTTAAAGGGAAGAAGAAAGTGTAGAAAGTATCAGAGAACAATACAGGGCCGTGAGAGAGGGTTGGGCAAGGTTTAGTTTTGTTTTATAGTGGGCGTTTCTGGCCTTGCTGAGTTGCTAGGCCTTTGCTGTTGTTGGTCTTTGTTCCAAAAGCTTTTTAGAAAGTTCTTCTCGGGGAGACGGAGAAGATGGCGGAGTAGAAGGACGTTCGCAGGTCACCCTCTCCCACATATACACCAAGACCCACATCTACAGACCCACTCACCCAACCAGAGCACCTGCAGAACTCCGACAGAACATCGCCCTCTTCAAAAGATAAAGACGGCAAAAATCTGGTAGGAGAAAAGGAAAAAAGAAAGAACAAAAGGCAAAGCAGTGCGGGATGGGTCCCACGGGGAGGGAGCGGCAAAGGAGGACTGGAGTTGGCTCGCTGGGTCTCCCCTCTCCAACTGAGAGGCCAGCGGTACGGAGGGGGAGCCTCCGAGGCTCGGATCTGTACAGAACAGCCCTTGACTAACAGAACTAAGTTAAACGGGCACAGAGCGTCCCCCCGACACCCAGCCTGAGACGTGGGCCAGCAGCGGTGGGCAGGGCCAGGCTGCACGAGCCGGGTGGAGGATGGGGGCGGCTGCATGGAGGCAGCCCCAGGGGAACACAAGGGGTGGCACGTGGTGGCTGTGGGTGCACAGGGCAGAACAACCTGGGCTCTCCATAAAACAGCAAGGTTGATGTGCTCCCGGGGGAAGGGTGCACACCCCCATCTCTGAAAACCCACGGAAACTTTTCGGGGGAAGAGAGGCGGGGCGCAGGCACAGCCGCCATATCCTCCGCGCTGAGCACTCAGGCGTTGGCGGGGGCGAAACCTGCATCGGCACCGAAGGGCTTAGCAGCCTCAAAGGCCAGACTGAGACTGGCCTGCAGCCCGGGGCAGATAGGATCCTTCCATCCTGGTCCCACAGAGAACTTGCTCCACAAAGACAAACAAGGAGCTGGGTTCTGGCTCGGAGCAGGGACAAGGCTGTCCCTCAGTCTTCCCCGAGCCCACCCGCGGAGCGCCGACCAGGGCGGAGCACAGACCAGGGCGGGGCGCGCAGCCGCACAGAGCAGCGGAGCTATCGGTGGCAGCGCAGGTAGAGCGAGAGCGGCCCCCCGCATTTCGGGCAGTAACACAGCCCCTGACCGATGTGCTGGGAGGGGGCACGACCCGCCCTCCTACCCGGCCAGTCTGCAACATCTGACTGCGGCATCCGGAGGGGCAGCGACACGCCCGCCCACAGCAGAGGAGAGCTGCACCTGACCCAGTGTTAGGAGGAGGCGCGATCTGCTTGCCGACAGGTGCTGGGAGCAGCACAGAAAAGGGCGCCAACGGAGGGCCTCTGAAAACAGCAAGCTGAGATTCCAAAACAGGACGAAGACAGAAAGACTTCACAGTAAAAGCACACAGACTCCAGGAGAACACGGACAAATCCAACCCCCCCTTTTTTTTAAATCTGTTTTTACCTGTTCTATTTTCTATTACTCTCTTAATTTTTACTTCTTAATTCATTTCTATTTCTCTTGGGTTTTGATGTCCTGTTATTGATTAGACACAGGTTTCAAATACATCTATTCATCACCCCCCTTTTTTTTTGTAAAGGTTTTAAAAGGACGCCTCAACCCGATTAATACTCTGCTTCAACTCGCTCTTCTATTATTCATTATACATTGTTTTCAAACCCTCTTTCTCCCTTCTTTTAAAATTCTTTCTCTCTCTCTTATTTTTTCCCTTTTTTCCTAAGTTTTATTCCTAAATAAGTATTAGATAGATAAAATACTTAAGGACCAAAATAAACAACTGATACTTCATAAACCACAGTGCCAGAGAGGTATGAGCAAGATGAAGAAGCAGAAAAACCTTTCCCAATTAAAAGAACAAGAGAAATCCCCTGAAAGAAAGATCAACGAGATAGACATTGATAGCCTACTAGATCAAGATTTCAAAAAAGGAGTGATCATATTGCTGAAGGAATTAAAAGAGATAGTGTTTAGAGATATAAAGTATGTCAAAAATGAAATTGAAGCTATAAGGAAGAGCCAAGTAGAATGGGTAAACTCATTGACAGAGATGAGGAATGATCTAATAGCTGTGCAAAGCCGACTAGATAATGCAGAGGAACGAATTAGTGATCTAGAAGACAGGACAATAGAAAGCACCCATTCAGAAGTACTACAAGATAAGCAAATAAAAAATAATGAAAATAGCATAAGGGACCTATGGGATAACATAAAGAGTCCCAAACTTTGCATAATAGGGGTCCCAGAAGGAGAAGAAAGATCAAAGGGGATTGAAAAGGTTTTTGAAGAAATCATGACTGAAGACTTCCCAAACATAAAGAAGGAATCAGATATCCAAGCACAGGAATCTCAGAGGGTCCCAAACAGGAAGAACCCAAATAGACCCACACCAAGAAATATCATAATCAAGATGGCTAGAGTCAAGGATAAAGAAAGGATTCTAAAGGCAGCAAAAGAAAAGCAAAGAGTAAGTTACAAGAGAACCCCCATAAGGCTCTCAGATGATTTCTCTACACAAACACTACAGGCCAGAAGGGAGTGGCAAGATACATTCAAAGCCCTGAATGAAAAAAAGATGCAGCCTAGGATCCTTTATCCAGCAAGGCTATCCTTGAGGATAGAAGGAGAAATAAAGAGTTTCACAGACAAAATAAAGCTGCAGGAGTTTAGCAACACTAAACCCATGCTAAAAGAAATATTGAAAGGGCTATTCTAAATAGAAAAGCAGCAGGATGCTACAGAAATGAGAAACTCACAACTGGAAAGGTGATAACTCATGAATTACAAATAAAGTAAACATGAAATTATAAAAGAAGACATACAAATCACTGAGAGTGGGAGATGGAGGCAGGGAAATATAGAATATCTTTTTCTTTCATTTTAAAAATTTTTTAACAGTAGAATGGGTTTGAGATCATGTTACTATCAGTTTAATAAAAACACTTATAGTAATGGGTTAATAGATTTACAAAAAAGGGTAACCACAAGCTAAAAATTTACAAAGTAGCCACAAAAATTAAATAAAATCCATGAAAATACAAAGGAAAATTACCAAACCACAAAAGGAAGAAGAAAGGAACAAACAGGATATACCAATTCAACTGCAAAGATAAGTTCAAAATGGCAATAAACACACATCTATCATTAATTACTGTAAATGTTAATGGACTAAATGCTCCAGTCAAAAGACACAGAGTGGCAGACTGGATAATAAAGCAAGAACCTTCAATATGCTGCATACAAGAGACCCACTTTAGGGAGAAGGACACATATAGATTGAGAGTGAAAGGATGGAAAAGGATATTCCGTGTAAATGGAAAAGCCAAAAAAGCAGGTGTTGCAGTACTGATTTCAGACAAAATAGACTTTAAAACAAAGGCCATAAAGAAAGATAAAGAAGGACATTTTATAATGATTAAAGGAGTGATACAAGATAAGGATATTACTCTCTTTAATATATATGCACCCAATATAGGAGCACCTAAGTAACATACAAGAATTACTAACAGAGATAAAGGGGGATATTAATGGGAATACAATCATAGTTGGAGATTTTAACACTGCATTAACATCACTAGACAGATCTTCCAGACAGAAAATAAACAAGGCAACAGAGAAATTAAATACTACAATAGAAAAACTAGATTTGGTGGATATTTTCAGAGCATTACACCCCCCAAAAATAGGATATACATTCTTTTCAAGTGCACATGGAACATTTTCCAGGATCGATCATGTACTTGGGCACAAAAGAAACCTCAACAATTTTAAGAAGTTAGAAATTATCTCAAGAATCTTTACTGACCACAATGCCATGAAACTGGAAATCAACAACAAAGAAAAAAAGGAGAAAAAAAGGAAAGCATGGAGATTAAACAATATGTTGTTGAAAAAACAATGGATCAATGAGGAAATCAAAGCTGAAATTAAAAAATACCTTGAAACAAATGATAATGAAAGCACAACCACTCAAAACCTACGGGACACAGCAAAGGCAGTGCTAAGAGGGAAATTTATAGCGATACAGGCCTTCCTCAAAAAAGAAGAACAATCTCAAATGAACAATTTAACCCACCAGCTGAATGAATTAGAAAAAGAAGAACAAAAAGCCCCAAAAAGCAGCAGAAGGAAGGAAATAATAAAGATCAGAGGGGAATTAAATACAATAGAGATTAACAAGACCATAGAAAAAGTCAACCAAACGGAAAGCTGGTTTTTTAAAAAGGAAATAAAATCGACAAACCTCTGGCCAAACTCACAAAGAAGAAAAAAGAGAGAGCACAAATTAGCAAAATAAGAAAGGAAAATGGAGAAATTACAACAAACAAAATAGAAATACAGAATATCATATGAGAATATTATGAAAAACTATATGGAACCAAACTGGATAACCTAGAGGAGATGAACAAGTTTCTGGAAACATACTGTCCACCAAAACTGAATCAAGAAGAATCTGAACACTTGAACAATCCGATCACTAGGAAGGAAATAGAAATAGCAATTAAAAACCTCCCTACAAATAAAAGTCCAGGACCGGACGACTTCACCAGGGAATTCTACCAAACATACAAAGAAGAACTCATACCAGTCCTTCTCAAACTCTTCCAGACGATTGAAAAGGAGGGAATACTCCCAAGCTCATTCTATGAAGCCACCATCACTCTGATACCAAAACCAGGCAAAGACACTACAAATAAAGAGAATTATAGGCCAATATCACTGATGAATATAGAAGCCAAAATCGTCACCAAAATTTTAGCAAATAGAATCGAACAACACATAAAAAAGATTATACATCATGACCAAGTGGGGTTCATCCCAGGGACACAAGGCTGGTTCAACATACGCAAATCAATCAATGTAATACATCACATCAACAAGAGAAAGGACAAAAACCACATGATCATCTCCATCGATGCAGAAAAAGCATTTGATAAAATTCAACACCCATTTATGACAAAAACTCTCACCAAAGTGGGTATAGAGGGAACATATCTCAACATAATAAAAGCTATATATGACAAACCTACAGCCAGCATAGTACTCAACGGTGAAAAACTCAAAAGCTTCCCACTAAAATCTGGGACAAGACAAGGATGCCCACTATCACCACTCCTATTCAACATAGTCCTGGAAGTCCTAGCCACAGCAGTCAGGCAAGAGAAAGAAATAAAAGGGATCCAAATTTGAAAAGAAGAGGTAAAAGTGTCATTATATGCTGATGATATGTTACTATATATAGAAAACCCTAAAAGGTCCACCCCAAAGCTACTAGAGCTGATTGAAGAATTCAGCAAGGTAGCAGGTTACAAAATTAACGCTCAAAAATCAGTTGCATTTCTTTACACTAATGATAAATCAACAGAAGAAGAAAGGAAAGAAACAATCCCCTTTAAAATAGCACCCAAAGTAATAAAATATCTGGGAATAAATCTAACCAAGGAGGTGAAAGAATTATACACAGAAAACTATAAACCATTGATGAAGGAAATTAAAGAAGAGTTTAAAAAATGGAAAGATATTCCATGCTCTTGGATTGGAAGAATCAATATTGTTAAAATGGTCACACTGCTCTAGGTAATCTACAGATTTAATGCAATCCCTATCCAATTACCCAGGACATATTTCACAGAAATAGAACAAATCATAATAAAATTTATGTGGAACCATCAAAGACCTAGAATTGCCAAAGTATTACTGAAGAGAAAGAAAGAGGCTGGAGGAATAACTCTCCCAGACTTCAGACAATACTATAGAGCTACAGTCATCAAGACAGCATGGTATTGGTACCAAAACAGACATATAGACCAATGAAACAGAATAGAGATCCCAGAAATGAACCCACAAACTTTGGTCAACTCATCTTAGACAAAGGAGGCAAGAATAAACAATGGAATAAAGACAGTCTCTTCAGCAAATGGTGTTGGGAAAACTGGACAGCAACATTTAAAGCAATGAAGCTAGAACACTCCCTTACACCATATACAAAAATCAACTCAAAATGGATTAAAGACTTAAACATAAGACAAGATAAAGTAAACCTCCTAGAGGAAAACAGGCAAAACATTATCTGACATATATCTCAAAAATATTCTCCTAGAAGAAATAAAAGCAAGAATAAACAAATGGGACCTAATGAAACTTACAAGCTTCTGCACAGCAAAGGAAACCAGAAGTAAAACAAGAGGAAAACCTACGGAATGGGAGAAAATTTTTGCAAGTGAAACCGACAAAGGCTTGATCTCCAGAATATATAAGCAGCTCATACGACTCAAGAAGAAAAAAATAAACAACCCAATCCAAAAGTGGGCAGAAGACCTAAACAAGCAATTCTCCAAGGAAGACATACAAATGATCAAAAAGCACATGAAAAAATGCTCAATATCACTAATTATCAGAGAAATGCAAATCAAAGCTACAATGAGGTATCACCTCACACCAGTCAGAATGGCAGTCATTCAAAAATCCACAAATGACAAATGCTGTAGAGGCTGTGGAGAAAGGGGAACCCTCCTATACTGCTGGTGGGAATGCAGTTTGGTGCAGCCACTATGGAAAACAGTGTGGAGATTCCTCAAAAGACTAGGAATAGACTTACCAAATGACCCAGGAATCCCACTCCTGGGCTTGTATCCAGAAGGAACCCTACTTCAGGATGACACCTGCACCCCAATGTTCATAGCAGCACTATTTACAATAGCCAAAACATGGAAACAGCCTAAATGTCCATCAACAGGTGACTGGATAAAGAAGAGGTGGTATATTTATACAATGGAATACTACTCAGCCATAAAAACTGACAACATAATGCCATTTGCAGCAACATGGATGCTCCTGGAGAATGTCATTCTAAGTGAAGTAAGCCAGAAAGAGAAAGAAAAATACCATATGAGATCGCTCATATGTGGAATCTAAAAATCAAAAACAAAATCAAACAAACAAAAAGCATAAATACAGGACAGAAATAGACTCACAGACAGAGAATACAGACTTGTGGTTACCAGGGGGTGGAGGGTGGGAAGGGATAGCCTGGGATTTCAAAATTGTAGAATAGATAAACAAGATTACACTGTATAGCACAGGGAAATATACACAAAATGTTATGATAACTCACAGAGAAAAAAATGTGACAATGAATGTGTATATGTCCATGAATGACTGAAAAATTGTGCTGAACACTGGAATTTGACACATTGTAAAATGATTATAAATGAATAAAAAAAATGTTAAAAAAAAAAAGAAAGTTCTTCTCATTTGATTATCTGAACAGATTAAATCTGGTTGGGTTATTTCTGGTGTTTTATTTTTTAATTAAAAATTATCTGGAATTTATTTTAATGTCAAAATTGAGGACGCTTTACCAGGTCTTCCAATGATTTAGCTAATTACTGCAGTACTTGAATCCACTGATTTGAAGTGTCAGTTTTATAATATTACTAAAATCTCATAAATATCCACTTCTATTCTTCAAATGTAATTTATTTCATTAATACTCTTAGTGTACTATTTCTATATTGTTTCCATGACCATAGAATAATAACTCCTAGAGTTCGTACTATTTTATCCTTTTCCAGAATGTCCCTAATACTACAAATTCAAACATCCCTCCTCGTTAATTTATTTGTATATCTGTGTATATTTCTGGAAGAACTTTAGGATCACCTTTCAGATTTTTTTCTTAAATCCATTTGGGATTATTAACTAAATTTGCATTCAGATTCTAAATTTATTTTGGAGAAAAAATTTTCTATGTCCCCCAAGATTGAGTCTGCCCAATGAAGAGTATGGTGCATTCTACTGTTCATTCAATCATCATTTTTTTCTTTTTTTTAAAAGTCATTTATCAGAATCATCTTAAAATTTTTCATTAGTTTACTTCTGAATAGTCTGTGCCTTTGTTGTCATTATAAATGGTACCTTTTCTGGGTTTTGAACTGGGTTGATTGCTAACAAACTCTTAATTTCTGGCTTCTCTTGAATAAGAAGATCTGACAGTGTGGGGCCCTCTTTCCAATATGGTGACTGTGAGCAGCGCATTTCATTAAGATATCCACTTGCCAATTTGCCAGTGGCTGCACCCACTCCACACATTTCTGCTTCTTACCTGCCCCTTGTAGGCAGATGAGTTCATGTAGGGTTAGGTGGGTTATGGACTCAGATACTGACATCACTGCTGCCATGCTGCTGACCCTGTGGCGTCGCTAACTCTGGTTCTTGCTCTCTGACCTCCCTGAATATGACAGCTCCTTCTGGGCTGTGGACCAGCTGCATCTTTCCAGCACTGTCGGCTTTTCTGCAACACACCCCTGCCTCTCAGTTCAGAAGCAAATGTCAGCTCCTTCTACCCATCCACCCCATCCATGGTCTTGCTGTTCCTGGCCAGAACGGTCC
The DNA here is from genome assembly GCF_048773025.1 of Camelus bactrianus. Lineage (NCBI taxonomy): Eukaryota > Metazoa > Chordata > Mammalia > Artiodactyla > Camelidae > Camelus > Camelus bactrianus. Next base: position 104,316,765 of record NC_133544.1, read on the forward strand.
CTACACCTTGACTGAGCAGTAACACTAAAGGGACTATAAATTTGCCTCTCATCCACTGACTTAGTTACATACCTGTGCTAGTTTACTTTAAAGGTCTGCCAGTTAGGAGGGGAGGGTCTAAAAGTCTTTTAGATCTCTGGCCTTATCATTTCTAACCACTCCCCCACCCCATGGAACAGCTTACCACAGATCTCTTCTACCCCATCTGTAGCAATGCCCTGTAAATTACAGACAAAGAGAAAAGAACTTCTAAGCCACCACCATAAATTTGACTTCCTGTGACCACACAGACCATAGAAATATCAAGATAAAATTTCCTGAAGAAGGATATTTTGCTTATGAAGGCACTTTAATTGCATAGCTTTCTGTGACTTGTAATAGCATCATAGACTCTCTGAATGTGCTGCACTCACCTTCCCAGACTCAAGGGAGCTTGCTCACTTGCCTAATTTCAGTGTATTTCCTCCAACATTCTCTATGCATAGCTTTCCCAAAGGTACATTTCTTATTTCTATTTAACTTGTTAGATACATCCACAATATTCTTTTTTTAATCATCTATTGCAAATCATCTTCCAAGATTGTATTATTTCAACACTGAGATTGAATAATATGCTTCAAGTTTCCCAAGTTTATTAACAGCAAATAACTATAGTTCGTTAAAGATTTAAAAGTATGTTATTCCTACTAATGGTTTATGTGTAAAAAAAACAGGTTGTAATTAGTCTTCTTCCCAGAGATTTTATATTTGCCTTTTGTTTGGATTCTTTCACTGTTGAACATTATTATTACCATGAATGTCTTTTTACTTTAGGATTTAGTTCACCATCTTCCCCTCTCTCTTTACAGGAGTAAAGTAATATTTGTTGTCCTTCCATCCATCCACCACTCCATGTTGTATGTTTATTCTATCAACAGGTATTCAGTTTGGGTTCACCACCTTACTTGTGGCCTCTTTCCAGTGGCCCCTCTGTTGGCTCTGGAGAACAATATATTGGAAATCAGAGTGGGTATGTGGAAACTTGACTACCCAATATAGACGCATGGTGCCAGAAAAAGCCCAGGACATCGCAGCGTGGCAGCCCAGATGCAAGGAACAGCAATTCTGGCTGTGGTGGACCAATGCGAGTAAAAAGGCTCCATGGGCTGAAGACCTTGAAAAGTCCAAAAATGCATTGGCGTTGCTTCCTAATGAATCCAGTGTTGGGTATTGTTTAATATGAGAGGGACATACTAACACTATCATCATTATAAACATCATAGTTGTTGTAACTGTAATTGTTATTATTTTTAATATATATTCTTTATAATTATTATCTGTGACTTACAAGAGCTCTTACAGAGGCAGTTGTTAAGAAGCATGGCCATTATACTGTTGCTGAAGTGTTAATTCAGTAGATGCATGGTAATAGCATTAATAAGTACTCACTCTTTTGATCCTCACGTGACTAAAAACGTTACCCAGCAGTGCTTGTATAATGGAGATAGAAATCTATCCGTTTAAGAGATTGTGGAACCTAAAATAAGAGCAGTCATTCCATCGTATTTTGCCATATATTCCAGACTATCAGTTTAAAGTAGGAATTACCTGATGAGGCCACAGAAACCCTTTGTGCATCCCCAATCATTCATTACCTTCCTGGTCCCCTGGGGCAGAGGTTATCCCAGAATGTGGTCCCATCTCTCCTCCCCACCGCACTCTTGGCTTTTGCTACTCACTGTTGGTCATTAGCTAAGAATCCTCATGTCCTGCATTTGTCTGAGCTGTAAGGGAACAGAATTAAGCTGTTTACAAACTGTATTGACTATGACCAGCCTGAACAGTCTCTCTCCTTCCCTGTCCACACCCCCACAGGGCAACAGGGGCTCACAAACACAGCGATTCCCATGCCAGCCCATCAGGGAACATCCTTCCCTAGAAATTTTCTTACAACCAGGGCTGTTTCCTCCCTTACTTCACTGCCAGTTTCACTCCCAGGTTACAGTACCCAAAAAAAGGCTATCCCAGTTTGAATTTCTTAATCAAGTCACATTGACCCTGAGTACCTGGCACATTCCCATGAGCACTCATAGAAACAGAACACGGCCTGGCATTGGCTGTGGGCCAGGTTCCTGGGTGAAGGGAATTGCTGGGCCTTTCAGGTTCTGTAGTCTGGCCTGAAATTTGCTCCCAGCACGGCGTCTTCCCATCTACATGATTTCGGGCCAGGCTTCAACAGTTCACAGCTTCATTTTATCATCTGCAAACAGAATAATTCCCTGCCGCATATTTTAAGACTGTTATGTACCACAAAGGATGCTTAGGGCATTCAGTGAGTCAATGCATGGAAGTCATACAACCTGGTCCTCAGGGAATGTTAGTTATCTTCATTATGCACCATGATAAAATTGGCTGCACAGACTTGGCCAGGTATCAAAGCTACAGGTACAAGAATTTGACAATGTGTCACTGTCTGGATCATAGTCACAATTTTACATAGTAAAACAAGCTACATGGCACCACTCAACTTTCAGCCCATCCAACTCCCCAACCCAAGAACCGTCAATTTATCTGATTTGCTTGCTACACCTAATTTTTGGAGAAAGTTGACAAATCACACACAGTCAATGACTGCTAGGTTATGTCATTCCCATTCACTCAAATTGCCCCATTTTCAGTATCCACTCTGCTGCAAAACATAGACTAATGTTCAGAAATATGACAGCAAGGCCCTTCCCATTCCACAGTCAGAGAAGTATGAATCTGTCATTTTTAATATACCATATGACACTAAGCAAGGCAGGAAAACAGGCCCCTGTGCTTTAAGAAAATTTTTAGCAATGACGTTTGAAACTAAAAGTGTTTTTGTTTAACCTTCAGCTAACCAGAAAATTCAATTGACTCCTATTACCCATTACTCAGGTGTCCTGGTTTGATTGTATTAGGCACTTTTTCCTCATCTCCCTGGCATGGCTTTGCTCCATCAGCACAGATGGAGTGTCTCCAAGGCTGCTCCATGTGCATGGGCGTGTATGCACACATGTGCACCCACTGATTGGTGCCACTGATTCATATCCAGGAGTTGTTCTGTCTTACAACTCAAGCATCGCTTTATTATATCCTAGAAAACTGCTTTTAGATCATTGATTGAACTACAGACCATCCTCTTGCCCACATTAGGAAGTGACGTCTTCCAAGACAGAGGTCCTGTGTGCTTGTATATATGTATAAGTAAGAATTAAATATGCATGTCATCCCCTCACATATTTAATTTGTGCCTTCCCAATTGAATGTGTGCAGTAAAGGCTATCTTCCCATAACAGGAGAACTTTTAGGAAGTAAGAAGAAGGAATTAGCCACCAGGGAGAAGACAGGACATCAAGAAGGAGTTTGGTATAAAATCATTTATTCTAAAGCTGCTCTGGCTCAATAAATAAGTGGAATTGACATTGTTGTATCATGCCAGAGCATCTGCTATTGAAGACCGATTTTAATTTACTTTGATATAAGTGTCAGAACAGCATGGGAAATGATGCACACTGCATCTATCTGTACTCCTGAAGTGTGTCTCAGAGCTGCTCAATTTTGAGGAAAAGTATCTTGTCAGGAGACAATACAATTATTTTCATTGTTGGAATTTTTGTAGCTTCCAGAAGCACATCTGCAGATGATTCCATAAAAGTCTAGAGTTGACTTAAATAGCAGGAAATTTTAGCCTATTTAAATCTAGGAGAAGTGAAATGTTTCTGCCTACCACCACCACCACCACCACCACCACCACCAGGCAAGCACGTGTACACCCAGAGAGATTTCACATCAGAGGGAATGACAAAGCTGGTTCTGTTACTGAGGCCAAACTTGTTCTGCTCACTGCACAACAGTGATAAATAAATAAATCAGGAGACGAGGTTTTGGGACAAGGAACAGTAACTTTATTCAGAAAGCTGGCAGCCCAAAAAGATGGGCAAGAATCATCTTGCCCAAGTCAGAATTCAGGCTCCTCTTAAACTAAAAATGGGAGAAGGTGTGGTTGGTTCTGCAGACTTCTTGCTGCAGGCATTTTTTGTTCTTGCTGCCATCCATGTGGCTCAGGCTATGGTGCCCCTGTAAACCTCCAACAAAACAAATGTTATTCTCTATTTTGCAACTTGCCATCTCTGCATAAGTGCAGAATTGCTAAATTCCTTAAAGGTCAGAGCCCAGAGAATAAGCTTTCCTGTAGGTTTCAAGCTAAAGGCAATGTTGTTTTACAAAAGGTGCAGATCCAGCAAGATTAAGCCTGGAAAACAGGGCACAGTGCTTCAAACTAAAGGATCAGATCCAATATGGTGTCAGATTTGTTCTCTATTACAGTTCTAGTTAGGGGAAATTTTTCAATAGAAAATCCCCTCAGTTGTTTTTCTTGCTTTGCCTGAGATCTTGTTTGTTGGCTTGTGGTCTCATGGTGTCTAAACTTTATGTTAAGATGAATACTATTAAAATCATATGGTGCAGAAAACATATCTGTTCTGCTTCAAAAAATGACTGAAACATTTAGCTTTGTTTATTCCCATAGAATTTGGATTGAATCTATTCTCGATTTTCTTCTTCCTTCAAACCAGTTTTTTACTGGAGGATTTAAAGCCCAAATTAAAGAATTTTAGAGAAGACTCATGTAATTCATAAGAGCTTTACATCCGAATTTAAGACTGACCCATATTTATACTTTTCATCAAGGAACACCATAAACTTTATTAGTCGATCATTTATGACGTTTTTAACTTTGTCCATGTAATCTTTTGGAAGGTGAGAGGCTTAGACACTTGATCTAACAAAACAGGTATCATTGCTTGACTCTCTGAATGAAAGAATCCCAGTATAGTTTCCTGCTAGTATATTTTATTAAAAATAATAAAGAATTCTTGCTCTCTAATAAAGCAACAGACAGAAGCACATACTGAGTGTTTAAAATAAATCAGACTATGGGTTAACTTATCTAAACAAGTCAAGATTGTATACGGAAAAATGTACGAACTTGAAGGAAAACATATTTTGTGCAATTAATATTCTATTTTTAAGAAGCAAATGATAAAAAAACAATTTTTAAATCATTTATCTACAAAGGAGTTATATAAAGCCAACTTATTTTCATAAGTGTTAAATAAACAAAAAGGGTATCTAAATCTGCATTATCAAAGATTAAATTATACCAAATAGATCTCCAATGTTGAATGATTTTCATGATATTTCTAATTTTTGAAAATATAACTTACATATAACATACCCAAGCAGCTCTTGAGTTATCCACAGTACCGTAATCTACTGTTATTCTTACTGTACTTAAAAAATGTAATAGGCAAATTTCAGGCCCTTGCTTTTGAACTGACACTGGACTTCTGGATATTCCCTTAGGTTAAAGAACAAAAGCAAAATAAATATTCTACTTTAAAGCAGTTGCTCAAAGACTTTAAGGCATTCACTATCTATATCCAGTTACAGGAAAGAATTAAGTTTTCTGAATCTTAAAAAAAAAATCAACTGCTGAAAATGAAGTTCTGTCATGTCTGCAGACCGTAACTATAAAGTCTCTAAATTAATGCTCCCTTTACTCTTTTCCTCCCTGCACAGGCCATGATCATCGCTTTCACACCAGACACGAATTCCTGCCTGGTGTATCACTGGTCCTTCTCCTTCCCACCCTAAGGGGACCACCTGCATGACACCATGGAGTGATACATGAACAAAATACTCTGCTCGTTGAGTATCATGGACTTCAAAAGCAAAAGCTAGGAAAATACATACATTATACTTCGTAACCATACCTCATGGAGGTAAGTTCTGTTTACAGATGTTTAAAAATGCACTTCATCATTTATAGGACTTTTATTGTAATACAATTCTGTTTGGTATCACAGCTGCCAGAGGTGGTATTTTTTTTCTATTTTTTTTCCAGTTTTCTTTTCAATTAAACTTAAAAAAGGAAAAGATATAAAAGTTAATACAGACTAGGGTTAGAACCTTCAAACCAAACCATAAAACAGCATTTTAAAATGAGAGTTTCAAGTGATTTCAGGGAGATGGATCCAGGAGAAAACTCTTTCTTTTTTTTTTCTGTTTTACATCTGAGTGCTTTATTTTGTGTTAAAAATGTTTCTTTTATCCTTCTTTTTCTCTTTTTAAAATTTTTTATTGAGAAATAATCATTTTACAATGTGTCAAATTTCAGTGTAGAACACAATTTTTCAGTTATACACGAACATACATATAATGTCACTTTTTTTCACTGTGCAAGAGGAAACTCTCATATGTTAGAAATGAAGACACTCTTAAGAGTTCCAAAAAGTAAGATAATTCAATTGTTATGAGTAATGTGTTATTTAAGCACACCTTGATGATCCTGTATGATGACAAACTAGCATAGTCACTTAACAAATCAACACAAAGAAAATGTAACCTGGTAACCACTAGTTTGTTCTCTATAAGTCTGTTTATTTTTGTCACATTCACTAGTTTATATTTTTTTGTATTTTTTAGATTCCATGTATAAATGATTTCATACAGTATTTGTCTTCCTCTGTCTGACTTATTTCACCAAGCATAATACCCTGTAAGTCCATCCATGTTGTTATAAATGGCAAATTTTTATTTTTTATTGCTGATTAGTTTTCCATTGTATATATGTATGTATATATTTATATATATGTGTGTGTGTGTATACACCAAGAATCACATGGTAGTTCCATTTTTAGCTTTTTGAGGAACCTCCATACTGTTTTCTACAGTCGCTACACCAATTTGCATTCTCACCAACAGCATATGAGGGATTCCTTTTCTCCATATCCCTGCCAACATTTGTTATTTGTATTCTTTTAGATGACCATTCTGACAGGAGTGAGGTGATGCCTCATTGTGGGTTTGATTTGCATTTCTCTGATTATTAGTGATGTTGAGCATCTTTTCATGTGCTTGTTGGACATCTGTATGTCTTATCTGGCAAAATGTCTATTCAGGTCTCCTGCCTATTTTTCAATTGATTTGTTATACAAATATAATTTATAATGATATATGTAACAAACATCAAAGCTCCTAAATATATGAAGCAAACATTGACAAAATTGAAGGCAGAAGTAGACAGCTCTACAATAATAGTAGGAGACATCAATAACACACTTTCAGTAATAAGTAGAACAACAAGACAGAAGGTCAATAAGGAAATAGGGGGCTTGATCAACATTATAGATCAGTTGAACCTAAGATATATATATATAGAAAACTCCACTTCACAACAACAAAACACATTTTTCTCTAGTACATGGGGAATATTCTCCAGGTTACACTATATGTCAGGCCACAAAAATGTCTCAATAAATTTAAAAAGATTGAAATCATACAATTAATCTTTTAAATCAAAATGGAATGAAACTGATATCAATAGCAGAAGAAAAACTGGGAAGATCCACTAATGTGAGGAATTAACACCCTTAAACAACCCATGGGTCAGAGAAGGAATCATAAGAAAATTCAGGAAAACTGAGTCAAATGAAAATGAAAACCTAGCATATAAAATTTAGGGATTCTGTAAAAGTAGTACTAAGAAGGAAATTTATACCTGCAAATGCTTATATTAAAAAAAATTCCCAAATCAACAATTTACACCTTAAAGATCTAAAAAAGGACAAACTAAATATGAAACTAGTGGCAGGAAATTAATAATAAAGATTCAAGGAGAGATATTCAAAATGAGAACAGAAAAGCTATAGAGAAAAACCAATAAAATCAAGAGTTGCTTTATTGAAAACATAAACAAATTTGACAAATTTTTGCTAGATTGACTATGCAAAAAACAGACAGACTCATATAACTAAAATCATAAATGAAAGAAGGGATATTACAATAAATTTTACTGAAATAAAAAGTATTATAAGAGCATTATGAAAACTTGTACACCAACAAATTGGATATCTCAGATGAAATGGACAAATTCCTAGAATCACAATACCTACCAAGACTGCACCATAAAGAAATAGAAAATCTAAACACCCAAAACTAGTTAGGAGATTGAATCAGTCATCAAACAACTTCCAACAAATAAAAGCTCAGGACCAGAATACTTCACTTGTGCAGTCTACCAAACATTTACAGAAGAATTAACACTAATTCTCTCCCAAACTCTTCCAAAAAATTGAAGAGGAGGGAACATTTCCCTACTCATTTTATGGTGTCAGCATTACACTGATACCAAATCCTGACAAGGACCCTATAAAAATTGCAGACTAATATCCCTAATGAAAATTCTCAAGAAAGTATCAGCAGACAGAATTTAATAGCACATTTTTAAATATTATACACTGTGACCAAGTGGAATTTATTCCTGGAATGCAAGAATGGTTCAACATACAAATATTAATCAATTTAATATACCACAGTAGCAGAATAAAGGTGAAGGTAACCAATGATCATCTCAATTTATGCAGAAAGAGCATTTGACATAATTTAACACCTTTTAATGATGTAAACCCTTAACAAACTAGGAATAAAATATAACTACCTCAACATAATAAATGCTACATATGAAAAGCCCACAGCTAACATACTCAATGGTGAGGCTGAGAGCTTTCCCTCTAAGAAAGCTTAATAAAGAGACTAAATTCTTCACAAGGAAATTCACAAAATACTGTTAAATAGAATAATATTCAAGATTCTCTATATCTTTTTTATAGACCAAAAAATACCATCCCCAAAACAAAAAACTTACACCAGGAATATAATGATAAGTGTCCTTGGTTGAGGACAGCAATGAACAGGAGACTACAGTAGACAGGCGACTAGATTGTATAGTAGGAAATATTTAGGACCATTTCATAAAATTTAGTTAGTCAGTAGACACATAAGTCAATGGAACATACTAGAAAACCCTGAAATAGCCCCCACCCAAGAACAGGCAACTGATTTTTGACAAATATACAAAAAGCAATTTTTGAAAAGTCTTTTCAACCAGTGGTACTGGGACAATTGGTTATGCATAGAAAAAAGTGAACCTTGGCCTAAGTTTTACACCTTATGCAAAAATTAACTCAAAATGAATAATAAATCTTCATGTAAAACATTATAAAACTTTTAGATGATAGCATAGGAGAAACCATGGGGAGCTGATGCTGAGTGGTGACTTCTTAGCCTTGACACCAGAAGCATGACATACAAAGAAAAAAAAAATCAGCATGTTGGACTTCATCAAAATGAAAAATGTTTGCTATATAAAAAAAACCTGTTGAGAAAATAAAAAGACAAGCTAGAGCAAGGGAGAAAATATTTGCACACATCTGACCAAGGATTCATCACTTAAGTCCATATCAAAACTCCACAGTAAAATAAAGAAACAAAGACAACCCAATTCATAAAATGGGCAAAAGGCCTTTCACTAAAGATATAGCACTGGAAAATACACACATGAAAAGATAGGTGATATTAGTAGTCATTTATGGAGAAAGTGAGCTTTAAGCCTGACCTCAGATAGAATTTCATAAATTAATAGTGTAAAACATAAGCTCAAAGATCCCAATGGATCCCAATAATGTTCTTTCATCTACCATTTACTTTAAAAGTTTAAATTTTTCTGCAATCAACTAGCATTATGTCTAGTATAGTTCTGTTATATATATGTATATAGTTTATATATTTCTTCAGATATTAAGAATACTTGAACACTACTTCATTTTATTGAAGTTATTTAGAAAATTTTATGTATGGTAATGGTTTTTAAATGTCATGTTTTAGAGATAAATAAATACTAAAGTATTGACTAAGAAAATATTATGCTTTTTTTTAAACAAATAACCCAGTGAGGGATGGAAGAAAGTGGGTGGGAGTGTAGATGAAGTAAGACTGAGGAAAAATTGAAAGAGTTCAAGTTTGGTGAAAGGTATACATTGGCTCATTATAATATTCTAATTTCCACAATTTTGAAATTTTTCACAATAAATATTAAACTAAATTAAAATATATGTGCATGCATATTTCTATGTGAATAGGAAAATAAAATCTGAAAAGATACATATGAAAATGTTAACCATAGTTATCTCTGGCATGTAAAATTGGAGAGAAGGAAAGGGAAATTTCTATTTGAACTTTACAGATGTTGAGATTTGCACAATGAACATATTTTTAAATTTGAAACAATGACTGTGAAATTCATGATTGCTTTTTATAATTAATCCCTTTAATCAGTGGATTATACATTATAGAAAGTTTTCAAGTTTATAAAATTTTAAGAAGGCTCAAATATTGCTAGAAATGTACAGAAAGAAAAGCACATAAAACGTATTGATGAAGCTAAACTCGAACATCTTGTCCACAATGTGATTCAGATATTATAATTCTTAAAAATAATAAAATAAAATAATCCAAATGCACTGTCTCATCCAACAGATATACATTTATTTCTTTAGGGCATAACAACAGAGTTGGGAAAATAACTTAGTGGAAATATTCAACAATGATCCAAAGAATGAATTTACCTTGGGTTCAGTTCTTGAAATCTGAGTCTTTGAAAATACACTTAATTATATTCATAACCACTAGGGCTCAGTGTCTTCACAAAAAGATCACAAAACTTATTCTAACTTTGTGCTAGGTAGATAAGAAACTGTCTTTGGGACAGTCTCTGGTCTTATCTAACACACAATGCCAGGGAAATTTGTGAAAGATAGGGATGGGTCCCCATTAAGACACTTCTTTTATTTACTCCTGAGATGACTGAGAAGAATGTTGTTTGTAAATTAAAAAACAAAACAATACTGCCCCTAGTGATGGATTTATATTTCCAGTCATTATTTGAATATTGTTTATTTTTTCAAGTGGAGGGACTAGGAATTGAACCCAGGACTTCATGCATGCTAAGCATGTGCTGAATCAGTAAGCTATGTCCCCCACCCTGAACTTATGCACTTAGAATATTGATGTTCAAAGTGATCACTGATATAGCTGGGTTAATATCTATCCATTGCAGCCCAGGTTTTCTTGCTCCAGCACTGGTTCCTGTGGCAGTTTCTGCTGGTGAGTCTCTGCTCTATTAAGCCATGTCTCCTTATATATGCCTGTATGTCTCTCAAAATTTGGAGGTAGCAGCTTGCCATGTGTCCTCTCTTTTCTCATGGATCCTAGAAGAGTTGCTGATTTTTCAATCCATTAAACTTTTTACTTACTGTTAGAATGAAGTAGTGAAATCCAGTCTCCTTGCATGTGGAACTAGAAACAGGAAATCTTTCTTAAGTTTTTGAACAAAGATTTATGGAAGAAAGTCCAAGTCTGCAGGAGGCAACTGAGCAAATAAGTTGCAGAATTCAGCTGAGGCGGCTGTGCTGGTCAGTGTGGGAGAGAATTCACAACAGAAGGAGAGGAGGGTGATCGGTTAGAGGGATGGTGAGGCTCCCTGAAATCACCAAGACACTACATTTCCAGCTCTTTTGGCCGGGCAGGTTTATGGAGGAGCCAACCGGGTCAGCAGCCCTGCACAGAAATATTTTGTTGACAGAACTATTCAAATTGGCTAAGAATAGTTTGCCTGTCAATAAATATTGAGTTAAAAGGTAATACTGAATGCAGAGCAATGTTCTAAGGTTGGAAGTAAAGAGTGGCACAAGAAGGAGAGATGCTATGGTTTTCCATAGAATCATAGGTCCACAGATGAGAGTCGAGAAATGTGCATTTTGGGAGCCTAAGAGTTTTGGACATAAATCAAGCAAATTTACCCAATTGTTAAATTCAGAGCTTGCTTGCTTGCTTGCTTGCTTGCTTGCTTGCTTGCTTGCTTCCTCTCTCTCTCTCTTTCTTCCTTCCTTCCTTCTTTCCTTTCTTTCTTTTCTTTCTTTCTTTCCTTTCTTTCTTTCTTTCCTTTTCTCTCTCTCTTTCTTTCTTTCTTTCTTTCTTTTTTCTTTCTTTCTTTCTTTCTTTCTTTCTTTCTTTCTTTCTTTCTTTCTTTCTTTCTTTCTTTCTTTCTTTCTTTCTTTCTTTCTTTCTTTCTTTCTTTATTTCTTTCTTTCCTTCCTTGCTTCCTTCCTTTCCTTCTGTCTTTCTTTCCTTTCTTTTCTTCTTTTTTGTTTTAAGTAGTCTAAGTTACCTCTAAGTTTACTTCAATAAACTCGATGTGTCCTTCACAAAAGTGACTATATCTCACTTATGTGACATATGTTTGTGTGTCTAAAAAATCACTTTTAATTTATTTCTCTACTTCACTGAGTGCCTGTATGTGCTGGATTCTCTGTGCTAAAGATACAATGGAAAATAATCCAATTTTCTATTTCCAGAATTTGAATTCTCATCACTCTGTAAGTAAGTAAGAAGAGTAGGGACATAATAACACTGGAAAGATTTTGTCCCATGGAACACTAGCTGCAGATACAGCATGGTTCTTGATTTATTTCTTTATTTATACACTTTTTCCTGACCAATATTTTTATTCCACTTCTTTATGGTCCTAAGTTGCCTAATTACTCTAATTGTATGACAGCTACAAAGCAGACAGTCACAAACTGGCTTCTAGGTAAACATATTGCCCACTGGTGATTTTTCTTGTAAGGACCTTAGGTTATTCACAAGCTAAGTTACCTAGGGTATTCAAAGAATAAGGTGATAGTGCAGTGACATTTATAAATAGCCATTTCATGCAATCTGTTAGGTATTAGGAATTAAGTAACACAGTCACTCTCTTCTTATGCCATAAATATCAAGAGAAAACTTGACAAGTTTATAAGAAGTAAGTTTTTTTAAATCTTTAAGAGAATAAGGTATTACATGGGAGGTATATCAGGAAATTATATATTTAAAGTCTCACAGAAAGGTGATACACAAGATAATGTTATTGAATTCCTCTGCAGTAAATTGTGCTGGTCTTATGGATTTCAGAAAGGAAATATTTATGTGAATCAGGCTGGATAAAGACACTCCCTGGAAACACACCCTGGTTTATCAGACATGTTTCCTAGAACCAGTTTCAAGTTAAAGGCAGTTTGCACTGGAAAACTGAGTAGGAGTGAGTGCCTCCCTTTATGTATATGGGTAGGCCTGTCAACCTAACAAAGAAACTATGGGTTCCCAACAAGCTAAGTGAAGGATGTCTTCCACACACATTCTGATTCCAGAATGGAACATGTGGAGAAGCGTTCATTCAGGTAGCCTGAAGGGTAAGGCTACATTTAGAAACACTTACCCTGAGTTCCTAGCATGTTTCCTAGAGAAGGTTTCAAGGTAAAGAAAGTTTGTGCTGGGAAATCAAGTTCGAGCAAGTGCCTTCCCTTATATATATAGGTAGGCCTCTCAACCTAACCCAGAAACTGTGTTTCCAACAAGTTATGTGAAGGGAGGCTTCCATACACATTTGGATCCCAGAATGGAACATGTGGAGAAGCGTTCATTCAACTAGCCTGAAGGGCAAGGGTACATCTAGAAAGACATACCCTGATTTCTCAGCAGGCTTCATGGAACCAATTTCAAGGCGAAGGCAGTTTGCACTGGAAAACCAAGTTGGAGTGAGTGCCTCCTCTTATGTGTTTTGGTAGGTCTGTGAACCTAACACAGAAACTGTGTTCCCAACAAAGTAGGAGAAGGACAGCTTCCACACATATTTGGATCCCAAAATGGAACATGTCTGGAAGCTTTCATTCAGCTAGACTGAAGGGCAAGAGTACATCGATAAACACCATCAATTCTCAGCATGTTTCCTAGAGCCTTTTTGAAGGGAAAGGCAATTTGCACTGGAAAACCGTGTTGGAGTGATTTCCTCTCCTTATGTATATAGTTAGGCCTGTAAACCTAACACAGTAACTCTGTGTTCCCAAAAATGTTGGTGAAGGATGGCTTTCACATATACAAATCCAAGAAAGAACATATGGAGAAGTGTTCACTTAGCTACCATGAATGGCAATGTTATATCTAGAAACACATACTATGATTTCTCAGCATGTTTCCTAGAGAAAGTTTCAAATAAAGGCAGTTTGTGCTGGAAAATCGAGTTGGAGTGATTGTTACCCTTATGTATATAGGTAAGCCTGTCATCCTAACAGAAAATCTGTATTCCCAACAAGGTAGTTGAAGGATGGCTTCCAACACATTTGGATCCCAGATTGGATCATGTGGAGAAGCGTTCATTCAGCTAACCAGAATAGCCATGTTACATCTAGAAACAATTACCCTGAAATAAAAATCAAGTTCTGTAGAGATGGTTTGAAGGTAAAGGAGGCTTGAGCTGGAAAACCGAGTTGGAGAGAGTGCCTCTCATTATGTATTTAGGAAGGCCTATCAACATAAAACAAAAAATCTGTTTTCCTAATGTGGTAGGTGAATAAAAGCTTGCACACACATTCGGATCAAAAAATGGAACATGAGGGGAAGCCTTCATTCAGCTAGACTGAAAGTGAAGGTTACAAGTATAAACAACGTGAATTCTCAGCAAGTTTCCAAGAGCTGGTTTCAAGGGAAAGGAAGTTTGTGCTGAAAAACCACATTGGAGTGAGTGCCTCCCCTTATATATATAGGTAAGCCAGTGCCACTAACCCAGAAACTAGGTGTTACCAACAAGGTAAGTGAAGGAGTCTTCCACACACATTCAGATATAAGAATGGAACATGTAGAGAAGCGTTCGTTCATATAGTACAATGGGCAAAGATATACCTGGAAACACGTACCATGATTTCTCAGCATTTTCCTGGAGATGGTTTCCAAGTAATCACTGTTTGTGCTGGAAAACCGAGTTTTAGTGAGTGACTCCCCTTATGTATACAGGTAGGCCAGTGCCCCTAACTCAGAAACTCTGTATTCCCAACAAGGTAGGTGAAGGTCGGCTTCCATACACATTTGGATCCCAGAATGGTACATGTGAAAAAGCTTTCATTGATCTAGCACAAAGGGCAAGGATAGGTCTAGAAACTCTTACCCTGATTTCTCAGCATGTTTCCTACAGCAGGTACCAAGGTAAAGGCAGTTTGGGGGAAAAAACTGAGTTGGAGTGCATGCCTCCCCTAATATATATAGGTAGGCCAGTGCCCCTAAACCAGAATCTCTGTTTTCAGATCAAGGTAAGTGAATCAAGGTTTTCCAAAAACATTAGGAGCACAGAATGGAACATCTGCAGAAGCATTCTTTCATCTAGCAGAGTGGGCAAGGGTACACGTGGAAATAGTTTCCCTGATTTCTCAGCATGTTTCATCGAGCCGGTTTCAAGGTAAAGGCTGTTTGCTCTGCAAAACTGAGATGGAGCTAGTGCCAACCCTTATATATATAGGTAGGCCAGGGCCACTATCCCTGTAACACTGTTCTACCAACAAAGTAGGAGAAGAGTAGGAGAAGGACAACTTCCAGAATCTGTCAGTCCCAGAATTGAACATTGGAGAAGTGTTCATTCATTTAGTACAAACGGCAAGGGTACATCTAGAAACAGCCTGATTTCTAAGCATGTTTCCTGCAACCAGTTGCAAGGTAAAGCCAGTTTGTGCTGGAAAAGTGATTTGGAGCTAGTGCCTCCCCTTATATATATAGATAGGCCACTGACCCTAACCCAGAAACTCTGTGTTCCCAACAAGGTAGGTGAAGGGTGGCTTATACACACATTCAGACTCAGAATGGAACATTTGGAGAAGCATTCATTCATCTAGCACAAAGTATAAGGGTACATCTAGAAACAGCCTGATTTCTAAGCATGTTTCCTAGAGCTGGTTTCAAGGTAATGGAAGTTTGCACTACATAACTGAGTTGGAGAGAGTGCCTTCACTTATATATGAAGGTAGGTCAGTGCCCCAGTGCAGAAAGTTTGTGTTCCAAACAAATTAGGTATAGGAGGGCTTGCACACAAATTCATATCCCAGAATGGAAAATATGGAGAAGATTTCATTCATCCTACATGAAAAGCAATGCACATTTAGCAAGACTTTCCCTGATTTCTCAGAAAGTTTCCTAGAGCCAGTTTAAATGTAAAAACAGTTTGTGCTGGAAAACTGAGATGGATCAACAGCCTTCCCTTATATATACAGGTTGGTCAGGTCCCCTATCTTAGAAACTCTGTGTTAACAACAAGGTAGGTGAAGAACTGCTTCCAAACACATTCAGATCCCAGAAAGCATAATGTGCAGAAACATTCATTCATTGAGCACAAAGGGTAATGCAAATCTAGCAACACTTACCCCAATTTCTCAGCATGTTTCCTAGAGCCGATTTCAAGGCAAAGGCAGAATGCTTTGGAAAACCGAGTTGGAACGAGTGTCTCCCCATATATATATAAACAGTCCAGTGCCGCTAAACCAGAAACTCTGTATTCCCAACAAGGTAGTGGAAGGTCGGCTTCTAGAAACATTTACCCTGTATTCTCAGCATGTTTCCTCATGCCAGCTTCAAGATAATGGAAGTTTGCACTAAAAAACTGAGTTAAAGTGAGTGCCTTCACTTATATATATAGGTAGGTAATGCCCCTAACCTAGAAACTCTTTGTTCCCTACAAGGTAAGTGAGGGACCATTTCCACACACATTTGGAACACAGAATGGAACACTTGCAGAAGTGTTCATTGATTTAGCACCAAAAGCAAGAGTACATCTAGGAACACTTACCCTAATTACTAAGCAAGTTTTCTAGACCCACTCTCAAGGTAAAAGCACTTTGTGCTGGAAAACCTGGGTGGAGTGATTACCTCCCCTTATATATATAGGTAGCCCAGTGCCCCTAACCTAGAAACTGTGTTCCCAGCAAGGTAGGAGAAGGACGACTTCCACACACATTTGCATGCCAGAATCGAACATATGGATAAGCGTTCATTCATGTAGAATAAAGGGCAAGGGTAAATCTAGGAACTCATACTCTGATTTCTCAGCAGGTTTCCTAGAGTCGGTTTCAAGGTAAAGGCTGTTTGTGCTGGAAAACCGAGGAGGAGTGAGTGTCTCTCCTTTTATATATAGGAAGGCCTGTGCCCATAACCCAGTAACACTGTGTTCCCAAAAATGTAGGTGAAGGATGGCTTGCATACACATTCTGATCATACAGTTGAAAATGTGGAAAACCATTCATTCAACTAGAACGAAGATCAAGGATACATCTGGAAACACTTGCCCTGATATCTCAATATATTTCCTATGGGCAGTTTTATGGGAAAGGCAGGTTGTGATGGAATATCATGTTGGAGCGTGTGTGTCCCCTTATATATATAGGTAGGCCAGTGTCCATAACCCAGTAATGCCGTGTTCCCAACAAGGAAGGTGAAGAAAGGCTTGCTCACACATTTGGAACATATAATGGAATATGAGGAGAAGAGTACATTAATCTAGAATAAAGATTAATGGTACATCTAGAAACAATTACCCTGATTTCTCAGCATGTTTCATAGAGTCTGTTTGCAGGTAAAGGCATTTTGTGCTGGAAAACGGAGTTGGAAAGGGTGCCTCCACTTATATATATAGAAGGGCCAGTGCCCCTAACCCAGAAACTATGTGTTCCAAAAAAGTTAATTGAAGAACGGCTTCTACACACATTCGGATCCCAGAATGAGACATATGGAGAAACGTTCTTTCATCTAGCACAAAGGGAAAACGTACATCTAGACACACTTACCCTTATATCATAGCATGTTTTGTAGGGCCTGTTTCAAGGTAAAGGCAGTTTTTGCTGGAAAATCTAGTTGGAGTGAGTGCCTCCCTTTATATATATAGGTAGGCCAGTGACCCTAACCCAGAAACTCTCTGTTCCCAACCAGGTAGGTGAAGGATGTCTTCAACACAATTTTGGATCCCAGTGTGGAACATGTAGATAAGCATTCATTGATCTAAAGCAAAGGGCAAGAGTACATGTAGAAACACTTACCCTGATTTCTCAGCAAGCGTCTTAGAGCTGTTTGCAAGGTAAAGGCATTTTGCCCTGGAAAACAGTGTTGGAGTGAATGACTTCCCATATATATTTAGGCCAGTGCCCCTAACCCAGAAACTCTGTGTTCCCAACAGGGTAGGTGAAGGATGGCTTCCAGACACATTCTGTTTCCAGAAAGAAACACATGGAGGAGAATTCATTCATCTAGAACAAAGGGTAATGTTACATATAGAAACACTTACCCTGATTTCTCAGAAAGTTTCCTAGAGCCTCTTTCAAAATAAAGCCAGATTGCTCTGTAAAACCGAGTTTGAGTGAGTGCATCCCCTTATATGTAAAGGTAGGCCAGGGCCACTAAACCCAAAACTGTGTTTCCAACAAAGCAGGTGAGGGAAGGCTTCCACACAAATTTGGATCCCAGAATGAAACGTGTGGAAAAGTGTACATTCATCTAGCACAAAAGACAATGGTACACATAGAAACACGCTGATTTCTCAGCATATATCGTGGAGCCACTTTCAAGGCAAAGGAAGTTTGCACAGGAAAACTGATTTGGAGTGAATGTCATCCTTTATATATATAGGAAGGACTGTGCCCCTAAGCCAGGAACTCTGTGTTCCCAACAAGACAGGTGAAGATTGGCTTACACACATATTCAGATCCCAGAATGGAACATGTGGAGAAATGTTCATTCATGTAGCACAAAGGGCAAGTGTAAATCTAGACACACTTACCCTGACTTCTTAACATATTTTCTAAGGCTGGTTTCATGGTAAATGTCATTTGGAAATCGATTGGAGCGAGTGCCTCCACTCATATATATAGGTAGTCAATTGCCCCTAACACAGGAACACTGTATTTCCAACAAGGTAGGTGAAGGACGACTTCCACAAACTTTCAGATCCCAGAATGGACCATGTGGTGAACTATTCATTCATCTAGCACAAAGGGCAAGGGTACATGTAGAAACACTTAGCATGATTTTTCAGCATGTTTTCTTGAGCAGCTTTCAAATTAGATGCAGTTTGCACTAGAAAACTGAGTTGGAGTGAGTGCCTCCACTTATAAATATTTAGGTAGGCCAGTAACCCTAACCCAGAAACTCTGTGTTCCCAACAAGTTAGTAAAATGACAACTTCCACACACATTCAGTTCTCTGAATGGAACATTTGGACAATCATTCATTCATCTGGCACAAAAGGCAAGTGTATAATCTAGAAGCACTAACCCTGATTTCTCAGTATGTTTCCTAGACCCGGTATTATTGTAAAGGCAGTTTGCACTGGAAAATCTAATTGGAGCTAGTGCCTCCCCATATGTATATAGGTAGGCCAGTGCCCCAACCCAGAAACTCTTTTTGTCCAATAACGTGGGTAAAGGACTGATTCCACACACATTAGATTCCCAAAACGGAACATGTGGAGAAGGGTTCATTGATATAGCACAACGGTCAAGGGTACATCTAGAAATATTTACCCTGATTTCTCAAAATATTTCCTATGGCAGATTTCATGGTAAAGACAGTTTGTGCTGGAAAACCGAGTTGGAGTGAGTCCCTCTTCTTAAATATATATAGGTAATCCAGTGTCCGTAACCCAGTAATGCTGTATTCCTCACATGTTACATGAAGAAAGCTTGCACATACATTCGGAACATATAGTGAAATATGTGGAGAAGCATACATTCATCTAGAACAAAGATTAAGGGTATATCTAGAAAAACTTACCCTGATTTCTCAGCGTGTTTCCTAAAGATGATTTCAAGGAAAAGGTAGCTTGCACTTAAAAACTGAATTGGAAAGAGAGTATCCCCTTATATATATATGTTTATATGGCAACTAGGCACTCGCTTCAACATGGTATTCCAGTGTACACAGCCTTTCCTTGCAAACCAGCTCAAGGAAACATGCTGTGAAATCACACTAAGTGTTTCTAGATGTCCCTCAGCCCTTGATGCTAGATGCAGCACTGCCTCTCTACTTGTTTCATTCTCAGATCTGAATGTGTGTGGAAGCCATCCTTAACTTACCTTGTTGGGGACACAGAGATTCTGTTTGAGGGGAACTACACTACTTCCATATCTATGGGGAGGCACTCGCTCCAACTCAGTTTTCCAACGCAAACTGCCTTCCCTTATAAACCGGCTCTCAGAAACATACTGAGAAATCACAGTGTTTCTAAATGTCCCCCAGCCCTAGATACTAGATGCAGCAGTGCCTCTACTTCTTCAATTCTCAGATTTTAAGGCTTTTGGGAGCTGTCCTTCATCTATATTTTTGGGAAAACAGAATTTCTGCTTCAGGGGAACTACACTACTTCCATATACATGGGGAGGAACTCGCTGCAACTCGGTTTTCCTGCTAAAACCGCCTTTCCTTGAAAACAGGCTCTAGGAAACATGCTGAGAAGTCAGTCAGTGTTTCTAGAAGTCCCCCAGCCCTTAATGCTAGATGCAGCAATGACTCTATACTTGTTGCATTCTGAGATCTAAAGCAGTGTGGAAGCAGTACTTCACCCACCTTGTTGGAACACAGAATTTCTGCTACAGGTAAACTAAGTTACTTACATATCTATGGGGATGTACTCACTGTAACCAGTTTTCCAGTGCAAAATTCCTTTCCTTGCAAACCGGCTCTCAGAAACATGCTGAGAAATCACTGTCAGTGTTTCTGGATGTCCCCCAGCCCTTGATGCTAAATGCAGAAACGCCTCTCTACTTGTTTCATTCTAAAATCTGAAGGCATGTGGAAGCCGTCTTTCACCTACCTTGTTGGGAACACAGAATTTCTTCATCAGGGGAACTATGCTACTTCGATATACACAGGGATGCACTTGCTCCAACTCGGTTCTCGAGTTCAAACCACATTCCTTGCAAACCGGTTCTAGGATACATGCTGAGAAATCACAGTCAGTGTTTCTGGGTGTCCCCCAGCCCTTGATGCTAAATGCAGAAACGCCTCTCTACTTGTTTCATTCTAAAATCTGAAGGCATGTGGAAGCCGTCTTTCACCTACCTTGTTGGGAACACAGAATTTCTTCTTCAGGGGAACTATGCTACTTCGATATACACAGGGATGCACTTGCTCCAACTCGGTTCTCGAGTTCAAACCACATTCCTTGCAAACCGGTTCTAGGATACATGCTGAGAAATCACAGTCAGTGTTTCTAGATGTCCCCCAGCCCTTAATTCTAGATGCAGCAATGCCTGTTTACTTGTTCCATTATGAGATCTGAAGGCGTGTGGAAGCCGTACTTCACATTCCTTGTTGGGAACAGAGTTTCTGCTTAATAGGAACTATGGTACTTACATATCTAGTGAGAGGCTCTCACTCCAACTATTTTTTGAAGGCAAACTTCCTTTTCTTGCAAACCACCCCTAGGAAATTAGCTGAGAAATCACAAGTCAGTGTATCGAGATATCCCTGAGCTCTTGATGCTAGATGAAGCATCTCCTCTCTACTTGTTCCATTCTCAGATCTGAATGTGTGTGAAAGCCATCCTTCCCTTACCTTGTTGTGAACACAGAGTTTCTGCTTGAGGGGAACTACTCTACCTCCATATCTATCGGGGGCACTGGCTGCAACTCAGTTTTCCAGTGAAAACTGCCTGTTGTTGAAAACTGGCTTTTAGAAACATGATGAGAAACCATAGTCAGTGTTTCCAGAATTCCCCCAGCCCTTGATACTAGATGTAGCAACTTCTCTCTACTTATTCCTTCTCATTTCTGAATCTGTGTGGAAGCTTTCCTTCACCTACCTTGTTGGGAAGACAGAGTTTCTGCTTAATGGGATCTACGCTACTTACAAATATATAGAGATGCACTCGCTCCAACTTGGTTTTCTAGGGCAATCATCCTTTCCTTGCAAACCAGCTCTAGGAAACCTGCTGAGAAATCACAGTCAGTGTATCGAGATGTCTTCCAGCCCATGATGCTAGATGCAGCAATACCTCTCTACTTGTTCCATTCTC
The DNA here is from genome assembly GCF_048773025.1 of Camelus bactrianus. Lineage (NCBI taxonomy): Eukaryota > Metazoa > Chordata > Mammalia > Artiodactyla > Camelidae > Camelus > Camelus bactrianus. Next base: position 104,338,528 of record NC_133544.1, read on the forward strand.
TGATCTGAATGTGTGTGGAAGCCTTCCTTCACCTACCTTCTTGGGAACACAGAGTTTCTGCTTAAGGGGAACTACGCTACTTCCATATCTATGTGGAGCCACTTGCTCCATCTTGGTTTCCAGCACAAACTTCCTTTTGTTGCAAACCAGCTCTAGAAACATGCTGATAAATCAGAGTCAGTGTTTCTAGTTGTCCCCCAGCCCTTGAAACTAGATTCAGCAACTAATCTCTACTTTTTCCATTCACAGATTTAAATGCATATGGAAACTGACCTTCACCTACATTGTTGGGAACAGAGATTTTCTGATTCAGGGGATCTACGCTACTTTCATATATATGTGGAGGCAGTCACTCCAACTTGGTTGTCCAGAGTAAACCGCCTTTTCTTGAAAACCCCATTAGGAAACATGATGAGAAATTAGTTTTTCAAGATGTCCTCAAGCCCTTGTTGCCAGACGTGATAACGCTTCTCTACTTGTTTCTTTCTCAGATCTGAATATGTTAAGGCCATCCTTAACGTACCTTGTTGGGAGCAAAGAGTTTTTTCTTGAGGGGAAATTCACTTCTTCCATTTCTATGGGGAGGAACTCACTCCAACTGGATTTCCTAGTGCAAACTGGATTTATTTTGAAACTGGATCTAGGTTAGATGCTGAGAAATCAGAATAAGCTTTCCTAGGTTTAACCATGCCCTATATGATGGATGAAAAATCGCCTTTCCACATGCAGACATCTGACATATTAATATGTGTGGGAGCTGTCATGCTTGTAGCATGTTGGGAAAACAGATTTTCATGGTGAGCATAACCATGCTAATTTCAACTCTATGGGAATGCACTTGCTCCATCTGAGTTTTCCAGCACAAACTGCCTTTATTTCTAACTGCCCCTAGGAGCTGAGAAATCAGAGAAATTGTTCCTACTTGGAAATATGCCCTTTATGCTGGATGAAAATAATGGCTCTCCAAATGCTCACATCTCAGATCTGAATGTGTGTCGAATCCATCATGCATGTAGCGTGTTGGGAACACATAATTTATTGGTGAGTGGAACTATGTAAATTAGATGTCTATGGAGAAGCACTCTCACGAACAGGATTTTCCTGCACAAAGTGCATATTGTGAAACTGGCTCTAGGAAAAATGCAGAGAAATCAGAGTAAGATTCCCTAGGTGTAAATATGCCCTTTCAGCTGGATGAAAAATGGCTCTCCACAGGCTCACATCTTAGATCTGAGTGAGTGTCAAATCTGTTATGCATGTAGCATGATGAGAACACAGAATTTCATGGTGAGGGGAACTATGTAACATAGTTTTACAGGGAAGCACTCGCTCCAACATGATTTTCCTGCACAAACTGCCTTTATTTCAAAACTGGCTCTAGGAAACATGCTGAGAAATTACAATAAGTGTTCCTAAATGTAAATATGGCCTTTATCCTGGATGAAAGAACCGCTCTCCAAATGCTCACATCAAATCTGAATGTGTGTCAAATCTGTCATGCATGAAACATGATGGAAAAACAGAATTTCAAGATGAGGGGAACTATGTAACTACATGGTAATGGGAAAGCAATACCTCCAACTGGCTTCTCCTGAACCAACTGCCTCTATTTTGAAACTGGCTCTAAGAACGATGAGCAGAAATCAGCCAAAGTCTCCCTAAGTGTAAGTATGCCCTTTATGCTGGATAAAAGAACATCTCTACAGATGTTTTCATCTCAGACATGAATGTGTGTCGAATCTGTCATGCATGTAGCATGTTGGGAACACAGAAATTCAAGGTGAGAGGAACAATGTATCATAGATGTCTATGGGGAATACCCGCTACAACAGACTTTTCCTGTGCAAACTGCCTTTATTTCAAAACAGGCTCTAGGGACCATGTTGAGAAATCAGAGTAACTATTCCTATGTGTTAATATGCCCTTTATGTTGGATGAAAGAATAGCTCTCGACATGCTCACATCTCAGATCTGAATGTTTGTCAAATTAACCATGCAAATAGTGTTTAAGGAACACAGAAATTCACTGTGATGGGAACTATGTAACTTACATAAGTATGGGGAAGCACACACTCCAACAGGCTATTCGTGCACAAACAGCATTTATTTCAAAACTGGCTCTAGGAACCATGCTGAGAAATCAAAGTAAGTGTTCCTAGGTGTAAATATGCCCTTTGGCTGGATGAAAGATAGGCTCTCCACATTCCCATATCTCAGACTTGCATGTGTGTCAAATCCGTCATGCATATAGCATGTTGGGAACACAGAATGTCATGCTAAGTGGAACTATGTAACTTACAAATCGATGGGGAAGCACTCGCTCTAAAAGTCTTATCCTGTGCAAAATGCCTTGATTTCAAAACTGGCTCTAGGAAAAAGGATGAGAAATCAGAATAAATGTCCCTAGGTGTAAATATGTCCTTTCAGCTGAATGAAAGATTGGTTCTCCACATGCTCACATCTCAGAACTGAATGCGTGTCAAATCCCTCAGGCATGTAACGTGTTGGGAACACATCATTTCATGGTGAGGGGAACTATGTACCTTAAATGTCTATGGGGAATCACTGGTTCCAACAGGCTTTTCCTGGGCTAAATGCCTTGATTTTGAATCTGGCTCTAGGAACCATGCTGAGAAATCAGAGTAAGTGTTCCTAGGTGTAAATATGCCCTTTAGGCTTCATTAAGGAATGGCTCTCAGGGTACCCAAATCTCAGAAATAAATGTGTGTCGAATCTGTCATGCATGTAGCATGTTTGGAACAGAGTGTCATGGGCAGGGAAACTATGTAACATCCATGTCCATGGGGACACAATAGCTCCAACAGCCTTTTCTGGCACAAACTGCCTTGATTTCGAATCTGGCTCTAGGAACCATGCTGAGAAATCAGAGTAAGTGTTCCTAGGTGTAAATATGCCCTTTTGGCTGGATGAAAGAACCGATCTCAACATGCACACAACTCAGACCTGAATGTGTGTCGAATCCATCATACATGTAGTGTGATAGGAACACAGAATGTCATGGTGAGGGAAACTATGCAACTTATATGTCTATGGGGAAGCAACCTCTACAAAAGTCTTTTCTTGGGAAAAGTGCCTTGATATAGAAATTCTCTCTGGGAAAAAGCTGAGAAATCACAGTAAGTTTTCCTAAGTGTAATTATGCCCTTTGGCTGGATGAAAGAAAGTGTCTAAAAATGCTCACATCTAAGAAGAGAATGTGTGTCAAATCAATCATGCATGTAGCGTATTTGGAGAACAGATTGTCATGGTGATGGGAACTATGTATATTAAAAGTCTATTTGGTAGAACTTGCTCCAAGAGGATTTTTCTGGGCAAAGTGACTGTATATCAAAACTGCATCTAGGAACCAGCTGAGAAATCAGAGTATGTGTTTCTAGGTGTAGACAGGACCTTTATGCTTAATGAAAGTTCAGCAATCCACATGCTCGCATCTCAGCACTGAATGTGTCTCGAATCCATCATAAATGTAGCGTATTCAGAACATGGAGAGTCATGGTGAGGAAACCATGTAAATTACATGTCTATTGGGTAGAACTCACTCCAAAAGGATTTTTCCGTGCAATCTGCCTCATTTTCAAAACTGGACTTAGGAAAAAGCTGCGAAATAAGAGAAAATGTTTCTAGGTGTAAATATGAATTGAAAGGTGGAAGAAAGTTCGGTAATCCACATGCTCACAACTCAGTAATGAATATTTGTCACATTAATTATGCATGTAGCATGTTCAGAACACGGAATGTCATGGTGAGAGAAACTATGTAAATTAAATGTCTATTGGGTAGGACTCGCTCCAAGAGGATATTTCAGTGAAATCTCTCTCATTTAAGAAACTGGCATTAGGAAAATGCTGCAAAATCAAAGTAAATGTTGCTTGGTGTAAGTATGCATTGTATGGTTGGTGAAAGATCGGTAATCCTCATGCTCACTATTCAGTAATGAATGTTTGTCGAATCCGAGATGCACGTAGCGACTTCGGAACATGGAAAGTCACGGTGAGGGAAACTATGTAAATTAAATGACTAGTGGGTAGAACTGGCTCCAAGAGTATTTTTCTGGGCAATATGCCTCATTTTTGAATCTGGCTTAAGGAAAAACCTGAGAAATTAGGGTAAATTATCTAGGTGTAAATATAACTTTGTATGGTGATCAAAGTTCGGTAATCCACATGTTCACAACTTAGTAAGGAGTATTTCTCGAATCCGAGATGCATGAAGCATGTTCAAAACACGGAAGGTCACGGTGAGAAAATCAATGTAAATTACCTGTTTATTGGGTAAACCCCCTCCAAGAGGATATTTCCATGAATACTGCCTGTTTTGGAATCTGGTGTTAGGACAAACTTGGGAACTCAGAGTAAATGTTTCTAGGTGGAAATGTGCCTTGCATGGTGGATGAAAGTTTGCTAATCCACATGTCAACAACTCACAAATGATTCTTTATCGAAACCGTGACGCATGTAGCGTGTTCAGACCACGGAATGTCACTATGAGGGAAACTGTAAATTATAAGTCTATTGGGTAGAAATCGCTCTAAGAGGATTTTTCTACAAAATCTCCCTCATTTTCAAAACTGGTCAGAGGAAAAAGCTGAGAAAAAAGAGTAAATATTTCAATGTGTAAATATGCCCTCCCTGTATGATGATGAAAGTTTGGTAATCACATGCTCACAACTCAGTAATGGATGTTAGTTGAATCCTTGATGCAAGTACCGTGTTTGAACATTGAATGTCATGGTGAGGGAAACTGAAAATTACATGTCTATTGGGTAGAAATCACTCAAAGAATACTTTACTGTGAAATCTGCCTCATTTTTGGATGTGGCGTTAGGAAAAATCTGTGAAATAAGAGTAAATGCTTCTAGGTGTAAATATGCCTTGTAAGGTGGATGAAGTTCGGTAATCACATGCTCACAACTCAATAATGGATGTTTGTCGAATCCTTGATGCAAGTACCGTGTTTGAACATTGAATGTCACGGTGAGGGAAACTGAAAATAACATGTCTATTGGGTAGAACCAGCTCCAAGGGGATTTTTCTGTGAAATCTGACTCATTTTCCAAACTGGCATAAGGAAAACGCTGTGAAATCTGAGAACATGCATCTAAGTTTCAACATGAATTTTATTGTGATTGGAGTTCGGTAATCCACATGCTAACAACTATGTAGTGAATATTTGTCGAGTCCATGATGCATGTAGTGTGTTCGGAACACGGAATTTCACGGGGAGGGAATATATGTTAATTACATGTCAAAGGGGTAGAACTCTCTCCAACAGAATTTTCCTGCAAAAACTGCCTGATTATCGAGACTGCCGTTATGAAAAAGCTGCGAACTCAGAATAAATATTTGTAGGTGTAAATATGCCTTGTATGGTGGATGAAAGATTGGTAATCTACATGCTCACAACTCAGAAATGAATGTTTGTCGAATCCAGGATGAATGTAGCGTGTTCAGAACACAGAATGTAACTGTGAGGGAAATTATGTAAATTATATCTCTATTGGATAGAAATCGATCCAGGACGATTTTTCTACAAAATCTGCCACATTTTCGAATATGGTGTTAAGAAAATTTTCGAAATCAGAGTAAATTAATCTAGGTGCAAATATACCCTATATACTGATGAAAATTTGGTAATTTACATGTCCACAACTCAGTAATGAATATTTGTCGAATGTGTAATGCATGTAGCGTGTTTGGAACACGGAAAGTCACGGTGAGGAAACAATGTAAGTTACATGTCTATTGGTTAGAACTAGCTCCAACAGGATTGTTCAGCACAATCTGCCTCATTCTGTACACTGGCATTTGGAAAAGGATGCAAAATCACCATAAATGATTCTCACTGAAAGTATGCCTAGTATGGTGGATGAAATTTCGGTAATACACTTCATCACAACTGAGTAATTAATGTTTGTCGAAACCGTGATGCAAGTAGCATGTTTGGAACACAGAATGTCACGAATAGGAAATCTATGCAAATTACGTGTTTATTGGGTATAGTCGCTCCAAGAAGATATTACCGTCAATACTGCCTGTTTTTGGAATCTGGCGTTAGGATAATCTTGCAAACTCATATTAAATGTTTCTAGGTGGAAATTTGCCATGTATGGTGGATGAAAGTTGCTAATCCACATGTCAACAACTCAGTAATGATTGTTTATCGAACCCGTGATGCATGTAGCGTGTTCAGACCACGGAATGTCCCTGTGAGGGAAACTATGTAAATTATAAGTCTATTGGGTAGAAATCGCTCTAAGAGGATTTGTCTGCATAATCTCCCTCATTTTCAAAACTGGTGATAGGAAAAAGCTGAGAAAAAAGAGTAAATGTTTCAATGTGTAAATATGCCCTGTATGATGATGAAAGTTCTGTAACCCACTTTCACACAACTGTGTAATGAATGTGTGTCAAATCCGTGATGCATATAGAGTGTTCAGAACACAGAATGTCATGGTGAGGGATACTATGTAAATTTCATGTCTTTTGGTCAGAACTTGCTCCAAGATTATTTTTCAGCAAAAACTGCCTGATTTTCAAATCTGGATTTAGGAAAAACCTGCGAACTCAGAATAAATATTTCTAGGTGTAAATATGCCTTGTAAGGTTGATGAAAGTTTGGTAATCTACATACTCACATCTCCGAGATGAATGTTTGTCTAATCCGTGATGAATTTACCATGTTCGGAACACGGAATGTAACTGTGAGGGAAACTGTGTAAATTGTATGCCTATTGGGAAGAAATTGCTCCAAGAGGATTTTTCTGTGAAATCTGCCACATTTTCGGATGTGGTTTTAAGAAAAATTTGCAAAATCAGAGTAAATTCTTCTATGTGTAAATATACCCTTTATGGTGATGGAAATTTGTTAATTTACATTCCCACAACTCAGTAATGAATGTTTGTTGAATCCGTGATGCATGTAGCATGTTTGGAAAGCTTAATGTCACCAGGAGAAAATCTATGTAAATTAATGTTAATTGGATAAATCGCTCCAAGGGGATACTTCCTTGAATACTGCCTGTTTTTGGAATCTGGCATTAGGACAAACTTGAGAACTCAGAGTAAATGTTTCTAAGTGGAAATGTGCAATGTATGGTGAATGAAAGTTTGCTTGTCCACATGTCAACAACTCAGCACTGAATGTTTGTCTAATCCGTGATGCATTTAGCATTTTCGGAACACAGAATGTCATGGTGGGAGAATCTATGTATATTAAATGTCTATTATGTAGAACTCGTTCCAACAGGATTTCTCTTTGAAATCTTCATTATTTTCGATACTGGCTTTTGGAAAATCTGCAAAAACTGAGTAAATATTTCTATGTGTAAGTATGCCCTGTATGGTGATGAAAGTTCGGTAATCCACATGTCCACAACTCAGTAATGAATATTTGTCGAATCCGAGATGCATGAAGTGTGTTCAAACCACGGAAGGTCACGGAGAGGAAAAATATGGAAATTACTTTTCTTTCAGGTAGAAATTGCTACTAAGAGGATTTTTCTTCAAAATCTACCTCATTTTCAGATGTTGCGTTAGGAAAAAGCTGAAAAATCAGAGAAAATGCTTCCAGGTGAAAATATGTCTTGCATGGTGGATGAGAGATTGGTAATCTACATGCTCACATCTCAGAAATGAATGATTGTCGAATCCGTGATGAATGTAGCATGTTCGGAACACGGAATGTAACTGTGAGGGAAACTATGTAAATTATATGTCTTTTGGGTAGAAATCGCTCCAAGAGGATTTTTTTTGTGAAATCTGCCACATTTTTGGATGTGGTGTTAAGAAAAAGTTGTGAAATCAGAATAAATTCTACTATGTGTAAATATACCATGTATGCTGATGAAAATTTGGTAATTTAGATGTACACGACTTTGTAATGAATGTTGTTCGAATCCGTAATGCATGTAGCGTGTTTGGAACATGGAACATCACGGTGAGGAAAGAATGTAAGTTACATGTCTATTGGTTAGAACAAGCTCCAAGAGGGATTTTTCTGCGCAATCTGCCTCATTCTCTAAACTGGCATTTGGAAAAAGTTGCAAAATCAGAGTAAATGATTCTCACTGAAATTATGCCTAGTATGGTGGATGAAAGTTCGGTAATATACATCCTCACAACTAAGTAATGAATGTTTGTCGAATCTGTGATGCATGTAGCGTGTTTGGAACACGGAATGTCATGATGAGAAAATCTATGTAAATTACCTGTTTATTGGAGAAACTCACTCCAAGAGGATATTTCCATAAATACTGCCTGTTTCTGGAATCTGGCTTTAGGACAAACTTGCGAACTCAGTGTAAACCTTTCTAGTTGGAAATGTGCCATGTATGGTGAATTAAAGTTTGCTAATCCATATGTCAACAGCTCAGCAATGAATGTTTGTCGAATATGTGATGAATGTAGCATTTTCAGAACACAGAATGTCACGGTGGGAGAATCTATGTAAATTGAAAGTATATTTTGTGGAACTCGTTTCAACAGGATTTCTCTGCAAAATCTGCATTATTTTCGATACTGGCATTTGGAATATTGGCTAAATCTGAGTAAAAGTTTCTATGTGTAAGTATGCCCTGTATGGTGATGAAAGTTTGGTAATCCACATGTCCACAACTCAGTAATGAATACTTGTCGAATCTGAGATGCACGAAGCATGTTCAAAACACGGAAGGTCATGGTGAGGGAAACTATGTAAATTACATTTCTTTCAGGTAGAAATCGCTACTAAGAGGAATTTTCTGCAAAATCTACCTGATTTTCAGATGTTGTGTTAGGAAAAATCTGCAAAATCTGAGTAAATGTTTCTATGTGTAAGTATGTGCTGTATTGTGGATGAAAGTTTGATAATCCACATGCTCACAAATCATTAAAGAATGTTTGTTGAAACTGTGATGCATGTAGCATGTTTGCTCATGGAATGTCACGGTGAGGGACACAATGTAAAATACATATATATTGGGTAGAACTTGCTTCAGGTGGATTTGTCCATGAAAATTGCCTGATTTTCAAAACTGGTGTAAGGAAAATGCTGTGAAATCTGAGTAAAACTTATAGGTGTCAATATACCTTGTATGATTATTGAAAATATGGTAATCCACATTCTAAACATTCAGAAGTGAATATTTGTCAAATCAGTGATGCATGTAGTGTGTTCGGAACACAGAATTTTAAGGTGATAAAAACTATGTAAATTACATGTGTATTTGGTAGAACATTCTCCAAGATAATTGTTCCACGAAATATGCTTCATTTTCAAAACTGCCACTAAGAAAAGCTGCAAAATCACATTAAATATACATAGATGTAAATATGCCTTGTGTGGTCATGAAATTTCGGTAATCCACATGCTCAGAATTCAGTAATGAATATTTTTCGAATCCGTGATGCATGCAGCATGTTCATAACATGGAATGTCACGTGAGGGAAGCAATGTAAATTACATGTCTATTGGGTAAATTCGCTCCAAGAGGATTATTGTGTGATTACTGTCTGTTTTTCGATTCTGGTGTTAGGAAAAATTTTCTAACTCTGAGTAAATATTTCTAGGTGTAATTGTGCCTTGTATAGTGGATGAACATTCGCTAATCCACATGCTCACAACTCAGTATTGAATGTTTTAAGAATCTGTGATGCATGTAGTGTGTTTGGAACACGGAATGTCACGGTGAGGGAAACTATGTAAATATGATTTTTATTGGGTAGAAATCACTCAAAGAGGATTTTACTGTGTAATCCACCAAATTTTTGGATGTGGCGTTATGAAAAATTTGTGAAATAAGAGTAAATGCTTCTAGGTGTAAATATGCCTTGTATGGTGGGTGAAAGTTCAGTAATCACATGCTCACAACTCAGTAATTGATGTTTGTCGAATCATTGATGTAAGTAACGTGTTTGGAACACGGAATGTCACGGTGAAGGATACTATGTAAATTACATGCCTATTGGGTAGAACTCACAGCAAGAGAATTATTTTGAAAACTGCCTGATTTTCGAATCTGGCATTAGGCAAACCTTGTGAAATTAGTGTAAATGTTTCTAGGTGTAAGTATGTCTTTTATGGTGGATGAAATTTCACTAATCTACATGTTCACAACTCAGTAATGAATGTTTGTTGCATCCGTGATGTATGTAGCATGTTCAGAACACGGAATGTCACATGAGGTTAACTATGTAAATTACATATCTCTTGTGTACAACTCATTCCAAGAGCATTTTTCTGTGAAATATTCATGATTTACAAAACTGGCGTAAGGAAAATGCTGCAAACTGATAGTAAATGCTTCTAGGTGTAAATATGCCCTGTATGGTGGATGAAAGTTCGCTAATCCACATGCTCACAACTCCATAATGAATGTTTGTCTAATCCGTGATGCATGTAGCCTGTTCGGAACACAGAAGGTCAAGTTGGGGGACTATGTAAATAACATCTATTGGTTAGAAATCACTCCAAGAGCATTTTTCTGCAAAATCTGCCTCATTTTCAGATGTGGTTTTAAGAAAAAGCTGTGAAATCAGAGTAAATGCATCTAGGTGTAAATATACCTTTTATGGTGGATGAAAATTTTTAATCCACATGCTCACAACTTATTAAAGAATGTTAGTCGAATCTGAGATCCATGTAGCGTGTTTGGAATAAGGAAGTTTGCGGTGAGGAAAACTATGTAAATTACATGTCTATTGGGTAGAGCTAGGTCCAAGAGAATCTTTCGGCGAAATCTGCCTGATTTTCGAAACTGGCACTAGGAAAACTGAGTAATTTGTTTAAATGCTTCTAGGTGTCAATATACATTCTATGGGGGATGAAAGTTCGGTAAACCTCATACTAACAACTCGGAAGTGAATATTTGTCAAAAGTGAAGCCTGTCGTGTGTTCAGATCATGGAATATTAAGGGAGAGTAAACTATGGAAATTACATGTCTATTGGGTAGAACTCACACCAAGAGTATTTTTCTGTGAAAACTATATGATTTTCGAATCTGGAGTTAGAAAAACCTGTGAACTAAGAATAAATATACCTAGGTGTAAATATGCCTTGTATGGTGGATGAAAGTTTTTAATCCACATGCCCAAAACTCAGTAATGGAAGATTGTCGAATCCATGATGCATGCAGCGTGTTCGTAACACAGAATGTCATGGTGAGGGGCACAATGTAAATTACATGTCTATTAAATAGAAAACGCTCCAGAAGTATTTTTCTGTGAAAACTACCTGATTTTCGAAACTGGTGTTAGGAAAATCCTGCGAAATGTGAGAAAATATTTCTAGGTGTAAATATGCCTTGTATGGTGGATGAAAGATCGCTAATCCACATGCTCACAACTCAGTAATTAATGTTTGTCGAAACCATAATGCATGTAGCGTGTTTGGAAAATGGAATGTCATGGTGAGGAAACAATGTATGTTACATGTCTATTGGTTAGAACAAGCTCCAAGAAGATTTTTCTGGGCAATCTGCCTCATTCTCTACACTGGCGTTTGCAAAAGGATGCAAAATCAAAGTAAATGATTCTCACTGAAAGTATGCCTAGTATGGTGGATGAAAGATCGGTAATACACATCCTCACAACTCAGTAATGAATGTTTGTCGAATCCGTGATGCATGTAGTGTGTTCGGAGCACAGAATTTCATGATGAGAAAATCTATGTAAATTATGTGTTTATTGGGTAAACTCGCTCCAAGAAGTTATTTCTGTGAATAATGCCTGTTTTTGGAATTAGGCATTAGGACAATCTTGCGAACTAACAGTAAATGTTTCTAGGTGGAAATGTGCCTTGTATGGTGGATGACAGTTTGCTAATCCACATGTCAAAAACTCAGTAATGATTGTTTATCGAACCCTTGATGCATGTATCTTGTTCAGATCATGGAATGTCACTGTGAGGGAAAGTATGTGAATTATAAGTCTATTGGGTAGAAATCGCTCTAAGAGGATTTTTCTGCATAATCTCCATCATTTTCAAAACTGGTGATATGAGAAAGCTAAGAAAAAAGAATAAATGTTTCAATGTGTAAATATGCCCTGTATGATGATGAAAGTTCGATAATCCACATGAACACAACTCAGAAATGTATGTTTGTCGAATCAGTGATGCATGTAGCATGTTCAGAACACGGAATGTCACGGTGGGAGAATCTGTGTAAATGAAATGATTATTTTGTAGAACTCGTTTCAACAGGATTTCTCTGCAAAATCTGCATTATTTTCGATACTGGCGTTTGGAAAATCTGCGAAACATGAGTAAAAGTTTCTATGTGTAATTATGCCCTGTATGGTGAGGAAAGTTTGGTAATACACATGTCCACAACTCAGTAATGAATATTTGTCGAATCCGAGATGCATGAAGTGTGTTCAAATCACGGAAGGTCACGGTGAGGGAAACTATGTAAATTACATTTCTTTCGGGTAGAAATCACTACTAAGAGGATTTTTCTTCAAAATCTACCTCTTTTTCAGATGTTGTGTTAGAAAAAAGCTGCAAAATCAGAGAAAATGCTTCTAGGTGGAAATAAGCCTTGTATGGTGGATGAAAGTTTGCTAATCCACATGCTCACAAATCATTAAAGTATGTTTGTCGAATCTGAGATGCATGTAGCGTGTTTAGAACATGGAATGTCATGGTGAGGGACACAATGTTAATTACATGTATATTGGGTAGAACTTGCTCCAGTGGGATTTGTCCAGGAAAATGCCTGATTTTCGAAACTGGTGTAAGGAAAAAGCTTGAAATCTGAGTAAAAGATTGTAGGTGTCAATATCCATTGTATGATTGTTGAAAATTCTGTAATCCACATTCTAAGAACTCAGAAGTGAATTTTTGTCAAATCAGTGATGCATGTATAATGTACGGAATACAGAATATTACAGTGAGACAAACTATGTAAATTACATGTGTATTTGGTAGAACATTTGCCAAGAAAATTGTTTCGCATAATAGGCTTCATTTTCGAAACTGCCATTAAGAAAATGTGCAAAATCAAATTAAATATATCTAGTTGTAAATATGCCTTGTATGGTGATGAAATTTCATTAATCCACATGCTAGGAACTCAGTAATGAATGTTTCTCTAATCTGTGATGCATGCAGCGTGTTCATAACACAGAATGTCACGTGATGGAAGCAATGTAAATTACATGTATATTGGGAAAATTCGCTCCAAGAGGAGTTTTCTGTGAATACTGCATGTTTTTCGAATCTGGCATTAGGAAAAACATTTGAACTCAGAGTAAATAATTCTAGGTGTAAATATTCCTTGTATGGTGGATGAAAGTTATGTAATCCACGTGCTCACAACTCAGTAAAGAATGTTTATGAAATCCTTGATGCAAGTATCTTGTTCTAATGTTGAATGTCATGGTGAGGGAAACTGAAAATTACATGTCTATCAGGTAGAAACAGCTCCAAGAGGATTTTTCTCTGAAATCTGCCTCATTTTCCAAACTGGCATAAGGAAAATGCTGGGAAATCTGCGAAATGCGTCTAAGTTTCAATAAGCATTTTATTGTTATTGGAGTTCGGTAATCCACATGCTAACAACTATGCTGTGAATATTTGTTGAGTCCGTGATGCATGTAGCGTGTTCGGAACACGGAATATCACGGTGAGGGAAAGTACGTAAATTACATTTCTATTGGGTAGAACTCACTGCAATAGGATTTTTCTGAAAAGCTGCATGACTTTTGAAACTGGCGTTAGGAAAACGTAGCAAAATAGGGTAAATTTTTCTAGGTGGTAACATTCCTTGTATGGAGGTTGAAAGTTCGGTAATCCACATGTTCAGAACTCATTAAACAATGTTTGTCAAATCTGTGATTCATGCAGCGTGTTCGCAAAATGGACAGTCACGGTGAGGGAAACTAATTAAATTAAATTTATTTTGGGTAGCTCTCGCTACAGCAGTTTTTTCATGAGAAAACTGCCTGATTTTTGAAACTGATGCTAGGAAAAAGCTACAAAATTTGAGTAAATGCATTTAGCTGTCAATATGTCTTGTATGGTGGATGAAATTTCGGTAATCCACATGCTCAGAACTCACTTTTGAATGTTTTTCGAATTCGTGATGCATGTAGCGTGTTCAGAACACGGAATGTCACGGTGACAGAAACTATGTAAATTACATGTCTATTGGTTAAAACTCCCTCCAAGAGGATTTTTCTGTGAAATCTTCTTGATTTATGAAACTGGCGTAAGGAAAATTCTGCAGACTGATAGTAAATGCTTCTAGGTGTAAATATGCCTTAATGGAGGATGAAAGATCACTAACCCAAATGCTCACAACTGAGTAATGAATATTTGTCGAATCCGTGATGCATGAAGTCTGTTTGGAACACAGAATGTCAAGATGAGAAAATCTATGCAAATTACCTCTGTATTGAGTAAACCAGCTCCAAGAAAATATTTCCGTGAATACTGACGGTTTTTGGAATCTGGCGTTAGGACAAACTTGTGAACACAGAGTAAATGTTTCTAGGTGAAATTGTGCCTTATATGGTGGATGAAAGTTTGGTAATTCACATGTCAACAACTCAGTAATGATTGTGTATCAAACCAGTGATGCATGTAGCGTGTTCAGACCACAGAAATTCACTGTGAGGGAAACTAAGTAAATTATAAATCTATTGGGTAGAAATCGCTCTAAGAGGATTTTTCTGCAAAATCTCCCTCATTTTCCACACCGGTGATAGGAAAAAGCTGAGAAAAAGAGTTAACGTTATAATGTGTAAATATGCCCTGTATGATGATGAAAGTATGTTAATCCACATGAACACAAATCAGTAATGAATGTTTTTAGAATCTAGATGCATGAAGCGTGTTCAGAACAGAGAATGTCATGGTAACGGAAACTATGTAAATAAGATATCTATTGGGTAGAAATCACTCAAAGAAGATTTTACTGTGAAATCCATCACAATTTTGGATATGGTGTTTGGAAATATCTGTGAAATAAGAGTAAATGCTTCTAGGTGTAAATATGCCTTGTATGGTGGATGAAAGATTGGTAATCACATGCTCACAACTCAGTAATGGATGTTTGTCATATCTTTTATGAAAGTAGCGTGTTTGGAACACAGAATGTTACAGTGAAGGAATCTATGTAAATTACATGCCTATAGGTTAGAACTCGCCGCAAGGGAATTTTTTTGAAAATTCCCAGATTTTCGAAATTGGCATTAGGAAAAATTTGTGAAATTAGTGTAAATGTTTCTAGGTGTAAATATGACATGTATTGTGGATGACAGTTCGTAATACACACGATCACAACTCAGTAATGAATGGTTTTAGAATTCCTAATGCACGTAGTGTGTTAGGAACATGGAATGTCACGGTGAGGGAAAGTATGTAAATTACATTTCTACTGGGTAGAACTTGCTGCAAAAGAATTTTTCTGGAAAGCTGCATGATTTTCGAAACTGGCATTAGGAAAAAGTATCAAAATCAAGGTAAATTTTTCTAGGTGTAAATATTCCTTGTATGGAGTTTGAAAGTTTGGTAATCCACATGATCAGAACTCATTAAACAATTTTTGTCGTATCTGTGATGCATGCAGCTAGTTCACAACATGGACAGTCACGGTGAGGGAAACTAAATTAAATATCTTTTGGGTAGCATTCACTACAAGAGATTTTTCTTGAGAAAACAACATGAATTTTGAAACTGATGCTAGGAAAATGCTACAAAATTTGAGTAAATGCTTTTAGGTGTCAATATGTCTTTATGGTGGATGAAATTTCGGTAATCCACATGCTCAGAACTCAGAATTGAATGTTTTTCGAATTCGTGATGCATGTAGCGTGTCCGGAACAAGGAATGTCATGGTAACTGAAACTATGTAAATTACATTTCTAATGGAGAAAACTCCCTCCAAGAGGATTTTTCTGTGAAAACAGCCTGATTTTCATAACTGGCATAAGGAAAAAGCTGCAAATTCTGAGTACATGACTCTAGGTGTAAATAAGCCTTGTATGGTGGATGAAATTTCGGTAATCCACATGCTAACAACTCAGAAGTGAATATTGGTCAAAACTGCGGTGCATGTATCATGTTCGGAACACAGAATGTCACGGTGATGGAATCTAAGTAAATTACATGTCTATTGGATAGAACACGCTCCAAGAGAATTTTCCTGTGAAAATTGCCTGATTTTCTAAACTGCCATTAGGAAAATGCTGGAAACTCAGAATAATGGTTTCTAGGTGTAAATATGCCTTGTATGGTGGATGAAAGTACTGTAACCCACATGCACACAACTGAGTAATGAATGTTTGTCAAATCCGTGATGCATGTAGCATGCTCGGAACACGGAATGTCACGGTGAGGGAAACTAAGGAAATTGCATGTCTATTGGGTAGAACTCGATCCAAGAGGATTTTTCAGAGAAAACTGCCTGATTTTCGAATCTGGGGTAAGGAAAATCCTGCGAACACAGAATAAATATTTCTAGGTGTAAATATGCCTAGTGTGGTTGAAGAAAAATTGGTAATCTACATGCTCACATCTCAGAAATGAAAGTTTGTCGAATCCGTGATGAATATAGCGTGTTCAGAACACGGAATGTAACTGTGAGGGAAACTATGTAAATTATAAGTCTATTGGTTGGAAATCGCTCCAAGAGGATTTTTCTGCGAAATCTGCCACAGTTTCGGATGTGGTGTTAAGAAAAATTTATGAAATTAGAGAAAATTCTAATATGAGTAAATATACCCTGTACGCTGATGAAAATTTGGTAATTTACAAGTCCACAACTCAGTAAAGAATGTTTGTCGAATGCGTGATGCATGTAGCGTGTTCGGAACACAGAATGTCCCGATGAGAAAATCTATGTAAATTACGTGTTTATTGGGTAAACTCGCTCCAAGAGGATATTTCCGTGAATACTGCCTGTTTTGGAATCTGGCGTTAGTACAAACTTTCGAACTCTGAATAAATGTTTCTAGGTGGAAATGTGCCTTGTACGGTGGATGAAAGTTTGCTAATCCACATGTCAACAACTCAGTAATGATTGTTTATTGAACCCGTGATGCATGTAGCGTGTTCAGACCACAGAATGTCACTGTGAGGGAAACTATGTAAATTATAAGTCTACTGGGTAGAAATCACTCTAAGAGGATTTTTCTGCAAAATCTCCCTCATTTTCCATACCGGTGATAGGAAAAAGCTGAGAAAAAAGAGTAAATGTTTCCATGTGTAAATATGCCCTGTATGATGATGAAAGATCGATAATCCACACGAACGCAACTCAGTAATGAATGTTTGTCGAATCCGTGATGCATGTAGCATGTTCGGAACACGGAATGTCACGGTGGGAGAATCTAAGTCAACTAATCGTCTATTTTGTAGAATTCGTTCCAACAAGATTTCTCTGCGAAATCTGCATTATTTTCGATACTGGCATTTGGAAAATCTGTGAAATCTGAGTAAATGTTTCTATGTGTAAGTATGCCCTGTACGGTGATGAAAGTTCGGTAATCCACATGTCCACACCTCAGTGATGAATATTTGTCAAATCAGAGATGCGTGAAGCGTGTTCAAACCACGGAAGGTCACGGTGAGGGAAACTATGTAAATTACATTTCTTTCAGGTAGAAATCACTACTAAGAGGATTTTTCTTCAAAATCTACCTCATTTTCAGATGTTGTGTTAGAAAAAAGCTGCGAAATCAGAGAAAATGCTTCTAAGCATCAATATGCCTTGTATTGTGATGAAAGTCCTGTGACCACATGCAAAGAACACTGTAGTGTATTTTCGTCGAATCCTTTCTGCATGTTGTGTTCAAAACACGTAATTTCACAGCGGGGCAATCTGTGCAAATTACGTATCTATAAGGTAGAACACACTCCAACAGCTTTTTCCTTTGACACCTGCTTGATTTTAGCAACTGCTATTAGGAAAAAGCTGCGAACTCAGAGATAATATTTCTAGGTGTAAATATGCCTTGTATGTTTGATGAAAGTTCTGTAATACACATGTACACAACTCATTAAGAATATTTCTCAAATCCTTGATGAATGTAGCATGTTCGGAAAACGGAATTTCACGGCAAAGAAATTTATGTAAATTACATTTCTCTTGGTTAGAAGTCGCTCCAAGATATTTTAACTGAGAAAACTGCCTGATTTTTGAAACTTGCATAAGGAATATTCTGCAAATTCAGAGTTAATGATTCTAGGTGTATATATGCCATGCATGGTGGATGAAAGTTCTGTAATCTACATGTTCAATACTCATTTGAGAAAGTTTTTTGAAACCTTGATGCATGTACAGTGTTTGGAAATTTTGAATGTCACTGTGATGGAAAATATTTAAATTACATTTATAAAGGGAAGTAATTGCTCCACAAGAATTTTTCTGCGTATCTTCCTCATTTTCAAAACTGGCATTAGGAAAATCTTTTGAAATATGAGAAAATGCTTCAAAGTGTCAACATGGCTTTTATGGTGGATGAAAGTTCGGTAATCCTTATGCTAACAAATCTGTAGTGAATAGTTGTCGAATCCGTGATGCATGTAGATTTTTCAGAACACGGAATTTCACGATGACGGGTTCTATGTGTATTGCATGTCTATTGGGTAGAACTCACTCCAAGAGGATTGTTATGTGAAAACTGCATGATTTTAGAAACTGACATTAGGGGAAATCTACTAAATCAGAATAAAACTTTCTATGTATAAATATGCATTGTAAGGTGGATGAAAGTTCGGTAATACACATGTCCACAACTCATTACAGATTGTTTGTTGAATCCGTGATGCATGTAACGTGTTCATAAAACGGAATGTCACGGTGAGTGAAACTAGGTAAATTACATATCTGTTGGGTAGAACTCGCTCCAAGAGCAATTTTCTGCCAAATCTGCCTCATTGTCTAAAGTGGCATTAAAACTAACCTGTGAAATCTGAGAAAATTCTTCAAAGTGTCAGTAAGCCTTGTATGGTGGATGAAAGTGCTGTAATCCACATGCTAACAACTCTGAAGTGAATATTTTTTGAATCCGAGATGCATGTAGCATGTTCGGAAACCGGAATTTGACGGTGATCGAATCCATGTAAATTCCATGTCTATTGGATAGAACCCGCTGCTAGAGGTTTTTGCCGTGAAATCTCCCTCAATTCCGAAACTGGCATTTGGAAAGCTCTGTGAAATCAGAGAAAATGCTTCTAAGCATCAATATGCTTTTTATTGTGATGAACGACCTGTCATCCACATGCAAACAACTCTGTAGTGTATTTTTGTCGTATCCTTTCTGCATGTAGTGTGTTCGAAACACGTAAGTTCACAGCGGGGGAATCTATGTAATTTATGTGTCTATTGGGTAGAACACGCTCCAACAGCTTTTTCCTTTGAAACCTGCCTGATTTTCGAAACTGCTATTAGGAAAAAGCTACGAACTCATGGATAATGTTTCTAGGGGTAATTATGCCTTGTATGGTTGATGAAAGTTCGGTAATACACATGTACAGAATTCATTAAAAATGTTTCTCAAATCCTTGATTTTTGTAGCCTGTTCGGAACACGGTCTTTCACGGTGAGGGAAGCTATGTAAATTACATATCTATTGGTTAGAATCCTCTCCAGGAGAATTTTACTGAAAAATCTGCCTCAGTTTCAAAACTGGAGTTTTGAAAATGCTTTGAAATATGAGTAAATGCTTTAAGGTGACAATATGTCTTCAATGGTTTTTAAAGATCATTAATTCACATGCTAACAACTGAGCAGTGAATATTCGTTGTATCCGTGGTGCATGAATCATGTTCGGGACATGGAATGTTACGGTGAAGGTATCTATGAAAATAGAGATGTCTATTGTATACAACATGCAACAAGAAAATTTATCTGTGAAAACTGCCTGATTTTCGAAACTGACGTTAGGAAAAATCTGGAAAATCTGAGTAAATGTTTCTAGGTGAAAATATGCCTTGTATGGTGGATGAAAGTTCGGTAATCCACATGCTCACACTCATTAAAGAATGTTTGTCGAATCTGTGATGCATGTAACATGTTCAGAACACGGAATGTCACGGTGAGTGAAACTATCTAAATTACATATCATTTTGGTAGATCTCGCTCCAAGAGCATTTTTCTGTGAAATCTGCCTCAATTTAAAAAGTGGCATTAGGAAAAACTTTCGAAATATGAGAAAATGCTTCTAAGGGTCAATATGCCTTGAATGGGGAATGAAAGTCCGGTAATCCATATGTTAACAACTCTGAAGTGAATATTTTTCGATTCCGTGATTAATTTAGCGTGTTCAGAACACGGAATTTCACGGTTATGAAACTATATAAATTACAATTCTATTGGGTAGAAATAGTTTGAATAGAATTTTTCTGCGAAAATTGCTTGATTATCGAATGTGAAGTTTGGAAAAAGCTGCAAAATGAGAGTAAATATTTGTAGGTGTAAATATGCCTTGTATGGTGGATGAAAGATTGGTAATCCACATGCTAACAAATCTGTGGTGAATATATGTCGAATCCGAGATACATGAAACGTGTTCAGAACACAGAATATCATGGTGAGCGAATCTATGTAAATTACGTGTCTATTGGGTAGAACTCGCTCCAAGAGCATTTTTCTGCAAAATGTGCCTCATTTTCAAATCTGGCGTTAGGTAAAATCTTCAAAATATGAGAAAATGCTTCTAAGTGTCAATATGTCTTGGTTGGTGGATGAAAGATTGGTAATCCACCTGCTAACAACTCTGTAGTGAATATTTGTCGAATTCGTGATGCATGTAGCTTATAGAAATCACAGAATTAAATGGTGATCTAATCTATGCAAATTACATGTCTATTGGTTAGAACGAGCTCCAGGAGCATTTTAATGATAATTCTGCCTCAGTTTCAAAACAGGTGTTATGAAAACACTGCGAAATTTTAGTAAATGCATTTAGGTGTCAATATGTCCTCTATGGTTTATTTAAGTTTGGTAATTCACATGCTAACAAATCAGCAGTGAATATTTCTCGAATCTGTTGTACATGTACCATGTTCAGATCACGGAATGTTACGGTGATGGTATCTATGTAAATTAGATATCTATTGGATCGAACATGCAGCAAGAGAATTTTTCTGTGAAAAATGCCTGATTTTAATAACTGAAATTAGGAAAAAGCTGCAAAATATAAGTAAATGTTTCTAGGGATAAATATGCCTTGTATTGTGGTTGAAAATTCAGTAATCCACATGCTGACAGTCATTAAATAATGTTTGTCGAAGCCATGATGAATGTAACGTTTTCGGAACATGGAATGTCTCGGTGAGTGAAACTCTGAAAATAACATTTCTACTGGATAGAACTCACTTGAATTGAATTTTTCTGCGAAAATTTCATGACTTTCGAAATTGGATGTTAGGAAAAACCTGCAAAATCAAAATAACAACTTCTACGTGTAAATATTCCTTGTATGGTGGATGAAATTTCGGTAAACCACATGCTCACACACATTGAAGAATGTTTGTCGAATTCATGATGCATGTAACGTGTTTAGATTACGGAATGTCATAGTGAAGGAAACAATATAAGTTACATATCTGTTGGGTAGAACTCGCTTGAAGAGAATTTTTCTGCGAAATGTGCCTCATTTTCAAACTGCCATTAGGAGAATACTGCAAAATCTGAGAAAATGCTTCTAATAGTCAATATGCCCTGAATGGTGAATGAAAGTCCGGTAATCCACATGTTAATAACAGTGTAGTTATTATTTTTCAAACCGTGATTCATGTAGTGCTTTCAGAAAATGGAATTTCATGGTAATGAAACTATGTAAATTACAATTATATAGGGTACAACTAGCTAGAATAGAATTTTTCTGCAAAAATTGCATGATTATCGAACGTGAAGTTTTGAAAAAGCTGCAAAATGAGAGTAAATATTTGTAGGTGTTAATACGCCTTTATGTTGGAAGAAAGTTCGGTAATCCATATTTTCACAACATATAAAAGAATCTTTTTCTAATCCGTGATGCATGTACCATGTTCGGATTGTGGAATTTCACGGTGATTGAAACAATGTAAATTACTACTCTATTGGGCAGAACTCGCTCCAAGAGAATTTTTCTGTGAAAACTGCTTCATTTTTGAAACTGGCGTTTGGAAAACGCTGCAAAATCTGAGAAAATACTTCTAAGTATCAATATTCAATGTATTGTGATGAAAGTTCGGTAATCCACATGCTAACAAATCTGTAGTGAATCTTTGTCGAATCCATTATGCATGTAGCATGTTCGGAAAATGCAATTTCACGGCAAGGGAATTTATTTAAATTGCATTTCTCTTGGTTAGAAATCGCTCCAAGAGATTTTTCCTGAGAAAACTGCCTGATTTTCGAAACTGGAGTTAGGAAAACACTGCAAACTCAGATTAATAAATTCTCGGTGGAAATATGCTTTGTATGGTGGATGAAAGTTCGGTAATCTGCATGCTAACAACTCTGTAGTGAATACTTGTCGAATCCAAGATACATGAAGCTTTTTTGGAACACAGAATATCACGGTGAGTGAATCTATGTAAACTACATGTCTCTTGGGTAGAACCAGCTCCAAAAGATTTTTCTGTGAAATCTGCCTCTTTTTTGAAACTGGCGTTTGAAAATCTCTGCAAAATCAGAGAAAATGCTTCAAAGTGTCAATATGCCTTGTATTGTGATGGAAGTACGTAAAACCAGATGCAAACAAATCTGTGGTGAATATTTGTAAAAAGTGTCATGCATGTTCCGTGATCATATCACGGAAATTCCCCGCGAAGGAACCTATGTAAATTACATTTCTATTGGGTAGAACTCACTCCAAAAAATTTTTCGTGAGAAAACGCCCTGATTTTCGGAACTGGCATTAGCAAAAATCTGGAAACTCAGAGTTAATGTTTCTAGGTGTTAAAATGGCAAGTATGGTGGATGAAATTTCTGTAATATACATGTTCACAACTCATTGGAGAAAGTTTGTTGAAACCTTGATGTGTGTGCAGAAATTGGAATGTCAAAGTGAGGGAAAATATGTAAATTACATTTCTATTGGGAAGTACTCGCGCCACGAGAATTTTTCTGCGAATCTGCCTCATTATCAAAACTGGCATTAGGAAAAAATTTTGAAATATGAGAAAATGCTTCAAAGTGTCAATATGGCTTTTATCGTGGATGAAAGTTCGGTAATCCTTATGCTAACAACTCTGTAGTGAATATATTTCGAATCCGTGATGCATGTAGCTTTTTCGGAACACGGAGTTTCACGATGACGGTTTCTAAGTAAATTGCATGTCTATTGGGTAGAACTCGCTCCAAGAGGATTTTTCTGGGAAAACTGCATGAATTTAGAAGCTGACATTAGGAGAAATCTACTAAATCAAAATAAAACATTCTATGTATAAATATGCATTGTTAGGTGGATGAAAGTTCGGTAATACCCATGTTCACAACTCATTAAAGTATGTTTGTTGAATCCGTGATGCATGGAACGTGGTCAGAACACGGAATGTCACAGTGAGTAAAACTAGGTAAATTACAATTCTTTTGGGTAGAACTCGCTCCAAGAGCATTTTTCTGCCAAATCTGCCTCATTTTCTAAACTGGCGTTAAAACTGAACTGTGAAATCTGAGAAAATTCTTCAAAGTGTCAGTAAGCCTTGTATGGTGGATGAAAGTGCTGTAATCCACTTGCTAACAACTCTGTAGTGAATATTTGTCAAATCCGAGGTGCATGCAGCGTGTTTCGGAACACGGAATTTCACGGTGATCGAATCAATGTAAATTACATATCTATTGGTTAGAACCCGCTCCAAGAGGTTTTTGCCGTGAAATCTCCCTCATTTTCAAAACTGGCTTTTGGAAAGCGCTGTGAAGTCAGAGAAAATGCTTCTAAGCATCAATATTCCTTGTATTGTGATGAAACTACTGTAATCCACATGCAAGGAACCCTGTAGTGTATTTTTGTCGAAACCTTTCTGCATGTAGCATGTTCGAAACACATAATTTCACAGCGGGGGAATCTATGTAATTTACATATCTATTGGTTACAACACGCTCCAGCAGTTTTTTCCTTTGAAAACTGCCTGATGTTCACAACTGCTAATAGGAAAGCACTGCGAACTCAGAGTTAATGTTTCTAGGTGTAAATATGCCTTGTATGGTGGATGAAAGTTCTGTAATACACATGTAAACAACTATTTAGAAATGTTTGTCATAACCGTGATGTATGTAGCATGTTCGGAAAACGGACTGTCACGGTGAGGGAAACTATGTAAATTACATATCTATTGGTTAGAACCCGCTCCAGGAGCATTTACCGTAAAATCTGCCTCAGATTGAAAACTGGTGTTATGAAAAAGCTGCAAAATCTGAGTAAATGCTTTAAGGTCACAATATGTCCTCAATGGTTTATTAAAGATCTGTAATTCACATGCTAACAACTCAGCAGTGAATATTTGTTGAATCCATTTTGCATGTAACGTTTTCGGAACATGGAATGTTACGGTGACGGTATCTATGAAAATGAGATTTCTCTTGTATAGAACATGCACCTAGTGAATTTATATGCGAAAACTGCCTGATTTTTGAAACTGCCATTAGGAAAATTCTGCAAAATCTTAGTAAAAGTTTCTAGGTGAAAATACGCCTTGTATGGTGGATGAAAGTTTGGTAATCCACATGCACACAGTGATTAAAGAATGTTTGTCGAATCCGTGATGCATGTAACCTGTTCACAACACAGAATGTCACGCTGAGTGAAACTATTTAAATTACATATCTTTTGGGTAGAACTCGCTCCAAGGGCCTTTTTCTGTGAAATCTGCCTCATTTTCAAACTGCTGTTAGGAAAAACCTGAGAAATCTGAGAAAATGATTCTAAGTGTCAATATGCCTTGAATGGGGAATGAAAGTCCGGTAATCCAAATGTTAACAACTATGAAGTGAATATTTTTCAAAACCCTGATTTATTAAGCGTGTTTGGAACACCGAAATTCACGGTATTGAAACTATGTAAATTTCAATTCTATTAGGTAGAACAAGCTTGAATAGAATTTTTTGTGAAAAATGCATGATTTTCGAATTTGATCATTGGATAAAGCTGGGAAATGACAGTAAATATTTGTAGGTGTAAATATGCCTTATGTGGTGGATGAAACTTTGGTTATCCACATGCTAACACTGTAGTGAATATTTGTCAAATCCGAGATACATGAAGCGTGTTCAGAACCCAGAGTATCATGGTGAGCGAATCTCTGTAAATTACATGTCAATTGGGTAGAACTCATTCCAAGAGCATTTTTCTGAAAAATCTGCCTCATTTTCAAATCTGGTGTTAGGAAAAATCTTCAAAATATGAGAAAATTATTCTAAGTGTCAATATGTAATGGGTGGTGGATGAAAGTATGGTAATCCACATGCTAACAACTCTGTAGTGAATATTTGTCGAATCAGTGATGTATGTAGCTTATACAAAACACGGAAATTCATGGTGATCTAATCTATGCAAATTACATGTCTACTCGTTAGATACTGCTTCAGGAGCATTTTACTGATAAATCTGCCTCAGTTTCGAAACTGGTGTTATGAAAACGCTGTGAAATCTTAGTAAACGCATTTAGGTGTCTATATGTCTTCAATGGTTTATTTAAGTTTGGTAATTCACATGCTAACAAATCAGCAGTGAATATTTCTCAAATCAGTTGTACATGTACCGTGTTCAGAACACGGAATTTTACGGTGATGCTATCTATGTAAATGAGATGTCTATTGGATCGAACATGCAGGAAGAGAATTTTTCTGTGAAAACTGCCTTATTTTCATAACTGACGTTAGGAAAAATCTGCGAAATGTAAGTAAATGTTTCTAAGTGTAAATATGCCTTGTATGGTGGTTGAAAATTCGGTAATCCACTTGCTCACAGTCATTAAATAAAGTTTGTCAAAGCCATGATGAATGTAACGTTTTCGGAACCAGGAATGTCTTGTTGAGTGAAACACTGAAAATAACAATTCTGCTGGATAGAACTCACTTGAATTGAATTTTCTGCGAAAATTTCATGACTTTTGAAACTGGATGTTAGGAAAAACCTGCGAAATCAGAATAAGTACTTCTAGGTGTAAATATTCCTTGCATGGTGGATGAAAGTTCGGTAATCCACATGCTCATACTCATTAAAGAATGTATGTCGAATTCATGATGAATGTAATATGTTTGGAGTACACAATGTCTTAGTGAAGGAAACAATATAAGTTACTTGTCTATTGGGTAGAACACGCATGAAGAGATTTTTTCTGTGGAAATTGCATTATTATCGAATCTGAACTTTGGAAAAAGCTGCAAAATGAGAGTAAATATTTGTAGGTGTAAATATGCCTTTATGTTGGAAGTTAGTTCGGTAATCCACATTTACACAACATACTAAAGAATCTTTTTCTAATCCGTGATGCATGTACCATGTTCGGAATGTGGAATTTCACGGTGATTGAAACAATGTAAATTACTACTCTACTGGGCAGAACTCGCTCCAAGAGAATTTTTCTGTGAAAACTGCTTCATTTTTGAAACTGGCGTTTGGAAAACGCTGTAAAATCTGAGAAAATACTTCTAAGTATCAATATTCAATGTATAGTGATGAAAGTTCGGTAATCCACATGCTAACAAATCTGTAGTGAATCTCTGTCGAATCCATTATGCATGTAGCATGTTCGGAAAATGCAATTTCACGGCCAGGGAATTTATGTAAATTGCATTTCTCTTGGTTAGAAATCGCTCCAAGAGATTTTTCCTAAGAAAACTGCCTGATTTTCGAAACTGGAGTTAGGAAAACCCTGCGAACTCAGATTAATAGATTCTCGGTGTAAATATGCCTTGTATGCTGGATGAAAGTTCAGTAATCCGCATGCTAACAACTCTGTAGTGAATATATGTCGAATCCCAGATACATGAAGAGTGTTCGGAACACAGAATATCACGGTGAGCGAATCTATGTAAAATACATGTCTCTTGGGTAGAACTCACTCCAAGAGTTTTTTCTGCGAAATCTGCCTCATTTTCGAAACTGGCGTTTGAAAATCTCTGCAAAATCAGAGAAAATGCTTCAAAGTGTCAATATGCCTTGTATTGTAATGGAAGTTCTTAAAACCACATGCAAATTAATCTGTGGTGTATATTTGTAGAAAGTGTTATGCATGTAGCGTGATAGTATCATGGAAATTACCGGCGAAGAAACCTATGTAAATTACACGTCTATTCGGTAGAACTTGCTCCAAAAATTTTTCGTGAGAAAACGGCCTGATTTTCGAAACTGGCATTAGGAATAATCTGGAAATTCAAAGTTAATCTTTCTAGGTATAAATATGCCATGAATGGTGGATGAAAGTTCTGTAATCTACATGTGCACAACTCATTGGAGAAAGTTTGTTGAAACCTTGATGTGTGTGTGGAAATTGGAAAGTCACAGTGAGGGAAACTATGTAAATTACATGTCTATTGGGAAGGACTTTCTCCACGAGAAATTTTTGTGAATCTGCCTCTTTTTTAACTGGAATTAGGAAAAAATTTTGAAATATGGGAAAGTGCTTCAAACTGTCAATATGGCATTTATATTTGATGAATGTTCGCTAATCCTTATGCTACAAACACTGTAGGGAATATTTGTTGAATCCGTGATGCATGTAGCTATTTTGAAACACGGAATATCGCGATGAATATTTCTATGTAAATTGAAAATCTATTGGATAGAACTCGCTCCAAGAGGATTTCTATGGGAATACTGCATGATTTTTCAAACTGAGATTAGGAGAAATCTACTAAATCAGAATAAAATTTTCTATGTATAAATATACATTTTAAGGAGGATGAAAGTTCGGTAATACACATGTTCACAACTCATTGAAGAATGTCTGTCAAATCCGTAGTGCATGTAACGTGTTCAGAACACGGAATGTCACGGTGAGTGAAACAAGGTAAATTACATATCTTTTGGGTATAACTCACTCCAAGAGCATTTATCTGCCAATTCTGCCTCATTACCTAAACTGGCATTAAAACTAGGCTGTGAAATCTGAGAAAATTCTTCAAAGTGTCAGTAAGCCTTCTATAGTGGATGAAAGTGCTGTAATCCACATGCTTACAACTATGTAGTGAATATTTGTCGAATCTGAGATGCATGTAGTGTGTTCAGAACACGGAATTTCACGGTGAGTGAATCCATGTAAATTACATGTCTATAGGTTAGAACCTGCTCCAAGAGGATTTTGCCGTGAAATCTGCCTCATTTTTGAAACTGGTGTTTGGAAAGCCCTGTGAAATCAGAGAAAATGCTTCTAAGCATCAATATGCCTTGTATTGTGATGAAAGTCCTGTCATCCTCATGCAAACAACTCTATACTTTATTTTTGTCGAAACTTTTCTGCATGTAGTGTGTTCGAAACACATAATTTCACAGCGGGGGAATCTATGTAATTTACGTATCTATGGGGTAGAACATGCTCCATCAGTTTTTTCCTTTGAAATCTGCCTAATTTTCGAAACTTCTATTAGGAAAATGCTGCGAACTCAGAGTTAATGTTTCTATGTGTCAATATGCCTTGTATGGTGGATGAAAGATCTGTAATACACATGTACATAAATCATTAAAAATGTTTGAGAAATCCGTGATGTATGTAGCATGTTCAGAACACAGAATGTCACGGAGAGGGAAACTATGTGAATTACATATCTATTGGTTAGAACACTATCCAGAAGAGTTTCACTGAAAAATCTGCCGCAGTTTCAAAACTGGAGTTATGAAAACACTGTGAAATCAAAGTAAATGCTTTAAGGTGACAATATGTCTTCAATGATTTATTAAAGATCGGTAATCCACATCCTAACAACTCAGCAGTTAATATTTGTTGAATCCTTGGTGCATGAACTGTTTTTAAAACACGGAATGTTAGAATGTTACGGTGACGGTATCAATGAAAATGAGATGTCTACTGGATGGAACATGGAATAAGATAATTTTTCAGTGAAAACTGCCTGATTTTCAAAACTGACATTAGGAAAATTCTGTGAAATGTAAGTAAATGTTTCTAGGTGAAAATACTTCATGTATGGTGGATGAAAGTTTGGTAATCCACATGCTCACACTCATTAAAGAATGATTGTCGAATCCTTGATTCATATAACATGTTCAGAACACGGAATGTCACGGTGAGTGAACTACTTAAATTACATATCTTTTGTGTAGAACTCGCTCCAAGAGACTTTTTCTGTGAAATCAGCCTCATTTTCAAAACTGGCATTAGGAAAAACCTGAGAAACCTGAAAAAATGTTTCTAAGTGTGAATGTGACTTGAATGGTGAATTTAAGTCCAGTAATCCACGTAACCAACTATGAAGGGAATAGTTTTCGAATCCATGACTTATTTAGCGTGTTCGGAACACAGAAATTCACGGTAATGAAACTATGTAAACTAAAATTCTATTGGGTAGAACAAGCTTGAATAGAATTTTTTTGCGAAAATTGCATGATTTTCGAATTTGACGTTTGGATAAAACTGCGAAATGCGAGTAAATTCTTGTAGGTGTAAATATTCCTTTATGGTTGATGTAAGACTGATAATCCAAATGCTAACAACTCTGTAGTGAATATTTGTCGAATCCCAGATACATGAAACGTGTTCGGAACACAAAATATCTTGATGAACACATCTATGTAAATTATTATTCTATTGGGTAGAACACGCCCCAAGAGGATGTTTCTGCAAAATCTGACTCATTTTCAAATCTGGCGTTAGGAAAAATCTTCAAAATATGAGAAAATGCTTCTAAGTGTCAATATGACATTATTGGTGGATGAAAGTCCGGTAATCCACATGTTAACAAGGGTGTAGTAAATATTTTTCAAACAGTGCTTAATGTAGTGCGTTCAGAAAACAAAATTTCACGGTAGTGAAACTATGTAAATTACAAATCTACTGGGTAGAACTTGTTAGAATAGAAATTTTCTGCAAAAATTGCTTGATTCTCGAATGGGATGTTTGGATAAAGCTGCAAAATGAGAGAAAATATTTGTAGGTGTAAAGATGCCTTTATGTTGGAAGAAAGTTCGGTAATCCACATTTTCGCAACATATTAAAGAATCTTTTTTCTTATCCGTGATGTATGTACCATGTTCGGAACGTGGAATTTCACGGTGGTTGAAAAAATGTAAACTACATTTCTATTGGGTAGAACACACTCCAAGAGAATTTTTCTGACAAAACTGCTTCATTTTTGAAACTAGCGCTAGGAAAATGCTGCAAAATCTGAGAAAATACTTCTAAGTAACAATATTCAATGTATTGTGATGAAAGTTCGGTAATCCACATGCTAACAAATCTGTAGTGATTATTTGTCGAATCCGTTATGCATGTAGAATGTTCGGAAAATGGAATGTCACGGTGAGGAAATTTAGGTAAATTACGTTTCCGTAGGTTAGAAACCGCTCCAAGAGATTTTTCCTGAGATAACAGCCTGATTTTTGAAACTAGAATTAGGAATATGCTGCGAACTCAGATTAATCAATTCTAGGTGTAAATATGCCTTGTATGGTGGATGAAAGTTCGGCAATCCGCATACTAACAACTCCGAAGAAAATATTTGTCGAATCCCAGATACATGAAGAGTGTTCGGAACACAGAATATCATGGTGAGTGAATCTATGTAAAATACATTTCTCTTGGGTAGAACTCACTCCAAGAGGTTTTCTCTGCGAAATCTGCCTCATTTTTGAAACTGGCATTTGGAAAATTCTTCAAAATCAGAGAAAATGCTTCAAACTGTCAATATGCCTATTATTGTGAGGGAAGTTCATAAACCACATGCAAACAAACCAGATGTGAATAATTGTAGAAAGCCTATGCATGTAGCGTGATCGTATGACGGAAATTTCCGGAGATGGAATCTATGTAAATTTCATGTCAATTGGTAAGAATACGCACCAAAAATTTTTTCCTGAGGAAACGGCCTGATTTTCGAAACTGGCATTAGGAAAAGGATGCAAATTCAGAGTTAATATATCTAGGTTTAAATATGCCCTGTATGGTGGATGAAAGTTCTGTAATACACATGTACATAACTCATTAAAAATGTTTCTCAAATCCTTGATGTATGTAGCCTGTTCGGAACACGGTCTTTCTCGTAGAGGGAAGCTATGTAAATTACATATCTATTGGTTACAACAATCTCCAGGAGAGTTTTACTGAAAAATCTACCTCAGTTTCGAAACTGGTGTTATGAAAATGCTATGAAAACAGAGTAAATGCTTTAAGGTGACAATATGTTTTCAATGGTTTATTAAAGATCGGTAATTCACATGATAACATCTAAGCAGTGAATATTGGTTGTATCTATGCTGCATGAAACGTTTTTGGAACATGGAATGTTACGGTGACGGTATCTATGAAAATGAGATGTCTCTTGGATGGAACATGCAACAAGAGAATTTTTCTGGGAAAACTGCCTGATTTTCGAAAATGACGTTATTAAAATTCTGCGAAATGTGAGTAAATGTTTCTAGGTGAAAATATGTCTAGTATAGTGGATGAAAGATCGATAATCCACATGCTCACACTCATTAAAGAATGATTGTCGAAACCTTGATGCATGTAACATGTTCAGAACACGGAATGTCACGGTGAGTCAACTACTTCAATTACATATCTTTTGGTTAGAACACGCTCCAAGAGCATTTTTCTATGAAATCAGCCTCATTTTCAAAACAGGCATTAGGAAAATCTTTTGAAATATGGGAAAGTGCTTCAATGGGTCAATATGGCATATATGGTGGATGAATATTTGGTAATCATTATGCTACCAACTCTGTAGTGAATATTTGTCGAATACGTGATGCATGTAGATTTTTGGGAACACAGAATTTCACGATGATGGGTTCTATGTAAATTGCATGTCTATTGGATAGAACTCGCTCCAAGAGGATTTCTCTGGGAAAACTGCATGATTTTAGAAACTGAGATTAGGAGAAATCTACTAAATCAGAATAAAACTTTCTATGTATAAATATGCATTGTAAGGTGGATGAATGTTCAGTAATACACATGTACACAACTCATTAAAGAATGTTTGTCAAATCCGTGATGCATGTAACGTGTTCAGAACACAGAATGTCACGGTGAGCGAATCCACATAAATTACATGTCTATTTGTTAGAACCTGCTCCAAGAGGATTTTGCCGTGAACTCTGACTCATTTTTGAAACTGGCATTTGAGAAGCTCTGTGAAATCCGAGAAAATGCTTCTAAGCAAGAATATGCCTTGTATAGTGATGAAAGTCCTGTCATCCTCATGCAAACAACTCTATACTTTATTTTTATCGAAACTTTTCTGCATGAAGCGTGTTCAAAACACGTCATTTCACAGTGGGGGAATCTATGTAATTTACGTATCTATTGGGTAGAACTCGCTCCAAGAGTTTTTTCCTTTGAAAACTGCCTGATAGTCGAAACTGCTATTAGGAAGAAGCTGCGAAATCAGAGTTAATATTTCTATGTGTCAATATGCCTTGTATGGTGGATGAAAGATCTGTAATACACATGTACATAAATCATTAAAAATGTTTGAGGAATCCGTGATGTATGTAGCATGTTCGGAACACGGAATGTCACGGACAGGGAAACTATGTGAATTACATATCTATTGGTTAGAACCCTCTCCAGGAGAGTTTTACTGAAAAATCTGCCTCAGTTTTGAAACTGGTGTTATGAAAACGCTGTGAAATCAGGGTAAATGCTTTAAGGTGACCATATGTTTTCAATGGTTTATTAAAGATCGGTAATTCACATGATAACATCTCAGCAGTGAATATTGGTTGTATCTATGCTGCATGAACCGTTTTTGGAACACGGAATGTTACGGTGACGGTATCTATGAAAATGAGATGTCTATTGGATGGAACATGCAACAAGAGAATTTTTCTGGGAAAACTGCCTGATTTTCGAAACTGACGTCAGTAAAATTCTGCGAACTGTGAGTAAATATTTCTAGGTGAAAATATGTCTAGTATGGTGGATGAAAGATCGATAATCCACATGCTCACACTCATTAAAGAATGATTGTCGAATCCTTGATGCATGAAACACGTTCAGAACACGGAATGTCACGGTGAGTGAACTACTTAAATTACATATCTTTTGGGTAGAACTCGCTCCAAGAGCCTTTTTCTGTGAAATCAGCCTCATTTTCAAAACTGGCATTAGGAAAAACCTGAGAAAATATTTCTAAGTGTGAATATGCCTTGAATGGGGAATTTAAGTCCGGTAATCCACGTAACCAAATATGAAGGGAATAATTT
This sequence comes from Camelus bactrianus, assembly GCF_048773025.1. Taxonomy (NCBI): domain Eukaryota; kingdom Metazoa; phylum Chordata; class Mammalia; order Artiodactyla; family Camelidae; genus Camelus; species Camelus bactrianus. Next base: position 104,371,846 of record NC_133544.1, read on the forward strand.
TCATAGCCGTGACATATTTAGCGTGTTCGGAACACGGAAATTCACGGTAATGAAACTATGTAAATTAAAATTCTAATGGGTAGAACTAGCTAGAATAGAATTTTTCGGCGAAAATTGCTTGATTCTCGAATGGGATGTTTGGATAAAGCTGCGAAATGAGAGAAAATATTTGTAGGTGTAAAGATGCCTTTATGTTGGAAGAAAGTTTGGTAACCCACATTTTCACAAAATATTAAAGAATCTTTGTTCTTATCCATGATGCATGTACCATGTTCGGAACGTGGAATTTCACGGTGGTTGAAACAATGTAAACTACTTTTCTATTGGGTAGAACACACTCCAAGAGAATTTTTCTGCCAAAACTGCTTCATTTTTGAAACTAGCGTTAGGAAAATGCTGCAAAATCTGAGAAAATACTTCTAAGTATCAATATTCAATGTATTGTGATGAAAGTTCGGTAATCCACATGCTAACAAATCTGTAGTGATTATTTGTCGAATCCGTTATGCATGTAGAATGTTCGGAACACGGAATGTCACGGTGAGGAAATTTATGTAAATTATTTTTCCGTAGGTTAGAAATCGCTCCAAGAGTTTTTTCCTGTGATAAAAGCCTGATTTTTAAACTAGAATTAGGAATATGCTGTGAACTCAGATTAATCAATTCTAGGTGTAAGTATACCTTGTATGGTGGATGAAAGTTCGGCAATCCGCATACTAAGAACTCCGTAGAGAATATTTGTCGAATCCGGGATACATGAAGGGTGTTCGGAACACAGAATATCACGGTGAGCGAATCTATGTAAAATACATTTCTCTTGGGTAGAACTCACTCCAAGAGTTTTTTTCTGCGAAATCTGCCTCATTTAGGAAACTGGCATTTGGAAATATCTTCAAAATCAGAGAAAATGCTTCAAACTGTCAATATGCCTTGTATTGTGATGGAAGTTCATAAAGCCACATGCAAACAAACCTGATGTGAATAATTGTAGAAAGCCTATGCATGTAGCGTGATCGTATGATGGAAATGTAAGGTGATGGAATCTATGTAAATTTCATGTCTATTTGTTAGAACGCGCTCCAAAAATTTTTTCCTGAGAAAACGGCCTGATTTTCGAAACTGGCATTAGGAAAAGGCTGCAAATTCAGAGTTAATGTTTCTAGGTTTAAATATGCCTTGTATGGTGGATGAAAGTTCTGTAAAACACATGTACATAACTCATTAAAAATGTTGGTCAAATCCGGGAAGTATGTAGCGTGTTCGGAAATTGGAATATCCCTGCGAGGGAAACTATGTAAATTACATTTCTATTGGGAAGTACTTGCTCCGCGAGAATTTTTTGCGAATCTGCCTCATTTTCAAAACTGGCATTAGGAAAATCTTTTGAAATAAGGGAAAGTGCTTCAATGGGTCCATATGGCATATATGGTGGATGAATATTTGGTAATCATTATGCTACCAACTCTGTAGTGAATATTTGTCGAATACGTGATGCATGTAGATTTTTGGGAACACAGAATTTCACGATGATGGGTTCTATGTAAATTGCATGTCTATTGGATAGAACTCGCTCCAAGAGGATTTCTCTGGGAAAACTGCATGATTTTAGAAACTGAGATTAGGAGAAATCTACTAAATCAGAATAAAACTTTCTATGTATAAATATGCATTGTAAGGTGGATGAATGTTCAGTAATACACATGTACACAACTCATTAAAGAATGTTTGTCAAATCCGTGATGCATGTAACGTGTTCAGAACACAGAATGTCACGGTGAGCGAATCCACATAAATTACATGTCTATTTGTTAGAACCTGCTCCAAGAGGATTTTGCCGTGAACTCTGACTCATTTTTGAAACTGGCATTTGAGAAGCTCTGTGAAATCCGAGAAAATGCTTCTAAGCAAGAATATGCCTTGTATAGTGATGAAAGTCCTGTCATCCTCATGCAAACAACTCTATACTTTATTTTTATCGAAACTTTTCTGCATGTAGCGTGTTCGAAACACGTCATTTCACAGTGGGGGAATCTATGTAATTTACGTATCTATTGGGTAGAACTCGCTCCAAGAGTTTTTTCCTTTGAAAACTGCCTGATAGTCGAAACTGCTATTAGGAAGAAGCTGCGAAATCAGAGTTAATATTTCTATGTGTCAATATGCCTTGTATGGTGGATGAAAGATCTGTAATACACATGTACATAAATCATTAAAAATGTTTGAGGAATCCGTGATGTATGTAGCATGTTCGGAACACGGAATGTCACGGACAGGGAAACTATGTGAATTACATATCTATTGGTTAGAACCCTCTCCAGGAGAGTTTTACTGAAAAATCTGCCTCAGTTTTGAAACTGGTGTTATGAAAACGCTGTGAAATCAGGGTAAATGCTTTAAGGTGACCATATGTTTTCAATGGTTTATTAAAGATCGGTAATTCACATGATAACATCTCAGCAGTGAATATTGGTTGTATCTATGCTGCATGAACCGTTTTTGGAACACGGAATGTTACGGTGACGGTATCTATGAAAATGAGATGTCTATTGGATGGAACATGCAACAAGAGAATTTTTCTGGGAAAACTGCCTGATTTTCGAAACTGACGCCAGTAAAATTCTGCGAAATGTGAGTAAATATTTCTAGGTGAAAATATGTCTAGTATGGTGGATGAAAGATCGATAATCCACATGCTCACACTCATTAAAGAATGATTGTCGAATCCTTGATGCATGAAACACGTTCAGAACACGGAATGTCACGGTGAGTGAACTACTTAAATTACATATCTTTTGGGTAGAACTCGCTCCAAGAGCCTTTTTCTGTGAAATCAGCCTCATTTTCAAAACTGGCATTAGGAAAAACCTGAGAAAATATTTCTAAGTGTGAATATGCCTTGAATGGGGAATTTAAGTCCGGTAATCCACGTAACCAAATATGAAGGGAATAATTTTCATAACCGTGACATATTTAGCGTGTTCGGAACACGGAAATTCACGGTAATGAAACTATGTAAATTAAAATTCTAATGGGTAGAACTAGCTAGAATAGAATTTTTCGGCGAAAATTGCTTGATTCTCGAATGGGATATTTGGATAAAGCTGCAAAATGAGAGAAAATATTTGTAGGTGTAAAGATGCCTTTATGTTGGAAGAAAGTTTGGTAACCCATATTTTCACAAAATATTAAAGATTCTTTGTTCTTATCCATGATGCATGTACCATGATCGGAACGTGGAATTTCATGGTGGTTGAAACAATGTAAACTACTTTTCTATTGGGTAGAACACACTCCAAGAGAATTTTTCTGCCAAAACTGCTTCATTTTTGAAACTAGCATTAGGAAATTGCTGCAAAATCTGAGAAAATACTTCTAAGTATCAATATTCAATGTATTGTGATGAAAGTTCGGTAATCCACATGCTAACAAATCTGTAGTGATTATTTGTCGAATCCGTTATGCATGTAGAATGTTCGGAACACGGAATGTCACGGTGAGGAAATTTATGTAAATTATTTTTCCGTAGGTTAGAAATCGCTCCAAGAGATTTTTCCTGTGATAAAAGCCTGATTTTTGAAACTAGAATTAGGAATATGCTGTGAACTCAGATTAATCAATTCTAGGTGTAAGTATACCTTGTATGGTGGATGAAAGTTCGGCAATCCGCATACTAACAACTCCGTAGAGAATATTTGTCGAATCCGAGATACATGAAGGGTGTTCGGAACACAGAATATCACGGTGAGCGAATCTATGTAAAATACATTTCTCTTGCGTAGAACTCACTCCAAGAGTTTTTTTCTGCGATATCTGCCTCATTTATGAAACTGGCATTTGGAAATATCTTCAAAATCAGAGAAAATGCTTCAAACTGTCAATATGCCTTGTATTGTGATGGAAGTTCATAAAGCCACATGCAAACAAACCTGATGTGAATAATTGTAGAAAGCCTATGCATGTAGCGTGATCGTATGATGGAAATGTAAGGTGATGGAATCTATGTAAATTTCATGTCTATTTGGTAGAACGCGCTCCAAAAATTTTTTCCTGAGAAAACGGCCTGATTTTCGAAACTGGCATTAGGAAAAGGCTGCAAATTCAGTGTTAATGATTCTAGGTTTAAATATGCCTTGTAAGGTGGATGAAAGTTCTGTAAAACACATGTACATAACTCATTAAAAATGTTGGTCAAATCCGGGAAGTATGTAGCGTGTTCGGAAATTGGAATGTCCCTGCGAGGGAAACTATGTAAATTACATTTCTATTGGGAAGTACTTGCTCCGCAAGAATTTTTTGCGAATCTGCCTCATTTTCAAACCTGGCATTAGGAAAATCTTTTGAAATATGGGAAAGTATTTCAATGGGTCAATATGGCATATATGGTGCATGAATATTTGGTAATCATTATGCTACCAACTCTGTAGTGAATATTTGTCGAATACGTGATGCATGTAGATTTTTGGGAACACGGAATTTCACGATGACGGGTTCTATGTAAATTGCATGTCTATTGGATAGAACTCGCTCCAAGAGGATTTCTCTGGGAAAACTGCATGATTTTAGAAACTGAGATTAGGAGAAATATACTAAATCAGAATAAAACTTTCTATGTATAAATATGCATTGTAAGGTGGATGAATGTTCAGTAATAGACATGTACACAACTCATTAAAGAATGTTTGTCAAATCCGTGATGCATATAACGTGTTCAGAACACAGAATGTCACGGTGAGCGAATCCACATAAATTACATGTCTATTTGTTAGAACCTGCTCCAAGAGGATTTTGCCGTGAACTCTGACTCATTTTTGAAACTGGCATTTGAGAAGCTCTGTGAAATCAGAGAAAATGCTTCTAAGCAAGAATATGCCTTGTATAGTGATGAAAGTCCTGTCATCCTCATGCAAACAACTCTATACTTTATTTTTGTCGAAACTTTTCTGCATGTAGCGTGTTCGAAACACGTCATTTCACAGTGGGGGAATCTATGTAATTTACGTATCTATTGGGTAGAACTCGCTCCAAGAGTTTTTTCCTTTGAAAACTGCCTGATAGTCGAAACTGCTATTAGGAAGAAGCTGCGAAATCAGAGTTAATGTTTCTATGTGTCAATATGCCTTGTATGGTGGATGAAAGATCTGTAATACACATGTACATAAATCATTAAAAATGTTTGAGGAATCCGTGATTTATGTAGCATGTTCGGAACACGGAATGTCACGGACAGGGAAACTATGTGAATTACATATCTATTGGTTAGAACCCTCTCCAGGAGAGTTTCACTGAAAAATCTGCCTCAGTTTTGAAACTGGTGTTATGAAAACGCTGTGAAATCAGAGTAAATGCTTTAAGGTGACCATATGTCTTCAATGGTTTATTAAAGATCGGTAATTCACATGATAACATCTCAGCAGTGAATATTGGTTGTATCTATGCTGCATGAACCGTTTTTGGAACACGGAATGTTACGGTGACGGTATCTATGAAAATGAGATGTCTATTGGATGGAACATGCAACAAGAGAATTTTTCTGGGAAAACTGCCTGATTTTCGAAACTGACGTCAGTAAAATTCTGCGAACTGTGAGTAAGTATTTCTAGGTGAAAATATGTCTATTATGGTGGATGAAAGATCGATAACCCACATGCTCACACTCATTAAAGAATGATTGTCGAATCCTTGATGCATGAAACATGTTCAGAACACGGAATGTCACGGTGAGTGAACTACTTAAATTACATATCTTTTGGGTAGAACTCGCTCCAAGAGCCTTTTCTGTGAAATCAGCCTCATTTTCAAAACTGGCATTAGGAAAAACCTGAGAAAATATTTCTAAGTGTGAATATGCCTTGAATGGGGAATTTAAGTCCGGTAATCCACGTAACCAAATATGAAGGGTATAATTTTCATAGCCGTGACATATTTAGCGTGTTCGGAACACGGAAATTCACGGTAATGAAACTATGTAAATTAAAATTCTAATGGGTAGAACTAGCTAGAATAGAATTTTTCGGCGAAAATTGCTTGATTCTCGAATGGGATGTTTGGATAAAGCTGCGAAATGAGAGAAAATATTTGTAGGTGTAAAGATGCCTTTATGTTGGAAGAAAGTTTGGTAACCCACATTTTCACAAAATATTAAAGAATCTTTGTTCTTATCCATGATGCATGTACCATGTTCGGAACGTGGAATTTCACGGAGGTTGAAACAATGTAAACTACTTTTCTATTGGGTAGAACACACTCCAAGAGAATTTTTCTGCCAAAACTGCTTCATTTTTGAAACTAGCGTTAGGAAAATGCGGCAAAATCTGAGAAAATACTTCTAAGTATCAATCTTCAATGTATTGTGATGAAAGTTCGGTAATCCACATGCTAACAAATCTGTAGTGATTATTTGTCGAATCCGTTATGCATGTAGAATGTTCGGAACACGGAATGTCACGGTGAGGAAATTTATGTAAATTATTTTTCCGTAGGTTAGAAACCGCTCCAAGAGATTTTTCCTGAGATAAAAGCCTGATTTTTGAAACTAGAATTAGGAATATGCTGTGAACTCAGATTAATCAATTCTAGGTGTAAGTATACCTTGTATGGTGGATGAAAGTTCGGCAATCCGCATACTAACAACTCCGTAGAGAATATTTGTCGAATCCGAGATACATGAAGGGTGTTCGGAACACAGAATATCACGGTGAGCGAATCTATGTAAAATACATTTCTCTTGGGTAGAACTCAATCCAAGAGTTTTTTTCTGCGAAATCTGCCTCATTTATGAAACTGGCATTTGGAAATATCTTCAAAATCAGAGAAAATGCTTCAAACTGTCAATATGCCTTGTATTGTGATGGAAGTTCATAAAGCCACATGCAAACAAACCTGATGTGAATAATTGTAGAAAGCCTATGCATGTAGCGTGATCGTATGATGGAAATGTAAGGTGATGGAATCTATGTAAATTTCATGTCTATTTGGTAGAACGCACTCCAAAAATTTTTTCCTGAGAAAACGACCTGATTTTCGAAACTGGAATTAGGAAAAGCCTGCAAATTCAGAGTTAATGTTTCTAGGTTTAAATATGCCTTGTATGGTGGATGAAAGTTCTGTAAAACACATGTACATAACTCATTAAAAATGTTTGTCAAATCCGGGAAGTATGTAGCGTGTTCGGAAATTGGAATGTCCCTGCGAGGGAAACTATGTAAATTACATTTCTATTGGGAAGTACTTGCTCCGCAAGAATTTTTTGCGAATCTGCCTCATTTTCAAAACTGGCATTAGGAAAATCTTTTGAAATATGGGAAAGTGCTTCAATGGGTCCATATGGCATATATGGTGGATGAATATTTGGTAATCATTATGCTACCAAGTCTGTAGTGAATATTTGTCGAATACGTGATGCATGTAGATTTTTGGGAACACGGAATTTCACGATGACGGGTTCTATGTAAATTGCATGTCTATTGGATAGAACTCGCTCCAAGAGGATTTCTCTGGGAAAACTGCATGATTTTAGAAACTGAGATTAGGAGAAATCTACTAAATCAGAATAAAACTTTCTATGTATAAATATGCATTGTAAGGTGGATGAATGTTCAGTAATAGACGTGTACACAACTCATTAAAGAATGTTTGTCAAATCCGTGATGCATGTATCGTGTTCAGAACACAGAATGCCACGGTGAGCGAATCCACATAAATTACATGTCTATTTGTTAGAACCTGCTCCAAGAGGATTTTGCCGTGAACTCTGACTCATTTTTGAAACTGGCATTTGAGAAGCTCTGTGAAATCAGAGAAAATGCTTCTAAGCAAGATTATGCCTTGTATTGTGATGAAAGTCCTGTCATCCTCATGCAAACAACTCTATACTTTATTTTTGTCGAAACTTTTCTGCATGTAGCGTGTTCGAAACACGTCATTTCACAGTGGGGGAATCTATGTAATTTACGTATCTATTGGGTAGAACTCGCTCCAAGAGTTTTTTCCTTTGAAAACTGCCTGATAGTCGAAACTGCTATTAGGAAGAAGCTGCGAAATCAGAGTTAATGTTTCTATGTGTCAATATGCCTTGTATGGTGGATGAAAGATCTGTAATACACATGTACATAAATCATTAAAAATGTTTGAGAAATCCGTGATGTATGTAGCATGTTCGGAACACGGAATGTCACGGACAGGGAAACTATGTGAATTACATATCTATTGGTTAGAACCCTCTCCAGGAGAGTTTTACTGAAAAATCTGCCTCAGTTTCGAAACTGGTGTTATGAAAACGCTGTGAAATCAGAGTAAATGCTTTAAGGTGACCATATGTCTTCAATGGTTTATTAAAGATCGGTAATTCACATGATAACATCTCAGCAGTGAATATTGGTTGTATCTATGCTGCATGAACCGTTTTTGGAACACGGAATGTTACGGTGACGGTATCTATGAAAATGAGATGTCTATTGGATGGAACATGCAACAAGAGAATTTTTCTGGGAAAACTGCCTGATTTTCGAAACTGACGCCAGTAAAATTCTGCGAACTGTGAGTAAATATTTCTAGGTGAAAATATGTCTAGTATGGTGGATGAAAGATCGATAATCCACATGCTCACACTCATTAAAGAATGATTGTCGAATCCTTGATGCATGAAACACGTTCAGAACACGGAATGTCACGGTGAGTGAACTACTTAAATTACATATCTTTTGGGTAGAACTCGCTCCAAGAGCATTTTTCTGTGAAATCAGCCTCATTTTCAAAACTGGCATTAGGAAAAACCTGAGAAAATATTTCTAAGTGTGAATATGCCTTGAATGGGGAATTTAAGTCCGGTAATCCACGTAACCAAATATGAAGGGAATAATTTTCATAGCCGTGACATATTTAGCGTGTTCGGAACACGGAAATTCACGGTAATGAAACTATGTAAATTAAAATTCTAATGGGTAGAACTAGCTAGAATAGAATTTTTCGGCGAAAATTGCTTGATTCTCGAATGGGATGTTTGGATAAAGCTGCAAAATGAGAGAAAATATTTGTAGGTGTAAAGATGCCTTTATGTTGGAAGAAAGTTTGGTAACCCACATTATCACAAAATATTAAAGAATCTTTGTTCTTATCCATGATGTATGTACCATGTTCGGAATGTGGAATTTCACGGTGGTTGAAACAATGTAAACTACTTTTCTATTGGGTAGAACACACTCCAAGAGAATTTTTCTGCCAAAACTGCTTCATTTTTGAAACTAGCGTTAGGAAAATGCTGCAAAATCTGAGAAAATACTTCTAAGTATCAATATTCAATGTATTGTGATGAAAGTTCGGTAATCCACATGCTAACAAATCTGTAGTGATTATTTGTCGAATCCGTTATGCATGTAGAATGTTCAGAACACGGAATGTCACGGTGAGGAAATTTATGTAAATTATTTTTCCGTAGGTTAGAAATCGCTCCAAGAGATTTTTCCTGTGATAAAAGCCTGATTTTTGAAACTAGAATTAGGAATATGCTGTGAACTCAGATTAATCAATTCTAGGTGTAAGTATACCTTGTATGGTGGATGAAAGTTCGGCAATCCGCATACTAACAACTCCGTAGAGAATATTTGTCGAATCCGAGATACATGAAGGGTGTTCGGAACACAGAATATCACGGTGAGCGAATCTATGTAAAATACATTTCTCTTGGGTAGAACTCACTCCAAGAGTTTTTTTCTGCGATATCTGCCTCATTTATGAAACTGGCATTTGGAAATATCTTCAAAATCAGAGAAAATGCTTCAAACTGTCAATATGCCTTGTATTGTGATGGAAGTTCATAAAGACACATGCAAACAAACCTGATGTGAATAATTGTAGAAAGACTATGCATGTAGCGTGATCGTATGATGGAAATGTAAGGTGATGGAATCTATGTAAATTTCATGTCTATTTGGAAGAACGCGCTCCAAAAATTTTTTCCTGAGAAAACGGCCTGATTTTCGAAACTGGCATTAGGAAATGGCTGCAAATTCAGAGTTAATGATTCTAGGTTTAAATATGCCTTGTATGGTGGATGAAAGTTCTGTAAAACACATGTACATAACTCATTAAAAATGTTTGTCAAATCCGGGAAGTATGTAGCGTGTTCGGAAATTGGAATGTCCCTGCGAGGGAAACTATGTAAATTACATTTCTATTGGAAAGTACTTGCTCCGCGAGAATTTTTTGCGAATCTGCCTCATTTTCAAAACTGGCATTAGGAAAATCTTTTGAAATATGGGAAAGTGCTTCAATGTGTCAATATGGCATATATGGTGGATGAATATTTGGTAATCATTATGCTACCAACTCTGTAGTGAATATTTGTCGAATACGTGATGCATGTAGATTTTTGGGAACACGGAATTTCACGATGACGGGTTCTATGTAAATTGCATGTCTATTGGATAGAACTCGCTCCAAGAGGATTTCTCTGGGAAAACTGCATGATTTTAGAAACTGAGATTAGGAGAAATCTACTAAATCAGAATAAAACTTTCTATGTATAAATATACATTGTAAGGTGGATGAATGTTCAGTAATACACATGTACACAACTCATTAAAAAATGTTTGTCAAATCCGTGATGCATGTAACGTGTTCAGAACACAGAAAGTCACGGTGAGCGAATCCACATAAATTACATGTCTATTTGTTAGAACCTGCTCCAAGAGGATTTTGCCATGAACTCTGACTCATTTTTGAAACTGGCATTTGAGAAGCTCTGTGAAATCAGAGAAAATGCTTCTAGGCAAAAATATGCCTTGTATTGTGATGAAAGTCCTGTCATCCTCATGCAAACAACTCTATACTTTATTTTTGTCGAAACTTTTCTGCATGTAGCGTGTTCGAAACACGTCATTTCACAGTGGGGGAATCTATTTAATTTAGGTATCTATTGGGTAGAACTCGCTCCAAGAGTTTTTTCCTTTGAAAACTGCCTGATAGTCGAAACTGCTATTAGGAAGAAGCTGCGAAATCAGAGTTAATGTTTCTATGTGTCAATATGCCTTGTATGGTGGATGAAAGATCTGTAATACACATGTACATAAATCATTAAAAATGTTTGAGAAATCCGTGATGTATGTAGCATGTTCGGAACACGGAATGTCACGGACAGGGAAACTATGTGAATTACATATCTATTGGTTAGAACCCTCTCCAGGAGAGTTTTACTGAAAAATCTGCCTCAGTTTCGAAACTGGTGTTATGAAAACGCTGTGAAATCAGAGTAAATGCTTTAAGGTGACCATATGTCTTCAATGGTTTATTAAAGATCGGTAATTCACATGATAACATCTCAGCAGTGAATATTGGTTGTATCTATGCTGCATGAACCGTTTTTGGAACACGGAATGTTACGGTGACGGTATCTATGAAAATGAGATGTCTATTGGATGGAACATGCAACAAGAGAATTTTTCTGGGAAAACTGCCTGATTTTCGAAACTGACGTCAGTAAAATTCTGCGAACTGTGAGTAAATATTTCTAGGTGAAAATATGTCTAGTATGGTGGATGAAAGATCGATAATCCACATGCTCACACTCATTAAAGAATGATTGTCGAATCCTTGATGCATGAAACACGTTCAGAACACGGAATGTCACGGTGAGTGAACTACTTAAATTACATATCTTTTGGGTAGAACTCGCTCCAAGAGCATTTTTCTGTGAAATCAGCCTCATTTTCAAAACTGGCATTAGGAAAAACCTGAGAAAATATTTCTAAGTGTGAATATGCCTTGAATGGGGAATTTAAGTCCGGTAATCCACGTAACCAAATATGAAGGGAATAATTTTCATAGCCGTGACATATTTAGCGTGTTCGGAACACGGAAATTCACGGTAATGAAACTATGTAAATTAAAATTCTAATGGGTAGAACTAGCTAGAATAGAATTTTTCGGCGAAAATTGCTTGATTCTCGAATGGGATGTTTGGATAAAGCTGCGAAATGAGAGAAAATATTTGTAGGTGTAAAGATGCCTTTATGTTGGAAGAAAGTTTGGTAACCCACATTTTCACAAAATATTAAAGAATCTTTGTTCTTATCCATGATGCATGTACCATGTTCGGAACGTGGAATTTCACGGTGGTTGAAACAATGTAAACTACTTTTCTATTGGGTAGAACACACTCCAAGAGAATTTTTCTGCCAAAACTGCTTCATTTTTGAAACTAGCGTTAGGAAAATGCTGCAAAATCTGAGAAAATACTTCTAAGTATCAATATTCAATGTATTGTGATGAAAGTTCGGTAATCCACATGCTAACAAATCTGTAGTGATTATTTGTCGAATCCGTTATGCATGTAGAATGTTTGGAACACGGAATGTCACAGTGAGGAAATTTATGTAAATTATTTTTCCATAGGTTAGAAATCGCTCCAAGAGATTTTTCCTGTGATAAAAGCCTGATTTTTGAAACTAGAATTAGGAATATGCTGTGAACTCAGATTAATCAATTCTAGGTGTAAGTATACCTTGTATGGTGGATGAAAGTTCGGCAATCCGCATACTAACAACTCCGTAGAGAATATTTGTCGAATCCGAGATACATGAAGGGTGTTCGGAACACAGAATATCACGGTGAGCGAATCTATGTAAAATACATTTCTCTTGGGTAGAACTCACTCCAAGAGTTTTTTCTGCGAAATCTGCCTCATTTATGAAACTGGCATTTGGAAATATCTTCAAAATCAGAGAAAATGCTTCAAACTGTCAATATGCCTTGTATTGTGATGGAAGTTCATAAAGCCACATGCAAACAAACCTGATGTGAATAATTGTAGAAAGCCTATGCATGTAGCATGATCGTATGATGGAAATGTAAGGTGATGGAATCTATGTAAATTTCATGTCTATTTGGTAGAACGCGCTCCAAAAATTTATTCATGAGAAAACGGCCTGATTTTTGAAAATGGCATTTGGAAAAGGCTGCAAATTCAGAGTTAATGTTTCTAGGTTTAAATATGCCTTGTATGGTGGATGAAAGTTCTGTAAAACACATTTACATAACTCATAAAAATGTTTGTCAAATCCGGGAAGAATGTAGCGTGTTCGGAAATTGGAATGTCCCTGCGAGGGAAACTATTTAAATTACATTTCTATTGGGAAGTACTTGCTCCGCGAGAATTTTTTGCGAATCTGCCTCATTTTCAAAACTGGCATTAGGAAAATCTTTTGAAATATGGGAAAGTGCTTCAATGTGTCAATATGGCATATATGGTGGATGAATATTTGGTAATCATTATGCTACCAACTCTGTAGTGAATATTTGTCGAATACGTGATGCATGTAGATTTTTCGGAACACGGAATTTCACGATGACGGGTTCTATGTAAATTGCATGTCTATTGGATAGAACTCGCTCCAAGAGGATTTCTCTGGGAAAACTGCATGATTTTAGAAACTGAGATTAGGAGAAATCTACTAAATCAGAATAAAACTTTCTATGTATAAATATGCATTGTAAGGTGGATGAATGTTCAGTAATACACATGTACACAACTCATTAAAGAATGTTTGTCAAATCCGTGATGCATGTAACGTGTTCAGAACACAGAATGTCACGGTGAGCGAATCCACATAAATTACATGTCTATTTGTTAGAACCTGCTCCAAGAGGATTTTGCCGTGAACTCTGACTCATTTTTGAAACTGGCATTTGAGAAGCTCTGTGAAATCCGAGAAAATGCTTCTAAGCAAGAATATGCCTTGTATAGTGATGAAAGTCCTGTCATCCTCATGCAAACAACTCTATACTTTATTTTTGTCGAAACTTTTCTGCATGTAGCGTGTTCGAAACACGTCATTTCACAGTGGGGGAATCTATGTAATTTAGGTATCTATTGGGTAGAACTCGCTCCAAGAGTTTTTTCCTTTGAAAACTGCCTGATAGTCGAAACTGCTATTAGGAAGAAGCTGCGAAATCAGAGTTAATGTTTCTATGTGTCAATATGCCTTGTATGGTGGATGAAAGATCTGTAATACACATGTACATAAATCATTAAAAATGTTTGAGAAATCCGTGATGTATGTAGCATGTTCGGAACACGGAATGTCACGGACAGGGAAACTATGTGAATTACATATCTATTGGTTAGAACCCTCTCCAGGAGAGTTTTACTGAAAAATCTGCCTCAGTTTCGAAACTGGTGTTATGAAAACGCTGTGAAATCAGAGTAAATGCTTTAAGGTGACCATATGTCTTCAATGGTTTATTAAAGATCGGTAATTCACATGATAACATCTCAGCAGTGAATATTGGTTGTATCTATGCTGCATGAACCGTTTTTGGAACACGGAATGTTACGGTGACGGTATCTATGAAAATGAGATGTCTATTGGATGGAACATGCAACAAGAGAATTTTTCTGGGAAAACTGCCTGATTTTCGAAACTGACGTCAGTAAAATTCTGCGAACTGTGAGTAAATATTTCTAGGTGAAAACATGTCTAGTATGGTGGATGAAAGATCGATAATCCACATGCTCACACTCATTAAAGAATGATTGTCGAATCCTTGATGCATGAAACACGTTCAGAACACGGAATGTCACGGTGAGTGAACTACTTAAATTACATATCTTTTGGGTAGAACTCGCTCCAAGAGCATTTTTCTGTGAAATCAGCCTCATTTTCAAAACTGGCATTAGGAAAAACCTGAGAAAATATTTCTAAGTGTGAATATGCCTTGAATGGGGAATTTAAGTCCGGTAATCCACGTAACCAAATATGAAGGGAATAATTTTCATAGCCGTGACATATTTAGCGTGTTCGGAACACGGAAATTCACGGTAATGAAACTATGTAAATTAAAATTCTAATGGGTAGAACTAGCTAGAATAGAATTTTTCGGCGAAAATTGCTTGATTCTCGAATGGGATGTTTGGATAAAGCTGCGAAATGAGAGAAAATATTTGTAGGTGTAAAGATGCCTTTATGTTGGAAGAAAGTTTGGTAACCCACATTTTCACAAAATATTAAAGAATCTTTGTTCTTATCCATGATGCATGTACCATGTTCGGAACGTGGAATTTCACGGTGGTTGAAACAATGTAAACTACTTTTCTATTGGGTAGAACACACTCCAAGAGAATTTTTCTGCCAAAACTGCTTCATTTTTGAAACTAGCGTTAGGAAAATGCTGCAAAATCTGAGAAAATACTTCTAAGTATCAATATTCAATGTATTGTGATGAAAGTTCGGTAATCCACATGCTAACAAATCTGTAGTGATTATTTGTCGAATCCGTTATGCATGTAGAATGTTTGGAACACGGAATGTCACAGTGAGGAAATTTATGTAAATTATTTTTCCATAGGTTAGAAATCGCTCCAAGAGATTTTTCCTGTGATAAAAGCCTGATTTTTGAAACTAGAATTAGGAATATGCTGTGAACTCAGATTAATCAATTCTAGGTGTAAGTATACCTTGTATGGTGGATGAAAGTTCGGCAATCCGCATACTAACAACTCCGTAGAGAATATTTGTCGAATCCGAGATACATGAAGGGTGTTCGGAACACAGAATATCACGGTGAGCGAATCTATGTAAAATACATTTCTCTTGGGTAGAACTCACTCCAAGAGTTTTTTTCTGCGATATCTGCCTCATTTATGAAACTGGCATTTGGAAATATCTTCAAAATCAGAGAAAATGCTTCAAACTGTCAATATGCCTTGTATTGTGATGGAAGTTCATAAAGACACATGCAAACAAACCTGATGTGAATAATTGTAGAAAGCCTATGCATGTAGCGTGATCGTATGATGGAAATGTAAGGTGATGGAATCTATGTAAATTTCATGTCTATTTGGTAGAACGCGCTCCAAAAATTTTTTCCTGAGAAAACGGCCTGATTTTCGAAACTGGCATTAGGAAATGGCTGCAAATTCAGAGTTAATGATTCTAGGTTTAAATATGCCTTGTATGGTGGATGAAAGTTCTGTAAAACACATGTACATAACTCATTAAAAATGTTTGTCAAATCCGGGAAGTATGTAGCGTGTTCGGAAATTGGAATGTCCCTGCGAGGGAAACTATGTAAATTACATTTCTATTGGGAAGTACTTGCTCCACGAGAATTTTTTGCGAATCTGCCTCATTTTCAAAACTGGCATTAGGAAAATCTTTTGAAATATGGGAAAGTGCTTCAATGTGTCAATATGGCATATATGGTGGATGAATATTTGGTAATCATTATGCTACCAAGTCTGTAGTGAATATTTGTCGAATACGTGATGCATGTAGATTTTTGGGAACACGGAATTTCACGATGACGGGTTCTATGTAAATTGCATGTCTATTGGATAGAACTTGCTCCAAGAGGATTTCTCTGGGAAAACTGCATGATTTTAGAAACTGAGATTAGGAGAAATCTACTAAATCAGAATAAAACTTTCTATGTATAAATATACATTGTAAGGTGGATGAATGTTCAGTAATACACATGTACACAACTCATTAAAAAATGTTTGTCAAATCAGTGATGCATGTAACGTGTTCAGAACACAGAATGTCACGGTGAGCGAATCCACATAAATTACATGTCTATTTGTTAGAACCTGCTCCAAGAGGATTTTGCCGTGAACTCTGACTCATTTTTGAAACTGGCATTTGAGAAGCTCTGTGAAATCAGAGAAAATGCTTCTAGGCAAGAATATGCCTTGTATTGTGATGAAAGTCCTGTCATCCTCATGCAAACAACTCTATACTTTATTTTCGTCGAAACTTTTCTGCATGTAGCGTGTTCGAAACACGTCATTTCACAGTGGGGGAATCTATGTAATTTAGGTATCTATTGGGTAGAACTCGCTCCAAGAGTTTTTTCCTTTGAAAACTGCCTGATAGTCGAAACTGCTATTAGGAAGAAGCTGCGAAATCAGAGTTAATGTTTCTATGTGTCAATATGCCTTGTATGGTGGATGAAAGATCTGTAATACACATGTACATAAATCATTAAAAATGTTTGAGAAATCCGTGATGTATGTAGCATGTTCGGAACACGGAATGTCACGGACAGGGAAACTATGTGAATTACATATCTATTGGTTAGAACCCTCTCCAGGAGAGTTTTACTGAAAAATCTGCCTCAGTTTCGAAACTGGTGTTATGAAAACGCTGTGAAATCAGAGTAAATGCTTTAAGGTGACCATATGTCTTCAATGGTTTATTAAAGATCGGTAATTCACATGATAACATCTCAGCAGTGAATATTGGTTGTATCTATGCTGCATGAACCGTTTTTGGAATACGGAATGTTACGGTGACGGTATCTATGAAAATGAGATGTCTATTGGATGGAACATGCAACAAGAGAATTTTTCTGGGAAAACTGCCTGATTTTCGAAACTGACGTCAGTAAAATTCTGCGAACTGTGAGTAAATATTTCTAGGTGAAAATATGTCTAGTATGGTGGATGAAAGATCGATAATCCACATGCTCACACTCATTAAAGAATGATTGTCGAATCCTTGATGCATGAAACACGTTCAGAACACGGAATGTCACGGTGAGTGAACTACTTAAATTACATATCTTTTGGGTAGAACTCGCTCCAAGAGCATTTTTCTGTGAAATCAGCCTCATTTTCAAAACTGGCATTAGGAAAAACCTGAGAAAATATTTCTAAGTGTGAATATGCCTTGAATGGGGAATTTAAGTCCGGTAATCCACGTAACCAAATATGAAGGGAATAATTTTCATAGCCGTGACATATTTAGCGTGTTCGGAACACGGAAATTCACGGTAATGAAACTATGTAAATTAAAATTCTAATGGGTAGAACTAGCTAGAATAGAATTTTTCGGCAAAAATTGCTTGATTCTCGAATGGGATGTTTGGATAAAGCTGCGAAATGAGAGAAAATATTTGTAGGTGTAAAGATGCCTTTATGTTGGAAGAAAGTTTGGTAACCCACATTTTCACAAAATATTAAAGAATCTTTGTTCTTATCCATGATGCATGTACCATGTTCGGAACGTGGAATTTCACGGTGGTTGAAACAATGTAAACTACTTTTCTATTGGGTAGAACACACTCCAAGAGAATTTTTCTGCCAAAACTGCTTCATTTTTGAAACTAGCGTTAGGAAAATGCTGCAAAATCTGAGAAAATACTTCTAAGTATCAATATTCAATGTATTGTGATGAAAGTTCGGTAATCCACATGCTAACAAATCTGTAGTGATTATTTGTCGAATCCGTTATGCATGTAGAATGTTCGGAACACGGAATGTCACGGTGAGGAAATTTATGTAAATTATTTTTCCGTAGGTTAGAAATCGCTCCAAGAGATTTTTCCTGTGATAAAAGCCTGATTTTTGAAACTAGAATTAGGAATATGCTGTGAACTCAGATTAATCAATTCTAGGTGTAAGTATACCTTGTATGGTGGATGAAAGTTCGGCAATCCGCATACTAACAACTCCGTAGAGAATATTTGTCGAATCCGAGATACATGAAGGGTGTGCGGAACACAGAATATCACGGTGAGCGAATCTATGTAAAATAAATTTCTCTTGGGTAGAACTCACTCCAAGAGTTTTTTCTGCGAAATCTGCCTCATTTATGAAACTGGCATTTGGAAATATCTTCAAAATCAGAGAAAATGCTTCAAACTGTCAATATGCCTTGTATTGTGATGGAAGTTCATAAAGCCACATGCAAACAAACCTGATGTGAATAATTGTAGAAAGCCTATGCATGTAGCATGATCGTATGATGGAAATGTAAGGTGATGGAATCTATGTAAATTTCATGTCTATTTGGTAGAACGCGCTCCAAAAATTTATTCATGAGAAAACGGCCTGATTTTTGAAAATGGCATTTGGAAAAGGCTGCAAATTCAGAGTTAATGTTTCTAGGTTTAAATATGCCTTGTATGGTGGATGAAAGTTCTGTAAAACACATTTACATAACTCATAAAAATGTTTGTCAAATCCGGGAAGAATGTAGCGTGTTCGGAAATTGGAATGTCCCTGCGAGGGAAACTATTTAAATTACATTTCTATTGGGAAGTACTTGCTCCGCGAGAATTTTTTGCGAATCTGCCTCATTTTCAAAACTGGCATTAGGAAAATCTTTTGAAATATGGGAAAGTGCTTCAATGTGTCAATATGGCATATATGGTGGATGAATATTTGGTAATCATTATGCTACCAACTCTGTAGTGAATATTTGTCGAATACGTGATGCATGTAGATTTTTGGGAACACGGAATTTCACGATGACGGGTTCTATGTAAATTGCATGTCTATTGGATAGAACTCGCTCCAAGAGGATTTCTCTGGGAAAACTGCATGATTTTAGAAACTGAGATTAGGAGAAATCTACTAAATCAGAATAAAACTTTCTATGTATAAATATGCATTGTAAGGTGGATGAATGTTCAGTAATACACATGTACACAACTCATTAAAGAATGTTTGTCAAATCCGTGATGCATGTAACGTGTTCAGAACACAGAATGTCACGGTGAGCGAATCCACATAAATTACATGTCTATTTGTTAGAACCTGCTCCAAGAGGATTTTGCCGTGAACTCTGACTCATTTTTGAAACTGGCATTTGAGAAGCTCTGTGAAATCAGAGAAAATGCTTCTAAGCAAGATTATGCCTTGTATTGTGATGAAAGTCCTGTCATCCTCATGCAAACAACTCTATACTTTATTTTTGTCGAAACTTTTCTGCATGTAGCGTGTTCGAAACCCATAATTTCACAGTGGGGGAATCTATGTAATTTAGGTATCTATTGGGTAGAACTCGCTCCAAGAGTTTTTTCCTTTGAAAACTGCCTGATAGTCGAAACTGCTATTAGGAAGAAGCTGCGAAATCAGAGTTAATGTTTCTATGTGTCAATATGCCTTGTATGGTGGATGAAAGATCTGTAATACACATGTACATAAATCATTAAAAATGTTTGAGAAATCCGTGATGTATGTAGCATGTTCGGAACACGGAATGTCACGGACAGGGAAACTATGTGAATTACATATCTATTGGTTAGAACCCTCTCCAGGAGAGTTTTACTGAAAAATCTGCCTCAGTTTCGAAACTGGTGTTATGAAAACGCTGTGAAATCAGAGTAAATGCTTTAAGGTGACCATATGTCTTCAATGGTTTATTAAAGATCGGTAATTCACATGATAACATCTCAGCAGTGAATATTGGTTGTATCTATGCTGCATGAACCGTTTTTGGAACACGGAATGTTACGGTGACGGTATCTATGAAAATGAGATGTCTATTGGATGGAACATGCAACAAGAGAATTTTTCTGGGAAAACTGCCTGATTTTCGAAACTGACGTCAGTAAAATTCTGCGAACTGTGAGTAAATATTTCTAGGTGAAAATATGTCTAGTATGGTGGATGAAAGATCGATAATCCACATGCTCACACTCATTAAAGAATGATTGTCGAATCCTTGATGCATGAAACACGTTCAGAACACGGAATGTCACGGTGAGTGAACTACTTAAATTACATATCTTTTGGGTAGAACTCGCTCCAAGAGCCTTTTTCTGTGAAATCAGCCTCATTTTCAAAACTGGCATTAGGAAAAACCTGAGAAAATATTTCTAAGTGTGAATATGCCTTGAATGGGGAATTTAAGTCCGGTAATCCACGTAACCAAATATGAAGGGAATAATTTTCATAGCCGTGACATATTTAGCGTGTTCGGAACACGGAAATTCACGGTAATGAAACTATGTAAATTAAAATTCTAATGGGTAGAACTAGCTAGAATAGAATTTTTCTGCTAAAATTGCTTGATTCTCGAATGGGATGTTTGGATAAAGCTGTGAAATGAGAGAAAATATTTGTAGGTGTAAAGATGCCTTTATGTTGGAAGAAAGTTTGGTAACCCACATTTTCACAAAATATTAAAGAATCTTTGTTCTTATCCATGATGCATGTACCATGTTCGGAACGTGGAATTTCACGGTGGTTGAAACAATGTAAACTACTTTTCTATTGGGTAGAACACACTCCAAGAGAATTTTTCTGCCAAAACTGCTTCATTTTTGAAACTAGCGTTAGGAAAATGCTGCAAAATCTGAGAAAATACTTCTAAGTATCAATATTCAATGTATTGTGATGAAAGTTCGGTAATCCACATGCTAACAAATCTGTAGTGATTATTTGTCGAATCCGTTATGTATGTAGAATGTTCGGAACACGGAATGTCACGGTGAGGAAATTTATGTAAATTATTTTTCCGTAGGTTAGAAATCGCTCCAAGAGATTTTTCCTGTGATAAAAGCCTGATTTTTGAAACTAGAATTAGGAATATGCTGTGAACTCAGATTAATCAATTCTAGGTGTAAGTATACCTTGTATGGTGGATGAAAGTTCGGCAATCCGCATACTAACAACTCCGTAGAGAATATTTGTCGAATCCGAGATACATGAAGGGTGTTCGGAACACAGAATATCACGGTGAGCGAATCTATGTAAAATACATTTCTCTTGGGTAGAACTCACTCCAAGAGTTTTTTTCTGCGAAATCTGCCTCATTTATGAAACTGGCATTTGGAAATATCTTCAAAATCAGAGAAAATGCTTCAAACTGTCAATATGCCTTGTATTGTGATGGAAGTTCATAAAGCCACATGCAAACAAACCTGATGTGAATAATTGTAGAAAGCCTATGCATGTAGCGTGATCGTATGATGGAAATGTAAGGTGATGGAATCTATGTAAATTTCATGTCTATTTGGTAGAACGCGCTCCAAAAATTTTTTCATGAGAAAACGGCCTGATTTTCGAAACTGGCATTAGGAAAAGGCTGCAAATTCAGAGTTAATGATTCTAGGTTTAAATATGCCTTGTATGGTGGATGAAAGTTCTGTAAAACACATGTACATAACTCATTAAAAATGTTTGTCAAATCCGGGAAGTATGTAGCGTGTTCGGGAATTGGAATGTCACTGCGAGGGAAACTATGTAAATTACATTTCTATTGGGAAGTACTTGCTCCACGAGAATTTTTTGCGAATCTGCCTCATTTACAAAACTGGCATTAGGAAAATCTTTTGAAATATGGGAAAGTGCTTCAATGTGTCAATATGGCATATATGGTGGATGAATATTTGGTAATCATTATGCTACCAACTCTGTAGTGAATATTTGTCGAATACGTGATGCATGTAAATTTTTGGGAATACGGAATTTCACGATGACGGGTTCTATGTAAATTGCATGTCTATTGGATAGAACTCGCTCCAAGAGGATTTCTCTGGGAAAACTGCATGATTTTAGAAACTGAGATTAGGAGAAATCTACTAAATCAGAATAAAACTTTCTATGTATAAATATGCATTGTAAGGTGGATGAATGTTCAGTAATACACATGTACACAACTCATTAAAGAATGTTTGTCAAATCCGTGATGCATGTAACGTGTTCAGAACACAGAATGTCACGGTGAGCGAATCCACATAAATTACATGTCTATTTGTTAGAACCTGCTCCAAGAGGATTTTGCCGTGAACTCTGACTCATTTTTGAAACTGGCATTTGAGAAGCTCTGTGAAATCAGAGAAAATGCTTCTAAGCAAGATTATGCCTTGTATTGTGATGAAAGTCCTGTCATCCTCATGCAAACAACTCTATACTTTATTTTTGTCGAAACTTTTCTGCATGTAGCGTGTTCGAAACACATAATTTCACAGTGGGGGAATCTATGTAATTTAGGTATCTATTGGGTAGAACTCGCTCCAAGAGTTTTTTCCTTTGAAAACTGCCTGATAGTCGAAACTGCTATTAGGAAGAAGCTGCGAAATCAGAGTTAATGTTTCTATGTGTCAATATGCCTTGTATGGTGGATGAAAGATCTGTAATACACATGTACATAAATCATTAAAAATGTTTGAGAAATCCGTGATGTATGTAGCATGTTCGGAACACGGAATGTCACGGACAGGGAAACTATGTGAATTACATATCTATTGGTTAGAACCCTCTCCAGGAGAGTTTTACTGAAAAATCTGCCTCAGTTTCGAAACTGGTGTTATGAAAACGCTGTGAAATCAGAGTAAATGCTTTAAGGTGACCATATGTCTTCAATGGTTTATTAAAGATCGGTAATTCACATGATAACATCTCAGCAGTGAATATTGGTTGTATCTATGCTGCATGAACCGTTTTTGGAACACGGAATGTTACGGTGACGGTATCTATGAAAATGAGATGTCTATTGGATGGAACATGCAACAAGAGAATTTTTCTGGGAAAACTGCCTGATTTTCGAAACTGACGTCAGTAAAATTCTGCGAACTGTGAGTAAATATTTCTAGGTGAAAATATGTCTAGTATGGTGGATGAAAGATCGATAATCCACATGCTCACACTCATTAAAGAATGATTGTCGAATCCTTGATGCATGAAACACGTTCAGAACACGGAATGTCACGGTGAGTGAACTACTTAAATTACATATCTTTTGGGTAGAACTCGCTCCAAGAGCATTTTTCTGTGAAATCAGCCTCATTTTCAAAACTAGCATTAGGAAAAACCTGAGAAAATATTTCTAAGTGTGAATATGCCTTGAATGGGGAATTTAAGTCCGGTAATCCACGTAACCAAATATGAAGGGAATAATTTTCATAGCCGTGACATATTTAGCGTGTTCGGAACACGGAAATTCATGGTAATGAAACTATGTAAATTAAAATTCTAATGGGTAGAACTAGCTAGAATAGAATTTTTCGGCGAAAATTGCTTGATTCTCGAATGGGATGTTTGGATAAAGCTGCGAAATGAGAGAAAATATTTGTAGGTGTAAAGATGCCTTTATGTTGGAAGAAAGTTTGGTAACCCACATTTTCACAAAATATTAAAGAATCTTTGTTCTTATCCATGATGCATGTACCATGTTCGGAACGTGGAATTTCACGGTGGTTGAAACAATGTAAACTACTTTTCTATTGGGTAGAACACACTCCAAGAGAATTTTTCTGCCAAAACTGCTTCATTTTTGAAACTAGCGTTAGGAAAATGCTGCAAAATCTGAGAAAATACTTCTAAGTATCAATATTCAATATATTGTGATGAAAGTTCGGTAATCCACATGCTAACAAATCTGTAGTGATTATTTGTCGAATCCGTTATGCATGTAGAATGTTCGGAACACGGAATGTCACGGTGAGGAAATTTATGTAAATTATTTTTCCGTAGGTTAGAAATCGCTCCAAGAGATTTTTCCTGTGATAAAAGCCTGATTTTTGAAACTAGAATTAGGAATATGCTGTGAACTCAGATTAATCAATTCTAGGTGTAAGTATACCTTGTATGGTGGATGAAAGTTCGGCAATCCGCATACTAACAACTCCGTAGAGAATATTTGTCGAATCCGAGATACATGAAGGGTGTTCGGAACACAGAATATCACGGTGAGCGAATCTATGTAAAATACATTTCTCTTGGGTAGAACTCACTCCAAGAGTTTTTTTCTGCGAAATCTGCCTCATTTATGAAACTGGCATTTGGAAATTTCTTCAAAATCAGAGAAAATGCTTCAAACTGTCAATATGCCTTGTATTTTGATGGAAGTTCATAAAGCCACATGCAAACAAACCTGATGTGAATAATTGTAGAAAGCCTATGCATGTAGCGTGATCGTATGATGGAAATGTAAGGTGATGGAATCTATGTAAATTTCATGTCTATTTGGTAGAACGCGCTCCAAAAATTTTTTCCTGAGAAAACGGCCTGATTTTCGAAACTGGCATTAGGAAAAGGCTGCAAATTCAGAGTTAATGTTTCTAGGTTTAAATATGCCTTGTATGGTGGATGAAAGTTCTGTAAAACACATGTACATAACTCATTAAAAATGTTTGTCAAATCCGGGAAGTATGTAGCGTGTTCGGAAATTGGAATGTCACTGCGAGGGAAACTATGTAAATTACATTTCTATTGGGAAGTACTTGCTCCGCGAGAATTTTTTGCGAATCTGCCTCATTTTCAAAACTGGCATTAGGAAAATCTTTTGAAATATGGGAAAGTGCTTCAATGGGTCAATATGGCATATATGGTGGATGAATATTTGGTAATCATTATGCTACCAACTCTGTAGTGAATATTTGTCGAATACGTGATGCATGTAGATTTTTGGGAACACGGAATTTCACGATGATGGGTTCTATGTAAATTGCATGTCTATTGGATATAACACGCTCCAAGAGTATTTCTCTGGGAAAACTGCATGATTTTAGAAACTGAGATTAGGAGAAATCTACTAAATCAGAATAAAACTTTCTATGTATAAATATGCATTGTAAGGTGGATGAATGTTCAGTAATACACATGTACACAACTCATTAAAGAATGTTTGTCAAATCCGTGATGCATGTAACGTGTTCAGAACACAGAATGTCACGGTGAGCGAATCCACATAAATTACATGTCTATTTGTTAGAACCTGCTCCAAGAGGATTTTGCCGTGAAATCTGACTCATTTTTGAAACTGGCATTTGAGAAGCTCTGTGAAATCAGAGAAAATGCTTCTAAGCAAGAATATGCCTTGTATTGTGATGAAAGTCCTGTCATCCTCATGCAAACAACTCTATACTTTATTTTTGTCGAAACTTTTCTGCATGTAGCGTGTTCGAAACACGTCATTTCACAGTGGGGGAATCTATGTAATTTACGTATCTATTGGGTAGAACTCGCTCCAAGAGTTTTTTCCTTTGAAAACTGCCTGATAGTCGAAACTGCTATTAGGAAGAAGCTGCGAAATCAGAGTTAATGTTTCTATGTGTCAATATGCCTTGTATGGTGGATGAAAGATCTGTAATACACATGTACATAAATCATTAAAAATGTTTGAGAAATCCGTGATGTATGTAGCATGTTCGGAACACGGAATGTCACGGACAGGGAAACTATGTGAATTACATATCTATTGGTTAGAACCCTCTCCAGGAGAGTTTTACTGAAAAATCTGCCTCAGTTTCGAAACTGGTGTTATGAAAACGCTGTGAAATCAGAGTAAATGCTTTAAGGTGACCATATGTCTTCAATGGTTTATTAAAGATCGGTAATTCACATGATAACATCTCAGCAGTGAATATTGGTTGTATCTATGCTGCATGAACCGTTTTTGGAACACGGAATGTTACGGTGACGGTATCTATGAAAATGAGATGTCTATTGGATGGAACATGCAACAAGAGAATTTTTCTGGGAAAACTGCCTGATTTTCGAAACTGACGTCAGTAAAATTCTGCGAACTGTGAGTAAATATTTCTAGGTGAAAATATGTCTAGTATGGTGGATGAAAGATCGATAATCCACATGCTCACACTCATTAAAGAATGATTGTCGAATCCTTGATGCATGAAACACGTTCAGAACACGGAATGTCACGGTGAGTGAACTACTTAAATTACATATCTTTTGGGTAGAACTCGCTCCAAGAGCATTTTTCTGTGAAATCAGCCTCATTTTCAAAACTGGCATTAGGAAAAACCTGAGAAAATATTTCTAAGTGTGAATATGCCTTGAATGGGGAATTTAAGTCCGGTAATCCACATAACCAAATATGAAGGGAATAATTTTCATAGCCGTGACATATTTAGCGTGTTCGGAACACGGAAATTCACGGTAATGAAACTATGTAAATTAAAATTCTAATGGGTAGAACTAGCTAGAATAGAATTTTTCGGCGAAAATTGCTTGATTCTCGAATGGGATGTTTGGATAAAGCTGCGAAATGAGAGAAAATATTTGTAGGTGTAAAGATGCCTTTATGTTGGAAGAAAGTTTGGTAACCCACATTTTCACAAAATATTAAAGAATCTTTGTTCTTATCCATGATGCATGTACCATGTTCGGAACGTGGAATTTCACGGTGGTTGAAACAATGTAAACTACTTTTCTATTGGGTAGAACACACTCCAAGAGAATTTTTCTGCCAAAACTGCTTCATTTTTGAAACTAGCGTTAGGAAAATGCTGCAAAATCTGAGAAAATACTTCTAAGTATCAATATTCAATGTATTGTGATGAAAGTTCGGTAATCCACATGCTAACAAATCTGTAGTGATTATTTGTCGAATCCGTTATGCATGTAGAATGTTCGGAACACGGAATGTCACGGTGAGGAAATTTATGTAAATTATTTTTCCGTAGGTTAGAAATCGCTCCAAGAGATTTTTCCTGTGATAAAAGCCTGATTTTTGAAACTAGAATTAGGAATATGCTGTGAACTCAGATTAATCAATTCTAGGTGTAAGTATACCTTGTATGGTGGATGAAAGTTCGGCAATCCGCATACTAACAACTCCGTAGAGAATATTTGTCGAATCCGAGATACATGAAGGGTGTGCGGAACACAGAATATCACGGTGAGCGAATCTATGTAAAATAAATTTCTCTTGGGTAGAACTCACTCCAAGAGTTTTTTCTGCGAAATCTGCCTCATTTATGAAACTGGCATTTGGAAATATCTTCAAAATCAGAGAAAATGCTTCAAACTGTCAATATGCCTTGTATTGTGATGGAAGTTCATAAAGCCACATGCAAACAAACCTGATGTGAATAATTGTAGAAAGCCTATGCATGTAGCATGATCGTATGATGGAAATGTAAGGTGATGGAATCTATGTAAATTTCATGTCTATTTGGTAGAACGCGCTCCAAAAATTTATTCATGAGAAAACGGCCTGATTTTTGAAAATGGCATTTGGAAAAGGCTGCAAATTCAGAGTTAATGTTTCTAGGTTTAAATATGCCTTGTATGGTGGATGAAAGTTCTGTAAAACACATTTACATAACTCATAAAAATGTTTGTCAAATCCGGGAAGAATGTAGCGTGTTCGGAAATTGGAATGTCCCTGCGAGGGAAACTATTTAAATTACATTTCTATTGGGAAGTACTTGCTCCGCGAGAATTTTTTGCGAATCTGCCTCATTTTCAAAACTGGCATTAGGAAAATCTTTTGAAATATGGGAAAGTGCTTCAATGTGTCAATATGGCATATATGGTGGATGAATATTTGGTAATCATTATGCTACCAACTCTGTAGTGAATATTTGTCGAATACGTGATGCATGTAGATTTTTGGGAACACGGAATTTCACGATGACGGGTTCTATGTAAATTGCATGTCTATTGGATAGAACTCGCTCCAAGAGGATTTCTCTGGGAAAACTGCATGATTTTAGAAACTGAGATTAGGAGAAATCTACTAAATCAGAATAAAACTTTCTATGTATAAATATGCATTGTAAGGTGGATGAATGTTCAGTAATACACATGTACACAACTCATTAAAGAATGTTTGTCAAATCCGTGATGCATGTAACGTGTTCAGAACACAGAATGTCACGGTGAGCGAATCCACATAAATTACATGTCTATTTGTTAGAACCTGCTCCAAGAGGATTTTGCCGTGAACTCTGACTCATTTTTGAAACTGGCATTTGAGAAGCTCTGTGAAATCAGAGAAAATGCTTCTAAGCAATATTATGCCTTGTATTGTGATGAAAGTCCTGTCATCCTCATGCAAACAACTCTATACTTTATTTTTGTCGAAACTTTTCTGCATGTAGCGTGTTCGAAACCCATAATTTCACAGTGGGGGAATCTATGTAATTTAGGTATCTATTGGGTAGAACTCGCTCCAAGAGTTTTTTCCTTTGAAAACTGCCTGATAGTCGAAACTGCTATTAGGAAGAAGCTGCGAAATCAGAGTTAATGTTTCTATGTGTCAATATGCCTTGTATGGTGGATGAAAGATCTGTAATACACATGTACATAAATCATTAAAAATGTTTGAGAAATCCGTGATGTATGTAGCATGTTCGGAACACGGAATGTCACGGACAGGGAAACTATGTGAATTACATATCTATTGGTTAGAACCCTCTCCAGGAGAGTTTTACTGAAAAATCTGCCTCAGTTTCGAAACTGGTGTTATGAAAACGCTGTGAAATCAGAGTAAATGCTTTAAGGTGACCATATGTCTTCAATGGTTTATTAAAGATCGGTAATTCACATGATAACATCTCAGCAGTGAATATTGGTTGTATCTATGCTGCATGAACCGTTTTTGGAACACGGAATGTTACGGTGACGGTATCTATGAAAATGAGATGTCTATTGGATGGAACATGCAACAAGAGAATTTTTCTGGGAAAACTGCCTGATTTTCGAAACTGACGTCAGTAAAATTCTGCGAACTGTGAGTAAATATTTCTAGGTGAAAATATGTCTAGTATGGTGGATGAAAGATCGATAATCCACATGCTCACACTCATTAAAGAATGATTGTCGAATCCTTGATGCATGAAACACGTTCAGAACACGGAATGTCACGGTGAGTGAACTACTTAAATTACATATCTTTTGGGTAGAACTCGCTCCAAGAGCCTTTTTCTGTGAAATCAGCCTCATTTTCAAAACTGGCATTAGGAAAAACCTGAGAAAATATTTCTAAGTGTGAATATGCCTTGAATGGGGAATTTAAGTCCGGTAATCCACGTAACCAAATATGAAGGGAATAATTTTCATAGCCGTGACATATTTAGCGTGTTCGGAACACGGAAATTCACGGTAATGAAACTATGTAAATTAAAATTCTAATGGGTAGAACTAGCTAGAATAGAATTTTTCGGCGAAAATTGCTTGATTCTCGAATGGGATGTTTGGATAAAGCTGCGAAATGAGAGAAAATATTTGTAGGTGTAAAGATGCCTTTATGTTGGAAGAAAGTTTGGTAACCCACATTTTCACAAAATATTAAAGAATCTTTGTTCTTATCCATGATGCATGTACCATGTTCGGAACGTGGAATTTCACGGTGGTTGAAACAATGTAAACTACTTTTCTATTGGGTAGAACACACTCCAAGAGAATTTTTCTGCCAAAACTGCTTCATTTTTGAAACTAGCGTTAGGAAAATGCTGCAAAATCTGAGAAAATACTTCTAAGTATCAATATTCAATGTATTGTGATGAAAGTTCGGTAATCCACATGCTAACAAATCTGTAGTGATTATTTGTCGAATCCGTTATGTATGTAGAATGTTCGGAACACGGAATGTCACGGTGAGGAAATTTATGTAAATTATTTTTCCGTAGGTTAGAAATCGCTCCAAGAGATTTTTCCTGTGATAAAAGCCTGATTTTTGAAACTAGAATTAGGAATATGCTGTGAACTCAGATTAATCAATTCTAGGTGTAAGTATACCTTGTATGGTGGATGAAAGTTCGGCAATCCGCATACTAACAACTCCGTAGAGAATATTTGTCGAATCCGAGATACATGAAGGGTGTTCGGAACACAGAATATCACGGTGAGCGAATCTATGTAAAATACATTTCTCTTGGGTAGAACTCACTCCAAGAGTTTTTTTCTGCGAAATCTGCCTCATTTATGAAACTGGCATTTGGAAATATCTTCAAAATCAGAGAAAATGCTTCAAACTGTCAATATGCCTTGTATTGTGATGGAAGTTCATAAAGCCACATGCAAACAAACCTGATGTGAATAATTGTAGAAAGCCTATGCATGTAGCGTGATCGTATGATGGAAATGTAAGGTGATGGAATCTATGTAAATTTCATGTCTATTTGGTAGAACGCGCTCCAAAAATTTTTTCATGAGAAAACGGCCTGATTTTCGAAACTGGCATTAGGAAAAGGCTGCAAATTCAGAGTTAATGATTCTAGGTTTAAATATGCCTTGTATGGTGGATGAAAGTTCTGTAAAACACATGTACATAACTCATTAAAAATGTTTGTCAAATCCGGGAAGTATGTAGCGTGTTCGGGAATTGGAATGTCACTGCGAGGGAAACTATGTAAATTACATTTCTATTGGGAAGTACTTGCTCCACGAGAATTTTTTGCGAATCTGCCTCATTTACAAAACTGGCATTAGGAAAATCTTTTGAAATATGGGAAAGTGCTTCAATGTGTCAATATGGCATATATGGTGGATGAATATTTGGTAATCATTATGCTACCAACTCTGTAGTGAATATTTGTCGAATAGGTGATGCATGTAAATTTTTGGGAATACGGAATTTCACGATGACGGGTTCTATGTAAATTGCATGTCTATTGGATAGAACTCGCTCCAAGAGGATTTCTCTGGGAAAACTGCATGATTTTAGAAACTGAGATTAGGAGAAATCTACTAAATCAGAATAAAACTTTCTATGTATAAATATGCATTGTAAGGTGGATGAATGTTCAGTAATACACATGTACACAACTCATTAAAGAATGTTTGTCAAATCCGTGATGCATGTAACGTGTTCAGAACACAGAATGTCACGGTGAGCGAATCCACATAAATTACATGTCTATTTGTTAGAACCTGCTCCAAGAGGATTTTGCCGTGAACTCTGACTCATTTTTGAAACTGGCATTTGAGAAGCTCTGTGAAATCAGAGAAAATGCTTCTAAGCAAGATTATGCCTTGTATTGTGATGAAAGTCCTGTCATCCTCATGCAAACAACTCTATACTTTATTTTTGTCGAAACTTTTCTGCATGTAGCGTGTTCGAAACACATAATTTCACAGTGGGGGAATCTATGTAATTTAGGTATCTATTGGGTAGAACTCGCTCCAAGAGTTTTTTCCTTTGAAAACTGCCTGATAGTCGAAACTGCTATTAGGAAGAAGCTGCGAAATCAGAGTTAATGTTTCTATGTGTCAATATGCCTTGTATGGTGGATGAAAGATCTGTAATACACATGTACATAAATCATTAAAAATGTTTGAGAAATCCGTGATGTATGTAGCATGTTCGGAACACGGAATGTCACGGACAGGGAAACTATGTGAATTACATATCTATTGGTTAGAACCCTCTCCAGGAGAGTTTTACTGAAAAATCTGCCTCAGTTTCGAAACTGGTGTTATGAAAACGCTGTGAAATCAGAGTAAATGCTTTAAGGTGACCATATGTCTTCAATGGTTTATTAAAGATCGGTAATTCACATGATAACATCTCAGCAGTGAATATTGGTTGTATCTATGCTGCATGAACCGTTTTTGGAACACGGAATGTTACGGTGACGGTATCTATGAAAATGAGATGTCTATTGGATGGAACATGCAACAAGAGAATTTTTCTGGGAAAACTGCCTGATTTTCGAAACTGACGTCAGTAAAATTCTGCGAACTGTGAGTAAATATTTCTAGGTGAAAATATGTCTAGTATGGTGGATGAAAGATCGATAATCCACATGCTCACACTCATTAAAGAATGATTGTCGAATCCTTGATGCATGAAACACGTTCAGAACACGGAATGTCACGGTGAGTGAACTACTTAAATTACATATCTTTTGGGTAGAACTCGCTCCAAGAGCCTTTTTCTGTGAAATCAGCCTCATTTTCAAAACTGGCATTAGGAAAAACCTGAGAAAATATTTCTAAGTGTGAATATGCCTTGAATGGGGAATTTAAGTCCGGTAATCCACGTAACCAAATATGAAGGGAATAATTTTCATAGCCGTGACATATTTAGCGTGTTCGGAACACGGAAATTCACGGTAATGAAACTATGTAAATTAAAATTCTAATGGGTAGAACTAGCTAGAATAGAATTTTTCGGCGAAAATTGCTTGATTCTCGAATGGGATGTTTGGATAAAGCTGCGAAATGAGAGAAAATATTTGTAGGTGTAAAGATGCCTTTATGTTGGAAGAAAGTTTGGTAACCCACATTTTCACAAAATATTAAAGAATCTTTGTTCTTATCCATGATGCATGTACCATGTTCGGAACGTGGAATTTCACGGTGGTTGAAACAATGTAAACTACTTTTCTATTGGGTAGAACACACTCCAAGAGAATTTTTCTGCCAAAACTGCTTCATTTTTGAAACTAGCGTTAGGAAAATGCTGCAAAATCTGAGAAAATACTTCTAAGTATCAATATTCAATGTATTGTGATGAAAGTTCGGTAATCCACATGCTAACAAATCTGTAGTGATTATTTGTCGAATCCGTTATGTATGTAGAATGTTCGGAACACGGAATGTCACGGTGAGGAAATTTATGTAAATTATTTTTCCGTAGGTTAGAAATCGCTCCAAGAGATTTTTCCTGTGATAAAAGCCTGATTTTTGAAACTAGAATTAGGAATATGCTGTGAACTCAGATTAATCAATTCTAGGTGTAAGTATACCTTGTATGGTGGATGAAAGTTCGGCAATCCGCATACTAACAACTCCGTAGAGAATATTTGTCGAATCCGAGATACATGAAGGGTGTTCGGAACACAGAATATCACGGTGAGCGAATCTATGTAAAATACATTTCTCTTGGGTAGAACTCACTCCAAGAGTTTTTTTCTGCGAAATCTGCCTCATTTATGAAACTGGCATTTGGAAATATCTTCAAAATCAGAGAAAATGCTTCAAACTGTCAATATGCCTTGTATTGTGATGGAAGTTCATAAAGCCACATGCAAACAAACCTGATGTGAATAATTGTAGAAAGCCTATGCATGTAGCGTGATCGTATGATGGAAATGTAAGGTGATGGAATCTATGTAAATTTCATGTCTATTTGGTAGAACGCGCTCCAAAAATTTTTTCATGAGAAAACGGCCTGATTTTCGAAACTGGCATTAGGAAAAGGCTGCAAATTCAGAGTTAATGATTCTAGGTTTAAATATGCCTTGTATGGTGGATGAAAGTTCTGTAAAACACATGTACATAACTCATTAAAAATGTTTGTCAAATCCGGGAAGTATGTAGCGTGTTCGGGAATTGGAATGTCACTGCGAGGGAAACTATGTAAATTACATTTCTATTGGGAAGTACTTGCTCCACGAGAATTTTTTGCGAATCTGCCTCATTTACAAAACTGGCATTAGGAAAATCTTTTGAAATATGGGAAAGTGCTTCAATGTGTCAATATGGCATATATGGTGGATGAATATTTGGTAATCATTATGCTACCAACTCTGTAGTGAATATTTGTCGAATAGGTGATGCATGTAAATTTTTGGGAATACGGAATTTCACGATGACGGGTTCTATGTAAATTGCATGTCTATTGGATAGAACTCGCTCCAAGAGGATTTCTCTGGGAAAACTGCATGATTTTAGAAACTGAGATTAGGAGAAATCTACTAAATCAGAATAAAACTTTCTATGTATAAATATGCATTGTAAGGTGGATGAATGTTCAGTAATACACATGTACACAACTCATTAAAGAATGTTTGTCAAATCCGTGATGCATGTAACGTGTTCAGAACACAGAATGTCACGGTGAGCGAATCCACATAAATTACATGTCTATTTGTTAGAACCTGCTCCAAGAGGATTTTGCCGTGAACTCTGACTCATTTTTGAAACTGGCATTTGAGAAGCTCTGTGAAATCAGAGAAAATGCTTCTAAGCAAGATTATGCCTTGTATTGTGATGAAAGTCCTGTCATCCTCATGCAAACAACTCTATACTTTATTTTTGTCGAAACTTTTCTGCATGTAGCGTGTTCGAAACACATAATTTCACAGTGGGGGAATCTATGTAATTTAGGTATCTATTGGGTAGAACTCGCTCCAAGAGTTTTTTCCTTTGAAAACTGCCTGATAGTCGAAACTGCTATTAGGAAGAAGCTGCGAAATCAGAGTTAATGTTTCTATGTGTCAATATGCCTTGTATGGTGGATGAAAGATCTGTAATACACATGTACATAAATCATTAAAAATGTTTGAGAAATCCGTGATGTATGTAGCATGTTCGGAACACGGAATGTCACGGACAGGGAAACTATGTGAATTACATATCTATTGGTTAGAACCCTCTCCAGGAGAGTTTTACTGAAAAATCTGCCTCAGTTTCGAAACTGGTGTTATGAAAACGCTGTGAAATCAGAGTAAATGCTTTAAGGTGACCATATGTCTTCAATGGTTTATTAAAGATCGGTAATTCACATGATAACATCTCAGCAGTGAATATTGGTTGTATCTATGCTGCATGAACCGTTTTTGGAACACGGAATGTTACGGTGACGGTATCTATGAAAATGAGATGTCTATTGGATGGAACATGCAACAAGAGAATTTTTCTGGGAAAACTGCCTGATTTTCGAAACTGACGTCAGTAAAATTCTGCGAACTGTGAGTAAATATTTCTAGGTGAAAATATGTCTAGTATGGTGGATGAAAGATCGATAATCCACATGCTCACACTCATTAAAGAATGATTGTCGAATCCTTGATGCATGAAACACGTTCAGAACACGGAATGTCACGGTGAGTGAACTACTTAAATTACATATCTTTTGGGTAGAACTCGCTCCAAGAGCATTTTTCTGTGAAATCAGCCTCATTTTCAAAACTGGCATTAGGAAAAACCTGAGAAAATATTTCTAAGTGTGAATATGCCTTGAATGGGGAATTTAAGTCCGGTAATCCACGTAACCAAATATGAAGGGAATAATTTTCATAGCCGTGACATATTTAGCGTGTTCGGAACACGGAAATTCACGGTAATGAAACTATGTAAATTAAAATTCTAATGGGTAGAACTAGCTAGAATAGAATTTTTCGGCGAAAATTGCTTGATTCTCGAATGGGATGTTTGGATAAAGCTGCGAAATGAGAGAAAATATTTGTAGGTGTAAAGATGCCTTTATGTTGGAAGAAAGTTTGGTAACCCACATTTTCACAAAATATTAAAGAATCTTTGTTCTTATCCATGATGCATGTACCATGTTCGGAACGTGGAATTTCACGGTGGTTGAAACAATGTAAACTACTTTTCTATTGGGTAGAACACACTCCAAGAGAATTTTTCTGCCAAAACTGCTTCATTTTTGAAACTAGCGTTAGGAAAATGCTGCAAAATCTGAGAAAATACTTCTAAGTATCAATATTCAATATATTGTGATGAAAGTTCGGTAATCCACATGCTAACAAATCTGTAGTGATTATTTGTCGAATCCGTTATGCATGTAGAATGTTCGGAACACGGAATGTCACGGTGAGGAAATTTATGTAAATTATTTTTCCGTAGGTTAGAAATCGCTCCAAGAGATTTTTCCTGTGATAAAAGCCTGATTTTTGAAACTAGAATTAGGAATATGCTGTGAACTCAGATTAATCAATTCTAGGTGTAAGTATACCTTGTATGGTGGATGAAAGTTCGGCAATCCGCATACTAACAACTCCGTAGAGAATATTTGTCGAATCCGAGATACATGAAGGGTGTTCGGAACACAGAATATCACGGTGAGCGAATCTATGTAAAATACATTTCTCTTGGGTAGAACTCACTCCAAGAGTTTTTTTCTGCGAAATCTGCCTCATTTATGAAACTGGCATTTGGAAATTTCTTCAAAATCAGAGAAAATGCTTCAAACTGTCAATATGCCTTGTATTGTGATGGAAGTTCATAAAGCCACATGCAAACAAACCTGATGTGAATAATTGTAGAAAGCCTATGCATGTAGCGTGATCGTATGATGGAAATGTAAGGTGATGGAATCTATGTAAATTTCATGTCTATTTGGTAGAACGCGCTCCAAAAATTTTTTCCTGAGAAAACGGACTGATTTTCGAAACTGGCATTAGGAAAAGGCTGCAAATTCAGAGTTAATGTTTCTAGGTTTAAATATGCCTTGTATGGTGGATGAAAGTTCTGTAAAACACATGTACATAACTCATTAAAAATGTTTGTCAAATCCGGGAAGTATGTAGCGTGTTCGGAAATTGGAATGTCACTGCGAGGGAAACTATGTAAATTACATTTCTATTGGGAAGTACTTGCTCCGCGAGAATTTTTTGCGAATCTGCCTCATTTTCAAAACTGGCATTAGGAAAATCTTTTGAAATATGGGAAAGTGCTTCAATGGGTCAATATGGCATATATGGTGGATGAATATTTGGTAATCATTATGCTACCAACTCTGTAGTGAATATTTGTCGAATACGTGATGCATGTAGATTTTTGGGAACACGGAATTTCACGATGATGGGTTCTATGTAAATTGCATGTCTATTGGATATAACACGCTCCAAGAGTATTTCTCTGGGAAAACTGCATGATTTTAGAAACTGAGATTAGGAGAAATCTACTAAATCAGAATAAAACTTTCTATGTATAAATATGCATTGTAAGGTGGATGAATGTTCAGTAATACACATGTACACAACTCATTAAAGAATGTTTGTCAAATCCGTGATGCATGTAACGTGTTCAGAACACAGAATGTCACGGTGAGCGAATCCACATAAATTACATGTCTATTTGTTAGAACCTGCTCCAAGAGGATTTTGCCGTGAACTCTGACTCATTTTTGAAACTGGCATTTGAGAAGCTCTGTGAAATCAGAGAAAATGCTTCTAAGCAAGAATATGCCTTGTATTGTGATGAAAGTCCTGTCATCCTCATGCAAACAACTCTATACTTTATTTTTGTCGAAACTTTTCTGCATGTAGCGTGTTCGAAACACGTCATTTCACAGTGGGGGAATCTATGTAATTTACGTATCTATTGGGTAGAACTCGCTCCAAGAGTTTTTTCCTTTGAAAACTGCCTGATAGTCGAAACTGCTATTAGGAAGAAGCTGCGAAATCAGAGTTAATGTTTCTATGTGTCAATATGCCTTGTATGGTGGATGAAAGATCTGTAATACACATGTACATAAATCATTAAAAATGTTTGAGAAATCCGTGATGTATGTAGCATGTTCGGAACACGGAATGTCACGGACAGGGAAACTATGTGAATTACATATCTATTGGTTAGAACCCTCTCCAGGAGAGTTTTACTGAAAAATCTGCCTCAGTTTCGAAACTGGTGTTATGAAAACGCTGTGAAATCAGAGTAAATGCTTTAAGGTGACCATATGTCTTCAATGGTTTATTAAAGATCGGTAATTCACATGATAACATCTCAGCAGTGAATATTGGTTGTATCTATGCTGCATGAACCGTTTTTGGAACACGGAATGTTACGGTGACGGTATCTATGAAAATGAGATGTCTATTGGATGGAACATGCAACAAGAGAATTTTTCTGGGAAAACTGCCTGATTTTCGAAACTGACGTTAATAAAATTCTGCGAAATGTGAGTAAATATTTCTAGGTGAAAATATGTCTAGTATGGTGGATGAAAGATCGAAAATCCACATGCTCACACTCATTAAAGAATGATTGTCGAATCCTTGATGCATGAAACATGTTCAGAACACGGAATGTCACGGTGAGTGAACTACTTAAATTACATATCTTTTGGGTAGAACTCGCTCCAAGAGCCTTTTTCTGTGAAATCAGCCTCATTTTCAAAACTGGCATTAGGAAAAACCTGAGAAAATATTTCTAAGTGTGAATATGCCTTGAATGGGGAATTTAAGTCCGGTAATCCACGTAACCAAATATGAAGGGAATAATTTTCATAGCCGTGACATATTTAGCGTGTTCGGAACACGGAAATTCACGGTAATGAAACTATGTAAATTAAAATTCTAATGGGTAGAACTAGCTAGAATAGAATTTTTCGGCGAAAATTGCTTGATTCTCGAATGGGATGTTTGGATAAAGCTGCGAAATGAGAGAAAATATTTGTAGGTGTAAAGATGCCTTTATGTTGGAAGAAAGTTTGGTAACCCACATTTTCACAAAATATTAAAGAATCTTTGTTCTTATCCATGATACATGTACCATGTTCGGAACGTGGAATTTCACGGTGGTTGAAACAATGTAAACTACTTTTCTATTGGGTAGAACACACTCCAAGAGAATTTTTCTGCCAAAACTGCTTCATTTTTGAAACTAGCGTTAGGAAAATGCTGCAAAATCTGAGAAAATACTTCTAAGTATCAATATTCAATGTATTGTGATGAAAGTTCGGTAATCCACATGCTAACAAATCTGTAGTGATTATTTGTCGAATCCGTTATGCATGTAGAATGTTCGGAACACGGAATGTCACGGTGAGGAAATTTATGTAAATTATTTTTCCGTAGGTTAGAAATCGCTCCAAGAGATTTTTCCTGTGATAAAAGCCTGATTTTTGAAACTAGAATTAGGAATATGCTGTGAACTCAGATTAATAAATTCTAGGTGTAAGTATACCTTGTATGGTGGATGAAAGTTCGGCAATCCGCATACTAACAACTCCGTAGAGAATATTTGTCGAATCCGAGATACATGAAGGGTGTTCGGAACACAGAATATCACGGTGAGCGAATCTATGTAAAATACATTTCTCTTGGGTAGAACTCACTCCAAGAGTTTTTTTCTGTGAAATCTGCCTCATTTATGAAACTGGCATTTGGAAATTTCTTCAAAATCAGAGAAAATGCTTCAAACTGTCAATATGCCTTGTATTGTGATGGAAGTTCATAAAGCCACATGCAAACAAACCTGATGTGAATAATTGTAGAAAGCCTATGCATGTAGCGTGATCGTATGATGGAAATGTAAGGTGATGGAATCTATGTAAATTTCATGTCTATTTGTTAGAACGCGCTCCAAAAATTTTTTCCTGAGAAAACGGCCTGATTTTCGAAACTGGCATTAGGAAAAGGCTGCAAATTCAGAGTTAATGTTTCTAGGTTTAAATATGCCTTGTATGGTGGATGAAAGTTCTGTAAAACACATGTACATAACTCATTAAAAATGTTTGTCAAATCCGGGAAGTATGTAGCGTGTTCGGAAATTGGAATGTCACTGCGAGGGAAACTATGTAAATTACATTTCTATTGGGAAGTACTTGCTCCAAGAGAATTTTTTGCGAATCTGCCTCATTTACAAAACTGGCATTAGGAAAATCTTTTGAAATATGGGAAAGTGCTTCAATGTGTCAATATGGCATATATGGTGGATGAATATTTGGTAATCATTATGCTACCAACTCTGTAGTGAATATTTGTCGAATACGTGATGCATGTAAATTTTTGGGAATACGGAATTTCACGATGACGGGTTCTATGTAAATTGCATGTCTATTGGATAGAACTCGCTCCAAGAGGATTTCTCTGGGAAAACTGCATGATTTTAGAAACTGAGATTAGGAGAAATCTACTAAATCAGAATAAAACTTTCTATGTATAAATATGCATTGTAAGGTGGATGAATGTTCAGTAATACACATGTACACAACTCATTAAAGAATGTTTGTCAAATCCGTGATGCATGTAACGTGTTCAGAACACAGAATGTCACGGTGAGCGAATCCACATAAATTACATGTCTATTTGTTAGAACCTGCTCCAAGAGGATTTTGCCGTGAACTCTGACTCATTTTTGAAACTGGCATTTGAGAAGCTCTGTGAAATCAGAGAAAATGCTTCTAAGCAAGAATATGCCTTGTATTGTGATGAAAGTCCTGTCATCCTCATGCAAACAACTCTATACTTTATTTTTGTCGAAACTTTTCTGCATGTAGCGTGTTCGAAACACGTAATTTCACAGTGGGGGAATCTATGTAATTTACGTATCTATTGGGTAGAACTCGCTCCAAGAGTTTTTTCCTTTGAAAACTGCCTGATAGTCGAAACTGCTATTAGGAAGAAGCTGCGAAATCAGAGTTAATGTTTCTATGTGTCAATATGCCTTGTATGGTGGATGAAAGATCTGTAATACACATGTACATAAATCATTAAAAATGTTTGAGAAATCCGTGATGTATGTAGCATGTTCGGAACACGGAATGTCACGGACAGGGAAACTATGTGAATTACATATCTATTGGTTAGAACCCTCTCCAGGAGAGTTTTACTGAAAAATCTGCCTCAGTTTCGAAACTGGTGTTATGAAAACGCTGTGAAATCAGAGTAAATGCTTTAAGGTGACCATATGTCTTCAATGGTTTATTAAAGATCGGTAATTCACATGATAACATCTCAGCAGTGAATATTGGTTGTATCTATGCTGCATGAACCGTTTTTGGAACACGGAATGTTACGGTGACGGTATCTATGAAAATGAGATGTCTATTGGATGGAACATGCAACAAGAGAATTTTTCTGGGAAAACTGCCTGATTTTCGAAACTGACGTTAATAAAATTCTGCGAAATGTGAGTAAATATTTCTAGGTGAAAATATGTCTAGTATGGTGGATGAAAGATCGAAAATCCACATGCTCACACTCATTAAAGAATGATTGTCGAATCCTTGATGCATGAAACATGTTCAGAACACGGAATGTCACGGTGAGTGAACTACTTAAATTACATATCTTTTGGGTAGAACTCGCTCCAAGAGCCTTTTTCTGTGAAATCAGCCTCATTTTCAAAACTGGCATTAGGAAAAACCTGAGAAAATATTTCTAAGTGTGAATATGCCTTGAATGGGGAATTTAAGTCCGGTAATCCACGTAACCAAATATGAAGGGAATAATTTTCATAGCCGTGACATATTTAGCGTGTTCGGAACACGGAAATTCACGGTAATGAAACTATGTAAATTAAAATTCTAATGGGTAGAACTAGCTAGAATAGAATTTTTCGGCGAAAATTGCTTGATTCTCGAATGGGATGTTTGGATAAAGCTGCGAAATGAGAGAAAATATTTGTAGGTGTAAAGATGCCTTTATGTTGGAAGAAAGTTTGGTAACCCACATTTTCACAAAATATTAAAGAATCTTTGTTCTTATCCATGATACATGTACCATGTTCGGAACGTGGAATTTCACGGTGGTTGAAACAATGTAAACTACTTTTCTATTGGGTAGAACACACTCCAAGAGAATTTTTCTGCCAAAACTGCTTCATTTTTGAAACTAGCATTAGGAAAATGCTGCAAAATCTGAGAAAATACTTCTAAGTATCAATATTCAATGTATTGTGATGAAAGTTCGGTAATCCACATGCTAACAAATCTGTAGTGATTATTTGTCGAATCCGTTATGCATGTAGAATGTTCGGAACACGGAATGTCACGGTGAGGAAATTTATGTAAATTATTTTTCCGTAGGTTAGAAATCGCTCCAAGAGATTTTTCCTGTGATAAAAGCCTGATTTTTGAAACTAGAATTAGGAATATGCTGTGAACTCAGATTAATCAATTCTAGGTGTAAGTATACCTTGTATGGTGGATGAAAGTTCGGCAATCTGCATACTAACAACTCCGTAGAGAATATTTGTCGAATCCGAGATACATGAAGGGTGTTCGGAACACAGAATATCACGGTGAGCGAATCTATGTAAAATACATTTCTCTTGGGTAGAACTCACTCCAAGAGTTTTTTTCTGCGAAATCTGCCTCATTTATGAAACTGGCATTTGGAAATTTCTTCAAAATCAGAGAAAATGCTTCAAACTGTCAATATGCCTTGTATTGTGATGGAAGTTCATAAAGCCACATGCAAACAAACCTGATGTGAATAATTGTAGAAAGCCTATGCATGTAGCGTGATCGTATGATGGAAATGTAAGGTGATGGAATCTATGTAAATTTCATGTCTATTTGGTAGAACGCGCTCCAAAAATTTTTTCCTGAGAAAACGGCCTGATTTTCGAAACTGGCATTAGGAAAAGGCTGCAAATTCAGAGTTAATGTTTCTAGGTTTAAATATGCCTTGTATGGTGGATGAAAGTTCTGTAAAACACATGTACATAACTCATTAAAAATGTTTGTCAAATCCGGGAAGTATGTAGCGTGTTCGGAAATTGGAATGTCACTGCGAGGGAAACTATGTAAATTACATTTCTATTGGGAAGTACTTGCTCCGCGAGAATTTTTTGCGAATCTGCCTCATTTTCAAAACTGGCATTAGGAAAATCTTTTGAAATATGGGAAAGTGCTTCAATGGGTCAATATGGCATATATGGTGGATGAATATTTGGTAATCATTATGCTACCAACTCTGTAGTGAATATTTGTCGAATACGTGATGCATGTAGATTTTTGGGAACACGGAATTTCACGATGATGGGTTCTATGTAAATTGCATGTCTATTGGATATAACTCGCTCCAAGAGTATTTCTCTGGGAAAACTGCATGATTTTAGAAACTGAGATTAGGAGAAATCTACTAAATCAGAATAAAACTTTCTATGTATAAATATGCATTGTAAGGTGGATGAATGTTCAGTAATACACATGTACACAACTCATTAAAGAATGTTTGTCAAATCCGTGATGCATGTAACGTGTTCAGAACACAGAATGTCACGGTGAGCGAATCCACATAAATTACATGTCTATTTGTTAGAACCTGCTCCAAGAGGATTTTGCCGTGAACTCTGACTCATTTTTGAAACTGGCATTTGAGAAGCTCTGTGAAATCAGAGAAAATGCTTCTAAGCAAGAATATGCCTTTTATTGTGATGAAAGTCCTGTCATCCTCATGCAAACAACTCTATACTTTATTTTTGTCGAAACTTTTCTGCATGTAGCGTGTTCGAAACACGTAATTTCACAGTGGGGGAATCTATGTAATTTACGTATCTATTGGGTAGAACTCGCTCCAAGAGTTTTTTCCTTTGAAAACTGCCTGATAGTCGAAACTGCTATTAGGAAGAAGCTGCGAAATCAGAGTTAATGTTTCTATGTGTCAATATGCTTTGTATGGTGGATGAAAGATCTGTAATACACATGTACATAAATCATTAAAAATATTTGAGAAATCCATGATGTATGTAGCATGTTCGGAACACGGAATGTCACGGACAGGGAAACTATGTGAATTACATATCTATTGGTTAGAACCCTCTCCAGGAGAGTTTTACTGAAAAATCTGCCTCAGTTTCGAAACTGGTGTTATGAAAACGCTGTGAAATCAGAGTAAATGCTTTAAGGTGACCATATGTCTTCAATGGTTTATTAAAGATCGGTAATTCACATGATAACATCTCAGCAGTGAATATTGGTTGTATCTATGCTGCATGAACCGTTTTTGGAACACGGAATGTTACGGTGACGGTATCTATGAAAATGAGATGTCTATTGGATGGAACATGCAACAAGAGAATTTTTCTGGGAAAACTGCCTGA
This sequence comes from Camelus bactrianus, assembly GCF_048773025.1. Taxonomy (NCBI): domain Eukaryota; kingdom Metazoa; phylum Chordata; class Mammalia; order Artiodactyla; family Camelidae; genus Camelus; species Camelus bactrianus. Next base: position 104,415,788 of record NC_133544.1, read on the forward strand.
TTTTCGAAACTGACGTCAGTAAAATTCTGCGAACTGTGAGTAAATATTTCTAGGTGAAAATATGTCTAGTATGGTGGATGAAAGATCGAAAATCCACATGCTCACACTCATTAAAGAATGATTGTCGAATCCTTGATGCATGAAACATGTTCAGAACACGGAATGTCACGGTGAGTGAACTACTTAAATTACATATCTTTTGGGTAGAACTCGCTCCAAGAGCCTTTTTCTGTGAAATCAGCCTCATTTTCAAAACTGGCATTAGGAAAAACCTGAGAAAATATTTCTAAGTGTGAATATGCCTTGAATGGGGAATTTAAGTCCGGTAATCCACGTAACCAAATATGAAGGGAATAATTTTCATAGCCGTGACATATTTAGCGTGTTCGGAACACGGAAATTCACGGTAATGAAACTATGTAAATTAAAATTCTAATGGGTAGAACTAGCTAGAATAGAATTTTTTGGCGAAAATTGCTTGATTCTCGAATGGGATGTTTGGATAAAGCTGCGAAATGAGAGAAAATATTTGTAGGTGTAAAGATGCCTTTATGTTGGAAGAAAGTTTGGTAACCCACATTTTCACAAAATATTAAAGAATCTTTGTTCTTATCCATGATGCATGTACCATGTTCGGAACGTGGAATTTCACGGTGGTTGAAACAATGTAAACTACTTTTCTATTGGGTAGAACACACTCCAAGAGAATTTTTCTGCCAAAACTGCTTCATTTTTGAAACTAGCGTTAGGAAAATGCTGCAAAATCTGAGAAAATACTTCTAAGTATCAATATTCAATGTATTGTGATGAAAGTTCGGTAATCCACATGCTAACAAATCTGTAGTGATTATTTGTCGAATCCGTTATGCATGTAGAATGTTCGGAACACGGAATGTCACGGTGAGGAAATTTATGTAAATTATTTTTCCGTAGGTTAGAAATCGCTCCAAGAGATTTTTCCTGTGATAAAAGCCTGATTTTTGAAACTAGAATTAGGAATATGCTGTGAACTCAGATTAATCAATTCTAGGTGTAAGTATACCTTGTATGGTGGATGAAAGTTCGGCAATCCGCATACTAACAACTCCGTAGAGAATATTTGTCGAATCCGAGATACATGAAGGGTGTTCGGAACACAGAATATCACGGTGAGCGAATCTATGTAAAATACATTTCTCTTGGGTAGAACTCACTCCAAGAGTTTTTTTCTGCGAAATCTGCCTCATTTATGAAACTGGCATTTGGAAATTTCTTCAAAATCAGAGAAAATGCTTCAAACTGTCAATATGCCTTGTATTGTGATGGAAGTTCATAAAGCCACATGCAAACAAACCTGATGTGAATAATTGTAGAAAGCCTATGCATGTAGCGTGATCGTATGATGGAAATGTAAGGTGATGGAATCTATGTAAATTTCATGTCTATTTGGTAGAACGCGCTCCAAAAATTTTTTCCTGAGAAAACGGCCTGATTTTCGAAACTGGCATTAGGAAAAGGCTGCAAATTCAGAGTTAATGTTTCTAGGTTTAAATATGCCTTGTATGGTGGATGAAAGTTCTGTAAAACACATGTACATAACTCATTAAAAATGTTTGTCAAATCCGGGAAGTATGTAGCGTGTTCGGAAATTGGAATGTCACTGCGAGGGAAACTATGTAAATTACATTTCTATTGGGAAGTACTTGCTCCGCGAGAATTTTTTGCGAATCTGCCTCATTTTCAAAACTGGCATTAGGAAAATCTTTTGAAATATGGGAAAGTGCTTCAATGGGTCAATATGGCATATATGGTGGATGAATATTTGGTAATCATTATGCTACCAACTCTGTAGTGAATATTTGTCGAATACGTGATGCATGTAGATTTTTGGGAACACGGAATTTCACGATGATGGGTTCTATGTAAATTGCATGTCTATTGGATCGAACTCGCTCCAAGAGTATTTCTCTGGGAAAACTGCATGATTTTAGAAACTGAGATTAGGAGAAATCTACTAAATCAGAATAAAACTTTCTATGTATAAATATGCATTGTAAGGTGGATGAATGTTCAGTAATACACATGTACACAACTCATTAAAGAATGTTTGTCAAATCCGTGATGCATGTAACGTGTTCAGAACACAGAATGTCACGGTGAGCGAATCCACATAAATTACATGTCTATTTGTTAGAACCTGCTCCAAGAGGATTTTGCCGTGAACTCTGACTCATTTTTGAAACTGGCATTTGAGAAGCTCTGTGAAATCAGAGAAAATGCTTCTAAGCAAGAATATGCCTTGTATTGTGATGAAAGTCCTGTCATCCTCATGCAAACAACTCTATACTTTATTTTTGTCGAAACTTTTCTGCATGTAGCGTGTTCGAAACACGTAATTTCACAGTGGGGGAATCTATGTAATTTACGTATCTATTGGGTAGAACTCGCTCCAAGAGTTTTTTCCTTTGAAAACTGCCTGATAGTCGAAACTGCTATTAGGAAGAAGCTGCGAAATCAGAGTTAATGTTTCTATGTGTCAATATGCCTTGTATGGTGGATGAAAGATCTGTAATACACATGTACATAAATCATTAAAAATATTTGAGAAATCCATGATGTATGTAGCATGTTCGGAACACGGAATGTCACGGACAGGGAAACTATGTGAATTACATATCTATTGGTTAGAACCCTCTCCAGGAGAGTTTTACTGAAAAATCTGCCTCAGTTTTGAAACTGGTGTTATGAAAACGCTGTGAAATCAGAGTAAATGCTTTAAGGTGACCATATGTCTTCAATGGTTTATTAAAGATCGGTAATTCACATGATAACATCTCAGCAGTGAATATTGGTTGTATCTATGCTGCATGAACCGTTTTTGGAACACGGAATGTTACGGTGACGGTATCTATGAAAATGAGATGTCTATTGGATGGAACATGCAACAAGAGAATTTTTCTGGGAAAACTGCCTGATTTTCGAAACTGACGTTAATAAAATTCTGCGAAATGTGAGTAAATATTTCTAGGTGAAAATATGTCTAGTATGGTGGATGAAAGATCGAAAATCCACATGCTCACACTCATTAAAGAATGATTGTCGAATCCTTGATGCATGAAACATGTTCAGAACACGGAATGTCACGGTGAGTGAACTACTTAAATTACATATCTTTTGGGTAGAACTCGCTCCAAGAGCCTTTTTCTGTGAAATCAGCCTCATTTTCAAAACTGGCATTAGGAAAAACCTGAGAAAATATTTCTAAGTGTGAATATGCCTTGAATGGGGAATTTAAGTCCGGTAATCCACGTAACCAAATATGAAGGGAATAATTTTCATAGCCGTGACATATTTAGCGTGTTCGGAACACAGAAATTCACGGTAATGAAACTATGTAAATTAAAATTCTAATGGGTAGAACTAGCTAGAATAGAATTTTTTGGCGAAAATTGCTTGATTCTCGAATGGGATGTTTGGATAAAGCTGCGAAATGAGAGAAAATATTTGTAGGTGTAAAGATGCCTTTATGTTGGAAGAAAGTTTGGTAACCCACATTTTCACAAAATATTAAAGAATCTTTGTTCTTATCCATGATACATGAACCATGTTCGGAACGTGGAATTTCACGGTGGTTGAAACAATGTAAACTACTTTTCTATTGGGTAGAACACACTCCAAGAGAATTTTTCTGCCAAAACTGCTTCATTTTTGAAACTAGCGTTAGGAAAATGCTGCAAAATCTGAGAAAATACTTCTAAGTATCAATATTCAATGTATTGTGATGAAAGTTCGGTAATCCACATGCTAACAAATCTGTAGTGATTATTTGTCGAATCCGTTATGCATGTAGAATGTTCGGAACACGGAATGTCACGGTGAGGAAATTTATGTAAATTATTTTTCCGTAGGTTAGAAATCGCTCCAAGAGATTTTTCCTGTGATAAAAGCCTGATTTTTGAAACTAGAATTAGGAATATGCTGTGAACTCAGATTAATCAATTCTAGGTGTAAGTATACCTTGTATGGTGGATGAAAGTTCGGCAATCCGCATACTAACAACTCCGTAGAGAATATTTGTCGAATCCGAGATACATGAAGGGTGTTCGGAACACAGAATATCACGGTGAGCGAATCTATGTAAAATACATTTCTCTTGGGTAGAACTCACTCCAAGAGTTTTTTTCTGCGAAATCTGCCTCATTTATGAAACTGGCATTTGGAAATTTCTTCAAAATCAGAGAAAATGCTTCAAACTGTCAATATGCCTTGTATTGTGATGGAAGTTCATAAAGCCACATGCAAACAAACCTGATGTGAATAATTGTAGAAAGCCTATGCATGTAGCGTGATCGTATGATGGAAATGTAAGGTGATGGAATCTATGTAAATTTCATGTCTATTTGGTAGAACGCGCTCCAAAAATTTTTTCCTGAGAAAACGGCCTGATTTTCGAAACTGGCATTAGGAAAAGGCTGCAAATTCAGAGTTAATGTTTCTAGGTTTAAATATGCCTTGTATGGTGGATGAAAGTTCTGTAAAACACATGTACATAACTCATTAAAAATGTTTGTCAAATCCGGGAAGTATGTAGCGTGTTCGGAAATTGGAATGTCACTGCGAGGGAAACTATGTAAATTACATTTCTATTGGGAAGTACTTGCTCCGCGAGAATTTTTTGCGAATCTGCCTCATTTTCAAAACTGGCATTAGGAAAATCTTTTGAAATATGGGAAAGTGCTTCAATGGGTCAATATGGCATATATGGTGGATGAATATTTGGTAATCATTATGCTACCAACTCTGTAGTGAATATTTGTCGAATACGTGATGCATGTAGATTTTTGGGAACACGGAATTTCACGATGACGGGTTCTATGTAAATTGCATGTCTATTGGATCGAACTCGCTCCAAGAGGATTTCTCTGGGAAAACTGCATGATTTTAGAAACTGAGATTAGGAGAAATCTACTAAATCAGAATAAAACTTTCTATGTATAAATATGCATTGTAAGGTGGATGAATGTTCAGTAATACACATGTACACAACTCATTAAAGAATGTTTGTCAAATCCGTGATGCATGTAACGTGTTCAGAACACAGAATGTCACGGTGAGCGAATCCACATAAATTACATGTCTATTTGTTAGAACCTGCTCCAAGAGGATTTTGCCGTGAACTCTGACTCATTTTTGAAACTGGCATTTGAGAAGCTCTGTGAAATCAGAGAAAATGCTTCTAAGCAAGAATATGCCTTGTATTGTGATGAAAGTCCTGTCATCCTCATGCAAACAACTCTATACTTTATTTGTGTCGAAACTTTTCTGCATGTAGCGTGTTCGAAACACGTAATTTCACAGTGGGGGAATCTATGTAATTTACGTATCTATTGGGTAGAACTCGCTCCAAGAGTTTTTTCCTTTGAAAACTGCCTGATAGTCGAAACTGCTATTAGGAAGAAGCTGCGAAATCAGAGTTAATGTTTCTATGTGTCAATATGCCTTGTATGGTGGATGAAAGATCTGTAATACACATGTACATAAATCATTAAAAATGTTTGAGAAATCCGTGATGTATGTAGCATGTTCGGAACACGGAATGTCACGGACAGGGAAACTATGTGAATTACATATCTATTGGTTAGAACCCTCTCCAGGAGAGTTTTACTGAAAAATCTGCCTCAGTTTCGAAACTGGTGTTATGAAAACGCTGTGAAATCAGAGTAAATGCTTTAAGGTGACCATATGTCTTCAATGGTTTATTAAAGATCGGTAATTCACATGATAACATCTCAGCAGTGAATATTGGTTGTATCTATGCTGCATGAACCGTTTTTGGAACACGGAATGTTACGGTGACGGTATCTATGAAAATGAGATGTCTATTGGATGGAACATGCAACAAGAGAATTTTTCTGGGAAAACTGCCTGATTTTCGAAACTGACGTTAATAAAATTCTGCGAACTGTGAGTAAATATTTCTAGGTGAAAATATGTCTAGTATGGTGGATGAAAGATCGAAAATCCACATGCTCACACTCATTAAAGAATGATTGTCGAATCCTTGATGCATGAAACATGTTCAGAACACGGAATGTCACGGTGAGTGAACTACTTAAATTACATATCTTTTGGGTAGAACTCGGTCCAAGAGCCTTTTTCTGTGAAATCAGCCTCATTTTCAAAACTGGCATTAGGAAAAACCTGAGAAAATATTTCTAAGTGTGAATATGCCTTGAATGGGGAATTTAAGTCCGGTAATCCACGTAACCAAATATGAAGGGAATAATTTTCATAGCCGTGACATATTTAGCGTGTTCGGAACACGGAAATTCACGGTAATGAAACTATGTAAATTAAAATTCTAATGGGTAGAACTAGCTAGAATAGAATTTTTCGGCGAAAATTGCTTGATTCTCGAATGGGATGTTTGGATAAAGCTGCGAAATGAGAGAAAATATTTGTAGGTGTAAAGATGCCTTTATGTTGGAAGAAAGTTTGGTAACCCACATTTTCACAAAATATTAAAGAATCTTTGTTCTTATCCATGATACATGAACCATGTTCGGAACGTGGAATTTCACGGTGGTTGAAACAATGTAAACTACTTTTCTATTGGGTAGAACACACTCCAAGAGAATTTTTCTGCCAAAACTGCTTCATTTTTGAAACTAGCGTTAGGAAAATGCTGCAAAATCTGAGAAAATACTTCTAAGTATCATTCTTCAATGTATTGTGATGAAAGTTCGGTAATCCACATGCTAACAAATCTGTAGTGATTATTTGTCGAATCCGTTATGCATGTAGAATGTTCGGAACACGGAATGTCACGGTGAGGAAATTTATGTAAATTATTTTTCCGTAGGTTAGAAATCGCTCCAAGAGATTTTTCCTGTGATAAAAGCCTGATTTTTGAAACTAGAATTAGGAATATGCTGTGAACTCAGATTAATCAATTCTAGGTGTAAGTATACCTTGTATGGTGGATGAAAGTTCGGCAATCCGCATACTAACAACTCCGTAGAGAATATTTGTCGAATCCGAGATACATGAAGGGTGTTCGGAACACAGAATATCACGGTGAGCGAATCTATGTAAAATACATTTCTCTTGGGTAGAACTCACTCCAAGAGTTTTTTTCTGTGAAATCTCCCTCATTTATGAAACTGGCATTTGGAAATTTCTTCAAAATCAGAGAAAATGCTTCAAACTGTCAATATGCCTTGTATTGTGATGGAAGTTCATAAAGCCACATGCAAACAAACCTGATGTGAATAATTGTAGAAAGCCTATGCATGTAGCGTGATCGTATGATGGAAATGTAAGGTGATGGAATCTATGTAAATTTCATGTCTATTTGGTAGAACGCGCTCCAAAAATTTTTTCATGAGAAAACGGCCTGATTTTCGAAACTGGCATTAGGAAAAGGCTGCAAATTCAGAGTTAATGTTTCTAGGTTTAAATATGCCTTGTATGGTGGATGAAAGTTCTGTAAAACACATGTACATAACTCATTAAAAATGTTTGTCAAATCCGGGAAGTATGTAGCGTGTTCGGAAATTGGAATGTCACTGCGAGGGAAACTATGTAAATTACATTTCTATTGGGAAGTACTTGCTCCGCGAGAATTTTTTGCGAATCTGCCTCATTTTCAAAACTGGCATTAGGAAAATCTTTTGAAATATGGGAAAGTGCTTCAATGTGTCAATATGGCATATATGGTGGATGAATATTTGGTAATCATTATGCTACCAACTCTGTAGTGAATATTTGTCGAATACGTGATGCATGTAGATTTTTGGGAACACGGAATTTCACGATGACGGGTTCTATGTAAATTGCATGTCTATTGGATCGAACTCGCTCCAAGAGGATTTCTCTGGGAAAACTGCATGATTTTAGAAACTGAGATTAGGAGAAATCTACTAAATCAGAATAAAACTTTCTATGTATAAATATGCATTGTAAGGTGGATGAATGTTCAGTAATAGACATGTACACAACTCATTAAAGAATGTTTGTCAAATCCGTGATGCATGTAACGTGTTCAGAACACAGAATGTCACGGTGAGCGAATCCACATAAATTACATGTCTATTTGTTAGAACCTGCTCCAAGAGGATTTTGCCGTGAACTCTGACTCATTTTTGAAACTGGCATTTGAGAAGCTCTGTGAAATCAGAGAAAATGCTTCTAAGCAAGAATATGCCTTGTATTGTGATGAAAGTCCTGTCATCCTCATGCAAACAACTCTATACTTTATTTTTGTCGAAACTTTTCTGCATGTAGCGTGTTCGAAACACGTAATTTCACAGTGGGGGAATCTATGTAATTTACGTATCTATTGGGTAGAACTCGCTCCAAGAGTTTTTTCCTTTGAAAACTGCCTGATAGTCGAAACTGCTATTAGGAAGAAGCTGCGAAATCAGAGTTAATGTTTCTATGTGTCAATATGCCTTGTATGGTGGATGAAAGATCTGTAATACACATGTACATAAATCATTAAAAATGTTTGAGAAATCCGTGATGTATGTAGCATGTTCGGAACACGGAATGTCACGGACAGGGAAACTATGTGAATTACATATCTATTGGTTAGAACCCTCTCCAGGAGAGTTTTACTGAAAAATCTGCCTCAGTTTCGAAACTGGTGTTATGAAAACGCTGTGAAATCAGAGTAAATGCTTTAAGGTGACCATATGTCTTCAATGGTTTATTAAAGATCGGTAATTCACATGATAACATCTCAGCAGTGAATATTGGTTGTATCTATGCTGCATGAACCGTTTTTGGAACACGGAATGTTACGGTGACGGTATCTATGAAAATGAGATGTCTATTGGATGGAACATGCAACAAGAGAATTTTTCTGGGAAAACTGCCTGATTTTCGAAACTGACGTTAATAAAATTCTGCGAACTGTGAGTAAATATTTCTAGGTGAAAATATGTCTAGTATGGTGGATGAAAGATCGAAAATCCACATGCTCACACTCATTAAAGAATGATTGTCGAATCCTTGATGCATGAAACATGTTCAGAACACGGAATGTCACGGTGAGTGAACTACTTAAATTACATATCTTTTGGGTAGAACTCGCTCCAAGAGCCTTTTTCTGTGAAATCAGCCTCATTTTCAAAACTGGCATTAGGAAAAACCTGAGAAAATATTTCTAAGTGTGAATATGCCTTGAATGGGGAATTTAAGTCCGGTAATCCACGTAACCAAATATGAAGGGAATAATTTTCATAGCCGTGACATATTTAGCGTGTTCGGAACACGGAAATTCACGGTAATGAAACTATGTAAATTAAAATTCTAATGGGTAGAACTAGCTAGAATAGAATTTTTCGGCGAAAATTGCTTGATTCTCGAATGGGATGTTTGGATAAAGCTGCTAAATGAGAGAAAATATTTGTAGGTATAAAGATGCCTTTATGTTGGAAGAAAGTTTGGTAACCCACATTTTCACAAAATATTAAAGAATCTTTGTTCTTATACATGATACATGTACCATGTTCGGAACGTGGAATTTCACGGTGGTTGAAACAATGTAAACTACTTTTCTATTGGGTAGAACACACTCCAAGAGAATTTTTCTGCCAAAACTGCTTCATTTTTGAAACTAGCATTAGGAAAATGCTGCAAAATCTGAGAAAATACTTCTAAGTATAAATATTCAATGTATTGTGATGAAAGTTCGGTAATCCACATGCTAACAAATCTGTAGTGATTATTTGTCGAATCCGTTATGCATGTAGAATGTTCGGAACACGGAATGTCACGGTGAGGAAATTTATGTAAATTATGTTTCCGTAGGTTAGAAATCGCTCCAAGAGATTTTTCCTGTGATAAAAGCCTGATTTTTGAAACTAGAATTAGGAATATGCTGTGAACTCAGATTAATCAATTCTAGGTGTAAGTATACCTTGTATGGTGGATGAAAGTTCGGCAATCCGCATACTAACAACTCCGTAGAGAATATTTGTCGAATCCGAGATACATGAAGGGTGTTCGGAACACAGAATATCACGGTGAGCGAATCTATGTAAAATACATTTCTCTTGGGTAGAACTCACTCCAAGAGTTTTTTTCTGTGAAATCTCCCTCATTTATGAAACTGGCATTTGGAAATTTCTTCAAAATCAGAGAAAATGCTTCAAACTGTCAATATGCCTTGTATTGTGATGGAAGTTCATAAAGCCACATGCAAACAAACCTGATGTGAATAATTGTAGAAAGCCTATGCATGTAGCGTGATCGTATGATGGAAATGTAAGGTGATGGAATCTATGTAAATTTCATGTCTATTTGGTAGAACGCGCTCCAAAAATTTTTTCATGAGAAAACGGCCTGATTTTCGAAACTGGCATTAGGAAAAGGCTGCAAATTCAGAGTTAATGTTTCTAGGTTTAAATATGCCTTGTATGGTGGATGAAAGTTCTGTAAAACACATGTACATAACTCATTAAAAATGTTTGTCAAATCCGGGAAGTATGTAGCGTGTTCGGAAATTGGAATGTCACTGCGAGGGAAACTATGTAAATTACATTTCTATTGGGAAGTACTTGCTCCGCGAGAATTTTTTGCGAATCTGCCTCATTTTCAAAACTGGCATTAGGAAAATCTTTTGAAATATGGGAAAGTGCTTCAATGGGTCAATATGGCATATATGGTGGATGAATATTTGGTAATCATTATGCTACCAACTCTGTAGTGAATATTTGTCGAATACGTGATGCATGTAGATTTTTGGGAACACGGAATTTCACGATGACGGGTTCTATGTAAATTGCATGTCTATTGGATCGAACTCGCTCCAAGAGGATTTCTCTGGGAAAACTGCATGATTTTAGAAACTGAGATTAGGAGAAATCTACTAAATCAGAATAAAACTTTCTATGTATAAATATGCATTGTAAGGTGGATGAATGTTCAGTAATACACATGTACACAACTCATTAAAGAATGTTTGTCAAATCCGTGATGCATGTAACGTGTTCAGAACACAGAATGTCACGGTGAGCGAATCCACATAAATTACATGTCTATTTGTTAGAACCTGCTCCAAGAGGATTTTGCCGTGAACTCTGACTCATTTTTGAAACTGGCATTTGAGAAGCTCTGTGAAATCAGAGAAAATGCTTCTAAGCAAGAATATGCCTTGTATTGTGATGAAAGTCCTGTCATCCTCATGCAAACAACTCTATACTTTATTTTTGTCGAAACTTTTCTGCATGTAGCATGTTCGAAACACGTAATTTCACAGTGGGGGAATCTATGTAATTTACGTATCTATTGGGTAGAACTCGCTCCAAGAGTTTTTTCCTTTGAAAACTGCCTGATAGTCGAAACTGCTATTAGGAAGAAGCTGCGAAATCAGAGTTAATGTTTCTATGTGTCAATATGCCTTGTATGGTGGATGAAAGATCTGTAATACACATGTACATAAATCATTAAAAATGTTTGAGAAATCCGTGATGTATGTAGCATGTTCGGAACACGGAATGTCACGGACAGGGAAACTATGTGAATTACATATCTATTGGTTAGAACCCTCTCCAGGAGAGTTTTACTGAAAAATCTGCCTCAGTTTCGAAACTGGTGTTATGAAAACGCTGTGAAATCAGAGTAAATGCTTTAAGGTGACCATATGTCTTCAATGGTTTATTAAAGATCGGTAAGTCACATGATAACATCTCAGCAGTGAATATTGGTTGTATCTATGCTGCATGAACCGTTTTTGGAACACGGAATGTTACGGTGACGGTATCTATGAAAATGAGATGTCTATTGGATGGAACATGCAACAAGAGAATTTTTCTGGGAAAACTGCCTGATTTTCGAAACTGACGTTAATAAAATTCTGCGAACTGTGAGTAAATATTTCTAGGTGAAAATATGTCTAGTATGGTGGATGAAAGATCGAAAATCCACATGCTCACACTCATTAAAGAATGATTGTCGAATCCTTGATGCATGAAACATGTTCAGAACACGGAATGTCACGGTGAGTGAACTACTTAAATTACATATCTTTTGGGTAGAACTCGCTCCAAGAGCCTTTTTCTGTGAAATCAGCCTCATTTTCAAAACTGGCATTAGGAAAACCCTGAGAAAATATTTCTAAGTGTGAATATGCCTTGAATGGGGAATTTAAGTCCGGTAATCCACGTAACCAAATATGAAGGGAATAATTTTCATAGCCGTGACATATTTAGCGTGTTCGGAACACGGAAATTCACGGTAATGAAACTATGTAAATTAAAATTCTAATGGGTAGAACTAGCTAGAATAGAATTTTTCGGCGAAAATTGCTTGATTCTCGAATGGGATGTTTGGATAAAGCTGCGAAATGAGAGAAAATATTTGTAGGTATAAAGATGCCTTTATGTTGGAAGAAAGTTTGGTAACCCACATTTTCACAAAATATTAAAGAATCTTTGTTCTTATCCATGATACATGTACCATGTTCGGAACGTGGAATTTCACGGTGGTTGAAACAATGTAAACTACTTTTCTATTGGGTAGAACACACTCCAAGAGAATTTTTCTGCCAAAACTGCTTCATTTTTGAAACTAGCATTAGGAAAATGCTGCAAAATCTGAGAAAATACTTCTAAGTATCAATATTCAATGTATTGTGATGAAAGTTCGGTAATCCACATGCTAACAAATCTGTAGTGATTATTTGTCGAATCCGTTATGCATGTAGAATGTTCGGAACACGGAATGTCACGGTGAGGAAATTTATGTAAATTATGTTTCCGTAGGTTAGAAATCGCTCCAAGAGATTTTTCCTGTGATAAAAGCCTGATTTTTGAAACTAGAATTAGGAATATGCTGTGAACTCAGATTAATCAATTCTAGGTGTAAGTATACCTTGTATGGTGGATGAAAGTTCGGCAATCCGCATACTAACAACTCCGTAGAGAATATTTGTCGAATCCGAGATACATGAAGGGTGTTCGGAACACAGAATATCACGGTGAGCGAATCTATGTAAAATACATTTCTCTTGGGTAGAACTCACTCCAAGAGTTTTTTTCTGTGAAATCTGCCTCATTTATGAAACTGGCATTTGGAAATTTCTTCAAAATCAGAGAAAATGCTTCAAACTGTCAATATGCCTTGTATTGTGATGGAAGTTCATAAAGCCACATGCAAACAAACCTGATGTGAATAATTGTAGAAAGCCTATGCATGTAGCGTGATCGTATGATGGAAATGTAAGGTGATGGAATCTATGTAAATTTCATGTCTATCTGGTAGAACGCGCTCCAAAAATTTTTTCCTGAGAAAACGGCCTGATTTTCGAAACTGGCATTAGGAAAAGGCTGCAAATTCAGAGTTAATGTTTCTAGGTTTAAATATGCCTTGTATGGTGGATGAAAGTTCTGTAAAACACATGTACATAACTCATTAAAAATGTTTGTCAAATCCGGGAAGTATGTAGCGTGTTCGGAAATTGGAATGTCACTGCGAGGGAAACTATGTAAATTACATTTCTATTGGGAAGTACTTGCTCCGCGAGAATTTTTTGCGAATCTGCCTCATTTTCAAAACTGGCATTAGGAAAATCTTTTGAAATATGGGAAAGTGCTTCAATGGGTCAATATGGCATATATGGTGGATGAATATTTGGTAATCATTATGCTACCAACTCTGTAGTGAATATTTGTCGAATACGTGATGCATGTAGATTTTTGGGAACACGGAATTTCACGATGACGGGTTCTATGTAAATTGCATGTCTATTGGATCGAACTCGCTCCAAGAGGATTTCTCTGGGAAAACTGCATGATTTTAGAAACTGAGATTAGGAGAAATCTACTAAATCAGAATAAAACTTTCTTTGTATAAATATGCATTGTAAGGTGGATGAATGTTCAGTAATACACATGTACACAACTCATTAAAGAATGTTTGTCAAATCCGTGATGCATGTAACGTGTTCAGAACACAGAATGTCACGGTGAGCGAATCCACATAAATTACATGTCTATTTGTTAGAACCTGCTCCAAGAGGATTTTGCCGTGAACTCTGACTCATTTTTGAAACTGGCATTTGAGAAGCTCTGTGAAATCAGAGAAAATGCTTCTAAGCAAGAATATGCCTTGTATTGTGATGAAAGTCCTGTCATCCTCATGCAAACAACTCTATACTTTATTTGTGTCGAAACTTTTCTGCATGTAGCGTGTTCGAAACACGTAATTTCACAGTTTGGGAATCTATGTAATTTACGTATCTATTGGGTAGAACTCGCTCCAAGAGTTTTTTCCTTTGAAAACTGCCTGATAGTCGAAACTGCTATTAGGAAGAAGCTGCGAAATCAGAGTTAATGTTTCTATGTGTCAATATGCCTTGTATGGTGGATGAAAGATCTGTAATACACATGTACATAAATCATTAAAAATGTTTGAGAAATCCGTGATGTATGTAGCATGTTCGGAACACGGAATGTCACGGACAGGGAAACTATGTGAATTACATATCTATTGGTTAGAACCCTCTCCAGGAGAGTTTTACTGAAAAATCTGCCTCAGTTTCGAAACTGGTGTTATGAAAACGCTGTGAAATCAGAGTAAATGCTTTAAGGTGACCATATGTCTTCAATGGTTTATTAAAGATCGGTAATTCACATGATAACATCTCAGCAGTGAATATTGGTTGTATCTATGCTGCATGAACCGTTTTTGGAACACGGAATGTTACGGTGACGGTATCTATGAAAATGAGATGTCTATTGGATGGAACATGCAACAAGAGAATTTTTCTGGGAAAACTGCCTGATTTTCGAAACTGACGTTAATAAAATTCTGCGAACTGTGAGTAAATATTTCTAGGTGAAAATATGTCTAGTATGGTGGATGAAAGATCGAAAATCCACATGCTCACACTCATTAAAGAATGATTGTCGAATCCTTGATGCATGAAACATGTTCAGAACACGGAATGTCACGGTGAGTGAACTACTTAAATTACATATCTTTTGGGTAGAACTCGCTCCAAGAGCCTTTTTCTGTGAAATCAGCCTCATTTTCAAAACTGGCATTAGGAAAAACCTGAGAAAATATTTCTAAGTGTGAATATGCCTTGAATGGGGAATTTAAGTCCGGTAATCCACGTAACCAAATATGAAGGGAATAATTTTCATAGCCGTGACATATTTAGCGTGTTCGGAACACGGAAATTCACGGTAATGAAACTATGTAAATTAAAATTCTAATGGGTAGAACTAGCTAGAATAGAATTTTTCGGCGAAAATTGCTTGATTCTCGAATGGGATGTTTGGATAAAGCTGCGAAATGAGAGAAAATATTTGTAGGTGTAAAGATGCCTTTATGTTGGAAGAAAGTTTGGTAACCCACATTTTCACAAAATATTAAAGAATCTTTGTTCTTATCCATGATGCATGTACCATGTTCGGAACGTGGAATTTCACGGTGGTTGAAACAATGTAAACTACTTTTCTATTGGGTAGAACACACTCCAAGAGAATTTTTCTGCCAAAACTGCTTCATTTTTGAAACTAGCGTTAGGAAAATGCTGCAAAATCTGAGAAAATACTTCTAAGTATCAATCTTCAATGTATTGTGATGAAAGTTCGGTAATCCACATGCTAACAAATCTGTAGTGATTAATTGTCGAATCCGTTATGCATGTAGAATGTTCGGAACTCGGAATGTCACGGTGAGGAAATTTATGTAAATTATGTTTCCGTAGGTTAGAAATCGCTCCAAGAGATTTTTCCTGTGATAAAAGCCTGATTTTTGAAACTAGAATTAGGAATATGCTGTGAACTCAGATTAATCAATTCTAGGTGTAAGTATACCTTGTATGGTGGATGAAAGTTCGGCAATCCGCATACTAACAACTCCGTAGAGAATATTTGTCGAATCCGAGATACATGAAGGGTTTTCGGAACACAGAATATCACGGTGAGCGAATCTATGTAAAATACATTTCTCTTGGGTAGAACTCACTCCAAGAGTTTTTTCTGCGAAATCTGCCTCATTTATGAAACTGGCATTTGGAAATTTCTTCAAAATCAGAGAAAATGCTTCAAACTGTCAATATGCCTTGTATTGTGATGGAAGTTCATAAAGCCACATGCAAACAAACCTGATGTGAATAATTGTAGAAAGCCTATGCATGTAGCGTGATCGTATGATGGAAATGTAAGGTGATGGAATCTATGTAAATTTCATGTCTATTTGGTAGAACGCACTCCAAAAATTTTTTCCTGAGAAAACGGCCTGATTTTCGAAACTGGCATTAGGAAAAGGCTGCAAATTCAGAGTTAATGTTTCTAGGTTTAAATATGCCTTGTATGGTGGATGAAAGTTCTGTAAAACACATGTACATAACTCATTAAAAATGTTTGTCAAATCCGGGAAGTATGTAGCGTGTTCGGAAATTGGAATGTCACTGCGAGGGAAACTATGTAAATTACATTTCTATTGGGAAGTACTTGCTCCGCGAGAATTTTTTGCGAATCTGCCTCATTTTCAAAACTGGCATTAGGAAAATCTTTTGAAATATGGGAAAGTGCTTCAATGGGTCAATATGGCATATATGGTGGATGAATATATGGTAATCATTATGCTACCAACTCTGTAGTGAATATTTGTCGAATACGTGATGCATGTAGATTTTTGGGAACACGGAATTTCACGATGACGGGTTCTATGTAAATTGCATGTCTATTGGATCGAACTCCTTCCAAGAGGATTTCTCTGGGAAAACTGCATGATTTTAGAAACTGAGATTAGGAGAAATCTACTAAATCAGAATAAAACTTTCTTTGTATAAATATGCATTGTAAGGTGGATGAATGTTCAGTAATACACATGTACACAACTCATTAAAGAATGTTTGTCAAATCCGTGATGCATGTAACGTGTTCAGAACACAGAATGTCACGGTGAGCGAATCCACATAAATTACATGTCTATTTGTTAGAACCTGCTCCAAGAGGATTTTGCCGTGAACTCTGACTCATTTTTGAAACTGGCATTTGAGAAGCTCTGTGAAATCAGAGAAAATGCTTCTAAGCAAGAATATGCCTTGTATTGTGATGAAAGTCCTGTCATCCTCATGCAAACAACTCTATACTTTATTTGTGTCGAAACTTTTCTGCATGTAGCGTGTTCGAAACACGTAATTTCACAGTGGGGGAATCTATGTAATTTACGTATCTATTGGGTAGAACTCGCTCCAAGAGTTTTTTCCTTTGAAAACTGCCTGATAGTCGAAACTGCTATAAGGAAGAAGCTGCGAAATCAGAGTTAATGTTTCTATGTGTCAATATGCCTTGTATGGTGGATGAAAGATCTGTAATACACATGTACATAAATCATTAAAAATGTTTGAGGAATCCGTGATGTATGTAGCATGTTCGGAACACAGAATGTCACGGACAGGGAAACTATGTGAATTACATATCTATTGGTTAGAACCCTCTCCAGGAGAGTTTTACTGAAAAATCTGCCTCAGTTTCGAAACTGGTGTTATGAAAACGCTGTGAAATCAGATTAAATGCTTTAAGGTGACCATATGTCTTCAATGGTTTATTAAAATCGGTAATTCACATGATAACATCTCAGCAGTGAATATTGGTTGTATCTATGCTGCATGAACCGTTTTTGGAACACGGAATGTTACGGTGACGGTATCTATGAAAATGAGATGTCTATTGGATGGAACATGCAACAAGAGAATTTTTCTGGGAAAACTGCCTGATTTTCGAAACTGACGTTAATAAAATTCTGCGAAATGTGAGTAAATATTTCTAGGTGAAAATATGTCTAGTATGGTGGATGAAAGATCGAAAATCCACATGCTCACACTCATTAAAGAATGATTGTCGAATCCTTGATGCATGAAACATGTTCAGAACACGGAATGTCACGGTGAGTGAACTACTTAAATTACATATCTTTTGGGTAGAACTCGCTCCAAGAGCCTTTTTCTGTGAAATCAGCCTCATTTTCAAAACTGGCATTAGGAAAAACCTGAGAAAATATTTCTAAGTGTGAATATGCCTTGAATGGGGAATTCAAGTCCGGTAATCCACGTAACCAAATATGAAGGGAATAATTTTCATAGCCGTGACATATTTAGCGTGTTCGGAACACGGAAATTCACGGCAATGAAACTATGTAAATTAAAATTCTAATGGGTAGAACTAGCTAGAATAGAATTTTTCGGCGAAAATTGCTTGATTCTCGAATGGGATGTTTGGATAAAGCTGCGAAATGAGAGAAAATATTTGTAGGTGTAAAGATGCCTTTATGTTGGAAGAAAGTTTGGTAACCCACATTTTCACAAAATATTAAAGAATCTTTGTTCTTATCCATGATGCATGTACCATGTTCGGAACGTGGAATTTCACGGTGGTTGAAACAATGTAAACTACTTTTCTATTGGGTAGAACACACTCCAAGAGAATTTTTCTGCCAAAACTGCTTCATTTTTGAAACTAGCGTTAGGAAAATGCTGCAAAATCTGAGAAAATACTTCTAAGTATCATTCTTCAATGTATTGTGATGAAAGTTCGGTAATCCACATGCTAACAAATCTGTAGTGATTATTTGTCGAATCCGTTATGCATGTAGAATGTTCGGAACACGGAATGTCACGGTGAGGAAATTTATGTAAATTATTTTTCCGTAGGTTAGAAATCGCTCCAAGAGATTTTTCCTGTGATAAAATCCTGATTTTTGAAACTAGAATTAGGAATATGCTGTGAACTCAGATTAATCAATTCTAGGTGTAAGTATACCTTGTATGGTGGATGAAAGTTCGGCAATCCGCATACTAACAACTCCGTAGAGAATATTTGTCGAATCCGAGATACATGAAGGGTGTTCGGAACACAGAATATCACGGTGAGCGAATCTATGTAAAATACATTTCTCTTGGGTAGAACTCACTCCAAGAGTTTTTTTCTGTGAAATCTGCCTCATTTATGAAACTGGCATTTGGAAATTTCTTCAAAATCAGAGAAAATGCTTCAAACTGTCAATATGCCTTGTATTGTGATGGAAGTTCATAAAGCCACATGCAAACAAACCTGATGTGAATAATTGTAGAAAGCCTATGCATGTAGCGTGATCGTATGATGGAAATGTAAGGTGATGGAATCTATGTAAATTTCATGTCTATTTGGTAGAACGTGCTCCAAAAATTTTTTCCTGAGAAAACGGCCTGATTTTCGAAACTGGCATTAGGAAAAGGCTGCAAATTCAGAGTTAATGTTTCTAGGTTTAAATATGCCTTGTATGGTGGATGAAAGTTCTGTAAAACACATGTACATAACTCATTAAAAATGTTTGTCAAATCCGGGAAGTATGTAGCGTGTTCGGAAATTGGAATGTCACTGCGAGGGAAACTATGTAAATTACATTTCTATTGGGAAGTACTTGCTCCGCGAGAATTTTTTGCGAATCTGCCTCATTTTCAAAACTGGCATTAGGAAAATCTTTTGAAATATGGGAAAGTGCTTCAATGGGTCAATATGGCATATATGGTGGATGAATATTTGGTAATCATTATGCTACCAACTCTGTAGTGAATATTTGTCGAATACGTGATGCATGTAGATTTTTGGGAACACGGAATTTCACGATGACGGGTTCTATGTAAATTGCATGTCTATTGGATCGAACTCGCTCCAAGAGGATTTCTCTGGGAAAACTGCATGATTTTAGAAACTGAGATTAGGAGAAATCTACTAAATCAGAATAAAACTTTCTTTGTATAAATATGCATTGTAAGGTGGATGAATGTTCAGTAATACACATGTACACAACTCATTAAAGAATGTTTGTCAAATCCGTGATGCATGTAACGTGTTCAGAACACAGAATGTCACGGTGAGCGAATCCACATAAATTACATGTCTATTTGTTAGAACCTGCTCCAAGAGGATTTTGCCGTGAACTCTGACTCATTTTTGAAACTGGCATTTGAGAAGCTCTGTGAAATCAGAGAAAATGCTTCTAAGCAAGAATATGCCTTGTATTGTGATGAAAGTCCTGTCATCCTCATGCAAACAACTCTATACTTTATTTGTGTCGAAACTTTTCTGCATGTAGCGTGTTCGAAACACGTAATTTCACAGTGGGGGAATCTATGTAATTTACGTATCTATTGGGTAGAACTCGCTCCAAGAGTTTTTTCCTTTGAAAACTGCCTGATAGTCGAAACTGCTATTAGGAAGAAGCTGCGAAATCAGAGTTAATGTTTCTATGTGTCAATATGCCTTGTATGGTGGATGAAAGATCTGTAATACACATGTACATAAATCATTAAAAATGTTTGAGAAATCCGTGATGTATGTAGCATGTTCGGAACACGGAATGTCACGGACAGGGAAACTATGTGAATTACATATCTATTGGTTAGAACCCTCTCCAGGAGAGTTTTACTGAAAAATCTGCCTCAGTTTCGAAACTGGTGTTATGAAAACGCTGTGAAATCAGAGTAAATGCTTTAAGGTGACCATATGTCTTCAATGGTTTATTAAAGATCGGTAATTCACATGATAACATCTCAGCAGTGAATATTGGTTGTATCTATGCTGCATGAACCGTTTTTGGAACACGGAATGTTACGGTGACGGTATCTATGAAAATGAGATGTCTATTGGATGGAACATGCAACAAGAGAATTTTTCTGGGAAAACTGCCTGATTTTCGAAACTGACGTTAATAAAATTCTGCGAACTGTGAGTAAATATTTCTAGGTGAAAATATGTCTAGTATGGTGGATGAAAGATCGAAAATCCACATGCTCACACTCATTAAAGAATGATTGTCGAATCCTTGATGCATGAAACATGTTCAGAACACGGAATGTCACGGTGAGTGAACTACTTAAATTACATATCTTTTGGGTAGAACTCGGTCCAAGAGCCTTTTTCTGTGAAATCAGCCTCATTTTCAAAACTGGCATTAGGAAAAACCTGAGAAAATATTTCTAAGTGTGAATATGCCTTGAATGGGGAATTTAAGTCCGGTAATCCACGTAACCAAATATGAAGGGAATAATTTTCATAGCCGTGACATATTTAGCGTGTTCGGAACACGGAAATTCACGGTAATGAAACTATGTAAATTAAAATTCTAATGGGTAGAACTAGCTAGAATAGAATTTTTCGGCGAAAATTGCTTGATTCTCGAATGGGATGTTTGGATAAAGCTGCGAAATGAGAGAAAATATTTGTAGGTGTAAAGATGCCTTTATGTTGGAAGAAAGTTTGGTAACCCACATTTTCACAAAATATTAAAGAATCTTTGTTCTTATCCATGATGCATGTACCATGTTTGGAACGTGGAATTTCACGGTGGTTGAAACAATGTAAACTACTTTTCTATTGGGTAGAACACACTCCAAGAGAATTTTTCTGCCAAAACTGCTTCATTTTTGAAACTAGCGTTAGGAAAATGCTGCAAAATCTGAGAAAATACTTCTAAGTATCAATCTTCAATGTATTGTGATGAAAGTTCGGTAATCCACATGCTAACAAATCTGTAGTGATTATTTGTCGAATCCGTTATGCATGTAGAATGTTCGGAACACGGAATGTCACGGTGAGGAAATTTATGTAAATTATTTTTCCGTAGGTTAGAAATCGCTCCAAGAGATTTTTCCTGTGATAAAAGCCTGATTTTTGAAACTAGAATTAGGAATATGCTGTGAACTCAGATTAATCAATTCTAGGTGTAAGTATACCTTGTATGGTGGATGAAAGTTCGGCAATCCGCATACTAACAACTCCGTAGAGAATATTTGTCGAATCCGAGATACATGAAGGGTGTTCGGAACACAGAATATCACGGTGAGCGAATCTATGTAAAATACATTTCTCTTGGGTAAAACTCACTCCAAGAGTTTTTTTCTGTGAAATCTGCCTCATTTATGAAACTGGCATTTGGAAATTTCTTCAAAATCAGAGAAAATGCTTCAAACTGTCAATATGCCTTGTATTGTGATGGAAGTTCATAAAGCCACATGCAAACAAACCTGATGTGAATAATTGTAGAAAGCCTATGCATGTAGCGTGATCGTATGATGGAAATGTAAGGTGATGGAATCTATGTAAATTTCATGTCTATTTGGTAGAACGCGCTCCAAAAATTTTTTCCTGAGAAAATGGCCTGATTTTCGAAACTGGCATTAGGAAAAGGCTGCAAATTCAGAGTTAATGTTTCTAGGTTTAAATATGCCTTGTATGGTGGATGAAAGTTCTGTAAAACACATGTACATAACTCATTAAAAATGTTTGTCAAATCCGGGAAGTATGTAGCGTGTTCGGAAATTGGAATGTCACTGCGAGGGAAACTATGTAAATTACATTTCTATTGGGAAGTACTTGCTCCGCGAGAATTTTTTGCGAATCTGCCTCATTTTCAAAACTGGCATTAGGAAAATCTTTTGAAATATGGGAAAGTGCTTCAATGGGTCAATATGGCATATATGGTGGATGAATATTTGGTAATCATTATGCTACCAACTCTGTAGTGAATATTTGTCGAATACGTGATGCATGTAGATTTTTGGGAACACGGAATTTCACGATGATGGGTTCTATGTAAATTGCATGTCTATTGGATCGAACTCGCTCCAAGAGGATTTCTCTGGGAAAACTGCATGATTTTAGAAACTGAGATTAGGAGAAATCTACTAAATCAGAATAAAACTTTCTTTGTATAAATATGCATTGTAAGGTGGATGAATGTTCAGTAATACACATGTACACAACTCATTAAAGAATGTTTGTCAAATCCGTGATGCATGTAACGTGTTCAGAACACAGAATGTCACGGTGAGCGAATCCACATAAATTACATGTCTATTTGTTAGAACCTGCTCCAAGAGGATTTTGCCGTGAACTCTGACTCATTTTTGAAACTGGCATTTGAGAAGCTCTGTGAAATCAGAGAAAATGCTTCTAAGCAAGAATATGCCTTGTATTGTGATGAAAGTCCTGTCATCCTCATGCAAACAACTCTATACTTTATTTGTGTCGAAACTTTTCTGCATGTAGCGTGTTCGAAACACGTAATTTCACAGTGGGGGAATCTATGTAATTTACGTATCTATTGGGTAGAACTCGCTCCAAGAGTTTTTTCCTTTGAAAACTGCCTGATAGTCGAAACTGCTATTAGGAAGAAGCTGCGAAATCAGAGTTAATGTTTCTATGTGTCAATATGCCTTGTATGGTGGATGAAAGATCTGTAATACACATGTACATAAATCATTAAAAATGTTTGAGAAATCCGTGATGTATGTAGCATGTTCGGAACACGGAATGTCACGGACAGGGAAACTATGTGAATTACATATCTATTGGTTAGAACCCTCTCCAGGAGAGTTTTACTGAAAAATCTGCCTCAGTTTCGAAACTGGTATTATGAAAACGCTGTGAAATCAGATTAAATGCTTTAAGGTGATAATATGTCTTCAATGGTTTATTAAAGATCGGTAATTCACATGATAACATCTCAGCAGTGAATATTGGTTGTATCTATGCTGCATGAACCGTTTTTGGAACACGGAATGTTACGGTGACGGTATCTATGAAAATGAGATGTCTATTGGATGGAACATGCAACAAGAGAATTTTTCTGGGAAAACTGCCTGATTTTCGAAACTGACGTTAATAAAATTCTGCGAAATGTGAGTAAATATTTCTAGGTGAAAATATGTCTAGTATGGTGGATGAAAGATCGAAAATCCACATGCTCACACTCATTAAAGAATGATTGTCGAATCCTTGATGCATGAAACATGTTTAGAACACGGAATGTCACGGTGAGTGAACTACTTAAATTACATATCTTTTGGGTAGAACTCGCTCCAAGAGCCTTTTTCTGTGAAATCAGCCTCATTTTCAAAACTGGCATTAGGAAAAACCTGAGAAAATATTTCTAAGTGTGAATATGCCTTGAATGGGGAATTTAAGTCCGGTAATCCACGTAACCAAATATGAAGGGAATAATTTTCATAGCCGTGACATATTTAGCGTGTTCGGAACACGGAAATTCACGGTAATGAAACTATGTAAATTAAAATTCTAATGGGTAGAAATAGCTAGAATAGAATTTTTCGGCGAAAATTGCTTGATTCTCGAATGGGATGTTTGGATAAAGCTGCGAAATGAGAGAAAATATTTGTAGGTGTAAAGATGCCTTTATGTTGGAAGAAAGTTTGGTAACCCACATTTTCACAAAATATTAAAGAATCTTTGTTCTTATCCATGATGCATGTACCATGTTCGGAACGTGGAATTTCACGGTGGTTGAAACAATGTAAACTACTTTTCTATTGGGTAGAACACACTCCAAGAGAATTTTTCTGCCAAAACTGCTTCATTTTTGAAACTAGCGTTAGGAAAATGCGGCAAAATCTGAGAAAATACTTCTAAGTATCAATCTTCAATGTATTGTGATGAAAGTTCGGTAATCCACATGCTAACAAATCTGTAGTGATTATTTGTCGAATCCGTTATGCATGTAGAATGTTCGGAACACGAAATGTCACGGTGAGGAAATTTATGTAAATTATTTTTCCGTAGGTTAGAAATCGCTCCAAGAGATTTTTCCTGTGATAAAAGCCTGATTTTTGAAACTAGAATTAGGAATATGCTGTGAACTCAGATTAATCAATTCTAGGTGTAAGTATACCTTGTATGGTGGATGAAAGTTCGGCAATCCGCATACTAACAACTCCGTAGAGAATATTTGTCGAATCCGAGATACATGAAGGTTGTTCGGAACACAGAATATCACGGTGAGCGAATCTATGTAAAATACATTTCTCTTGGGTAGAACTCACTCCAAGAGATTTTTTCTGCGAAATCTGCCTCATTTATGAAACTGGCATTTGGAAATTTCTTCAAAATCAGAGAAAATGCTTCAAACTGTCAATATGCCTTGTATTGTGATGGAAGTTCATAAAGCCACATGCAAACAAACCTGATGTGAATAATTGTAGAAAGCCTATGCATGTAGCGTGATCGTATGATGGAAATGTAAGGTGATGGAATCTATGTAAATTTCATGTCTATTTGGTAGAACGCGCTCCAAAAATTTTTTCCTGAGAAAACGGCCTGATTTTCGAAACTGGCATTAGGAAAAGGCTGCAAATTCAGAGTTAATGTTTCTAGGTTTAAATATGCCTTGTATGGTGGATGAAAGTTCTGTAAAACACATGTACATAACTCATTAAAAATGTTTGTCAAATCCGGGAAGTATGTAGCGTGTTCGGAAATTGGAATGTCACTGCGAGGGAAACTATGTAAATTACATTTCTATTGGGAAGTACTTGCTCCGCGAGAATTTTTTGCGAATCTGCCTCATTTTCAAAACTGGCATTAGGAAAATCTTTTGAAATATGGGAAAGTGCTTCAATGGGTCAATATGGCATATATGGTGGATGAATATTTGGTAATCATTATGCTACCAACTCTGTAGTGAATATTTGTCGAATACGTGATGCATGTAGATTTTTGGGAACACGGAATTTCACGATGATGGGTTCTATGTAAATTGCATGTCTATTGGATCGAACTCGCTCCAAGAGGATTTCTCTGGGAAAACTGCATGATTTTAGAAACTGAGATTAGGAGAAATCTACTAAATCAGAATAAAACTTTCTATGTATAAATATGCATTGTAAGGTGGATGAATGTTCAGTAATACACATGTACACAACTCATTAAAGAATGTTTGTCAAATCCGTGATGCATGTAACGTGTTCAGAACACAGAATGTCACGGTGAGCGAATCCACATAAATTACATGTCTATTTGTTAGAACCTGCTCCAAGAGGATTTTGCCGTGAACTCTGACTCATTTTTGAAACTGGCATTTGAGAAGCTCTGTGAAATCAGAGAAAATGCTTCTAAGCAAGAATATGCCTTGTATTGTGATGAAAGTCCTGTCATCCTCATGCAAACAACTCTATACTTTATTTGTGTCGAAACTTTTCTGCATGTAGCGTGTTCGAAACACGTAATTTCACAGTGGGGGAATCTATGTAATTTACGTATCTATTGGGTAGAACTCGCTCCAAGAGTTTTTTCCTTTGAAAACTGCCTGATAGTCGAAACTGCTATTAGGAAGAAGCTGCGAATTCAGAGTTTATGTTTCTATGTGTCAATATGCCTTGTATGGTGGATGAAAGATCTGTAATACACATGTACATAAATCATTAAAAATGTTTGAGAAATCCGTGATGTATGTAGCATGTTCGGAACACGGAATGTCACGGACAGGGAAACTATGTGAATTACATATCTATTGGTTAGAACCCTCTCCAGGAGAGTTTTACTGAAAAATCTGCCTCAGTTTCGAAACTGGTGTTATGAAAACGCTGTGAAATCAGAGTAAATGCTTTAAGGTGACCATATGTCTTCAATGGTTTATTAAAGATCGGTAATTCACATGATAACATCTCAGCAGTGAATATTGGTTGTATCTATGCTGCATGAACCGTTTTTGGAACACGGAATGTTACGGTGACGGTATCTATGAAAATGAGATGTCTATTGGATGGAACATGCAACAAGAGAATTTTTCTGGGAAAACTGCCTGATTTTCGAAACTGACGTTAATAAAATTCTGCGAAATGTGAGTAAATATTTCTAGGTGAAAATATGTCTAGTATGGTGGATGAAAGTTCGAAAATCCACATGCTCACACTCATTAAAGAATGATTGTCGAATCCTTGATGCATGAAACATGTTCAGAACACGGAATGTCACGGTGAGTGAACTACTTAAATTACATATCTTTTGGGTAGAACTCGCTCCAAGAGCCTTTTTCTGTGAAATCAGCCTCATTTTCAAAACTGGCATTAGGAAAAACCTGAGAAAATATTTCTAAGTGTGAATATGCCTTGAATGGGGAATTTAAGTCCGGTAATCCACGTAACCAAATATGAAGGGAATAATTTTCATAGCCGTGACATATTTAGCGTGTTCGGAACACGGAAATTCACGGTAATGAAACTATGTAAATTAAAATTCTAATGGGTAGAACTAGCTAGAATAGAATTTTTCGGCGAAAATTGCTTGATTCTCGAATGGGATGTTTGGATAAAGCTGCGAAATGAGAGAAAATATTTGTAGGTGTAAAGATGCCTTTATGTTGGAAGAAAGTTTGGTAACCCACATTTTCACAAAATATTAAAGAATCTTTGTTCTTATCCATGATGCATGTACCATGTTCGGAACGTGGAATTTCACGGTGGTTGAAACAATGTAAACTACTTTTCTATTGGGTAGAACACACTCCAAGAGAATTTTTCTGCCAAAACTGCTTCATTTTTGAAACTAGCGTTAGGAAAATTCTGCAAAATCTGAGAAAATACTTCTAAGTATCAATATTCAATGTATTGTGATGAAAGTTCGGTAATCCACATGCTAACAAATCTGTAGTGATTATTTGTCGAATCCGTTATGCATGTAGAATGTTCGGAACACGAAATGTCACGGTGAGGAAATTTATGTAAATTATTTTTCCGTAGGTTAGAAATCGCTCCAAGAGATTTTTCCTGTGATAAAAGCCTGATTTTTGAAACTAGAATTAGGAATATGCTGTGAACTCAGATTAATCAATTCTAGGTGTAAGTATACCTTGTATGGTGGATGAAAGTTCGGCAATCCGCATACTAACAACTCCGTAGAGAATATTTGTCGAATCCGAGATACATGAAGGTTGTTCGGAACACAGAATATCACGGTGAGCGAATCTATGTAAAATACATTTCTCTTGGGTAGAACTCACTCCAAGAGATTTTTTCTGCGAAATCTGCCTCATTTATGAAACTGGCATTTGGAAATTTCTTCAAAATCAGAGAAAATGCTTCAAACTGTCAATATGCCTTGTATTGTGATGGAAGTTCATAAAGCCACATGCAAACAAACCTGATGTGAATAATTGTAGAAAGCCTATGCATGTAGCGTGATCGTATGATGGAAATGTAAGGTGATGGAATCTATGTAAATTTCATGTCTATTTGGTAGAACGCGCTCCAAAAATTTTTTCCTGAGAAAACGGCCTGATTTTCGAAACTGGCATTAGGAAAAGGCTGCAAATTCAGAGTTAATGTTTCTAGGTTTAAATATGCCTTGTATGGTGGATGAAAGTTCTGTAAAACACATGTACATAACTCATTAAAAATGTTTGTCAAATCCGGGAAGTATGTAGCGTGTTCGGAAATTGGAATGTCACTGCGAGGGAAACTATGTAAATTACATTTCTATTGGGAAGTACTTGCTCCGCGAGAATTTTTTGCGAATCTGCCTCATTTTCAAAACTGGCATTAGGAAAATCTTTTGAAATATGGGAAAGTGCTTCAATGGGTCAATATGGCATATATGGTGGATGAATATTTGGTAATCATTATGCTACCAACTCTGTAGTGAATATTTGTCGAATACGTGATGCATGTAGATTTTTGGGAACACGGAATTTCACGATGATGGGTTCTATGTAAATTGCATGTCTATTGGATCGAACTCGCTCCAAGAGGATTTCTCTGGGAAAACTGCATGATTTTAGAAACTGAGATTAGGAGAAATCTACTAAATCAGAATAAAACTTTCTATGTATAAATATGCATTGTAAGGTGGATGAATGTTCAGTAATACACATGTACACAACTCATTAAAGAATGTTTGTCAAATCCGTGATGCATGTAACGTGTTCAGAACACAGAATGTCACGGTGAGCGAATCCACATAAATTACATGTCTATTTGTTAGAACCTGCTCCAAGAGGATTTTGCCGTGAACTCTGACTCATTTTTGAAACTGGCATTTGAGAAGCTCTGTGAAATCAGAGAAAATGCTTCTAAGCAAGAATATGCCTTGTATTGTGATGAAAGTCCTGTCATCCTCATGCAAACAACTCTATACTTTATTTGTGTCGAAACTTTTCTGCATGTAGCGTGTTCGAAACACGTAATTTCACAGTGGGGGAATCTATGTAATTTACGTATCTATTGGGTAGAACTCGCTCCAAGAGTTTTTTCCTTTGAAAACTGCCTGATAGTCGAAACTGCTATTAGGAAGAAGCTGCGAAATCAGAGTTTATGTTTCTATGTGTCAATATGCCTTGTATGGTGGATGAAAGATCTGTAATACACATGTACATAAATCATTAAAAATGTTTGAGAAATCCGTGATGTATGTAGCATGTTCGGAACACGGAATGTCACGGACAGGGAAACTATGTGAATTACATATCTATTGGTTAGAACCCTCTCCAGGAGAGTTTTACTGAAAAATCTGCCTCAGTTTCGAAACTGGTGTTATGAAAACGCTGTGAAATCAGAGTAAATGCTTTAAGGTGACCATATGTCTTCAATGGTTTATTAAAGATCGGTAATTCACATGATAACATCTCAGCAGTGAATATTGGTTGTATCTATGCTGCATGAACCGTTTTTGGAACACGGAATGTTACGGTGACGGTATCTATGAAAATGAGATGTCTATTGGATGGAACATGCAACAAGAGAATTTTTCTGGGAAAACTGCCTGATTTTCGAAACTGACGTTAATAAAATTCTGCGAAATGTGAGTAAATATTTCTAGGTGAAAATATGTCTAGTATGGTGGATGAAAGTTCGAAAATCCACATGCTCACACTCATTAAAGAATGATTGTCGAATCCTTGATGCATGAAACATGTTCAGAACACGGAATGTCACGGTGAGTGAACTACTTAAATTACATATCTTTTGGGTAGAACTCGCTCCAAGAGCCTTTTTCTGTGAAATCAGCCTCATTTTCAAAACTGGCATTAGGAAAAACCTGAGAAAATATTTCTAAGTGTGAATATGCCTTGAATGGGGAATTTAAGTCCGGTAATCCACGTAACCAAATATGAAGGGAATAATTTTCATAGCCGTGACATATTTAGCGTGTTCGGAACACGGAAATTCACGGTAATGAAACTATGTAAATTAAAATTCTAATGGGTAGAACTAGCTAGAATAGAATTTTTCGGCGAAAATTGCTTGATTCTCGAATGGGATGTTTGGATAAAGCTGCGAAATGAGAGAAAATATTTGTAGGTGTAAAGATGCCTTTATGTTGGAAGAAAGTTTGGTAACCCACATTTTCACAAAATATTAAAGAATCTTTGTTCTTATCCATGATGCATGTACCATGTTCGGAACGTGGAATTTCACGGTGGTTGAAACAATGTAAACTACTTTTCTATTGGGTAGAACACACTCCAAGAGAATTTTTCTGCCAAAACTGCTTCATTTTTGAAACTAGCGTTAGGAAAATTCTGCAAAATCTGAGAAAATACTTCTAAGTATCAATATTCAATGTATTGTGATGAAAGTTCGGTAATCCACATGCTAACAAATCTGTAGTGATTATTTGTCGAATCCGTTATGCATGTAGAATGTTCGGAACACGGAATGTCACGGTGAGGAAATTTATGTAAATTATTTTTCCGTAGGTTAGAAATCGCTCCAAGAGATTTTTCCTGTGATAAAAGCCTGATTTTTGAAACTAGAATTAGGAATATGCTGTGAACTCAGATTAATCAATTCTAGGTGTAAGTATACCTTGTATGGTGGATGAAAGTTCGGCAATCCGCATACTAACAACTCCGTAGAGAATATTTGTCGAATCCGAGATACATGAAGGTTGTTCGGAACACAGAATATCACGGTGAGCGAATCTATGTAAAATACATTTCTCTTGGGTAGAACTCACTCCAAGAGATTTTTTCTGCGAAATCTGCCTCATTTATGAAACTGGCATTTGGAAATTTCTTCAAAATCAGAGAAAATGCTTCAAACTGTCAATATGCCTTGTATTGTGATGGAAGTTCATAAAGCCACATGCAAACAAACCTGATGTGAATAATTGTAGAAAGCCTATGCATGTAGCGTGATCGTATGATGGAAATGTAAGGTGATGGAATCTATGTAAATTTCATGTCTATTTGGTAGAACGTGCTCCAAAAATTTTTTCCTGAGAAAACGGCCTGATTTTCGAAACTGGCATTAGGAAAATGCTGCAAATTCAGAGTTAATGTTTCTAGGTTTAAATATGCCTTGTATGGTGGATGAAAGTTCTGTAAAACACATGTACATAACTCATTAAAAATGTTTGTCAAATCCGGGAAGTATGTAGCGTGTTCGGAAATTGGAATGTCACTGCGAGGGAAACTATGTAAATTACATTTCTATTGGGAAGTACTTGCTCCGCGAGAATTTTTTGCGAATCTGCCTCATTTTCAAAACTGGCATTAGGAAAATCTTTTGAAATATGGGAAAGTGCTTCAATGGGTCAATATGGCATATATGGTGGATGAATATTTGGTAATCATTATGCTACCAACTCTGTAGTGAATATTTGTCGAATACGTGATGCATGTAGATTTTTGGGAACACGGAATTTCACGATGACGGGTTCTATGTAAATTGCATGTCTATTGGATCGAACTCGCTCCAAGAGGATTTCTCTGGGAAAACTGCATGATTTTAGAAACTGAGATTAGGAGAAATCTACTAAATCAGAATAAAACTTTCTATGTATAAATATGCATTGTAAGGTGGATGAATGTTCAGTAATACACATGTACACAACTCATTAAAGAATGTTTGTCAAATCCGTGATGCATGTAACGTGTTCAGAACACAGAATGTCACGGTGAGCGAATCCACATAAATTACATGTCTATTTGTTAGAACCTGCTCCAAGAGGATTTTGCCGTGAACTCTGACTCATTTTTGAAACTGGCATTTGAGAAGCTCTGTGAAATCAGAGAAAATGCTTCTAAGCAAGAATATGCCTTGTATTGTGATGAAAGTCCTGTCATCCTCATGCAAACAACTCTATACTTTATTTTTGTCGAAACTTTTCTGCATGTAGCGTGTTCGAAACACGTAATTTCACAGTGGGGGAATCTATGTAATTTACGTATCTATTGGGTAGAACTCGCTCCAAGAGTTTTTTCCTTTGAAAACTGCCTGATAGTCGAAACTGCTATTAGGAAGAAGCTGCGAAATCAGAGTTAATGTTTCTATGTGTCAATATGCCTTGTATGGTGGATGAAAGATCTGTAATACACATGTACATAAATCATTAAAAATGTTTGAGAAATCCGTGATGTATGTAGCATGTTCGGAACACGGAATGTCACGGACAGGGAAACTATGTGAATTACATATCTATTGGTTAGAACCCTCTCCAGGAGAGTTTTACTGAAAAATCTGCCTCAGTTTCGAAACTGGTGTTATGAAAACGCTGTGAAATCAGAGTAAATGCTTTAAGGTGACCATATGTCTTCAATGGTTTATTAAAGATCGGTAATTCACATGATAACATCTCAGCAGTGAATATTGGTTGTATCTATGCTGCATGAACCGTTTTTGGAACACGGAATGTTACGGTGACGGTATCTATGAAAATGAGATGTCTATTGGATGGAACATGCAACAAGAGAATTTTTCTGGGAAAACTGCCTGATTTTCGAAACTGATGTTAATAAAATTCTGCGAAATGTGAGTAAATATTTCTAGGTGAAAATATGTCTAGTATGGTGGATGAAAGATCGAAAATCCACATGCTCACACTCATTAAAGAATGATTGTCGAATCCTTGATGCATGAAACATGTTCAGAACACGGAATGTCACGGTGAGTGAACTACTTAAATTACATATCTTTTGGGTAGAACTCGCTCCAAGAGCCTTTTTCTGTGAAATCAGCCTCATTTTCAAAACTGGCATTAGGAAAAACCTGAGAAAATATTTCTAAGTGTGAATATGCCTTGAATGGGGAATTTAAGTCCGGTAATCCACGTAACCAAATATGAAGGGAATAATTTTCATAGCCGTGACATATTTAGCGTGTTCGGAACACGGAAATTCACGGTAATGAAACTATGTAAATTAAAATTCTAATGGGTAGAACTAGCTAGAATAGAATTTTTCGGCGAAAATTGCTTGATCCTCGAATGGGATGTTTGGATAAAGCTGCGAAATGAGAGAAAATATTTGTAGGTGTAAAGATGCCTTTATGTTGGAAGAAAGTTTGGTAACCCACATTTTCACAAAATATTAAAGAATCTTTGCTCTTATCCATGATACATGAACCATGTTCGGAACGTGGAATTTCACGGTGGTTGAAACAATGTAAACTACTTTTCTATTGGGTAGAACACACTCCAAGAGAATTTTTCTGCCAAAACTGCTTCATTTTTGAAACTAGCGTTAGGAAAATGCTGCAAAATCTGAGAAAATACTTCTAAGTATCAATATTCAATGTATTGTGATGAAAGTTCGGTAATCCACATGCTAACAAATCTGTAGTGATTATTTGTCGAATCCGTTATGCATGTAGAATGTTCGGAACACGGAATGTCACGGTGAGGAAATTTATGTAAATTATTTTTCCGTAGGTTAGAAATCGCTCCAAGAGATTTTTCCTGTGATAAAAGCCTGATTTTTGAAACTAGAATTAGGAATATGCTGTGAACTCAGATTAATCAATTCTAGGTGTAAGTATACCTTGTATGGTGGATGAAAGTTCGGCAATCCGCATACTAACAACTCCGTAGAGAATATTTGTCGAATCCGAGATACATGAAGGGTGTTCGGAACACAGAATATCATGGTGAGCGAATCTATGTAAAATACATTTCTCTTGGGTAGAACTCACTCCAAGAGTTTTTTTCTGCGAAATCTGCCTCATTTATGAAACTGGCATTTGGAAATTTCTTCAAAATCAGAGAAAATGCTTCAAACTGTCAATATGCCTTGTATTGTGATGGAAGTTCATAAAGCCACATGCAAACAAACCTGATGTGAATAATTGTAGAAAGCCTATGCATGTAGCGTGATCGTATGATGGAAATGTAAGGTGATGGAATCTATGTAAATTTCATGTCTATTTGGTAGAACGTGCTCCAAAAATTTTTTCCTGAGAAAACGGCCTGATTTTCGAAACTGGCATTAGGAAAAGGCTGCAAATTCAGAGTTAATGTTTCTAGGTTTAAATATGCCTTGTATGGTGGATGAAAGTTCTGTAAAACACATGTACATAACTCATTAAAAATGTTTGTCAAATCCGGGAAGTATGTAGCGTGTTCGGAAATTGGAATGTCACTGCGAGGGAAACTATGTAAATTACATTTCTATTGGGAAGTACTTGCTCCGCGAGAATTTTTTGCGAATCTGCCTCATTTTCAAAACTGGCATTAGGAAAATCTTTTGAAATATGGGAAAGTGCTTCAATGGGTCAATATGGCATATATGGTGGATGAATATTTGGTAATCATTATGCTACCAACTCTGTAGTGAATATTTGTCGAATACGTGATGCATGTAGATTTTTGGGAACACGGAATTTCACGATGACGGGTTCTATGTAAATTGCATGTCTATTGGATCGAACTCGCTCCAAGAGGATTTCTCTGGGAAAACTGCATGATTTTAGAAACTGAGATTAGGAGAAATCTACTAAATCAGAATAAAACTTTCTATGTATAAATATGCATTGTAAGGTGGATGAATGTTCAGTAATACACATGTACACAACTCATTAAAGAATGTTTGTCAAATCCGTGATGCATGTAACGTGTTCAGAACACAGAATGTCACGGTGAGCGAATCCACATAAATTACATGTCTATTTGTTAGAACCTGCTCCAAGAGGATTTTGCCGTGAACTCTGACTCATTTTTGAAACTGGCATTTGAGAAGCTCTGTGAAATCAGAGAAAATGCTTCTAAGCAAGAATATGCCTTGTATTGTGATGAAAGTCCTGTCATCCTCATGCAAACAACTCTATACTTTATTTTTGTCGAAACTTTTCTGCATGTAGCGTGTTCGAAACACGTAATTTCACAGTGGGGGAATCTATGTAATTTACGTATCTATTGGGTAGAACTCGCTCCAAGAGTTTTTTCCTTTGAAAACTGCCTGATAGTCGAAACTGCTATTAGGAAGAAGCTGCGAAATCAGAGTTAATGTTTCTATGTGTCAATATGCCTTGTATGGTGGATGAAAGATCTGTAATACACATGTACATAAATCATTAAAAATGTTTGAGAAATCCGTGATGTATGTAGCATGTTCGGAACACGGAATGTCACGGACAGGGAAACTATGTGAATTACATATCTATTGGTTAGAACCCTCTCCAGGAGAGTTTTACTGAAAAATCTGCCTCAGTTTCGAAACTGGTGTTATGAAAACGCTGTGAAATCAGAGTAAATGCTTTAAGGTGACCATATGTCTTCAATGGTTTATTAAAGATCGGTAATTCACATGATAACATCTCAGCAGTGAATATTGGTTGTATCTATGCTGCATGAACCGTTTTTGGAACACGGAATGTTACGGTGACGGTATCTATGAAAATGAGATGTCTATTGGATGGAACATGCAACAAGAGAATTTTTCTGGGAAAACTGCCTGATTTTCGAAACTGACGTTAATAAAATTCTGCGAAATGTGAGTAAATATTTCTAGGTGAAAATATGTCTAGTATGGTGGATGAAAGATCGAAAATCCACATGCTCACACTCATTAAAGAATGATTGTCGAATCCTTGATGCATGAAACATGTTCAGAACACGGAATGTCACGGTGAGTGAACTACTTAAATTACATATCTTTTGGGTAGAACTCGCTCCAAGAGCCTTTTTCTGTGAAATCAGCCTCATTTTCAAAACTGGCATTAGGAAAAACCTGAGAAAATATTTCTAAGTGTGAATATGCCTTGAATGGGGAATTTAAGTCCGGTAATCCACGTAACCAAATATGAAGGGAATAATTTTCATAGCCGTGACATATTTAGCGTGTTCGGAACACGGAAATTCACGGTAATGAAACTATGTAAATTAAAATTCTAATGGGTAGAACTAGCTAGAATAGAATTTTTCGGCGAAAATTGCTTGATTCTCGAATGGGATGTTTGGATAAAGCTGCGAAATGAGAGAAAATACTTGTAGGTGTAAAGATGCCTTTATGTTGGAAGAAAGTTTGGTAACCCATATTTTCACAAAATATTAAAGAATCTTTGTTCTTATCCATGATGCATGTACCATGTTCGGAACGTGGAATTTCACGGTGGTTGAAACAATGTAAACTACTTTTCTATTGGGTAGAACACACTCCAAGAGAATTTTTCTGCCAAAACTGCTTCATTTTTGAAACTAGCGTTAGGAAAATGCTGCAAAATCTGAGAAAATACTTCTAAGTATCAATCTTCAATGTATTGTGATGAAAGTTCGGTAATCCACATGCTAACAAATCTGTAGTGATTATTTGTCGAATCCGTTATGCATGTAGAATGTTCGGAACACGGAATGTCACGGTGAGGAAATTTATGTAAATTATTTTTCCGTAGGTTAGAAATCGCTCCAAGAGATTTTTCCTGTGATAAAAGCCTGATTTTTGAAACTAGAATTAGGAATATGCTGTGAACTCAGATTAATCAATTCTAGGTGTAAGTATACCTTGTATGGTGGATGAAAGTTCGGCAATTCGCATACTAACAACTCCGTAGAGAATATTTGTCGAATCCGAGATACATGAAGGGTGTTCGGAACACAGAATATCACGGTGAGCGAATCTATGTAAAATACATTTCTCTTGGGTAGAACTCACTCCAAGAGTTTTTTTCTGCGAAATCTGCCTCATTTATGAAACTGGCATTTGGAAATTTCTTCAAAATCAGAGAAAATGCTTCAAACTGTCAATATGCCTTGTATTGTGATGGAAGTTCATAAAGCCACATGCAAACAAACCTGATGTGAATAATTGTAGAAAGCCTATGCATGTAGCGTGATCGTATGATGGAAATGTAAGGTGATGGAATCTATGTAAATTTCATGTCTATTTGGTAGAACGCGCTCCAAAAATTTTTTCCTGAGAAAACGGCCTGATTTTCGAAACTGGCATTAGGAAAAGGCTGCAAATTCAGAGTTAATGTTTCCAGGTTTAAATATGCCTTGTATGGTGGATGAAAGTTCTGTAAAACACATGTACATAACTCATTAAAAATGTTTGTCAAATCCGGGAAGTATGTAGCGTGTTCGGAAATTGGAATGTCACTGCGAGGGAAACTATGTAAATTGCATTTCTATTGGGAAGTACTTGCTCCACGAGAATTTTTTGCGAATCTGCCTCATTTTCAAAACTGGCATTAGGAAAATCTTTTGAAATATGGGAAAGTGCTTCAATGGGTCAATATGGCATATATGGTGGATGAATATTTGGTAATCATTATGCTACCAACTCTGTAGTGAATATTTGTCGAATACGTGATGCATGTAGATTTTTGGGAACACGGAATTTCACGATGACGGGTTCTATGTAAATTGCATGTCTATTGGATAGAACTCGCTCCAAGAGGTTTACTCTGGGAAACCTGCATGATTTTAGAAACTGAGATTAGGAGAAATCTACTAAATCAGAATAAAACTTTCTATGTATAAATATGCATTGTAAGGTGGATGAATGTTCAGTAATACACATGTACACAACTCATTAAAGAATGTTTGTCAAATCCGTGATGCATGTAACGTGTTCAGAACACAGAATGTCACGGTGAGCGAATCCACATAAATTACATGTCTATTTGTTAGAACCTGCTCCAAGAGGATTTTGCCGTGAACTCTGACTCATTTTTGAAACTGGCATTTGAGAAGCCCTGTGAAATCAGAGAAAATGCTTCTAAGCAAGAATATGCCTTGTATTGTGATGAAAGTCCTGTCATCCTCATGCAAACAACACTATACTTTATTTTTGTCGAAACTTTTCTGCATGTAGCGTGTTCAAAACACGTAATATCACAGTGGGGGAATCTATGCAATTTATGTATCTATTGGGTAGAACTCGCTCCAAGAGTTTTTTCCTTTGAAAACTGCCTGATATTCGAAACTGCTATTAGGAAGAAGCTGCGAAATCAGAGTTAATGTTTCTATGTGTCAATATGCCTTGTATGGTGGATGAAAGATCTGTAATACACATGTACATAAATCATTAAAAATGTTTGAGAAATCCGTGATGAATGTAGCATGTTCGGAACACGGAATGTCACGGACAGGGAAACTATGTGAATTACATATCTATTGGTTAGAACCCTCTCCAGGAGAGTTTTACTGAAAAATCTGCCTCAGTTTCGAAACTGGTGTTATGAAAACTCTGTGAAATCAGGGTAAATGCTTTAAGGTGACCATATGTCTTCAATGGTTTATTAAAGATCGGTAATTCACATGATAACATCTCAGCAGTGAATATTGGTTGTATCTATGCTGCATGAACCGTTTTTGGAACACGGAATGTTACGGTGACGGTATCTATGAAAATGAGATGTCTATTGGATGGAACATGCAACAAGAGAATTTTTCTGGGAAAACTGCCTGATTTTCGAAACTGACGTTAATAAAATTCTGCGAACTGTGAGTAAATATTTCTAGGTGAAAATATGTCTAGTATGGTGGATGAAAGATCGATAATCCACATGCTCACACTCATTAAAGAATGATTGTCGAATCCTTGATGCATGAAACATGTTCAGAACACGGAATGTCACGGTGAATGAACTGCTTAAATTACATATCTTTTGGGTAGAACTCGCTCCAAGAGCCTTTTTCTGTGAAATCAGCCTCATTTTCAAAACTGGCATTAGGAAAAACCTGAGAAAATATTTCTAAGTGTGAATATGCCTTGAATGGGGAATTTAAGTCCGGTAATCCACGTAACCAAATATGAAGGGAATAATTTTCATAGCCGTGACATATTTAGCGTGTTCGGAACACGGAAATTCACGGTAATGAAACTATGTAAATTAAAATTCTAATGGGTAGAACTAGCTAGAATAGAATTTTTCGGCGAAAATTGCTTGATTCTCGAATGGGATGTTTGGATAAAGCTGCGAAATGAGAGAAAATATTTGTAGGTGTAAAGATGCCTTTATGTTGGAAGAAAGTTTGGTAACCCACATTTTCGCAAAATATTAAAGAATCTTTGTTCTTATCCATGATGCATGTACCATGTTCGGAACGTGGAATTTCACGGTGGTTGAAACAATGTAAACTACTTTTCTATTGGGTAGAACACACTCCAAGAGAATTTTTCTGCCAAAACTGCTTCATTTTTGAAACTAGCGTTAGGAAAATTCTGCAAAATCTGAG
The DNA here is from genome assembly GCF_048773025.1 of Camelus bactrianus. Taxonomy (NCBI): domain Eukaryota; kingdom Metazoa; phylum Chordata; class Mammalia; order Artiodactyla; family Camelidae; genus Camelus; species Camelus bactrianus. The sequence continues at coordinate 104,454,958 of NC_133544.1, forward strand.
AAAATACTTCTAAGTATCAATATTCAATGTATTGTGATGAAAGTTCGGTAATCCACATGCTAACAAATCTGTAGTGATTATTTGTCGAATCCGTTATGCATGTAGAATGTTCGGAACACGGAATGTCACGGTGAGGAAATTTATGTAAATTATTTTTCCGTAGGTTAGAAATCGCTCCAAGAGATTTTTCCTGTGATAAAAGCCTGATTTTTGAAACTAGAATTAGGAATATGCTGTGAACTCAGATTAATCAATTCTAGGTGTAAGTATACCTTGTATGGTGGATGAAAGTTCGGCAATCCGCATACTAACAACTCCGTAGAGAATATTTGTCGAATCCGAGATACATGAAGGGTGTTCAGAACACAGAATATCACGGTGAGCGAATCTATGTAAAATACATTTCTCTTGGGTAGAACTCACTCCAAGAGCTTTTTCTGCGAAATCTGCCTCATTTATGAAACTGGCATTTGGAAATTTCTTCAAAATCAGAGAAAATGCTTCAAACTGTCAATATGCCTTGTATTGTGATGGAAGTTCATAAAGCCACATGCAAACAAACCTGATGTGAATAATTGTAGAAAGCCTATGCATGTAGCGTGATCGTATGATGGAAATGTAAGGTGATGGAATCTATGTAAATTTCATGTCTATTTGGTAGAACGCGCTCCAAAAATTTTTTCCTGAGAAAACGGCCTGATTTTCGAAACTGGCATTAGGAAAAGGCTGCAAATTCAGAGTTAATGTTTCTAGGTTTAAATATGCCTTGTATGGTGGATGAAAGTTCTGTAAAACACATGTACATAACTCATTAAAAATGTTTGTCAAATCCGGGAAGTATGTAGCGTGTTCGGAAATTGGAATGTCACTGCGAGGGAAACTATGTAAATTACATTTCTATTGGGAAGTACTTGCTCCGCGAGAATTTTTTGCGAATCTGCCTCATTTTCAAAACTGGCATTAGGAAAATCTTTTGAAATATGGGAAAGTGCTTCAATGTGTCAATATGGCATATATGGTGGATGAATATTTGGTAATCATTATGCTACCAACTCTGTAGTGAATATTTGTCGAATACGTGATGCATGTAGATTTTTGGGAACACGGAATTTCACGATGACGGGTTCTATGTAAATTGCATGTCTATTGGATAGAACTCGCTCCAAGAGGATTACTCTGGGAAAACTGCTTTTTTTTAGAAACTGAGATTAGGAGAAATCTACTAAATCAGAATAAAACTTTCTATGTATAAATATGCATTGTAAGGTGGATGAATGTTCAGTAATACACATGTACACAACTCATTAAAGAATGTTTGTCAAATCCGTGATGCATGTAACGTGTTCAGAACACAGAATGTCACGGTGAGCGAATCCACATAAATTACATGTCTATTTGTTAGAACCTGCTCCAAGAGGATTTTGCCGTGAACTCTGACTCATTTTTGAAACTGGCATTTGAGAAGCCCTGTGAAATCAGAGAAAATGCTTCTAAGCAAGAATATGCCTTGTATTGTGATGAAAGTCCTGTCATCCTCATGCAAACAACTCTATACTTTATTTTTGTTGAAACTTTTCTGCATGTAGCGTGTTCGAAACACGTAATTTCACAGTGGGGGAATCTATGTAATTTACGTATCTATTGGGTAGAACTCGCTCCAAGAGTTTTTTCCTTTGAAAACTGCCTGATAGTCGAAACTGCTATTAGGAAGAAGCTGTGAAATCAGAGTTAATGTTTCTATGTGTCAATATGCCTTGTATGGTGGATGAAAGATCTGTAATACACATGTACATAAATCATTAAAAATGTTTGAGAAATCCGTGATGTATGTAGCATGTTCGGAACACATAATGTCACGGACAGGGAAACTATGTGAATTACATATCTATTGGTTAGAACCCTCTCCAGGAGAGTTTTACTGAAAAATCTGCCTCAGTTTCGAATCTGGTGTTATGAAAAAGCTGTGAAATCAGAGTAAATGCTTTAAGGTGACCATATGTCTTCAATGGTTTATTAAAGATCGGTAATTCACATGATAACATCTCAGCAGTGAATATTGGTTGTATCTATGCTGCATGAACCGTTTTTGGAACACGGAATGTTACGGTGACGGTATCTATGAAAATGAGATGTCTATTGGATGGAACATGCCACAAGAGAATTTTTCTGGGAAAACTGCCTGATTTTCGAAACTGACGTTAATAAAATTCTGCGAACTGTGAGTAAATATTTCTAGGTGAAAATATGTCTAGTATGGTGGATGAAAGATCGATAATCCACATGCTCACACTCATTAAAGAATGATTGTCGAATCCTTGATGCATGAAACATGTTCAGAACACGGAATGTCACGGTGAATGAACTGCTTAAATTAAATATCTTTTGGGTAGAACTCGCTCCAAGAGCCTATTTCTGTGAAATCAGCCTCATTTTCAAAACTGGCATTAGGAAAAACCTGAGAAAATATTTCTAAGTGTGAATATGCCTTGAATGGGGAATTTAAGTCCGGTAATCCACGTAACCAAATATGAAGGGAATAATTTTCATAGCCGTGACATATTTAGCGTGTTCGGAACACGGAAATTCACGGTAATGAAACTATGTAAATTAAAATTCTAATGGGTAGAACTAGCTAGAATAGAATTTTTCGGCGAAAATTGCTTGATTCTCGAATGGGATGTTTGGATAAAGCTGCGAAATGAGAGAAAATATTTGTAGGTGTAAAGATGCCTTTATGTTGGAAGAAAGTTTGGTAACCCACATTTTCGCAAAATATTAAAGAATCTTTGTTCTTATCCATGATGCATGTACCATGTTCGGAACGTGGAATTTCACGGTGGTTGAAACAATGTAAACTACTTTTCTATTGGGTAGAACACACTCCAAGAGAATTTTTCTGCCAAAACTGCTTCATTTTTGAAACTAGCGTTAGGAAAATGCTGCAAAATCTGAGAAAATACTTCTAAGTATTAATATTCAATGTATTGTGATGAAAGTTCGGTAATCCACATGCTAACAAATCTGTAGTGATTATTTGTCGAATCCGTTATGCATGTAGAATGTTCGGAACACGGAATGTCACGGTGAGGAAATTTATGTAAATTATTTTTCCGTAGGTTAGAAATCGCTCCAAGAGATTTTTCCTGTGATAAAAGCCTGATTTTTGAAACTAGAATTAGGAATATGTTGTGAACTAAGATTAATCAATTCTAGGTGTAAGCATACCTTGTATGGTGGATGAAAGTTCGGCAATCCGCATACTAACAACTCCGTAGAGAATATTTGTCGAATCCGAGATACATGAAGGGTGTTCGGAACACAGAATATCACGGTGAGCGAATCTATGTAAAATACATTTCTCTTGGGTAGAACTCACTCCAAGAGTTTTTTCTGCGAAATCTGCCTCATTTATGAAACTGGCATTTGGAAATTTCTTCAAAATCAGAGAAAATGCTTCAAACTGTCAATATGCCTTGTATTGTGATGGAAGTTCATAAAGCCACATGCAAACAAACCTGATGTGAATAATTGTAGAAAGCCTATGCATGTAGCGTGATCGTATGATGGAAATGTAAGGTGATGGAATCTATGTAAATTTCATGTCTATTTGGTAGAACGCGCTCCAAAAACTTTTTCCTGAGAAAACGGCCTGATTTTCGAAACTGGCATTAGGAAAAGGCTGCAAATTCAGAGTTAATGTTTCTAGGTTTAAATATGCCTTGTATGGTGGATGAAAGTTCTGTAAAACACATGTACATAACTCATTAAAAATGTTTGTCAAATCCGGGAAGTATGTAGCGTGTTCTGAATTTGGAATGTCAATGCGAGGGAAACTATGTAAATTACATTTCTATTGGGAAGTACTTGCTCCGTGAGAATTTTTTGCGAATCTGCCTCATTTTCAAAACTGGCATTAGGAAAATCTTTTGAAATATGGGAAAGTGCTTCAATGGGTCAATATGGCATATATGGTGGATGAATATTTGGTAATCATTATGCTACCAACTCTGTAGTGAATATTTGTCGAATACGTGATGCATGTAGATTTTTGGGAACACGGAATTTCACGATGACGGGTTCTATGTAAATTGCATGTCTATTTGATAGAACCCGCTCCAAGAGGATTACTCTGGGAAAACTGCTTTTTTTTAGAAACTGAGATTAGGAGAAATCTACTAAATCAGAATAAAACTTTCTATGTATAAATATGCATTGTAAGGTGGATGAATGTTCAGTAATACACATGTACACAACTCATTAAAGAATGTTTGTCAAATCCGTGATGCATGTAACGTGTTCAGAACACAGAATGTCACGGTGAGCGAATCCACATAAATTACATGTCTATTTGTTAGAACCTGCTCCAAGAGGATTTTGCCGTGAACTCTGACTCATTTTTGAAACTGGCATTTGAGAAGCCCTGTGAAATCAGAGAAAATGCTTCTAAGCAAGAATATGCCTTGTATTGTGATGAAAGTCCTGTCATCCTCATGCAAACAACTCTATACTTTATTTTTGTTGAAACTTTTCTGCATGTAGCGTGTTCGAAACACGTAATTTCACAGTGGGGGAATCTATGTAATTTACGTATCTATTGGGTAGAACTCGCTCCAAGAGTTTTTTCCTTTGAAAACTGCCTGATAGTCGAAACTGCTATTAGGAAGAAGCTGTGAAATCAGAGTTAATGTTTCTATGTGTCAATATGCCTTGTATGGTGGATGAAAGATCTGTAATACACATGTACATAAATCATTAAAAATGTTTGAGAAATCCGTGATGTATGTAGCATGTTCGGAACACATAATGTCACGGACAGGGAAACTATGTGAATTACATATCTATTGGTTAGAACCCTCTCCAGGAGAGTTTTACTGAAAAATCTGCCTCAGTTTCGAAACTGGTGTTATGAAAACGCTGTGAAATCAGAGTAAATGCTTTAAGGTGACCATATGTCTTCAATGGTTTATTAAAGATCGGTAATTCACATGATAACATCTCAGCAGTGAACATTGGTTGTATCTACGCTGCATGAACCGTTTTTGGAACACGGAATGTTACGGTGACGGTATCTATGAAAATGAGATGTCTATTGGATGGAACATGCAACAAGAGAATTTTTCTGGCAAAACTGCCTGATTTTCGAAACTGACGTTAGTAAAATTCTGCGAAATGTGAGTAAATGTTTCTAGGTGAAAATATGTCTTGTATGGTGGATGAAAGTTCGATAATACACATGCTCACACTCATTAAAGAATGATTGTCGAAACCTTGATGCATGTAACATGTTCAGAACATGGAATGTCACGGTGATTGAACTACTTAAATTACATATGTTTTGGGTAGAACACGCACCAAGAGGATATTTCTGTGAAATCAGCCTCATTTTCAAAACTGGCATTAGGAAAACCCTGAGAAAATATTTCTAAGTTTAAATATGCCTTGAATGTGGAATTTAAGTCCCGTAATACACGTAACCAACTATGAAGGGAATAGTTTTCAAATCCGTGACATATTTAGCGTGTTCGGAACACGGAAATTTACGGTAATGAAACTATGTAAATTAAAATTCTAATGGGTAGAACTAGCTAGAATAGAATTTTTCGGCGAAAATTGCTTGATTCTCGAATGGGATGTTTGGATAAAGCTGCGAAATGAGAGAAAATATTTGTAGGTGTAAAGATGCCTTTATGTTGGAAGAAAGTTCGGTAATCCACATTTTCACAACATATTAAAGAATCTTTTTTCTTATCCGTGATGCATGTACCATGTTCGGAACGTGGAATTTCACGGTGGTTGAAACAATGTAAACTACTTTTCTATTGGGTAGAACACACTCCAAGAGAATTTTTCAGCGAAAACTGCTTCATTTTTGAAACTAGCTCTAGGAAAATGCTGCAAAATCTGAGAAAATACTTCTAAGTATCAATATTCAATGTATTGTGATGAAAGTTCGGTAATCCACATGCTAACAAATCTGTAGTGATTATTTGTCGAATCCGTTATGCATGTAGAATGTTCGGAACACGGAATGTCACAGTGAGGATATTTAGGTAAATTACGTTTCCGTAGGTTAGAAATCGCTCCAAGAGATTTTTCCTGAGATAACAGCCTGATTTTTGAAACTAGAATTAGGAATATGCTGCAAACTCAGATTAATAAATTCTAGGTGTAAATATGCCTTGTATGGTGGATGAAAGTTCGGCAATCTGCATACTAACAACTCCGTAGAGAATATTTGTCGAATCCGAGATACATGAAGAGTGTTCTGAACACAGAATATCACAGTGAGCGAATCTATGTAAAATACATTTCTCTTGGGTAGAACTCACTCCATGAGGTTTTCTCTGCGAAATCTGCCTCATTTTTGAAACTGGCATTTGGAAATTTCTTCAAAATCAGAGAAAATGCTTCAAACTGTCAATATGCCTTGTATTGTGATGGAAGTTCATAAAGCCACATGCAAACAAACCTGATGTGAATAATTGTAGAAAGCCTATGCATGTAGCGTGATCGTATGATGGAAATGTAAGGTGAAGGAATCTATGTAAATTTCATGTCTATTGGGTAGAACAGGCTCCAAAAATTTTTTCCTGAGAAATCGGCCTGATTTTCGAAACTGGCATTAAGAAAAGGCTGCAAATGCAGAGTTAATGTTTCTAGTTTTAAATATGCCTTGTATGGTGGATGAAAGTTCTGTAAAACACATGTACATAACTCATTAAAAATGTTTGTCAAATCCGGGAAGTATGTAGCGTGTTCGGAAATTGGAATGTCACTGCGAGGGAAACTATGTAAATTACATTTCTATTGGGAAGTACTTGCTCCGCGAGAATTTTTTGCGAATCTGCCTCATTTTCAAAACTGGCATTAGGAAAATCTTTTGAAATATGGGAAAGTGCTTCAATGTGTCAATATGGCATATATGGTGGATGAATATTTGGTAATCATTATGCTACCAACTCTGTAGTGAATATTTGTCGAATACGTGATGCATGTAGATTTTTGGGAACAAGGAATTTCACGATAACGGGTTCTATGTAAATTGCATGTCTATTGGATCGAACTCGCTCCAAGAGGATTTCTCTGGGAAACTGCATGATTTTAGAAACTGAGATTAGGAGAAATCTACTAAATCATAATAAAACTTTCTATGTATAAATATGCATTGTAAGGTGGATGAATGTTCAGTAATACACATGTACACAACTCATTAAAGAATGTTTTTCAAATCCGTGATGCATGTAACGTGTTCAGAACACAGAATGTCACGGTGAGCGAATCCACATAAATTACATGTCTATTTGTTAGAACCTGCTCCAAGAGGATTTTGCCGTGAACTCTGACTCATTTTTGAAACTGGCATTTGAGAAGCTCTGTGAAATCAGAGAAAATGCTTCTAAGCAAGAATATGCCTTGTATTGTGATGAAAGTCCTGTCATCCTCATGCAAACAACTCTATACTTTATTTTTATCGAAACTTTTCTGCATGAAGCGTGTTCAAAACACGTAAATTCACAGTGGGGGAATCTATGTAATTTACGTATCTATTGGGTAGAACACGCTCCAACAGTTTTTTCTTTGAAAACTGCCTGATAGTCGAAACTGCTATTAGGAAGAAGCTGTGAAATCAGAGTTAATGTTTCTATGTGTCAATATGCCTTGTATGGTGGATGAAAGATCTGTAATACACATGTACATAAATCATTAAAAATGTTTGAGGAATCCGTGATGCATGTAACATGTTCGGAACACGGAATGTCACGGAGAGGGAAACTATGTGAATTACATATCTATTGGTTAGAACCCTCTCCAGGAGAGTTTTACTGAAAAATCTGCCTCAGTTTCGAAACTGGTGTTATGAAAACGCTGTGAAATCAGAGTAAATGCTTTAAGGTGACCATATGTCTTCAATGGTTTATTAAAGATCGGTAATTCACATGATAACATCTCAGCAGTGAACATTGGTTGTATCTACGCTGCATGAACCGTTTTTGGAACACGGAATGTTACGGTGACGGTATCTATGAAAATGAGATGTCTATTGGATGGAACATGCAACAAGAGAATTTTTCTGGCAAAACTGCCTGATTTTCGAAACTGACGTTAGTAAAATTCTGCGAAATGTGAGTAAATGTTTCTAGGTGAAAATATGTCTTGTATGGTGGATGAAAGTTCGATAATACACATGCTCACACTCATTAAAGAATGATTGTCGAAACCTTGATGCATGTAACATGTTCAGAACATGGAATGTCACGGTGATTGAACTACTTAAATTACATATGTTTTGGGTAGAACACGCACCAAGAGGATATTTCTGTGAAATCAGCCTCATTTTCAAAACTGGCATTAGGAAATCCCTGAGAAAATATTTCTAAGTTTAAATATGCCTTGAATGTGGAATTTAAGTCCCGTAATACACGTAACCAACTATGAAGGGAATAGTTTTCAAATCCGTGACATATTTAGCGTGTTCGGAACACGGAAATTTACGGTAATGAAACTATGTAAATTAAAATTCTAATGGGTAGAACTAGCTAGAATAGAATTTTTCGGCGAAAATTGCTTGATTCTCGAATGGGATGTTTGGATAAAGCTGCGAAATGAGAGAAAATATTTGTAGGTGTAAAGATGCCTTTATGTTGGAAGAAAGTTCGGTAATCCACATTTTCACAACATATTAAAGAATCTTTTTTCTTATCCGTGATGCATGTACCATGTTCGGAACGTGGAATTTCACGGTGGTTGAAACAATGTAAACTACTTTTCTATTGGGTAGAACACACTCCAAGAGAATTTTTCAGCGAAAACTGCTTCATTTTTGAAACTAGCTCTAGGAAAATGCTGCAAAATCTGAGAAAATACTTCTAAGTATCAATATTCAATGTATTGTGATGAAAGTTCGGTAATCCACATGCTAACAAATCTGTAGTGATTATTTGTCGAATCCGTTATGCATGTAGAATGTTCGGAACACGGAATGTCACAGTGAGGATATTTAGGTAAATTACGTTTCCGTAGGTTAGAAATCGCTCCAAGAGATTTTTCCTGAGATAACAGCCTGATTTTTGAAACTAGAATTAGGAATATGCTGCAAACTCAGATTAATAAATTCTAGGTGTAAATATGCCTTGTATGGTGGATGAAAGTTCGGCAATCTGCATACTAACAACTCCGTAGAGAATATTTGTCGAATCCGAGATACATGAAGAGTGTTCTGAACACAGAATATCACAGTGAGCGAATCTATGTAAAATACATTTCTCTTGGGTAGAACTCACTCCATGAGGTTTTCTCTGCGAAATCTGCCTCATTTTTGAAACTGGCATTTGGAAATTTCTTCAAAATCAGAGAAAATGCTTCAAACTGTCAATATGCCTTGTATTGTGATGGAAGTTCATAAAGCCACATGCAAACAAACCTGATGTGAATAATTGTAGAAAGCCTATGCATGTAGCGTGATCGTATGATGGAAATGTAAGGTGAAGGAATCTATGTAAATTTCATGTCTATTGGGTAGAACAGGCTCCAAAAATTTTTTCCTGAGAAAACGGCCTGATTTTCGAAACTGGCATTAAGAAAAGGCTGCAAATGCACAGTTAATGTTTCTAGTTTTAAATATGCCTTGTATGGTGGATGAAAGTTCTGTAAAACACATGTACATAACTCATTAAAAATGTTTGTCAAATCCGGGAAGTATGTAGCGTGTTCGGAAATTGGAATGTCACTGCGAGGGAAAATATGTAAATTACATTTCTATTGGGAAGTACTTGCTCCGCGAGAATTTTTTGCGAATCTGCCTCATTTTCAAAACTGGCATTAGGAAAATCTTTTGAAATATGGGAAAGTGCTTCAATGTGTCAATATGGCATATATGGTGGATGAATATTTGGTAATCATTATGCTACCAACTCTGTAGTGAATATTTGTCGAATACGTGATGCATGTAGATTTTTGGGAACAAGGAATTTCACGATAACGGGTTCTATGTAAATTGCATGTCTATTGGATCGAACTCGCTCCAAGAGGATTTCTCTGGGAAACTGCATGATTTTAGAAACTGAGATTAGGAGAAATCTACTAAATCATAATAAAACTTTCTATGTATAAATATGCATTGTAAGGTGGATGAATGTTCAGTAATACACATGTACACAACTCATTAAAGAATGTTTGTCAAATCCGTGATGCATGTAACGTGTTCAGAACACAGAATGTCACGGTGAGCGAATCCACATAAATTACATGTCTATTTGTTAGAACCTGCTCCAAGAGGATTTTGCCGTGAACTCTGACTCATTTTTGAAACTGGCATTTGAGAAGCCCTGTGAAATCAGAGAAAATGCTTCTAAGCAAGAATATGCCTTGTATTGTGATGAAAGTCCTGTCATCCTCATGCAAACAACTCTATACTTTATTTTTGTTGAAACTTTTCTGCATGTAGCGTGTTCGAAACACGTAATTTCACAGTGGGGGAATCTATGTAATTTACGTATCTATTGGGTAGAACTCGCTCCAAGAGTTTTTTCCTTTGAAAACTGCCTGATAGTCGAAACTGCTATTAGGAAGAAGCTGTGAAATCAGAGTTAATGTTTCTATGTGTCAATATGCCTTGTATGGTGGATGAAAGATCTGTAATACACATGTACATAAATCATTAAAAATGTTTGAGAAATCCGTGATGTATGTAGCATGTTCGGAACACATAATGTCACGGACAGGGAAACTATGTGAATTACATATCTATTGGTTAGAACCCTCTCCAGGAGAGTTTTACTGAAAAATCTGCCTCAGTTTCGAAACTGGTGTTATGAAAACGCTGTGAAATCAGAGTAAATGCTTTAAGGTGACCATATGTCTTCAATGGTTTATTAAAGATCGGTAATTCACATGATAACATCTCAGCAGTGAACATTGGTTGTATCTACGCTGCATGAACCGTTTTTGGAACACGGAATGTTACGGTGACGGTATCTATGAAAATGAGATGTCTATTGGATGGAACATGCAACAAGAGAATTTTTCTGGCAAAACTGCCTGATTTTCGAAACTGACGTTAGTAAAATTCTGCGAAATGTGAGTAAATGTTTCTAGGTGAAAATATGTCTTGTATGGTGGATGAAAGTTCGATAATACACATGCTCACACTCATTAAAGAATGATTGTCGAAACCTTGATGCATGTAACATGTTCAGAACATGGAATGTCACGGTGATTGAACTACTTAAATTACATATGTTTTGGGTAGAACACGCACCAAGAGGATATTTCTGTGAAATCAGCCTCATTTTCAAAACTGGCATTAGGAAAACCCTGAGAAAATATTTCTAAGTTTAAATATGCCTTGAATGTGGAATTTAAGTCCCGTAATACACGTAACCAACTATGAAGGGAATAGTTTTCAAATCCGTGACATATTTAGCGTGTTCGGAACACGGAAATTTACGGTAATGAAACTATGTAAATTAAAATTCTAATGGGTAGAACTAGCTAGAATAGAATTTTTCGGCGAAAATTGCTTGATTCTCGAATGGGATGTTTGGATAAAGCTGCGAAATGAGAGAAAATATTTGTAGGTGTAAAGATGCCTTTATGTTGGAAGAAAGTTCGGTAATCCACATTTTCACAACATATTAAAGAATCTTTTTTCTTATCCGTGATGCATGTACCATGTTCGGAACGTGGAATTTCACGGTGGTTGAAACAATGTAAACTACTTTTCTATTGGGTAGAACACACTCCAAGAGAATTTTTCAGCGAAAACTGCTTCATTTTTGAAACTAGCTCTAGGAAAATGCTGCAAAATCTGAGAAAATACTTCTAAGTATCAATATTCAATGTATTGTGATGAAAGTTCGGTAATCCACATGCTAACAAATCTGTAGTGATTATTTGTCGAATCCGTTATGCATGTAGAATGTTCGGAACACGGAATGTCACAGTGAGGATATTTAGGTAAATTACGTTTCCGTAGGTTAGAAATCGCTCCAAGAGATTTTTCCTGAGATAACAGCCTGATTTTTGAAACTAGAATTAGGAATATGCTGCAAACTCAGATTAATAAATTCTAGGTGTAAATATGCCTTGTATGGTGGATGAAAGATCGGCAATCTGCATACTAACAACTCCGTAGAGAATATTTGTCGAATCCGAGATACATGAAGAGTGTTCTGAACACAGAATATCACAGTGAGCGAATCTATGTAAAATACATTTCTCTTGGGTAGAACTCACTCCATGAGGTTTTCTCTGCGAAATCTGCCTCATTTTTGAAACTGGCATTTGGAAATTTCTTCAAAATCAGAGAAAATGCTTCAAACTGTCAATATGCCTTGTATTGTGATGGAAGTTCATAAAGCCACATGCAAACAAACCTGATGTGAATAATTGTAGAAAGCCTATGCATGTAGCGTGATCGTATGATGGAAATGTAAGGTGAAGGAATCTATGTAAATTTCATGTCTATTGGGTAGAACAGGCTCCAAAAATTTTTTCCTGAGAAAACGGCCTGATTTTCGAAACTGGCATTAAGAAAAGGCTGCAAATGCACAGTTAATGTTTCTAGTTTTAAATATGCCTTGTATGGTGGATGAAAGTTCTGTAAAACACATGTACATAACTCATTAAAAATGTTTGTCAAATCCGGGAAGTATGTAGCGTGTTCGGAAATTGGAATGTCACTGCGAGGGAAACTATGTAAATTACATTTCTATTGGGAAGTACTTGCTCCGCGAGAATTTTTTGCGAATCTGCCTCATTTTCAAAACTGGCATTAGGAAAATCTTTTGAAATATGGGAAAGTGCTTCAATGTGTCAATATGGCATATATGGTGGATGAATATTTGGTAATCATTATGCTACCAACTCTGTAGTGAATATTTGTCGAATACGTGATGCATGTAGATTTTTGGGAACAAGGAATTTCACGATAACGGGTTCTATGTAAATTGCATGTCTATTGGATCGAACTCGCTCCAAGAGGATTTCTCTGGGAAACTGCATGATTTTAGAAACTGAGATTAGGAGAAATCTACTAAATCATAATAAAACTTTCTATGTATAAATATGCATTGTAAGGTGGATGAATGTTCAGTAATACACATGTACACAACTCATTAAAGAATGTTTGTCAAATCCGTGATGCATGTAACGTGTTCAGAACACAGAATGTCACGGTGAGCGAATCCACATAAATTACATGTCTATTTGTTAGAACCTGCTCCAAGAGGATTTTGCCGTGAACTCTGACTCATTTTTGAAACTGGCATTTGAGAAGCCCTGTGAAATCAGAGAAAATGCTTCTAAGAAAGAATATGCCTTGTATTGTGATGAAAGTCCTGTCATCCTCATGCAAACAACTCTATACTTTATTTTTGTTGAAACTTTTCTGCATGTAGCGTGTTCGAAACACGTAATTTCACAGTGGGGGAATCTATGTAATTTACGTATCTATTGGGTAGAACTCGCTCCAAGAGTTTTTTCCTTTGAAAACTGCCTGATAGTCGAAACTGCTATTAGGAAGAAGCTGTGAAATCAGAGTTAATGTTTCTATGTGTCAATATGCCTTGTATGGTGGATGAAAGATCTGTAATACACATGTACATAAATCATTAAAAATGTTTGAGAAATCCGTGATGTATGTAGCATGTTCGGAACACATAATGTCACGGACAGGGAAACTATGTGAATTACATATCTATTGGTTAGAACCCTCTCCAGGAGAGTTTTACTGAAAAATCTGCCTCAGTTTCGAAACTGGTGTTATGAAAACGCTGTGAAATCAGAGTAAATGCTTTAAGGTGACCATATGTCTTCAATGGTTTATTAAAGATCGGTAATTCACATGATAACATCTCAGCAGTGAACATTGGTTGTATCTACGCTGCATGAACCGTTTTTGGAACACGGAATGTTACGGTGACGGTATCTATGAAAATGAGATGTCTATTGGATGGAACATGCAACAAGAGAATTTTTCTGGCAAAACTGCCTGATTTTCGAAACTGACGTTAGTAAAATTCTGCGAAATGTGAGTAAATGTTTCTAGGTGAAAATATGTCTTGTATGGTGGATGAAAGTTCGATAATACACATGCTCACACTCATTAAAGAATGATTGTCGAAACCTTGATGCATGTAACATGTTCAGAACATGGAATGTCACGGTGATTGAACTACTTAAATTACATATGTTTTGGGTAGAACACGCACCAAGAGGATATTTCTGTGAAATCAGCCTCATTTTCAAAACTGGCATTAGGAAAACCCTGAGAAAATATTTCTAAGTTTAAATATGCCTTGAATGTGGAATTTAAGTCCCGTAATACACGTAACCAACTAAGAAGGGAATAGTTTTCAAATCCGTGACATATTTAGCGTGTTCGGAACACGGAAATTTACGGTAATGAAACTATGTAAATTAAAATTCTAATGGGTAGAACTAGCTAGAATAGAATTTTTCGGCGAAAATTGCTTGATTCTCGAATGGGATGTTTGGATAAAGCTGCGAAATGAGAGAAAATATTTGTAGGTGTAAAGATGCCTTTATGTTGGAAGAAAGTTCGGTAATCCACATTTTCACAACATATTAAAGAATCTTTTTTCTTATCCGTGATGCATGTACCATGTTCGGAACGTGGAATTTCACGGTGGTTGAAACAATGTAAACTACTTTTCTATTGGGTAGAACACACTCCAAGAGAATTTTTCAGCGAAAACTGCTTCATTTTTGAAACTAGCTCTAGGAAAATGCTGCAAAATCTGAGAAAATACTTCTAAGTATCAATATTCAATGTATTGTGATGAAAGTTCGGTAATCCACATGCTAACAAATCTGTAGTGATTATTTGTCGAATCCGTTATGCATGTAGAATGTTCGGAACACGGAATGTCACAGTGAGGATATTTAGGTAAATTACGTTTCCGTAGGTTAGAAATCGCTCCAAGAGATTTTTCCTGAGATAACAGCCTGATTTTTGAAACTAGAATTAGGAATATGCTGCAAACTCAGATTAATAAATTCTAGGTGTAAATATGCCTTGTATGGTGGATGAAAGTTCGGCAATCTGCATACTAACAACTCCGTAGAGAATATTTGTCGAATCCGAGATACATGAAGAGTGTTCTGAACACAGAATATCACAGTGAGCGAATCTATGTAAAATACATTTCTCTTGGGTAGAACTCACTCCATGAGGTTTTCTCTGCGAAATCTGCCTCATTTTTGAAACTGGCATTTGGAAATTTCTTCAAAATCAGAGAAAATGCTTCAAACTGTCAATATGCCTTGTATTGTGATGGAAGTTCATAAAGCCACATGCAAACAAACCTGATGTGAATAATTGTAGAAAGCCTATGCATGTAGCGTGATCGTATGATGGAAATGTAAGGTGAAGGAATCTATGTAAATTTCATGTCTATTGGGTAGAACAGGCTCCAAAAATTTTTTCCTGAGAAATCGGCCTGATTTTCGAAACTGGCATTAAGAAAAGGCTGCAAATGCAGAGTTAATGTTTCTAGTTTTAAATATGCCTTGTATGGTGGATGAAAGTTCTGTAAAACACATGTACATAACTCATTAAAAATGTTTGTCAAATCCGGGAAGTATGTAGCGTGTTCGGAAATTGGAATGTCACTGCGAGGGAAACTATGTAAATTACATTTCTATTGGGAAGTACTTGCTCCGCGAGAATTTTTTGCGAATCTGCCTCATTTTCAAAACTGGCATTAGGAAAATCTTTTGAAATATGGGAAAGTGCTTCAATGTGTCAATATGGCATATATGGTGGATGAATATTTGGTAATCATTATGCTACCAACTCTGTAGTGAATATTTGTCGAATACGTGATGCATGTAAATTTTTGGGAACAAGGAATTTCACGATAACGGGTTCTATGTAAATTGCATGTCTATTGGATCGAACTCGCTCCAAGAGGATTTCTCTGGGAAACTGCATGATTTTAGAAACTGAGATTAGGAGAAATCTACTAAATCATAATAAAACTTTCTATGTATAAATATGCATTGTAAGGTGGATGAATGTTCAGTAATACACATGTACACAACTCATTAAAGAATGTTTGTCAAATCCGTGATGCATGTAACGTGTTCAGAACACAGAATGTCACGGTGAGCGAATCCACATAAATTACATGTCTATTTGTTAGAACCTGCTCCAAGAGGATTTTGCCGTGAACTCTGACTCATTTTTGAAACTGGCATTTGAGAAGCTCTGTGAAATCAGAGAAAATGCTTCTAAGCAAGAATATGCCTTGTATTGTGATGAAAGTCCTGTCATCCTCATGCAAACAACTCTATACTTTATTTTTATCGAAACTTTTCTGCATGAAGCGTGTTCAAAACACGTAAATTCACAGTGGGGGAATCTATGTAATTTACGTATCTATTGGGTAGAACACGCTCCAACAGTTTTTTGTTTGAAAACTGCCTGATAGTTGAAACTGCTATTAGGAAGAAGCTGCGAAATCAGAGTTAATGTTTCTATGTGTGAATATGCCTTGTATGGTGGATGAAAGATCTGTAATACACATGTACATAAATCATTAAAAATGTTTGAGGAATCCGTGATGCATGTAACATGTTCGGAACACGGAATGTCACGGACAGGGAAACTATGTGAATTACATATCTATTGGTTAGAACCCTCTCCAGGAGAGTTTTACTGAAAAATCTGCCTCAGTTTCGAAACTGGTGTTATGAAAACGCTGTGAAATCAGAGTAAATGCTTTAAGGTGACCATATGTCTTCAATGGTTTATTAAAGATCGGTAATTCACATGATAACATCTCAGCAGTGAACATTGGTTGTATCTACGCTGCATGAACCGTTTTTGGAACACGGAATGTTACGGTGACGGTATCTATGAAAATGAGATGTCTATTGGATGGAACATGCAACAAGAGAATTTTTCTGGCAAAACTGCCTGATTTTCGAAACTGACGTTAGTAAAATTCTGCGAAATGTGAGTAAATGTTTCTAGGTGAAAATATGTCTTGTATGGTGGATGAAAGTTCGATAATACACATGCTCACACTCATTAAAGAATGATTGTCGAAACCTTGATGCATGTAACATGTTCAGAACATGGAATGTCACGGTGATTGAACTACTTAAATTACATATGTTTTGGGTAGAACACGCACCAAGAGGATATTTCTGTGAAATCAGCCTCATTTTCAAAACTGGCATTAGGAAAACCCTGAGAAAATATTTCTAAGTTTAAATATGCCTTGAATGTGGAATTTAAGTCCCGTAATACACGTAACCAACTAAGAAGGGAATAGTTTTCAAATCCGTGACATATTTAGCGTGTTCGGAACACGGAAATTTACGGTAATGAAACTATGTAAATTAAAATTCTAATGGGTAGAACTAGCTAGAATAGAATTTTTCGGCGAAAATTGCTTGATTCTCGAATGGGATGTTTGGATAAAGCTGCGAAATGAGAGAAAATATTTGTAGGTGTAAAGATGCCTTTATGTTGGAAGAAAGTTCGGTAATCCACATTTTCACAACATATTAAAGAATCTTTTTTCTTATCCGTGATGCATGTACCATGTTCGGAACGTGGAATTTCACGGTGGTTGAAACAATGTAAACTACTTTTCTATTGGGTAGAACACACTCCAAGAGAATTTTTCAGCGAAAACTGCTTCATTTTTGAAACTAGCTCTAGGAAAATGCTGCAAAATCTGAGAAAATACTTCTAAGTATCAATATTCAATGTATTGTGATGAAAGTTCGGTAATCCACATGCTAACAAATCTGTAGTGATTATTTGTCGAATCCGTTATGCATGTAGAATGTTCGGAACACGGAATGTCACAGTGAGGATATTTAGGTAAATTATGTTTCCGTAGGTTAGAAATCGCTCCAAGAGATTTTTCCTGAGATAACAGCCTGATTTTTGAAACTAGAATTAGGAATATGCTGCAAACTCAGATTAATAAATTCTAGGTGTAAATATGCCTTGTATGGTGGATGAAAGTTCGGCAATCTGCATACTAACAACTCCGTAGAGAATATTTGTCGAATCCGAGATACATGAAGAGTGTTCTGAACACAGAATATCACAGTGAGCGAATCTATGTAAAATACATTTCTCTTGGGTAGAACTCACTCCATGAGGTTTTCTCTGCGAAATCTGCCTCATTTTTGAAACTGGCATTTGGAAATTTCTTCAAAATCAGAGAAAATGCTTCAAACTGTCAATATGCCTTGTATTGTGATGGAAGTTCATAAAGCCACATGCAAACAAACCTGATGTGAATAATTGTAGAAAGCCTATGCATGTAGCGTGATCGTATGATGGAAATGTAAGGTGAAGGAATCTATGTAAATTTCATGTCTATTGGGTAGAACAGGCTCCAAAAATTTTTTCCTGAGAAAACGGCCTGATTTTCGAAACTGGCATTAAGAAAAGGCTGCAAATGCAGAGTTAATGTTTCTAGTTTTAAATATGCCTTGTATGGTGGATGAAAGTTCTGTAAAACACATGTACATAACTCATTAAAAATGTTTGTCAAATCCGGGAAGTATGTAGCGTGTTCGGAAATTGGAATGTCACTGCGAGGGAAACTATGTAAATTACATTTCTATTGGGAAGTACTTGCTCCGCGAGAATTTTTTGCGAATCTGCCTCATTTTCAAAACTGGCATTAGGAAAATCTTTTGAAATATGGGAAAGTGCTTCAATGTGTCAATATGGCATATATGGTGGATGAATATTTGGTAATCATTATGCTACCAACTCTGTAGTGAATATTTGTCGAATACGTGATGCATGTAAATTTTTGGGAACAAGGAATTTCACGATAACGGGTTCTATGTAAATTGCATGTCTATTGGATCGAACTCGCTCCAAGAGGATTTCTCTGGGAAACTGCATGATTTTAGAAACTGAGATTAGGAGAAATCTACTAAATCAGAATAAAACTTTCTATGTATAAATATGCATTGTAAGGTGGATGAATGTTCAGTAATACACATGTACACAACTCATTAAAGAATGTTTGTCAAATCCGTGATGCATGTAACGTGTTCAGAACACAGAATGTCACGGTGAGCGAATCCACATAAATTACATGTCTATTTGTTAGAACCTGCTCCAAGAGGATTTTGCCGTGAACTCTGACTCATTTTTGAAACTGGCATTTGAGAAGCTCTGTGAAATCAGAGAAAATGCTTCTAAGCAAGAATATGCCTTGTATTGTGATGAAAGTCCTGTCATCCTCATGCAAACAACTCTATACTTTATTTTTATCGAAACTTTTCTGCATGAAGCGTGTTCAAAACACGTAAATTCACAGTGGGGGAATCTATGTAATTTACGTATCTATTGGGTAGAACACGCTCCAACAGTTTTTTCTTTGAAAACTGCCTGATAGTTGAAACTGCTATTAGGAAGAAGCTGCGAAATCAGAGTTAATGTTTCTATGTGTCAATATGCCTTGTATGGTGGATGAAAGATCTGTAATACACATGTACATAAATCATTAAAAATGTTTGAGAAATCCGTGATGTATGTAACATGTTCGGAACACGGAATGTCACGGAGAGGGAAACTATGTGAATTACATATCTATTGGTTAGAACCCTCTCCAGGAGAGTTTTACTGAAAAATCTGCCTCAGTTTCGAAACTGGTGTTATGAAAACGCTGTGAAATCAGAGTATTTGCTTTAAGGTGACAATATGTCTTCAATGGTTTACTAAAGATCTGTAATTCACATGCTAACAACTCAGAAGTGAATATTTGTTGTATCTTTGGTGCATGAAAGTTTTTTGGAACACGGAAAGTTACGGTGACCGTATCTATGAAAATGAGATATCTATTGGATGGAACATTCAACAAGAGAATTTTTCTGGCAAAACTGCCTGATTTTCAAAACTGACGTTAGTAAAATTCTGCGAAATGTGAGTAAATGTTTCTAGGTGAAAATATGTCTTGTATGGTGGATGAAAGTTCGATAATACACATGCTCACACTCATTAAAGAATGATTGTCGAAACCTTGATGCATTTAACATGTTCAGAACATGGAATGTCACGGTGATTGAACTACTTAAATTACATATGTTTTGGGTAGAACACGCACCAAGAGGATATTTCTGTGAAATCAGCCTCATTTTCAAAACTGGCATTAGGAAAACCCTGAGAAAATATTTCTAAGTTTAAATATGCCTTGAATGTGGAATTTAAGTCCCGTAATCCACGTAACCAACTATGAAGGGAATAGTTTTCAAATCCGTGACATATTTAGCGTGTTTGGAACACGGAAATTTACGGTAATGAAACTATGTAAATTAAAATTCTAATGGGTAGAACTAGCTAGAATAGAATTTTTCAGCGAAAATTGCTAGATTCTCTAATGGGACGTTTGGATAAAGCTGCGAAATGAGAGAAAATATTTGTAGGTGTAAAGATGCCTTTATGTTGGAAGAAAGTTCAGTAATCCACATTTTCACAACATATTAAAGAATCTTTTTTCTTATCCGTGATGCATGTACCATGTTCGGAACGTGGAATTTCACGGTGGTTGAAACAATGTAAACTACTTTTCTATTGGGTAGAACACACTCCAAGAGAATTTTTCAGTGAAAACTGCTTCATTTTTGAAACTAGCTCTAGGAAAATGCTGCAAAATCTGAGAAAATACTTCTAAGTATCAATATTCAATGTATTGTGATGAAAGTTCGGTAATCCACATGCTAACAAATCTGTAGTGATTATTTGTCGAATCCGTTATGCATGTAGAATGTTCGGAACACGGAATGTCACAGTGAGGAAATTTAGGTAAATTACGTTTCCGTAGGTTAGAAATCGCTCCAAGAGATTTTTCCTGAGATAACAGCCTGATTTTTGAAACTAGAATTAGGAATATGCTGCAAACTCAGATTAATAAATTCTAGGTGTAAATATGCCTTGTATGGTGGATGAAAGTTCGGCAATCTGCATACTGACAACTCCGTAGAGAATATTTGTCGAATCCGAGATACATGAAGAGTGTTCTGAACACAGAATATCACAGTGAGCGAATCTATGTAAAATACATTTCTCTTGGGTAGAACTCACTCCATGAGGTTTTCTCTGCGAAATCTGCCTCATTTTTGAAACTGGCATTTGGAAATTTCTTCAAAATCAGAGAAAATGCTTCAAACTGTCAATATGCCTTGTATTGTGATGGAAGTTCATAAAGCCACATGCAAACAAACCTGATGTGAATAATTGTAGAAAGCCTATGCATGTAGCGTGATCGTATGATGGAAATGTAAGGTGATGGAATCTATGTAAATTTCATGTCTATTGGGTAGAACAGGCTCCAAAAATTTTTTCCTGAGAAAACGGCCTGATTTTCGAAACTGGCATTAGGAAAAGGCTGCAAATTCTAAGTTAATGTTTCTAGGTTTAAATATGCCTTGTATGGTGGAGGAAAGTTCTGTAAAACACATGTACATAACTCATTAAAAATGTTTGTCAAATCCGGGAAGTATGTAGCGTGTTCGGAAATTGGAATGTCACTGCGAGGGAAACTATGTAAATTACATTTCTATTGGGAAGTACTTGCTCCGCGAGAATTTTTTGCGAATCTGCCTCATTTTCAAAACTGGCATTAGGAAAATCTTTTGAAATATGGGAAAGTGCTTCAATGTGTCAATATGGCATATATGGTGGATGAATATTTGGTAATCATTATGCTACCAACTCTGTAGTGAATATTTGTCGAATACGTGATGCATGTAGATTTTTGGGAACAAGGAATTTCACCATAACGGGTTCTATGTAAATTGCATGTCTATTGGATCGAACTCGCTCCAAGAGTATTTCTCTGGGAAAACTGCATGATTTTAGAAACTGAGATTAGGAGAAAACTACTAAATCAGAATAAAAATTTCTATGTATAAATATGCATTGTAAGGTGGATGAATGTTCAGTAATACACATGTACACAACTCATTAAAGAATGTTTGTCAAATCCGTGATGCATGTAACGTGTTCAGAACACAGAATGTCACGGTGAGCGAATCCACATAAATTACATGTCTATTTGTTAGAACCTGCTCCAAGAGGATTTTGCCGTGAACTCTGACTCATTTTTGAAACTGGCATTTGAGAAGCTCTGTGAAATCAGAGAAAATGCTTCTAAGCAAGAATATGCCTTGTATTGTGATGAAAGTCCTGTCATCCTCATGCAAACAACTCTATACTTTATTTTTATCGAAACTTTTCTGCATGAAGCGTGTTCAAAACACGTAATTTCACAGTGGGGGAATCTATGTAATTTACGTATCTATTGGGTAGAACACGCTCCAACAGTTTTTTCTTTGAAAACTGCCTGATAGTTGAAACTGCTATTAGGAAGAAGCTGCGAAATCAGAGTTAATGTTTCTATGTGTCAATATGCCTTGTATGGTGGATGAAAGATCTGTAATACACATGTACATAAACCATTAAAAATGTTTGAGGAATCCGTGATGCATATAGCATGTTCGGAACACGGAATGTCACGGAGAGGGAAACTATGTGAATTACATATCTATTGGTTAGAACCCTCTCCAGGAGAGTTTTACTGAAAAATCTGCCTCAGTTTCGAAACCGGTGTTATGAAAACGCTGTGAAATCAGAGTAAATGCTTTAAGGTGACAATATGTCTTCAATGGTTTACTAAAGATTTGTAATTCACATGTTAACAACTCAGAAGTGAATATTTGTTGTATGTTTGGTGCATGAAAGTTTTTTGGAACACGGAATGTTACGGTGACCGTATCTATGAAAATGAGATATCTATTGGATGGAACATTCAACAAGAGAATTTTTCTGGCAAAACTGCCTGATTTTCGAAACTGACGTTAGTAAAATTCTGCGAAATGTGAGTAAATGTTTCTAGGTGAAAATATGTCTTGTATGGTGGATGAAAGTTCGATAATACACATGCTCACACTCATTAAAGAATGATTGTCGAAACCTTGATGCATGAAACATGTTCAGAACATGGAATGTCACGGTGATTGAACTACTTAAATTACATATGTTTTGGGTAGAACACGCACCAAGAGGATATTTCTGTGAAATCAGCCTCATTTTCAAAACTGGCATTAGGAAAAACCTGAGAAAATATTTCTAAGTTTAAATATGCCTTGAATGTGGAATTTAAGTCCCGTAATCCACGTAACCAACTATGAAGGGAATACTTTTCAAATCCGTGACTTATTTAGCGTGTTTGGAACACGGAAATTTATGGTAATGAAACTATGTAAATTAAAATTCTAATGGGTAGAACTAGCTAGAATAGAATTTTTCAGCGAAAATTGCTTGATTCTCGAATGGGACGTTTGGATAAAGCTGCGAAATGAGAGAAAATATTTGTAGGGGTAAAGATGCCTTTATGTTGGAAGAAAGTTCGGTAATCCACATTTTCACAACATATTAAAGAATCTTTTTTCTTATCCGTGATGCATGTACCATGTTCGGAACGTGGAATTTCACGGTGGTTGAAACAATGTAAACTACTTTTCTATTGGGTAGAACACACTCCAAGAGAATTTTTCTGCCAAAACTGCTTCATTTTTGAAACTAGCTCTAGGAAAATGCTGCAAAATCTGAGAAAATACTTCTAAGTATCAATATTCAATGTATTGTGATGAAAGTTCGGTAATCCACATGCTAACAAATCTGTAGTGATTATTTGTCGAATCCGTTATGCATGTAGAATGTTCGGAACACGGAATGTCACAGTGAGGAAATTTAGGTAAATTACGTTTCCGTAGGTTAGAAATCGCTCCAAGAGATTTTTCCTGAGATAACAGCCTGATTTTTGAAACTAGAATTAGGAATATGCTGCAAACTCAGATTAATAAATTCTAGGTGTAAATATGCCTTGTATGGTGGATGAAAGTTCGGCAATCTGCATACTGACAACTCCGTAGAGAATATTTGTCGAATCCAAGATACATGAAGAGTGTTCTGAACACAGAATATCACAGTGAGCGAATCTATGTAAAATACATTTCTCTTGGGTAGAACTCACTCCATGAGGTTTTCTCTGCGAAATCTGCCTCATTTTTGAAACTGGCATTTGGAAATTTCTTCAAAATCAGAGAAAATGCTTCAAACTGTCAATATGCCTTGTATTGTGATGGAAGTTCATAAAGCCACATGCAAACAAACCTGATGTGAATAATTGTAGAAAGCCTATGCATGTAGCGTGATCGTATGTTGGAAATGTAAGGTGATGGAATCTATGTAAATTTCATTTCTATTGGGTAGAACAGGCTCCAAAAATTTTTTCCTGAGAAAACGGCCTGATTTTCGAAACTGGCAATAGGAAAAGGCTGCAAATTCAAAGTTAATGTTTCTAGGTTTAAATATGCCTTGTATGGTGGATGAAAGTTCTGTAAAACACATGTACGTAACTCATTAAAAATGTTTGTCAAATCCGGGAAGTATGTAGCGTGTTCGGAAATTGGAATGTCACTGCGAGGGAAACTATGTAAATTACATTTCTATTGGGAAGTACTTGCTCCGCGAGAATTTTTTGCGAATCTGCCTCATTTTCAAACCTGGCATTAGGAAAATCTTTTGAAATATGGGAAAGTGCTTCAATGGGTCAATATGGCATATATGGTGGATGAATATTTGGTAATCATTATGCTACCAACTCTGTAGTGAATATTTGTCGAATACGTGATGCATGTAGATTTTTGGGAACACGGAATTTCACGATGACGGGTTCTATGTAAATTGCATGTCTATTGGATCGAACTCGCTCCAAGAGTATTTCTCTGGGAAAACTGCATGATTTTAGAAACTGAGATTAGGAGAAATCTACTAAATCAGAATAAAACTTTCTATGTATAAATATGCATTGTAAGGTGGATGAATGTTCAGTAATACACATGTACACAACTCATTAAAGAATGTTTGTCAAATCCGTGTGCATGTAACGTGTTCAGAACACAGAATGTCACGGTGAGCGAATCCACATAAATTACATGTCTATTTGTTAGAACCTGCTCCAAGAGGATTTTGCCGTGAACTCTGACTCATTTTTGAAACTGGCATTTGAGAAGCTCTGTGAAATCAGAGAAAATGCTTCTAAGCAAGAATATGCCTTGTATTGTGATGAAAGTCCTGTCATCCTCATGCAAACAACTCTATACTTTATTTTTATCGAAACTTTTCTGCATGAAGCGTGTTCAAAACACGTAATTTCACAGTGGGGGAATCTATGTAATTTACGTATCTATTGGGTAGAACACGCTCCAACAGTTTTTTCTTTGAAAACTGCCTGATAGTTGAAACTGCTATTAGGAAGAAGCTGCGAAATCAGAGTTAATGTTTCTATGTGTCAATATGCCTTGTATGGTGGATGAAAGATCTGTAATACACATGTACATAAACCATTAAAAATGTTTGAGGAATCCATGATGTATGTAGCATGTTCGGAACACGGAATGTCACGGAGAGGGAAACTATGTGAATTACATATCTATTGGTTAGAACCCTCTCCAGGAGAGTTTTACTGAAAAATCTGCCTCAGTTTCGAAACTGGTGTTATGAAAACGCTGTGAAATCAGAGTAAATGCTTTAAGGTGACAATATGTCTTCAATGGTTTACTAAAGATCTGTAATTCACATGCTAACAACTCAGAAGTGAATATTTGTTGTATCTTTGGTGCATGAAACTTTTTTGCAACACGGAATGTTACGGTGACCGTATCTATGAAAATGAGATATCTATTGGATGGAACATTCAACAAGAGAATTTTTCTGGCAAAACTGCCTGATTTTCGAAACTGACGTTAGTAAAATTCTGCGAAATGTGAGTAAATGTTTCTAGGTGAAAATATGTCTTGTAAGGTGGATGAAAGTTCGATAATACACATGCTCACACTCATTAAAGAATGATTGTCGAAACCTTGATGCATGTAACATGTTCAGAACATGGAATGTCACGGTGATTGAACTACTTAAATTACATATGTTTTGGGTAGAACACGCACCAAGAGGATATTTCTGTGAAATCAGCCTCATTTTCAAAACTGGCATTAGGAAAACCCTGAGAAAATATTTCTAAGTTTAAATATGCCTTGAATGTGGAATTTAAGTCCCGTAATCCACGTAACCAACTATGAAGGGAATAGTTTTCAAATCCGTGACATATTTAGCGTGTTTGGAACACGGAAATTTACGGTAATGAAACTATGTAAATTAAAATTCTAATGGGTAGAACTAGCTAGAATAGAATTTTTCAGCGAAAATTGCTTGATTCTCGAATGGGACGTTTGGATAAAGCTGCGAAATGAGAGAAAATATTTGTAGGTGTAAAGATGCCTTTATGTTGGAAGAAAGTTCGGTAATCCACATTTTCACAACATATTAAAGAATCTTTTTTCTTATCCGTGATGCATGTACCATGTTCGGAACGTGGAATTTCACGGTGGTTGAAACAATGTAAACTACTTTTCTATTGGGTAGAACACACTCCAAGAGAATTTTTCTGCCAAAACTGCTTCATTTTTGAAACTAGCTCTAGGAAAATGCTGCAAAATCTGAGAAAATACTTCTAAGTATCAATATTCAATGTATTGTGATGAAAGTTCGGTAATCCACATGCTAACAAATCTGTAGTGATTATTTGTCGAATCCGTTATGCATGTAGAATGTTCGGAACACGGAATGTCACAGTGAGGAAATTTAGGTAAATTACGTTTCCGTAGGTTAGAAATCGCTCCAAGAGATTTTTCCTGAGATAACAGCCTGATTTTTGAAACTAGAATTAGGAATATGCTGCAAACTCAGATTAATAAATTCTAGGTGTAAATATGCCTTGTATGGTGGATGAAAGTTCGGCAATCTGCATACTGACAACTCCGTAGAGAATATTTGTCGAATCCGAGATACATGAAGAGTGTTCTGAACACAGAATATCACAGTGAGCGAATCTATGTAAAATACATTTCTCTTGGGTAGAACTCACTCCATGAGGTTTTCTCTGCGAAATCTGCCTCATTTTTGAAACTGGCATTTGGAAATTTCTTCAAAATCAGAGAAAATGCTTCAAACTGTCAATATGCCTTGTATTGTGATGGAAGTTCATAAAGCCACATGCAAACAAACCTGATGTGAATAATTGTAGAAAGCCTATGCATGTAGCGTGATCGTATGTTGGAAATGT
Organism: Camelus bactrianus; assembly: GCF_048773025.1. Taxonomy (NCBI): domain Eukaryota; kingdom Metazoa; phylum Chordata; class Mammalia; order Artiodactyla; family Camelidae; genus Camelus; species Camelus bactrianus. The sequence continues at coordinate 104,482,152 of NC_133544.1, forward strand.
AAGGTGATGGAATCTATGTAAATTTCATGTCTATTGGGTAGAACAGGCTCCAAAAATTTTTTCCTGAGAAAACGGCCTGATTTTCGAAACTGGCATTAGGAAAAGGCTGCAAATTCAGAGTTAATGTTTCTAGGTTTAAATATGCCTTGTATGGTGGAGGAAAGTTCTGTAAAATACATGTACGTAACTCATTAAAAATGTTTGTCAAATCCGGGAAGTATGTAGCGTGTTCGGAAATTGGAATGTCACTGCGAGGGAAACTATGTAAATTACATTTCTATTGGGAAGTACTTGCTCCGCGAGAATTTTTTGCGAATCTGCCTCATTTTCAAAACTGGCATTAGGAAAATCTTTTGAAATATGGGAAAGTGCTTCAATGTGTCAATATGGCATATACGGTGGATGAATATTTGGTAATCATTATGCTACCAACTCTGTAGTGAATATTTGTCGAATACATGATGCATGTAGATTTTTGGGAACAAGGAATTTCACGATAACGGGTTCTATGTAAATTGCATGTCTATTGGATCGAACTCGCTCCAAGAGGATTTCTCTGGGAAAACTGCATGATTTTAGAAACTGAGATTAGGAGAAATCTACTAAATCAGAATAAAATTTTCTATGTATAAATATGCATTGTAAGGTGGATGAATGTTCAGTAATACACATGTACACAACTCATTAAAGAATGTTTGTCAAATCCGTGATGCATGGAACGTGTTCAGAACACAGAATGTCACGGTGAGCGAATCCACATAAATTACATGTCTATTTGTTAGAACCTGCTCCAAGAGGATTTTGCCGTGAACTCTGACTCATTTTTGAAACTGGCATTTGAGAAGCTCTGTGAAATCAGAGAAAATGCTTCTAAGCAAGAATATGCCTTGTATTGTGATGAAAGTCCTGTCATCCTCATGCAAACAACTCTATACTTTATTTTTATCGAAACTTATCTGCATGAAGCGTGTTCAAAACACGTAATTTCAGAGTGGGGGAATCTATGTAATTTACGTATCTATTGGGTAGAACACGCTCCAACAGTTTTTTCTTTGAAAACTGCCTGATAGTTGAAACTGCTATTAGGAAGAAGCTGCGAAATCAGAGTTAATGTTTCTATGTGTCAATATGCCTTGTATGGTGGATGAAAGATCTGTAATACACATGTACATAAACCATTAAAAATGTTTGAGGAATCCGTGATGCATGTAGCATGTTCGGAACACGGAATGTCACGGAGAGGGAAACTATGTGAATTATATATCTATTGGTTAGAACCCTCTCCAGGAGAGTTTTATTGAAAAATCTGCCTCAGTTTCGAAACTGGTGTTATGAAAACGCTGTGAAATCAGAGTAAATTCTTTAAGGTGACAATATGTCTTCAATGGTTTACTAAAGATCTGTAATTCACATGCTAACAACTCAGAAGTGAATATTTGTTGTATCTTTGGTGCATGAAACTTTTTTGCAACACGGAATGTTACGGTGACCGTATCTATGAAAATGAGATATCTATTGGATGGAACATTCAACAAGAGAATTTTTCTGGCAAAACTGCCTGATTTTCGAAACTGACGTTAGTAAAATTCTGCGAAATGTGAGTAAATGTTTCTAGGTGAAAATATGTCTTGTATGGTGGATGAAAGTTTGATAATACACATGCTCACACTCATTAAAGAATGATTGTCGAAACCTTGATGCATGTAACATGTTCAGAACATGGAATGTCACGGTGATTGAACTACTTAAATTACATATGTTTTGGGTAGAACACGCACCAAGAGGATATTTCTGTGAAATCAGCCTCATTTTCAAAACTGGCATTAGGAAAAACCTGAGAAAATATTTCTAAGTTTAAATATGCCTTGAATGTGGAATTTAAGTCCCGTAATCCACGTAACCAACTATGAAGGGAATACTTTTCAAATCCGTGACTTATTTAGCGTGTTTGGAACACGGAAATTTACGGTAATGAAACTATGTAAATTAAAATTCTAATGGGTAGAACTAGCTAGAATAGAATTTTTCAGCGAAAATTGCTTGATTCTCGAATGGGACGTTTGGATAAAGCTGCGAAATGAGAGAAAATATTTGTAGGTGTAAAGATGCCTTTATGTTGGAAGAACGTTCGGTAATCCACATTTTCACAACATATTAAAGAATCTTTTTTCTTATCCGTGATGCATGTACCATGTTCGGAACGTGGAATTTCACGTTGATTGAAACAATGTAAACTAGTTTTCTATTGGGTAGAACACACTCCAAGAGAATTTTTCAGCGAAAACTGCTTCATTTTTGAAACTAGCTCTAGGAAAATGCTGCAAAATCTGAGAAAATACTTCTAAGTATCAATATTCAATGTATTGTGATGAAAGTTCGGTAATCCACATGCTAACAAATCTGTAGTGATTATTTGTCGAATCCGTTATGCATGTAGAATGTTCGGAACACGGAATGTCACAGTGAGGATATTTAGGTAAATTACGTTTCCGTAGGTTAGAAATTGCTCCAAGAGATTTTTCCTGAGATAACAGCCTGATTTTTGAAACTAGAATTAGGAATATGCTGCAAACTCAGATTAATAAATTCTAGGTGTAAATATGCCTTGTATGGTGGATGAAAGTTCGGCAATCTGCATACTAACAACTCCGTAGAGAATATTTGTCGAATCCGAGATACATGAAGAGTGTTCTGAACACAGAATATCACAGTGAGCGAATCTATGTAAAATACAATTCTCTTGGGTAGAACTCACTCCATGAGGTTTTCTCTGCGAAATCTGCCTCATTTTTGAAACTGGCATTTGGAAATTTCTTAAAATCATGGAAAATGCTTCAAACTGTCAATATGCCTTGTATTGTGATGGAAGTTCATAAAGCCACATGCAAACAAACCTGATGTGAATAATTGTAGAAAGCCTATGCATGTAGCGTGATCGTATGTTGGAAATGTAAGGTGATGGAATCTATGTAAATTTCATGTCTATTGGGTAGAACAGGCTCCAAAAATTTTTTCCTGAGAAAACGGCCTGATTTTCGAAACTGGCATTAGGAAAAGGCTGCAAATTCAGAGTTAATGTTTCTAGGTTTAAATATGCCTTGTATGGTGGAGGAAAGTTCTGTAAAATACATGTACGTAACTCATTAAAAATGTTTGTCAAATCCGGGAAGTATGTAGCGTGTTCGGAAATTGGAATGTCACTGCGAGGGAAACTATGTAAATTACATTTCTATTGGGAAGTACTTGCTCCGCGAGAATTTTTTGCGAATCTGCCTCATTTTCAAAACTGGCATTAGGAAAATCTTTTGAAATATGGGAAAGTGCTTCAATGTGTCAATATGGCATATATGGTGGATGAATATTTGGTAATCATTATGCTACCATCTCTGTAGTGAATATTTGTCGAATAAGTGATGCATGTAGATTTTTGGGAACAAGGAATTTCACGATAACGGGTTCTATGTAAATTGCATGTCTATTGGATCGAACTCGCTCCAAGAGGATTTCTCTGGGAAAACTGCATGATTTTAGAAACTGAGATAAGGAGAAATCTACTAAATCAGAATAAAACTTTCTATGTATAAATATGCATTGTAAGGTGGATGAATGTTCAGTAATACACATGTACACAACTCATTAAAGAATGTTTGTCAAATCCGTGATGCATGTAACGTGTTCAGAACACAGAATGTCACGGTGAGCGAATCCACATAAATTACATGTCTATTTGTTAGAACCTGCTCCAAGAGGATTTTGCCGTGAACTCTGACTCATTTTTGAAACTGGCATTTGAGAAGCTCTGTGAAATCAGAGAAAATGCTTCTAAGCAAGAATATGCCTTGTATTGTGATGAAAGTCCTGTCATCCTCATGCAAACAACTCTATACTTTATTTTTATCGAAACTTTTCTGCATGAAGCGTGTTCAAAACACGTAATTTCACAGTGGGGGAATCTATGTAATTTACGTATCTATTGGGTAGAACACGCTCCAACAGTTTTTTCTTTGAAAACTGCCTGATAGTTGAAACTGCTATTAGGAAGAAGCTGCGAAATCAGAGTTAATGTTTCTATGTGTCAATATGCCTTGTATGGTGGATGAAAGATCTGTAATACACATGTACATAAACCATTAAAAATGTTTGAGGAATCCGTGATGCATGTAGCATGTTCGGAACACGGAATGTCACGGAGAGGGAAACTATGTGAATTACATATCTATTGGTTAGAACCCTCTCCAGGAGAGTTTTACTGAAAAATCTGCCTCAGTTTCGAAACTGGTGTTATGAAAACGCTGTGAAATCAGAGTAAATGCTTTAAGGTGACAATATGTCTTCAATGGTTTACTAAAGATCTGTAATTCACATGCTAACAACTCAGAAGTGAATATTTGTTGTATCTTTGGTGCATGAAACTTTTTTGCAACACGGAATGTTACGGTGACCGTATCTATGAAAATGAGATATCTATTGGATGGAACATTCAACAAGAGAATTTTTCTGGCAAAACTGCCTGATTTTCGAAATTGACGTTAGTAAAATTGTGCGAAATGTGAGTAAATGTTTCTAGGTGAAAATATGTCTTGTATGGTGGATGAAAGTTCCATAATACACATGCTCACACTCATTAAAGAATGATTGTCGAAACCTTGATGCATGTAACATGTTCAGAACATGGAATGTCACGGTGATTGAACTACTTAAATTACATATGTTTTGGGTAGAACACGCACCAAGAGGATATTTCTGTGAAATCAGCCTCATTTTCAAAACTGGCATTAGGAAAAACCTGAGAAAATATTTCTAAGTTTAAATATGCCTTGAATGTGGAATTTAAGTCCCGTAATCCACGTAACCAACTAAGAAGGGAATACTTTTCAAATCCGTGACTTATTTAGCGTGTTTGGAACACGGAAATTTATGGTAATGAAACTATGTAAATTAAAATTCTAATGGGTAGAACTAGCTAGAATAGAATTTTTCAGCGAAAATTGCTTGATTCTCGAATGGGACGTTTGGATAAAGCTGCGAAATGAGAGAAAATATTTGTAGGTGTAAAGATGCCTTTATGTTGGAAGAAAGTTCGGTAATCCACATTTTCACAACATATTAAAGAATCTTTTTTCTTATCCGTGATGCATGTACCATGTTCGGAACGTGGAATTTCACGGTGGTTGAAACAATGTAAACTACTTTTCTATTGGGTAGAACACACTCCAAGAGAATTTTTCTGCCAAAACTGCTTCATTTTTGAAACTAGCTCTAGGAAAATGCTGCAAAATCTGAGAAAATACTTCTAAGTATCAATATTCAATGTATTGTGATGAAAGTTCGGTAATCCACATGCTAACAAATCTGTAGTGATTATTTGTCGAATCCGTTATGCATGTAGAATGTTCGGAACACGGAATGTCACAGTGAGGAAATTTAGGTAAATTACGTTTCCGTAGGTTAGAAATCGCTCCAAGAGATTTTTCCTGAGATAACAGCCTGATTTTTGAAACTAGAATTAGGAATATGCTGTGAACTCAGATTAATAAATTCTAGGTGTAAATATGCCTTGTATGGTGGATGAAAGTTCGGCAATCTGCATACTAACAACTCCGTAGAGAATATTTGTCGAATCCGAGATACATGAAGAGTGTTCTGAACACAGAATATCACAGTGAGCGAATCTATGTAAAATACATTTCTCTTGGGTAGAACTCACTCCATGAGGTTTTCTCTGCGAAATCTGCCTCATTTTTGAAACTGGCATTTGGAAATTTCTTCAAAATCAGAGAAAATGCTTCAAACTGTCAATATGCCTTGTATTGTGATGGAAGTTCATAAAGCCACATGCAAACAAACCTGATGTGAATAATTGTAGAAAGCCTATGCATGTAGCGTGATCGTATGTTGGAAATGTAAGGTGATGGAATCTATGTAAATTTCATGTCTATTGGGTAGAACAGGCTCCAAAAATTTTTTCCTGAGAAAACGGCCTGATTTTCGAAACTGGCATTAAGAAAAGGCTGCAAATTCAGAGTTAATGTTTCTAGGTTTAAATATGCCTTGTATGGTGGAGGAAAGTTCTGTAAAACACATGTACATAACTCATTAAAAATGTTTGTCAAATCCGGGAAGTATGTAGCGTGTTCGGAAATTGGAATGTCACTGCGAGGGAAACTTTGTAAATTACATTTCTATTGGGAAGTACTTGCTCCGCGAGAATTTTTTGCGAATCTGCCTCATTTTCAAAACTGGCATTAGGAAAATCTTTTGAAATATGGGAAAGTGCTTCAATGTGTCAATATGGCATATATGGTGGATGAATATTTGGTAATCATTATGCTACCAACTCTGTAGTGAATATTTGTCGAATACGTGATGCATGTAGATTTTTGGGAACAAGGAATTTCACCATAACGGGTTCTTTGTAAATTACATGTCTATTGGATCGAACTCGCTCCAAGAGGATTTCTCTGGGAAAACTGCATGATTTTAGAAACTGAGATTAGGAGAAATCTACTAAATCAGAATAAAACTTTCTATGTATAAATATGCATTGTAAGGTGGATGAATGTTCAGTAATACACATGTACACAACTCATTAAAGAATGTTTGTCAAATCCGTGATGCATGTAACGTGTTCAGAACACAGAATGTCACGGTGAGCGAATCCACATAAATTACATGTCTATTTGTTAGAACCTGCTCCAAGAGGATTTTGCCGTGAACTCTGACTCATTTTTGAAACTGGCATTTGAGAAGCTCTGTGAAATCAGAGAAAATGCTTCTAAGCAAGAATATGCCTTGTATTGTGATGAAAGTCCTGTCATCCTCATGCAAACAACTCTATACTTTATTTTTATCGAAACTTTTCTGCATGAAGCGTGTTCAAAACACGTAATTTCACAGTGGGGGAATCTATGTAATTTACGTATCTATTGGGTAGAACATGCTCCAACAGTTTTTTCTTTGAAAACTGCCTGATAGTTGAAACTGCTATTAGGAAGAAGCTGCGAAATCAGAGTTAATGTTTCTATGTGTCAATATGCCTTGTATGGTGGATGAAAGATCTGTAATACACATGTACATAAACCATTAAAAATGTTTGAGGAATCCGTGATGCATATAGCATGTTCGGAACACGGAATGTCACGGAGAGGGAAACTATGTGAATTACATATCTATTGGTTAGAACCCTCTCCAGGAGAGTTTTACTGAAAAATCTGCCTCAGTTTCGAAACTGGTGTTATGAAAACGCTGTGAAATCAGAGTAAATGCTTTAAGGTGACAATATGTCTTCAATGGTTTACTAAAGATCTGTAATTCACATGCTAACAACTCAGAAGTGAATATTTGTTGTATCTTTGGTGCATGAAACTTTTTTGGAACACGGAATGTTACGGTGACCATATCTATGAAAATGAGATATCTATTGGATGGAACATTCAACAAGAGAATTTTTCTGGCAAAACTGCCTGATTTTCGAAACTGACGTTAGTAAAATTGTGCGAAATGTGAGTAAATGTTTCTAGGTGAAAATATGTCTTGTATGGTGGATGAAAGTTCGATAATACACATGCTCACACTCATTAAAGAATGATTGTCGAAACCTTGATGCATGTAACATGTTCAGAACATGGAATGTCACGGTGATTGAACTACTTAAATTACATATGTTTTGGGTAGAACACGCACCAAGAGGATATTTCTGTGAAATCAGCCTCATTTTCAAAACTGGCATTAGGAAAAACCTGAGAAAATATTTCTAAGTTTAAATATGCCCTGAATGTGGAATTTAAGTCCCGTAATCCACGTAACCAACTATGAAGGGAATACTTTTCAAATCCGTGACTTATTTAGCGTGTTTGGAACACGGAAATTTACGGTAATGAAACTATGTAAATTAAAATTCTAATGGGTAGAACTAGCTAGAATAGAATTTTTCAGCGAAAATTGCTTGATTCTCGAATGGGACGTTTGGATAAAGCTGCGAAATGAGAGAAAATATTTGTAGGTGTAAAGATGCCTTTATGTTGGAAGAAAGTTCGGTAATCCACATTTTCACAACATATTAAAGAATCTTTTTTCTTATCCGTGATGCATGTACCATGTTCGGAACGTGGAATTTCACGGTGGTTGAAACAATGTAAACTACTTTTCTATTGGGTAGAACACACTCCAAGAGAATTTTTCAGCGAAAACTGCTTCATTTTTGAAACTAGCTCTAGGAAAATGCTGCAAAATCTGAGAAAATACTTCTAAGTATCAATATTCAATGTATTGTGATGAAAGTTCGGTAATCCACATGCTAACAAATCTGTAGTGATTATTTGTCGAATCCGTTATGCATGTAGAATGTTCGGAACACGGAATGTCACAGTGAGGAAATTTAGGTAAATTACGTTTCCGTAGGTTAGAAATCGCTCCAAGAGATTTTTCCTGAGATAACAGCCTGATTTTTGAAACTAGAATTAGGAATATGCTGTGAACTCAGATTAATAAATTCTAGGTGTAAATATGCCTTGTATGGTGGATGAAAGTTCGGCAATCTGCATACTAACAACTCCGTAGAGAATATTTGTCGAATCCGAGATACATGAAGAGTGTTCTGAACACAGAATATCACAGTGAGCGAATCTATGTAAAATACATTTCTCTTGGGTAGAACTCACTCCATGAGGTTTTCTCTGCGAAATCTGCCTCATTTTTGAAACTGGCATTTGGAAATTTCTTCAAAATCAGAGAAAATGCTTCAAACTGTCAATATGCCTTGTATTGTGATGGAAGTTCATAAAGCCACATGCAAACAAACCTGATGTGAATAATTGTAGAAAGCCTATGCATGTAGCGTGATCGTATGTTGGAAATGTAAGGTGATGGAATCTATGTAAATTTCATGTCTATTGGGTAGAACAGGCTCCAAAAATTTTTTCCTGAGAAAACGGCCTGATTTTCGAAACTGGCATTAGGAAAAGGCTGCAAATTCAGAGTTAATGTTTCTAGGTTTAAATATGCCTTGTATGGTGGAGGAAAGTTCTGTAAAACACATGTACATAACTCATTAAAAATGTTTGTCAAATCCGGGAATTATGTAGCGTGTTCGGAAATTGGAATGTCACTGCGAGGGAAACTATGTAAATTACATTTCTATTGGGAAGTACTTGCTCCGCGAGAATTTTTTGCGAATCTGCCTCATTTTCAAAACTGGCATTAGGAAAATCTTTTGAAATATGGGAAAGTGCTTCAATGTGTCAATATGGCATATATGGTGGATGAATATTTGGTAATCATTATGCTACCAACTCTGTAGTGAATATTTGTCGAATACGTGATGCATGTAGATTTTTGGGAACAAGGAATTTCACGATAACGGGTTCTATGTAAATTGCATGTCTATTGGATCGAACTCACTTCAAGAGGATTTCTCTGGGAAAACTGCATGATTTTAGAAACTGAGATTAGGAGAAAACTACTAAATCAGAATAAAAATTTCTATGTATAAATATGCATTGTAAGGTGGATGAATGTTCAGTAATACACATGTACACAACTCATTAAAGAATGTTTGTCAAATCCGTGATGCATGTAACGTGTTCAGAACACAGAATGTCACGGTGAGCGAATCCACATAAATTACATGTCTATTTGTTAGAACCTGCTCCAAGAGGATTTTGCCGTGAACTCTGACTCATTTTTGAAACTGGCATTTGAGAAGCTCTGTGAAATCAGAGAAAATGCTTCTAAGCAAGAATATGCCTTGTATTGTGATGAAAGTCCTGTCATCCTCATGCAAACAACTCTATACTTTATTTTTGTCGAAACTTTTCTGCATGTAGCGTGTTCAAAACACGTAATTTCACAGTGGGGGAATCTATGTAATTTACGTATCTATTGGGTAGAACACGCTCCAACAGTTTTTTCTTTGAAAACTGCCTGATAGTTGAAACTGCTATTAGGAAGAAGCTGCGAAATCAGAGTTAATGTTTCTATGTGTCAATATGCCTTGTATGGTGGATGAAAGATCTGTAATACACATGTACATAAACCATTAAAAATGTTTGAGGAATCCGTGATGTATGTAGCATGTTCGGAACACGGAATGTCACGGAGAGGGAAACTATGTGAATTACATATCTATTGGTTAGAACCCTCTCCAGGAGAGTTTTACTGAAAAATCTGCCTCAGTTTCGAAACTGGTGTTATGAAAACGCTGTGAAATCAGATTAAATGCTTTAAGGTGACAATATGCCTTCAATGGTTTACTAAAGATCTGTAATTCACATGCTAACAACTCAGAAGTGAATATTTGTTGTATCTTTGGTGCATGAAACTTTTTTGGAACACGGAATGTTACGGTGACCGTATCTATGAAAATGAGATATCTATTGGATGGAACATTCAACAAGAGAATTTTTCAGGCAAAACTGCCTGATTTTCGAAACTGACGTTAGTAAAATTGTGCGAAATGTGAGTAAATGTTTCTAGGTGAAAATATGTCTTGTATGGTGGATGAAAGTTCGATAATACACATGCTCACACTCATTAAAGAATGATTGTCGAAACCTTGATGCATGTAACATGTTCAGAACATGGAATGTCACGGTGATTGAACTACTTAAATTACATATGTTTTGGGTAGAACACGCACCAAGAGGATATTTCTGTGAAATCAGCCTCATTTTCAAAACTGGCATTAGGAAAAACCTGAGAAAATATTTCTAAGTTTAAATATGCCTTGAATGTGGAATTTAAGTCCCGTAATCCACGTAACCAACTATGAAGGGAATACTTTTCAAATCCGTGACATATTTAGCATGTTCGGAACACGGAAATTTACGGTAATGAAACTATGTAAATTAAAATTCTAATGGGTAGAACTAGCTAGAATAGAATTTTTCAGCGAAAATTGCTTGATTCTCTAATGGGACGTTTGGATAAAGCTGCGAAATGAGAGAAAATATTTGTAGGTGTAAAGATGCCTTTATGTTGGAAGAAAGTTCGGTAATCTACATTTTCACAACTTATTAAAGAATCTTTTTTCTTATCCGTGATGCATGTACCATGTTCGGAACGTGGAATTTCACGGTGGTTGAAACAATGTAAACTAATTTTCTATTGGGTAGAACACACTCCAAGAGAATTTTTCAGTGAAAACTGCTTCATTTTTGAAACTAGCTCTAGGAAAATGCTGCAAAATCTGAGAAAATACTTCTAAGCATCAATATTCAATGTATTGTGATGAAAGTTCGGTAATCCACATGCTAACAAATCTGTAGTGATTATTTGTCGAATCCGTTATGCATGTAGAATGTTCGGAACACGGAATGTCACAGTGAGGAAATTTAGGTAAATTACGTTTCCGTAGGTTAGAAATCGCTCCAAGAGATTTTTCCTGAGATAACAGCCTGATTTTTGAAACTAGAATTAGGAATATGCTGCAAACTCAGATTAATAAATTCTAGGTGTAAATATGCCTTGTATGGTGGATGAAAGTTCGGCAATCTGCATACTAACAACTCCGTAGAGAATATTTGTCGAATCCGAGATACATGAAGAGTGTTCTGAACACAGAATATCACAGTGAGCGAATCTATATAAAATACATTTCTCTTGGGTAGAACTCACTCCATGAGGTTTTCTCTGCGAAATCTGCCTCATTTTTGAAACTGGCATTTGGAAATTTCTTCAAAATCAGAGAAAATGCTTCAAACTGTCAATATGCCTTGTATTGTGATGGAAGTTCATAAAGCCACATGCAAACAAACCTGATGTGAATAATTGTAGAAAGCCTATGCATGTAGCGTGATCGTATGATGGAAATGTAAGGTGATGGAATCTATGTAAATTTCATGTCTATTGGGTAGAACAGGCTCCAAAAATTTTTTCCTGAGAAAACGGCCTGATTTTCGAAACTGGCATTAAGAAAAGGCTGCAAATTCAGAGTTAATATTTCTAGGTTTAAATATGCCTTGTATGGTGGATGAAAGTTCTGTAAAACACATGTACATAACTCATTAAAAATGTTTGTCAAATCCGGGAAGTATGTAGCGTGTTCGGAAATTGGAATGTCACTGCGAGGGAAACTATGTAAATTACATTTCTATTGGGAAGTACTTGCTCCGCGAGAATTTTTTGCGAATCTGCCTCATTTTCAAAACTGGCATTAGGAAAATCTTTTGAAATATGGGAAAGTGCTTCAATGTGTCAATATGGCATATATGGTGGATGAATATTTGGTAATCATTATGCTACCAACTCTGTAGTGAATATTTGTCGAATACGTGATGCATGTATATTTTTGGGAATAAGGAATTTCACAATAACGGGTTCTATGTAAATTGCATGTCTATTGGATCGAACTCGCTCCAAGAGGATTTCTCTGGGAAAACTGCATGATTTTAGAAACTGAGATTAGGAGAAATCTACTAAATCAGAATAAAAATTTCTATGTATAAATATGCATTGTAAGGTGGATGAATGTTCAGTAATACACATGTACACAACTCATTAAAGAATGTTTGTCAAATCCGTGATGCATGTAACGTGTTCAGAACACAGAATGTCACGGTGAGCGAATCCACATAAATTACATGTCTATTTGTTAGAACCTGCTCCAAGAGGATTTTGCCGTGAACTCTCACTCATTTTTGAAACTGGCATTTGAGAACCTCTGTGAAATCAGAGAAAAAGCTTCTAAGCAAGAATATGCCTTGTATTGTGATGAAAGTCCTGTCATCCTCATGCAAACAACTCTATACTTTATTTTTATCGAAACTTTTCTGCATGAAGCGTGTTCAAAACACGTAATTTCACAGTGGGGGAATCTATGTAATTTACGTATCTATTGGGTAGAACACGCTCCAACAGTTTTTTCTTTGATAACTGCCTGATAGTTGAAACTGCTATTAGGAAGAAGCTGCGAAATCGGAGTTAATGTTTCTATGTGTCAATATGCCTTTTATGGTGGATGAAAGATCTGTTATACACATGAACATAAATCATTAAAAATGTTTGAGGAATCCGTGATGCATGTAGAATGTTCGGAACACGGAATGTCACGGAGAGGGAAACTATGTGAATTACATATCTATTTGTTAGAACCCTCTCCAGGAGAGTTTTACTGAAAAATCTGCCTCAGTTTCGAAACTGGTGTTATGAAAACGCTGTGAAATCAGAGTAAATGCTTTAAGGTGACAATATGTCTTCAATGGTTTACTAAAGATCTGTAATTCACATGCTAACAACTCAGAAGTGAATATTTGTTGTATCTTTGGTGCATGAAACGTTTTCGGAACACGGAATGTTACGGTGACATTATCTATGAAAATGAGATATCTATTGGATGGAACATTCAACAAGAGAATTTTTCTGGCAAAACTGCCTGATTTTCGAATCTGACATTAGTAAAATTCTGCGAAATGTGAGTAAATAATTCTAGGTGAAATTATGTCTTGTATGGTGGATGAAAGTTCGATAATACACATGCTCACACTCATTAAAAATGATTATCGAATCCTTGATGCATGTAACATGTTCAGTACACGGAATGTCACGGTGAGTGAACTGCTTAAATTACATATCTTTTGGGTAGAACTCGCTCCAAGAGCTTTTTACTGTGAAATCAGCTTCATTTTCAATACTGGCATTAGGAAATACCTGAGAAATCTGAGAAAATGTCTCTAAGTGTGAATATGCCTTGAATGGGGAATTTATGTCCCATAATCCACGTAACCAACTATGAAGGGAATACTTTTCAAATCCGTGACTTATTTGCGTGTTCGGAACACGGAAATTCACGGTAATGAAACTATGTAAATTAAAATTCTAATGGGTAGAAGTAGCTTGAATAGAATTTTTCTGTGAAAATTGCCTGATTTTCGAATTAGACGTTTGGATAAATCTGTGAAATGAGAGTAAATACTTGTAGGTGTAAATATGCCTTGTATGGTGGATGTAAGATTGGTAATCCAAATGCTAACATCTCAGTAGTGTATATTTGTCGAATCCGAGATACATGAATTGTGTTCGGAACACAAAATGTCATGATGACATATCTATGTAAATTACCTGTCTATTGGGTAGAACCTGCTCCAAGAGCATTTTTCTGCCAAATCTGCCTCATTGTCTAAAGTGGCATTAAAACTAAACTGTGAAATCTGAGAAAATTTTTCAAAGTGTCAGTAAGCCTTGTATGGTGATGAAAGTGCTGTAATCCACATGCTAACAACACTGTAGTGAATACTTGTCGAATCCGAGATGCATGCAGTGTGTTCGGAACACGGAATTTGACGGTGATCGAATCCATGTAAATTACATGTCTATAGGTTAGAACACGCTCCAAGAGATTTTTGCAGTGAAATCTGCCTCATTTTAGAAACTGGCTTTTGGAAAACGCAGTGAAATTAGAGAAAATGCTTCTAAGCTTCAATATGCCTTGTATTTTGGTGAAAGTCCTGTAATCCACATGCAAGGAACTCTGTAGTGTATTTTTGTCGAAACCTTTCTGAATGTAGCGTGTTCAAAACACATAATTTCTCATCGGGGGAATCTATGTAATTTACATATCTATTGTGTACAACACACTCCAGCAGTTATTTCCTTTGAAAACTGCCTGATGTTCGGAACTGCTAATAGGAAAACGCTGCGAACTCAGAGATAATGTTTCTAGGTGTAAATATGCCTTGTATGGTGGATGAAAGATCTGTAATAATCATGTAAACAGCTATTTAAAAATGTTTGTCATATCCGTGATGTATGTAGCATGTTCAGAACACGGACTGTCACGGTGAGGGAAACTATGTAAATTATATAGGTATTGGTTAGAACCCGCTCCAGGAGCATTTACTGTACTATCTGCCTCTGATTGGAAACTGGTGTTATGAAAACGCTGCAAAATCTGAGTAAATGCTTTAAGGTCACAATATGTCCTCAATGGTTTATTAAAGATCTATAATTCACATGCTATCAACTCAGCAGTGAATATTTGTTGAATCCGTTTTTCATGTAAGGTTTTCTGAACACGGAATGTTACGGTGACGGTATCTATGAAAATGAGATTTCTATTGGATAGAACATGCACCTAGAGAATTTCTATGCGAAAACTGTCTGATTTTCGAAACTGCCATTAGGAAATTTCTGCAAAATCTTAGTAAATGTTTCTAGGTGAAAATATGCCTTGTATGGTTGATGAAAGTTTCGTAATCCACATGCACACAGTGATTAAAGAATGTTTGTCGAATCCGTGATGCATGTAACATGTTCAGAACACGGAATGTCACGCTGAGTGATACTATTTAAATTACATATCTTTTGGGTAGAACTCACTCCAAGGGCCTTTTTCTGTGAAATCTGCCTCAATTTCAAAACTGCTGTTAGGAAAACAATGAGAAGTCTGAGAAAATGTTTCTAAGTGTCAGTATGCATTGAATGGGGAATGAAAGTCCGGTAATCCACATGTTAACAACTATGAAGTGAATATATTTCAAATCCGTGATTTATTCAGCTTGTTCGGGACACGGAATTTCAAGGTAATGAAACTATGTAAATTTCAATTGTATTGTGTAGAACTAGCTTGAATAGAATTTTTTGCGAAAATTGCATGATTTTCGAATTTGATGTTTGGATAAAGCTGCGAAATGACAGTAAATATTTGTAGGTGTAAATATGCCTTATATGGTGGATGAAACTTCGGTTATCCACATGCTAACTCTGTAGTGAATATTTGTCGAATCAGAGATACATGAAGCTTGTTCAGAACACAGAATATCATGGTGAGCGAATCTCTGTACATTACATGTCAATTGGGTAGAACTCATTCCAAGAGCATTTTTCTGAAAAATCTGCCTTATTTTCAAATCTGGTGTTAGGAAAAAACTTCAAAATATGAGAAAAAGCTTCTAACTGTCAATATGTCTTGGGTGGTGGATGAAAGTTTGGTAATCCACATGCTAACAACTCTGTAGTGAATATTTGTCGAATCCGAGATACATGAATAGTGTTCATATCACAGAATATCACAGTGAGCGAATCTATGTAAAATACATTTCTCTTGGGTAGAACTCACTCCAAGAGGTTTTCTCTGCGAAATCTGCCTCATTTTTGAAACTGGCATTTGGAAATATGTTCAAAATCAGAGAAAATGCTTCAAACTGTCAATATGCCTTGTATTGTGATGGAAGTTCATAAAGCCACATGCAAACAAACCTGATGTGAATAATTGTAGAAAGCCTATGCATGTAGCGTGATCGTATGTTTGAAATGTAAGGTGATGGAATCTATGTAAATTTCATGTCTATTTGGTAGAACGCGCTCCAAAAATTTTTTCCTGAGAAAACGGCCTGATTTTCGAAACTGGCATTAAGAAAAGGCTGCAAATTCAGAGTTAATGTTTCTAGGTTTAAATATGCCTTGTATGGTGGATGAAAGTTCTGTAAAACACATGTACGTAACTCATTAAATATGTTTGTCAAATCCGTGAATTATGTAGCGTGTTTGGAAATTGGAAAGTCACTGCGAGGGAAACTATGTAAATTACATTTCTATTGGGAAGTACTTGCTCCGTGAGAATTTTATGCGACTCTGCCTCATTTTCAAAACTGGCATTAGGAAAATCTTTGAAATATGGGAAAGTGCTTCAATGTGTCAATATGGCATATATGGTGGATGAATATTTGGTAATCATTATGCTACCAACTCTGTAGTGAATATTTGTCGAATACGTGATGCATGTAGATTTTTGGGAACACGGAATTTCACGATGATGGGTTCTATGTAAATTGCATGTCTATTGGATCGAACTCGCTCCAAGAGGATTTCTCTGGGAAAACTGCATGATTTTAGAAACTGAGATTAGGAGAAATCTACTAAATCAGAATAAAACTTTCTATGTATAAATATGCATTGTAAGGTGGATGAATGTTCAGTAATACACATGTACACAACTCATTAAAGAATGTTTGTCAAATCCATGATGCATGTAATGTGTTCAGAACACAGAATGTCACGGTGAGCGAATCCACATAAATTACATGTCTATTTGTTAGAACCTGCTCCAAGAGGATTTTGCCGTGAACTCTGACTCATTTTTGAAACTGGCATTTGAGAAGCCCTGTGAAATCAGAGAAAATGCTTCTAAGCAAGAATATGCCTTGTATTGTGATGAAAGTCCTGTCATCCTCATGCAAACAACTCTAAACTTTATTTTTATCGAAACTTTTCTGCATGAAGCGTGTTCAAAACACGTAATTTCACAGTGGGGGAATCTATGTAATTTACGTATCTATTGGGTAGAACTAGCTCCAAGGGTTTTTTCCTTTGAAAACTGCCTGATAGTCGAAACTGCTATTAGGAAAAAGCTGCGAAATCGGAGTTAATGTTTCTATGTGTCAATATGCCTTGTATGATGGATGAAAGATCTGTAATACACATGTACATAAATCATTAAAAATGAGAAATCCGTGATGTATTTAGCATGTTTGTAACACGGAATGTCAGGGAGGGGGAAACTATGTGAATTACATATCTATTGGTTAGAACCCTCTCCAGGAGAGTTTTACTGAAAAATCTGCCTCAGTTTCGAAACTGGTGTTATGAAAACGCTGTGAAATCAGAGTAAATGCTTTAAGGTGACAATATGTCTTCAATGGTTTACTAAAGATCTGTAATTCACATGCTAACAACTCAGAAGTGAATATATGTTGTATCTTTGGTGCATGAAACGTTTTTGGAACACGGAAATTTACGGTGACAGTATCTATGAAAATGAGATATCTATTGGATGGAACATTCAACAAGAGAATTTTTCTGGCAAAACTGCCTGATTTTCGAAACTGACGTTAGTAAAATTGTGCGAAATGTGAGTAAATGTTTCTAGGTGAAAATATGTCTTGTATGGTGGATGAAAGTTCGATAATACACATGCTCACACTCATTAAAGAATGATTGTCTAAACCTTGATGCATGTAACATGTTCAGAACATGGAATGTCACGGTGATTGAACTACTTAAATTACATATGTTTTGGGTAGAAAACGCACCAAGAGGATTTTTCTGTGAAATCAGCCTAATTTTCAAAACTGGCTTTAGGAAAAACCTGAGAAAATATTTCTAAGTGTGAATATGCCTTGAATGGGGAATTTAAGTCCCGTAATCCACATAACCAAATATGAAGGGAATATTTTTCAAATCCGTGACTTATTTAGCGTGTTCAGAACACGGAAAATTATGGAAATGAAACTATGTAAATTAAAATTCTAATGGGTAGAACTAACTAGAATAGAATTTTTCGGCGAAAATTGCTTGATTCTCGAATGGGATGTTTGGATAAAGCTGCGAAATGAGAGAAAATATTTGTAGGTGTAAAGATGCCTTTATGTTGGAAGAAATTTGGTAATCCACATTTTCACAAAATATTAAAGAATCTTTTCTCTTATCCATGATGCATGTACCATGTTCGGTACGTGGAATTTCACGGTGGTTGAAACAATGTAAACTACTTTTCTATTGGGTAGAACACACTCCAACAGAATTTTTCTGCCAAAACTGCTTCATTTTTGAAACTAGCATTAGGAAAATGCTGCAAAATCTGAGAAAATATTCTAAGTATCAATATTCAATGTATTGTGATGAAAGTTCGGTAATCCACATGCTAACAAATCTGTAGTGTTTATTTGTCGAATCCGTTATGCATGTAGAATGTTCGGAATACGGAATGTCACGGTGAGGAAATTTATTTAAATTATTTTTCCGTAGGTTAGAAATCGCTCCAAGAGTTTTTTCCTGTGATAAAAGCCTGATTTTTGAAACTAGAATTAGGAATATGCTGTGAACTCAGATTAATCAATTCTAGGTGTAAGTATACCTTGTATGGTGGATGAAAGTTTGGCAATCCGCATACTAACAACTCCGTAGAGAATATTTGTCGAATCCGAGATACATGAAGAGTGTTCGGAACACAGAATATCACGGTGAGCGAATCTATGTAAAATACATTTCTCTTGGGTAGAACTCACTCCAAGAGATTTTTTCTGCGAAATCTGCCTCATTTATGAAACTGGCATTTGGAAATATCTTCAAAATCAGAGAAAATGCTTCAAACTGTCAATATGCCTTTTATTGTGATGGAAGTTCATAAAGCCACATGCAAACAAACCTGATGTGAATAATTGTAGAAAGCCTATGCATGTAGCGTGATCGTATGATGGAAATGTAAGGTGATGGAATCTATGTAAATTTCATGTCTATTTGGTAGAACGCGCTCCAAAAATTTTTTCATGAGAAAACGGCCTGATTTTCGAAACTGGCATTAGGAAAAGGCTGCAAATTCAGAGTTAATGTTTCTAGGTTTAAATATGCCTTGTATGGTGGATGAAAGTTCTGTAAAACACATGTACATAACTCATTAAAAATGTTTGTCAAATCCGGGAAGTATGTAGCGTGTTCGGAAATTGGAATGTCACTGCGAGGGAAACTATGTAAGTTACATTTCTATTGGGAAGTACTTGCTCCGTGAGAATTTTTTGCGAATCTGCCTCATTTTCAAAACTGGCATTAGGAAAATCTTTTGAAATATGGGAAAGTGCTTCAATGTGTCAATATGGCATATATGGTAGATGAATATTTGGTAATCATTATGCTACCAACTCTGTAGTGAATATTTGTCGAATACGTGATGCATGTAGATTTTTGGGAACAAGGAATTTCACGATAACGGGTTCTATGTAAATTGCATGTCTATTGGATCGAACTCGCTCCAAGAGGATTTCTCTGGGAAAACTGCATGATTTTAGAAACTGAGATTAGGAGAAATCTACTAAATCAGAATAAAAATTTCTATGTATAAATATGCATTGTAAGGTGGATGAATGTTCAGTAATACACATGTACACAACTCATTAAAGAATGTTTGTCAAATCCGTGATGCATGTAACGTGTTCAGAACACAGAATGTCACGGTGAGCGAATCCACATAAATTACATGTCTATTTGTTAGAACCTGCTCCAAGAGGATTTTGCTGTGAACTCTCACTCATTTTTGAAACTGGCATTTGAGAACCTCTGTGAAATCAGAGAAAAAGCTTCTAAGCAAGAATATGCCTTGTATTGTGATGAAAGTCCTGTCATCCTCATGCAAACAACTCTATACTTTATTTTTATCGAAAGTTTTCTGCATGAAGCGTGTTCAAAACACGTAATTTCACAGTGGGGGAATCTATGTAATTTACGTATCTATTGGGTAGAACACGCTCCAACAGTTTTTTCTTTGAAAACTGCCTGATAGTTGAAACTGCTATTAGGAAGAAGCTGCGAAATCAGAGTTAATGTTTCTATGTGTCAATATGCCTTGTATGGTGGATGAAAGATCTGTAATACACATGAACATAAATCATTAAAAATGTTTGAGGAATCCGTGATGCATGTAGCATGTTCGGAACACGGAATGTCACGGAGATGGAAACTATGTGAATTACATATCTATTGGTTAGAACCCTCTCCAGGAGAGTTTTACTGAAAAATCTGCCTCAGTTTCGAAACTGGTGTTATGAAAACGCTGTGAAATCAGAGTAAATGCTTTAAGGTGACAATATGTCTTCAATGGTTTACTAAAGATCTGTAATTCACATGCTAACAACTCAGAAGTGAATATTTGTTGTATCTTTGGTGCATGAAACTTTTTCGGAACACGGACTGTTACGGTGACATTATCTATGAAAATGAGATATCTATTGGATGGAACATTCAACAAGAGAATTTTTCTGGCAAAACTGCCTGATTTTGGAAACTGACGTTAGTAAATTCTGCGAAATGTGAGTAAATATTTCTAGGTGAAATTATGTCTTGTATGGTGGATGAAAGTTCGATAATACACATGCTCACACTCATTAAAGAATGATTGTCGAATCCTTGATGCATGTAACATGTTCAGTAGACGGAATGTCACGGTGAGTGAACTGCTTAAATTACATATCTTTTGGGTAGAACTCGCTCCAAGAGCTTTTTACTGTGAAATCAGCTTCATTTTCAATACTGGCATAAGGAAATACCTGAGAAATCTGAGAAAATGTCTCTAAGTGTGAATATGCCTTGAATGGGGAATTTATGTCCCGTAATCCACGTAACCAACTATGAAGGGAATACTTTTCAAATCGGTGACTTATTTGCGTGTTCGGAACATGGAAATTCACGGTAATGAAACTATGTAAATTAAAATTCTAATGGGTAGAAGTAGCTTGAATAGAATTTTTCTGTGAAAATTGCCTGATTTTCGAATTAGACGTTTGGATAAATCTGTGAAATGAGAGTAAATACTTGTAGGTGTAAATATGCCTTGTATGGTTGAATGTAAGATTGGTAATCCAAATGCTAACATCTCAGTAGTGTATATTTGTCGAATCCGAGATACATGAATTGTGTTCGGAACACAAATTGTCATGATGACATATCTATGTAAATTACCTGTCTATTGGGTAGAACCTGCTCCAAGAGCATTTTTCTGCCAAATCTGCCTCATTGTCTAAAGTGGCATTAAAACTAAACTGTGAAATCTGAGAAAATTTTTCAAAGTGTCAGTAAGCCTTGTATGGTGATGAAAGTGCTGTAATCCACATGCTAACAACACTGTAGTGAATAATTTTCGAATCCGAGATGCATGCAGTGTGTTCGGAACACGGAATTTGACGGTGATCGAATCCATGTAAATTACATGTCTATAGGTTAGAACACGCTCCAAGAGATTTTTGCAGTGAAATCTGCCTCATTTTAGACACTGGCTTTTGGAAAACTCAGTGAAATTAGAGAAAATGCTTCTAAGCTTCAATATGCCTTGTATTTTGGTGAAAGTCCTGTAATCCACATGCAAGGAACTCTGTAGTGTATTTTTGTCGAAACCTTTCTGAATGTAGCGTGTTCAAAACACATAATTTCTCATCGGGGGAATCTATGTAATTTACATATCTATTGTGTACAACACACTCCAGCAGTTATTTCCTTTGAAAACTGCCTGATGTTCGGAACTGCTAATAGGAAAACCCTGCGAACTCAGAGATAATGTTTCTAGGTGTAAATATGCCTTGTATGGTGGATGAAAGATCTGTAATAATCATGTAAACAGCTATTTAAAAATGTTTGTCATATCCGTGATGTATGTAGCATGTTCAGAACACGGACTGTCACGGTGAGGGAAACTATGTAAATTATATAGGTATTGGTTAGAACACGCTCCAGGAGCATTTACTGTACTATCTGCCTCTGATTGGAAACTGGTGTTATGAAAACGCTGCAAAATCTGAGTAAATGCTTTAAGGTCACAATATGTCCTCAATGGTTTATTAAAGATCTATAATTCACATGCTATCAACTCAGCAGTGAATATTTGTTGAATCCGTTTTTCATGTAAGGTTTTCTGAACACGGAATGTTACGGTGACGGTATCTATGAAAATGAGATTTCTATTGGATAGAACATGCACCTAGAGAATTTCTATGCGAAAACTGTCTGATTTTCGAAACTGCCATTAGGAAATTTCTGCAAAATCTTAGTAAATGTTTCTAGGTGAAAATATGCCTTGTATGGTTGATGAAAGTTTCGTAATCCACATGCACACAGTGATTAAAAATGTTTGTCGAATCCGTGATGCATGTAACGTGTTCAGAACACGGAATGTCACGCTGAGTGATACTATTTAAATTACATATCTTTTGGGTAGAACTCACTCCAAGGGCCTTTTTCTGTGAAATCTGCCTCAATTTCAAAACTGCTGTTAGGAAAACAATGAGAAGTCTGAGAAAATGTTTCTAAGTGTCAGTATGCATTGAATGGGGAATGAAAGTCCGGTAATCCACATGTTAACAACTATGAAGTGAAT